>NC_080762.1:3765000-5015000 GCF_020826845.1 Diceros bicornis minor | reverse complement strand
GCCACAGGGAGAAGGCCGGCGTAACAGCTGTACACACCACCAGGGGGTGCCAAAGCACAGCACCTGTTCGCACAATAGGCTACAGGGCACCAGAAAAAGAGAAGAGAATTACCCCAGAGCCAGAAACCAGCCCTGGGACCCACCTTGGGCTGCGGTGGAGTGTCTTACGGACTTGTGCAAAGAGCATTCAATGACTTGAGATGGCAATCATCAGGTGAACCTCCTTATTTTATAAATGAGTCTCCTGAGATGTAGAGAGATGAAAGCCCCCCACCCCCCACCCGGTAGGCTGTGGCAGAACCGGGACCAGAACCTGGACTAGGACAAATGTCTCCAGATTTTTCCTTCAGAGTTTCTCCCGCTCCCCCAGGCTGTCTCCTCACAGTGAAAAGGCCACAAGGGAACTTCATTCGACCTGTACCATTGTCCTTTTCAACACTTTGGTGGATGGAAAATCATCTCCTTCCCTGAACCTCTAGGCTTTATGCATAGATGTTGAGAATTTTCCCTCCCTCCTAAGAGATTCTCATGGAAGCGAACAGAATTCACTCTGAGGACTTCGTGCTCCATTTCGGGGAACCGCTTTCCTGCTGGACCGTGTTCTCATTCTTTCCTCACTTTTTATCTCTGCTTTTCCAGTGAGCACCAGCTGCAGGATCTTTCTTATTTCTCTGGTCAGGACCCTGTTGGCCTCTTGTCAAAACTAACAAAATCTCTCATGCCAAAAAATACATTAGGAACTAATATTTTAAAATATATTAAAATGTCTGTGTTATAGCGCATGCTAAAAACCCATTTTCAACTGATACAGATCCAAAATCTTCAGGTAAAACCCGTGTTCCTGCTTTGCGACAGGGCCTCTGCTTTCTCCATAAACAACTGGTTTCAGGCCCATTTTATGGATCTAGGTGAAAAGCCTACAGCACAACATAAATTAGAATTAGAATCATAACTGAAACCTTTTAGAGCACCTATTGATTTTAACATGCCTGGTCCACAGAGGCGACTTCAGTGAGCCCACTTCTCCTAATTTGACAGCTGTTTGCCATGGCCAGAGCCTGGACTAATGAGGTTACAGCTGTCAGGGTTAATCAGGAGATCCAAATATGAACAAGGAATTGGGTAGCTGGTTTCAGTTAATTTGTGCAAATGTACAGATTGGGTGGGCAATATTTACACTGGTGACTCAAAACAAACTTTCAGGAATTGAGCCCAGTATGATCTCACCAGTTCTCAGCTGGGCTCTGGGGAGATAAGACACAAATTACAGAAACAGGAGATGGAGTACAAAAGAGCGCAGAGCTCCGAACTCCCCGTGAAAAGCCCATTTCTATCCAGCCTATTTTCCTCTTAATTGAGGATAGGATTTAACTTCTAATACTTGAGTCTGGTCATTCCTGAAAAAGTTCTCAAATCGTCCCGACGATTCAGCTCGGGATTCCTGCGTCTTTTACCCTTGCTGTGGGGCTTTATGCAAGAGCCGCCCTTCCCCCCATCGGTGCACTCATGAGAGCATCCAGAGTGCATGCCCTGACTGCTGCACATCCATTTTGTTATGAAAACATCATTCTATTAATATAAATACAGACCGCATTTGCCAGGGCTAACTAGAACAGGTGCAAAGTCTTTAGATGCTTGCGTGTCCTGAGAAATGAAAAGAGCGGACAAACAGTTTTCGGTGGTGGCACTGCTGGTGTCAATGTAGCATTCATCTCTGTTGCATTCCTTGATGTTCATGGAAGGTAGCCCGGGAAACTCGAGAAGACGACGAGCTTGTAGGGTAGAGAGGCAGGAAGGAGGAAGAGAAAGATGGCGATGACATGGTCTCTAGGATTCTGTTTATGCAAATACTCTCCTCTTGATCTGGGGCTCACTCGGGTTATGTATAGAGTGCATTCTATCAGATGTCCTGCTCTGAGGTGCAGGATGCTACCAACATAAATATTCCACCAATGCTGAATTTAGAAAACAGTTTAAAGGCTCCTGATGTTTCTGTTCTTCCTCTTTTTTTTTTTTTTAATCTCATCCATGTGACTGCCACTGTGTTGCCCGTGGTTTCAAATTCACTTTGTAGTTTTCCAGGCAAGAGAAAGTCCTTGCCTGAAAGGTACATCTGGGTCCTGTCCTTATCATCAGAGTTATCTTAAGATTTCACTTTTTTTTGTGAGGAGAAAGCATTAAATACATGCGCTGTTAGTGAAATTGTCTTAAGTAAACAATGAATACTCTATGTGATAGTTGTGGACCTTATGTGTGGGATTTTACACTTTTTGGGAGCCCGTCTTCAGAAGTAAATTCCTAAGGATGTGCACACAGACACACATGCAAATATACACACACTCATATATAGTGGTTTAAGATTAATTGTTGCCAATTCCATCATGGTGGTCTCTCTCACTGTGGGAGGCAGAATTCTAAGATAACCCCCAGGATTCTTGTCCCCGGGGGTACACATCCTGTATAATCCTCTCTCCTTAACTGTGAGTAAGACCTGTGAATGTGATAGAAGATCATCCCCAAGGTTATCTTGTGTTAAATCTTGGCAGAGGGGAAGGCATTTTGAAGATATAATTAAGGTCCCTAACCAGTTCACTTTGAGTTAGTTAGGTGAGCCCTTAAATTAAATGAGCCCTAATTAAGTGAACCCTTAAAAAGAGAGACTGAGGCCATCCCTGAGGTCAGAAAGATTCTCCCACGGGCTTTGAAGAAGTCAGCTGCCACATGTGAGAGGACCTTGAGAGGGGCACATGGTCAGAACCACAGGGACCTCTAGGAGCTGGGACAGGCCTGGCTGACATCCAGAAAGAAAGCAGGGACCTCAGTCCTACAGCAGCAAGGAACTGAATTCAGCCAAACCGTGTGAGGTCAGAAGTGGACCCTGAGCCCTAGATGGGGTCACAGCCCTGGCTAATGCCATGGTTTCAGCCTGGTGAGACCTTGAGCAGAGAACCCAGTTAAGCTGTGACATGATAAATGGGTGTCCCTTTAAGCCGCTAAGTTTGTGGTAATTGTTATGCAGCAACAGAAAACTAATACACTCATGTTCAGTACAAATTGTCTCCAGGCTTGAGCATCAACAGGACTGGCATTCTCAAGAAAGGGAAAAGTGTACCCACGTTGTGCACGACACAAATTACCTACAATAAAGAGCATGAGATTATAAATGGTGGCAGTGGTTGGTACATTCTTCTTATCCAACATCTCATTTTCTTCTCCCTCAGGATTAGTAGCTACTCTTTCATTTCTCGAAACGGATAGGAGTTTGAATCCTGATTTAAGGCTTCAAAACAAAACATCATAATCAAGATGCATCATATTTTTCTTATGGGATTAAATAATTATTCATGAGGTTTCCTAGATTTTTCTCTGTGCTGCCTTCTAAACAAGCTGTCTGGCTTGTTCCCAGACTAATCCTTTGGCTTTATAATGAAGAACCAGAAGGAAAGGGAAAGGAAAGGATGACAGGGGGCACAAATGCCAGGGCTTGGTATTTTGTTTTCGGGAATATGTCGTGGCAGGGACCTTCCTGACCACGAAAGCAGGGATCCCATATCCCTGGGGCTAGGAACATTGTCTAGCATGTAGTGGTATTAATATATATTTTTTAATAAGTTACATTAAACAAAGACATAGATGGCATGAAAAAATGGAATTTTAGAGGCATTGTCTGCTCTAAAAATCCTCTCTATGGTATTAAACATTGAAATAAGCCACTGAGGTTTTTTTGAAATGACTTTTGTGAAGTCGACTCTGTTCTTTGAAATGTGATACCACTCAAAGTCTGGACCATGGGGATCAAAGATTTGTAAACATAAATTGGTCACAAAATCTTGAGTGCTTATGACAATCCTGGCACTGGGTCCTTATGGCCACTGTGATGTATGAGATGCAGGTCCTGCCTTAGTGCTTCTGATATCATGGGATGTCCTTCCAGGAGATCCATCTTCACCTGTGGTTGATAAGGTCAGCGGGAGAAGGGCCAACTCAACACACCCCCAGGCTTCTGTAGAGGCCCCTCCAGCCGCGTCATGGGTAGGATGGTACAGTAGCCTGCAGCCCAGGCATGCCCAACTTGTAGTCCTGAGCAGAAATGAAACATAAGATCCACCCACCTTTCTTTTTACTACAATGAATTGTTGATGTCCTCAGCCTTGATTTCATCTCACAGTTTACAAATCCAATTTAATTACTATTATTCTGAATCATATACAGGAATGCAAAGCTTTAAGGAAAAAGAGTAAGGCATGGTTTATACCTAAAGTGATTTTTTAATAAAGCACCAACATACAAAGCTTGGGTAGTGACATACAAAAAGGCGCAGCTGCTCATTCTTTTTAGAATAAATGTTAGCAAACTACAGCCTGTGGGCCAAACCCAGCCATTCTCCTCTTTTTGTAAATAAAGTTTTATTGGAACACAGCCATGTTCATTTGCTAGCGCAGTGCTTATGACTGTCTTCATGCAATGGTGGCAGAGGTGAGTAGTTGAGACAGAGTCTGTCTGGCAAAGCCCAAAGTGTTTCTCCCTGTTCCTTTATAGAAGTTTGCCGACCCCTAGTTTAGAAAGACTTTCCTTATTTATTGTTATCCTGGAAAGCCATGGAAAAAAATCTCTGTGGCAGGAGAGTTTGGTCATTTAGAAAGATTTAGGAAAAGAAAATATTTATGTGGACCAATTTGGAAAATGTCTAGCTCTTTAAACAATAATTAACAGTAACTGTGCTCTTACTACCAAGCTAAGTGCTTTGCAAGCATTATCCTATTTGATCCCTTAATAACTCTATCAGGCACTACTATTCCCATGTTACAGATAAAAATACTGAAGCTGAGTTGGGACAAGGAACTGGCAAAAGACTGCTTCCTGCCGCATCTGGGATTCAAACCCACGTATCCACGTCTGTCTGAATCCAGAGCCTGGGATCTAAACAGCACAGCACAATAATACCGGGATGATGAAGACTGGTACCTCCCATTCAAGGCAAGCAAGAGAGAAGAAACTCTCTATTTTTGGGCCAAATGCATATTTTGGGATTGAAAATGTGTAATACAAAAAATGGTGTAGAATAACAAGAATAGATTTATTTCACTCACTAAGCGTGAACTATATAACAATTTTTCAGTATGTTTTACCTGAAACTTCCCATGTTTATGTCTTGTCTTTGAGGAACGAGAGTCATTCATTGATCCCAACAAATATTTACTGAGTATTTACTGTGGCAAGGCAGCCCACAGCCATGGAAGACCACCCTTTCCTCCAGACGGAGTGATGTTTACTCACATAAACTGTTCTTTTCACCCTCAGGAGAAGAGGGAGATGCTGCTTGCCAAATTGACACATTAACTGAGGAGGGATCCCTTTCCAGGTATGAAGAGGGATAACTTTTCAAGGCTACTTTAGTAAGTTTCATGTGTCAAGGAGTCTCCAGCCTAATTTAGGATGTCAATGAGATGCCCTGGGTAAATGCTGCTAGAATAGGATTGAATAGGATTGGTTTGCCTGTGAATAAAACAAGGCCTTCATTACTAAGATTTGGAAAAATTCTCTGAAGGCCGTGAAAATCAGTGATTAGGGAATATCAATTATAATTTTTTTTTTTTGTATAAAAAGATTGCAATTACCCCCCTGAAAATATGTTTAGAGTAGTAATGCTCAACCGGGGATGATTTTTTCTCCCAGGGAATATTTGAAAATGTCTGCAGACATTGTGACAATAGCATCCCAGGGGAGATGCTATTGGCATCTAGTGAGTAGAGGCCAAGGATGCTGTGAAACATCCTACAATGCTCAGGACAGCCCCCAACAAAGAATCATCTAACCCAAAATGTTACAGAGAAGAGGTTGAGAAACTCTGGCTTAGAGGTTTTCTGAGCTTTTGAGGGTGATAGAGCGTGTATCCAGTTTACATACTCACATAGGTAGAAGGAGAGAGCAAGACTAACTTGCCCAAGAAGAAGCTTACATAACAGCAGAATCCAGCCCACACTTTTATAACTTCCACTGACTTATCCGTGGGCATAGAGTGAATTTTCAGATCCGTCTATTTTTTTTAAATATCCTGGAACTTATCATTAGCGTTTATCCTAGTTTCCTAGGGCTGCTATAGCAAAGTACCACAGACTGGGTGGCTTAAACAACAGAAATCTATTGTCTCCCAGTTCGGGAGGCTGGAAGTCCAAGACGATGGTGTTAGCAGGATTGTTCTTTCAAAGGGCTAAGAGGGATAACCTGTTCCAGACCTCTCTCCCAGCTTCTGGTGGTTTGCTGGCAGTCTGTGGCTTCTGCTGCATCATCCTGATCTCTGCCTTCTTCACGTGGCATTCCTCCTGTGTGTGTATTTATGTCCAATTTCCCCTTTTTATAAGGACGCTAGTCATGTTGGATTAGAGCCCACCTTAATGACCTCATTTTAACTTGATGATCTCCGTAAAGACTCTGTCTCCAAATAAGGGCACATTCTGAGGCACTTGGGGCTTGGACTCCAACAAAGCTTTTTTTTGGGGGGAACACAATTAAATCTATATAGCACTGTAGATCAATACTATTTATAAATGGCCAGTTCAGTAGTTATGCATTTCCACAATTGACTGGGTGTCCGCTTTCCTTTTGAGGCTCTAGAAAGGCAGACATTTTGAAGACACTCCGTGGGAAAGACTTAAATGAACTTTCCGTTGTAAAATGATAAAATTAATATGAAAAGGATTTAGCTTTCAGTTCATTCATAGCACCTTTCTCTGCCACAATAAGTGATCTTAAAACTCCTTGTAAACATTCAGCAATGTCCAGTTTGTAAGCAATAAAGATGCCAAGTTTGCTTGCAGAAAAGCTGCATTTGTTCTGAAACTGAATAGAAGCCACTTAATTTGTGCTGGAAGGGAGGCTGAGTTGGGTCGACTGCATACACTATCGCCTGCTCTCTTTTCTAAAGGGTCTCCCCACAGCGTGTGGTCACCTTTGGTGGTCAGTGACATGCTTGAACAAAAGAGCCCAATGTGCTCGCTGCAATCCTGCCACCCTAAAGTGACCAGCCAAAATTACCTGTGACCTTTCCCAGGAGTGTGAACAGAAAACCCTTCTTGAAACAAGGAGAGATAAAGAAATTCGGACTTCATTCTTTCATGGGTTTGCTCATAGGAATGTTTATTGGCGAGACACTAAGAATAAACCCAGTTATTAAAGAGGAGAGCTGGGAAGTTGACAAGCATGGCTAAACCCAGCAGAGAAATCTGATGAGGAAATTAGATGCTGTGTAGATGGTGTGTGTGATTAGTCTTCTGAAAGCCAGGATTATTATATAAGTGAGTGGGGGAAGCGCCTCATATTGTGCCGTACAGATTCCATTTATACAGGTATTATTCCAGCTACTTAGACCCATAATGCTGCGTTAGTTTATAAATTTCCAGCAAACCGTTTTCCATGGAGTACTTGAATGAGATGAAACACCAAAGCAGCAGCACTTTCCCTTCAAAACTGGATCTCAGCAAAAGGAATTAGGATTAATAAAAATGTACAGCTAAAACCTGTTCCTGTAACAGGTTTCTTTTAACGAAGGCAATGCATTTTAAACTTTACGTATTCATTAATATTGGGACGTGAGTAATCCTGGAGCAACGAAGACTCCTGGCCCCACAATCGATCACATATCACAGAAGAAAAGAGATGCATAAAAAACTGTCCCCAAATGAGCATTTTAAAATCTTATTCGGCGATTTGTATTCCAGCTGGCCAAAACAGCTCATCTTTGCAGCCTCCAAGCCTCACATAGTTGTTCCTTCTGAAAGGCTTTTCTAATTTTGCTTTCATTCAATTGATCAAATGAGATAATATGTCATGGGCTTACCCAGCACAGTACCTGGCACATAATAACTACTCAGTAAAGGGGGTTATCCTCTTCTTTTCCGGTCTCCGCCCTGGCTACCATTCCCACAGGCACACACCGCAAGCAAAGATGCTGCATGTTGGCGAGAAATGGTGTCAAAACACGAATCTCGGCCGTGCACATGGTGTGACTCTGCTGTTGCTTTGCTCGGCACCGTCCGCGTGGTCACATGCAGCCAGACCAGCTGCAGATTAAACGGCTCATTTAAACTGCGGTAAGCAAATTTTATATGTGGATTTCTTTGTCAGCCATTATGACCCTTTTGTGGGAAAAACTCAACCTTAGCAAGTTAAAAATTCAAGTCATTTCAAATGTGGTCCATGTTTCAGATGGTACAGACCAGTTTTGCTGCCTGAAGTTGCCAGATGCAGGGCGAAAGCATTTGCCTGCTTAATGTCAAGCGTGAAACTAACAAAACTACATCTTGGGACGTCTCCTAAAACCATTTCATCCTTGATTTTTTCAAACCATGCATTTCATCTTGCCTTGGAGTCATTGCTTGAAATAAACTACCTGCTTTTGCAGGTTGTTGTTTGTTGTTTAAACAATGTATCCACCAGGTCACTCAAAAGAGAAGGAATATAGATTAGTAATGCGTTAATTTTCTGGAGCTTAATGAGCTAACAAGGACAACTTATAATGAGTCAATTCTTGTCATAAACAAGACATGCAGCAGAGATTTCTCTTCTCCAAGTCTCTCTGTGTTGAAATTGCATACGAATGGCTTAGAGAGCTTCACTGGGTGACAGGTGCCATCAACATCGTACACGGATTTTCCTCCTCTTTCCTAAATACAACCCAGTATTTTGTATGTACAGTGAGAAACGAGGCACAAACAGAAAAGCAAGGAATTACTGACTAATGCTGATGTGTTATAAATGATGTTAGCCTATTTAGTGTTGAGTAGACTTGACGTACGCCCTGCACATTTTATGAATGCATGCCACTTGCAATAATAATAGCATTCAAATTGCACGTATTGCAAAGAACTTCTAAGTTCTTTATGTATCTTTGCTCACTTATTCCTTACAACAATCTAATGGACAAAAAGTATTTTTAGCCCCACTTCACTAATTAAGAAACTGAGGCCCAGAGAGCTTAAGTTATTTTCCCAAGATCACACACATAGTTAGTAAATGGCAGAGCTCAGATTCAAACCCGGGCAGTTTGGTGCCAGATCTCAAGCTCTTATAAACACCATTCTACTTCTTAATGGAAAAAAGGAGAGAGAGAAAAAAAAGCTCGTGATGGAAGAAAGGTCTGAAAATAACAATCTCAGATCAACTATCTAAGCTTTCACTTTAAGAAACTGGAAAAAGAAGAGTATAATATACTCAAGAAGAAGAAAATAATTGATAGAAAAGAGCAGAAATCGATGAAACTGGAAACAGAAAACAACAGAGAAAATCAATAGATGGGCTTCAATGCAAAACTTGGATGCAAAAAAGAGAGTTTGGGTCTACTTATGCATTGTATTCAAATAATTGATTTTATTTTTTGATTTATTAGGTGAAAAATTTATTTTTACGATCTTAATATAATATTAGCCTTTTACTGAACCGTCGTTATGTAGTCACTGTATCTATAAACTACTTAGAAGTTTGTATTATAAGTTTGAAAGTGTTTCTTTTGTAACCCAACCATTTTACATTTAAATAAAAAGCATGTATTTTGAATATGTATTAACATTTTGTGCACATCTATTCCTCATTTCACAGTGGTTTCACATATCGCTGAATTAATTGTTTTACGCATAAAAATCATCAGCTTTTTCTGAGGTGAACATCCTGCCTCACAAAAGATGCGGAAGAAGTACAGTGCCATTGAATTAGTCACGAATGCTTTCGTTGTTTTTCTTGCAAACTCTGCCAAAGCAAAACTGTTTCAGGGATTTATTTTACCTTTAAATGGAAGGACCAATTCCTCAGAGGGAAATTACAGTTTGCACATTACAGTTAAAAATTATGTTTATTTTGTTTTTGCAGCAGAGATATTGTGACAAAAGAGTTTTCTCTTTGCAGTCACTATTTGCCAAGACAGCCTTGAAACTGTTGCTCATTTTCCTTTCTGAGGACTCTGTTATTTCAAGTATGTTTTCTCTCTCGATTTTTTTTGCCAGCTGTGCAAATTTTTATAAAACAGCTTCAATATGAATCTTTTATGACCGTTCTTCAGTCATCTGAGTTATACCAAGCACGAAAGGCATAAGAGATATCCACTTTGGATACTGGCTCAGAGAGAGAGCAGCATGCGACCCACACAAAGGAAACTCAATCCTCTAACAGTTAATTAAGAAAGCATTACTTTCCACCACGGCTGACCTCCAGTCATATAAAGGATAAAGATGGCTGTCTGTCAATCATGTTTACCTAACAAATTCTGGCACGGGATCATGATGAATGGACAGATCTAAAAAGGGATGATATTGCTCAGAACTCCTAGGTACTCTTAATACCACCTTTAAAGAGGCAGAAGACCTCATCAGTAATTCGAAACCCCTACCTCAGTGCTAGGGCTACACCAGGGCTAAATTTGCCGAGGACGACAGATACGAGATACAAGAAGACAGGAGAAACACATTTTCACACCCGCCAGGATTTGGTGTAAGTATATTTAAGGTATCATAATGAGTTCATGTACTCATGTACTCTAATGTTTTTATTTAGATATTTTTTTCAATCACTTGAGTGTAAACCAAAGACCGAACAGTAGACTAGGCTCTGTTCTTCCCTGTATAATCCCACAATCAATGAGCACGAAAGAATCCTTGAAGTCATTCCGTCCATCCCCCTGTTTCCAGGCAGGCCAGCAATATCCTTCTCTCCTTCAGTTGTAGAAATACTAGGAGGAGGTGAGTCCATGCTTTATTATGCTATGCTGCTACAGAGACTGTAGGCTTTCACAGCCAAGAAATTTCTCCTAAGTCTAACCTAAATTTTATCATTTTTAAAGCAGCACTTCATTCTGCTCTTTATTAAAATAAAATTTCAAAAAAGCAAATCTTTACTATCAGCCGTAAACTATCCCTTCACAGCTTTCCACCACAGGGACTACTTTGAAGAGAATCTGGACAGGACCAAGTCCCCACTGGGAACAGTGGCCGGGCCTGATCCTGTCTCTCTGGTAAAGGTCTCACGACCACAGGCTTTCTGACTGGGGTTTTTCAACACAGTCCTTACTGCCTCCGGCCTGGCCTTGTCATTCTTGCCGAGTTTACCTTGTCTGCTTTAATACTGATTTTGGACCACACCAAGGAAAAAGTTGACTTTTTGTCATCAACAGTAATAATGAAAATCACAATACTACGTGTAAAGCACAGTGCCTGGAGAATAGGAAATATAAGTTTACTAGCTATTTGCATGGTTTTTCCCTGTACTGTTGAGCCTCAGATGGTGCATCCCTAAATGGCATGATGGCAAAGAATAATCTGACCGTGTAGGTTGGTAGGACATCCTAAAGGTTCTTACTTCTTGAGGTCCTAGTTATGATTTTTGGATTTATTTTAATTTAGTTTGCTAACTCTGGTTGAGACTGTGATCTATCGTATCTCTTTTCTGTACCGTCTTTGTGCAGGTTATTTTTTTTTTCTTTCTCCCTTGAATCAGATGACAGATGTGAAAGTATCTTAGCTTGCATTTATCCCAATTAAATATTATAAATGTTTTTCATTCTCCTTCTCTAATACACGCATTTTCATTCTCTATGTTTCCTTGGTTTGCACACAGAGCTTTTGTAATACATTTATTTTTTTTTTTAATTAATTTTTTTTTATTGCAGTAATGTTGGTTTGTAACATTGTATAAATTTCAGGCATACATCATCATACTTCTATTTTTGCATTCATTAATCATGTTCCCCACCCAAATACTGATTACAACCCATCACCACACCCATGTGCCTAATCATTGCTTTCCCCCTCCCCCCTCCCTTCCTCCCCTCTGGTAACCACCAATCCAATCTCTGTCTCTATGTGTTTGTTGTTGTTTTTATCTTCTACTTATGAGTGAGATCATATGATATTTGACTTTCTCCCTCTGATTTATTTCGCTTAGCATAGTACCCTCAAGTTCCATCCATGTTATCACAAATGGCTGGATTTCATCGTTTCTTATGGCTGAGTAGTATTCCTTTGTGTATATACATCACATCTTCTTTATCCATTTGTTCCTTGATGGCCACGTAGGTTGCTTGTGATACATTTATAATTGTTTTCCAATTATCTAATGTAAGTTAGTCTTGTCTTTTGAAAGGCAAGAGGTAGTAGAGAGTGATGGCTCTGGTTCAACCATTCCTTGGGGCAAGTTATATAATGTCTCGGTGCCTCAGTTTATCACAAGTAAAACCAGGCATAATAATGGTGCTTTCTCATAGGATTGTTATGAAGATTGCAAGGATTGGTGCAGTGCTTAGAACAATTTCTAAAACATAATAAGCACGTAAACATAGTTACTATCAAGAGCTAACCATCCATGTAATGCTGTAACAATATCATTTGAAAGTCCAAGGGGTTGATAGAAACACAAAATTCTTTGAAGATAATTTCTGTTTTTTCGCTCAGTTGCATTGTCATATGTGCTTCTCTTTTTCTTCCCTTCTGGCTGATATTCTAGCATAAGCCATTTTCCTTGGTTAGGCATCTTCTCAGGTATATATTCCTTCATCATTTGCAAAACTATATGATCCCAATTATTTCAATACATTTATAGAACATACTTAGATAATTGCTTTTCGGGCTCAACTTATCATACCTATTTCCTTCTTCTGTTTTGTTAGATTTGCAGTTCTATGAAAAACATTATCAGGCTAATTTGGTTTATTGATTTTACCCATCACATTAAAATTTTACTTAATCCAATGATTTTGATCCTCATTAATAGATTTTGGGTAAAAGTTTTAATATATTTTTAACCTTTTGTCTATAATTTTGATGGCCATGACCTGTTCCATGTCCATTCTCCCTTAACTGGAGAATATATCAGTGCCAACCTTTGCTCTTTTTCCCAACTGCTAATAAGAGACTAAGTTGTAACTATCTACATATCCTGACTGATGAGATTCTAGCTCTTTTTTCATTCTTGCACATCCACAAACCCATTATTTTAGTATGCAAGGAAATGAAATGCAGAAATTGGGAAATTCTACTTAGTGATATAAATTCAGTGTCATCTTGGGGCTGTGTGTGTGTGTCTGAGATTTTCTTGTCATTCCTAAGCAGGGAAAGAGAATTCAGATAATTTATGACATACTCATGATGCCCGGTTGAAATACATTTGTAACTTGTTTAATAGTGGTCAGAAAGTTTAAAGTTTAATTTGCCCTCTCTTTTACCCCTGTTACTAAAAAAAAAAAAGAATATTTGAGATGAGAGAGAGTGAAACACCAAGCAGGGAATATTATCTGCCTCCTTCTTTTTGTTTGCTTTCCGTGAGATTTACCCTAAAATTCCTCTAAATGTCTGTCTTCATAATGGCTTTTGGTGCTGTTATTTTTGGGTGACCTAATAAAGAATGCAACACAAGAAAGAAGTATCAGAGCTTCGATCCTGCAGACAAATATCTGCAATCAATCATGAAATTTACGACAGATACTAAAAAGAGAAGCGATTTCACAGAGAAAGGATCCAGAATGGCATAATGTCATCACAAGAAAAGACTCTAAATGATATTTAATTCCATTCGTACTCCAAAACTGCAACTGATATTTCATAAATCATCTACATTAAAATATTATGGTAAAGGGCTATAAAAATTGAGGCATCGATGCATGTATTTTAAAGTGCTTGGCCTCAAAACGAAGTCACTCCCTCGAGACTAATAAGAAAAATAGCTGTCTCTTACACAAAGCTTTGTGATAGAATTTGTTTAATCTCAGTTGCCATAGTAGTAGAAATTTCAAAGTGGTCAATCAGTGTCTTGTAGGCTTACAAAGACAGGGAGTTGTTTTCCATACCATGCTGCTCTGCGTGATATGACCGCCCAACAGCATCTTGAAGGGGTCGGGGAAAGAGTGGACTGGTTGTCCAGGTTGTACTTCCAAGAAGGGGAAATACAGTATGGTGGAAAGTGGGCTGGATATCTGACAACCCATGAACTGGCCATATAGACATCTGTATGCATTATACAAAAAATGCTATATGGGTATTTCAGTTGAGGCATCAAGACAATCAATGTCACAATTCAAAGAGAGCTGTGAGACCATGAAGCAGCATTTACCTTTTTAGTTTCATGGAAAATTCCAAACATTTACTGTAAATAAAATTGTCTAATGAATCCCTAGTATCTATCACTTGGCTTCGCCACATGCCCAGTCTTGTTTCATCTCTTTCCTCACTTCTTTCATTAGTGCATTATTTTGAAACAAATTCCAAACATCATATCACTTCACCTATAAATACCTTAGTATGTATCACTAACAGATAAGGATTCTGCGATGTTTAACATAGCGACAATACTACTATCTCTCTGAAAAATTTAACTGTATCTCCTTAATATCATCAATTATCCAGCCAGTGTTTACTTTTCCCCAATTGCCTCGTAACTTTTTTATAGGTAGCATGTTCAAATTAGGATCCAAAGTCCATGAATCATATTTAGTTGATGTGTCTCTTCAGCCTCTTTTAATTTATAGGTTTTTCCCCCTTTTTATTTTTCCCCCTTGTAATTATTTGTTGAAAAACTGGGATGTTGTCCTGTAGTTTCCCACATTCTGGATTTTGCTGGTTGCCTTCCTCCTTAATAAGTTCTTCTGTTCTCCTCGTAAACTTGAATAACACCACATTTTCAAAGAAGTGGGCCAAAAACAAATCCTCTTAACCCTTCCCTCACAAAGAGGGCAGCAAGAGTAAGGGTTAGAAATGGAGAGGCTGTTTGAAGAGAGGAGTTGGTATGCTATGAGTCCTTTTTCACCTCAAATCAAGAGAAAAGGGCTTTAACGAGACCACTCTGAGAGCTTAATACAAGCCCCCTGCATTTAGTCAGTGTTTGGATCCTGCCTACAAAATCTAAAAGATCAGAAACGGAAGCACTAGCTTCTCTGATGTAGAACCGAGGAGCCGAGGCTCTGTTGAGATTTGAACTCCTAAATTTGTCAGACTAGAGGATGTGTGGGATTGTCTTGTGGACCATAAGTGTGAAAGAATGGAGTGGGATTAATTTAGGTTGTAACCAGAAGGCCACCAGAAAGAAGGCACTGGATGCCTATGGGAAGAAGAAGGAGCAAGAAACTGGCCAGAATAGAGGTGGATTTGCCCTTGATAACAGAACTTGAGGGAGAGATCTGAAGTGGTTTTTAAGGAGTAGTTCTCCCAAGAACTGATGAAAGCTCCTAGGAATGTGAGTCAGATCCTATTTTCTGTCTATTTCTCTGTCCAGGTGGAAGGAGCAACTTGATTGGAGAGTCAGAGTTGATGCCTTGTGATTGGAGCACATTGGAAGAAAGACGAAAGTTACAAGGAACGGACTCAATTATTGCTTAAAGGCATTCAATACAATCCAAAATCATGATGATACTTGAACTTAATGTTCTTTAATTTCTTTAAGTTTAGTGTTCTAAATTCTTTGGTTCACCTCACTCCAATTCTAGAATATAAGCTCCATGATGGACAGGAACTCTTCCCTGTATCACCAGCAGCTATGACAACAGTGCCTGGCATGAAAGTTGCTCAAGAAATTTTTGTTAACTGACTTAATACTACTTTAACCTATCCTTATGTCTGACTTAAATCTTAAATATGGGTATCACTTCAGTAGTGCTTTGCAAAATTTATTTAATGACTACCAGATTGATCACTTTTGCATTCTTTGGAGGGAAAGAATATCCAACTTTCTTTAGTGATTTTTTCTTTTATTTAATTTTGTATATGCCGAGACATAAATCTTAGAATTTCAGAAATGGAAGAGAACAACATCAACCCTCTTATTTTACAAATGGAAGAACTCAGAAAGGATAAGTGTCGTATCCAAAGGCAATGCAAATACTCTAGAATATGATTTTTCCATCAAATCAGCTATTTGTTACTTCTTCCATTTGTATTAAATGTCTTCTATTAATTAGACTGTAAGCTTGCTGTTGATGCACTGATTTATACTTCTACCTAAAGTCCCACAGCATCTATCTTAGTGCTGGGCACATACATGGTCTTCAAAAAATACCAGTTGCTTAATTGATTTATTGGAATATCAGAATACCACTCAAAACATGAGTGTACTGTCTTTACATGAGTGTATAAAGACAAGGTATTCATGAAAAGACTTACCCAGAGTTTTGTTTGCTGTCTGAGCCATGGTTTTCCCATTCAGAGAAATAAAGAAAATAAAAGAAAACTAATTTGGAAAAATATTCTTATTAAAAAGTGTGTAAAACACAAAAGGTCTAGGTAATTCTCTTCACTAAGGATGAATTTAATTTAACGGAAAGAGCATCAGGCTCAGAGTTGACCTGTAGACTTGGTCTATCAGGAAGTAGCTCTGTGATATCGGGTTTAATGCAACTTTATATACGTTTATTTTCTCATCTCTACTATTTTTATGCAGAGCTCAGTGGTGGAATAAGGTAATAAAAGTAAACGCACTTTTGAAATGATAAAAATCTATCGATACAGAAGTGTCTATGGGACTACGTGGACTGCTCATGCTTAGCAGCAGAAAAGAAAAAGTCATGCTTTAGCAGCTATCAACTATTTAAAAACATAGATCTCAGAGAAATGTATGCTAAAGGTCCCTCTCTATGTGTAAGTGTCTTTTATGACAGTTTCCTAAAGTTGAACGTGTCGGACGTAAAGTTGAATGTGTACCACTGCTGGTACATGAAGTGACTTTAGATGGTACATGAGTGAATGTTTTTACATTATGTGCTTATTTTAAAGTATTTTAGAAAAAAAATAAAGCACCAAGTCATCAGACCTTTAATATAACAGATATTATTTCTTTCAACAAAATTATTTAAGCAAAAATTTATCATTTTAATGTAAAAACTTGACATGGTACATAAATATGGTGAATTAATGCTATAAGTTTTTAAATGACTAAAACTTGGGAAATACTCTTCTATAACCATCTGTGAAGAATAGTGGTCCTTTGGCCTCTGTTTGAGAAACTCAGAGACTGAAAATTCCCGACTGGCCCAGGAAGCTTCCTTTGTCTTCAGAAACCTCTGAACATCTCAATATCCGGCTCTTCTTTGTGCAAAATCCATTTTATGGTAGCATCCAACATTTGATTGCAGTTCTGCAATTGAGGACACTGAGAACAAGTCTAATTGCTTTTACCCCTGTCCTTGGCCCTCTGCCCCACCACCCACCTAAAATGTCAGAGCAAAGGGCAGCAGAGTTGGCCTTATATAATACAGTTCGGTGACACTGTCATTGTTTCAGTTTCCTGAATCTCTCCAGACCTTTAGACATTTTTCAATTTTGGCCAATTTTGTATGGACTAACAATTTCCTTTTCAACTTTATAAAAATTTCATGAAAATTGGGAGAAACTTGTCCACATGCTTTGAATTTTATTATACTTAGAGAATTATGGATCTGTTAGAGTTTCTGGGGGAGAAAGGATCATTCCAAATTTTAAAATGATTTTCCTGTGATATATTTTTACCTTTTTGAAATTATGGTTTTCTGTTTACTGAAGGCTAGCAAATTTGAGTATTCCAGCCTCTCATTGTCTTCTAAACTTAGTTTACATTGGAACTTTTGTTTTCAAGCTATAACTCTGTTATCATTTCTTTGGGAGAGGTCATCAGACCTCTAAGAAACACTGCTTTCTGTTATTTCATTGTCTAGTTGAGAGAAGCGCTTTGATTGGAGAAGCAGCGCTGATGCCCTGTGACTAGAGCACATGGGAACAAACACATAAGCTGCAAGAGATGGAATTAAGTAACTTATTTATGCCTCATTCTCCCAGACCCACTACATCTTCATAATTCTGCCAGTCCCGGGGAAGTCCTGATGAAATGACTCCCCAGTGCAAGTGCTCAGGCCAGGAGGGACCTCAAGTAACCACTGACCTCCCGTGAGTTTTTCCAGTGGAAGTGAATTTTTCCTCTGGGAATACTATTTTAAAAAAGAAATTGTACTACCCTGATTGGGGTTTCTGCAAAACTTATGACCACCAGAGCAAGGAAAGCTATAGGGTTACTGTCATAACTAAGTGAACTTCTGTTTCATGCCAGAACCCCGGTGACAGAGTCTGGTTGGGATGGAAGATGAATTGAGGCTAAAAAGCAATAATGGAGGAAGGGAGCTAAGAAGCTGACTTGGCTAAAGAGACTGGATCCCTAAAGTGAGTAGTGAGATTTAAATGGATCTAGTACCGAAAAGAGGAGTGAACCTGGACTTCATTCTGGCTAATGTCATGGGCTAGATGGGTTATATATTAAAGTCAGTCTCGCAATGACACTGTAAATCTGGGAGTGATCAATGCATCTGTAGCGCACCTGCACACACACCTGTCAGGGTGCCTTTTCATGGCCTCCATTAGATGGGATTTCTCTTCCCCTAAACTCCCCTTGGCTCAGTCCATCCCAGCCTCACTGTTTCTCTGGGGCTCTCTGACATGCCAAGTGTACTCCCAACTCAGGGCTTTGCACCAGCTGTTCCCGGGATCATCATTAGCCTAGCGATCGCCTTTGTGTGATTAGAAAAAGGTGCCCCTTTCTCAAGGCCCAGCCCTACGTGGCTGCCTGGGGCCCCTTTCCTCTGCCGGGAACATTCTTCTCTCAGATACCTGCAATGTTGGTTCTGTTGTCTCCTTCAGGGCTTTGCACATACTATCAGTTTAGGGGTGCTTTCCCTGACTGCCCTACTTTAAACTTGTACTCTCCACTCAGCACACTCTTTCTCTTCCTTGCTTTATTTTTCTTCCTGGCACTTATCACCTTCTGATACACTGCACAGATTACCCATTTAACGTATTGGTCTTTTCACACTAAAAGGTAATCCTTCCCTGAGAGCAGGTGTTTTCTTGTCTGTTTTATTCACTGCTGTATTCCCAGAACCCAGAAAAGGGCCTGGAACAGAGTCAGTGCTCAAATATTTGTTGAATTTTCATTTAAAGACTCCTGTTACCTGTCTTTCTTTGTCTCTAGGTCATTTCTCTCCCTCTTAGCTTTCTGTTACCTTACAACTGAGGTTAATCTATAACTACAGTTTGTTCATGGATTCTATTCTTTCCTTTTTGATTTGCTTCTGCTTCCTACAGCCTGAATCCCTTCGTATTTTATAGCTCTGATTACTGAAAAAGACTGTTCAAAATTAATTCCTGTTGGGACATTTATTTTTTGCCCCAGACCATTGCTCAACTTGTAAATCAATTTCCTTGGATTCCACACTTAGACATCCTAGCTGTGGCTCAGGATTCAAACCCTGATTACCCAGGGCGATCTGCCTTCCCTCCCTTGGGTGAGGCAGATACCTAAACTATCCAGGTGTTAAAATTATTGGTTTAGTTTTATAAGATCTGGAAATGTGATCTGAGTTGGATATCAAAGTTTTTCAAAATATGTTCATCTGAAGTACACTTTCTCAACCTACTTCTCAACCTAGTTAATTCTTTTAAGATGTCCCTTATCTCATGTAATGGCCAGCCATGTTGGCTAGAGATCTCAGTCCCTATAAATGATTAGCATCCCTTGTCAAGTCTTTCTGGACGATCTTTTGAATGTGTGTCTTTCTCTGAATTCCCACATTTGCTTCCTTAGATAGATTTCTCTAGACCTAACATCTCTCTTCAATAAATATTACACACCTCTACCAGAATATCTTTTAAAAATACTAAAGCAACCAGGTCATTTTTCTCTTCAAAATCTCTCCATAATCCTAGCTAGTTCAATAAGACAAGAAAAAGAAATAAAATGTTAAAATATATGAAAATAAAAAAGAAAAAGTAGACTGCATGATTGTGGAAATAGAATCCAAAAGCATCTGTAAATAATCTAATGGAATTAATAAGTAAATTTAACAAAGTTGTTAGATACAAGGTAAAGATACAAAAATCAGTTATTTTAACCTATTATCAATTAACAACAGGAAAAATTATAAAACAGTTTCGTTAATATTAGCATCAAAAATTAAATATTTAGGAATATATTTAATAAAAGCTGTGTAAGATCTCTACAGTGAAAATTATAAAATGTATTAGTGGATGTTGAGCAAATGTTTCTTAAATTAACACCAAATACTTATGTCTAGAAAATATTTCCCAGTCACTTTTGGAGATGTTATATACACTTCAACTGAAGTAGAAATGCAAAAAGATTGTCGATTTACTTGGAAATACAAATGTTCTTTGCTCTTCTTCAGCAAAACAGATTCTTATACTCGTGCAGGGATTGCAAATAATTTTTAAAATATCTTAATGACAGTCCACACATTAAATTTTCTTTGATTTTGTCTTCACAAATATTAAATGCATAGAGAAATAAAGTGAAGGGCTGGGCACATTTCTATACATTTGGGTATGTGTGTTTGCTGTGGGAAAAAAGCATCAGATTCAGAGTTATTTATATTTCTGCTAGCATGCTTGCTTTTTCAATAGCTGTGGTTTGAGTACCTGAATCCATGTAGGTTTGCCATGTAATTTGCCGTCTTGGTCAAATGACAAAATTATCAAATTTAAATACAATTTTTAAAAGGTGCATGAAGCAAGACTTACTTGTTTGTGTGCATTTTCCTTGAATGGAGCCTTGTCAAGCCCTTGGCTGGATTCAACATTGCTGAAAGTTTGCCCTTGATTGTGACTGCCCTCTACAAGTGTAGGAGAGCAGCCAGTTTCAACACATGACTCTCAGGGTTCATTTGGGGTTTTGATGGCAGGATGCAAAAATATATATATTTGTTGTTGTTGGTTGAACATCTTAAGTGGTGTTTTTCTAGATGTCGTCTGACTATATAAATTATAGATGGATATTAAATAGTTGGTACAAGTATTTCCTGTTCTGAAGAAACTAATTAGGTCAAAATGACTAATTCCTAGTTGCAGAGTCATGAACACAAAATATGATTCATGGAAGTAGGCATGACTTCACATCCAGTTCATGGTAATGCTTTATTTGTGTGCATTTAAGGAAGACAGGGGCAGAAGTTCATTTGCTGCACCTGTTACAAAAAGTTGTGAAGGCAAGTAAGCATCTGGAACCATCCTCACAGCATGCCCAGTGGCACTTCAAGAATGACCGCCTACACCAGCCGCAGGCAACCACTCCTGCTTCTTGTGTTACCGTCACTCACACACAGTCCACACAGAGCAGAAAGGAACTCGGGGGAGACACTCAAACCCTCCACTGAGTCAGGGTTCGACAAAGGAGGCTGCCGAGGGGGCGGTAAAGAGTATATTTCCTCTCAGTTTTACAACAAGTGGTAGGTTTGCATTCGTTGATTTAAGAATATTTACAAATTGAATATATTATTCTCATTAGTTATTATTCTAAATTTGAATCAGGGGTTATCCGCATCCCACACATATTTTTTTTAAAGCACTAGCAGTTTCTAAGAAGTTCAATGCTTAGGGTTTTATACAAATCCTTGGTTCCCAGTGTTTTGTAACTCTCATCTGCTCTTCCCAGTGAGAAAGAAAACAGTGCAAAGGAGCAAGGCTTACTGAAGCTGCTATAGATGTGAGAGTGTTTCTCAGCTGAGATCCATAAGCGTAGTGCACATACAGAAGCCTAAAGGTTGCACGTTATCTGCCATTTCCAGGATGCTGAGGGGCATTGGTTTTGCTTTGTCTTATTTTATTTCACTCCAGCCTTCATTTTCCTTTTTTTAAAGTCATCATTTTATTTTATTTTAATTGAAAGAAAAGTGACATATAACATTATATTAGTTTCAGGTGTCCAACATAATGATTTGATATTTGTATATATTGTGAAATGATCACCATGATAAGTCTAATTAACACCCATCACTACACATAGTTACAATTTTTTTTTCTTGTGATGAGAACTTTTAAGATCTACTCTCTTAGCAACTTTCAAATATACAATACAGGGTTAACTATAGTCACCATGTGGTACATTATATCCCCAGGATTTATTTATTTTATAACAGGAAGTTCGTACCTTTTGACATCTCCACCCATTTCCTTTCCTTTCCTTTTCTTTGTCAAATAGCATCCTTACTGCTGTGATCAGATGCCTGATGCCTTCTAGACAAAGATAAATCTAGACTAATCAGGTGTTCTGTTTTAGAATTTTAATCTTGAGTAGAAAACAAACAGATCAAAATGGTTAGGTTCCTTCCCTCCAGCTGGTGGGGCCCTCGTCATCCTTGCCCAGCTATAAGACTACTGTGGTGGTTCCTGTCTCTTAGCTTCGGGAGCTGACTTGCTTCCTGTGTATGCTGAAGCCTTATTCTTTATCCTCTGATATACTTTGAACCCTTCTCCCCAAATCCCTGATATTCTTCCAATAAATTCTATGTCTGTAGCTTTCAACCCAAGAGATTTCACTGGTATATTACTTATAATTTCATTTTTACAATTTCACACAGAATGCAGATGGTCATAATGCAAGTGACATTAGCAAATATAAAGCAAATCACTCATAAATATTTTACATTTATTGTTAATAACAAAGTGTAATTATCTCACAATTATTGGAACAAATATGTGTCAGAACACTGTGGTTGAAAAATGCTGATATTCAGCCTTAGAAGCTACAGCATAATGGCACCCTGTTCCATGTTAACTTTGGGAGAGATGATCTCTGGGATGCTTTCTAGGTCCAGGGGTCTGGGAATCAATGACAGCCTAATAATACCATTTGTAGGGACCTACTGGAGTTGGGGGAAATTCTATTCAGGGGGAGCATTTGGCTAGGCTGAAGTGGAAACAGAATAAACAGCTTTATCAGACCAACTTTGGGACTTCACCCTTGGTGTGTAAGTCATGTTCCTGGGTTTTCCAATAGTGAGAATGTACTATATAGGTCATTCACAATTACTTTCATAATTATAGCCACCATATAAGAGAATTGCCCCACTGACAGAGCCTGCTGAGATAGCATCCATCCTGTATGTGAATGGCTTCACCTTTGTGCTCATTGCTGATTGGACCAAGCAATGAGTAAATAACAATGGGGCAGCCAATCCACAGTTTGACCGGTGGCCTGCAGAGATGGCTTGGTATACAAAGCTCTGCCTGAATAAGAAATAACAGTCATTAGCAAGGACAAGGCCTCCTTTCTCTTGGGTGTATATATAGGAAAATTTATGACACATGATATTCAGGTAGCAAAGAGAATGTATTTGTTAGCAGGGGCCATGAAAAGTCAAAGCTCTGAATAAATGGAAATTAGAAGTAAGTAGAAACCATAAAACAAAAAAACGTAGGTTTTTTTGCCAGACTTCCATTTCTGGCAAAATGGTAGATCAGACAACCTGAAAAACCTTCTGTACCACCTGAAAATGCTGGAAAAAATACAACAAATATCAATTTAAATGCTTAAATGCTTTCAAACACATATACACATATGTATGCATGCATACATATTTACAAATATATACATATGGATACATAAAAGCAATTTCTGGAAGCTAGAACCCAAGAGGAAAATGAAAACCAGAGCAGTAAGAGGGAGTTTAGGTAGGAGTTGCCTGGGGTACTTGCCAATCTTAGTAGCCAAGGATTTGGGTTTTATATGACTTTGGAAATAGGATGTTAAGCTTTGAGGTATTTTGAGGTAGCAGTTGTGAGTGCTCTGCCTAAAGCTAGGGCTGCAACCTCAATGAAATGGTGAAGGAGGGCCAGCCTCAGTGGCCTAGTGGTTAAGTTTGCTGTGCTCTACTTCAGTGGCCTGGGTTCATTTCCCAGGAGTGGACCTATACCACTCATCTGTCAGTGGCCATGCTGTGTTGGTAGCTCACACACAAAAAGAGGAAGATTGAGGGGCCAGCTCTGTGGCCTAGTGGTTTAGTTTGGCATGCTCTGCTTCTGTGGCCGGGTTCAGTTCCCATGCATGGATCTACATTACTCGTCAGTGGCCATGCTGTGGTGGCAACCCACATACAAAATAGAGGAAGATAGGAACAGATGTTAGCTCAGGGCAAATCTTCCTTGGCAAAGGAAGGAAAGAAAGAAAGAGAGAGAGAGAGAGAGGGAGGGAAGGAGGAAGGAAGAGAGAGAAAGAAAGAGAGAAAGAAAGAAGGAAAGAAAGGAAGAAAGAAAGAAAGAAAGAAAAGGTGAAAGAGAAGCGAACTACCTGTGTCACAGGGAGATGCCAACAGAGCTCTCTGTCTCGTCCTGGAGTCAAGATGGGAAAAGAATCTCCTCCATTATTTGTATCCATGAGCCTCTGCTCTAAGATTTTGAGATTTGAACTTATTCTTCCTATAGGGTCCAGTAGCTGAAAACTGAAACTATTTTTTTAAAAGTAGTAATGTCTACTCTCTATAATAATTTTATGATTTTATAGTAATGTAAACATAACACAACTCTGGAGGAAGACATTCTCAATGTTCCCTGAAGATCACAACCCAGATCATGACACACACAAGGAAGCAATCCACCATGCTGGAAAAATTGGCAGATCACAAAAAACGTCAAGATTAGGTCAATAAGAATTTCAGATAATAAAATTTTAAACAAAGACTATATGTGTTTTTAAAAAGATAACAAAAGATAAGGGAAGATATAAAAAATGAGACAAGAATCAGATTCTATCCAAAAAGACTAGGCAAATTGTACAGAAATGTCAGGAACGTCAAAGAGATTTTTTTGGTTGGTTGGTTGCTTACTTTTCATAAATATAGAAAAGCAGTGGCCTAGAAGTGGCCACAGAAAAGGGGGAAGAGGAGAATGGAAACGTGCCTTTGTTATGCTTTGATAGTCACTGTGCGGGAAAATGAACACCCATCACTCACTCCTCAGAGCAGGAGCAAGATTTCAGTGTAAGACAAGACTGTTGAGTGAGTATGTTTTGGAGAATGCAATGAAGACCTTATTTTAGTGAGAAAATGTTTTCAAAAAGCATACTGAAAATAATTAGGAGGAAGGTTAATAGAAGAAAAAATGGTTGGGAATGTAAGACCAGAGTCATATGGAAATAATAGTACTTGAGAGTACTGAGTTGACTAGAGGTATTCACATTCTGTCTGATGGCTCAGGATAGCCAGCAGAGAAGAATGACTGTGCTCTTTGCACTTGAAGTGACATGTTTGCATCTGAGGTCTAAGTGGTATCTTAGGATGTTAGCATGATGAGATCTTTTCTCTCTAAAGAGATCGTAGTGTTCTGAAAAGAAATTTCTTCATATGAAGCTACGAAAACACATAAAAGCAACGATACAAAGCTGGACACTCTGATCAACACTTTTCATGCAATATCTCATTTAATCTTCACTTCAAGCCTGGAATATAAGCACCACCATTATCTCCATTCACCTATGAGAAAATAGAGGCTCAGAGATTTTATGTAATTTGGCCAATATCAGGTATCCATAAGTTAGGGACGTTACATTTATACTGTTTCAAAATATAAAAAGGAATTAGCTAGTCAGAGAAGTAAAGGAAGAGTAATCTACATCATGTATACCATAGATGTGAAAGCACAGAGTCAAAAAAGATCATGTGCTTTGTAAGCTGATATGGCCAGAGGAAAGGGTCTATGTGGGAAGGCTATGCAAGGTAAAGCAGGTACATAGTCAGGAATCGAAGCATGGCAAGATTTGCGTGCTGAGCTGAATTTTCTCCTAAAAAACGAGAAATCTATATATCAAGAAAGGGGCTATAACCTGATTTTCATTTTAGGGAGATCACTCATGTAGTAACATGGTAGATGGGACTGGCAGGGATTAGACTGGAAGCCAGCAGACCACCCAGGGTTGCAATAATCTGGGAAGGAGCATTTCACTAAGACAATGGCAACGAAGGTAGGGAGCTGCTAAGGAGGCAGAATCTATGATATCCAGTAACTGACTGTGTGTGTGTGGTTGTGGTTGAGAGCTGGGGGAGGGACGAAGCAATGACTGAGGAGAGTGGATGGTGATTCCATTCAAGGAGACAGAGAATGAGAATTCAGTTTTGATCCAGTTGAATTTGTGTTTTCCTTTGGGATATCAAAATGTTGTAGATGTGAATTCTAAGACTTCGAACTTAGCTGTGCAAAACAATAAAAAGTAACCCAACTATCTACAACATATTGTATTACTTGGCTAATGCTGAGTAACAAATTACCCCAAACTTAGAAGCTTATTGAGGTTTATTCCATTAGACAAAAGCCCTATTGTATGATTGAGTAGTTTTCTGAGGCGATCCCTTAGCTTTTTACGAAGCCTTAAAAAATTTTATAGTCACGTCCTCAACTTCATCTTTGGACCACGTTTTCCTGATAGTATCCTGGATATGGTCTCTGCCCAGAATCCACTTCTTAATATCAGCCATTTGTAGAGGTTGGGAATATTCAACTTTAATAATCCTTGGCTCCTTTTTGTTGACAGTCCTTCCTTTAGCTTGTCTTTCCTTTCCCATTCTAATATAAGCATCAAGAAGAAAGAAGGCAGCACCTTCAACACACCTGGAAATCTCCTTAGCTACTTGAGAGGTTAGTTGACTGGAGGGATTTGCATCTGTTTGGTGGCTCAGAATGGCCAGTTGTCATTTGCACTTGACATGACTTGCTTGTGTCTGAAGTGATGTACTCAGTTAATTGGCGTATTTTCTACTTTCCCCATTACCACAGGTGGCAGCGTTGCTAAACTTTCTGCTGCTACCAAATAAGGATTTCCTTTCCTCCAGTTCCCATTAACATTCTCCTTACTTTCCTTCAAGCTTTCACTGGCAGTCTCCTCAAAGGCCACCATGATTTTGCTAACAGTACCTTAAAGCCTTTTTGTTTTCCTTAATACTCTGCTCAGAGTCCTTCCACCTTCTGCCCACTGCCCAGTTATAAAGCTTCTTCTATCTTTTAGGTTTCTGTTATGTCAGCACCACCTGTCCAGTTACTGAAATCTATAGTAGTCATCTACTTCTGTGAAATAAATTACCCCAAACTTAGCAATTTAAAACAATAAACATGTACTATTCACAGAGTTTCTGTGGGTCAAGAACTTGGCAGCAGCTCTGCTGGGTGGTTCTGACCCTGGGTCTCCTCCTATCAGCCAGGGCTGCAGTCATCTGAATGACAGACAGAGGCTGAAGGATTGGATTCTGAGATGGCTCACTCGCATGGCTGGCAAATTGGTGCCAGCTGTTGTCACATGGTCTTCTCTGTAGGACTTCCTGAGTACTCCCGAAACATAGCACCTGACTTTCCCAGAATGAGTGATCCAAGAGCGAAGTAGAAGCTGCGATGATGTCTTTTATGACCTGATGTCGGAGGCTATACTCTGCCGTTTCCACAAGACGCTTCTGGTTACCCAGGTCAGCCCTGCTTAATGTGGAGAAGCACTCTACAAGGACACACACTTGGAGTGGGAATCACTGGTGTCTACCTTGGAGGCCACTACAGGAATTTAAGCTCTATTGTGTACTCTCATTTTACTGGTCTTTGTCAACTCAAGGTTTTGCCTTCCCTGTCTCTCTATGGAATTACCAGTGTTCTCTATGTTGAAACTGCCAGTAATTCAACCTTTTAAACCAACTACCCATCTTAGTCTCAGGGTTGTCACATCTATAAAGTCACATTTATAAAGTGTCGCTCGTTGGGAGAGGGGGATCTGGTTTTCATGTGTTACCATCTACTGATAAATATATATTTGTCTTTCTTATTCTTAACTATTGTGATTCCTCTATACTGACATATTTCAAGGGATCCTCAAACCCACCAGATGAGGGTCCTTGTTGGCAGTACTGCTGAGTCCTCCTTATCTTGGCTCAGGATTTCTTTAAACTCTCTGGCTGTCTCTGAGATACTTCCACATTCTTGAGAGAGACACAGGAAGTTTTCATGTTCAGGGCTGCAAAAAAACTCAGTGAGGCTATTTCAGGCTCTCTCATCCTAGACATGCTGGACGTGGGGGAAACAACGTGAAGCTGAGCACCTTTCCTGCTGTGTTAGTCAAGGTACTGGCAGGAAACAGCTGGCACACTGAAAATACTAATTTGAAGAGACTGATAGAGGCACTATTTATAAACATGGGGGCAGGTTTGGAGGGAGCAACAAGTGGTATGTAGGAACGCAAGGCAGTGGACCTGAAAGACAAGAAGAGAGAACAGTTATAGGAGTCTGGAGAGGTTCCCTTAACAACATGACAACATCTGTGTTCTGCATATAGGGAGGCAGTCAATCTGCAGTGACAGGGCAGAGGGAGAGCCCGGGGTATAAGTACCCAAGGTCACTCTCTTCCTTCCCTTCTGTTAGTGTCCTCCATTGGTCCAAACCAGCTCAGCACCAAAGACCAAAGACATCCGTTGATTCAGTCCATTCTGCTCAGGGACAGCCTCCTGGAACACAGAGCCAGGTGCAGAAGGATGGAAGGTAGATCTGGAGGGACAGAAGGACAAGATTCGGCACACCGGCTTACACCCAGGAAATAAAAGAGAAGTCCTCTATACCTGTGGTTTCAATGTTCCCTAACCAGAGCCACAACCTCACCTGGGACTTGTTAGAAATGCAAATTATCAGGCTCCACCCCAGACCTATTGAATCAGAACCAATCACTGGGTGTGCACTCGGTGGTTTAACATGCCCTCGGGTGATTCGGACCTGTGCTAAAATGTGACACCCTCATCCTATACTCTCAAACATACAGAATCTGCCTGAGGTTTTTAGTCCTATTTCCCCCATCAGCACATCAGCCCTGGCTCTCCTGCCTTCCCTGGCCCTGGGGCTGGGGCAAAGCACAAGCTTCCTATTGGGGACACTCGTCAATACACTCGTCAATACAGAAGCCCTGGCTTCCTCCTCAGCTCTCATCCTCCCCTTTGCAGTCCAAGTATCCTCCAAGTTGATTGTTGATGTGCACCCTTTATTACCTAGGTCAATGGGGCCTTGCCTTTTGATTTTCAAAATGTTTTGAGCAAAACCTTTTTCTTGCACTTGTCTCTGCTTAAGTTGGAAAAACTTAACACTTTTAATAAGGACCAAACTCTGATCTGATTCAGACAGCTGGAAATGAGGGTTCAAAATAAAGTTTAAGGGGGGAAGGAGAGGTGAGGGGAAGAGAGAGAGGTGAAGGAGGAGGAGAGATATTTTTTATTTTACTATACTATCTTTTTCCAAAGACAGACATTCTAAAATGCTTTAGCTATTTCTTAAAGAGGGTTAAAGTCACAAATTAAGAGAAACATCTGGACCAAAAAGCACAATATTAAATTATCAAATATGATGCTACACTACAATTGCAGGGTGACCAGTTGTCACTTGAATATATTATGGAGCTTGGCACAGCGTTTTGCTTCCTAATTCAAAACGTTCTCCACTTCTACTTTCAGATACATTCTTTTTAAAGAGAAAAAGAAACTTCTAGTATCAGTTTTCTTATTTCAAAAGTAATATACAGATTTTATCTAGTAAAAGTTGGGATAAAAGGCGCATTGACTCCATTTGCCTGACTGAAACATACTGATATGAATAAAAATTAAACTCTCCCTCCCTCATCTTCAATGAAACCAGAAGAGGGCCACTTCCTTAAAATTCAGTCTACAAAAAAGTATCTGCTCAAGACAATGATTCTGAAATGAATCAAGGAAAGACATCTGCCACTCCATGGGCTAACTAATTTAAAATGGTCTCAAATAAACAAAATCTTAGATAATTTGACAACTCTTTCTGGGTTCTTACATTCTCAGTTCCCTAAACCTTTAGAATTTAAATAATTCCCAAGGGTGTCCTTTTTAAAGTGATGTGGTTTTAGCCCAGACATCTCGAAGATTTGGGAAAGAGAAGTCTCTTCTGAGAGGAGCCAATATTTATTTCTCATTATTCTCAGGTAATGAAGAAAAGTTGAATTTTCTAGCACAAATCAAGAAGGCATAACTCAACTCTATAAACTTCTTTGATTTGGTTTTTGAAGAAACAATATAACAATCTTCTTTCCTTACAGAAAGCGTTTTAAAAATACAAAAGTCTTCGGTAGTTTGTTTCTGTTCAGTTTAGATAAGCAGCCAAAAAGTTCAGAAGCTCAATCCAAAATTACTCCTTAGTTTTACTTGCCAAAAGATCAGATTAAATATCGCATAAGAATAGGCTTTCTTGGAAGAGTTCTGGTTCAGGACTTCCCGGCTTTGGCCTGAAACAAAGACAGCACAGCACTCTGAGTAGTTGACTCAGGCTGGCGGGTGGGCAGTACCCGGAAGCCTAAAATCAAAATACATTTGCATCTTCTATCCGAATAACGCATAGGATTTGTTTTGATCTATCTCCAGACCAGCACACAATTTTAATACTATTTTGCTTCCTAATGATTTTAATGTAATAGTAACAAAAAAATATTTAACGGCTTAAAAATAATTTTACTCACGGTTTGTCGAAATGCTGTTTTCTCAAGAAGCAATCGTTTGTCCTTAAGCAGAATACGTACCCTTTAACCGCGTGATCACTACATTTCTTTTCATGCTTCTGTGTGGTATAATTTTTTCACTGTAAATAGTACACTATTAAGACATGTGGAGGATATTTTTGACTGTATCATACCTATGGGTATTTGGTCTTTAAACATAATATGATCTCTTACAAGGTCTGGTATTGCAAAAACAAATTTAGAATAAAATTACTCTCTTAACCATATCCCTGAAATGGTTTGAATTCTAGCTGTGGATAAATCCCAGTTCTTTTGGAGGTTCCCTCGCCCCCTTAGACCTCCATCCTCAGTAATTAGACGGCTGCGCACCACTGCTGACAGCTCTTGCAGTGATTTACAGGTTTGGAATTAGGGATTTTTTCATGAAAGATGATTGCCGAGTGTTTCCTAATGCCTCCAAGTGCTACAAAGACAATTTTAAATTTGGCCTTTATAAATTTTAATCCATACTAGATATTTATAGTCCCTTTTTCCATACTTCGAATCAATTATATTGTAATTACTTGACTTAGATTTCTTTTTCTAAGTGAAATAAACCAGTCTGAAAAGGCTATATGTTACATGATTCCAACTATATGACATTCTGGAAAAGGCGACACTATAGAGACAGTACCATGATCAGTGGTTGCCAGAGGTTTGGGGGGGAAGGGGAAGGGATGAATAGGTGAAGCAAAGGGGATTTTTAGGGCAGTAAAACTATTCTGTATGATACTGTAATGGTAGATACATGACATTACACATTTGACAAAATCCACGGAACTTTACAGCACTTCCCCGGAGTGAACCTGAATGTATACGAATTAAAAAAATTGATTTAGGAGGTTGGGGGGTCCCAGGAAGGAACTCAGACTGTAACAAGAGAATATATCTATATTCTGTATATCTGTATCTCTGTAATATAGACAAGTGAAACAACTTCACTGAAGGGGTTGGAGGTAAAAGATGCTGACCTAAAGAACTCTGGAAATGAGTAGAGTCTGTAAGACCAAAGGTAGAAGGAACTGCACATAAGCACTGTACTCTACTTGATGAAGCAGTTTCTTACGGGGGTACAGGTGAATAACTCTGCTACTGATATATGCATACCACAATTGAAAAATTAAGTAAATGGATGGCAGATGATGGATGTTAGACTTCTCACTATTGGAGTGGACTCTACAGATAAACTAGGAGAAGAGGCTAGAGTGATCCACGTATAATGGCTTAGAATTGGAGACAATCAGTATGAACTCATGCTTACCTTTGTATAGATAGAGATGGTTAAAGGTAGAAATATTTATAAATATTTGAATATACAGGGGTTAGAATATATACGCATATTTCTTTTCTCTGTCAGCTGAGAGAGCTTAGAAGCAATATCCCAGTAGCAAAGAGCACACCTAGTGCCCAAATCTTGGTCTCTTACACTCATTCTCCAATAAATGGAACCAGGGTCCTTGGAGAAATGGCTGATTCTAGGGCTGGGAGAGGAAATATACAAGATGAGCTTGGACCATTTTGTAGTGTCAAAAAGTAAGGAACTACTCAAAAACAAAACAAAATGCACTGGTGGAAGTATGTTGAGGAAGGACAGGAGCCAACTGAAAGAAAGCTGGAACAATTTGAGTAATAAAATCAATAAAGTAATATTGGTTGTAACCCCAAGTATACAATAAATATCCATGAGTCCACACTTACATGAATAAGTAATTGAATAAATTAATAAATTAGGGAGAAGAGACAGATCTCCTGTGTAGAAGAATTCCAAATGATTTATGCAGGTACTCCATCCTCAAGGAGGGGGAACATAGCTCCCCACTCTTGAAGTGTGGTCTGTGTCTAGTGACTTCTTTTCAAAGAGTTCAGTGTGAAAAGGGGATGGACAGGGAGAGTAACTTTACAGTGGGGAAACCTGACAAATGCTCTTCAGCCGGGTGATGAAGGTCACAACAGTCATAAATCATGTTGATGGTATCTACCTTTGACATGATGTGGTGAAAATGACACTTAACCTTTGTGAGCTTCCTCCCCCAAATCCAAAACCCCAGTTATCATGGGAAAATATCAAACAAATTCCAATAGAGGGGCAGCCTGCAAATACCTGACCAGTGCTCCTCAAAATTGTCAAGGTCATCAAAAACGGGGAAAGTCTGAGAAACTCTCACAGCTAAGGCGACTTGGCAATTAAATGTAATGTGACATCCTGGATGGGATCTTGGAACAGAAAAAGGACTTTAGGTAAAACTAAAGAAATCTGAATAAACTGTGTACTTTATTTAAAAATAATGTTGTCAGTATTGGTTCGTTAATTGTAGCAAATATACCACATTAGTGAATGTAAGGGGAATGTGGGTGTGGGGTTATGGAACTCCGGATCCATCTTCCAATTTCTCTGTAAAACTAAAAATATTCTAAAAAATAAAGTGTATTTAAAGAAAATTACACAAATAGCACATGTTTGTATTAAAAAATACATTCAAGCAATGAGAAGTATGGAAAGTATAAAATCTTCCAGTTTTCATCACTAGTAATAACAATTAATATCAACTGTTAATACAATTTGGTTAATATCTATTTTTCTAAGAATTTTCTGGGCACATGTAAATGTGTGTGTATGGGTGTGTTTTTATTGCTTTTCTCAAAGAAATGGGATCATATAAGACATATTTTGTAATTTGCCATTCTTATTAGACAACATAATATGGACATTGTTCTATGAGGTATATGAACATCTACTTTACTCTTTTAATGACAGCGTGATATTCTCTATTATGGATGCATTGTGTATATATTATCTCTAAATTTTTAGCTGATAGAACCTATGATACAGTGTACAGCTTAAGGACACATCCTTATTTAAATCTGCTACGTCAGTCTGTTGTTAGGGAAAAGTTCAGAGAATTTAAAAATTCTCTCATTTCTTTGCATTATGATTTTTAGATTTTATGTCTTTATTAGGGAGATAGAAATAATTTTATTATATTATTTTCTGTTATTTATTACTTTTAATGTTTGTGGTAGGATGTTCAATCCATCTGGAAACTATGCTTTGCAATTTCTTTTTCTCCTAAACAGAGAGATGTCTTAATAACATCATTTATTGACTAGTCTGTTTCTCCTGGGATTTGAAATGTTACCTTTTTAATATATTAAACTCTTGTGTAAGCACGGAATTGACTACTGTTGTCATTTTATTCTATTATTGTCTATTTCTGTATCATCAGTTTTAATTAACGTGAGCTTATGTGTTTTCATAGCTGGTAAGATGATTTCCTCCTTATTATTCCTTCTTTTATAAAATTTCTTCCTTATTACTGTGAAAGACACAATTAAGGATTAATTCTTTAAAAAATCAATTTACGGGCTTCCTCCTGCTCCTTCACCTTCCTCCTCCTCCTCCTGCCCCCCTCCCCCACTTCCTTTTTCTTCATTTTTGTTGGAAGCTTTTGTTGGGTTATTTGCTTTGTTTTTTAATTTTTGTGGCTGGCATTTCGAACAGGATCTTTTTGTGAACACTTTTTTCAAATTGACTATTGCTATGAAACTTGAAGAAAAGCTATTTATTTAGTATTTATCACTGATTACCTTATTGAAAGCTGTTTTATTAGTTCTAGTTCGCTGTTGTTACTCTTGGATTTTCGATTTGGCAAATGATACCAAATTCAAATAAAGGAGATAATTAACTCCACCCACAGAGTTAGTCTTATGGCAAGAAGCCCATCAATAAGAAGAATACCATCCCAACATCCACTTAATTTACATCTTTCTTTGGACGTTGTTACTTTGATCTATTAAGTGATTCATTTTAGTGAAACATATTACATTAAAACAATAGTGTTCATTTATGTTTATAATTATGACTAATTTTTTTCTGAATGTGACAAGAAGCCAGTTACTAGACCACTGTGTGAGTGTTTTATACGGAAACTACCTTCTGATTAAATGTAAGTATTTACAAAGGTTGGTCCAAATTTATGCAAATGATTTTAAACTTGAACCATTCTGTCCTGAGACAAGAGTCTGACTGTTATGGGAAAGCCTCATTAAATCAAACTAATACATTACCTTGATTATAGCATAAGCATGTTGACAAATCCTCATAATGACCTTTTTAGTTTGATATTATTATTCTCTATTCTTCATAATTGCCTAGCAATCAAGTTAAGATAGAGACAAAGTCAAACATCACTTGGTACACATGTAACTCTTCAATTCATACAAATCTGGGATGGTTTTTTGCTTTGAGTAAAGGCAATAGATCTTTATTTGGTTAAAACTTTAAAGCAAGGAATCTACTTACATGTTTCAAAGCCAAATTGCTTTTGTCCTTCCTCTCTCAGCCTTGAGAAATAGGGTTTTCCTTGGGGGGGATGGTAGCATAGGGACCTAAGAGAGAGAGAATTGAAGGCAAGGCAAAAAGGAAACAGTTGAAAAGGGACAAAATAGGAAGAGGGCTGTGAGGAATGGGGCCTCAGGAGCTGCTCAGGAGGAAAGTCTTGGTGAGACATAGTGGGTTGGTCTCAATAAGCAAGGATAGATGGGTGAAAATACATGGGTAGGTGATTGGATAATGGTGGGTAACCTTTGATTCAGAGAGGCAATGAGTTAAATTGTAATGTAACATGTCTCAAATGTACTACTAAATAATGCTGAAAGTCAGATACAACTACAGTTTCAGAAACTCTATTGCTGCCCATATTAGTCGTCACGTATAGAATTTCACATGCCTCCCCACCAAATAATACAGCAATATTTCAAACAGAAACATTGCCTTGTGTGTACCCATACTAATCCTCTGTCATCTCACTATTGCCCTAAAACATTTTTGTTGATTCCTCTGAATAATTTATTAAGAGATTTCTTAGTGTTGATATATTTACATTAAAACATAACGTGCCTGGGCCGGCCCCATGGCTTAGCGGTTAAGTGCACACGCTCTGCTGCTGGCAGCCCGGGTTCGGATCCCGGGCGCCCACCGACACACCGCTTCTCCGGCCATGCTGAGGCCGCGTCCCACATACAGCAACTAGAAGGATGTGCAGCTATGACATACAACTATCTACTGGGGCTTTGGGGGGAAAAAATAAATAAATAAAATCTTAAAAAAAAATTAATAATGTGCCTATTCATCTAAAGACAGATGCTACTGATATTAGTTGATTTGTGTTCAAATGTATCTGCGAATATGCATATTGGATAAAATGTGGTTGTCCTAACAATTTTCCATGAACCACATTGCTGCTCTTAAGGTATTTTGGTTTTAACGGTGCGGCCAGGACGGGTGTCAAGATTTGCTACAGAACTTTATCCAGAAAACTTCAGTCCTGAGAACTGAGAAGAAAAAGTATAATAGGAATAGAAAGACTTTAAAGTGAAAACACTTGTCTAGACATCATTAGAAAGTACCATTGGGATGTGGAAAGCAGTGCCATGACTGAAACTGGGCATTGCTGAGCAAGCATTCATCAATTACCACTGGGTGCAAGAAATTGCCTTAGGTACTATCAAAACCATGTAATTCTACCCATTTAGGAAATTATGGATTAATTGCTATCTAGTCTCGTGTGTTTGTGTGTCTATACATGTGTTTATCTCCGTGTGTTTCTCCATGGGAAAACTGATAGAGATAGTAGTGCCAAATTAGTGTTCTTTTTCCCTTATTATGGGGACATACACAAAGATCAGTGATTAAGGGCAGGGAGGTAATCTATAAACAAGGCCTATTGTTATGAGGCACCACTTCATTAAAGGTAGGCAAAAGAAGTCAGACTTGGACGGATTGCTACCCAGAACAAAACCCAATGTGGGGCTTGTTCAGCTGGTGAAGAGGCAGATTCCATCCTATGTTCTGAGAGGCTGTCCAGTCCAGTGGAGTGGAGATAATACCAGCTCTGACCCTGAGTCAGCATCAGGGAGTCTGACCTGGAGGGTGAGTCAGAGCAACCAGCCTCAGGATAGCATCAGCAGTTATGGGACCTCAGCTATGAACAAGGACTCAGGGTCAGAGCTCTTTTCTATGAATGGATGCTAGCCAGAGCTGGGCAGATTGTCAAGCCAGAGATTCAGGCACAAGAAACAGCCAAAACTCAAAATCTCAGAACCAGCACAAAAGCACCGGACCACACTAGTAACGTGACGTTGAGTCCTTGAAAAATGGCTTCTTTCTGATTAAATACTCAGAGCCAGAACTGGCCTTAGAGGTTTGATGTGGTCTAAGCCTGCAGGATGGAGATTCAGTGGAGGGGGGAGGGAGGAATAGTCAGATCCAGGCAGGGCAAAGTTTGAGTTCAAGGTCATTTGTTGTTGTTGTTGTTTGTTTCACATACCAATATACGGCGGGTGGTGAATGCCATTTAGAGATGGGTAATTCAATGACATTCACTTTTCATTCTTTTGGAACATATTTTGTCAGGTTTGGCAATAAATTTACGTTGTCTTTATAATACTAATTGGAGAGATTTCTATTTTTTTATATGGTCTGGCATAGTTTAGCAATGTTGAAATAATTTTAAACTTTGGCCTTCTTTTTTAGTGGCAGACTATCCTAATATTTTGTGTTTATTGCATTTATCCCTCATTTCTTAGCAATTTGAGGAACTTTACAGAATCTAGTTTCTTGTGCAGGAGGCATAAACTGGAAGGTAGGAAACTGGAAAAACCATGTTGAAGACTCACGAGAAAGGAGTGAAGGACTCCAGGCCAGAACAGCGTCCTGAGGGCTGTCCTAGAAATACTTCTGGGCTATGCAAAGAGACGTTGCTCAAAGGGCAAATAGCCTGTCTTTTATTTTGATTTGACCTAAGCTCTCTTTATCTAAATTATACCATAAATATAATTTATTTAGATTTATGTAAATAATATGATGTTGTTTGAGTAACAAACTATTTTCAACCCTAGAAAAGCAGGCCTCTGGCAACCACAGTGACCTTGGCAGTAAGTGCAGTTCTAGGGGCACAAAGAAGGTGCAAGGATCCACTTTTGAAATGCTTTGTGAGTCATGTCTCCTTCTTATAATGGGATAACTTTGGCCGACTATGTACATGTAAAAACAGGAAAATGACAGTAAGTTTTGCTTTTACTGAAGTTCTAACAGAGTTTTCTTTCTATTTCTTACATACACACACATATATACCCATAGAAATTTTCCAGTGTTCAGAATCTAAAATATATATATATATATTAACACATAATATTTCATTGTTTTAATACAATTATTTAATATATGAAAAATTCTTTAATATCTGTTGTGTGTCATATTTATTATTGTTCATTTAAAAAATGATCTCCACATAGGCTCCTAGACTGAATGTGGAAAAATATATTTTTATTTTATTTTATTTTTATTTTATTTATAGAGCTAGTGTTTACTCTAGTTTAGTTTAGGTAGGAAAATCTAACCCTAATATTACTTAAAGAGAGAGTCTGGATTTATTAAACCAAATTCCGTAGCACCACTGCATTAAATTTTAAGTTTAATTTTTGTTGATAAAAAATTTAAACCATACCTGGGGCCGGCCCCGTGGCGTAGTGGTTAAGTTCAGCACCCTCCGCTTTGGCTGCCCAGGTTCACTGGTTCGGATCCTGGGCACGGACCTATACCACTCGTCGGCCATATTGAAGCAGCGACCCACGTATAAAGTGGAGGAAAACTGGCACAGATGTTAGCTTAGGGCTAATCTTACTCAGCAAAAAAAAAAAATTAAAGCATACTTTAATTAAACAGAATGAGAATATTGTAAATATAAATAATGAGTTGATGGAGAAAATAAAGATGGCTTAAAATTTCCTCTGTGTTTCTAACTTGTAGGTTACCCATGATATTATGAGATTTCCTGTGTAGGAAAAGACATAAAGCTATGGTCTTGGGGGCATGGGCTCAGACGGGATCCGCTGGCACAGTCAACCCAGGCACACAATAAAACAAATCATTTGTAAGGCAGTTTCAATTTAGAAAGAAGTTGTATATATTGCTTACTTTGTCTTTATATTGCTCATATTGCCAAATCTGAGTTGTGATTTCCTTGAGGAAGCCAGAAAAGTGAAATACACAATTTCAGTGCATTTTCTAAGCAAGATGTATAAACAAATTTTTGTATAATATATGTATTTTTTACCTTACTTGAGAAACGAAAGGCTAAAACCACTTAACAATATAGATATGTCTATTTCAATTCTCAGACTATAAAGTCCACAATTTAGAAACTGCATACATGTTTTATAATCATACATATTTTATTAATAATACTCTCCAGCAAGACATTTTTAACCAGTCAGGAAATATTTTTAAATGGCCATACTTCTTTTGGATTTGAACAATGTTTTGCATGTGGACATTTGTCTCTAGTGGTGAGCTTCTGAATGTGTCATTCAGATTAACATATGCTATGTGCTAAAATGTGATTTATGCTTAGGAGCTAGGCTTAAGCTCAATTTGAATTCCACTAAAAATCTATACAACATAAAGCTATACTCTTCTTGTATCTTCTGTATACAGCATAATTGAAAACCAGTTATAAAAAACAATTAAAACAATTTAAAAAACAATTAAAAAATAATTGAAAGACAGTTATGCTATTCTTCAGTAAAGTGGAAATTGTTGGCTGTTTTCTCAGCATCCATTGCCCCGTTCCTCCTTCCTAAGAACGTCCTGGTTTTCATTTATGTGTCCACCACTCTGGTCTAACGTAGTCCCATTATCCTTGCCATGGGAACAGGTTTAGAAATCCAGGGCTAAACTCATGAGGCCACAGCAATTATTTCATATGTGACCCAGTTTGGGCCCATGAGACATGAGGACAGATTGCTGAGATCTCTTGAGAAAGAAGCCTCTTCTCTTCTAAGTAGGTTGTGGCATACAGATGTGAGGCCTAGAACTGCTATACAGCCATTTAGCCACCAATATATGGATGCAGCCGACATATGGAGGCACAGCTAAAGGCACAGCAAAGAAATGGACACTCAGTCACCGGATTAGGCCAATTCTATTACTTGCTTTACCTCTGAAATTCATTATGTAAATTTCCAAACGGCTTAAGTCAATTTGCGTTTTCTCATTAAAAACATCCTAAACTGATATACTTACAGATGCAGAAACCACACATTTCAGATTTTCAGCACAGTTCTAGTCCCAAGAAATTTAATTATTTTTAGAGAAGGTAATTCATTGTCAAATTAAATACAATTTTTTTTAAATTTTTTGTTTATTGCAGTAACATTGGTTTATAACATTGTATAAATTTCAGGTGTACATCATTATACTTCTATTTCTGCATAGATTACATCATGTTCACCACCCGAATACTAATTACGACCCGTCACCACACACATGTGCCAAATTATCCTTTTCGCCCTCCTCCCTCCCCCCTTCCCCTCTGGTAACCACCAATCCAATCTAGATATTTGCAAACCATACATCTGATAAGGGGTTAATCTCCAAAATATATAAAGAACTCATGCATCTCAACAACAAAAAAACTAACAACCCAATTAAAAAATGGGCAAAAGACCTGAACAGACATTTCTCCAAAGAAGATATACAGATGGCCAACAGACACATGAAAAGATGATCAAAACCATTAACTATCAGGGAAATGCAAATCAAAACTACAATGAGATATCACCTCACGCCCATCAGAATGGCTATAATTAACAAGACAGGAAACAACATGTGTTGGAGAGGATGTGGAGAGGAGGGAACTCTCATACACTGCTGCTGGGAGTGCAAACTGGTGCGGCCACTATGGAAAACAGTATGGAGATTCCTCAAAAAATCGAGGGTAGAACTACAATTTGTTTTTAAACATTTGAAGTGTTAATAGATTTATAAATCATAGGAATCATTTGTCAGACTGTCTGTTCTGATTCGGGGTTTGAAAATATGGCCTCTAATTTTGGAGCTAGTCTTATTGGTGTGATTTTCTCTTAGTTTGGCAAGATACTTGAAGCAGATCTTCAGAGAATTGTTAAAACATTTTCCCTTCTGGTAATGGTTTACAGCATCCCTGCTTCAGTCCATCATAAAACAGCTACTTATACATCTGCTCTCTTGCTCACCGTTCTTCTGTTCAGAGTTCCAAAACAGTAGCTACTATTCAATAGTGAACAATAGTACAGCTCTTTGTAACCCACGTTTAGCCGAACTTTTTCATGCATTCCACGTTCAATTATCATCATTTTTCAGTAGAGATCTCCATCTGTGCCAGCACAGTGCTAGCCATCGGCAACAGCCATGTTGTAGACACAGCCCCTTGCCTCTAAGGGCTTATTGACTTGTGGTTTAGACAGAAAAGGAAATGAGCAATTAATTCAAAGTGATAAGGATGCTATGGGGCTAAGTATAGAGGTTTATGAAAACACGTCGTGGGTGGCATGTAATCCATACTTGGGTATTTAGAGAAGGAGAGTCAAAAAAGTGATCTCTAAGCTAAGACTGAAAGGCCAGGTAAGAAATAGATATTTTAACCATGTGAATTTCTCAGACAAAGAAGGAAGGCATAGAAGGACAGTTCTGGGTGGAGGAACAGTACCCAGGCACGGACAGGAGAAAGCATGGCACATCGTGGGCAGCTAGAGTAACTCAAGTTCTTGGTGCAGAGAGCATCTTCACGTCATCAGAGGCCAATTATGAAGAATCTTGGAGGCTTGCTAATGAATTGAACTTTATTCTGAGAACAATGGGAAACTTTGGGAGGAAGAAACTTTTAAACAGGATAAGTGAGAAAACGGAATATCTTTACCTTTTAATACCATCACCCAAAGAGATCTCAATCAGAGGCAGGAAGACCCTAAGAAAACGTTTGCAGTAATTTGGACAAGGCATGATGGTGGCTTAAATACTTTTAGGAAGAACAACTAACAGGATTTAGTGATTAACTGGGTGTTGTGGAAGGTTGGGATGTTAATTTAATACATTATTTAATAGATGTCAGATCCCACAAGACTTCCTTCTGTAGAATTCCTTTTGACTTGAACAGAAGTTTTATTCATAAAGTTATCAAGATATCTACAGTTCGAAAAAGGGAGCATGCATAGAACTGCCATACAATATAATAAGCTGACTCCATCTTCAGAATAATTGAAAAAACAGCCTGTGTTTGAGCACAAGAGGATCAATCAGATGACACGCGTAAGAGTGTAAGATCCTCATCCCCAGGGGGTTCTAATGAACACAATGTCATCAGTGCTCTTGAGCGCCCAGGACAGGAGTGACACTTGGCACAAATCCACGATGGATTAGTAGCTATGCATGTGGTTTTGAACTTCAGAACAGCAGTGAGGTCACATTGTTAAGTTTTAAAGCAGTAGAAAATGGGAAAATATGCATTTCAACTTACAATTAAAGGCATTTGAATTAAAGTTGTTTAGGGTTACTTGTAATTTGAAGAAACTGTTAAGAGAAGGGGGAAAACTAAAGATGGAGGTATAAACTCAAAAGCAGTTTGCTCAAATGAACTAAGAATCAACAAAGGAAAAAGGAGAGGTCCACATGTTCTTGTATGGAATTTCAGTCCCTTTTGTGTAGCAATGTATCCTTCATAGTAGTTTGTTTTTTCTTCAGTTTTTTTCTTCAGTATGTGTTGTCTAAGTAAGAAAAAAAAAGGAAGAGAAAAAAGGAAGAGAAAAAAAAAAGGAAGAAAACATTTCTGGTCACGACATATGACTACTCAATCTCTTTATGAACAGCTAAAAACAAAACAAAATAAAACAACAAACATGTCAACTTCTGTTATATCCACAAGGCGTTTTTCTTTTCAAGATGAAATATTCTACACTTTACATATCGTTCTCCACTATTTACGGTCTGAAAAGAACAATAACAAAAGGTGATCCCTTCAAAAATTTGACTCTCAAGGTAAAATTTATTTTATTTATTTTATATTAGTTTAGTTTTTAGCTTTTTTATTGTGAAATGTAAACACACATACAGAAAAGAAACACAGAACAGAATTGTTAAGTTCAGTGATTTATTACAAAGTGAACTTGCTGTAATCATGATCTAGGAAGATATAGAAAATTGCCAGGACCCAGAAGCCCTCCTTGTCAACCCCAGTCACTATCCCTTACTTCCTCCTCCCCCAGATTTCCACTCTTATAATTTTTATGATAACCATATTTGTGCATATATTTATAGTTATACTGCATACATATGTATCCTTTAATATACAGTTTAGCACCAGATTTTTGAAATTTATATAAATGGAATCATATAGTATGCATTCTTTTAGTCTGGGGTCTTTCATTCCAAGTTATGTTTGGAAAATTCATCCACAGTGTTGTTTGCAGTTGTCTATTCATGCAATTTATAAGAATTGAACGGATATACCAGGATTTGTTTATGTATTCTACTTTTGATGAACTTTCGGGTTGTTTCCAGTTGGGGGTTATTATTGGAAACAGTGCTACTATAACATTCTCGTGCATGTCACTTGGGGCATATGCACTCATTTCCATTGGATATATACATAGGAGTGTAATTGGTGAATCAATAGATTATGTGCAAGTTCAACTTTAGAGATTAATGCCAAACAGTTTTCCAAGGTCTTATACCAATCTACACTCTAATCATCAGGTTATGAGAGTCTCATTTGCCCCACCTCCTCACTAATACTTGTGACTGCCCATTGTTTGGTTTTTAACAGTTCTTGTGGGCATGTAGTGGTTATTCATTTGGGTTTTATTTGCATTTTCCTGATTACTAATGCAAATGAGCCCTTTCTCATATGTTAATTAACCACTTTAGATTTTCTCTTGAAGTGCCTATTCAAATCTCTTGCCCATTTTTTGATTGGGATGTCTTTTTCTTATTGATCTATAAGCGTCTTTTTTTTTTTTTCCTGTAAATTTATTGAGATCATAGTGATTTATACCATTGTGTAATTTCAGCTGTACATTATTGTTTATCAGTTTCTGAGTAGAATTCATTGTGGTCACCCCAAGTAGTCTAATTATTGTCCGTCACCATACATATGTGTTCCTTTACCTCTTTCACCCACCCTCCACCTCCCTTCCCCTCTGGTAACCATTAATCTGTTCTCTTTATCCAAGAATTTCTTATCTTCCGCATGAGTGAAATCATTCAGTATTTGTCTTTCTCTGTCTGGCTTATTTCACTTAACATCATACCCTCAAGTATGTTGTTGGGCCATCCATGTTGTTGCAAATGGAACGATTTTGTCTTTTTTTATAGCTGAGTAGTATTCCATTGTATATATATACACAACATCTTTATCCAATCATCAGTTGATGGGCACTTGGGTTGCTTCCCTCTCTTGGCTATTGTGAATAATGCTGCAATGAACACAGGGGTGCATAAATCTCTTTGGATCATTGATTTCAAGTTCTTTGGATAAATGCCCAGTAGTGGGATAGCTGGATTGTATGGTATTTCTATTTTTAATTTTTTGAGAAATCTCCATACTGTTTTCCATAGTGGCTGCACCAGTTTGCATGAGGGTTCCCTTTTCTCCACATCTTCTCCAACACTTATTGTTTTTTGTCTTGGTAATTATAGCCATTCTGACAGGTGTAAGGTGATATCTCATTATTGTTTTGATTTGCATTTCCCTAATGACTAGTGATGTTGAACATTGTTTCATGTGTCTGTTGGCCGTCTGTATATATTCTTTGGAAAAATGCCTGTTCATATCCTCTGCCCATCTTTTGGTTGGGTTGTTTGTCTTTTTGTTGTTGAGTTGTATGAGTTCTTTATATATTTTGGAGCTCAACCCCTTGTCAGATAAGTGATTTGCAAATATTTTCTCCCAATTGGTGGGTTGTCTTTTCGTTTTGTTCGTGGTTTCCTTTGCCTTGCAGAAACTCTTTAGTCTGATGTACTCCCACTTGTTAACTTTTTCTTTTGTTTCCCTTGTGTAGGCGTCTTCTTATAGATTCAGTATGTGAGCCCTTTGTCATGTATGCATATTACACATACTATCTCCCAGCGTGTGGCTTGCCTCTTTACTCTCTTAATAGTGTCTTTTGATAAGGAAAGATTGTTGGTTTTAATGTAGTCCACTTTACTCAATCTTTTACTTTACGGTTAGTGCATTTTCTGCCTTTTGAGAAGTTTTTCCTTACTGTAAGGTCATAAAGATATTCTCTTAAAATATCTTCTAGACTGTTTATTATTATTTGCTTTTCACATTTAAATCTAAAATCTACGTGGAATTTATTTTTTGCATATGTGTTAAGTAGAAGATAACTTTCATTTTTTTGTATTAATATCAAATTGTCCCAGCATATTTCACTACCTACTGTGCTACAGAGCTAATTTTTTGTGGATCAACAATTTATATATGCATAGGTCTGTTTGTGTGATTCCTATTCTAATTCATTGCTCTAATGTATCCTTGCACCAATAGCTCACTATTTTAATTACACATTATCATTGTTATATACAGTCAATATTCACTTAGATTTACCCACATATTTTCCCTTTCTATTGCTCTCCAGTCCTTCCTGCATCCCAAGTTTCCATCTGAACTTATTTTCCTTCTGCCTGTTGACTATTCTTTAGTACAGATCCTCAGGAGAGGAAGTCTCTCAATTTCTGTTTGTCTGAAAATTATTTACTTCTCCTTCACTCTTGAAGTATATTTTTGTTGAGTATAAAATTCTGGGTTAGCAGTTATTATTCTCAGCCCCATAAATATATTATTCCTCTCTCTTGTTTTTATTTTATTTTTTTTAAATAGGTGGTGTTTTTTCTTTTTGGTAAGGAAGATTGTCTCTGAGCTCATGTGAGCTAACATCTGTGCCAATCTTCCTCTCTTTTTGTATGTAGGACACCACCCCAGCATGGCTTGATGAGCAGTGTGTAGGTCCACACCCAGGATCCAAACTTGCGACCTTGGGCCGCCAAAGCAGAGTGTGTGAACTTAATCACTATGCCACCAGGTCGGCCCCGCTTGTTTTTATTTTTTGTCCATTGAGAAGATGGCTGTCTGATCGTTGCTTCTTTGAAGAGAGTTTGTCTTATTTCTCTTGCTTTTTTTTGGGTGGGGGAGTTCAATAGGTTTTTGATGCACCTGGGTGTGAATTTCTTTTATCCTGCTTAGAGTTTGTAGGGATTCTTAAATCTGTATTTTAATATCTTTCATCAATTTTGGAAAGTTCTCAACAACTATCTCTTCAAATATTTCTTCTGCTCACATTTTCTCTCTCCTCTATGTCTGATGTTTCAAAGACTTATATATTAGAATTCTCTTTCTTCTAAATCTTGTATCCACTATTCTGTATTTTCCTTCTCTCCTCTGTATTTTATTCTAGACATTTTCTTTTTCTTATTTTATAGCTACTAATTATGTCTTTAGCCTGGTCAAACCTGCTGTTATACCTATGCATTGATTTCCTAATCTTGGTAAATATTATTTAAATTCCAAAATTCCATTCAGTTAATGCTTAACTTTCAGTTCCAATTCTCAATCTTGTCTGTTATTTCTTTGAACATAGAAAGCATAGTTATCTTACAGTTTGTGTCTTATATCTCCATATAGCACGAATAGCTGGAGACCTTCTGGATCCGTTTCTTTCTTTTGTTTCTGCTGATTTCTTTGAATGTGTTATTTTCTCCTAGTATGACTGGTTATTTTTCATTGTGTGCCAGAGGCTGATTTTACAAAATTATATACATAATCTGAGACCTAAGCTGGTGTTACCTTTCTCCAGAGAGGATTTACATTTGCTTTTTCCAGATGCTTAGGAAGTACTTGCAATCCGGGAATCACTCATTCCAATTTCAAGGATTTCACTATGTAAAGCTATATTTCAGCCACTGTGGAGATATCATTACTTCTAGTTCACCCTTAAGGCACAGTCAAGCCAAAGGAAGGAGTATCACCAGGACCTCACCACCTTTTTTTTTTTTTTTTTTTGCTGGGGAAGATTCACCCTGAGCTAACATCTGTTGCCAATCTTCCTCTTTCTTGCTGAGGAAGATTCACCCTGAGCTAACATCTATTGCCAATCTTCCTCTATTTTGTATTTGAGCTGCCATCACAGCATGGCCACTGATAGACAAGTGGTGTAGGTCCATGCCTGGGAACTGAACCTGGGCCGCCAAAGCAGAATGTGCCGAACTTTACCACTAGGCCACCGGGGCTGGCCGAGGACCCTACCTTTTTGACAAGCTCTGACCCCAATTCCTGATCCCTGGTTCTGCTAGTTGTTAAAAGCATAGCTCAGCCTCACAGCTGCCCCACCCAGAATCAGGAAATGTTCCCTGGGGGAAAAATGGCCTCAAATCTCAGACTCACCTTTCCAGACTCCTATACTTTCCACATTCTGTCCCAATAATTCCTCACTATCTTGGTAGATTTCTCTTTCTCTTAAGCATATCCCTAAAAACATTTTGTCCAGTTTTCTATTTTTCTTTATGTTGGAAGCTTGGTGGGAATTACCTCTGTTTGGAGCAGCCATCATTCCTTGCTTTTACTAGGTATGAACTAATTGCCTCATCTTCTCAACAAAAACAAATATAGTGAGATGTAAAATTATGAGAACTTCATAACAACTCAAAGTTGGGAAAGTGATGTAGATATTTTTGGGGAGACTGTGAAATTTTTTATTTTGATCTGATCATATTATTCATTGAATTATTTTCTTTGTTTTATTAAAGCTACTAACAAAATATAACTGGAAACTCTACAACCGGAAGTCACAGCTAGCTAAAAGAATAAGAGCTTGGAAAATATGCTTTCAACTGGCAACAGAGGGAAAGAAAATGTTGGGTGGTAACTAAAGTGCCTTTAGGATCTTAAATGGAGCCAGAATTTTAAATGCACGTTTTGGTTTACATGTGAAGGGAAACATAAAAGGTATCTGGTAGATTGTGTTTTTCTGACTACAAATTCTAAGGCTTTATTAGTTGTGGGTTAGAAGTAAAAGAAGAGAGGCAGAGAGAATATTTTCTAGAAATAGAGCAAAGCAGGAAAATCATAGTAATCTAATGAAGTCGTTCAATACGTGATTTAAAGTTGATATGAGCTATACTGTATTTGAATAACAAATTGGCTTTCATTTTTCTCTCTGGCTATAGGCCAGAATTGCAAAGTGAAAACAGAATTGTAAACTATTTTAGAATTTGCTAACTAAATTCTCAATTTTTCCACATTGGCACTGTTAGTCAGCTTTCTCTGTCCTTATCTTATGATGTAATTTAATAAGATCAAGGCACAAGTTATGATGAGGCTCATTTGCTTTTTGCTTTTAGAACAAAAACAGCAGAGAAAGGGCTGTAGTTTCAGGAGAAGACTTAGAAAACCACTGGCAGACAATCTTTCATACTTTATCTTGGAGCATTTGTAAGATTCTTTAAAAATTCTACACCTAAGGGATTAAAGTGACTGAAGTGATAGAAAGGAGAAAAACGCATGGTTGGCAGCAAGTATTGCATATTTTATACAAAGGAAAGTATGTACTGATGTAGTTTGAGAGCAGCCAACCTTAGGCTACCAGGCTCCGTCCAAAATTATGTACCCAGGGCTTTGGCTTCTATCAGTAGGGTAGACCAGATACTGTGAAGAGCCCTCCTAGGAAAAAAAAATGAGATTTGCATAAAACATATTTTAATTGGATTTCTGGGCTTGCAGAAAATAAAGGAAAGCTCTGAAGAAGCTGCCACTTGGAAACAAAAACACACAAATATGTGCTGAAAATGGAATCATAAACTCAAAAGTAACTTAGCCTTAAAGATACATGCCTATATTAGTACTACAACTGGGAGACTATGTCTTGGGTCAAGGACAAGGTGGTGGAAATGAATCAAAGACTCTAAAAGGATTAACCTGAGAAGTTTCCAGGGCAGATAAAGTTGTCCAAGACCAATAGTGCCTTCCTGCTTCTAATAGAAACAAACATAATTCTTCTCCAAATGTAAGCATCCTCAATTTAGCTGCTCCCGCCCCCAAGTTTTCATGGAGAAAGATAAACCAAATAGAGCTCAGAACTAAGATCACTAGGCTTATAAGAAAATTAACCACTCTGAGTGAATTTCAGTAGAAACCACAAACAACTTATGATATTGGGACTATTGAAAAATAAATATAAAATAACTAGATAAAAATCTTTAAATAAACAAAAATGAATTACGCCTCACTTTAGCACAGTTACCTCTCGTGTAGCGGCTCGTGCACTACTTTATATTCTTTTAGGCCTGTCTCTTCTCCAAGCTTTGATGCAGCGACCAGTGCCACAGGAGCCGTAATCAGCTTTGTGCAGGTGTGCCCTGTCAGTACGTTGCCTCAGACTCCGTGGCTCCTACTTTTGCTTTCCTCCCTTGAGACTTCTCTGATGCCACAGCATAGGAACCCCCTTGGCATTCGTACATGTACTACCTGGGGGAATTCATGCCAATGGTACTCCCCTTGACCGCTGGAGATAATTTGAGTGTAGTCAGATTTATCAATCTTCTTTTTAATAGCTGATTTTTTCCTGCGTCTTATTTCATAAAAATGTCCCATATCTAAAATTTGTAATGATCTCCTCTTATATTATCTTCTATAATTTAAAAATTTTGTCTTCCATATTTAACTCTTCAATCTACTAAAATTATTTTTTGGCGAGGAGATGGCTATGGCATATAGTAAAGATCCAATTTAATTTTTTAAAAATATAGATGACCGGGGCCGGCCCGGTGGCGCAAGCGGTTAAGTGCGCGCGCTCCGCTGCGGCGGCCCGGGGTTCGCTGGTTCGGATCCCGGGCGCGCACCTAAGTACTGCTTGGTAAGCCATGCTGTGGCGGCGTCCCATATAAAGTGGAGGAAGATAGGCACCGATGTTAGCCCAGGGCCGTCTTCCTCAGCAAAAAAAGAGGAGGATTGGCGGATGTTAGCTCAGGGCTGATCTCCTCACAAAAAAAAAAAAAAAAAAAAAAAAAAAAAAAAAAAATATGTATAGATGACCAATTGTCCTAGTCCCCAGCGTGAGTCTTAATCGAGGCTCTTCATTTTGTTCAAAGGATAAATTTACCTATCTCTGTTCTAATACTAAAGTGTGATAATTAATTTAGTTTTATAATAAATCTTAATCTATGGTAGGAATATGTCCCCCCTCATTCTTTTTTTTTTTGTGTCTTGGGTCTTCCTGGGTCTTTGTTCTTCCATATAAATTTTAGAATTATTTGTCAAATCATTGAAAAAAAACTACTTAGGGTTTTTAAATTGAATTTAGAATTTTGTTGGAGATAATTTATATTCTTATGATTTTCAGTCCTCCTAACCTTGAACACAAGATATGCTTTTAAATATTTAGGTCTTCTTTATTGTCTTTCAAAAAGTTTCAACATCTTCTCCACACATGTCCCATGCAGCTTTTGTTAGATTTGTATATTTGTATATTTTCCCTTTTGTTTCAACTATAAATGGTATCTCTTTATAGATTATATTTTATAATATTATTTTCTAGCAAATAATAATGCAATTCTTTTTGTATATTGATCTTGTATCTTGCCACTTTGCTGCAATCTCTTACTATTCTGATATTTAATCTATAGGTTCTTGTTTTCTAGGTAGGCAATCATGTCCTATGCAAACGATGAAAATATTTTCTTTCTTTCAGATACTTATAACCTTAAACTTGGCCACATGACTTATTTTAGCCATTGAGATGTTATTGAACATTATAGGAGCAGATGCTTAAAATGTGGATGCACAGTTGGGCTGGTCTTCTCAACTCCTATCTTTAGCCATGAGAAGACTATGCCTTGAATAACCATTGGTCCAAAGAAGATGAAAGACATGAGTTGCAGATCTGGATTCAACCCACAACTTGCAGCAAACACAGCCAAGCCCAGACTATATCATCCAAACCTCAGCAAAGTGAGAAATAAATGTTTATTGTGGCATGTCACTGAGATTATGTGGTTGTTGTGGCAATAGCAGACTGATACAACATTGAGCCCTCAGTCGTGGGAGAGTGCACCCAAGTCAATAAATGTTTCCAACCAACCTTACAATTTACTTCCCTTTATATTCTGCTCCTTCTATTCCTACACCCTTAAAAACCACTCTCACACATATTCTCCTGCTTCCTGCCTTTATATTTTTTCCAGGTTTAGAAAATTTTTGATGTGTAAGCTGTTTTCTCTCAAAGCACGGACTGTATTTTCCCATTTGCCTATGCTGAGACTCGACTCTATTGTTTGGCCTGTAGACAATAAGTGACGCAGGGGTAGATCTTGAGGAAGATAAGCATCATCTTGCAAGGCGCCTGCCTCAGGTAAGGCCTTTGCAGGAAAGGGAAGGCTGTTCTCCTCTAGCAAAGGGGAAGGGACTTCTGCCAATCACTGGATTCAGTGGACTCTGGGTGTTCAAGGTTCTCAGGCTCAACCACCCAAATGTCCCCATCGTAGGTCTCTGAGTCCCACTCTTTTCCTATTCCTGACTTTGTCAGAGGAGAACTGTCAAGGCTCTGCTTTAAGTCTCCTTTGTAATTTTGCCATGTTTATCATTAAGATATGAACTGAAGTACAAGAAGTGTCTGACATCAGTGTTTACTATGAATTAGGCTCTGATTAATTTTCTTACATGCTTTCACATAATCATTTCCAAATGTCTGTAGCCTGGATTACTTTTATCTGCATTTTTAAAATGAGAAACGTAAAATTTACAGAGATGAAGTAACTTATACAAAGTCTCAGCTGATAGGTGGCAGAGCCACAACTTGAACAATCAAGTTTGTCTGACTTCAAAGCTCACACAAGGACACGTGGTGTGACCACAGACATGAAAATGAATGGAGTGCAGAAATAGTTTCTTATTTTACAAAGATTATTACAAACCAAAAACAATTTAAATGAATTTTTAAAAAAAATTACAAGTGTTTTGAGGAAAAATACCACCATTAGAAGCTGGCAAGGTTAAAAGAACCAGACATTACGAGAAATATAACTCAGGTAGACAGGATCGTCATTCACATGGTAGGAAAGAAATTAAGATGATTGAACAACTATTAAGTGCCTAGACTCATATGCATCTGCCTTTTCACTCCTACCAATGCTCTATTGTTCTAGGCATTTCCCAGAGCTAGTAAGTGAGAGAGTCGTAATTTGGGCTCAGCTCTGATTTCAATGCCTATGTCCTCTCTACTAGACTCATGTTAAGCAAAGTGGGGTCCATGGAACAGCACCATCAGCATCACTTGACAGGTTGTGCGAGATGCAGCATTTCAGGCCCAACTCAGACCTTCTGAATCAGAGTCTGCGTTTTAACAAGCTCTCCAGGTGAGTCCTCTGCACGTTAAAGTTTGAGAAACACTGCATCATTGCGTATAATCTTCTCAGCACATGTGTACTGGGAGGACTTAGAAAAGTTTAACAATGGACCCTCAGGAAATTGGTCTTAAAATAAGCTTGATAAATAGCAATAGCTTAAATCTTTCAGTGATCTTAAAACAAGATCCAAATGGGGCTTAGTTTTATGGAAATTCTGGCTAATTTTGTGTCTATCTCTTTCCTTCATCCATTCTAGAAAACGTCAAGTTATTTGAATAAGTTATAGTGAAGGATATTTATTAAGAAGCCCCTGTATGCTGAACATACCTCTAGGCAAGACTAAAAAATAAGATATGTTCCATCACCTTAAGCAGCTTTTAATATAAATGAAAAAACAAACAAGCAAATGGATGAAACCAAAAGAAAAGAACATGGAAAAAAATAACAAAAAAGCACATAAACAAGAATCTAGAACAGCGGTAGGCTTACGACAGAGGTGTGTGTTTTATGGGAGTTGCCAGAGGTGTCGGTGACCAGAGCTACACAAGTTTAGAACATAAGGCTTCCTGCAAAGGTGGTTCTAGTCAGCGTTTTGAGGCAAGAAGAACTGTGATTTATAAGGTAGCAAGTACCAAGGCATTTCATTAAGTGGAAACAGCAAAAAATATTTGCTTGGAGATGAGGCCAAGAAAACCGTGATTCATATATAGAACTGAAGATATTTGTCTAGAGAACAAAGAATGAGTTGAGGTCAGACTCAGTTAAGGGTCCATGTTTGACTGAGTGTGTCAAGCACAGGAAAAGAAAGTACGGAATAGTGAAGAAGGAAAGGAGAGGAAGAGGCAAGAATACTGTGTGCATATGTTTGGTCTGGGTTCTCCAGAGAAACAGAACCAGTAGGATGTACATCTAGCTCTCTCTCTCTCTCTCTCTGTCTCTATCTATCTATCTATGTGTCTATCTACCTATCTATCTATCATCTATCAATCAAGAGATTTATTGTAAAGAATCGGCTCATGCAATTATGTGGTTGGCAAGTCCAAAATTTGCAGGACATGCCGACAGACTGGAAATTCTGGCAACAGTTGATGCTGCAGTCTTGAATACAAAGGCAGTCTGGAGGCAGAATTCTTTCCTCTTCTAGGAACCTCAGTCTTTTTTCTTAAGGCCTTCAACTGATGGGATGAAGCCCATGCACACTATGAAGGGTAAATGCTTTATTCAAAGTCTACTGATTTAAATGTTAATTGCATATTAAAAAAACCTTTCACAAAAACATCTAGACTGATGTTTGACCAAACAACTGGGCACCATAACTTAGTCAAGTTGACACATAAAATTAACCATCATAGCTTATGTGGAGGCACTAAAATTGTTTAAGGTATCCTTTCAGGGTTGGTGGAATAGGGTGATTATAGCCAATGTTGCCGCCAATATCTTCTGTGCAGTGTGAGGTCAACTAGGTTAAATGGATTATTATTATAATTAGGAAATGTTTTTTTAACTGCATTTTGACTATTAGGTTGATGTTAATAGATATTTAGTGTCAACATCGCAGAAGTTGACATGACATCCCCGATGTTATTCAGCAAAATTGAGATCTTTATTCAGTTCTGGACACCATGATTTGATCAAAGTAGAGTTCATCCAGAACAGAATGTCCAGAATAGCTTACTCTTGAAGTAAGAAGATTTAGGAGGATTCAATAGTTGATTGTTAAGATAACATAAGAGGAAGTTAAACTTTTTCTATGTTGCTCCAGGGTACGGATTAGGACCCACGGGTAGGAAGTACATCAGGTAGGTAGAACTTGGCAGACAGGACCTCACAGAACTGAGCCAACTGTCAAGAAAGCATTCCTGGAAGCATTGTGTTGAGTCTGGCTCACACTCTCTCAGAGGCAGCATGGAGGAGATTCCCGGGTAGGATTTCAGGTTGTCTATTCTGCCTCTAAGACGCGGTGATTTAAAGGCAGTGCTTTTGCTTAGTCATTTTGCTGCCAGTTCCTCAGCTAAATAAATATTTGAGTATGAACTATGTAAAAAGGAACTAGAAAACTTTGGGGGCATTTATCTGCTCTTTTGATCTCTGTGTTTGCTGTTAGATCAGCAGTTAAGAAAGTAAGTGGGGTGGTGGGCCAATGGGTAATTTTAATTTTCTTTATGTTTTTCTGTATTTTCTAAATTTCCTGCAATGAATGTGTATTAATGTTATTTTTAACAAAGCAAAGGGAGTGGGTACAAGGCTACAGTCTACTTTATGTTGACCACAAATGAGCCTGTGTATAGAAGCCTTTCCGGCCCTCAGAATAGTGCAGGGGTCTGTGAGACAGCAGCCGGGAGACAAGAGAAGCCAGAACTTTGCTTAACCTCTTATTTTTTTAAAAAAGTCTCATCGTGGTTTTGACCAGTATTTTTTAGCATACAGCTATTCCAGGCCCCCTATTTTCTAGCAGATTCATAACACCAAAATTAACATGTGATTTTGCTTTCCTTTCTTAAGTTGGAAATGTCCGAAACTCAATGTCTCAGGGTGTGTCAAGGAGGTAAAATCGAGTGGGTGGAAGAGACTCTGCTCAGTGCTCCCTTTTCTGTGATATGACAGGAAATCAAGGCCTTGGGGAGGGCCGAGCCTGTGCAGACGTCAGTGAGGTGGTGTGGGGATATGAAGTTGAGCTGAGTGGAAAGCTTCTAGAGGAAAGAAGGTCTCCCACTTGTGTGTGTTCTCTCCCAGTTGGAGAGTGCACCACCCAGATATGGGAACTCACTTCAAGGAAGCAAGCAGGCTACACTCTTCGACCAATGCCTCTGTATCTCACTCTACCACTGTTTGGTTCTGCAAACCTTTCCCCTAAGGGTGGGCATCACAGGTCATGGTTAGCTAGTGTCCTTTTTGAAGAAGATATACAGAATCCTGCTGGAGATACAGTGACAAAAGAAAATGAGCACTAATATCTGGTAGAATTTACTGCTGATTACATGTTCATAAATCCCAAGAAGGGCTTCCAGCAACAGACTGCATCAGGACTCGAGAGAGTTATTGGCACTAGAATCCTGAAACTCTTCCTAAGAACAAGGTTTTACTCTAAAAGTTGACTGTGTCTTTTCAAGCTCTCTGACTCAGCATCAAATGACACTAAGTAATAATCGGCCAGTAATCTCAATCTTATTCTTTTTTTTTCCTGAGGAAGATTCATCCTGAGCTAACATCCATTGCCAATCCTCCTGTTTTTTTGCTTCGGGAAGATTGGCCCTGAGCTAACATCTGTGCCCGTCTCCCTCTATTTTGTATGTGGGACCCTGCCACAGCACAGCTGGTGAGTGGAGTAGGTCCATGCTTGGGATCCGAACCTGTGAACCCGGGCCACCAAAGCAGAGCACACGGAACTTGAACCACTCGGCCACAGGGCTGGGCCCATCAGTCTTATGCTTTTGATCCACCAGAAAAAGCCAAGCTAAAGTTTATTTCAGTTATCATTTATGTAGTATATTAAGAAGTATATTCAAACCTTGAAAAACTGGGATATTTAAGACTTTTCTTAGTTATGAAGATGATGAGGCATTAAAAGAATAAATTGGATTAGAAAATTCTATAACATTGCTAAGATCAGAGCTGAAGAGAGCAATTTCAGGACTTTCTTTGGTGTCAGAATGGACTGATTGGTCTTCTGCTGAAGCTGAGACCTGTATGCCAACCAGAGGATGAGCTTGAAGGGCTAGAGGTAGAGCAGGGAGAGGAAGCAATTGTAACTCTCCCTCTGTCTTACTTCTGATGTGGCTTGAGGCTAGAACCTGCGAAGTTGCCCACATTTGTCAAGGTGTTATTGCTTTTGTTGCCTAGTTTACTGTTGACGGTTCTTATGATATAGATCTCTCCCACCAGATAGAATTGTTGTGAGGATTAAATTTGTTAATATATGTAAATTGCTTAAAACATGGCCTGACATATAATAAATGTTCAATAAAGTCTTAGCTATCATCAGTGCCCTGGTCCAATGACCAGTGCCCTTCCGGCCTTTCTCCATATCTGCATTACTTGCAGGTTTGTTTATTATCCTGGATGTTTGTATTTCAGTCTGGAGGAAAAGGGACCAAGGGAAGAAAGCAGAGAAGAAAACAGAGGGTAAGGATTAGCCCTAAATGGAGGATTTTCTTCATACAGTGTGATGACCACTTGTAGAATGCATTTTTGATGAGTATGTGAAGGAAACACATTCCAGAACTTATGAGCTGGTATAGAAGCACCAAGGAACATCTCTACAGACCCAAAATGAGTATATTCAGTTTTTGCATAAATGCAAATTCCCATGAAAACCTAATTAATGCAGCAACAGAAAAGAGAGGGAGACTCATATTTTTCTAACCTGCTGCCTGGTTTGCTTTTTTTTTTTTTTTTTTTTGTGAGGAAGATTCAGCCCTGGGCTATCGTCTGATGCCCATCTTCCTCTACTTTACCTGGGACGCTGCCACGTCATGGCTCGACAAGCAGTGTGCCTGTGCGCGCCCGGGATCCGAACTGGCAAACCCTGGGCCGCCGCAGCGGAGCCCACGCACTTAACCACTTTCTCCACCGGGCTGGCCCCCTGGTTTGCTTTTGACGTAGAGCCTGTTATCCTGCAAGTCTGTAAGGTATATGCACATTGTCCATTGGAGTAGTTGTTTCAGTCTACCCAGTCTACTGACATTAGTATAATTTATTATTTCCCTCTGCCTTTGACTTGGTATTCAAAACTTCAGTAATAATTTTAAAATAATTTTTGACTTATTTAAAAGACTAGGGAGTACAGGAGGCTTGTGTCTGAAATGTTGACTTTTATACACAGTTTAAAAAACTATGACTTTATACATAGTTGAGCGATACTAGACTCTTTCTTTGTAAAGGGAGCTGCATTTGAAGAGCTAAGACAAATGTGGGGGGTTCATTTGCTCTAGTTGCTTCAGACCCCTGTAATTAGCTATTCATCTGAAACTCTGTTTATGGATCTTTAGAATTTTGTTATAAAATGCGTTGCTCTATTTTAAAAAATGAGACTTCTCTTTTTTCTTTCAATTTCTTATTTGATTATTTTCAGATTACTGAAGTACTGCATGCTTGTGTTATCAACTAAAACCACAAAGTTAAAGGTAACCCCCTCTTTCTCCTTTGCATCCTTTCTCCTCCCTGCTTCCTCGCAGCTCAGTTATCCAAGAGTGAAAGACTGGTGCACATCTCTCCCCATCCTTCTTGCTCATGCACACTTACACAGTGTATATATACACGGTATGTTTATGTGTACAATATACTGTGTACATATGTTTATGTACAGCATACTGTGTACATATGCACAGTATGTTTGTTTTTACTTATGAAATAGAACCATACAGAGTACCTTGAACTCACTTGTTTCGCTTGAAATGTAAGGCAAAATATTTCCTGACCTAATAGTCTGGGTAGAACAATTGTCAACATTTCAAAAATTTCAGAGTTCAAACAGCATGAATAAGTAGCTGTCTATATTTTCCTTTACCTAATGTACGTATTCATAAAGGAACGACTCCGCTAGTTGCTGTGAGAGACAAAGAACTACAAGGTCCCAGTTTTAAAGTATTTTACAAGCTTGAAGTAGAGAGAAGACTAAAATAAGTGAAACAGTTAGAGAGCCTACTAAGTAGTAAACTGGATGATAGGAGAGAAGGGAGAGAGGAGTTCAGAGAAGAGCTGTCAGGAAGTCTGTGGTAGGCAGAGAATTTAGCTAAGAATTAGTTTTAGCTTTGTGTTTTCAGCAAAAATTCTCTTGAAAAGATCTAGAAGTGCTTCCAATTGATGAATTAGCTGTGGCAGGCACTACTGTTCAGTGCACACAACAGCCATTTCCAGTACCCCTATTCCCTTGCTGTCTCCCTTGAAGATGGGGAGGGGTATCATCTAAAACTAGAATCTACTGCAGGCTTTAGGAAAGTTCTCCTGTCCTAATACAGAGGACAGATGTAGTTGTCATTCTTTCTCTCCTCTGCCTCTTGTCTGGACTATGGATGTGATTCCTGGGGCTGTTGTAGCCATCCTGTGACCATGAAGAGACAAGGATGAGGACAAAAGTCCTGCACGCTAAGAATGGTGGTATGAAAAGACAGAAAGCTAATGAGTTCCTCATGGCATCGCTGAAGCCTGCAACCACTCACCACGGGACTTCCTATCACGTGAAACAAAATAAAACCCTGTTTAGAACAAAAAGGACTGCCACTGTTAGTCAGCATTTCTTTTACTTATAACTGAAAATGTTCTTAACTGATTTGCTCTTAAATGAGCAAAAATACGTGTATAATAATAGTCTTTAGAGTGTAATCAGAAACTTAAATGGACATCAATAGGAGGCTGGTTAAATAATTTATGATCCATTCATACAATGGGCTACAATGCAGCTTCGATAAAGAATGATAGAGATCTCTACATAGCGGGATGAGATAATCACCAAGACGCAGGAAGTGGACAACGCAAGAGGCAGAGCAGTGTATACACTTCCATCCTTCCAACTGACGGTGGTGAATGTTGATGAAAACAAAAGATTAAAGTTAAAAATGTACTACAGTATTCAAAATTTAAAAGACTAAATAAGTATAAATGAAATTTAAATGATTAAAATTTTAAATGTTTTTTGTGAATGTAGCATTTATTTCTAAGATTACTAGAGCTTAAAATTGCTCCAAGACTTTTGGGACAATGCATAGTGTGCTTTACTTTATTAAGAAACAAGAAAGATAGATGATAGATAGATAGAGAGAGAGAGAGATGTAGATACACATACATATATATAAATCTTTATACTTGTGCTGGCTTGTGTATATGTACAGTGACAACCTACACTAGTTGTCCCAGAGGTGGAGGTAGGGCGCATTGTGGGACTGAGGTAGAGGTGGTGCGTGAACTTTTCACTATATACTCTATTTCAATGTTTGAATGTTCAACGTTTACCTTACTTTTAAAATACCGTAGAACTGCTGTGATATTTTTTAAAAGAATAAGGTGGAAAAAAAAATGCTGTGTGAAGAAATGGTTTGAAGGGAACTTTCTCATGCAAGACGGAGGCCATTTAATCTAGTTTCACCCATCACCAGCATGTCGGAAATGCAAAGTACCCACTTGTGAGATGAGACACCAATGAGCTACACTGAATTCTCACTCAGCTAAAAGGGTCTGCCTCGGAGGAAGAGATCTGCTCTCCTGGCAGGAAGAAAGGCAAGCAGAGACCTCTGTTCCCAGAAATAAAAGGAGAGGACAGAAGTCCAGTTGTCATGTCAGAGGGGTCTAATGATTCTGGGGTATCTGTAACTTTCTAGGTTTGCTACTGTTTTATTCTCTCCTTTCCCCCCAGTCATAGGCGGCAAACCAGGTGAAAGAGAAAAGATCTTGTCCTTGGTGACAACATGGAAGGAGAATGCTCGGAGGACCTGGCCTGCTCTGTAGGAAGTCTTGGGTGGGCATGGTGACGGTGGAGAACACGCAAGGAGACAATGGGTGGATTTGGAGAAAAGAAGGGCAAGGTGGGGTCCTGTGACTTGTCAAAGGAGGAAAATACAGCCCTGGGGTAGAGAAGTGGTCCTGGGGTTGAGTTGTCTCATGCTTGCCCTCTATCCATGAGGCCTGGGTGATAAATCTTTACGTTTCAGACTTGTCAGGCTTCTGCTCCTTGGCCTCCTTTTGTGGGTCAGAGTTACCACGACTTTGGTTGCTTTCTGCAGCAATCTTTCTCTACTCAGTCCCGCTGCTTCAGTCAAGCTCTTCCTCCCCGTGAAGCATTATAGACTAACCAGAGGGCCCCTAGGGCTCTCTAGAACACACTCAGGAGAAACTCTGGCTCAAATGATGCATGACTAGGAAATAAAATACAGTATATCAAATAGTTGTCCTCACTTATCATATCCAAATTGTGACAGTTACAAGGAAAAAATACAGAAACTCCAGTAACACAATATACTTGCTGTAAATATTACATCATCTTTCAGTAAAGGCAGCCACATTTTTGTGATGTATGGGATGTATCTTAGTTAAGTGGGTTCTTTGCCCTTGGGTTTTGAGCTGTGGTGTGCCATGGTTGAAAAATGGAAGTGTAATAGCCTTGTCATTGTACCAAAATAATGTGTAACACCTTTTCTCATATTTTGTGAGGGCAATTTCTGAACAATTTTCTTTCCTGTTGGTCAAAAGAAAAGGCATTTCTGTAAAAGCTATGCAATTGTTTAGTACAATTATCCTAGGCCATTTTGTAAATAATATTCTGATTTTTAGAGAGTCTGAATCTCCCAACATTTTTGTTCTATTGCATCCGATTTTTACTAGAACATAAATGGAATTATTTGTTAAATTGGTCTTTTTTTCATCAGTAGCAGCAATGAAACATTAAATATCCTAGTGAAACATATCAGATGTCCACACTGCAACACACAAATGCACAAATTAATTTCCAAGGATGTGGTTTATTTTTGATGAAATACATGTGTGTATTTGGAGGAAGAAGGTATATGTGAATTTACTTGTTCATAATGGAAAAGAGAATTTTTCTTTTGCTGGTAGGTAAACAACATAAATATCTGAGATCATGTGACTAGGCTGCTGTGGACTGAATTCTGTCCTCCCAAAATTCGTATGTTGAAGCCCTAACCCCTAATGTGGCTGTATTTGGAGATGGGGACTGTAAGGTGGTAATTAGGATTAAAAGAGGTCATAAGGGCGTGGTCCTGATACGACAGGATTAGTATCATTCTAAGAAGAGACATCAGAGATCTCACTTTTTCTCTCTCCCTCTTTCCACCAAAGGAAAGAGGAAAGACCATGTGCGCGCACAGCTGTCTACAAGCCAGGAAGAGAGCTCTCACCAGAAACAGACCTCTTCTGGACCCTAATCTGAGACTTCTAGTTTCCAAAACTGTGATAAAACATACATTTCTAATGTTTAAGCCATCCAATCTGTACTACTATGTTATGGCAGCCTGAGCAGACTCATACATAGGCCAAATAAGTATTCTGGGGACCAACAGAATCTTATATAGAATCTAACTTTAGAGGCACCCTAAAATTTTGTGCATTTTAAACATTTTGACAAGAAATATTTTCACTATTTAGTTTTTATTTTGAAATTTGCCTTCTTAAAAATTCAAAGTGTTTAAGTATAGTATCTTCTAGATAATCTTCACTCGAAACTAGTAAATTCACTACGTAATTTATCACATCTCTTAATTATTTATTAGGAAAGACAAATTATTGGAAAACTATAATAAAGTGTTGCCAAGGTCAGAGGTGAATCTAATGTGAAATAATTTTAGTACTGCTTTGGCTGTATCTCTATGGGGCAACCACACTAAAGGGCCTGAGCATCATTTTTCCTGTCTTTGAGCACTTAATGTGAGGAGATGAGCCACTGAGAGCTCTGAGAATAGACGCAAACATTCCAAACTCTTGACTGCATGATTTATTTCTAGAACTTGAATAATGCTCTTCAATCTTAGTGCGATTGATTTAGTGTTATGTTTTAGCTATTTTCCCCTCCAGATTTCCTAACTATAGTAGGATGTGTCTATCTCTATCTCAACTTCTACCTCTGCCCCTCCATCTGCATCCACCTCTATCTCTGTGACCACGTCACATGGGACTGCTCCTTAAATACGTCTTCCTGGGAGATTCTAGTGCCTAGCTTTTAAGTATACCACAGCTCCTCTCCCCCACCGTGCCTCACTAAGTCTGTTTTCTACTTGATCTATAGGAAATTGAAATCTTGAAAATAAAATGCAGATCGGTGACTTGTTGATTATTCTGAAAAATGTGACAAAAGAAGGAGAAATCAGAGGAATACAGAAGGTTGACTGATACTGTCTCAGAATATTCTTTTACAGCTGAGCAGCTTGCAGTTGGGACAATTGTTTGACTCCAAGACGGCTCATAGGGCTTAAACATTAGCTCCGTTTTCCAGTGGAGGTTTATGCCAATGCACTGCTGATTTGAAAATGCATCAATATCTCTAGACTCGTGTTGGATGCAGCAAAGATCTGGAATCCTTCTCTCTTCTTGGAGGGAAGGGGAGGGCTTCTCATGCACTGGCTGTGACCAATCAAGTTTTGCTGGATGCCAAAAAATTAAACACAGTAAGGCCAGACCCTGTCAGCAACGAGTTGATTGCTTTAAATAAGGGAGATTTCCTGAATGTTTAAATTGAAACTTCGACTTTGATTAAAGCAAAGAGAAGTACCAGGATGGCTTCCTAACTATTTAGTTCCTAAAATTCCTGTGAGGTCTGGAGATGACAAATTCAATTCTGATGTGCTGTGTTTTACACTCTGCAGGCTGTAGTAAAAGGGAAAACTAATCAAGCTTGGGTTCCCCATGGGCTGAGCTTTGAGATGTTTTCCTATTTAAAGCCATGGAAATATGTTAAAACCCACACAGGCAGGATGAAGTTTATACAAGGCAAAATCTATGTGACCACGCTTTTGCACAGTGTGCATATTTTGACTTTTTATTATTTTTGGTTTGCTTAATCTTTTATTCTGTTTAAAATTATATTCCTACCACATTTTTATTATAAAGATGGGAAAGAATGGTTTAAATACAAATATGCAAAAACATATAATACATATTGCAAAATGATTTTGTTGTCAAGTAGAACACATTAGCTTGAATATAAAATTTGTATTAAAAAGAAAAAATAGAAAACTGATGAATCACAGACATATAAATATATGGCTATATATCCAGGCATGCCAAGATAAAATTTAAGAATTTGTTTTTAGAGTCAGTGCCATTAATCTGTAGTTAAAATATTAATTGCTACATAAAAATCATTAAAGGAGGAGAAACAGGAAAGGTAAATCAATGGATCCATATGTCATCCAAACAAACTAGACAGTTTATATATAAACAAAAGATTGAATTTTACATAAACCGTTGTTTGTAAACAAGTCATAATTAAAAGTAGTGCTTTCCATTAGAAGATGAAGCAAGGGACTTCCATCCATGTCTCTACTCCAGTTTAAGCTGGTCATTAGGCCAGTTTCTCATTAAGTCTTATGTCTATGAAATTATATGCAAAATGACAAGGAAGTTAAAAATGTTATGTATATATGTGTGTGTACATGTACTCTATCTATCTATCTGTCTACCTACCTATCTATCTATTTATCTACCTATCTATCATCTATCTATCTACCTACCTATCTATCTATCTTCCTATCATCTATCTATCTACCTATCTATCTATCTGCCTATCTATCATCTATCTACCTATCTATCTGTCTATCTACCTACCTATCTATCTACCTATCTATCATCTATCTACCTATTATCTGTCTATCTACCTATCTATCTATCTATCTATCTATCTATCTATCTATCTACCTATCATCTATCTATCTATCTATCACCTATCTATCTATCTATCTATCTATCTACCTATCTATCATCTATCTATCTATGTATCTATCTATCTACCTACCTACCTATCTATCTATAGTTTTTGGAAAGTAGTTGTTTTTAGAACATTAAAGCAGAATGACTATCCACATTGGAATTTTATGCCATGGGAGAATGGAAATTTCCTCATAAATATACACAGCAAAGTTGTTAAACTTAATCTTTAACTATTTTCTCAAACAACACACCAGTAAGCATGATCAAAAAAATAATCTTGTCTTTTCAATCCTCACAATATGACACACTTAATTTTATGTTTTGGCAAGAAGTATAGCACTCAACTGTTGGAAATATATTAACTCTTTCAGGCCATACTAACTTGGTGGTTTACTCCTGTCTCCCGAGAGGGTGTGGCTGAAATATATGTTCCCTAATAGCACCCATGGCTTCTATTATGTCTATGCTAGATGACAGGGTAGACATATTAGACAATGAAAGACAATTTATTTATTTAAATAACCAATCTTGGTGTTCTTCCTCTTTGTATGTTAGCCTTGGAAGAGGTGAGACAGAGTCAAAATTGAAATCACTAAACACTTAATGGAAGTGACAGAATCAAGTAGCTATGAGCTGCTGTATAGACAAAGATGATTGAATGGAAACTTGATATGGGTTACTTTTTCATGGTTAGATCCTTTGAAAATTCAAAGCTTCTTTGCTCAGTTTAACAAGTGAATAATCTTTTAAAATTTCACCATATTTTCACTAGTAATTCACAGAATAAGGACACCTAGGAAATCTTATTTCTGAATTTTATAGATGAGGAGATTGAGACTCACAGATGTGAAATGAATTTTGGTCCTGCAGCTGGTGAGTGGCAGGCCAGGGACGGTTCTCGGCTTTCTGCACTGATGTGCATCACTGCCCACTGCCTTCCTTTCAAAGATTGCTTAGCATTTGTCATTAAAACCATGCAGCGCAAGATAAGATGGCATCCTAAAACATGAAAATTATGGTGGAAAATTATTTTGGAAGAGGTTTTATTTTTCGTAAAAAAGCCTTTATCAACAGTTTACATAAAGGGTGGATGCACATTTACTACGGATTGCCTGTATAATCATTTTACATTTTTCTTAAAAATATAAAAGTTTTTAAACAAACAAAAATAAAAGTTCGGTAATAGAGAAATATCATTTTGACAAACCTTTCCACTATAGTTAAGTATAAACTTGGCTCTTGTGGTCTCTGAGGAATTCATACTTGTGTTAGAAGGGAAGTTAAGGACATATTTATGTGAATACCAAATTAGCTGTTTCAGAAACAAATAAACTCTATCTTTTCGAAATGAGAAAGTTTGAACACACGATTATAGATTGGGCTGGTTTTGATCTTTGGAAGTCCATGGTGAACTGCACTGCATGTTCGCCTCCTGCCACGTGACACCAGGCCCTGCTGTTTTGCTGATGACTGGTTTGACTTGACCACCATCATGGAAATGTTAGTTTAAAGTTCTTTATTTTCTTGATGGACATGTTCATTTGGATTGATAGGAGTCACCACATTTCACCCAGAGAACTGGTTTTGTGCAGTGGCAAATATTATCTGGAGTTGAAAAATACTTTTATGACAGAGTCATATCATATTATCAGGTAATTTGTCAGAAAATACTGTTGAACATTATTTAATTACTTGTCAAGTTTAATTGAAGTTTTTGCTCAGATTATATTATAACACAAGACTTAAATTGTATTATCTTATCCATTATCTCAAAAAGTGGGTTTTTAACTTTGTTTTTACTCTTTGAAGCTTATTTAAATGATATGAAATTTCTCATTGTCAATTGGTTCTTCCACTCAGAAGGTCAACGCTAATATTCTTGTGTAGTGATGGTAGGGTCCCTTGCTGTGTGTTAAGAATTCTGTAGAGCTATGCTGCCCAGTAAGATAGCCACTTGCTATGGGTGGCTAGTGAACATTTGAAATATGGCCAGTCCAGATTGAGATATGCTATAAGTGAAAAGTACATACTGGACTTGAAATACTTAGGAGAAAAAAAGAACAGAAAATATCTTATTAGTTGTTTAATGTTGATTACATTTTGAAATGGTAATATTTTTGAAATATTGTGTTAAATAAAATATAGTGTTAAACTAATCTCTTTTTTCATTTTACTTTTTTGTAATGCGACTACTAGAAAATTAAAAACTATGTGTGTAGCTCACATTGTATTTCTATTTTATAATGGCACCTAGAAAATATACAATTACATATGTGACCTGCACTATATTTCTATTAATAGTGCTGCTGCATATAATCATTTCCATACATAGAATCTTTGTCACTTCTCCCCTAGTATATTCTTAGAAAAGTCAACTTGGAAATTAGTCATCTAAACTCCATCTAAAGAATGCATAGGCATCACAGAGAAGTCAGTGGGCACTCTATCCATACTTGACAGTTGAGTTCTCTCTTCTTAACTGGTTCTGTTATTAACAGAAGAATCGTGGAGTTAATTGAGAAGCCAACATTGGTGGTTGTTTGGTTAGTCTTAGTTGTTTGGTTAGTCTTACTTTCTAAAAAATTTTTCTTAATTCATCCATGAGAATTTATTTTTGGTCAAATTAGATATGTTTTTCTCTCCATTTTTTCCAAGAAGAGAACTGGCATAACAGACTGCTGTAGATCATAATAGATTCTCCCATCCTTGCCAAAATGAGGATATTCATTGCCTTACTTGAAGTGGCTGAGAAAGGCAAATGTAAGGATTATTTAGCTGCAATCCAGCTGCTCCATAGATAGTCTTTTTTTTCTTTTCAGAAGGTGGAGAAACAAAATCACTGTATGCTAGTATCTTATTAGTGAGTAACACAAATAAACCAAGGTAAACCTAGAACTAAATAAAAAGAATGTTCCCCTTTGGCCATTCCTTTGAACTTGTTGGTCCTGAAAGATGAAAACAACCATATAATTGAATATGAAAGAGATGTAAGATATTATGGGGTCAGGGACAATACCTTGTTCATCTTTATCTTCCCCCTACCCCTAGAACCATACCAACAATACATTAGGAGTTCAGGAAATCTTTGTTAATTGGAACCAAATCATTCAGAAATATGAATTATCTTAATGAAAAAGATGTTTTAGGAAGATTACTTGTAATAGGATAAAGAAAAGGAACTAAGAGAGAACAGCCCCCCAAACTTGAACTTACTCCTGAAGTGTGTCTTTTAACTTTCATGGACATAATGTGTTAATTTAAGCAACTTAATTTGGGGAAGAAGAAAGAGTTTTCTATGCTCTTTGAAGCTTGTGTTGCTCTCACCAGAACGCCAGAGCTCTGTCAGTCAATAGCACATGCAAAATTTATCAAGCATATTACTTGACATAGAGGTTACTCTGTCATTACTAACTTGAGTTGGCCAGAGAATTTTTTATGGAAGTGTGTGCTGCCAAGAAAGAAGTGTCTCTTGATTGACTGCCACAGCTGACCTAAACGCTCAAGGATCACTGTGTAATAACCCCTTTATCATATATTAACCACAAAACCCAAGTCCAAATAGCAGTAAGGGTCTTGTTTAAACCCACAAAACCTCGGAGAGCCAGAGACTGGGAGGATTTTCATCCTTTCTGCAACCCAATGACATCCCACAGCCTCCGGGTGAGATTGGGTGTCTGATTTGCAATCCCTGAGAACAGACACACCAAAAAAACTTTTGAATTGAAGGTTGACCCATAATCCCAATATTTCCTTCTTTTCCTCTGGTTTCTCCCATTTTTTAAATCCATTTTATCTTAAAAATGTGAGGTATAATCATAATATTTTAAGCCATATAAATGAATATACATATAGATTACTGGGAATGTAAGCCAGACCAACAATATTTCATGAAAGTGGTTTATATCATTTCCTTTCCTCTTTTCTTTTGGTAAATGCCAATTTGAAAAGGGAGAAAAAAAAAGAGTGAGAGTGAAAATCTCCATGCTTTTGAATTACACAAGAGCCTGCAAGATTGACTATAATGGCTACTCAAGCCAATATGGTCTGCCTTGTATTATTCTAATTTCCTTTGTGGTCTCAACTATAAACTGCATTAGAAGTACCCAAGGAATGTTAGGAGGGTTTAAATCAGCAGGACCTCAGATTTGGTCCTTGTATGTTTGGGAGAGAAGGGACTGGTAATTGGGTCCTCAGTCAGCATGGGCATTGATAGATTTGAGATATTAAATATATATGTATTTATATAATATAGAATAAATAGTAAATATTATACAATATTATAATTTATAAATACATTTATTAATATAATTATAATTTAAATTATTATTTATAATATACTAAATATATAATATTTATATATATATCTGATGACTAAGCTGGCTTTTGACTCTATGGTCTATTTAGGAGTAAAACGTAAAGATGGTATATTTAGTGCTGGTCTAATAATTGTCAGGTAGAAAGCTAGGTATATATTTGTATTAGGGCAGATGAGTAAATCATAGAAAGCCCCAGAGACTATTTTTCTCTCATCTGGCTACGATTAAGGTTATTTTTTGGTCACTTGGTAGGAAAATCATCTTTCTGGAGGTCAGGGCAAGATCAGTGGCTCTCAGCGAGGAAAGACGATCACCGTGTGAGGTCATTTCAGCAGTATCAGAAAAGGCTCTTCAGTTTGCCCAAATTCTCTTCTTATTTGCTGACTAGAGATTGAAGTTTTACCACTACTGCTTCATTTCTATGGCTAAAGGCTTTCCTTTCTTTTGAACTATAAATACTGTCCTCACCTGCATCATGGAGAGTGGGAAGGGAATGGGCGGAAACCACCTTAGTTATTTATACCTTAGGGTTGAATCCTGAGAGAAGGTACTCATAGTGTGGAAATGGAACAGAGAGCAAGTTCCCAGCACACGAGAAGGTGTGAGAAAGATGTAGTCATGGAGGAGAGTTTGACTGCTGACCTGGAAGCTGAGTAAGGTTGACCCTAAGGAATGGTGTCTGCCAAGATCTCCTTATAGGCCGAGTGATGGAGTTAAACATGACCACGAGATCTGACCCCTGGGGATATAAAGCAAGTAAATAATTCTTGGAAAGTATCGCATTTTGAGAAGAACACAAAGAGATCCAAGCTCCATCCTGAGAGACGAGGGGAGGGAAGGAGAAGGGAGGGGCGGGAGGGAATGAGAAGGGAGGGGCAGAGGGGAGAGGGGAGAGGGAGAGAGCACCATAGCCTGCATCAATTTGAAAGCAGCAGAATTAGATGGTGAAAATATATAGAGAAATTCTGAATGCATGCACTGGACTTATGTGTCCAGGTCTCCTTGAGAGTAAAGCCTATATTCTGGCCCTAATTTTTATTTCAAAAGGATGGAAGAAGTGTTCCTAACCAGCTATGTTTGGCATCACAGCTTCACTGTGTCATTGAGGGCACCAAGTAGTGATTATAAACCCAAATACCACCGAAAACTGTTATTATCTTTCACCCCCTCTAGCCAAGGAGCCAATGTTTTGACATATTTACATACTAAATAAACTTTTTTTAGAAAGTAATAATTAGTCTATCTATTTTAGGAGATTAATTAAAGACATTTATACTATTTGTTAGGGCTAGTCCCTTAAAAGGAAGGTCTACCAGATATTAAGATGACTCTTATATTTATAGAACTCCAGGTGAAGTGCTTGGTCATTTATGTGATTAAGCAGCAATTTGTTGGCTGTCCTGTAGAGAGTCTCTTTTTCTCCTCTCCATCACCTCCATTACTCTCCTGGTCATCAGTGGACTATAGAAGGCCAGTTATATGGCCGTCATCTCTGCTGACTTGCTCCTTTGTTATGGCCACTTATTTCCAGAGAGTCCCATGCCTTGAAAAGGCCTGGCCCCCACTCAGAGGTCAGGGAAATAGCCACATACCTGGCTGTTGTGGTTCAATGAAATCCTATTCTTAATTTGCCACCTGATATCCAATTCTAAACCTCCATAATTGCTTACGTATACTCAGTCAGGTTTAACAAGAAGCTGATCATGTGATCTCAAAATCTTTCTCAAAGTTCAGCTAGACCACGGGAAAACGCAAAAGACACTTTACAATCTATTCCATTAGAAGTTAAAAGAAAGAACACTGGGTTTTGTTTGGGAAATAATCTGTTGACTGCCAATTTTTCTCTAAACAATCAAGCAATTCATTTCTAATGATTGATTCAGATGACCTATCTGGAACAAATGTTAACTAGATGAGCTATAATTACCAGTTTCCCACCCACCATATTTCTTAAAAATAGACCCTCCACTGCCTTGCCTAGAAATATTGTAAACAAGAAATGTCGATCTCTTACAGTATTTAGTGTCTATACAAAAACTTTGGCTCTTGATTGTACCATTTAATATTATTCTTTTATTAGTTCATGTGTGTAAGCTTTGTGTTCCCAGTTACGATGACAAATCATTGCAGGCAGTGTCCCAACTTTTATTTCTTTTTCTTTTTTTAATACCCACAGAAACTCAACATAGTGCTAAGGGCAGAGTAAGCCCTGGACACATGCTTGTCCAATGGACTTGAATGGCTCCTTCCATTTTCCTACCTGAAACTGCTCCCTGTGAACAGGTTTCACTGTGCTACGTGATGTCTTTGTTGCCATTTTGAAATGTTCGTCTTCCTACTCATCCATCAAGATCAACTTACCAATCACCTCCTCTGGGAAGCATTCTCTGACCACTCTCCAGACAATGAACCACGCCCTCCTCTGTGGCCCTCTGTGTGCTTTGATTCTTGTGAATGCTACCTCCTCGGTAACTCCCCTATGGTTTGTTTAAATGTTTTCCCTGTTGGAATGTGAACTTTTGTGAAGGGGGTCTCTACTATTAGTCTTTCATTTGGCTTGGCCTATTATAGGCTGAATAATATGCTGAATCGGTGAATAAATGTGAATCATTATGTCTGTGCCATCTCTAATAAACTGCTGCTTATGCCAATTGATCTGCTTTTGGCGAAAATTCCAGTAGACTTTCAAGGAAATTCCATATGTTGTTTGATAGTTGAAGGTCTGTGTTGAACTCTTTAGTATTTATTTTATGTCATGTCTTGGCACTAGTATCTGTCCACATATACTTTTTTTCCCTAACATCCGTGTGAAACTTGAGTTCCTCAAATTTCCCCCGCCTTTGCCTTCCAGCTCCTGCTTTCTTCACTTGCCCTTTGGGTTTAAACACTCTCTTTGTACATTTCTACATTTGATATGTTTGAGAGAATATTTATTTCAAATTCCACTTTACTTTTTTGTGCCACCCAGAAGAAATAGGAGAGACCTCTCGAGTGGAGAAGACAATTTGGAACTCTGGAAGGTGTATGAGCTTCTTCCCTCTCTGGTCTATATGGAACAGAAGGTCTCTGCTGTGAACAAAGGAAAATATGAGTGAAAACAGAACTTAGAAACAAATGAAGAAGGGGTCATAGTCCACGTATCAAAAAAGTGCCTCCTGCTCCAAAATTATTCTCAGCCGAGCTCCTTTTATAGCAAGTTCATGGAGGTCAACTAATATATAATTGAATTTCCCAAAAATATCTTCACATGAGATTTTTCAGTAATGCAATGTAATAAGATTTAGTCCCACAGTGGTATCTGCAATCCAGAAAAGCTGTGCAATGTTCTGGAGTTTTCCCAAGTTGCCTTTCTTAAAGTAGGTGGATACCTCTGTATCAGGGGCCAACATCACGCCTTTGAAAGGGACATTGCTCATGTCTCCACCTGCTATAAGCTGCCTTGCTTCATTGAGGATGGACATGAGGTAGAAACTTACGTCATTCTTAACGGAGTTGGAACGAGGATGATGGGAAGGACGGAAAGCTTGTCCATGTTGGGGAGAAGGAAGAGATACTAAAGCCTAGTCTAGACTTGTGACTCCCCGGGCACACGTCCATTGTTGTATTTGAGGCTTTATATTATTTGCTTTCTTTAATTTTTTTACAAGTTTCAAGGAGCATTGTCTCTTGAGATCTCAGTTTTTAGATATGTCTTTTTGTTTCTTCACATACGTGCTACTTCTTGGGGCAAGATGCCTTCTTTTTCAGCCTGAACAGCCTTCTTGCACACTCTTGGGGACGCCGAGATACCATGTATGATTTTATATTTTTGTTCTGCTTAGGGTGGACTTACACTTCCCTCCCAGGTCAGGTGTGTGTACCTTGAGCCCCCGCTGTCGGCTTTGGCAGGACCAGACGGAGTGCAGAATCAGCTCCCACCATACTTGTGGGTGGAGTTTGCCAACCAGCAACGGTTTCCTCTGTGCATCATGCTGGGCAGGGTGCCTGAATTACACCATCCTAGATGGGCACGCCTGAGACGCGGTGCTGAAGCAGCAGCAGACCCAAGTGCTCAGTCTGTAACAAAGGCTGCTGTCTTTTTTTTTTTAAGCGTGCATTGAAAAATTTTTCCACTCACAATCACATAGTTTTCTAGTGACTCTAAGACCAAGAAAAATAAGATAGTGGAGAAAAACCAGTGTCTTCTGGAAGTCAAAGAGACTGATCTAGATGAAACATACATTATGTTTTCCATTTCCTTAACTATCTGGAAGGTCGCTGTAAGCTTGGTAAGGAGAGAGACTTCCAGGAGGAAGGAGAATGTGATCAACAGCTAGAAGGCCTGCAACTGCTTGGAAGATGAGGGAAATTGCAGTTCCCTGGGGCTGCAGGGAGGGTGTTTGCTTCTGAAAGATGCAGGAGGAAGGGGGCAGGAGGTACAGAGGCCAGGCCCGGAGAGGGTCCTGGGTCTCCCTCAGCAGTTTCGACTTTGCACTGAAGGTGAGGAGGAGCATTTGAACAACTACAGATGGAAAGAGTCATGTTGTGGTGGCAAGACTGCGAGCTTCGGAGGGAGCAGGTGAGCTGATATCCCGATATTCTACTTAGCTGTGTGAGCTTGAAAAAAAAGATGTTTTCATCTTCAGTTTGCTCTCCTTCAATTAGAAATTCAGGCAGTTTAGGGGCCGGCCCCGTGGCTTAGCGGTTAAGTGCGCGCGCTCCGCTACTGGCGGCCCGGGTTCGGATCCCGGGCATGCACTGACGCACCGCTTCTCCGGCCATGCTGAGGCCGCGTCCCACATACAGCAACTAGAAGGATGTGCAACTATACACAACTATCTACTGGGGCTTTGGGGAGAAAAAAGGAGGAGGATTGGCAGTAGATGTTAGCTCAGGGCGGGTCTTCCTCAGCAAAAAAAGAGGAGGATTAGTATGGATGTCAGCTTACGGCTGATCTTCCTCACAAAAAAAAAAAAAGAAATTTGGGCAGTTTAGTCAGGAGAAGGGCGTAGTTGGCTAATTTGTCCCACATGAGTCAGGAAAATGCAGGCCGAGAGGTAGTATGCCTACCCCCCAATGAGCTGGAAAGGCACAGAGAACGTTCACCATGCACAGAAAGGAAAACACCCTGAGCTTACATTGGAAATCAGAACCGCAGATTTTTAAATTCTCTTTTGTTTCACCTAATTTTCTGGAGGCTCTGAACAAAATGTTCTGGGCAGCGCAGCCAGCTGGCTCATTTGTTTCAGGATCTCCATGTCCAATACTGTAATATTCCCGTCCTCTGGCTCTATAGCTGCCACTTGAAAACGACCTGGAAGCAGAGGGGTGGCGATCAGCAGTACCTACCAATAGCAGGAATAGAAATTCCTGTGCTTCAAGACTGGTTTGTGGGTACAATGTTCTGTTTTTAGTCAACACTTTTGAAAGAAATGAGCCGACTATACAGCGAAAATAGAGATGCTCAAGAGGACTGGCCAAATAAGTTAATAAGGTGAAAAAACACAGGCTAGGACTGGGAAGAGCTGACTTCCAGCTTGAACTCTGCCAATATTACACCGTGACCTTGCATAAATTAGGTCACCTCTGACCCTCAGTTTCCCCATCTGTAAAATGGCAGAGTTGATCTAGATCGCTAACATCTCATTTAGGTCTAACTATCATTGTGAATCTTAATTTATATTTCTAGGCTCAATATAGCATCATCATTCTGACCCCAAGGCCTGTCTCTCTTCGCAGCCTCTGATAATCACCATATTCTGTTCAGCATTTAGTTAAGAATCTAAGCTTAGGAATAACAGAGACTAATGCAAATCCCAGCTCAGTCATGCATTAGCATAGGGAAATTCTTTATCTTTCTCTACACTTTAATTTCCTCATCTACAAAGCAGGGCAACAATAGCATTTATATCATAGGACTGTGGTGTGGACTGAATGAGAATAATGGATGTAAGTGCTTGGCACAATGCCTAATGCTGAATAAATCGTAGCTATATTAAAAATCTCCCTTTCAAATAGCTCTTGAATTTGACTCATCCTCTTCATCTGGAATACTGAAACTAAATGGTTTTCTTTAACTCTAGTCTAACTCTTTGCCCCGGCAGAGAGGTAATCTCTCAAAAACACATGGCATTATAACAATCATAAAATTTATACGGGGGCCACAGAAATGGAAGGTGAGGATGCTTAGAAAAGCAGGCACTGATTTGACAAATTTGAGATTAAATTTCTTGTGGTCTTGTTTAAAAGTGACAAAAGTAAAAGTCTTCTTGAACTTTCAGGCCATTTTAACTCATCAGATTGAAGGCGAGTTGGGGGAGGTGGTCAGTGTTAGGAACACTTAACAAGGGTCCTCTGTACACAGCATCTATGACTCCCTACATTTTTTTCTGAAAACTTCCCAAGACTGGCTTTGATTTGGGGACAGATTCCTGTCTGTCCACGGAGCCGAATTGTGGTTGATTGATCTCTGCGTGGGCACCGGCTTCTGGCCAGATGGGGAGACGGACTTAGGTAAAGGATGAACTTTCTAAATCAAACCAGGCCACGTCCTGGCTTTTTCAGATGTAATCTGGAGCACAGCAAACACCGCCGGGCACATCACTAGAGGTTCACCTGCCCGTGTCTTTACTGAGATAGGGGAAAAAACAGCCAGAAAAGCGTGGGCTTAAACTCATCAGTGAGTTCAGTGAGGCAGAGGCATTCCCTGCTGTGAGTCCTGTGTAGTATAATAAAATTCACTGGGTTCTTCATTTGGGAGAAGACTGTCTCCTGCCTGAAAAATATGAGGACTCTCCCACTAAAATAAATGAATAAATAAAAGTTGAGCTTCCATAACTGACCTGCTAACACTGCGGTTCCTCGTGGAAAAAAGTCAGTGGGGTGCAGCTATCTCAGAACACAGGGTGCAGAGGGTTAGGGTGACAACCAGGAGAACTGCAGGCTTTTAAACCCCCTTTCAATTTCAGGCCAGTGGTAGCAACAGGGCCCAGGAGTGGGGAAGGGCGAGGGGGCCTGTCCGAGGCTGGTGGGGAGTCACATTACAGGGCCAGAGGGACTGGGAAAAGGAACATTTGGCTCTCATTACAGAACAAAGGGATAGGGTGCTAGAAAACAGAGGGAATCTGGGTCAGAGGTACCGGACCCTCCCACAGGTGCTGTAGTCAATTTGCACATCTCCACTGGGGAGGCAGCCTCCCCGAGCTGTCTCCCCACCGTCCACATTTGCCAACAATAACATTTTACCAGGAACATAGCTTGTCAAAACCAGCATTTTAGCTAGAGCACCGCGGTAATGAAAATAGTGTTTTCTCAGGGGCAAAGCTCGCTGCTCTTAAGAAGTTAGAGCTGTGAGCATGTGATTTTCGTGAAATCTCCTCCCATTATTAAAAATCTTTATACAATATTATTTTTTCCAAAGCTCCTTCTATCATAAATTGTTTACTTTCTCTTGGAGGAGGTTGGAAGAAGACAGGAAGTCTGTGATTCTTACGAAGAATACACATTATTGATTGTAATTCAGGATCTAAACTTTACATTTTCTTAATTATAACAGGGTTGCACATAATTTGATTGAGAGATCACTACTTTTTTTCCCTTCAATTTTTTGTTTCTAGTCAATTACTCATTGTTTCTCTTCTTTCCAACCTGCCTTCTGATGAAGTACTATTTTGATAATCTGTATTTTTTGACAAGGCAGTGATTGGTCCAAGTTTTTGGTGGCTTCCCTGACTTCAGGTTATTTCTCTCTTTCATTCTTTTTCTCCTTCATTCTCTTTTGAAATCATCTCCAGGGCTTAGAAGGGAGTGGGATTGGCTCAGATGCCACTCTGCCTGCAGGTCTGCCAACTTCCTAGGACCTCATAACCGAATTTAAGTCATTAACAATGAAGCCCCAGAAATGTTAGCAGAGGGGACATTTCATCTGAAACAATATAAAGTGTACAATGAGAGAAAAGCAGGCTTCAGTTATTTGCAGGTGTCCTGTTATGTGGTGGTTGTGATGAAAATAGGCTTAGTGACTTTAACAGCTGGCAATTTATTAGTAAACCTGGTTCTACTAAAAAAAAATATGGAAAATCAGAATTGATGTAGAGCGTTAATCGCAAATCCTTTATATTAGCAAGACTTCTGTATTGTGTTAACTTTTACTATTGTGGGGAGCAGACATCCTTTGCAGCCAAAGCCTGGGTCAATGAACTTCCTTTGTCAAACATCACTCTGTAGGGATCCAGGCCACACCTGTCTGTGTCATTCAGCCCAGATGACAAATAATTTTCCTTTATGCGACTTGGGAAAACTGAGGGGAGAGTCTTCATTCTTAGCTAGTGTCACTTGTGAGAATCCCTTACTGAGGCTTAACACTGGAGCTGTCATTTTCGGTCCACATTTGTGGTCGCTCTTTCTCTAGGCACATCACCCTGAAAAGCTGCTTTCCCTTTGGCTGAGCTTATATACATGGTAATTGAAAACAACACGTTTTCTGCTGCCAACTGGAGACACCAGACCGATCACTCGCTCTTTCTACTTGAGATTTAACAATGTGGTGGCGGATGAGACAGGAGACGTGCTCTCAGTCTTCAAAATGAAAAACACCAGAACACAACCGTTATTTTATGAAAGAGGCTGGAAAATGGTTAGTAAAGAAATCACAGATGTGTTTCACAGACGAGGGGAGGTGAGGAGAGTGCTACATTCTGAAAATAGCACGACAAGCACAATCTATTCCTAATTTTGCTCACCATATTACTTTTGGGGTTTCCTAAGCATGATTTGGGGGGCTTGTTTTCACTTTCAAGAGTTTCCGTGCATGTGTGTGCGTGCGCACGTGTGTATGTATTTTGACCTTCTAGGGAGATGTAATGATATTTCGCAGCACGTTGACCTTAGTTATTTACCTGTAGCCACACGGAAAGAGAAAGCTTGACGAAACACAGAGATAACCACCCTCTCAAATTAGAAATTACATTTCTGAACTGTTGCCCAAGGAAAGAAACTCAAAAACTTGAATATATTTTAAATGGTGGACCACTCAAAATGGACCTTTTGTTTTGCAAAAAATCTACAATCACAAATTGCTCACTTTTGCCTTAATTTTGACTCTCTAGAAGCTATAAGTTTCTTGGGCGTCGAGACTGTACCTTGTTCGGTGGGCCATGCACTCAGCAGGCATTCAATGAATGTCTGACTCATGAATTAAGGATATTAAAGGAGTATGCGATTTTATAGATGAGAAGATTTGTCTATCCCTTCCTCTGTCTAGACAAAATTTTAAGAGTTTTTATTTTATTAAATTTTATCTCTTTGACTAAGCCTTTACATATATTTTAGTGACTATTTTTCAGATAGTTTAATTATGTGTCTAAGTGACACAACTGGTTATCATGGTAAAATAGACACACGCTGATGTTTACATGTCTTAGGTGGTTGTGGTTGATTGTCATCACAGCGAGTGTTATCTAAGGAGAGCTGGTCTGTGCTCCGACAGTCCCAACAGTCGTGGAAGAGAGAGGAGCGCAGGAACCACCGGAACAAGAACGCTCTCTCTGGGTCTTTGTTTGCCTTGGGCAAAGAGTTTAAAAATATATTTCAAGGTGGTACTAAACTTTTGTAAGAATGTATGTTTTGAGACATCTCTGTTGTGAGCATCGTTTTTATGGGACTTAATAAAAAAAAAAAAGTCTAGATATTCTAATTCTCCATCTATTACAGATATCCAGTTCAGAGCATTAGATTAATTGTAGTCAATCTACTCTCATTGAGTGCCTGTTGGAAGAATGTTGATCTACCTCTTCTAGGGAGGAATAATTTGGTTTTATTTTTAATTTACAAGTGCATACGTAGCGCTTACTTTATGCCAGGCACTATTTTAAATACTTTGCAAATCTTAAAGCATTTAATCCTCATAACCCTACAAAGTAGGCACTTGCATTATCATGCCCATTTGATAGATAAGAAAACCAAGGCCTGGAGAAGCTGAGTGAATTGCCATAACCAAACAGGTGGTAAGCGGAGGAGCGGGTTTTGATCTCACGCAGTCCGACATGAGAATCCTCACCCTACTTCCTCCAGAACAGCACTACCCAAGAGAATATAATGTCAGCCAAATATGTAACTCTAAATTTCCTAGTAGCCACACCAAAAAAGTAAAAAATAAAATTTAATTTAATAATATCTTGTGTGATGCAACAGCTAAAGTGAAATGTAGAACTTACCAAAACAATATAGTTGTGTTTAACAGAAATATGTTTTACACGGCTTCTGTGTTAAAATTTAAATTAAGTAAAATCAAAAATTCCGTTCCTCAGTAGCACTAGCCAAATTTCAAGTGGTCTTTAGCTACATGTGGCTTGTGGCTACCATATTGGACAGCACAGCTACGAAGAGTAAACTTTCCATAGACTTACATTTCTTGGAAATAACTCCAGAGAATAAAATTAAGGAGAACTAAACACATGAAATTTTGTTCTCCCTATTATTCCAGGCACATTACCATGGCAGAAGGAAAAATAAACATTGGCTGTATACTTCTGACTTACCAGAGGGCTGAACACCATTGGTTGGCATGAGAATATCCTCTGATGGTGCTTTCTGATGGGTTTATGTTCTTAAAGGGGCCATTTCCAACAGCGCTCAGACTATGGCTTAACAAGGGGGGGTCCGTGTGCCTTATCTGGAGGCAATTCCTCCTTGGAAAGAAACATCAACACCACCAACCACAAGTGGAGAGAGGGAGGGGAGGTGCAGATACTCCGATGCCCGAACCTCACCAGCCCCACCCTCACCAGACTTGTACCAATGTTCCCACCATTCAGGCATTAACAAAAATTAAAAAATAATTTTTTTACTATGGTTCTGTATTTCCTTTTTAAATATAGACATAACCAATAGTACAAAATGCATTTGAAAGTTGGGGATGTTAAATCAAATATAAGCAACTAGATTGAGAGAGGACAGAGGAAAGAACCTTTGTTTTCTCTTGATCACTAGGAATTGAAAAATAAAACAAGAGAAGGTATATTCTACATTAAATGTGGCAAAACTGCATCATTTTGTATTTATGATATGAGCCTAGTAGAAATCTAATTTCATCAGAATTATTAATGTCGTTTAAATTATGTTTTAATAATAATGAAGACAGACCTCCCACTTAGATCATTTACTATTATTGAAAGAGACAAGTTTTGGGGGCTGGCCCTGGTGGCATAGTGGTTAAGTTTGCACACTCCATTTTGGTGGCCTGGAGTTTGCAGGTTTGAATCCTGGCCGTGGACCTATGCACCGCTTATCAAGCCACGCTGTAGTAGAGGAAGATGGGCACAGATGTTAGCTCAGGGCCAATCTTCCTCACCAAAAGAAAAAAAAAGAGAGAGAGAGAGACAAGTTTTCATTATTGCATGAAACAAATTTTTTATTTTATTTTATATTTTTTTTGAGGAAGATTGACCCTGAGCTAACATCTGTTGCCAATCTGCCTCTTTTTTTCCTTTTTTCTCCCCAAAGCCCCAGTGGATAGTTGCATGTTATAATTGTACATCCTTCTAGTAGCTCTATGTGGGACGCTGCCTCAGCATGGCTTGATGAGTGGTGTGTAGGTCCGCGCCCAGGACCCGAACTGACAAACCCCAGGCCGCCAAAGCGGAGCACTCGAACTTAACCTCTGTACCACCGGGTCGGCCCTGGAAACAAATATTTTTATAAACTGATGTCAATAGTAGCTAATTATGATTATTCTTTTTCATTTTTTTGTTGTTTTTGTTACTGAGGGAAAGTATATTTAAATTGTAATTTTTACCTTTTCAATTTTTTATGAAATAGGAGATCCTGTGGGATGTAATAGACAGAGAGAGCTCTGGGGTCAGCAGACCTAGATTTTAATGCAGGAGGGCTGGATCGTAATCCAGGTTCTACCACTTAAAAGCAGTTTCTCTCTAACTTGAATAGTTAATCTTGGTGAGTTGCCAGTTTCCTGCCCTGTAGATTGGGGACAATGATGCATATTTCTTTAGGCTATTAAAAAGAATAAATGAGAAAACATATGTAAAATGCTTAGCCTCGTGCTTGACACATCTCAGGAAGCTAATACGTTTGGATTCCTTTTCTACAGTTATGTGCACATTCTTTCATAGGAGTGGATCTTAATTCATCCAGTGCCTCAAAATTTTATTAGCAAAAATACTATGAAAATTGGTTTATGAGATCTTCAACCCTTAAAACCCCTAAAAATACTTAATATGTCCTTTTTTTCCTTGAAAGTTTCTAAATTATACCTAAATTGATTGCTGTGATCAAAATGATTCAAATGGCAAATCATTCAGAACCTGCATTTTTGACAATTTTCTAGAGGAAAGGAAGACAGAAAGTGAACAAAAGAATGGGAGAAAGAATGAATCTTGAATAATAGTATGGTACTCATACTAGAGGTAATAGAATGGTAACTGAATGAAAAGGCATTTTCTTCTGGATTAAACCCTTCCCAGGGTTTTTCCCTTGTCACCTATCAGTCATGACTGGAGACCCACTGAAGTCATATGATGCACGCAGTCAGGCTATTTAAAGGCTGCCATTTCATTTCCAAATTTCGCTCCCTTCTGACGTCTCCTGCACTGTCCACTTGGCACCCCTGGCTACACTTCAGTGGATAATTTGTACGCTACATAAGCATTTAGAAAAACCCAGAGTTAAACCAGGGTGAGAGTCATCAGTCACATTTATAGTTACTGAGCTCTTCACTATATGCCACAATGTGGGTCAGAGGGTGCATCTTTCAAGAGAAAAAGAACGTTGTTTTCATGCGATTTCTACTTTCACATTGTTATGACAATGATTCCTGCAGCTAAATTCAGGCTTGACCTCATTTGTCAAATGATTTTATCATAGATTTTTCTTTTCTAGATGTTGCCCACTCTTCTTTCTTAAAATCAGAAATTCAGCATTTAAACGATGTTTGATCAAATGTAAATTTTTAAAAATGCAAGAGCAACCTTTCGTTGACAAGAATTCAATGTGAGGAAAATGTATTGAATGCGCAAAATGTGTAATAAAATCCTCTTTAACAGATAAAAGAGCGTTGTGGGTTTTTTTTTTCTTTGCAGGGTTGGAATAAGTGCTCTGCTCATGGAAACCAGCTGTCGTGCCACTGCCCAGCACTAGGAGGAAAGAGAGACTTGCTTCTTCTCTACCGTTAATGCATAAGGGTGTGCCTGAGGCAAAGATTATGGTGGCTATAGAGGTGCAGATGGTTTTATGTATTTTGGGGGGATCAAGGAAACATCTTTCTTTGTACATTTTCTTTTCTCCAAGTTGGGCAGTGCCTGAAATTGGCGCATTTGTCAGCACTGTGGGGTGAGGTATGCACAGGACACCATTTCCCTCTAAGGCAAATACCTTCGCTGCTGGCAGACCAGCAGAATCTGCAAACTCAGCCAGCACCTTTGACCCGACCACGCAGCTGACAGCACAGTTGGCAGTTCGTAGCTTCCATTTATCCTAGGTCAGCTCCTGAGGCATCAACATAAAATGAAATAAAGATTTGGGCAGTAACTTCTGCGCAACAGTCTGCTTCAGTCTGCTCAGGCTGAGAACCATTTATGAAGCTCGTCAAGACGGGAAAGTCAGATAGGTGAGAGCGGCTGCCCAGGATGAAGCACCGGGTAATGAGACACATTATCTGAAGATCCAGATGAGGAAACCACTGCTTTATAAGAGTCAGCCGGCTGATGGCTTAAGATGTAGTTGGGAGCACCACACATCTCAGTGGGCAGAGGTTGTCACCTGCACATCCCCAGTCCCAGCACTGGGCCTGGTAGTTGGTGCTCAGTCAGTGAATATTTGGGCAGTGAATGAGTGAAGCCCGTGACTGCAGCCTGTCATTAGTGGCAGAGTGCCCATTAATCTTGCAGATGTGATAGACCATGGTTCTACAGATCAATTCTGTGATTTAATTCATTAACTTTGAAATTATAGTCACTAGTATTTCATCAATAAAGTAATACTATTAATTATAAAATACATACATATATACACAGGTGTGCATTTTGCCACCAACTAATTGGACCAGGAGAAAAGTTATCTAATAAATAACACATTTAAAGGAGATATATGTAAGTGTTTATATACAATATTTTTTTCTAGTTCGTATATCTAAAGGATGAAATTCCCAAGTCATATTTTCTACAAGGAACAGAATGAGGAGGAAGGAACTAATATTTTTCTTCCATTCCTACTGTATGCTATATTTGAGCTCTGTGCTTTGCAAAAATTCTTTCACTTTGTCTCACATTGACCATGTCAAGGGAAAAGCCAATCCTCTTTCATAGATGAGGATACTGAGGTTCAGAGAATACATAACTTTCCAATTTTGCATAGTGAGGAAATGGTTGAGCCAAGATGCAACTGCAGGTATCTTGGATTCTAAAGTTGGTGGGTTTTTCTCTTTACCTCCCACTTAAAATGTCATCACCTGTAAAGCATTTGCAGTAGACACTGTGTATAAGGAGATATTCTTCAAGTATTTTAAGTTAAAATAAAGAAAGATTATCTCTCTATATAACAGGAAAGATCATTTAGCAAAATACAATGGATTAAAAAGATCCCTCTCAAGAGATACAAAGTATACAAAAATATGTACTAATTTGGAATACTTAGTAAGAAAAATGCAGAAACTAATGAAAACAAAACTACAAAGCTTTACCGAAAAGGAAAAGAGAAAACAATAAATGGAGAGATATCTTTTGTTCCGGGATGGGACTTTTCAACAACGTACAGTTGTCGCTTCTCCCATATATTACTGTTTACATTTAGTCAAATTCTAATCCAATGTCCACAAGTTCTTACTTAGATGTTTAACCATTAATTCTAAAATTCATCTGGAAAAAAGTAGGCAAGATATTTTTTTTTTTTAATTTATTTATTTATTTATTTTTTTTATTGATGTTTTAATGGTTTCTAACATTGTGAAATTTTGGGTTGTACATTTTTGTTTGTCCATCACCCCATATATGACTCCCTTCACCCCTTGTGCCCACCCCCCACCCCCACTGCCCGGGTAACCACAGTCCAGTTTTCTCTGTCCATGTGTTGGTTTATATTCCACATATGAGTGAGATCATACAGTGTTTGTCTTTCTCTTTCTGGCTTATTTCACTTAACATAATACGCTCCAGGCCCATCCATGTTGTTGCAAATGGGACGATTTTGTCTTTTTTTATGGCTGAGTAGTATTCCATTGTATATATATACCACATTTTCTTAATCCAATCGTCAGTCGAGGGACACTTAGGTTGCTTCCACTTCTTGGCTATGGTGAATAATGCTGCAATGAACATAGGGGTGCATAAGCCTCTTTGGATTGTTGATTTCAGGTGCGTTGGATAGATTCCCAGTAGCGGGATGGCTGGATCATAGGGCATCTCTATTTTTAATTCTTTGAGAAATCTCCATACCGTTTTCCATAGAGGCTGCACTAATTTGCATTCCCACCAGCTGTGTATGAGGGTTCCTGTTTCTCCACATCCTCTCCAACATTTGTTGTTTTTTGTCTTGGTGATTATATAGGCAAGATATTTTTTAAAAAAAGAATAATGAAGCCCACTTACATTATCAGGTATTAAAATAAATTATAAATCATATTAGAACAGTGTGGTGTTGCCATTAGAATGTACAACAGATCGTTGGAAACATAAAGAGATTAGATAGATGATAAATACATAAATCATACATATGATATAAATGAATCAAATACAAATACAGATGAAAATGATAAAGATGGAATTCCAAATCAGTGAGGAAGTCATGTAAAATGCAAGTATAGTAATAAACTAATTGGTTAAAAAATGCAAAAATGAGTGAGTTAGCTATTATATTAGAAAATTTTATTTGTGCAGTTTATAGAGTTAAATATGATAACTTAAAGATGAATGTCTAGCTGATCTTGGAGTGAGGTGCAAAGGCTGAAAACATAAAAGAAAATATAGATAAGTTTGGGTCAAAAACATCATAAATAAAATCAAAGAACAAATTACAAACCATGAAAAATAGGTGCAACACATTGAAGAGAGATTATTAATATCTTCCAATTTATAAAGACTTCATTTTAAATGAAAAGAATGAACATTACAGCAGAAAAAGAGACATGAATAGGCAAGTCACAAAAACGACAGGACCAACACATTTATAAATCGTTTTTTAAATTCCCTAGTCATCAAAGACATGCTAATTAAAACAAGACATCATTTCTTGCCAATCAAACTCATATGCCGGAGGATATCTGTCTTGCATTTTCGAGTTTGTTCTAGACTCACCTCCCCTTCTGCTGTTGCCCTAGGTCAGGCAGGCAAAGCTGTCTCTCACTCAGCGTTTGCTAGACACCACTGTCTCCCATCCCGGCTGAGACACTGAGAACGCCCAGATCCCGGATACCTCCCTGGAGCTTCTGGGATAAAAGGGAGACATGGCTTGTTTCTCTTTGTCGTACGTGCACCAGCCTCTTTATTCCCCAGGGCTAAGTCTTATGGGAACAGCTTTTCATGGATCTCCAGCTCTCTGCTGCACTAAAAGGGCTATGATTTTGATAAAGAACTGGCCTGAGAGACAAATCCTGGCATAGACCCCATGCAGCACTCAGAATCTGGAATAGCAACTCCCCTTCAATGACTAAGGCTTTCTTAGAGGTCAGGCTCGCTTTGCTGAATTTTCTCTCAGGCTTCTTGCAAATACGCTGAGGTGAATCTCGAAGATTCCCACCTGTCTGAATTGCCCTTAGAGTTGAGTTTAGACAACCCCCTTTTTTGTTTCATAAACCCATAAAGTAGACTTGGGATTTTTTTTCTTCTCTATGTTTTTAAACTTTTTCTAAACTTCTCTCATGAACTGGCATTACTGCTATAATTTTATAATGTATTTTTAAAGAGTAAATATTATATGTATGGAAAAATGCAAGTTTTATTTTATGAATTCTTAGCCTGCGATGTTGACTCCTTAGCAAAACCATTTCCTTGAGCCAAAGATCAAGGTCTACATTTTACTTCATTCCAGAAAGGATAAGCATATTTACAGATATTTTAAATTAAATAAATGAAAAATTGAAATTAAGACCTTAGTTCATTTTTAGATGCCTCTAGTTTTGTTAAGCCATCCTAACTTTTTGGACTTAAATTGTAGCTAAGACTGTTGAGTACAACCTCACAGCTTGACCCTGGCATCGAATAAATTCCTCTGAGGATTTTTTTCAAAATAAAATAGAATATTTTCCGTATGCACTACCATTATGCTTCCCACAAAACACGTAAAGGCTATTTGAGGAAATGTTTCTAATTTTCAGAGTGTCTCCCAGAAGTTGCTTTGGACAGGGGAAAGAGCTAGAGCCATAAACTTTTTAAAGGTGTTTATGGGCAACTACTAATTTGTTCTAAGTTTACATTTCATATATTGGAACCCTATTATGATGACAACGTCCTTGACATACACCGTAATACTTATACTTTAAAATACTTCTCACGTGAGCTGGTATTTATTTACTCCATATAATTTGATTTTAAATTCTATAAGAGCAAAGAATATCGACTTTTTTATTGCTGTTTTTTAAACATTCTTTCCAGTGCTGATGACTGTGCCCTTGGTATGTAGAAGTTATTAAATAAATCAACCAACATATATTTATTGCCCATTTATGTGCGATATTCAATAATAAGAAGTGAGTCATTTAAGAGAAAAACAAGTTTAGTGCCTTATACCTGCCCGATCATCTTCTTGGGGAAACAATACCTGCACGTACAGAAAAAGTTAATTATAAGGCAGCACTTGAAGTCAAACAAGTGACATAGCTGAGACTGATTTAAACAAATGAGTGTCCGTACTGAGGAGCAGCAATGGTGAGGGGGAGGCCTGTCACATAATACATGCTTAAAAATTGTTGTTTGAATGAACTTATTTGTTAAGTTATTCATCCAGTAAGTGCCTACTCCGTGTCCCTTACCTTATAACAGCCCTAAAAGAAGGAATCGCTAGCACTACTTTTGATGAAGAGAAAATTGACAGTGAGGGAGGTTACAGTTGACACGCTTTCTAAGTGGTACAACAGCGGTTTCATATCCCCTTGAAGTCTGTCCAACTCCAAGATCTGTGTTTCCCCTCCCCTACTACACTACTCCTTGCAGAGAGAACTCCTTCATCATGGCCATAGTAGACGTGTTTATTCATCAAGCCGTTCTTGCAACAAATACTACTGACCACTCACTATGTGCCACACACTGAGTAAAACTAAACAATGTTCTTGTGAAGTTTCAAGTCTATTCAAAAGATAGCAATAAAAATGCCACAAAAATAAATGTAAAATTAAAATTCTAATAGTACCAGAAATAAGATATACATAGTGCTAAAGGGTTTATGGTTGATAGACTTGATCTAGTCAGAATGTCAGGATCCTCAAATCTGAAAGGTAAGTACGTTTAAACTTTGCAAATTGGAAAATAAAGAATATTCGAGATCCAAAGGACTTGGAGCAAGAGGGAAAAAATGTTAATGAAGAAGGACTAATGAGGGGCTGGCCCCTTGGCGTAGCGGTTAAGTGCGCGCGCTCTGCTGCTGGTGGCCCGGGTTCAGATCCCAGGCGCGCACCAATGCACTGCTTGTCAAGCCATGCTATGGCAGGCGTCCCATATAAAGTAGAGGAAGATGGGCACAGATGTTAGCCCAAGGCCGGTCTTCCTCAGGAAAAAGAGGAAGATTGGCGTGGATGTTAGCTCAGGGCTGATCTTCCTCACAAAAAATAAAAAAAAAAAAGAAGGACTAATGATGGCCAGCAAAGCTAAAGCTGGGAGAACAAAAGGGCTCACAGTGCAAGGCGGAGCTGAGATAGCACGTAGGCACAAGAGCATTCAGGGAGTTACAAACCACATTGAGTGTTTTGTCTTTATTCTGAAAGCAACCGCAATGAAGAGTTTTAACATGGGAGTAGCGAGGGTGAGGGGGCAATGGCAGAGAGCGTCCGGACAGGATGGCGGGTTGGGCTGGAGGGGGCCAAAGTGAATCTGGGTGGACCAGAAAGAAAGCTTTTTGTAGACCAGCCAAGACAACAGAGTTGTTAATCAAGATATGCAGAAAGGGACAGATTTCAGAGCTTATTTAGGAGATTAAGTAGCATAATTTAGTGATGGATTGGATGTGGCGAAGAGACTGTTGAAGAAAAGATAGGTTGCAAGGATGAATTCAGGTTCTTGGTTTACATAACTTAATAGATGTTAGTTCCATCCACTGTGACAGGAAACAGCCAAGGTTTGGAGGGGAAGATCGTGGTTTTGGTTTTCAACATATTGAATTTGCAGTACATTTGGGACTGGTTGGTAAACACGTGAAATCAGCTGTTGGATATATATATCTGTAACTCAAGGAATGGTCTCAGCTAGGGAGATAAATCTGTGGGTCATCTGAGTTTAGGTGGTGATTGCCGTTGTGAGTGTAGATGAAATTAACTCGGGAGAGATAAGCGTGAGGAGAGGAACCGGCTAGTGACCGAGCACTGAGCAGAAACAACATTTATGGGCCAAGTAGAAGAAAATGGGCTTCTTAAGGAGATAGAGAAGAAACAGGAAGTAAGAGAGTAGTATATCTGGAAACCTAGGAAAATAGTGTGACAGGAAAGGGGTGGCTCAATCCTGTTGAATGCTTTCACAAAGTCATTGAAATATTTCATGCTGAACCAAAGAAGGAAGGGAAAAGAATTTCTGACTGCCTACCCTCCAGCCACAAAGAATTGAGGTGGAGATATAAATTCCTCTTTCCTTATTACTTAAAAAAATTATGGAGAGAGAGAGAGAGAAAGAGAAGCTAGCCCATTTCCAAATAATTGTTACTCAAGGAGAGCTTACTAAGAGTCTTGTGCCTCTTTTGTACCTGTATCTTCCACCACTATTCCCGATTTAGTCACTGGACTGTGCCACAGAGCCAGTGCTTACCTTAGTAATACAACGTCTAATAAATTCATCCAAGGATCATTCATGCTATCTAAAATAAATTGTTATTGATTATATTTGCAAAATTGATTGAAAATCTGCTGTTTCTCAAATGCACAGCCATTTCAAGATGAGAACTTTCAAGCAAAGAAAACTTTTATAAGGCTTTCCTAAATTTTCTTCAGTTGGAGAGTCAATTTACAACCTCAGAGTAATTTAAAACTCTTTCCAAACTTGGTTTTAGCATAGTATTTGTCTTTGACTCATTAAAATTGGCAGAAATGTCTTGTAATTTGAGGAAAAAACTTTAAATATATGCAAACATTTGGAATTAAAGTGATTTGAGCAAGAGAATGACTAGATGATGAGACTCTCAGAGAAAGATGGTCTAGAAAGGGAGAACTGGGAAATGGGATGCTAAGCCGGGATGCTAGTCCAGATGGGAAATATTTACTGTTCCAGGCAACTAGAGAGGGAGCTGGGAGTGGGAAAAAATGATAGCTTCTAGAAATAGGTAGAAAAATTAAAATGATGCTGTGACTGAGTCAAAGTGGAAGCACAGATTTGAGATTTAGCGAATGTTCATTCAGCACTATTCCACATGCAGTGTTTTCTCCATTTTGTGGAAGAGGAAACTCAGAGACATGCAATAATTTGCCCCAAAATACTTGTTTAATAAGTTGTAGATCTGGAATTTCTACTTAAAATGCAAGGCTTTTTCTAACATAAAGCCCTAACAAACATCCAACAAAAGAGCTAAAACAAGTAATAAAAAATATCATGAAAAGTACAATGCCATAAAACACATTTGATTAAGAAACAAAATAAACCAGAACTCTATTTCAGATGGAAAAGTAGCTTCCTCTAATGGTGTCCTTCCTGTAGGAGCCTAGGAAATCACCACCAGCCTTTGATGGCACATGAAGAGAGTGGGGAAGGTCCTTCCAGGCTGGGGCTGTGGTCCCTGGTGACCACACTGAAGAAGCATGCTCCCATAGCTGAAGCAGTGTAGGTTGTTGTGTTCACACTTGCTCACTTGTGGTTCCAGTGAGCTACCACACTGAAGGAATGAAGTAGTGACTATAGATCAAATCATGCCCAGGCCTCAACGTTCTTATCAAAGGATTTCAGGGAAAAAAAAAAAGAATGAAGTTTATCATTTACTCCTTTTTTTTTTTTTTTAAGCTGAAGAGAAAAGACTGTCCAGTAGAAGAATGGACGTCTTGCAAAGAAATGGAAAGGGAGGCCTTTAAAGACATTGCTTATACACCCCAAAGAAATCAGCTCTTACTTCAGTCAGGATCACAGAAGACTTCGATATATTTTATATTTTCTTTTCAGAAGTGTAAAAAAATGCTTAAAAGTGCATATATGGACTGAACATAGATTTATTGCCAATGACTTTTGTAAGGCGGGTGGATTGAGGCTGCTAACGTAAGTTTACGAGTACAGCTGGTCCACTTAACGGCAGGTTTATAGGCACGCCTCAAGCACGGCCCCGTGTCTGTGGAAGGTATGGTATCAAACAAACTCTGTTGGACATATGGGCCCATGGATGGGCGATGTACCATAAACTCGCCCATAACTACTGCAGCTGTGATCATAAACCTTTTTAGAAAACAACTAGAAAAATCTGACTTAGAAATGTTTGCTTTTTCAAAATGAAAAGGTGGAATGTACAATGGGAGTGCCAATGCCATGGATTGGGTGAAAACATCAGAGGCTCAGGTTAAACCAACAAAATCGACTTCATTCTCACTTTGCATTGTTTCCATAAATCTCAACTGAAGGATCAATGGCAATTAATTTTCTGCTTTTAAAACTCTAAGTGCCTGAGACCACTGGTATTCCATTAAACACCCGGTGTCCTTCAAATAAGTCACCAGGATGTTGGAACTTACCTACAATGTTGATATAGTGTTCGATTACACAGGCGTACCTTGCAAGATTTGTCTCCCATGTAATGAAGATACATTTCAAAGTTGAGATTTTTCATCTGTTAAGAGGGCATTTTGCCTTTCCATTGACGTTTGGAAATATTTATTTTCAAAACCATTTTATGGAAAGGACCACCAGTGGACTGGCTACGTGTATTATAAAAACTTATAGAAATACTATGACTAGATTTTTTTTTTTTTACTAAATATTAGCACGTGGATGCAAGACGCTTTCTGTGTCCTGAGACCTGTCCATGGACCACACGAGATAGTAAGAAAGCAATGATTGCATTTAATTTATAGTAAATGTAGCTGCCACCTAGAGCTCCCTGAAGCTCTTGTACTTTCGTGGTGCCTGAAGTTAGGACTTGCAGAATAGGTTTTGCTTATTGGTTAGAGAATGCACAGTGATTTCACATTAAAAGAGGGCACTCACAGAGAGGTATTTCTACTTGTGCAATACCAACAAAATGTCACTCGGCTTCTTCTTCTTCTGGATAATGTTGACCAGTCTTAGTTGGTGATGTTGACATATTTCTTTTCTATTACTTCTTAAAGAATATTTTTAAAAATGTGTATAAAAACCACTTAGATTTTATCCACTATTATTTGAGAGAAATAAATAGTAATAGGGAATAACAGTGTGTGTGTGTGTGTGTGTGTGTGTGTGTGTGTGTATGTAGCCTTATTCTGAGACTGACCTCCTCTCTACTTTTTTCCCACGAGTTACTAAATCTATTGAATCTACTTAGGTACATCTTGAGTTGCACTGAGAACATTTTGTGGTTAAGCAATAACACTTTCATTAAAAGAATCTGTCATTGACTTTAGAGTATACTACAGTTAACAAGTGGGAATCATTCCTTTTTTTAAAGGAGGACTATTCCCTACATGAGACCCAAATTCTTTATATTTACCTTTCTAGTTGGTTCCCTTGCTGGACTTGCAGAATGGCTAATAAAAAGGCTTTTAAGTTTTCAATTATCATATCAGTTAGTCAGCTCATAGGATATTTCCACAGGCTTATTTCATATCCTGAAACTGGCTGTAAAATGTGGCATTACTAGTTCTTGAACAGAATAGATGGCTGTGGCTAAACTTTCCATTTTCACTTGATGTCATTTTTTATTTTTTGCTTTTTGGCCTTCTTGAACCTGGGTGATGAGAAACCAAGGAGTACATATTGATTTTGTTATTTGGAGGTAATTGGATTTCTCAGTGAGAACTATCTAATTTCAAGTTGACTTTCAAAACATTCAAAGAAAGTGTAGATAACTGTGTACTTATGTGTTTCGAATGGAATACCACTTTAAAGTATTCAGAGTTCAAGCAGTCACCATAGTCAAAATTGGCTCTAGTAAAGTCAACCATTTGAATACGATTTTTTAAAAAGTAACTTATAGAGGTTTACACATTTCAAATTGCTTTGACATATTTTATCTCATTTACTGTTCACAACAATCCTTTGAGGTGGGCAGTTCAGGTACTTTTTTCCAATTTTACAAATGAAGAAACTAAGGCTCAACAAAGTTAGTTGTTTCCCATAAGTCTCATAGCTGGTTGGAGAGCTATCTTGACCCTGAACACAAGTCTTAGATTCCATAATAAGGCTACAATTAAAATTCATGTTACCTAAGTAGAAGAAGGTGAAAGAAATCTAATTCCACTTACACTATGATGACATTATTGCTATTACACTGGAAAGCTGAAAAGAGAGCCCCATATAGAACAGAAGACAGGACAGGTACGTTTACTGTAAGAGAGCCATTGGAAAATCTTGCCATTTACAGCATTTGCTCAGGAGAACATAGTTAAGTCACACTCTGGACAGCTGAAGGGAGGGGCTGAATGAGCACTTGAGTGATTGGGTATGATATGTCAAGATGATGGTGACCAAAATGCAAACATCACAGTTTGACTGGAACCAATCCATGTGGGTATCTAAGTGAACTGGAGAGACTGTAGGATATATCACTAACATATCTTTCTTTTACTTTTTATTTTCTTGTATTATTAATATATAAAATGATGACTCTTCACTTTAGCAGCCTTCTTCACTTTAGAAGATGGAAGTAGAAACCACATCAGAAGGAACTATTCTATTCAGCCACCACATCTGTTCAAGTACAACTGGGCATTCCAAAATCCTTTTGTGCTTGTTTGCTCATGCCAGATATTTTCTGTTAGAGAAGAGGTCAGCAAACCACCTCACAAAATGCTCTCTATTTGAGAGCCTAATCCACCTTAATTTTAACTTTTAGATTGGTGATAATAACATTATGTATTTAATATTCCTTCAAGTTTATACTTTAATCTTAGCTAAATTATTTTAAATATAATATAGTAGCATAGATTGGTTCTTCTCCATTTGATAATATCTTGAGAAAATGTTAAATATTCTCATATACGTATTTTTTCTTTTCCATGATAAGGATTTTGAACTTAATTCTGGAAAATAGTCAACTATAAAAAAATCTTTATTTTTTGCTGAGGAAGATCAGCCCTGAGCTAACATCTGTGCCCATCCTCCTCTATTTTGCATAAGGGATGCCACTACAGCGTGGCTAGATGTATGGTGCGTAGTCTGCGTCCAGGATCAGAACCCACGAACCCCGGGCTGCTGAAGTGATGCACGGGAACTTAACCACTATGCCACCGGGCTGGCTCCTAGAAAATCTTATTTTATTCAACCTACTTTTCTCTATTTTCTTCCTTGCCTGCCTTCTAATACATTGATCAGGTTTTCTGTATTCCTTTTTTATCCCCATTACAGTTTGGAAGCCTTATAGTCTATTCCTATTTTATTAAAGATCAATCTTAAAATTCAACATGCACAGTGTTCTTAACACAATCTGAGGTTCTCAGAAACTCGGACTTTCCTCTTAGCCGATAAAGGATCATTGGAACATCTTTACTCCAATGCATCTCCTACATGTAACAGTTTCCCAGTATTTTACTTCCATCTCATTCTTATACTCCAAAATTAATCATTTCAAAAATATACAGCCAAGTATTATTTAGAATTACTCACTTGACCAATTTCATTTCACACCATTGCTTCTTGCATTTTACGTATTCCTTCTGGCTTCAATTTCCTTCTAAAAATGCATTTTTAAAGAATTTTATTCAGTGACAATCTTGCAAATGATAACCCCTTTCTTAGTCTTTGTCTCAACACGCCTTACACCCTCTGTCTAGGAAAATAGTTTATTTTATATTTGTTTCCAGTTGTTTTTACTCAGTACAATGAACTTGCTATTTTGTTTTCTTCTGACTTCACTGTTGCTCCAGGAACCCACTGTTAATGTAATCATAGGTCCTTTGTAGGTGATGGACTTTTTTCTTAAAGATATTGTCTTTATCTGTGATATTCTGTAATTCTGCTACTATTTGTTTAGGTACGGAGTTATTTTTGTTTATCATGCTTAGAACTCCTTGGAAAGTGTTGGAAGTGGGAGGGTTTACAGACTGTTGCTGTTATACTTGGTTTCACGTGGATAAAAAAGGCATAAACTTGCTTCTGGTAGGACCTTAAGCAGCACACTTAAAACTAGGAAGAACGGAATCTCAGACTCTTGCATATTTTTCTATCTAGTTCTCAGACTACTAGATTATGGAGATTATTATAGTCATTGAATCTCCAAGACAGAAAAAAAAAGGAATAAATTAACTCCAAAGTAAGAATTTGCTCAGAATTTAATGAAGCCTAGTCTTCACAGTGAAAGAAATAAACTAATCTAGTTATTTTTCAGGGTGATTTGAAAAGTTCTGTTTCAATGCAAAATTCTCCATGCCATATGTTTGTTCATTGTATTAATATAAATATTCCATTGGGTGTCATTTTACAGTTCTCAATTAGGTCACCTTTCATGTTGTTACTAAATGCTTATCCAGATTTTTGGGCTGTTTTGCTCCCTTTCTCATGTAAACCATAATCATTCTAAATCACATGAATTATTTCTTTAGAAGGAAAAAACAGGTAAGATTCATAGTTCTGTGTAATTTTCTGTTTCATGATTTATCAATTTTCCTTTCCTCTGTGGTATATTTGAAATAAGACTATGAAACTACAAAGTTGGCCCATAAATGGGAGGTTTGATTATTTCCTGCCTCTTTTACATCAAAAAATATATTTCATTTCAAGGGGAAAAAGTTTAGAAGGTTTTCTATAGTAGAATGACTAATTTAATATACTCCTGGGTAGCAGTAATATTTATGCCAAGAAATTATGAAAATTTTATAATCTATGGACTTTGCTCTGGTGGCCCTTCACTGAATAGCAGAATAATGTTGGAATCACATGAAACATATGGTCTATGAATCAGTGTAAGTGTGTGTGCAGTATGAAAATACATACGGTAGGTATATGTATGTGAATGCACATAAGTGAGTGACTGGTAACAATACTATTACGGTTTAAATAACAGTGTAAATCACATAAATCTTCATAAAATAAATAGAGTTACAAATGAAGTGATTGATTTTATATGTAAATGGCTATATGTAGGAAAATTATTCATTTTTGTTTATACTATTTAACCTAGATATTCTGAGTTCATTTGTACATTAAATATAAATCAAAAGAAATTGGATGAAAATTAAATTTCAAAGGATTTGTTATGACTGTAGTGGTCTTACCTATTTTTTAAAAATTGTGTCAAAAACATAGCATTCCCTTCAGTTCTGCTAAACTCTTGGGGAGCTATTTGGATTTAAAAATAAACAAACAGCAACAATAGCAAAACAAGAAGAGATTCAACTTCCTACAGCAGAAAAACAAGGGACAAAAATTGATAGCCTGCTTTTGATTTTTAAAACAGGCAATTGAGTGAGGGAAGATGTTGTTCAAGTCTCAACAGTCTGACCTGAAAGATTAGGAAAGAATCCACTTTCTGAGGCTTAGGTTTGATGAAGATTCCTATGAGTGGGAAGAGAAGAAAGATCCAACCAACAGAATGTGGTTGGAGCGGTCTCCCACCTCCAGGTCTGGTGCATAAAAACATCCTACTTGATCCTCCATACTCTTTCTTCTCTGGTCTGCCAGATGCAATTGACCAGCCAACGAACCAGGATGGAAGAATCCAGAGTACTTGAAGAACCACACAGAAAGCTTCCCACTCACCAGCATATCCACTTCAGACTTACTTGAGTAAGAAGTAATTTGTTGGATTTAAGCCGCTGAGATTTGGGAGTTTGTTACATTAGCCAAAATTATATAACAAATAAAAATAGGTTAAAATAAGGATCCCAAACCTATACAACTAGCAATCAGAAAAAGTCATTTGAAAGATAGCAAATTACAAGTTGCATGTATAAAATAATTTATTTTAATAATCTCTTAGGGCTTGTTATAGCTGAGATAGAAAATATACATGAAAGATCCTTGGTTTTAAGGAATAATGGGATTCTTAGAACAAAATTTTAAGGTAGAAAATCTGAACAAATTAACCTAGGCAATAGTAGATGCTGAATAACTGTTTGTTGAATCAGCTCTCCAGTAACTGGACTGGACCCTGTTGTGGGTTATCGGTCAGGGATGACATTGTACATCGTATTAGTTATCTATTGCTGCATAACAAATTACCCAAATCTAAGCAGCTTAAAACCACCAACATTTATTATCTCACATGGTTTCTGAGATTTGCTGGTGGTTTTGGCTCAGGCGGCTCTTCTGTGAGGCTGCAAACAAAATGTAGGCTGGGTGCACAGTCATCCGCATGTTCGACTGGGGCTGAGGGATCTGCTTTCAAGCTCCATGGTGACTGGCAGCCCTCACCACAGGCACCTCTACCCCTCTGTGGGGCTGCCTTAGTGTCCTCATGACACGGCAGCTGGCTTTCCCCATAGCAAGCAATAAGAGAGGAAGAGATAGAGATAGAAAGATAGATTTTAGATAGTTTGATAGAGAATCTTGAGAGAAAGCCTCAGTGTTTCATATCCTAATCTCAAAAGTGACATACTTCCCTTCTGCCATGTTCTCTTGGCCATATGGACCAACTCTGGTCCAATGTGGGAGGGGTATACACAGGGGTAAGAATAGGACAAGGAAGTGAGGATCATTGGGGACCATCTAGGAGGCTGCCTACAACGTACGTGTTACAATTTCTATGATGTTCATGAATGTTGATTAATTATCATTAGTGTTACAAAAATATTAAGGTGAAAACAAATGTTTATTACATTATTAAAAAGAAACACATGCTCACTGTTAAACAAAGTTTTTGAGTAATACAGATGTGTATAAAAACAGTGGAGATCTGCCTGCAATGCCCTTCCTTTATCTACCTGCCTTCATCTACTTTATTTTCTTTCATCCAGAGGCATATCACCCACTAAAGAGTTTTCCACTGACAGAACATCTCAGAGACAGATTTTTTGAGGATACTGATAACTCAATTCTAGGTTACTTGAAATCCTAGAAGTCCAGGGTTATGTTTTAAGCTCCGTTGCTCTTTCAGATGACTTTACACAGGATTTACAAATGGTAAGAAATCAGTAAATACTTGCTGATTTGAAATGAATTTAATTCAAAGCAGTAACGTATTTTCAGTATTAAAAAAGAGGAAAATCACATGGGTCTTTTTTATAAGATTTTAAGAATAAAACTGTTTTTCAATAAATCCATTAAATAATTGGAAATAAAAAAATCCAGACCCAAAGATATATAGCATGGCCCCATTCAAATGATGCTAAATTAGCTGAAACTTAGGTACTGTAGCTCCCTAAGGACTTTCAAAGAGTTTTGGCTTGAATACAAGGCTCACAAAATACTGTTAGCTGGGGACCTGGGGCATGTTTTCCAAGGGGCTGCCTGGTTCCCTATTCATGTAAAACTTTGTTTATCCAAAAGCTTCATGTGTACATTGCCCTCTCTATCCACCTTTCTAGCATCTAATGACAGAGCGATCTACCTAAATTTTAGCCTTAGTTAACACAATTCTAACAACCCCTTAAGTATTAGTAAATTATGTTTTTACATTAACCAAACACAGTTCAGAAGATCACATTCTATACGTGGAACACCTTGATGGTAAAAGCTTGATCTGAACTCTGCCATTTATGTTCAGTTTCTTGGTGTAAATATTCATAACTAATACACGCAACCACTGCAACCAAATATTTTTATAACAACAGGCATTTGTAAGCTTTTATTCTATAATATGGACAAATCTATTAATTTATTCTAACATTTATCTTGAAGAAACAAATGTAGAGCAAAAGCACTTTTCTGTATAGTCTGGTTTATCAGAGACATTTTGACAGAGGAATAACTTGTTGTTTAGAAGTGAATGAATCTCTTGTGTCTTGAAAATTTTTCATCCCTTTTAGTTAAAGGTGACGTAGCGTAGATTCACTAAGTAATCTACTTCAGTGTGGCATACTATCATAGACACTTTCTGCAGAAATAGTCCCAGCAGCTTCAAAATTTTTCTGATGTCACAGAGGTTCTCGTTATTTTAGGTCACATTGTTATTGTGATCAGCATGTGATTTGTGTGTTTTTATTAACATGATTATTATTTTTTCGTAGGTAGCATGCCACTGTTGGTTGCCAGCTCACTGGCCATTTTCCTCATCTTTCTTACCAACGCTACCCTGAATTTTTTTTTCATATTTTTGGCGATACTGCACTCAGGGCAGATGGGCGCCTTGTCCAAATTAAGGGAATAAACCATGACTGCTCGAAGCCAATCCTTGCAATTCATTCTCCTTTGTCAGTGAATGTTTACAGGTGGACATGTGATCCATTTCTGGCTAATGACACACAAGGGTAAATATGTCAAAGGGTTTCTGGGAAAATACTTCCTCCCTGATAGTGAGAGTGATGTGCAAGGAATAACTTTCTTTTTATTTTTGCCTTTGGGTGTTATACTGAGAAGAAGTTATGACTGAAGCTGCCACAGCCAACCTATGACCATGAGTGGAAACCAGATTCTCCCCTAGCGCTCCGATCGTAAGCTCTGACTTACCCAGCCACGAAACCTTCTACTGCTTGACTTCTTGTTATGTGAGATATACAAAAACCTTTAGTTGAGTATTTCATTATTTGCAGCAAAAAAATCTTAACTGATCTACCATGAATACTTTATATTTCGGGGGCTAATATTTATGCAGTTAATTTATTAATTTATTTTTTAAATTTATTGATTTATGATTTATGCCCCTGTGGGTGGCGTTTTGTTTGTTTTCGTAACTGTTAGTAGTGGCAACTGTGAATAATGTTTGATATTCTCTTAAGACTTTTCTGTGTTTATATTTTTATAAAGTAGGCAATATCACCTCCATTTTACTGATGTCAAAAGAGAGGCTTACAGAGTAATTACACTGAGGTCACACAGCTGGTGAATAACGGAGCTGAGGGTGGATTCTCCATGTACATGTTTCACTTCAAAGCCCGTGCTCTTAGCTCCCGCGTGTACCGCCTCCCTCGTGGGCCACCATGCTGCATGGTGACACCTCACCATCCCAAGGCTTTGTATTCTTAACTCGTTTCTCTTAGTCATCACTTTTTAATGTTTTCCTGAATTTTATTTTCCCATGTTATTATGAATTTTCAAACCTAGAGCCAAGTTGAAATAATTTTATAGTGAACAGCTGTGTACCCCCATCTAGATTCTATCATTAACATTTTACTATACTTGTTAGATCACATATTATCATTTTATCATCACCACTAATCATGCCTTCTCATTTTCTCTTCCTCGATTTTTAGTAGTTTTCTAACATATGCATAATTGCACATTTTATTAACAATGATCTGATGGTCCCTGGAACGCTGATTTCGTTTTCTAAGATCTGGGTGTTGCAGGTAGTTATTTGAGTGAGTGATAACTCTCCTTTAATACTATTTTGATGCATGTTAAAATAATGGAATTGTGCACCACTAGTGTTATGACTAGTAAATTAACCATCACGATAACCAGTTCGGGTTATATTTTCTTTACGCAATGGCAAATAAGGATGTCATTAAATAATCATTGAAACAGACAAATGGCTTCTTTATTCTTATAATGTTCTTGAAGTATTTCTGATTCAGCGCACTCATGCATGTCATTTCTAATTTTAGAAGTCTGAAATGAGACTTCTTCTCCAATGAGAAAGTTGTCTGTGTGTTTCTGTGTGAGCGCGTGTGGGTGTGTGTGAGTGAAGCCACAGTCCTCCATCTGAGAGTCCCCTGTGCCCTCTGCCATGTGTTTCTGTTTCTGAGCCTCTGGCCAGACTCGCTTAGGCCAACAGAATAATCCAGAAAAGTTCTTTAGTTCAGTTTTAATTGTCCAACTGGGAAATGGAAAAGAAACCAGATTTGCACTTGGGGTCTCTAGCCTCTCCTTTCTGTTTCCATGGATTCTAACTCTTCAGCTGCTCCTAGCTAAAAGCCTTGGGTGGGCAAGTGACAACATCTTAAAATCTCATTTTTATCCCTGCTATCTTCATATGGGCAAAAGTGATGGGGTTCTTTTTGGGGGGGGGCTTAAATATTCCATATAATAAAGAAAAATGAATGTATATCCCAACTATTTGACATACAAGATATTATTATCTGGATTTTTCATTTAGTATTTATTATATTTTTTCCTAAGGGAAAGCAATGCTGTTGTTTAATTGTTCTATGGTTCCTTGACTTGATATTAATGCATTTCTTTGTGTACTTTTTGCCCATATAATAGAAATATTTTATTATCATTTTCTTTCCTTAGAATGCATTTGCTGGACAATTGCTTGGTTATCACTCATTTTTTGTTCTTTTTAAACAAATGTTGGTTGAAGTCTTCCTTTGTGCGAGACAATGGGAAACAGAGATGGAAAGGCCACAGAGCCTGTCTTCAAGCAGCTTATACCTAATAATATACATATCTCCTTTCTATTTTATCTTCTTATTTTATTTAATTTGAAATAGAATTAGTAAAACATATTTCTTGGTAACATATTTTTCTAAAGTTGTGTTTTCCTGTCCTTTGTCTCCCCTACAATTGGATGTCTTTTGTTTCCTCTCAGCTATTTGATCTGTGTGCAGAAACGGGATTTATATACTATGTGCTACTTTAGATACCAAACATTTGAACATTTCAAGAAACGAGACCTAACTTGCAATAAGTCCTGCAAACATAAAGTGGAAAAAGTGTTTTGGTGAAAGTTTTTAAAGCAGTATCGCTGTGGTCTTTTGAAGCCTTTTCGAGGAGTGGGCTCTGAAATAATCCCTCCTATTCAAGGTCTAACAAAAACACTAACACTGCTAAGAAGTGAAAGAAAGATAATATTGTGAATGTCCATAGGATCATCCAAATTTTCTCTGCTCCAAAGAAGCGACTCGGCCTGGTGTCCTGGAAGGAGCATACTTGTAGTGGGTCAGAAATAGGTTTAACCACCACTTCCTCGGTTTCCTTGTGTCTCCTCTCTGAGCATCTGCATTTACCTTGGAGAAGTCTGTCTTCTCCAGGTCTGTCCAGGCCTGGCTCCTTCTCCTCTTTCAGATGTCTGCTCCAACATCTCTTGTTGAGTCAGGTCTCTCCTGTATACTATAAAATGGTCCTCACTCTGCCCCTTCTGCCCCCCACCCATCCCTGTGAATCTCCATCTCACCGATAAATACTCTGAGGGAAGTGAGCAGAGAGATCTGAGAGTATCAGGAAGGGGAATCACTAGGCTAATGATTTGTCGTCTGTCTCTCCCGCTGGAACGTGACCTCCACGGAAGCAGAGACCTTTATTTTCTCATTCACAGCAGTATCGCCGGTATCCACCTGCAACAGTGCCTGGCGCACAGAAACAGTGCTATTATTACTGCTGTTATTTTTAACTTCCCACTCAGGGATACACTCTGCTCTCCTGCTTTACAGAACAGTACAGTACGTGGGCTTCTCATATTTTATCACAGGGTGGACTCGGAGCCATGGGGTAACGTATACCGCCTTCGGGTTTAGACCATTGTTTTGTTTGGTTTAGTTGATTAACTATTTCACTGGGATGGAGCCAAGGAGTATAATAGTGCTGGCAGGGGTTTATTAATATTACAACCTTATTTCCTCTTGCTGTTCGGGACTGCCAGCTTCTAAACAGGGAGACACCTGAGCCTTTTGTGTGCCACATGACAGGCTGGGATTTTTTTTCACAGGTGTTAAAACAAAACAGGGATAAGCAGATTTTGTAATCTTGTGTGTTCTGAGCCAAGCAGAAGCTGTGCAACTTGTTTTCATGGCCCAGCTCATAGTGGCTGGCCAGGAATTGAGTAGACTATCACTAGGGACACAGCATATTTCTATTTATTTAATTAGACCTGTGGCCTAAGATCTGTTTAAAGTGAGCGGTAGAAGGAGAGAAAATAATATTTTGAAATATTCTAGGTCTTCAGCTTTGTAGTAGTGGCATCAGGGCAGGTTCAGGATTTAAAACAACCATACTCTTTGTGATATTCAACGTAATTTATTAATGGAACCAGACTTCAGGTATAAAACAAACCTACAAACAGGACTTTAGTGGTCCCATCTTCACTTTTCCTTGGGAAAGGAAAAGCAGTCTATCTTTTAGACTACTCATTTTGTAAATCGATACCTTCAACAATTGGCATAAAATTCACATGGATGTGTTTGCTTTAGTTCTGTTGCCTGATTTCTTTTAGGCAACAGAGAGATACACTAAAACATACAGCTAGTGTTTTAAATGTTAACAATAAATCCTAGAATTATTTTTACAATTCTTTTGCCACTTATTAAAAAACTTGTAAAGTTTGGTGCAACATTTGACATGACACAGGATCAGAAATACTGACTTATAGAATCATATAGAAAAATACAGAATATTTTTAATGTATTATGTATATTTATATATTATGTGTGTATATGTATTATGTATATATGTATATTTTATGTATTATTCCAAATGCTATCTCATACATATATCATACATACGAAATATATACATATATTACTATATCTTTACCACAATCTAGTACAATACATTGCAAATGAGCAAATCGAATCTCAGTGTGGTATAGTAATTTGCTCAGAGTCACACAGCTAACAAATTACAGCTCCAGGATACAAACATTTTGTCTGACTCCCAGATACCTGCCATTTGCACCACACTGTGGTACTTCTCATAATATTAAAACTCTCAAGATTCCCTTAAAGAAAGCACTTGAATATAGTTGCTAAAACAAATGACAGCAAGCCAAATTTATGTCATAATGTGAGGTTCAAAATGGAATCTCGAGTAGCGTTACAGGAATGGTTCATAGAGCCAAAGTGAGAATTTTCAATGAGAACAGGCAAGGCCGAGACAACTTGATGTCTAATGACGGCTGTATTACCGGCAATTTTGTAAAATTTTCTTTGGCGCTGCATCAAATTACAATTTGACAATGGAGTCTAAGCTTTGGTCCATTTCCTTAAGTCTAGAGAAATCTGGATGCACAAAAGGAAACTCTGGCCTAGATGCCTCATCTAGCAGAGCCTGTGAGCAGAAGAATACAGTGCCCCCTTTTCTCACTGTCCATGGATGTTCCAGCGTTCTGGGAGCACAGGTCCTGAGACAGATCAGATCAGCTGATAGTAGCAATGGCAGCATGGGGTTTGTTTATTTCCCTGCTATTAGTCTCGTGGCCAATCATTATTTTCTTTCCTTATTCTTACAGGTTAAAAGAAACCCACTCCAGTCCCTCAGAGTCTCTTCATCTCAATCTCACTGTTAATTCTATCCATCTCCCACATCACCACCACCAACACACACACACACACACACACACACACACACATTGGACAAAACTGAGTGTGTTTCTATTTTTAATTATTACTATTTATCATTTTGGAATTCTGTATTTTACTTTTTAGCAAAGTAGCCAGTTTTTCCTGCTAATTAGGGATACGGAATGTGAAAGCATAGATTGCTTGCTTGCAAAGAAAGAATTTTGAGAGTTAAGAAATGAAACTGGCTGTCCAATTTCAATGGAGAGGGAGTGGATAATGCTTTCAGACGTTTCTTCTGAAGTTATTCATTTACGCCTGGCCAGGTTCAGCTATAACTTCGTTTTTGAAATGATATATGTTCCTTACACAAATAATTTCCAAATCCAGAAAAAAAAACCTTGGGGAAATTATGACTTCCAGGACTAGAATTGAAACAATGCCAACTCCAAAGTTTTGTAAATTGGGCTCTAAGTGTGAAATCCTTCCAGCTGTTAAATGCATCCCGTATCAAGTAATATTCACAGTTTTTCAGAATATTTCATTCTGTTTGAAGATTCCTGAAAAAGTATATATGCCTAGGAGCTAAGATGTAAACATTCTTTTAAATCCCTTGAAGATTATGAGAAAAGCAAATATACAAATTAAGTGTATACAGGTCATATTTTTGGATGGTTTCGTAACTGCTTTTTTCTGTGTGGCTTTGTTAGTTTTCAGAATAGCTCCTTAAAAACAGAGTGAACTATAACCTATAACCTGCCTACTTCGTTGTTTTAAAAGCTCTAAGCAATTGTACTAAGAAGGTGTAGATTACACTCCTTCTTAGTGGCTGTGACTTTCAGAGGCTGACACTTTTCCCTGTTGACATAGCAGCTGTATGGTGCCGAGGCGTCCCTGGAAGGAGGCGAGGCTCTCTTGCCTTCCCCTGCAGCTGCGGCTAATTTACTCTGCATTGAACCTGGTCACATACTCTAACTTATAGGATGTAACTGATTCACAGTTCAATTTCTCAAACTCTCTTTACTCTTGAAGGATGCAAACTTTAATCTGTATTGATGAGAAGTGTAAGATTTGGTAAACTTTAAAATCTTTGATTTTCCGATAATCATTTTCTATTCATACAGACTTCCATAGAGGAATACCCCAAAGGGAAGCAGGCACTCCCCCTGAAGAATGTAAGGCAATTTCTTCTGCTTTACCAGATACATGGGAAGAAGGCATAGTGAATGGAAACTCGCCTGCCTTGTGGACGTTTTCCTGGCCTGCTTTGTAGGTGTCTGTCAAACTCACAGATCTTAAGACATACAATTACTTAAAATCATTAACTGATTCCTTCTATCTCGCACTTATTTTCATCCAGTTCACATCTATTTTGAATGTATAAAACATTAGTGTGAAAAAAACTAATGTGAAAGAGTATGTAAGCTATTAAAAGACTTTATTGGCATATCAAATCTTGATTTATTCCTTTTTATAGTTTGCATCTCAGTTCTGTGATGTCTGTGAAATTGTCCCTTTGCCTTGTGCCACCTAAATGGCCAGCAGGAAGCAGTGCCAGTGGGCTCAGGGAGATGCCAAGACGAGTCCTTTGCCCCTCCATAATAGCCTTTGGAGGATATTACGTTCTGGCTATAAATGTAAAATGTACTCATATGCTCGTAGTATTTATTTATAATTATAAACAAAAATAATCATCCATGGTCTTACCACCATTAATATTTTAGCATATCACTTTCTATTCCCCTTTTCCATACATTTTTAAAACAGAAATTTTGCTACATTTAACAATCATGGGAAATAGTCTTATAAACATGGAGATTTGAAATAATGAACACAGGGACATCTTGGCATATATATAAGTGTAGATTTGCCATTAGTACGTATAATTCAGAGTGTGAATATCATGAACACTTTTTCACTCAGGCATTTAGACAATTCAGTTTACAATATAGTCACAGAGATTATCATATCATAATAATAGATCCATAATAAGCCTTGATTAAGAAAAGTATGCAGAGACTTCCATTAAAGACATCTCCTGATATGTATTTATTTTGACGTCAGATCAACTTCTTTACAAGCAAACATGGAAAAGCAGAATCATGACAGCTTGTCCAGGTTAGGTTAATTTGCATGTGATATTAGCATTTCTTTCTTTCATTCATTCAGTCATTTAACAAATATTGCCTGAATGCTTACGCTGTGCCCGGGACTATGCTAGAAGCTTAGAATACATCAGTGAATAAAATCCTCCATCTTTGTCCTTGGGGAACTTACCTTCTAGTGAGTTCCTCATTTCTATTTCTCAAGCTAGTGTAAATAATAGAAATTTTTATTAGTTTTTCAGTAACTTGAGTCCAAGAGGCACAAGGCACAAGAGATCTATTCCAAGAAGTACTGTTTACACCAATGTCACACAGTAAGATAATTCTGCCTGTATAGCTGTCGACTTTTATTTTACTTTAAAAAGTCATCAATAAAAATCCATTATAGGGAGATAATTTTACATCAGTGAGGACACCAAAGACAGAGATTGGGATGTTGAATTTTGAATAATAACAATGAAGTATTTCAGAGACTAAAAACTGTGAAATCCACTAAATTAGCACATCCTCTATTTGGTCTCCTGCATGTTTGAGGGACCTTGATCCCTGACAGGTCCACTGGGAGTAAACAGACTCTACTGAACTTTGCTCTCAACTGGAAGGTTATTCATTGATGATGAGGCGTCCATTGGCAGCATCATACAGCGAATTTTTCTCCCCACGCATGTTGCCTCTTCCTCGGCATGCCGAAAAACAGATGCACACAAACTGGATCTAGGAGAATGACTTATCCCTTTTAATTTACCTTCCGTGGTTGGCTGAATGGCCTCCAAAGATGCCCACAGCCTAATGCTTGGAGCCTGTGACTATGTTATGTTCCATAGCAAAATGGACTTTCAGATGTAATTAAAGAGAGAGATTTTCCTGGATTATCCAGGTGGGCCCAATCTAATCACACGAGTCCTTAAAAGCAGAAAACTTTCTCCAGCTGAAGACAGAGCAAATGAAGCAGAAGGGGAGGTCACAGAGATTGGAAGGGTGAGAAGAACAACCACGGTTGCTGGCTTTGACAATGAAGGAGGCCATGAACCAGGGAATGTGGGCAGCCTCTAAAAACCGAGAATGACCCCCTTGCAGCCAGCAAGGAAATGGAGACGTCAATTCTACAACTGCACGCAACTGAATCCTGCCAACAACTTGAGCGAGCCTGGAAAAGCCTTCTCCAGAGGCTCCAGGTGAGAGCCAGGCTGGTGGACACCTTGATTTTGACCGTAAGACCCAGAGCAGAGAAATCAGTCAAGCCCACTCAGACTTTTGATCTACTGAACGATAAGATAATAAATCTGTGTTGTTTTAACCCACCAAATTTGTGGTTATTTGTTATGAGAGCAATAGAAAATGAAAACGCCTTCCAACGTAACTTAACCAGGCAACACTAGGTCTTCAGTCACGTTTTTGTTAGAAATAAAAACATAAGTTGTCATATCCTGAGGTTTTGTGAACTCACATTTATGTTTTGTCAATAACTAATCTTTCTGATAATTTGACATTGACATATTCTCCCTTATTTCCTAAGTGCATTATTCAACATTCTCTATTCATTAAGTCTTTACTCCGGTAAGAAAACAGTGAGTGCTTGAAGATGTTGCTGCCTAGTGTTCCTTCTGAGTCAGGCTCCTCCCACTGGTGGCACAGAGGTTTATTTACAGTGGTATCACAGAAGTCTGGGCCGACAAGGACCCACATGAGCTGTCTAAAAAGTTTGTATACATACAGCCTGGGTGGGAAGTATACAGTTACTGAACAACCCCAATGAATCAGGTTGGCTTCCATCTTCCTCACCTAGAGCCTCCTTAAGTGGGTGACAAGTATAGTACAAACCAGAAAACCGAGCCATCAAGAAAGTTGACTTGACCAATGACTGAGAGCAAGTCAGGCAAACCAGAGGAGAACGTTATACTTCTATCCTCAGCCCAACAGGAAACCCAAGAACACGATGTATGCCATGTCATCTGTCTGACTTCACAGTGAAATCTAAACCGTCTTTTTGATAGACTGCTAAATGCAGTGTCAAAGATGTACTTGGTGCTTAACTCTCACAACTTTATGCTGATTCAACAGCCATATGATTCTAGAAACCTGAGTTTAAAACAATTAACTTGGCTTCCAGGGAATAATTACTTCAATGATCTTTTAAATATTTTCCCCATAAGATTTGACCTTGGAGTAAATTCTTTATTGCCCATTTATACGGTGATAGGGGATTAGGCAGACACTGTTCTTGAGTCTTTACTGAGCTAAAGGAAAGTGGCCAATGGATGGCTTAAAAATCATGGGGAAATATTTAAGGGGAAATGAAAATTCAATATTTCCAGAACCTACAAAAACAACCAAAGTCAATGATAAAAACAGATAGACACATTATGTCAAATTAACAGTAGAGAGAACCAGAAAATGTCAATTTTTGCATTAGGACTTAGAGTGGGAAACTGTTGTCATTTAGAGATTATGTATATTTCAAAGTAATTTTATTGACATGTATAAATTAATTTGGAAACTACATTAATAAATTAATAAAATTATAAGAAATAGTAGAACTCTATGATGTTTTAACTAACATATTCCCTGTGTTACACTTAGAAGGAATTTTTTTTTTGCTACCTCAAAGTCATGGTTTGCACTGACCAGAGATCTATCTGGCACTCTTGTTTACTTTTGGCTTTATTGTCTTTGAGTCTTTGACAGTTAGATGATGGTATACCTCATAAGGTTTGGCGTTATATTTGAAGTACTATCAAAGATATTTATTTGAACCTACACAAAAAGGGTATTTTCACCCTTAGGTTTGCAAAGTTGAGATACATCCTAGGGGGCAGATACCATTCATGTATATGGAAGCTCCTATTAAATGTAAATAACTATGGCAAAGAAGTTAGGAGAAGTGCTACTCAGAGGAATATCATGATCAATACTGAATTTTGAGAAATTCAAGTGGCTGTGTCCACTATATAGTTGAAAAGAAGGACTAGAGAGTTTGAGTGACTGAAAATGGAAATATATTATTACAATAGACTAATATCCCATTCTGTCTACAGTCCACAAGCATTTCTTGAGTACCCACTTTCTGCTAGGCCCTATGAAAACTCTAGTCTACTTAGCACTTTTCCACCTGCAAAACATGTGAAATACTTCAGCTCATTTAACACACTCATAAACACTTAGAGGTAGATAGAGGAGGTATTATTATTAACAACACTATTTTAAAAAAAAGGAGACTTGTCCACTTAAATGGCTGAGATGGAAATCATAAGGAAAGAATTTGAACCAAAAAAAAATGGATTGTTTTTTATGCATAATGCACAAAAATAGCATAACAGTTATGTGTTGAGGAGTAATAAACCAGATAAATGATGACGAATCTTTGTAATGGCGATCAATCTTCTGAATTACCTAAAGTTTAACCACATCGAATGCACAAGGCTTTTATAGAGAAAATTTTAAAACCTACTAAACTACTTAAAAGAACATCTGAATAAATAAAATGGTATGGTATGTTTGTGAGTGGGAAAGCTGAACATCTTAAAGATATAAATTCTCCCCAAATTAATCCAGAAGTTCAATACAATTCCAATATAAATTCCACTAGCTTATTTTGAAGAACTTGACGAACTTATTCTAAAATTTATTTGAAAAAATGCAGATATGAGAATCGCTAAGTCAGTCTTAAAAAGAAGATTCATTCTTGAATCCATGAGTGGACTCACCCTGTTTGTAGCGAAGGGCTGTGCTTCTCGGGTCTCTAATAGCAAGCGTGGTTCACCAAGCCCCCAGCTGCTGCACTCCAATATCCGTTGCTATGTTTGTGCCCAAGGACGTGCCTGCTCCCCGTCAATTAAGTGTGGCAGATGCCATAGACTGAATGTTTGTGTCTCCCCAAATTCAGAGTGAAGCCTAATCCCAATGTGACGGTATTGAGAGGTGGAGCCTCTGGGAGGTGATTAGGTCATGAAGGGGGAGCCCTCATGAATGGGATTAATGCCCTTCTAAGAAGAGACTTGAGAGAGCTTGCCTCCTCTCTCTGCTCTCCACCATGTGAGGACACAAGACAAGATGGCCATCTGCAAACCAGGAAACAGGTCCTCGCCAGACACCAGCTCTGCCAGGGTCTTGATCTTGCACTTCCCAGCCTCCAGAACCTAGAGAAATAAATGTTTGCGGTTTAAGTCACCCAGCCTAAACTGACTAAGACAGTAGGGACACTGGGCAAGCCCATTACCGGAAGACATGGAATGCTTCTGATGGCCTTTGGCTCTAGGACTCTCCAACAGCCTTGCCAAACTCTCTTTAGAACTGCATGGCAGCTTAAGAACCTTCCTCCCAGCCTCTCTGCTCTCCTTCTCTCTCTTCTAAACTTGAGGTCAGACTGGCATTGTGGTCTCATGGCTTGCCCAGCTCTCAGCCCCCCATTTTGCCATCTGCTTCTTAGGGACCCAGACTTAACACCTATTACCTAGTTAACATCATTTTCTTGAAAAATCAGTGTGACAGTAGCACAGAAACATACAGAACAGTGAAGCAGAATGGATAGCTCAGAAATTATTTTGTGTTTAATTGTAGTTAATATATGATTAAAAAGTGGTATCACAAATTAGTGGGGAAAGAATAGCTTGCTAATAGAATGTGTTGGGGAAATTCGTTTCTTATAGAGAGAAAAATAAAATCAGGTATATTCCTCACACCATATACAAAAATAAAATCCAAATTGAGTAAAAAACTAAGCATGAAAGCAAAAAATTGTTGTGGTACTGAGGTGGGGAACACTTTACAAAAAAGACCACAGTCTCAAATCATAAGAAAAAATCACAACATCGAAATTAAGGATGAAACAGTTAGGTGATAGGTTTAGAGAAGATAATTATAATATCTAGAAGAACAAATTAATATCTGGATGCTTATGAAACTTCTGCAAATCAGAAAAAAAGAGAAAAAATGGAGGGAGGGAGGAAGAAAAAAAGAAAGAGAGAGAGAGAAAGAAAGAAAAGAAGAGAGAGAGAGAAGAAAGAAGAAAGGAAGAAAGAAAAAATAAGCAAAGAAAATGAATTGGCAAGTCACAGAAGGGGAAACTCACATGAGTAACGAGATAAGATTTTATACCCATCAGATTAAATAAACTAGAAAATGATGTAATACTAAGTTTTGGTAAGACTCTGGGGAAGTAGGAGCTCTCATGCACTGCTGGCTGGAATGTAAACTACTCATTCTGGAGAGGAAACAGACAGCACCCAGCAAAACCAGTACACCCCTGTGATCCGTCAATACCTCTCTTGAGTATTTCTCTAGCGCACATCCATATGCGGGCACATGTGAAGATGTTTGCACAGTACTATGGGTGGGAGAAGAGAGTTGGAAGCTACATGGAGGGAAATAGAAAAGGGGTAGGTATGTTTTCAGTAATACACGGCAGTAGTAAGAAACAACAAATTAACAGTACCAATGTGGCTAGATCTTAAAATCATAAACTTGAGGGAATAAAATTAGAAATAGAATGAAAACTATTTACACAATACCATTTATATAAATGAGGGCAGACACACATAATAGCTCAGTAACACCGTATTTTATAAGGATCATTACATACCCAAGGACATATATCAAAACATTAAAGAGGGTGTCAGTGGACAGGAGGGGAATAACAGTGGGCATCTGGAATGAAGAGGGGAAAAATAAAACAAGAGGGAAACTTGTGCAGACCAGTGATGATGGTGCCGTGCACCGGGGAGTAGGAGAAACTGAATTCCCAGCACTTGATGTCCACGCAGAGTTGCGGCAGGAGAAATCTGAACAGATTTTCAACAAGCAGGTCTTAGTCCAAGTATATCGCCGTCAGCCCTTGGCCGTCTGTCTGTCTGCGTGTTTCTGATCACTGCAGCATGCAAACTCTAGGAGCTCAACAGAACCAAGACTCGAACGTTGAACTCGAGTGCCCTGGATTTGTTCCTTCTGTTCACAACAAATTACGGCAGCTAAAAGCCATACACGTTTATCATGACACAGTTTCCGTGGGTCAGGAGTCTGTCTGTGGGTTTAGCTGGATCCTCTACTCAGGGTCTCACCAGGTTAAAACCAAGGTGTCAGTCATGGCTAGGATTTTGTCTGAGGCTCAGGGCTCTCTTCCAAGCTCACTGCTTTTGGCAGAATTCAGTCCCTTGTGGCAGAGGACTGAAGCCCTCAGCTCCTAGAGGCCATTTCCTGTCATGTGACTCCTCTGCACACCACAGAAGTTTACTCCTTCAAGGCCAGCTGGACCTTGTCTGCTGCTGCTTTGAGTCTCTTTTAAAGGGCTCACCTGATTAAGTCAGGCCCACCCAAGGTAATCTCTCTTTTAACTCAAAGTCAACTGATTAAGGGACCTCATTCATCTGCAAAATTCCTCCACTTTTGCAATATAACCTAATCACAGGAGTTATATTCCTTCAAGATAGCAGGGTAAATATTCATCCATACATTTGACAAATACTAATGGCATATCTACTATGTGCCAGATATCAACAAAATACTTGAAAATGAGAAAGATAAAAGATTAACAAAATACAATACTTGGCCATAAGGAGCTCTCATTCTGGAGGTGAAGAGAGATATGTACCCGTTTAATTAAAATAAAATAAAATAAGGTGGAAGAAAGTGGTTGGAGTTTAGATTCTGGCACCAAATTGCTTGAGTTCAAATCCTAGCTCTGTTTCTTAGTAACGGTATGACTTTGGAAAAGAGCATAAATTTGTTTTGGAAAGAAGAAAGGGAGAGAGGGAAGAGGCAAAGAAGGGAGCAAGGAAATCGGGAAAACTTACATGGTTTTTGGGAAGATTAAATGTGTTAATAAATGAAAAAAGTTGAGACAGCACAGGACACATCTTGGCTCTGATAATAAAGGGAACTAAAAGGTCTTACGGGAGCACAGAGCAGCAGACAATGGTAGCACGTTACAGATTAAAAAAAATGAGACTCATGGGGCTGGCTTGGTGGCGTAGTGGTTGAGTTTGCATGCTCCGCTTCGGTGGCCCAGGGTTCGCAGGTTTGGATCCCAGGCACAGACCTATGCGCCACTTATCAAGCCATGCTGTGGCAGGCGTCCCACATAAAATAGAGAAAGATGGGCACAGATGTTAGTTCGGGGCCAATTTTCCTTAGCAAAAGGAGGAGGATTGGCTACAGATGTTAGCTCAGGGCTAATCTTCCTCACCAAAAAAAAAAAAAAGAGAGAGAGAGACTCAGCAAGTTAAGTGACTTCTCTGTGCTACATAATTAGTGAGTTAATAGAACCAGGAACAGAAACGTTAACCCTGATCCACAGTAGTTTAAGGCATTGCAGTCAGTAAACAAGGGCCCAGGTAATACTGGAGCTGAAGTCTGGCCAAGCAGTTTGAGGACGCAACTGAGTTATTTCTCATTACGTTGGTCCATGACCTCTGTACAACTCCTTCACTACATAACTTTTCACTTTTAAGGGTTGGAATGATGACTATGATGATGATGATAATAATAATACTGACAGTTATTAAAATCTGTCAAACCAAGAACAATTTTCAAAAACACAACCTCATTGAACTGTTAAAACAACTGATAAATGGCTTTCATTACAAGCCCTCAAATCGTTTTGAGAGAAAATAGGTGGATAACAATCTTATCAGTTCAGTAAGTATTTTCAAATGCTCTCTGTGTGCCATGCTATATAAATTTTGCTAAATAGTGTAAAAAGCCTGCTAAACAAAACTGAAAACAATGCCAAGTAGTATGTCCATTTATCATTATTTAATATTTTATAATGAGCAACTACTATGTGCCAGGTATTGTGGATACAAAAGGAATAAGACAAATTTACAGCATCTCAGGCAAGGAAAAATTCCAACTATTCGCCAAGCTGGGGCACCTGCTGCAGCAATAACCACGGGATTCCTGAGGGATTGCTGGCTGCTCCGAGCAGCAGGACAGCCTGCAACTGGTTAGCACTCCTCACCTGTGCCTGTCGTGGCCCCACTGAAATGAAAAGTTATTACTTGGTATTTTCTGGGATTAGTTTGAGCATCTGTTTATCCTGAACAGTAGACAGAGAGGAATTGCTACAAGATAGTGAAGTTTGATCAGCTTAATAAAATCAGCAATGCAATTCACTTCCACCCACCAGGCAAACTTTTAAGTTCACGTCCAAATTAATAATAGAAATCTACAGTTAAAGGATGCTTTGATCCTAAGGATTCCAAAGGCTTTGCAAATTTAGGTGGTTGATGTTCAAGAATGGAGTCTACACACAGCTGTTTGAAGCAGCAGCATAGTGCGGTGGTGCCTTCCACCAAAAGCAGTTAGACTCCTAAAAATTCCATTGTGTCATGGGGGAAGTTGATTTGGGAAAGTAAAATCAGGACTCGGTGAGCATTTTATATTCACAGAATAAAACAATGGTGATAGTCCTTAGCCAAATAAAGAGATGATCAATGAAATCTAACATATCTTAAAACGTATATAAACAGTTGGTATGTTATGATAATTTCTACTTATCATATTTACTTACCATAAACTTTAACCCTGACTTAAATACACAGAGTTGTATTATTTTAATATATATACATATATATATAATTTTTTTCTTTATCTGTTGTTCTACCCAAATATCTAGTTAACGTGTTCATATTATTTATCACACAAACTGAGACACTTTTGAGAATGAAATGGGGGACTTTTAACAATTACACTAGGATGACAGGTGTCAACTGGGAATGTCCTAGGCAAATGGGGACATATGGTCACTCTCTGATTGGTGCTGTTCTGAGTTTTGACAGTTGTTGACTCCTACATGCTGGCCCGCACTTCCCATGTCTCTAAGACCCACCTCCCTTCATCTCAGATTTTCTTTCAGTGCTTTTCATATCTCTGTTTCCTCCCTCATTTAGTCAATAACTATTTAATGACCTTGTTTCACACATCAGATACTATTCTATTAACTGGAGATACAGATTCAGTCCTCGACCTCTAGGTGCTTTCGTTCCAGGCTGGGAAGGGGGCCGGCTTTAATGAACTAATCACATAATTACATTTAATTACAATTTTGAAGAGTGCTACAAAGTGTCTGAGAGCATGTGAGGTGTCTCAGCCGGGAGGCAGGGACGCCCTTTCTTTGCAGCTTCCATCTTGAAAAACTCTAGAGAAAATGTTTACTATTCCTCATCTCAATCAACTGCTACGACTACACTTTTTTTCTGCCATTATCTCCTTCCACATCCTCTCTTTTTAACTACAATTTTTAAAATTCCCAGTCTTCAGTGTCTTCTTTTCGTAATTATACTGTATAGTATAACTACAGTGAACTCAACATCTGCCTGTTTAAGACAAGATATGCAAAATTAAATTAATCTATACTCCAGTTTCATGAAGAAGTCACAGATATGCAATATAAGGCAAGAAAAGACGCCTATGCTACCAGCAGGCAAGTTTGTCAAGGAGAATTCCAAAAAGTTTGTCTTAGCCAATAGGTCAATACTTGGTTCCCTTCAGTACTTTGCCTACTCTTGATTTCACGCCTTTTCCTGACCCTTCCCTTCAGTCAGCATCCCCTATGGTTCTGTTCTTAGCCCTCTTTTAACTTTTTTCCCTTGGAAAACTCTTCTACTTCTGTGGCTTCAGCCACCACCTCTATGCAGATGACTCTGTAAAGTTATCTTCTGCTTTCTAGAGAGTTCCCTACAAACAGCGATCCTTCACGTCCATCTGTGCCAGACAGTGTCACAGCCCAACCCTCAGACACTGCCCCAGCTCAAGCCACCATAATCTCCCATCTAGATTACTGCACCAACCTTCTAACTGGTTTCCCTGTCTCCAGTCAGCCCCCACCCAATCCATTTTGCCTCCACACACATGATCTTCCTAAACCGCATATACTGTCTTAAAACCCTTCCCTGGCTCACTGCTGTTCTTGAACTAAAGTCCAAGATCTTAACATGGGCTGACACACCCTGAGTAAGCTGGCCTCTGATTTTCTCTCTCAACTCGCTTACCATGTCCCACTCCCTGCTCCAGTCCTGAACGGCTCGTGCTCTTCCTTAACTCTAAGACACGGCAATGCTTCTCCTTCTTCTCAACATCCTTTTTCCCTCTCCCACTGACTTCCACTCACCTCTCAGGTCTCAGCCTCCTGGAAGCATTCTGGAACCCCTAAGTCGGGATTAGGTGCCCTTACAACGCGCTTTACTAGGACCTTCTGTCTTGGTTATCATAGCCTCATTTTATTCTTGCCTTTTAAGGTACTCACGTTCTCCACTTGGCTGTGAAGTATGTTATTGCGTGGAATGTAAATACTACCACAGAACGGTAAGATGGAACATGTAAGTGCTCAACAATTAGCTGTTTCATATAAGGACCTGGTTAGACTTTGGTAGGATATGGGAAGTGCATAGAGGGAAGAGTATTAGCAAAGATGTATAGAGAGATTGGAAAATACAAGGCAATTATACTTTTTTAAGTCATTCTGAGTAAAACTTAAGTTCATATAGGAAAATAACGGGAGCCAAAGCTTGAACAGCTAAGGCCTTGAATGCCAGATTCAGATATTTGATGTTTATTCTCAACTCTTGCTGCACATTAGATTCACCTGGGGAGCTTCTGCAGCAGCAGGAGTACCTGGCTCCTCTTCTAGAGGCGCTGACCTAAGCAGTCAGGGGAGATGCTCAAGCACAGGCCCTTCTAAAAAGCTTTCCGGGGCTGTCCCCGTCGCTTAGCGGTTAAGTGCGCGCGCTCCGCTGCTAGCGGCCTGGGTTCGGATCCCGGGCGCGCACCGACGCACCACTTCTCCGGCCATGCTGAGGCCACGTCCCACATACAGCAACTAGAAGGATGTGCAGCTGTGACATACAACTATCTACTGGGGCTTTGGGGGGAAAAATAAATAAAATTATAAAAAGCTTTCTGGAGGAATCAGCTGCAGTTGAGAACCACAGTTCATAAGAACCACAAACAGTAGGAACAAGCAAGATTTTTTACCATAATCTGGTATATACTAAATTAGTAATAAAAATGTGCAAATGGGGGCCGGCCCAGTGGCGCAAGAGGTTAAGTACACGCGCTCTGCTGTGGTGGCCCGGGGTTCGCCGGTTCGGATCCTGGGCGCGCACCGACGCACCGCTTGTCAAGCCATACTGTGACGGCGTCCCATATAAAGTGGAGGAAGATGGGCACAGATGTTAGCCCAGGGCTAGTCTTCCTCAGCAAAAAAAAGAGGAGGATTGGCAGACGTTAGCACAGGGCTGATCTTCTCACAAAAAAAAAAAAAAATGTGCAAATGAATGAATGTTGATCACACATTCACACCGGATCCCCTTGTTGTTGCTTATAAGGATTTTTTTCATGTTTTATAAAAACATGTTTATTCATTTTAAAAAATACCACAGTGACCTTCTTCCGCTTTGCCACAGGTAACATGTAACCATTTCACACAGTCAGTTGGTTATCTCATGTTTTAAATCTTATTTTTCTTTCTTTGTGTGTAAACAAAAGTGCTTTAAACACGATTTGAACTATTTTTTCAGCATTGTTTTCCTACTTTCTATTGTTTAAATATTTGAGGTAAAGTTGACTGTTTCTAAGGATGCCCTAAAGCCCTGGCAATGGAAGAGGTAGAATGCCAGTGTTTTCTAAATGCCACCTTTTCAAATGCTTTAATTGATTCTTACACAAGTTCCCTCCACTTCCTTTCTTGGGTCCCAGACTGTGGAAAACCTTCCAGACAAAGCACGGAGCGTGACGACAGAATTCCATCACACGCTGCCCCCAAGAAGTGACTTGATGGTCCCGGATTTATTTTCACTTGTGGCCATCTCGATTTGATCCTGTGTCGTCAATAGAGGCTTCACCACACAATTCATAGACTCGGTATACGGTGTGAGCTTGATGAAGTTCTTAATATTGAGTTATAAGTGTACATATACACCAATGTCAGAATTCCTTGCTGATAGCAATTACTTCTAAGATTTGAAAGGGAAGCTAGCAATACTATAAATGACTTTTCTCAAAATTAATAATTCTTAATACTGTACTCAACAGGGAGGCACAGAGATTATATGATATAATCTCAAAACATGATCAAACAAGTAGATGCAATCATTTCTTAGATTGAAAGAGCTGAAATTATTGCACTATTGCAAGAGGAGAGTAAAAAAAAGAAATGTCATTATCCAAAGAATTAACATAGTTTTAATCCCACTTGAGAAAGATTTTTTTTTTCCCTTTGGTGAGGAAGATTAGCTCTGAGCTAACATCTGTTGCCAGTCCTCCTCTTTTTTGCTGAGGAACATGGGCCCTGGGCTAACATCCGTGCCCATCTTCCTCTACTTTATATGTGGGACGCCTGCCACAGCATGGCTTGATAAGCAGTGCATAGGTCCTTGCCCCAGGGTCTGAACCTGTGAACCGCAGGCCGCCAAAGTGGAGCACGCAAACTTAACTAACACACCACGAGGCCAGCCCGAAGAACTTTTTTTTCAGTTCCAGTATTTATGCCCCTGTGAAGCATTTCCTAACATTGATTCTTTTGTCAGGGGCCAGGAAGTAATTTTTCCTAAGTGAAAAGGAAATTGGTTACAATAAATTCATATTTGGGGACTAGTAAGATTTAAAACTCTCATATATTCATCAGATACCACATTTTTCCTGATTTTCAGGCTCTATCTTTTGTTGCTTTAATATTTCCAAAACATCCAATAAAAAAGACAAAACGCAATGGGAAACTCACAGCCTGCAGTCCAGCCCTTTATAAATAACCAACCAGCAATCAGTATTTATGAAGCCCTTCGACAGAATGGCCAGAGAGGAAATTCATTGAAAATTCCTCCTAATTTAAGAATTGTAGTTGTTCCATAAATAATTATAAATAAAAGCAATAACTATAAACTTTAGGGAAAAGAATCACTAAAAATATTTTTTAAAAAGATGCTGTTTTATGATCTAATTGGAGATAAAGAAAATTTGTTCGCTTTGTAATGTATGATTATAGATAGTTGTGTGTGACAGGTGACTGACGCCCAGAGGGATTGCTCAAGGTTACAGGAAACACTCTAAGGAATTCTTGCAGCAACATCCTGAAACAAGAGCTCGAAGAAAATAGATGCACCGTGGTTTCGTTCGTGAAGAAAGCCTTCTGTGAGGAACACGCAACCTTTAACCATCCAGGCTCAGGAGGAGAATTGGCTCCTGCATCTGAATGCTTTTAGCTTTAGTTTACCCTTCTGTTTAAAGAGGAGTGTTATGAGATTAGCTTAATTTGATCATTTTTCTTTTCTCTTTGGTAATCTCCCTCCTGTATTATAAGATATATGATGTTTCCTTTGCCCTTCAAATGAAAGTCAAAATGAATTTTCCAGGCATATTACGTTATAGGTGCAAAGTCAAAAATTTACATAAGCAATCTGAATCTACAGCATATAGAACTAAGAGTGGAAGAAGATAAAATCTTTTTCATCATGAAGAATACGCGTGCAGCAAGAATAAGAATGTTCACCTGTGCAGGGGTGGAAGATGGGGAGATAGGTATTTTGGCCCTGGATCCAGAAATCAGGCATTTACCTAAAATTTCCTCTGTAGTCTTGACCTAATCATCCTCGTCTTCTAACTTCTTCGCCATGATTTTTAATTTTAGTAAAGAATAATAATCTTGTATGTTGACAGATAAGAGCCTTAATGTTGTAATGATGGCAATTTTTCCCAAATTAGGTTATAGAGATATTATAACAGGGGAAAGCCTAGTGAGATTTTCTTGAATTCATAAGTATCCAGAAGAACAAAACAGTGAGAAATCAAAGAAATTTTTGAAAAAGTAGAATGCTGGGGAACTTTCTCTAGTGGTTATTACAACCATAATTCAGAACTATAATAATAACTATAGGGTCAAGAATCAAAAGGCAGATCAAAGAAAGAGAAAACGAAATCTAGAAACAAACCTTAATAATTGTAAGCATTTTCTACATGGCAAAGTAATCGCCACAAATAAAAATAAGCAAAAGATAATCAAAAATCTAACAAACCAAATGAAATCATTTAATAAAACTGAAATTTAAAAATCTAATAAATTGCGCGGACAGAAATTTAACGAACGATGCTGTGACAGTGGGTTACATAAACCAGATCCTGATATTACAACCAAATCAGTTTCAGACACGTTAACAATTAGGGTCAAAAAATAAAACTACAAAAAAGAAATAATTTATATAAACAGTAATCTGAGCCTAGATTTTAGAAAAAGAGGAAATAATCACTAAAGGAGAAGAAAAAATCAGTATATTTGGGTGCATAAAATACCCATGCTGCAATATATCAAAACCTATCATAAGCAAAATTAAGGAGTCAACAATAAACATGGAAAAGTATCTTCAGAAAAATGGCAAAGAGTTACGTCATTAAATAGAGCTCGTGCCAATCAGTAAGCCTTCCAACAGGAAAATGGGCCATGTGCTTGTAAATAGAGTTCACTGACAAGGAATAGATATGTGACTAACAGACATAACACAACCTGTTTGCCCCCACTACCAAATAAGGACATATCAACCTAAATAAGATAGCACTTGGACCCTCAGAAGTGGGGTGGGGAAGGGGAGGAACAATGGGACTTCACACATTCCCTACCCCAGCCCCAAGCCCATCCCTTACTAGTGGGGCGTCCTTGCCCAAGCTTCCTTCTGATCCCCCAGTCTAGGAATGAAGAAGGATGGGACAAGTAGAAGAAAGAGAAGAGCACAAGAGTGATGTCATAGGAGCAGGTTTATCCGTGTGGATGTTTCACTGTGAGGCTGCGCCTCGAGGGACCGTTTTTCTGGTTCACATCCTTTTTTAACAGGATGGTGACTCTGTGCAGGAGATCTCTTCCTGAGCCCCAGACTAGCATGGAGAGAAGAAAATAAAACCGAGATAGTGGAAGGGGGAGAACTCCCTGACGTCCATCTGCAATAGCCCCAGTGGGCACAGTTAGTCATTTGGAGGAAAAGTAGAGAGGTATTTTGTACCGTTCCATGGGCCACGTGTGTGTGTTGTTGTCTCACCCAAAGATCGTATTTTCAGTGATGGACTTGTAAGCAATAGGGGATGGTTGAGGGATTGGTCGCATTAGGAGAGCTTTTCCAAAATCACAATATATGATGTGAATGAAGGGATACTGAGAGTCACTCTGATGCTGATAGGAGGGTTAGTTGACACGATCTTCCTACAAGGCATTGAAACTATTAAGACTTTTAAATTCTTAAAAAATATCTTCTTTGACCCCAAATTACATGTCTAAGAATGACTCACTGAGCAAACATATTTTTAAGTGCCTATTTCGTTCCAGACATTTTTCTAGAAGGTGGCGATACAGCAATTAACAAGGCAGGTCAGGTACCTGCTCTCACGGGGCTTACATCTCAGAGGGGCCAGGGGGAGAACAGACAATAAGCATGTACATAAATAGATAAATAAACAAGATATTATAAGAAGTGATACATAAAATGAAGAAAATAAACTGGAGTAAAATGTTAGAGAATGACCAGGGGCTTGTCAGGGAAATTCTCATTGAAGAGGTGATATATTAGCCAGAGTTCTCCAGAGAAAGAGAACCAATAGGATTGAATATATATATATATTCAATACACACACACACACACACAGAGTTTTTAAGAAATTGGCTGATGTAATTGTGAGGCCAGTAGGTCTGAAATCTGCAGGGCAGCTTGGCAGGCGGAAAACCCAGGGAAGAGTTCATGTTGCAGTCTTGAGTCCAAAGGCAGTCTGGAGGCAGAATTCCTTCCTCTTCCAGGGACCTCAGTTCTTTCTCTTAAGACCATCAACTAATTAGATGAGGCCCACCAATATTATGGAATTTAATCTGATTTTCTCAAGGTCTATTGATTTAAATGTTGATCACATCTAAAAAATATCTTCACAGAAACATCTAGATGGGTGTTTGGCCAAACACCTGGGCACTATAACGCAGCCAAGTTGACACAACAAATTAGTCATCATAGGTAATATTTTGGCTGACAAGTTAATGACAAGATGTAACCAGCTGCGTGTGGTCCTGGTGGAACAGATGCAAAGGCTCTAAAGTGGGAAAGAGTGTGAGGTGTTCAGGCACAAAAAGAAGACCTGTGTGCTGGGGTCCCCGCTGTGTGCTGGAGGCTGCATCCCAAGAGCTGAATGCAACTGCATGCTCATAGCTTGAAATCAGCAGAGAAATCAGCAAATGCTACCAACCAGGGCTTTTATTACTCCCACTTTTTAAACATTTGCCAGCATAGTACTGAAAAATGGAAAGAGATAAAGGGGTAGGCACCGGCCTTAGATGTCATGTTAAAAAATTTAGATCTCAGTCTAAGTGTAAAGATTGATATTTCCAAGTCATTATGAGTCAAAAGGACTTGTACTGTGGAGCGTGTTCGTAGAAAATTCATGAGAAGGAGGTAGAAGCAATCTAGAGAAGAGGTGCTGGGGCTCAGCCCAGAGCTGCAGCAGGCACAGGGAGAGGGGATGGACCATTTTGCAGGACATGTTTTAGAGGGGTGCTGACAGGACTTGGACCTAGGGAAGTGCAAGGAGAGAAATTCAGACTGACCCTTGGGTTATTGATCTAAGCAACGGGGCCCACTTGGGGGTCATTTTATGAGATGGGAACACTTGGGAGGGAGTGTTCAGCAGGAGAATGTGAAGGGGAAGTGGAGTTAGTTGTCGTTCTGGCCCCACTGACTTGGAGATGCCCGCTAAGACTTTGAAATACCTGAAGTTGTTGGGGGAAGTTTTGTACGTGAGTTTGCAACTCAGGGCTGGTTTATAAATCTGGGAATCATCTCCATGCAGAGATGCTAATTTTCCTAAGGAGATAATCAGAATTTCAGACAGAGACTTACAGATTAAGATAAAAGAAGGACACAAAATGCCTGTACTGAATGACTGAGTGAGAGAGACATGGAGGTAAGAAGTCATATTAACCGTGGTTTGTTATGCTAGTGTAATTCTGGGTAACTTAAATATTCTTTAGTTTTATTTTGTCCTTAAGAACTTCACTACAACAAACAAATTATTCTTAAAATTAGGAGCAAACTACAGCCACTTTGGAAGACAGTTTGGCAGTTTCTTGCAAAACTAAACATACTGTTACCATATTATCCAATAATTTCACTCCTTGGTGTTTACCCAAATGAGCTGAAAACTTATGTCCACAAAAAAAAAAAAAAAAACCCTGCATATGGATGTTTACAGCAGCTTTATTCATAATTGCCAAAATGTTGGAAGCAGCCAAGATGTCCTTCAGTGGATGAATGAATAAATAAATCGTGGTCCATCCAGACAGTGGAATATTATTCAAAGCTAAAAAGAAATGTGCTATCAAGCCATGAAAAGATATGGAAGGACCTTAAACGCATATGACTAAGTGAAAGAAGCCAATCTGAAAAGGCTACATACTGTGTAATTCCAGCTACATGACATTCTGGAAAAGGCAAAGCCATGGAGACAGTAAAAAGATCGGTGGTTTTCAGGAATTAGGGGGGAGACAGGGATGAACAGGAGGAGCATAGAGGATTTTTAGGGCAGTGAAACTATTTTGTATGATACTATAATTATGGATACATTTGTCCAAAACCATGGAATGTGCAACACCAAGAGTGAACCCTAATGTAAAGTATGGACTTTGGGTGATAACGTGTCCATGTAGGTTCATCAGTTGTAACAAATGCGCCACTCTGGTGGGGGATGTTGATAGTTGGGGAGGCTGTGCATGTGTGGGGGCAGGGAGTATATGGACATCTCTGTACCTTCCTCTTAGTTTTGCTGTGAACCTAAAACTGCTCTAAAAATAAAGCCTAGTTTTTAAAATTAGGAGAAACAGTCTTATTTTAAAGGAATGTAAAAGGATTAGATTTATTAATGATAAAATTAAAATATCTAATATAAGCAGCTAAAAATTATATCCAGCCATTGATTAACTTAACTTTTCTTTGACCTAAAGAGCCTGCAGTTATGTAAGTATGCTATTTAATATTTTGTTTGCCTATTATTAAAATAATACATACTTGTAATAGACAAATTAGAAAATATGGAAGAATGGGGGCAATAAAACTTCACATATTAGCAGACATTTAGTTTTATTGATCCTAATTTAATAGAGAATTAACTAAAATCCAGTTCGTGATATACTTCTATCTTTTAATTATAAAAACTATGTGTTATTAGTCCCTTAATGGTGCATTTTTGTTAGAGGTCAAAAAAAGGTCACTGCTTCATACAGTTTTACATCTTGTGATATGATCTATAACGTTTAGCCTCTATGATACTGCTTTAGTCTAGTGTTTCACTGGAATTTTTCATTTTCACTTCCATGCCATAAAACTGCAACCTTGAATTTATTGCAATATGTACATATATGACAGCTGTTAAAACTACAGTAGTTGAAATACCCTTAGGGAATAGTTACTAGGGCAAATGTGTTTACAGACACACACACACACACACACACACACACACACACTTCCATGTAAGTTACTTATTTACTGCAAAGTTGAACTTTCTTTTCCCTTGTGAAAAAGGGCATATGTGATGATATTTATGTAATAAAGTTACCCAACTCGCTCACTCCATTCATGCATTTTTTTATTCATATCAGTATTTACTGAAAAGTTTATGAAGAAACTACTAGGTGCCAGGCAGTGAGCCAAACACAGCAGAGTCAGAGAGAAGAACACATAAAGAGAAAAACGCCATTGCCATATGGCAAGAACTGCTGACAGGGTATAATCAAAATGCTTTGGACTCACACAGGGGTACGGGAGAAGGTGACCCCTGAGCTGGGCGTTAGAGGATGAATGAGCATCTGCCAGGCAGAGGGAATAGCATTTGCACCTGCATGGAGCCATGAAAAGAGGAAGAAGGATTGAGGCAGGAAATAAAGCTTGAAAAGGAGGTTTGGATCAGCTTGCGATGGGTCTTGTGTGCCAAGCCAAGGAATTTGGATTACACATTGCAGGTCATTGGAAGTCAACAGAGGTTTCTTTGCATTGGAGACTGTCATGATCAGTTTGGGCTGGGAAGATCCTTCTGCAGCAATGTGAGGACAGATTAGATTAGGAAGAAATGCTGACGGACGCACCAGTGAGAGGCTGAGATCTTTGCAAGAGATAAGGGGGGCTGAAACTCGGATAGTCTCAAAGCAGGGAGAGGAGGAAGGCTATTGGATCAGCAAAAATAACAATATTTAATAATTAATTAAAGGGAGAACAGGGTGAGGAAGAGAGAAGATAGCGAATAAAAATTTTAAAAGAAACTTGGGTGTGAAAATCAGAAAGATTGGGAAGTAATTTGAAGAAAGATTAGATATTTTAAGGATAAGTGAGATTTGAGCATGTAGATAAAGAGGCAGATACTGGGGGAAGGCAGAGAGTAATACACTTTCCTAAATCGAGACCACTGTGTTTGAAATATTTAATGTTTAACTTTTCCTACGTGGGGGAGGGAGAAAGAAAGGACTGATAGATGTTCTTTCACATAAACTAAATAGCTGTTCTGGGAGAAAGGGTGATGGGGATCTGAAGGTGATCAGAAGGAAGGAGCCAGACACGAGGAGATTAAGAACCCTGACTCACCCTCTCGCGGTTCAGACAACTAAGAGGGTTTCCAGGATGAGCACAGAGCTCAACCTGAAACAGAAGAATGGGTTGGGGCACTTTGGCTTTGCAGTGAAGTGGTGCTTGACGTTGCAAAGGAGACAGGTGCTTATAGATGTGACACTTTCCCTTAGTGTACACTTTTCAATAGTGCCATCACTTCCAAATGACATGCAGACCCTACATGGAACCCCTGAGCTAAGAACTAAGTCCTGTTTCCATTATCTCCTACAAATAGGACTTCAACCAATTACCTGACTTTCACTTTGTGAACCTCAATCTCATCATGTATAAATGGCGTTAACACACTCCCTGCCGACCCCACTGGGTTTCTCGAGGAATAAATGGCGATGCTAAGAAAAAGGCATTGAGAACTATAAATCACTATTCAAATGCAAAGCGTCCGTGTGGTTAATTGTCATTATTATTGTTATGTTCACTCAGCTGAGACCATAGGACCCAAAAAACCCGAGAGAAATTGCTGATGACCAATAGATGTCTAATTTGATTTAGTAGCTCAAGAAATCTTCAGCTGGTATGATTGAGTTTCATCAATCCCAGGCCATACATTGTGAATCATGATAAAAATCAGGAACATGAGACTTCAGGCATAATCCTTTTTCATCACCCTGTAGTTCTTTCTACGCACCCCGGCCTAACTCCTAACTTGATCCTGGCTGCCAGGGCCAAACGGCCAAGTAGGAGATTTCAGGGAAGCATTTTCCAAATTGTGCCATCTGCTTGTATGCTTTATGGACAGAGTAAGAGAAAGAGACAGAGAGAGAGAGAAAAAAAGAGGGACTTTATATTCATACAACTACCTCGCCAACAATTTCCTTGGCCCAGCCTCTGAGGCCCTCTGTGATCTAACACTCCCTTCACTTGCTCAACTCCAGCCCCATGACCTTCACTCCAATCTCCCTACTGCCTCCACACTGCTTACACCTTCCCTGACAACAACGTGCAATAACAAAACAGGACCCATCTCTTTCTGTTTTCCTTGCCCTGCTTCACAATACTCCCTCACCAGGAGATGAAAGCTATACTTATTTGTTTCTTATCTGCCCCACTCAGGTCCAGGTAAGCTCCCCAACAATAACTTTGCCTTGTTTACCATTGTAACACCTGTGTCTGCTACATGAAGGGCATTCAATAAATGATTGCTGAATAAATGAGTGAATGCATTTGTAAAATGTATATATCAATTTCAAATGTCTTGTGCTTTTAGGAGGATTTTTTAAATTAAAAATATAAAGCAGTTTGAGGATTATTGCTCAGGATTAAAAGAAAGAAAGAATGCAAAATTCACGCAATTGACGGGCTTTGCAGTAAGAGAGCACGAGCGGCAGGGCAGAGCAAGATAAGGGGCTAGTACAGCAGGTAAAATGACAGGTTCTATAGGGTGACCAACTCATCTCGGGTCACCTAGGAATTTTCCGGTTTTAGGACCCCAAATCCCTCATCTCATGCAACCCCTCAGTCCCAGGCAAACGGGGACAGTTGGTCATCCTGGCTTTTAGAGTTGGATGCCCCCATGGATGTGAATTCCCCATTCACATTTATTAGCAATATGACCTTGCGCAAGACATACTTACTCTTTCTGATTTTAGTTTCTCATTTGTAATTGGGGATGGAAATATCTGGATCAAAGGTTTGTAGGGATTTCTTACAAAAGACTAACATATAAAATGCTTAACACACTGCCTGGTACATAATGCATGCTGGATGAACAGCAAATGGTGTTACTGAAGTGCCGGGCTTATGACTGGCGTTCAATAAATGTCACGTTAAAGGCGAGGGAAGATGCCCACTCCTGAGTATTTTTTGTGACTTGAATGATGACTTTTCATAATAGAATTATACTATCTCTAAAGGTGTAATAAAGAACCCTTCATGGTGAAAGTTTAACACTGAGTTTGCTATTCCATTTGTAGAGCTTTATCATAATTCTTCACCTAGAAGAAAATAATTTTTCTTTTCATTGTCTTCATTAATATCAAAAAACTGTGTAGCGCAGTAAAAAATAAAAAGTAAAAATTATGTGAACATTCATAAAATTGTATACGTTTTAAAACATAATTTAAATATTTTTTACCTGTAAGTACAAGTAATTCATTCAAAATCCTTCAAATAAAGTTGGTATAGTCTGGGAATACTATGTTTTAGGAAAGCATAATTCTTCTCATCAACAAAAAAACAAATGCTCCAACTAGTTTTATGGAATAAAAACCTTTCAGATAGTCGCTTGGAGTTGATTTGAAAAAAAAAAATTTCTCTTGTCTGTTTCTGTTAATGCCCACATGAGTTTTACTAGTTGCAACTGAAATCACAAAAACCCGGCCTTGATGCTTGGCTGGCAAGAAGCCAGGATAATGAAATTAATAACATATGCTGAAGAACCCATTTGTAACAATTTTTCCATTTAAAAAAATGAGGCAGCTCCAAGCTACTGACAGGCTGTCTCCCCTGCCCCCACTTATTTTCTTTTGCTTTTATACCTCTGAGTGTTGAAGCCCCTGGTTCTCAGTTACTTTCACAATTCACATGACTTCAACATTTAAGCAACCCTGCCGCTGTGAGGCAAAAAGTTTATTTTTGTTGTTGTTGTTGTAAGTTTTTTTTAGGTCAGAGTTGAATTCTTTGAGTCTCTGCCAACCAGGGACACTCCCCAGTTTGGAACCTAGCCCTGCGCTCCGGACCCTTACGAAGACACTGTCTGGGCTGAGCTGGCTGGTCTCACCTGCCAGCAGCCTGTCATGGAGCTCTTCTGCAGGTAACTTGCACATCACAGAGCCCAGGACCAAAGGCACACGCATCTCCAGAAGACCCTCCGGGGCCCTCTCAGAACTTCTTCCCCCTCACTGTATGCACGTCGCTGGCAAGCCCGGAGATCGAATATACAAACAGGTAATAAATTAGATGTGGCAAATGAGGAAGAAAGAAACAAGCAGACTGATAGCAGCAAAAAGCAAGAGCTGACAGCTAAGCAAGCAGGAGTCGGAGGCATGCTAAAACCAGGCATAGGACAAATACAGTGCTCTCTGTCACTATTAGAAGAACTTGAGCGGCTCAGCAGCGTGGGAGGGCCTCACACGATTTCAGGAAGCTACAGGCTCTAAATGGTTGGTGTACGGTGATAGGTGTTCATGTAGATAAACCTGAGTCCTAAGGAAACACCAACTTTAGCATTCACTCTTGAAGAACTCGGGCAAGACCATCATGCATGTTTTCACAGTTGTTAAAGTAAAGATATATACATACACATCTTTACTATAAAGCAACTCGTATATTATAAATGTGCTTGTGTGATTGTCTATGCACAGAACCTCTTCGTAAGGATACACACCAATAATGGATCTCTCTGGACAACGTGCTAGAGAGGGAAAAGAAAAGAGGACTTCTACTGCACATAATTTTGCTTTGCCAAGATTTTCAAAATGAGCACATTTACTTTCGAAATAAAAGTATGTGAATATTTTCTAAGAAGGCTAAAGCATTGTTGCGTTTTTACCCACAAACACCTTATCAGTCAGCCTGTCAGCCAGCAAGATCTTGGGGGACAGGGTCGCTATTCACCCTTCCTACACGTACATATTGAACCTTCGTAATGTGCCGTATCCCTGGGTGATATCTCTGTTCTATATGCCAGGAGGATAATATAAATTAGATCTAGTCCCTTCTCTCAAGGAACCAATAATCAAGTAAGCTGAGAGGATAAGAAAAGCGCGATGTGTGGAATGAGGGGAAGTGAGTGAGGGCAGAAAGACTTAGAGCCTGTGGCCTTGAAGACCAGTCAGGACAGGGTGAGCCAAGTGGGATGCCAGGAGGCCGAGGGAGCATCAGGGACTGATGAGACAGAGGGCGAAGGGGCTCTGCCAAGGAAATGGCAGGGAAAGGTTTGAAAGCAAACTGCCATGAGGTTGAAATGGTTCGGAGGTCAGAGTTGTCCACACAGTGGTTCTTGTTTGGGGCCTAGTTTGTTCCATTTAAGGCAGCCTTAACGAACCCCAAAAAGGATAGCCCAAAAATGCCTTCCACGGTGTCCCTGTGGGTTTATCCATACCCCACCCGCTACTCTTCTTGGTGAGCCAGCTCCCTCTACTACCAGATACTAGGACCCTTGAAGGCAGCACCAAGCTGGTCTAAGGCACTGGCATATTTAACAAATGCTGTTTTAATAAACAATTTTTTAGAAAGCATTGGTAGCTTGTACAGGGTCCACCTTGTATTTCTGCCTGAATACCGGTCTCCTCATGAGCTATTTTTCTCTTCCTCTTTTGAATTCAGGATAAACAATGACAAAATTCAACCAAAGATTCTTCCCAATCAAAGAAGAAGACCACAACGTTTGGCTTGGGGGTCTTATGTGTCTGTCACTTTATTTGAAAGACAAGAAGGGTGGAAGTAAACTGGTGTCAAAGGCACGCCATCATCTTGCAGGTTCTCCCTTCACTCCACTGGCTTCTGGGAGTTTATATGACTACTGGGTGGGTGGGGGTGGAGGGAGAGGCGATATTTAGTTGAAGGTTGTCATGATATTGAGTAGTAGACCTGTTCATTAACTCTACTTCAGAGAGGAACACATGCATTTGAGCTCTGCAGTACAAATTAAAAACAGTATTTCATGAGTGCTGCCTGTTGTTGCGACAAAAGACTAAACACCACAGAAAGTTCTTTTGGAGGGAATGTGAAAGCTTTACTGAAGACACATGGCTGATTTTAGCAAGAAAAGAGGTGTGACCGGAGAAAGGAAATCACAGCTATATGTGTGGCGGTGTGAACGTGTGGAAGGAAGAGCACAGAGAAGCCAAAATGACATCAGAAGTCATTAGTTTGGGCACCCAGAATTGCTTAGGGGACAGAAGACTAGGGGTTTGACGAACAAGGTGGCAGTGGGCACACAGGTTATAGACACTGAATGTCACAACCTGTAACGGAGAGAAAGTAATAACAAGCAGGAGAGAAGCAGTGCATCACGTAACAAAATACAAATGAATAGAAGGCTCTGTGGCACAGGACTTGGGTACTGAGCTATAAAACTCAAATTTTCTTAAATATTTCCAGAAGGTCCTTAAAAATCAAGCTACAAAAATATAACCTGACTTAGTAAGTTTTAAAGCTGTTGAGGAAGAAAAGAGACATTTACTGTAACTGGGACGTTAATGTAGTGAGAATGCAAGAATGATAAGTCTGAGATGATAAACCAATAAGGAATCAAATCAAAGAGTTTTGCAAACCAGAATAAATCTGGAAACTGTAAGGCTGAGGAAAAAACCCAATTTTTCTGTAAATTCTCTTCAAAAGGAATCTATGGCAGCAAAGCAAATCAACATAGGAGGAAGGAGGATGGAAGAAAAGAATCAAAGGTGGCTTCATTGCCAAAGGAAGAAAGGCTAGGATACCCTTCAATATTTTTATATTCAATACTAACAAATGCAATACAGTTGCCAGGCACTCTCCACAGTACCCTACAAGTGTGCCATCATGGAACCCACACAGCAACCTGATACGACAGTTACACTAGGATTATCGTCTCCAGATGAAATGGATGGACGAGGAAACTGAAACCCTGACAGTTTAAGTATATTTTCAAGATAACCAGCTAGTAAGTGGCAGAGCAGGTTAGAACCCAGCATCCATGCTTGTAGCCTCTATGTTCTATTAACTAACTTCTGCTCTCAGCCATCCATCTAGCAGTCTGAAGTGCTCGTACATTTTTCTTATTCAAACACACGTGACATAACAACCGCTACTATATATTAGAGCTAACCTCTGCCAGTGATGATCCTATTATTGAATTACCCTTATTTAAATATATTTATCCTTATCTCCTTTTTCCTTCATTCATAAAGCAAGCACTTATGGATTGTCTAGTCTCTCCATAGAAGTATGTTTGGCTCCATGGGAAACACAGAAATTGTAGATTATAGTTGCTACTTTCAAAGACCATGCACTAATTGGAGAGGGCTAACTGCTGTTACAATCCCAACATTTCAGTGGCTTCCCACAATTCAATGTTACCTTTCCCGTTCCGTGAGGCTTCCATGGGGAGGGAGGCAGAATAGAGAGACTCTACTGCAGAGTTGATCGGGAACGTGCATTCTCTCCATCATGGGCTCTGCCCTCCTCCAGGATCTGGCTCCATTCTCCTGGTCTTCGGGGAAAGAAAGGGGAGCCACCTTTGGGAGGTTTGTAAGGGCCAGGTGGAAGGGCACACCTGGTTGACGCTTCCATTCCATTGACAGCTCTCGGGTCCAAGGCCACATCTGACAGAAAAGTGGTGCCCAAGAAGAGCCAGGGACCGTCTGCTGCAGTCCACAGTCAGGAAGAGATTCCATGGGCTTTTACTTTGGGTATCAGCTGCTGTGTCAATGAGGATTTAGAGAGGGAAACAGAAACTGCTCTAGGATGTTCAAGCGGGAAGGGATATAATACAGGGGATCAGAGACTTATGCACCATTGGAAGAGCGGATTGTGCCAAGGTCAGGGCACTGTTCTGGAAATGCTAATGTTCTGGAAATCAGGAAGGGCAGGAATCTCAGGGAGATGACCTACTGATGACCTCTTTACCTGTACCCTGACGTTGGTGGTTTCCAGGAAATGCTGGCGAAATCACCACATCTGTCTTCTGGCCCTCTGCTGAAGCCCGCATGCCTTCCCGCCACTGTGGGAGCAATGATGGCCCCTCCTTCCTTCCACCTGCAAATCTCACACAGAGGACTCACAGTCCCAGAACTTCCACTGGAACCTGGTGGCAAGGACAGCGGGAAATGTGGTTTTCAGGCCTTCAGCTCCTGCTGGAGGAGAGAACACGGGTGTGGAAGTGGTTTCAAGGTGTCAGCAGACAATCCGACACAAGCGAGGCATTTTTGTTTTCTTTACACAAGTTTTATTGTGGGAATGAGAAATGGAAAACTGTGTGTTAGAATCCTATGTATTAGAGCTATATTCAGCCTTTCATTCATAGTCGTTAAACTCTCTTTTTTTGTTTTAAAAGTGTCATATTAGGGAAGTTAGCATATCACCTTTGTGCTTGAGAAATTGTGCTTAATTTGGGGGTTAAGATTGATTTATTTCCTAAGACGTTCTGAGAAGAACAAATAAATAAGTATAAAAGTCATGAGCTTCAGCACAGGTGTCATCTATCTGCCATTAAACTGATGGGCAGTAACCAGACAATGAACTAAATCGATATTAACATGTCATCCTGACCATTACCAGCAACAGCGGCCTCAGTCACGTCTCTAATTTTAGCTCCGGACTCCTTTCCCAGGGAAAGGTCAGTCACATTGTAGACTCGAAGTTATTGGTGATTGGGTGATGGGAGGGGCTGCAATGGACCCTGCTCAATAAAATGAGGGATTTTTGTTTTTTTTTACTTTCCTGAATTCTCTGGTTGTTATTATTTTAAACCATACCTTCAATTGAATTTTAATATTTCTTGGTGACTGTCGCCTTATTGCTCACTGTGCAGAAGTACTACCACAGCCTAGGTTCATTATCTCGGGAGGATTACAGTGGAGCAAGCCTAGGTGCAGATCGCTGTGTGAATATAACAATCAGGAGTCTAGGGCAATTCTTAAATGCAAGCCTCCTTTACATGCCTGCTATAGAAATGGAGGCTGTGCAAAACCACTGGTGCAAATGTGACTTTCTTACCCGTGAGCTTGGCGAAATTGTTCTTAGGGCCTAATCAAGTGTGACAGCTCTAGGCATCGATGTGAGCAGACTCTGAGCATCTCTGCCTCAACTGTGTCTTCTGTGGGGCTGAAAGTGGAATGTAAGCATTTTGCTTTTATATGAATGATGAGTACATGTTTGCCAATGTTTACTAAAAAGAGTAATAAGGAAACAACTAATGCTTATATAGAGTTACTATCACCCTGGGGAGGAACTGTTTCATTCACATTTTACAGATGCACTCAGATGCAAATAAGTTACTAAGTTGCCCAAAGTCACAGGTGAAATTAGTCTGGTTTGAAAGTCCAAGTTGTAATGTGGTGATACACGGTCCACAGCTGTAGTTATTTTGACTCCCTCGATGCACACGAGTCATCTGTCTAGATGTCCAGAAACATCATCCTCACTGAAGAAGTTTTCATAGGAAGAGATGAAATCAGCCACCTGATCTATTTTCACAGTCCTGAATTAAGGGTAGACTAGTCTTTCCCTTGAGTGATTCCTGTCCTTGTTGGAAATGACTGGCTTCCTGTTACAATCACAGCTCAAGCAGGGCAGGGTTGGGGAGATGGCCTTTAGTTAGACTTTCTCCAGACACATTCTGAATTAGAACATTAATATGAAAACTTACCTTAGAGATTCAGGGTGGTTCGGGGCCATCAATACATAATTTCATTGCAAATGAATCTATTGATCTATCAATAATTTTAATGCAAATCTATTTATATCTATCTAATATGCCAATTGGGAGGCACTATTTGTAATAGCAAAAGATTGGAATCAACATGAATGTCTATTAATAGTGTACTGGTTAAATAAATGATAGTCTATACTCACAATGAAATGTGCAATTTAAAAATTGAAGAAGCCCTTTATATGTTAATGGAAAGATATCTGAAATATATTAAGGTATAAAGCAAGGTTTAGAGAAATGGATACATTATGTTTTCATTTATATAAAAAGGATAAGAAAAAAGAGAAGATATAACTGTATTGGCTTACACAGGTGTAAAACTCTTCTGGAAGGATAAACAAGAAAATAACAATAGAGGTTATCTGGGGAGTGATGGGACCTGAGAAGATAGGGAATAGGATGGGAGAAAGACTTTTCACTATATGCCGTTATATCTTTTTTTGATGTCTGAACCATGGAAATATGTTCCCTATATTGAAAATTGATTAAAAAATTAAAAGAAGCATTTATTGAATACTTGGCTATGGACTACTATAGCTAGGCACTATGGGGGGGATAGAAAAGACAAGATTCTCAAAATCTTTATTTGGGCAAACAAAACATAAACTTCTTAACACTTAGTAAGCAATATAAGGAAACACAAATTAGGACAAGACAAACTGCTTCCATAAATGCTAAGGGCATGCAGAGTAATGGCAACAGAGAGTGTGCTGAGTATAATCAGAGACGTCTGTCTTTCTGGGGGAACTGAACGGCAGGCCTCGGTGTCATAAACAGTGTGGCCTTGGGTAAGATTGAGAGGCTGGTGCCTGGAGAGAGTGGAACACTGGGAGCTTGAGTCTCACAGCACAAGAAGGAGAGAAAGGAGCCATATTCATCTTATTTATGTAGGAACTGAGCTGGGTCTTGGTTTATATTTGTTTTCTACTCTGCTTTCTAACTGGATTCTATTGTTGTTTGCAATAGCTTTCAATCAACTCTCCCACTTGTTCCAGGTATGTATTTATATCATTTACAGAAGGTAATAATTTTACTCTTTCCTTTCCAATTTTTATGTCTCTGGTTTCCTTCTGTATTTTAATTGCATTGGCTGGCACCTTCAATACAATTTTAAATAATTGTAGTGATACTGAGTATCTCTCTTGTTCCTAATTTAGAGGGAATCATCTAGCTGGCTATTGAGATAAGATATATTTTATTATGTTAAGGAGCAATTTAGTTGTGTTAATTAAGTACTTATTTGCTTTTTTTAAATAAGAATGGATATTGAATTGTGTTAAATGCCTTTTCAGCATCTATGGATAGGACCATATTTTTCCTTTTAGACCTATGAATACAATGGATTATAATAATAGGTTTACATTATTGAAACATCCTTGCATTTCTGGAGTTGTCTCCACTAGATTATAGCTTTCTCTTCTTTTAGGATGTTGCTTTATGCTTTTTGCTAATATTTTATTCAAAAGTTTCATGTTGATATTCATAAATGAGGGGTCCGTATAGTTTTCTGCCAGGGAGTGTGGCAGACAGACTTTAAGGTGACCTTCTCGTCTTTAAGCCCTTGAATGATTGACTTACCTTGAGTGTGGGTTGGATCCATGACTTACTTCTAACCAACAGAATATGGCAAAGGTGATGGGATATAAATCCCATATTTACATTACATTATATAAATCTCCATCTTGCTAACAAACTTTCTCTAGAATCTCTCTCACCATTGGTGGCTTTGGAAAAGCAAACTACCATGAATTCTATAGCCACAAAGAAATGAATTCTGCCAATAACCTAAGTGAGCTTGGAAACAGATTTTTCCCTAATCAGGCATCCAGATGAGAATGCAGCCCAGCTGATATGTTTATGGCAGAGAACCCAGCTAAGTCAAGCCTGGACTCCTGACCTAGGGAAAATATGAGATAATAAATGTGTGTTGTTTTAGAGTGCTAAATTTGTGGCAAATTATTATGTAGTACAAAAACAAGTATGGGGACAATCCTTATTAGGCTTTGGTATCATGGTATCTATGTTTTCTGGAAAAGACTTGGACACTTTCCTTCTTTATCTGTACTCTGAAACTGATTAAATAACATTATCTTTCAGAAGTTTGGTGGAAACTCTCTGTTAACCTGTTTTCACCTGATGCTTTTTGGAGAGGAAGTTCTTTGACACTTTTCTCTATTTCTTCTATGTAATGTGATTTTCTATTTCTTCTGGAGTCAGTTTTGGTAAACTATATTTTCCAATAAAAATGCTCTTTTCATATGAATTTTTTAATTTATTGGTATAGAATTGGGCAAAAATACTCTCCTATAATTCTATTAATTTCTTTCATTTCTGAACTTTTTAAAAATTAGGTCGAGTGCTTTAAATAAAAACAGTTTTTGAATTAATTTATGGGTTTCATTTATTTATTTGTTGGTTTATTTATTTTCTAATTGATGCCATGTTTATTAATTCCTTTCTACTATTATTTGTTATTCCTTTTCTTACCTTTTAATACATACGCATAATTGTTTTTAATCTTCGTTTATTGATAAAATATTTAAGACTATAATATTTTATCTGAACACTGTTAGCTGTACCTTATAAGTTCTAATATGGAGTGCTTTAATTATCATCATTTTTTAGATATTTCATAATTTCAGATTAAATTTTCTCTTTGAGCAAGTTGTTGTTAAGAACTTTCTACTTTCCAGGAAGTGGAGGCATTTTGTTGTTGCTTTTGTTAATTTCTAGTTTCACTGTATTGTGATCAGAGGATGTTTTCTGTGTTAATTTTACTTTTTGGAGTATACTGAGATTTTCTTTCTTGCCCAGTATGATTGCTGTCTGTGAAAGGTTTATGGGCACTTGAAAATAAAACGTATTCTCTATTTTTATGGCTCATTACTTAATATATATCACTTGTCTTCTGACATTAAATGTTGCTGTGAAATCTATAAGAGAAGACTGATTTTTTTCTCCCGTATAAATGATGTCTTTTCCTAGCTGCCCAAAGGATTCTTTATTTTTTAAGTCCAGTAACTTTACTAAAAATGTTTAGGTATTGAATATTCATAACATATGACTTTATATTTAGACTCAAGTGATTTTTATTTTAGAAATGTTTTCGTGAATTGTATCTTTAAACATTTGCCCTATTCCATTTTACCTCTTTCCTAGACTCCAATTAGGTATTTGGTGTGTCTCCTTTTCCTATTTTCTAATACCAACATTTTTCTCTCTAATTCTTTTTAACTATTTTAATTGAATTTTGTTTAGTTTTGTCATTTCTTTCATCTGTGTCCATTACTGTTTTCCCCCAACGTTTATTTACTTTTGAGCTCCTTCTAATTCCTTCTTCATTTTTTGATGCTTTTATTTTTCCTACTTCCTTACTGAGTGATGCTCGTTTAGCTACTGCTGTTGTCTCTCCATCTCTTCCCAAAGTTCTTGCTCTTCTGTTTCGTGGCCTTCATTTACAGAGGTCACTGCTACATTTACTTTTTAAAAAAATTTTGTATAGCAAAATATTTTTTTACAATTTAGTCTGTTCCATGCCAACATTTTTTTTTTTAAATTTGGTAAGTGGTTTTGTTAATAGATGTTGCTGCTTGTTTACTTCTTTATTCTCGTGGCTTCTCTGCATAGATGTGTGCTAATTCCCTCTTATGGTTTATTATTGTATGAATTGAGAGTTTGTGGACCTGTTCCAATAAGAGTTTCCTGTAAGTTGGGTGGGACAAGGTAGGGCTCTAGACTAGCTGTTTCTTGTTTCTGTGTTTGATTCTTGGTACCACAGACCCTGCCTCATCCTCAGCTACCACAGACCTAGGCTGCTTCCCGTAGATATGGCTTCTGTATGATTCTTTTTATAAAGCCTTCTCTTCTCTTTCTCTGACTTAATCATTCTATTTGGTTAGGGTGAAGGATGGTGGCTTTTGCCTTCCACTAGCTCACTCCTGCGTCTGCACTCCTTTTTGAAGATATAGACAAACATTTCAAGGCTCAAGAGTTATTCTCCCCTCCATGAAGCGTGTTTTGGTTATGCGTTCAAAAATCTGCCACCACCGTGTTCTGACGCTCCACCTCTCCACTTCCTTCCATGAAGCTTTTGCATGAAGTCTACCAATTTTGGCGACCTTTAGACATTTTGTGACTCCAAGTGTTGTCAAAAATGGAATTTGTGCATTTGTTCTTAATTTTGCTTCTTTTCTTTTTGATGGTACCCAGGAATAAAATAGGAGAATCCTGAGTATAAATCACTGCATCCACACCAGAAGTCGATATATAAGGGATCCTGGAGCAACTGTGACCAGCAGCCTCAGTACAGCGACATCACCTCTACAGAGTAACTAGATATTCACCGCATCGCGACAAACATCTGGTTTTACTTCTTTTATGTTTTCTGTCCTGTTTCCTCTCCCTCATACTGTGATTGTGATGGGGCTATCAATTTCATTACCACACTTCCTGAATCCAAGACTAGGCACATGATTTTATGGCTTTATGCGAAGTGCTCAGCCCACTTTAGGCACATGCCCCAAGCAGCGTCAATCAGAGCTCTTTGGGGGGATTATTAAAGAGAATGAGGGGAAATAATCTTTCTTTTCCTTTCTTTCTTTTTTTTTTTTTTTTTTTGGGCTGTCTTAATTATCCTTTATTGTAGTCTGCCCTTAATTACGCTGGTAATCTTTTCAGGTTTTTTATTTTTTTCTTCAATTCGGAGTGTCTCGGCACACCTAGGTCACCAGCATCCTTACACATGAAACACAGGGAGATCAGCAGGCACAGCCAGCAAACACGAGGACAGCTTACTGGAAATTATCTTTCTTCTTTCCAGATTTCAAGTAATACAAATCCTGTAAGTCTGGTGCTGCTTGTGGTTATCTTTTCCTTCACATGGGAAAAGGCTTGCCTAAGAATGAAGAAATGGAGGAAGAAAGGACAATTCCTGATGACATCATCTGAATGCCTGGATCCAACTATGCCTGAAACCAGTCTGGTGTTGTTACGTGCCCAATAAATTCTCTCTTTTGCTTATAATAATTTGAATTTGGGTTTTGTCTCTTGCAATCTGAGCAATCATGACTGATTCTAGGATCTTTAAGTTTCCCAGATTTATTATTGACTTAGAGAATTTTTTCTAAAATTCAAAACATTTTCCCATTATTGTGACCTATGAATGTGCTATCCAAGAGATTTTAATATGTTTAATTAAATTATACTTTTATAAGTGTACAACTTTATTTTAAAATTTATTTTCTCTTATTGCATCACTGAAAGTCATTCTTAGACCTCTACACCTTAAACATCAGTGTTTAAGAAAATTTTACTATGTTAAGACTGCAAACATCGATGAGAATATCAGATAATCTGCCCACTATTTTGAATTCCCTTAATGCGTTCCCTCAGATGTAGCTCTGATTTTCAGAATGTATGTCCCATAATTTGTTGTTAATTAAAATATAGCTAAGTGACATCACTACTTTCAGACAGAAGAACATTGTACAGCCTTGAATTCCTAGGAGGTAAGCTTGCCTTTGGTAGACGTGTAATGCCAGACCAGTGGTTCTTTTCCTGTGATGCTGCAGCCAGATGGAAACATTTGCAACTCTCTGTGCCCCAAAAGGCCCGAGCAATTATGGATGCTGGCGGTCACTCCACCTCCAGTGACTACTTGGTGGGAAGTGTGGGTTTTCAGAGTCTGAGAATGAAAAGACACTTGTATAAAAGCAGTATTCCTTAAGGAAAAGCAAGATTTACAATTTATACATCTGGCTTTTGGTCATTAAACAGGGATTTTCTATGGCCAATGCAAACAAAGTTGTACTTCAAAATCAGATTGGTTTTAGATTCTATTATCATTATAAGGCATCCCACTAATAAAGAATCACCCTCTTGTTGAAAAGTGAGTCCCTGATAAACACACCGGCCTTTGCACGATTTCTACATACTTTAATAAAAAATTATGTCTGAAATAAAATAGAATTTGGTCAATACCTTTAATATAAAAATTGGTACTGATGATACGCCTAAACTCTCCCACTGTATTAGACAATAATCCTTAAGAAATTATCATTTAAAAACATTTAATAATATAGTATGCATATATAATAAATGTAAATTTCTTATTCTGTAGGAATTTACATGCTGAAGTAAATGATCATGCAAACAGATAAATTATCTGCTGTTAATGAAGAAATGCTACTTTTCAAAAATATAAGTAAAAATTAATAATTAAAAATTTACTGCCAGACCGATGGCACAGCGGTTAAGTTCATGTGCTCTTCTTAGGCGGTGGCCTGGCGTTCACGGGTTCGGATCCCTGGCAGGACCGACCTACCACTTGTCAAGCCATGCTGTGGCGGCGTCCCATATAAAGCAGAGAAAGATGGGCACGGAAGTTAGCCCAGGGCAGTCTTCCTCAGCAAAAAAAGAGGAGGACTGGCATGGATATTAGCTCAAGGCTAATCCTCCTCACAAAAAAAAAAAAAAAAAAAGGAAAGAAAGTTAGGGGGCCAGCCCTGTGGCGTAGTGGTTAAGTGAATGTGCTCTGCTGCTGGCGGCCCAGGTTCAGATCCCGGGTGCGCACCGACCTACCACTTGCCAGGCGATGCTGTGGTGGCGTCCCACATCAAGTGGAGGAAGATGGGCATGGATGTTAGCTCACGGCCAGTCTTCTTCAGCGAAAAAAAAATTTATATTACACTTTACCTAAAACAAAAGACTGAGACCTGTTGGTGACGCTAAATTCTGGGGAGTTGAGCCCTCCCAAGGGTTCGTCAAGTTAGAATGATTATCCCCAGCCCTACAGCCTAAGGAGTCTGGGCTGCTGGGCCTGAGCTGTGTCTCAGGAGGAACTCGTGAGGGGAGAGGTGGCCTCAAAGACAGAACTAAAGGGAGCCCAGTGCGCCCAGCCACAAAGTTAGTTCTGAATCCACACTTCCTCTCCCATCCTCAAGACAAACGGGTGTGTGTGCCCTTCCCCTTCCTCCACACACACTGCAGATACCCCTGTTAGGAATAGTTTTCTGCTTCCAAGCTGCCCACAGTGTTGAATTTACCCTCTTTTGAATGGATGAACAAGTTGGGGCAGGGGAGAATAAGCCACACATGGGAGCCCTAGTGTGGTCCAGGGTTAGTCTTGTGTCATATTTTTGGATAACAATATGCATGACTCAGAATTTGGAAGGGAGACTCTAATAAGAGCAAATGTTTACAGGTGCTTACTAACTGCAAGGCACTGTTATTAGCACTTTACATCTAATTCAAGTTCCATCAGTAAATAACAGTGCTATGAGACAAGCACTGATACTCTCCCCATTCTACAGGGGAAGGAACTGAGAGTTAACACAAATTGCCCAACTTCACATGGCTACTAGCTAGTTAATTGGGAATTCAAACCCAGATAGGCTGTTTCAGAGTGCAGGCTTGTAACCACCACATTCCAGTTTCTCCAATGTAGTGTTTGATTCTCTTACCTATTAAAGAGTTTTCGGGACAAGATGAAATTAAGCAATTTTTGAGGAGGAAAAGGAAGATTGACCCCTAAACAGAAGACAAGCTATCAGAGAGCAAGAAAGAGTTACTGAGAAGGAGCTGTAGGGGAAACAACTAAAAATTTTATCTCTGTCTCTGTCTGTCTCTCTCTCTCTATCTCCATCTCCCTCTTAAATGATCCTGAAGGTATTAACACAGAGGCAGGCTCAGAGGGACCAGAAGTGAACAGAGAAGATGCAAAAGATTAAAACATTATCTTTTACACTCAATTGAGAGTGAATTTCAAATATAAATGACTCAAAATCTATCAAATCAAACTGAGGAATAGATTTTCAGGAACTAAGCCATTCAGTAAGTTATCAATGGGTCAAATTCATGTTTATTCAATGATTTGGTTAGAACCCAGTCCAAAAATAGCTTCCATGGTAAATAAACACAAAAACTGAAAAATATCTTAAAGCAATATGCAAGGTGTTTCTTACTAAGTTTAACTACCACATATCTAATCTATATCTAGATTAATATAATTTAGGGAAAGAGTTTTAACATAGAAATTGTGTGCTAAACTTACCCTAGTTTTATTTAATGTAAACTTCCAACATAAAAACAAAAAAATAAGTTAAACTTTTTGCCCTGTTCTATGGTGATGTTTATTTGTGTATTCATATGTGTTAATTATCAGTATGTCATTGGTCATTTCAGCATTGAAAGGATTAGGTACAGGGAAGATGGAAATGATATGTACTGCCTTAAATGTGTTTTAAGATCGTTAGAGTTTTTCCTTTGCTCTGATTAAAAAAAAATATTTTTTGATGTCATTAATAGTATTCCAGGCCCTTCTGGCAAGCGTAAATGTTGGGAATGACTTAACAGAGTATTTTGAAGAGATGACATTAATATTGTGTTGGGCAGAAAACCTAGGAATGTCTGAATCATCTGCCAGACCAATAACCCCTCCCTGGGAGGTCACTGGGAGAGATAATGTACAAGACAATGAGTGGCAAAAGCAAGAATTAATGCTTTTTATCATTAGCTAGCCTAATAGTCTAATGCAGAGCTTCAGTGAGTCAGGAAGGATAATGTACAGGAGTCTTTTTCTTTTTATTACAGGTAGGTCTTAAAACCAGAGCAGGCCATAGGTGAGGTTTGTCTACTTCAACCCTAAAGACCAGACCATGACTAGGATCCTCCCACTGCAATGGAAGAAGAGAGAAATCCACAGCATATCCATCAACACAGAGGCAAGGGACAGAGGGTGACCAAGACGCACTGGACAAGGCCGGCAGCCCTGGGCTCCACTGCCGCGTGGAAGAATAAACATTCTCAAGAGAAAAGAATGAAGGTGGCCAGAGCAGTCCTGGATCTCTTATCATTCTGGTTGAACAAACGAAACACAGCTGCTTAGTGCTATGAAGAAAAGAAAGCAGACTAAGGTGACGGAAAGTGACAGGGCGACAGCGTCTATTTTAGACACTGGAGACAGAAGGGGACTCGTTAAGGAAATGACATTTAAGTAGATACCTACCTCACGTGAAAGAGTAACTCCAGCAGAGATGCGGAGAAGAGTGTTCCCAGAAGTGGGACTATGGAGTATAATGGTCTTGATATGGAAACAAGCTGGAGTGTTTCAGGAGGAGCAAGAAGTCCAGCGTGGCCGGAGTGGTCTGAGGGCTGAGGAGAGGGCTGGAAGATGAGCCTGGAGAGGAAGGCAGCGGCCAGTAAGGTAGGGCCTTGCAGGCCATGTAAAAGAGCTTGGATTTTATTCTTACCATAAGGGGAAGCTATTGGCAGACTTTTAAGCAGAGTGCGATAGGAACTTTGTTTTTAAAAGATCACTCTGACTATTCTATTGACAATAGATCCTGGGAAGGAACAATGGATTTGAGAGACCAAGAAGGAGGAAGTTCCTGCATTTGTTTAAAAGATGATGGGGGTCTGCCCAGTGGTGCAAGCAGTTAAGTGCACGCGATCCGCTGCGGCGGCCCGGGGTTCGCCGGTTCGGATCCCAGGCGCGCACCGACACACTGCTTGGCAAGCCATGCTGTGGCGACGTCCCATATAAAGTGGAGGAAGATGGGCACGGATGTTAGCCCAGGGCCAGTCTTCCTCAGCAAAAAGAGGATTGGCAGATGTTAGCTCAGGGCTGATCTTCCTCACACACACACAAAAAATGATGATGGGCCTGCAGATTAACAATCCAGCACTCAACTAGAGATGGGGCCATCACCCTTGAGAGACAAATTTAGCAAAATGTCAGAGATGTCCCACCTGCATCATTGTGGGGCTGTTTTCCTAGTCTTTGGCCACTATGTCGCCACAGGGGACCAATGAAACGGTCAGTTCAGTCCCCAAGGCACTTCATGAATGCCTGTTTAATGTTGTCTCCAGAAGCTTCTGAGAGGGCTCAGTACAGGATATGAATATTCCCCCAATGTAACATTATACAGTATCTCCAATTGTTACCTTCCATTCTATTTTCCATCTTGATTTATGCTCTGCTCTAATTCTACCCAGGTTCACCAGAAAGGGTTATACAATGAGTGCTAGATTACAACAGAGACCGAGTAACTCAATGCCAACATCGAGTGTCTGGTGTTTCCTGCCACCCTATAAAATTTAACAATGCAACCCGCCCCCCCATTATCAAACTCTCACGAAGTCCCTACAATGAATCAAACACCCCATTCTCCTACAAATAAATTTTATCCCCTGCCCAAAATGAATCTTCCCTCCCTTGATCCCACTAAGAAATGAAGGTCTGCAATATTAAAGTCTTCATACCAAGGCCATCTCCCTGTCTGTTTCACCCTTTCTGTCAGTGAAGCTTGTGTAGCAACTTCAGCAAATTACAAAGCTTGATCATTCCAACTCTATGTCTGTCACATTTTTCACTTTTCCAAAATTCTGCAGGGTCAAAAGCACCTGTAAGAACATCACTAATCTAACCTCATATCCATTCAACACTAAATATAAAACATTCAAGTGTCAATGCCATTATGCAATAGGAACCTTTTCTAGAATAAAAGATTGAGACCCACAGATATCCTACAAAAGCCTCTCATCAAACTCAGAGTAAAGTAACTCCAAACCATGGCTCCTGGTTTGGAGTGATCTCGTCCCTATCTACCTCTCCAAACTCATCCTCGGTCAGAGCTGCTCATTTGGCATGTCCAGGAACATAGAGAATGACCAACTCTTCCCAGTTTGCCCAGAACTTTCCTTGTTTTAGCACTAGAAGTCCTGCGTCCTGAGAACCCCTCCCGGTTCTGGGCAACTGGTACGGATGGTCAGCCCACACAGCTTGCTTTCTTTTTCTTACATATGCAGGCTGATTTCTCTGCATGGAGCATTCATCTCCCAGATGCTTTACTGGCTCACTCCTTCTCATCATTTAGTTCTCTAGTCAAATAAATTTTTTCAGAAAGGCCACCTCTAACCACCTGTATTATTAGTAGTAGCATTCATCAGTATCTGATACTAGATCTTCCATTCTTCCTTTTAATTATTTATTGCATGTCTTCTCCTCTAGCAGGTAAACTCCATGAAGAATTTTACCTTTTTCTCTGCTGTATCCCCACCTCCAAGAACAGTACCTAATACATGGTAGACTCTCCAAAAATATTTGTTGAGTCCATGAATAATTTTTTCATTCTTTTAAAATAAATAAATACACATTTATTATAGTCTTTATGTCCTGAACCATAGACATCATAATCATCACTACCAACACAGTGATTTTACTCATTCATTCAACAATTTAAAATTTCAGAGCTAGTAAAATTTTATGAACTATGGCAAACCAGCAAGTGGAGGAAGTCAGTGAATTCAGTCAGTCAATGATGAAAGGCGTAACCAGATGGACAAAACATTTAAGTGGTACTTGATGAAGAGATTGCTTCCTTCACATCCTTCTGGAACTGTTATGACTCACCTTCCCCTTTTCTAATATGAATTGGTTCTTTACAATATGGATACCACTTTCTGCAAATATTGTCTGTGGTCCTACAGAGGGCAGAAGGCTTGCCATGTCCTTGAACTTATTCCAAGCACACTCAGTATCAGACGCCTAGAAGTTCTGGAAGCTTCCTCAAGTCCCGGTCTTTTTGTTGTTATTTCTAATTCTAAGATTTTCCAAAATAGATGTGGAAGACTTTTTCAGCTCAAATTACCACACCAGGCCTTTTAGAAACCCTCTCTCCCCCTCCCCCATGTTCCTACCTAGGTTCTTGGGTTCTTGAGCTGCTACTAGAAAGTCTATACACCATAAGGTTTTGCAACCCCCAAAGAACATTATGCATGAGAGACTGGGATACAAAAAGTCCTCTTTTACCCTAAGCTCCGTGCCTATGTTGCCGGGTTTATAGCTTGATGACTTGGAAGTCCCTCCCAGCAACGGACGACTAACCTCATTTGAAAAACTAATCGGAATAAACCTCACCCAGGCCAGCCTCTCCCTAGCCTTACAGATGAACGAAAGGCTGGAGAGGTGGAGAGGTGGGGATGGGGAGGCTGCATCACTGACCCTCCAGAAGGTTCTCTAGTGACCCTGCCACAAAGGTAGGTGGACCCCTGAGGATAAATAAATTGGAAGAGCCTATTTTAAAATAGGCTCCGGGAACCTGGCTGCACAATGTTTACTGGGTCGTCTCCTGGAGGTGACTAAGCTGTCGGGCATCTCCCGGAGGCCGGCCAGGAGAGCCTTCCCCGCCTCCCACACTCCAGTGCCGTCCTGCCGCGGGGCGGGGGCAGTGAGGCGGGAGATACAGCTGGTCTACCAGAGGTGCTCTCAAGACATCAGTGGGAATGATGAAAAGCTAAAGGGAGAGACCACAGCTTATTTTCAAATTCTGTCTTTCGAAACCATGTTTCCCCCTAAAACGCGTGGTCCTCTTTGGAGGATTGTGGTGTTGGCCTGTTGCTTGTGAAGAAGGCCGAGGCGCATCCTCGTCCGGGAGCCCCCTTGCAGACTGCAGAGATTCCGTGGTTCAGGAGCGGCCTTCCCACCTGGCACAGCTCTGGAATTTCAGAGGCGGAACCCAGCCCCCCTCCCTGTTTTCCCTCTCACCAGACCTCCATCCTCCTCAACCTCAGGGGCTTTGGTCTGGGCAGTAAGAAATGAAACATATTTCCCAATGTGTTTTCTTTCTTTTTTAATAAAAATATCAAAGGCATAGTTATCCGTGGCTGAGGAGGGAAAGCTGCGGCAAAGGCTATTTTTTACCTGGAACATGCCCCGTGCTGTGACACACTCATCCAGGGGCGGCGGAAGATTGATGGCTGGACATGTGGAGGGAACTGCCACTGATTGAAATCAGACAACTGCAAGCTGTGAGGGAGGGCGGGGGAAACCGGTCCAGCCGCAGCCAGCCCGTCTTAGCACACTTGGCCTTGGCCGGGCGTCTCCTCGGCCGGCCTGCCGTCTGCACCACGGAGCTCAGAGGAGCTGGGCAACCAGGGGCCAAGCGCAGAGCGAGGGGCTGTGCCGGCCTCCAGGCTGCGCGCGCCTCCATGTCTCCATCTCCCCTGCATCTTTCTAAAAAGCCCACGGCCGAAGGGAACACTCCCTGTCAATCACCCATCACAGGCTCAGGACTGGACAGGAAAAACAAGCAGTCCACTTCCACCAGCAGAGAAAAGAGATAAACACGATAAACCCCACTGCCTCCCTGGCCTCAATCCCTGATGCTACTGTCCTTAATTTTGTGCGGGATTCTTTTATTTGCTTTTCAATGGGCAGGGGCTGAAAGGAAGTGAGTCCTGGGAAATTGTCAGGGCGCCGCTCGGTACCCATCACCAGGCCCGCAGCCAGGGTTCAGGGTGGTTCACAATTGTGCAGCTCTGCACTTGAACTGAGACATTTTTATTTCATTAGGGGTGTCAGTTTACAGCCATTAGCTGAGCGATCAGCCAGGCCCGAAAGGCCTTTTTGTGCCTTATCGCCAGATCTCTCTTCCATTATTCAGGTCTTTAAAAAAGAGAGAAAGGGAGGGAGAGCAGCTTTAAACACATTATGTTTTGTGACTTGTCTCTATCCTCTGGCCCGAAGAGTCTAAAATCGGTTTTATTAGAAATCGTTATTTAAATCCCTGCCCAGGAGCATATCGATCTCTGGAGTATAATGGTTCCCAGATCAGGGAAAGTAGCAGAGAGGGTCTCCAATGGGCTGACATAATGTCACTGACAATTCATTTTTTTCCCAGTTAGGATGCTGGTTTAATATCCTGAAAAAGGCACTTAACACCACCCTTTCATAACATCTGTCAGGGCCCGGCCAGTGGCTTGTTCCTCACGCTGTGGGCTCCCAGGCGTTTGGGGCCCTTCTCTGAAACACACTTCTCTCAGAGGCCTCGGAATTCCTCAGACATTCACCCACCCCAGCCCCGGGCCCAACACTCGCAGACCAGCTGTTACAACTTTCCAGGACACTCCTAAATTTTCTAAATGTGTGCCATATAAAAATAAAATTTAGGACGGTGAGTGTTCAGGAGCTTTGTCTGTAAGGATATAACTCATCCAGAGTCTGGGGTCATTATTCCACATGCTTCTAAAGCACTCGCGGCTCCATCTTGGTCCTCAGAACATTCAGCAGGAATGCCAGGACTTCAGATTTGGGTCAAGGGATCATTTTTTTCCCTTACCTTTTTCTAAAGTCCCATTTTTACTTGGAAAAAATTTTTATATACAAAATGTTGAGAGAAAATTATAATATACACTGGGATTTAGCAATTGTTAAGGTTTCATCTCAATTGCTGTAATTTGCTCAAACTGTTATACTCACGCATACATTGACACACTATCACACATACTCACACACAAACACACACGTGCAAAATCACCCTCACTCACACACACACACTCATGCAGTTTTTTCTGAACCATTGAAACTAAGTTGCAGGCACCCTGACACTCGGTCTCTAAGTGCATCAGTGAGCACTTTCTAAGAGCCATATCACAGCAATACCTTATCACACCTAAGAAAATTAACAATGATTTCATGATATAATCTAGTATCCATTCCATATTCACATATCCCTAATTGCCCCCCAAATACTTTGTAGCTATTTCCCCCTAATCCAGGATCCAGGGGAGATTCACGTATTGCATCTGGTTGTTTTTTGTTTTGGTTTGTTTTATGATGACATTTTTAAGAATCCAGATCAGTTGTCTTTTGCAGTGTCCCTTCGTAGTTTTGGTAAACTGTGTTACTGAAATATAACATACAGCGAAGTACACAGGTCTTAAGTGAACAGTTCCATTAATTTTTACAAAGTGAACACACCTATGAGCTTGTACCCAGCTCAAGCTATGCAACGTTAGCTGGACCCGTCAGCCCCACTCCAGCTCCCCTCGAGTCGTTGCCCTCCGCCTAGAGTCCCCACCCTTCTGACTCCATCCCAGTAGACTCATTTCCTCCCTTTCCTCCTTGGGCTCTGTTCAGTGAGTGCTGCGGTAGCACAGGGAGTCCGCCGTCGCTGGAGTCTGCTGAGATCACTTTGAAGCATCTATCCCACCAGAATTGATCTCTATTTCAGGGCCCTGGTATAAACTCTTTAAAAAATAATTATGCAAAGGCCAGTACAATAAAATCTGCATAAGCCAGTAAAATTTAAAAATTTTAATTGATTTTTCCTCCCTTCAAACTGCAATTTTGTCACGCTGCTTTTTATAAAGTTTTTAAGAACCTATAATATGTTAAAGTTTTAATATTGTTTTCTCAATTAGATAATAACTTATAAAGATGTTTTGTTAGTTGCATTGGATTCCTTGGCAAGTTTAGCAGTGTTTTTATTTTTTAAACAAGAATAAAGGTTTAAGAAACCTAGACCCTAGGATGCTTTCTAAATGCTCTCTCCTTCCCTTTAGGGAATTAGACCATAAAACAAAAAGAAGATTGCTGAGTGGAATACATCATTATGTTATAACTAAAAATTGTTACTTAGAGCAATTGAAAACAGGTTCTTCATGCATAAGCCATGAAAGAACATTTCATATAGCCCTGACCTTCATTTAAAGCCATGGCTGCTCTCTGATGATTTATTTTTGCCAAGAAGCAAAGAATTATTTGTGTCTTTTCAAAGCTATATTCTACATTCATTATAGTTGTTGAATCTCTCTGCTCATAATATTCAGGGAGATGTGAAAGGATATTTTATACTAAAATTTTAAGTATCAGGAGGTAACTGATGATTTTTAAATATCCATGTAATATTTCTACTCCACATGTAATCAACTTCCATCTGACTGAATTTGACCACAGAGGGATGATAGTTGCCTCTTTATTATGGTTCTTTAATTCCCTGACAAATGTTATTAGTGTTTTGACTCTGAATATAATCTTATTTTGGAAGCCTGCATGTAATACAAAAGGAAAAAGCTCAGAGTTGGCTCAGGTTGATTCACAGTCTTTGTTTGAATGCCACAAATTATAGTATTTAAGAACTGGATCAGAGTCATCGTTTTGAAGGAAAAAAACGATGACAGAGTTCAAATAAAATTGGGGCATACATTAGGATTTGATGTCACATTCTTATAGAGAGGGTCCTGAAATCTTTAAAGCAATAAGAGGTTAGGAAGTAGGGTTTGCCGTCTCCTTTAAGTAATGGCCTCTTCCACCACATTAGGGGTTTAACCAATTTCCAACTTAAACCTGAGAGCAACTACTACAAGCTCCATCAAATCATCACACGTTCTCAACGTTATCCAACACCAATTTGTTTCTGACATTTGTCAAAATCCCAATATGGCTACAGATTCATAAACTGTTCCTCAATCTTCTCATTCAAGTCGTCATTGTCTTTTCTCTACGTAAACTGTTAACTGGTTTCCCTAAGTAACTGAATAAGGCATAATTATTAGCCTTCCACACTGAAGCTTTGAAGTAGAATTTTCAGTTTTAACCTTGGTTGGGTAATAACACAACAGTTACATCTAATTTTAGCATTTCAGTGTAAAATTATTCTGTTATATAAGCAGAAGAAGAGACAGTACAAAACAATGAAAAATATTCAAACTGTTTCAACAAACCTAGAAGTCAAATGCTACTGATAAGCAGTAGAAGCTCCTACAACTCACGTAATAGTCACACATTGCAATATAGTTGAAACACTTGCAGAAAACAGTGATCAGTAGTTTTCAGTACACAGCGAAGTGGTAAGATCTCTATTGTGATTTAATATTAAATGTCTTCTTGTCTAGCCATTTTATAATATCTTACTTTTTTTTTTTTTTGTGAGGGAGATCAGCCCTGAGCTAACATCTGTGCTAATCCTCCTCTTTTTGCTGAGGAAGACCGGCTCTGAGCTAACATCTATTGCCAATCCTCCTCCTTTTTTTCCTTTCCCAAAGCCCCAGTGGATAGTTGCATGTCATAGTTGCACATCCTTCTAGCTGCTGTATGTGGGACGCGGCCTCAGCATGGCTGGAGAAGCAGTGCATCGGCACGCGCCTGGGATCCGAACCCGGGCTGCCAGTAGCGGAGTGCACGCACTTAACCGCTAAGCCACCGGGCCGGCCCTATCTTATGTTTTTAAGGATATAAAAAATGATGTATTAAAAATATATTATAGTGAATATATTTCCTGACATGTGTAATGCTTATTACTTTTATCCTGGATAATTTGCTATAAAATGCTGATGCTCGATGAAACAATGAGAACAAAGAGAATTGAAAAATAGAATCATGCAAAGAAATAGTCTTTCAAATATGAAACTGATGTTAATAACAATAGTTAATAGTTACCATTGCCTTCATAGAAAATATATAGTTATTTTTAGTGGAAAGTGATCTTAGAAAATGTTAATTAACATTTTATTTTATAATCAGAGACATTAAAATGATATGATTTGCCCCCAGTTTACATAGGGAGATAATGAAAAATTTGAAAATCTATTCATCCAATTAATATTTCCTTAGTGTCTACTGTGTGGTACACACTGCCCTTGGTCTCAGGATTCCTAATCCATTAATTTTTCTCCTATCCTAGAAGAATGTTTTGATTGCAAATAATGTAAATTTCAATTCAGACTGGCCTAAAAATAAAGGATATTTATTTGCTCATGTGACTGAAGAAATTCTAGAGGAAGTGTGGTTATTTTATCTGTTTGTTTTGTTTTCCATATGCCCACTTGATACTTTACCTAGATCCCCATAATTCCAAGAATAGATGCTTTCTTACCTACATTGGAGAGAGGAGAGAGAGTGGTAAAGAGAGAGAATCAAATTGGAGTAAGGCTGAATAATATTCCCTTGTAAATATATACCACATTTTCTTTATCCATTCATCCCTCAATGGACACTTAGGTTATTTCCATATCTTGGCTATGATGAATAACACTGCAGTGAGAATGGGAGTGCAGATATCTCTTCAAGATCTCAATTTCAATTCTTTTGGGGCGGAGTCAAGATGGCGGCGTAGGCAGACTGGGAACTCACCTCCTCCCGCGGACACAGCCAATTTACAACTACTCGTGGAAAAATTACCCCTGAGACAGAACTGAAAACTGGATGAGAGGAACTCCTGCAACAATGGACAATCCTAACTGGGGTAGAAGAGGGAGAGACTCCCTTCTGGAGAGGAAAAACGCCGCCTTCACAAGCCGCCAGCTTCACGGCCGCCGGGAGCAGCTCACAGGTCCGCAGCCTCCCTGGAGGCGCGGGGTCCTGAGCCGGGGAGCGCCCCCGCTGGGGGCATTTTGTGGACCCAGCACAATCGACACCAGCGGCATAATATCTGACTGTGCCTGCTACTAAAACACTGGGGAGCACCCCCAGAAAACCCGGTTCACAAAGAAACTAAAACTGGCTCTTAAAGGGCCCGCGCACAAACTCACCCGTTCCAGAAAGCATTCTAAAATCACCAGAAAGAAAGGTGCACAGTGCTTTGGTGACAAAAGACTCACCTAATAGGCCCTGAGTGCATCTGGGTGAGGGGTGAGACCTCTCCAGGGACTGGGACATTGGCGGCGGCCATTGTTGTGGCCTGGTGTGAGCGTGCTGACACAGACGCCATTGGAGTTCTCCCTGAGGCCTGCTAGCCCAGGGTCTGCTCCACCCCCCAGAGCACCGATTTAATCCAGTTCAGCCAGGGCAGGCAGCCCACCCTAGAGACTGGCCCCACCCAACAACAAGCCCTCAGGCAACGTGTGGGCCTGCATAGATTGGTGACTGGATTCTCTGCAGCCTGGCAACTGAGCTGACTTGAGCGGGGCAGGGTGTGCACAAGGAGCGGGTGGAGAGTGTGGGGCTCTTGCCTTGGAGAGACTGGGTCCGCTTCGGGAGGTCGGGGCGCTCACACGGGGCAGGGCTGTGTTGACTGTGTGTGTGGACCTGTAGGCGGCAGGGCTTGTCAGCCGCAGAAGACTTGTGCTTCTCAAAGACCCACATAGGAGGTTTGCCCCACCTTCCAAAGCCTGAAACAATTGGGTGCTCCTGTGCCTGAGGCCAGCCCCACCCAGCTGCAATCCTCAGAGAGCTGACAAGAGACATAATAGGCTAGAGGCTTACTGCAATTGTAAGGCCCTGAGCCTAACAACCTGCCACGCTGGGGGCTACTCAGTTAAAAGAAATACTGCAACACAAATGTGGTATTAGAACTTACAGCCAACTGTGCTGGGGCTCCCCACACCTGATAAAGACACTGAAGGGCCCACAACAACTACAAGCAGCTGAGCATTACAACAGCTGGCCAGAAGCATAACTCAGCCTCCCTGGGTGCCTATAGGGAGAGCTAACAGGCCACAATAGAAGGACACACGTAGCCCACATAGGAGCCACCCCTGGAACATTGAGAACTGAGGGAAGCACACTGGAAGCCTCCTAAGGCATCATTTACATAAGGTCACCTATCCAAGAGCAGGAGACGTAGCTGACCTACCTAATATGTAGACACAAGCACAGGGAAAGAGGCAAAATGAGGAGGCAAAAGAATACATTCCAAGTAAGGGAACAGGACAAAACCCCAGAAAAGGAACTAAGTGAAACAGAAATGAGCAACCTACCCGACAGAGAGTTCAAACTAAGAGTGTTAAGGATGCTCACTGATCTGGGGAGAAGAATAGATGAACTCAGTGAGAATGTCAACAAAGAAATGGAAGATATAAAAAAGAACCAATCAGAAATGAAGAATACAATACTGGAAATGAAAAATTCATTAGAGGGACTCAAAAGCAGAGTAGAGAATACAGAAGAACGGATCTGTGAGCTGGAAGAAAGACTAGAAGAAATTACCCAAGGTGAACAGGTAAAAGAGAAGAGAATTAAAAAGAGTGAGGACAGTCTAAGGGACCTCTGGGACAACATCAAGCGCACTAACATCCGTGTTATAGGTGTCCCGGAAGGAGAAGAGCGAGACGAGGGGGCAGAGAATCTATTTCAAGAAATAATAGATGAAAACTTCCCTAACCTAAGGAAGGAAACAGACATCCAGGTAGAGGAAGCACAGAGAGCCCCAAACAAGATAAACCCAAAGAGGCCCACACCAAGACACATCATAATCAAAATGTCCAGAATTAAAGATAAAGAGAGAATCCTAAAAGCCGCAAGAGAATGTCAAGTTACATACAAAGGAAACCCCATAAGACTATCAGCTGACTTCTCAGCAGAAACCTTACAGGCTAGAAGAGAATGGCACGATATATTTAAAGTGCTAAAAGGAAAAAACTTACAGCCAAGAATACTCTACCCAGCAAGGTTATCATTCGAAATGGAAGGAGAGATCAAAATTTTCCCAGATAAGCAAAAATTAAAGGAGTTTGTCACCAAGAAACCAGTGCTACAAGAAATGTTAAAGGGACTGATTTAAGGGGAAAAGAGAAGACCACAAATAGGAAAAATTATCTATTTCCATGATTAGAACGTAATGGATACAAATACACAAAAAAGAGGTTAGATATGATATTAAAAACATAAAAGGAGGGAGGAGGGGAGTTAAAGAGTAGAGCTTTCAGACAGAGGTCAAACTAAAGTGACCATCAATTCTGTATAGAAGAAGTAAGGTACAGAGAAGGAATACTAAAACACTGAGAAAAAAAAAAAGTTAAAAAATGGCAGTAAGTACATACTTATCAATAGCTACTTTAAACGTCAATGGACTAAATGCTCCCATTAAAAGGCATAGGGTGGCTGACTGGATAAAAAAACAAGACCCATATATATGCTGCATACAAGAGACACACTTCAGACCTAAAGACACTCACAAACTGAAAGTGAAGGGATGGAAAAAGATACTCCACGCAAATGGCAATGAAAAGAAAGCTGGGGTAGCAGTACTCATATCAGACAAAATAGACTTTAAAACAAAAACTGTAAAAAGAGACAAAGAAGGGCATTACATAAAGATCAAGGGAACAATCCAACAAGAGGATGTAACACTTGTAAATATCTACGCACCCAATGTAGGTGCACCTAAATATATAAAGCAATTATTAACAGACATAAAAACGGAAATAGACAGTAACACAATAATAGTAGGGGACTTTAACACTCCACTTACACCAACGGATAGATCATCCAAACAGAAGATCAATAAGGAAACATTGGCCTTAAACGACACACTAGAACAGATGGACCTAGTAGATATATACAGAGCATTCCATCCAAAAACCGAAGAATACACGTTCTTTTCAAATGCACATGGAACATTCTCCAGGATTGATCACATATTAGGCCACAAAACAAGTCTCCATAAATTTAAGAAGATTGAAATAATACCAAGCATCTTTTCTGACCACAACGGTATGAAACTAGAAATCAACTATAGGAAGAAAATCAGAAAGGCCACAAATACGTGGAGATTAAACAAAATGCTACTGAACAACAGCTGGGTTAACGAAGAAATCAAAGAAGAAATCAAAAAATACCTGGAGACAAATGAAAATGAAAATACGACATGCCAGAATTTATGGGATACAGCAAAAGCGGTTCTAAGAGGGAAGTTTATAGCGATACAGGCCTATCTCAACAAACAAGAAAAATCTCAAATAAACAATCTAACAATGCACCTAAAGGAACTGGAAAAAGAAGAACAAACAAAGCCCAAAATCAGTAGAAGAAGGGAAATAATAAAAATCAGAGCAGAAATAAATGAAATAGAGACCAAAAAAAAATAGAAAAAATTAATAAAACCAAGAGCTGGTTCTTTGAAAAGATCAAAAAAATTGACAAACCTTTAGCTAGACTCACCAAGAAAAAAAGAGAGAAGGCACAAATAAGTAAAATCAGAAATGAAAGAGGAGAGGTTACAACAGACACCTCAGAAATACAAAGGATTATAAGAGAATACTATGAAAAGCTATATGCCAACAAATTTGACACTCTGGAAGAAATGGATAAATTCTTAGAATCATACAACCTTCCAAAACTGGATCAAGAAGAAGTAGAGAATTTGAATAGACCAATCACCAGTAAGGAGATCGAAACAGTAATCAAAAACCTCCCCAAAAATAAAAGTCCAGGACCAGACGGCTTCCCTGGTGAATTCTACCAAACATTCAAAGAAGACTTAATACCTATCCTTCTCAAACTCTTCCAAAAAATTGAGGAGGAGGGGAAGCTCCCTAACTCATTCTACAAAGTTGACATTACCCTGATACCAAAACCAGACAAGGACAACACAAAAAAAAGAAAATTACAGGCCAATATCACTGATGAACATCGATGCGAAAATCCTCAACAAAATACTAGCAAATCGCATACAACAATACGTTAAAAAGATTATACACCATGATCAAGTGGGATTTATTCCAGGTATGCAGGGATGGTTTAACATTCGCAAATCAATCAACATAATACACCACATTAATAAAATGAAGAACAAAAATCAATTCTTTTGGATACGTACCCAGAAGAGAGATTGCTGGATCACATGGTAGTTCTAGTTTTAATTTTTTAACAAATAACCTGATTAAAAATGGGCAAAATACTTGAACAGACCTTTTTCCAAAGAAGATATACAAATGGCCAAAAGGTGTATGAAAAGATGCTCAACATCACTAATCATCAGCGAAATGCAAATCTAAACCACAATGAGCTATTACTTCACACCTGTTAGGAAGGCTATTATAAAAAATAATAATAATAGCAAATGTTGGACAGGATGTGGAGAAATAGGAACCCTTGTGCACTGTTGATGGAAATGTAAAATGGTGCAGCCATTATGGAAAATGATTTGGAGTTTCCTCAAAAAAAGAGAAAGATAGTTGTAGTTTTATGTGTCTCCTTAATCCTTCTACCTCATACTCATCATCAAATGCCAAAAAAGAAACAACAGTTGATATCAAGTGAGATGTAAGTGTGGTGTTTGGGTGGGATAATGAAGAAAATTAAAAAAGAAGAAAAGCTATCTGGGCAAACTACGAGAAAGGAAGCAGTTTGAAGTGAATTCAGAATTTATGGTCATTAAATACTAGAAGCATCAACAGTCATGAAGCTTCCATAGATAACGTCAATGATACTTTCCCTTAAATTCCAGAATCATTATCTTCCAACTTATTTGGGTTCTAAATCTAAGCATAAGAGGACAAAACAAAAGAAGAAAAAATGTAGATGTGACCCTAGTACACTGAAATACGCAAGGGCACCAAACTTCAAATATACGTTTTATGTAGATACTTGCCAGAAAATAAAGAAAAATTTTAATGCCATTCTCTTTTTCCCATCAAAATGAAAACATATTGGAAATAAAAAAGATCTGATTCGATCAAGGACAAAATTAGTGGTAGGAAATATGTCAAATTAAATTACTTCTCAGTCTTAGATTCTCTAGTTTACTCAATCACTTCACTTTACTGTGTAAGAGAGCCACAGGGCAATAAAGTGAGAAGATGGAAAGGAGAGGAGACGTTACACAGAAGGAAGAAAGTGGAGAATCACCATGGAAGACACTTTGGAACCATTTCCATCCAAAGGCATTCCCAAAATTTGACTTATTATCTCAAGTTTCTTGCTGTATCCATGCCCTTGCCCCTGTGACAATTCAGGTGACAGAAACCCAGTGGGTCATGAACTGGTTTGATTTTTTTTTTTTAATGCTGTCTTCTGAATACAGCTATTTTCTCTAAAAGTAGTTTTGAGAAAGTATTAAAAATTGGCTTGGTTTAGTTTTAAAATGTTTTTCTAAAACAATGTGGTCTAACCAGAGTTCCTTCCTCACTACTTCTCATTCTTTAACTCCTTAGCTATTTGGCTTTCAACTCTAAAAAAGTTTATCTATCTCCATCCTTCTCAACTTCTTTCTAGTCTGTGGTCCTCAAACATGACCACACCCCAGGTGATTCTAATGGGAAGCTCTCATGGAGAATTATTGATAGCTGCTCATGATGACGATCACCTGAATGCTTCCGAAACTCTTTCGTCCCTTCGCCTTGGTGACTGTGCTGCTTCTTTTGCTAGAATTCTAAGCACTTCCATGTCTCTTGCTTCTCCTGACTCCCTAATCCTAATTGCCTTCTCTGCTCATCCATGCTCAAAGCTTTAAAAATCCCCTTGCAAATCAACAGCTCCTCCTCCATCTTCTTTCCAGAACTCCAACTTACATTTCCTATAACCAGCTGGAACTAGCCACCTGAATATTCTAATAACCTCTCAAATTCAAACGTAGCCTTTCTTTGCTCACCAAACCCATCTCTTTCTGCTGGCCAAACAGCTCATATTCTTGATTTTCCTTTTTTAGAAAATATTTTAAATAATAATAATACAATTTAATAATTAAAAAAAAACCTGATGTCGAAGTCCTGCAAGAGACAAATGAAACAGGAATTTTGAGGATGGAGCCTGTACATCAGGATTTTAAAAAGCTCTCCAGGTGTTATAATGTGAAGGTTAAGAAATATTACTAATCAAAATTCAGCATTTCATGAACATCTCTGCTTTTACTCGTGTTTTCGGTTCATCTAGAGCGTAACTCCTCCAAATGCCAACCATAGAGATACTACATATTCTCCCAGGAAGTTTATCTCAAACACTCCTTCTTTCTTAAATACTTTCAGATGCTTCTTGCCGGGCATAATTTCTCCCTTTTAAAAATCTAAATAGCAGTTTCCAGCTCTCCTGTTATGGAAATTAAATTATGCCATGTATCATAGTAGCTTGTTAGTTTGTTTTATTTCTTCATTGAACGGAAGCTTGAGATCAGTGGTTCTCACACTTCAGAATACATAAAAATTGCCGGGAAGAAGGTTAAACTACCTATTTCCAGGCCAAACCATCCAAAATTCTTCTTCAATAACCTGGATGGTGCCCAGGTTATTGACATACAGCTCTGCTGTAGATGGTGCTAGAACCACCCCTTGAGAAACATTCTCTCAGACCAGAAATCTGTGTCTTTCTCACTCCACTCTGTGTGTCCGGCAGCAGCTTGTATACAATAGATGCTCACTGTATGGCGAATACTGGGTCAACATTGGTGCTTGATTAGTAAGAATCACCTCTCTTCAGTCAAAGGAACTTTGAGCCTTCGTCCACCACTGGTTGGCTACAATTCCTCCAGACCTTGAAGCTCTTGGTGAAATGCTATGAGAAACCACCAGCAAAGATGGTGCTTTTCCAGCCCTCCCCTCCCACGTGTCACTCCCTAACACTATTCCCATAGAAGCAGTGTACTTCCAAATCTGTTCAATCTTATCCATGAAATAAGTTGAGAATTTCTCACAGTGAGAAACACTTGACTTTGTTACCATGCCAAAGCTCTCTGAATTAATCACACTGTCCAGAGATTGGAATAGTTCCACCAGTCTGGATTTCATAGTTATTTAAAGCCGAGCAGACAAGAATTGCTCAGCTATGGAAAAGGAGCTCACAGACTCTCTGAGGCATAATCAATTGGATTAGGAGCCTCTCTTCCGAAGCTGGTTTTGTAACTTTGTCCCTTCTGAATTTTCCCAGTCAGCAGTCGTTTGGCCTTTCAAGCCCAGTTGAAGGAAGATGACTTGCTCACATGATTCAATAGGTAAAAATAATCATAATGCAATTAACAGCAAATTTAATTGTCACAATGGTATTTCTGTGCCAAATCAAAGGTTAAAAATTATAGATTTATCTTGTGTTCAGATTCCTCAGAGAGCCACAGAATTGTTTTCTTTGATTGACACTGTAATGCTAAATGCAATGCAATGTTGTTCTTTATTTCACCACGGCTTAGTGTGAGAATGTTTTCATTAAGGTAGAAAGCAATAAAGAAGGAAATTTGAAAAAATTTGGCCTGATTGTATTACCACTCTTTATCCTCAGCAGCCTTTTTAATTAAGAAAGAACAACCATTATACAAAATCAAAGTGGAAAACCAGGAAGTAGCGAATACCTTGAAAGCATTGTGTTGTTTTAAGATTACCTAAGAAAATATGACAAAATGAATTAAAATATAACTACACTATTACTGCTAGAGTAAAAAGGTGGTTTTAAGTCAGTTTTATTCTCTTATTAACAGTTTTATACATTTTTTTTTTTTTACTTAAAACACTGGCAATGTTATGATCAAATAACTTTGTTTTAACTCCCATAATGGGAGAACTAGGATATGTGAGCTGTATGAACATCAAGATCTCACTGGGCTCAGAGAGAGATACAAATCTAGATGATGGAGTCTGTGGAATAATTTATTGATGGAAAGTATGATGTAAACCTGTTTCTCCTTTCTAGGAGAGATGCTTGGATGATTCCTGAAATAATTTTTACCTTCAGGACATATTTAGAACAGTAACAATAGTTGGCTCTTGTGTATTATGATTTTATAAAAGAAATTTATATTTTTACCTTTTGGTCTTGAGATCATACATTTACTTAACAAAAATTTATTGAGCTTCACTACCTGCTGGGGAGAAAGTCAAATAAAGTAGTCTCTGCCCTCAAAAGCTCACAGTCAAATGGAAAACATATATAAGATAAATAATGTCAACCCATCAAGAGTGTAATCATAGTAGCTTGAACAGGGTGCTCTGGGACTATGGAAGAGGTAGAGCAAAGCTCCTTGGTGAATTGGAGAGAAAACTTGACAAAAAGTGATTTGAATTTTTCTCCAAGGGATAATCAGGTGTCTGTCTGACACGTAAGAGAGGTAGAAGCTTTAAATCAAGGAAAAAACTATGTTTGCACAATAAAGGAGTTCAAAAAATTATAGTTTCTTGGGAGAACTCCAAGTTATTCTACATGGTAGGAACACAGGATGTGCATGGAGGAATTGCAGAAGACCATGTCATCAAAAACCTGACCAGCCAAGGGGCTGGCTTCTTTCTCAGGCTATGGAAGCTCTAAAGAATTTTAACCAGGAAAGTGACATGATCCCATTTGTTTTATTGTTTTATAAATAGCTTTACTGTGGTTTTATTGTTATATAATACACTATTTTTGCATGGAATTATATATATCTATAGCCACTATCAAGGCAATGATCATATCTATCACATCCAAAAGTATTCTTGGACACTTTTGTCATCCCTCTCTTTCTCCTCTCTTCCACAACCAAACCCAGGAAACCACTAAACCACTGATCTTCTTTCTGTCACCATAGACTAATATTTTCTAGAGTTTCTATGAATGGAATAAGACAGTATGTACTCATTTTGTCTGGTTTCATTCAGCATAATTATTTTGAGATTCATCAATGTATGTATCGATGAGTCACTCCTGTTTATTACTCAGTTGTATATGGACACACCAGAAATTGTCATCCATTTACTTATTGATGAACATGTGGGTTGTTTCTAGTTTTTATTACAAATAAAGCTGCAATGGATACTCATGCATAGGTCTTTGTAAGGACATATGCTTTCATTGTCTTGGGTAAATACCTAGAAGTGGAATGGCTGTATCATACGATAGATCATGTTTAAATTTTTAAAACATTTCCCAATAGTTTTCCAAAGTGATTGTACCATTTTACATTCACATCGATAGTGTATGAGAGGTCCAGTCCCTCCATATCCTCGCCAGCAGTTGGTGTGGTCAGACTTCTAAATTTTAGCAATTTTAATAGGTGTGTAGTGTTATTCCTCATGGTTTAAAAATGCATTTCCCTAATGAATACTGATATTGACTATCTTTTTATGTGTTTATTTGCTACCTGTATATCTTCTTTGATGAAGTGTCTATTCAAATCTTTGCCTGTTTTTTAATTGGAATTTTTAGTTTCCTTATTGCTACATTTTTAGAGTTCCTTTGATATTCTCGATACAAGTCCTTTATCAGATATATGAGCTGGAATATTTTCTCCAGCAATGTGGCTTATTTTGTGAAGAATAGATGTTTTTAATTTTTATGAAGTCCAACTTATGTTTGTTCTTTAGTGAATCATGATTCTAGTTTCATTTCTAAGAAATCTTTGCCTAACTCAAGGTCACAAAGATTTTCTCCTACCTTTTTTTTTTTCCTAGAAACTTATAATTTTCTACAATTTGTGTGTGTGTGTGAGGAAGATCAGCCCTGAGCTAACATCCGATGCCAATCCTCCTCTTTTTGCTGAGGAAGACTGGCCCTGGGCTAACATCATGCCCATCCTCCTCTACTTTATATGGGACGCTGCCCAAGCATGGCCTGACAAGCGCTGCATCTGTGCGTGCCCAGGATCGGAACCGGCGAACCACTGCCCGGCGAAATGGAGCACACACACTTAACCGCTACACCACTGGGCCGGCCCCTATAATTTTCTACAATTTTATAATTTACCTTATGTGCATGATCCATTTTGAGTTAATTTTTGTATGCTGTGGCAGGTGTGGATAGAAGGCGGTTTTTTTGCATATGGATATCCAATTGATCCAGCACTATTTGAAAATATTTTCCCTTCGCCGTTGAATAGCTTTTGTACCTTTGTCAAAAATCAGTATTCCAACCTAACAGACATCTATAGAACACTTCACCCAGCAACAGCATAATGCACATTCTTCTCAAGTGCACATGGACCATTCTTCATGATAGACCATCTGTTAGGCCACAAAACAAGTCTCAATAAACTTATAAAGATTTAAACCATACAAAGTATCTTCTCCGACCACAAATGGAATGAAACTAGAAATCAATAACAGAAATAAATCTGGAAAATTACAAATATGTGGATATTAAACAACATACTCTTCAACAACAAATAGGTCAAAGAAAAAATCACAAGGGAAATTAGAAAATGCTCTGAGATGAATGAAAACAAAAACAAAACATACCAAAACTTATGTGGGGCAGTAAAAGCAGTGATCAGAGGAAAATTGATAACTGTCAATGCCTATATTAAAAATAAGAAAGATCTCAAATCAATAATTTACGTTTACACCGTAAGGAACTAGAAAAAGAAGAGCAAACCAAACCCAAAGCCAGCAGAAGGAAGGAAATAATCGTCCACAAAATCCTGAAAAAGAGAGAACAAAAGAGGCAGCCTGCTTTTTGACCCTCAGCATACTGGATATATTATACACTTAAAATAATGGCATTGTCATAAGGAAATTTTATTGTAGGGTCAAAATAATAATAGATGTGTAGCTGTTAGGTACATAATAAAGTTGACATTTGTATGTCATTTATTATGAAAGAGACTATGACTTTGGAGAACATAGATTTAACACAACTTGACCCCAAAATTCTACACATGGTGTTTCCATAGTACAGATGTTCACTCTGAGCTTATAGCTTATTACATAACATACCAGTGGGAGAAATATTCATTTCAACAATACGTGGCCAATGTTATTCACCATAAAATTCTGTCTGAGCAACAAGTCCCTGAAATATACCCTATTTGTGCATTAAAAAATAGACTGGAAATTTTAAGAGGAAATTATAAGGTTGGATTCAAGTAAATTTTTTAAAAGATAAGCATAGAAATCAATCTCATGGATTTAAGAAAGTGTGCTCTTACCCAGAGTACTTTGAATTAACATAAAAATGAAAAGTCCTCCACATCTGTGGATTATGGAGAAAACTGAGTAAAATCCAGTTTTATATATGTGGGGAATGTTTTGTTACTGTTCAGTTTCTGGGAAGAAAGAGAAAGCTCTCTGTTTGGGCTGATGTACTGAAGAAGCTAGATGATTATCCTAAGAGCGGCTGCAGGAAAACCACTGTGAGCTGTTGCCATGTGCTATAAGATTTACATAAACTTAAAACATACAAAGACCTGAAAAAAAGGATAGAGTTACATAACAAGTAAACAAAAATCAGTTCTTTTAATTTTTCTGTATACGGTCTCGTTCATACAGCAGACAATGCCTGGTCATAAGCATAACAGATCACTACCTCTGCCCTCCACACCATGTTCTACATGAAGCTAGCTGAGATCCAATGTGGTAAATCACAGGACAATGCTAGCTTGAGATCAGGTACTCACAGAACATCTAATATGAGCAGTGCAAGGAAATCCAAGATCTGATATAGCCAGAGGGTCAGGGCAGCAGCATTTCAATTCAAAGTCTGAAGGAAAATAGTCTCAGTAGAAAATCATTGGGTTTCAGGGCCATCACGTACTCTAGACTTAGGTACAGTTTCCATACTGTCAAAAACTTCTTAGCATCCACTCTTATATGGATAATCATCTTTTTCCAGGAGGTGGAATTCACAGTGTGTGAATTCTTAAACAAAAATAAAAAGGAAAATATAAAATAACCCATTTTAGAAATTCAGGAAACTCAGGAAGACAGGAAGTTAAATCTGGAGTAGGAATACCTTAAGATTTAGATATTATCATGTTCATCCCTTTATTCAATAACCAATTATTGAATATTGTTAGTGTGTGAGATGAAACAAGCTGTCCCAATTAACTTCCCATGTGAGCAGGGAGGCTGAGAATACTGGTCTTGTCTGCATTAAGAGTCTGGGGCTGGGTGTAGGATTGAGCTGGAATGGTGACTGGCTGTGGAGCATCCCAAACCACAGAGCTGTCCAAAGCATCACTTCCTAAGGGGAAATGGGCACAAAAGGCAAAGAATCAAGACTTAGCAGAGAGATTGGGGTGCAGCAAGATTGTGCGGGCAAGACCACAAACAGGAGACAGAACCAAAAGAGACGGCTTCAGACATCAGCATGGAGAAGGCAGCCTTCCTGCAAAGAGAACTATCTTGTGCAATAATGCAACGAAGACACTAATTCTTGTTTTACGGCAACCGTTGAAGACTTCTTAAAATCTTTTCCGTTAACTCCTTAATCAAAATATAGTGTCTTTTGGGAATGGACGCTTATATATTTAATTTTATATTTCTAGCCACCCACTCAGTGTTTTACAGGCAGTAAGGGCCTAACAATTATTTGGTGACATTGGATTTAAATTTATTATGTAAACGTTGTAGCAGTCCAATATATCCTTGAAACATCTGACTATGATAAATTTCTGGACATTATTGCCAAGTGAATAATCATAACTACCTGGTGCCAGATATTAGGAGTTGCTGGGTTTCAGCCTGAGAGTTTACAAACACTGTTCTGTGCAGCTGGATCTTCCTCTTATAAAACCTATACTGTTGAGACTCGACTCAGCAATCAGCACACTGATTAGGTTTTCTGCCAGCAGAGCCAGGGGGTGGTGGTGTCTAAACACTTTCTGGAGCACATATTTCAACGCTCTGCTGAACCCATTGGACATAAATTTCTGCATACACGATATGGACAATATGCATTTGAAAAGCTGCTTCTTTAATATTTTGTGATACGAAAAGTGTGTTTCGTACTTTAAATAATCTTACAACAGTCACCAAAAGCTTTCCTGCTAGGAGAGACAGAGCTGATAATAAATCATCTTACTGTATATCATCAACCACAGGGGTTTTCCCAAGCGCACCATGCTTCTATTCAGGATTCCAACTCTTGTTTGTCTTTGATATTTATTCTAACTTATTAGATACAAAGCTGAAACTTTCAGATCCTCTGTTAACATAACCAAATAACTCATAGATTTCTATCACATTACTTTAACTCCCATATTTATATTCAACACATAACTCCTCTTCCTTTTTCCCATATTCACATCCAACACATAACTCCTTCCTCAACACAAAAACTTCCCTCCAAACATCTACAATCAGTCTTATAAGGAGGAAAGACATAGTCTCACACAGAGGAAACTTTATTCAAAAGATGCATAACAAGCCAGTTACAGTAAAGAGCAATGGGCACATGAGATTCAAGCTAGATGCCAATGACACATATTACAGAAGAGTTCAATGTGCCACAAAGTCATTAATTTGAATTTAATTCTCCCTTGAAGAAAATAACTCTGTTTTTTCTCTTCTATCCTCTATTCCTCATCTCTTCCTCCCAAAACACGAAAGACAACCCTGGCAGAACGACCAGATTGATCTAATTACTGTTTTGTTTTGTTTTTCTGGCCAGTGACCACAACTGATAACAGATATGAAAATGTAAATGCAAAACTCACTGAAGAAAATTGTTTGTAATTAGATTTAATCTCCGAATAAATATAATATATAAGCCTGTGTACCTATGTGTGCTTCAAGTTAATTAAGCTCAGTTATAAGATCACTAATTAACATAGAAAAGTCCATCAGTGGCAAGCTGTGTTTGACTTTAGAATATTTTTCTTCTGCTGCTATGCTCTAAGAAAGAAATGTTTGATCATATTTGCTTTAGTAGTAACGGTATTTGACACCCGCATGGTGTTTTACACATTTTGGCAGCCCGTATAAAAACAAACTCTGGATCTATAAACAGTATTATTATACTGAAATATACATAGCACACACACAAAACTCATGAAGGTGTGGCCTTCATGTCCAACGCCACCAAACTGAACAAAAAGTATAATAAACCGGGTCATGACTTGATTGCTTTCCAGAATGTTAAGACAAAATTTTTTATCTGGAATCAAACATTTTCAGAAATGCTAGCCTATAATAAAGTTTTAATGGATAAGCTCTCCTTATTCTTTGTAGGAAATTATAGTGATTTTTCTTCATTGTCTGCTTCAGATATTTTGGTATTATAAAATTATCATTACAGCTTTCAGGAGACCATCCTCCTGGATGGCACTCGAATTGATTCCTAGGAAGAATCAGGGGAAAGTTGATGAACCTGAGAGCTTGAAGGTGAATATTTATTGAATTTAGGATGTGTCCCATGATGTGATATAGATGTGTCATCTAGACAACATTTGGACTAGAAATAAGAACATACTGGACTGTCCAGCAAGAGTAACAAAAGTAGGTAGCAGTTAGGCGTGGTCAGAGAGACAAACAGTGTAGACGGCAGCAGGCTTTGGGATGGCAGTGCCAAAGCTGAATCCAGACACCGGCTTAGAATGTAAACTGAGCTGCAGTACCTAAATTTGGAAGTGATGACTTCAGGGGAAAAAAATTGAATCAGAAAAAAATGAGTGGAAGAAGCTAGGACATTGGAGTCATCCAAAAAGAATAAAGAAAAAGATTATCAAGACATTCCAGGTCCGGCCCCGTGGCTTAGCAGTTAAGTGCGCGCGCTCCGCTACTGGCGGCCCGGGTTCGGATCCCGGGCGCACACCGACGCACGGCTTCTCCGGCCACGTTGAGGCTGCATCCCACATACAGCAACTAGAAGGATGTGCAACTGTGACATACAACTATCTACTGGGCTTTGGGGAAAAAAAAAAAGGAGGAGGATTGGCAATAGATGTTAGCTCAGAGCCGGTCTTCCTCAGCAAAAAGAGTAGGATTAGCACAGATGTTAGCTCAGGGCTGATCTTCCTCACACACACACAAAAAAAGACGTTCCAGATCCTGGGGAGGAATCTTTGGGGAGGTCATAGAAGAAAATTCTTATCTCAACTAAGAAAGCAAGGGCTACCCACAGAACCCAAGAAAACTAGAAGAACAACATAATTGAGGAAGCTCAGCTGATTGGCCAGAGGAATCAATCTTAGGGCCAGGACCTGAACAAAAGTTTTAGAAGTGAGTTTCCGAAAATCCCCCAGATTTGGAAGTCCAGTTTTTCCCCAATCTATCTATTGCTAAAGGCTGTGTACTGTTGTCTAGCGTTCCACCAAGATAAGACTGGATGTGCCTTGCTCCCAAATTGGAACCAAAGTAAACAAGGGAGCCCTTTACATGTTAATGAACTGAAACTAATATCATTAATACTTCTAAGAAATTCTGTTGGGCTGGCAGAGTGGACATGAGGACCAGTACTCAACATTGAGTAGGTGCCTGAAAATTCTATGCTGTTTTACTCTCAGGTGTCATAACTAACCCAGATATCCTCTCTTCCAGGACTATCCTCTGCTCAAAGGCACCAAACAGGGACCTGGTCACTTAAAATCACTGTGCAAGTCACTTCAGGGGCGTGTATAAGTGATTTTGTGAATTGGTGTTTAAGACTTTTTGTGTCAGAGTACTTCTCTGTTGGCCTCTCATCATGCTAGTCTCTTTAATGTCTTAAATAAAGCAAATAATAATATTAACTCCACTAGAAGGGTGTTATTACTGGTTTCTCAACACCTTGGAGATGACTTTTTGGTGACTCTGTGGCTGCGTAGCTGAGATTCCTTAAAATTACAACAGAATTTACAAAATATTTTAGAGACTGCAATGGCAGCCATAAGTGATTTCACATGTCCTTGGGAGATGCTCTCTAACAAATTGGTAAAATATAAGTAACTTTACTATTTGTTGTATTTAGGTAATCTCTGATTACTTTTGGTTTCTTTCAGGTAAAGTGATCCGAGTGGTTGTTGTAGAGACAATGGCAAAGAGACTATCCTGCTTTGTAGGATAAGAGCACCAAATGGAAATGAGATGGTGGTAGCTGTAGACAGGTCAGACACCTAAGGCCTGAAGAAGATGAAAAGGGGTCAGTAAGATACCTAACTTGACCCTAAACATTATCCTAGACCTTTAAGTGAAAAGGAGCCAGTGTTCCACCCTCAAAGCTATACTACACCAATAGTTCTCTGATTCTGATGAGAAATCACTGCGAGGTAGGAAACAGTGTGCTGAGTATACACAATAACAAAAGTTTCATGGGTGATCTACAGAAGAGTTGTTTGAAAAACCTAGTTATCAACGGAAAGAAAGAAATGGTGTCTTTCTTTCTAATTATCAAAAGGAACAAAAGAAAGAAATGGCTACATGGGAAGGGAACTAACATTTGCTGAGAGTCTTCATATTATTACATTAATCTCAGCAACATTGGTGTAAGGTAGGTAATTAATCCCGATTTTCAGAGAAGGTAACTGAAGCTTTAGAAGGTGATGCAATTTGTTTGAGATGTGGATTTAGATATGTCCGCTGAGTTAGGGCTACAGTGAAAAATGCAGGTGTGGCCTCTTCTTCTTGATGTTGATTATCATAAAAATGTATCTGCTTCGTGCCTATTAACTCTTAACACCTACAGCTGAAAGACTAAAATAAAACCTTCGAAGCCTTGTTTCCAGGCTTTGCTTTTCAGAGCCTTAATCTCCTCCGAGTTGACTCAGAAATCATCTTAAACAGCAAAAACTGGGCTGAGCTGATGAGACTCTAAACTCCACTTTGATCAGAAACTTTGTCTTTTTATATGCTGGGATATATAAGAACATTTAATTTTGAGGAAGGTCTCTACTACTAAGAAAAGTTTGAAAAATAGATATTAGAAGTACCTAAAGGCAAACCACCTTCATGGAAATTTTCAAAAGACAATACAACTGTTTTAGGAAAAAAAGTGTTTCTTTTTTTGAAACCAGAGAATTTGCTATGGCAAGAATCAAATAATTTCTTGAAAATATCTATGCCATATTCTAATTGTCAGTTGATCACAGCTTTTTTGTTCTATTCAACAAGAGATAATTTCATTGCTTGGGAAGACACCTATCTTTAAACCAGAAGACCAGCACCTGGGTGCCTCTGTGAAGTCATAGTACAGTCTGTAACAGGCCAAGGAATGGAGTGGCATCTTAGGCAATGGTAGAGGACCTGGCTACCATGCAAAGGCCATGTATGGCGGTGCTGATCAGATAACATCTCTCAACTGCAGTAGCTTTCTCTATGTGAGTGGATGAATCAGAGGGGCAGAAAAACTAAGCTTCATTTCTCTGCACTCTCTGGAAAGGTCTTCTTAACTGGTATTTCAAAAACATCTTGGAAGGAAGCTTACTACACTTTCATCCATTGAATCTAAAACATTAGTCTAAAAGATTACCTTCTGGAAGAATGACCTCCAGCAATCAGCCATTTGAGTGTTTCAGTCATTTTTCCAGTTTTTCTGAGGTTTGGTGAGATATGCTAAATAGGAAAAAATGACTGACATATTTTGAGGCAGACTTGTCCTCCACCAAAAGCTAAAATTATTAACTTTTAAACAAAGACCAAGTTGGACAAGAGTCCCTTTAATTTTAGAAATTTTTGTGGGAAGGTCTGGAAATAAAAAATGACAAGTGAATGAGTTGGAAATTACTACAGTAATTATACAACTTTGAACTTACCACCATAAATTGTGGATGCTTGTTAGAATGCATACTACAGTTTCAACAAAGCAATACTAATGGGCATCATAAATCTTCAACTGGAGCACCCAACTATTTAAAACAAGCACTAGACCAACCAAAGAAAATATTTTAAATGAGCAATGCTAAATGAATCAAGTCCTTTTCAGGTAGCATGTGTCTCCTGGATCTCACGGTCTGGAGCATACCAGATGGTTTTTGCACGTGTTCAAATCCTATTTGTGAGTATTAGTAATGGGGCAAAAAGTAATAATGAGATAGAACATTAAGGATGTAATAGAAGTTCTAACACTGTTCAGGCCAATGATAGAAGGTAAAAAATTAGTAGGATGTTTTTAAATGGAACAGTAGAAAAAAAGAAAGGAATATAGAATACTTGGATCTTTATTAGAAAGTCATCCACACAAGAGTAGTCATTTCTTTTTTCTAAAAACCATTACAGAAATAAAACTAAAAACTTTTAGATAAATGATGGCATGATCACTAAGTATTGAAAAGTAATATAATAAACCTATAGTATCTATATTGTATATAAATTCTTGGATCAATGAACAAGACTCAAATGCTTGACATATATCGTGTAGTCATTCATTCCTTCAGAAGGATACTTTCTTCTCTGGCCCCCCTGCATTGATCACTAGCTGTAAGGAATATAGAGCAATTGTTCTGAGAATATGAAAGTGCAACAATAAAAACTAAAGTCTACGTAAGTTGTCAGCACTGTTTTTATAGATGCAAACAGAGCATAATTACTTGGTGTGTTTGCATTTCTCATTTTCCTTCCTCACCAGTACAATGGAATGGCTATTTTAAACCATTTAAACCAATTTCAGCTATTTCCACTCTCATAATATGTGTTTGTGATGAGAAATCTGGCATCGTTCGCTGGGAGGTTTACATAGTTGGCAGACTGAGATGCTCTCTTTCAAGTGTGTGTGGGGAAGTGAGGAGCGGGGGCAGTATGCATGAGTGGAATTCACAATGCTGAAAATTTTAGAAAAAAGGGGGAAATGGGAAATGCCTTTGTTACCTCAATCATCTTCTGCTGACAGTAGCCTAGCCTTGGGGAAAAGGAATGCATTTATGTGATTCTCTTCTCTATTAACCTTCAGGCTGATTCAAACGTGGATTTTCCTCTTTTACTCAACAGGGTGCAATGAACCTGATTTCCTCTTTCTCTCTGGAGGACCTTGGCTGTTCCCATTGCTGATGAATCTACGCAAAACAGCCCTGCAGAATAGCAGAGGCTATCCTGGTGCTTCTTACATCAAGTCTTATTTTCAAATGCCAGAAAAGGAGAACAAATAGTCTATTTGTACTTTACTTTATCCCTCAGCTGTGGGGAAGTGCTCAGGGTCCCGCTCTAACATCCTGATTCTCTGTATTTCTACACACCAGTCCATAGTGAAGGGCATTTTAATGCCATGAAAGTGATCAGAGTCATCAGTATTCTTCCTCTGCCTCTTGAGTCTTTTATTTTTAAAAGACTTTATTTTTTAGAGCAGTTTTAGGTTCACAGCAAAATTGAAAGGTACAGAGATTTCCAATATACCTCCTGCCCTGACACATGCATAGCTTCCCCCATTATCAACATCCCCCTCATTATCAATATTTGTTACAATTGATGAACCTTCTCTGACACATCACAATCACCCAAAGTCTATAGTTTACACTAGGGTTCACTCTTGGTGCTGTACAGTCTATGGGTTTGGACAAAAGGATAATGACGTGTCCATCACCATAGTGTCATACAGAGCATTTTCACTGTCCTAAAAATCTTCTGTGCTCCACCTATTCACCCCTTTCTTGAGTCCTTTTTATTTCCAGCTCAATCTATACATGTCACACAGTGGTGAATGTTATAGCTCTTAACAAATATATACTGAATTAGTAAGGGAGTCTTTGAAAGATCATAACAACATGCAGGTTAACTCAGCAAAGATCAGCTAGGTTACTAACTTTCTGGTTCAAATAGATCTGAGCCTTTTCTCTCTGAAACACATGACCTAGGAAGAGTTTTTTGCTTCACTATGCCACCGGTGCAGCAAATCAAACACAGAGGAACAGCTGGGAGAGGAAGAAGCTGTTACGAAGCATTCCACGTGATAGCCCCTTCTGCTACCGTCCATTCATCGGAAATAATGTCAGGTAGGATGTGCTCAATAAGTATTTGTTTTGATTAATAACTTGTTGATTATAGAAAATAGGCGAGGGTTTCTAATAAATAGTTTGTTTACACATGCTATTGATTTTAGTTCTAAGCCTTCATTACTTAGTTCTCGGGAGAATAACCAGGAAGTCACAGGTGCTCTGTGAGCAGCGGGCAACTACAACAAGCTCAGAGAGTTCTCTTAAACAGTGTTTGATGTTCAGTGCTGGACCTGCCGGGGAGAGAGCCTGGACGACAGCAGTGGATCACAGGCAAATCAATTTCCTCCTGCAGTAGTACTGTCCTCTGCAAGCCTCTTACCACGTGTCACGTCTAAAAATCCAAATAGTTTTGGCAGGGAATGCTAGGCAAGTGATTTTCTTGTCCCATCTTGAGTCAAGTTAGCAGCTGGTTTTTACGAAGCTGTAATTCTGTAAAGTGAAATCCACTATGTGATGCTCACATTCATCTTCTTTTCCCAAGGGAATATGCATAAGTGGCAACAAATATTATTTTTGAAAGAGATCTTATTTAAAAAGCTTCTCAATGAAAAATTGGTTCATAGTTAGAAGTTATAGTTTTCACATTAATGTCACAACGTGAAACATTGTTTTTATTAATGCATTAAGTATGTAAGTTAAAAGAAAACAATGATTTAAGGCCTAGAGTCCCAAACTTTTGTTGTATGAAGATCTTATTTTATATGTCAAAAATTCCATAAATTGCCACGTAATATAATCTGTGAAACTCTTACTACCCCTTGATTGGAAACTTATATATAAGGGGAAAGACGTGAATGAGTTCAGTGGTGTTTTCAATTGTTAGTATTTTGTTAATCACAATAGAAATTCATTACATGTGAAACTCACATTGCATAAATGTGCAAAATATATTGTTCATTCACTCAATAGCCAATGCTCGACTTTATTGGAAAATGCATTTGTAGACTCTCCTTGCAACAGCTTTCTGACCCACTGGATTTTGTGGCCACAGCTAGGGACCTACTAATCTAGAGAATAAACCAGCTTGTGTAAGAAAGATCTCATCAGTATTTCAGGAGGCCATTAGACAGCCTTCTGGAGGAGAACCTTGGGAAATACTCTTTCTGGATAAGCATCTGTACAGAATGCTGTGTGTCTACACGATGGGGGCAGTGAGCAGACCACACTCCATGTGGACATCTGAAGGCATCACTCATGGACTTTTCACCTCATCCATCACTGACAGTTTACTGCCATTACCAGAAAAAGCCACATAAACCTCTGTCCATTTACATCAATCCAAATAATTTTGGAATTCAATTCATATTTTGGATAGGTTGATTGGAAACATTCTTCACAATAATAGTTTAAAGAACACACATACACAAGGATTTTTGAATGGTTCAAGCCTGTTAGTGGTAGTAATTAAATTTTAAGTCATAAGCTATGTATATGATACCAAAATAAATATAGAAAGGACAAATTTATAAACTATGCCACTTTTTCATAGATTTATAACAGATATTATATTAAAATTATGACACACAACAGTAAGCTTTTTTCTATTAATATTGACAAAAAATCTCTTAAAAGAAATTATTAAAATTCATACTCTCACTGAGGCATTTTGGAAATGTCTGATATCCAATAACTGAAACCATGCTCTTTGGTACATTAGTGACCCAAAATCTTTAGCTTACAAGAAACTCTGACATTGTAGATTCCATGCTTTAGAAGAAGTTTTATATAATTATATGAGTTTCTATGAATAGGAAAAGACATAGACTAGAGTTTAAGGAATTGAGAATGTGATTTATGAGAATAACTAAAATGTAGGCTTCCAAAAAAACATCCAACAAATCTAAGAAATACAGACTGGAATACAGTTTCATTGGTTCAATTATCATTAAGGTAGAAGCTTTTATTAAACTATTAGCCTGAGAAATTGAAGACTAAACAGAACTACAATATACAATCTTGCCAATTACCGTCCCCTCACAATGGCCATTGTCTTCAACCATAAGAAAGTACCTCACTTGGGAAATTGTTCTGGCAAAGATATCTACCATCCATATGGAGTCTGTAAGATTTTAGTGAGCATATCAAACACAGTTTAACAGCCAGTATATTAAAAAGCTAACCAGATTAATATAATTTTTCATAGATTTAGAACAATTCTATATTATATGCTATATGTTATATACTAAGTTCACACAACACTTTACATTTTATATACAGAAAACCTCCAAGTGCATATTATATTTGCATTTGCTTAGTTTTAGTTATAAGACATTTAGATCATGAATACAACCAAGAATTATTCCACAAAAAGCTGTTTTCTAATTTTCATGTTTTTTCTTCATTTTTAAGTACCGTATGTTAATTTTTATGCATTCTAATACTACATTGTGCTTGACAATGGTGGAGAGAGTCTTGCTTTCCAGGTATGATTTTAAAACACAAGTAAGCTAGAAATTGAATTACAAGGTATTTTATACCTCAGTAAACAGTATATTTAAAATTAATTCATTGAGACTGTCATTCTCATACTCAACAAAAATTTATTAAATTTCTACCATAGTCTGAGCACAGTGTGAATAGAAATATCAAGTCATGTGCCCTTATGGAGCTCAGGTCTAATAGAAGTGATAGATACCTTATGTAGTGACATACAGTAAGATAAGTTCTGACACATGTACATATGTGGCCTGCATCAACATGCCAAGATGGGCACATGTACTCAGAGGTCCAGCAGGGTCTAGGAGTATTAGAAATCGTTCACATCCATAAATGTGATCAGAAATGCTTTTAAAAGAAAAAGTGAGTCACTGTTGGGGCAGAATGAGGATGGTGGAGGGGCATTTTCTAACAGCATGAGGAATACCTACTCACTATCATGTTAGGCCTCAAGTGACAATCCTCAATGCTCCTGGAAAGAGACCAGAATCTCCAAATCATTCTCAGTAAACTTAAGTACAAAATGACTGAATCAAGAGAAAATGCGAGCAGAGAAATGAACACACAAGCGTGGTCTCCTTAGTTCTTAAAACACCTGGGAGTCACTATGGAGCCCCTCAAGGCTGTGGAATGTTGTGAGTGTAGAAACTTTAATAACTGTATTGTAATGGGATTTGTCCCTCTTGGTCAACAGTGAGGAGAGTGGATTCCTCTAGAGGGTCATAGTGTAAGCTATATTCCCAGGGGAACTGGGAAGTAATCTGACCCCCCTATAACCTCCACAGGACAAGACTTCTATGTTCTGATTTACCAAGGTGGTAGGCCACTGTTGCTCCCTCTTTCTGCCATCGCTGTGGCCTGAGGCAAACCGGTCCTGTGCACGCCCAGCTTTGGCCCTGTTTCTTCAATCCACCTCTGGAATGCTAGAGTATCAATTTCTACTTTGTTTTGTCTTTTGTTTTTCTTAGTCTTGGGAAGATGATGAGGTATCAAGATGCTAATAAGCTGGGGCCGGCCCAGTGGCTTAACGGTTAAGTGCTCGCGCTCCACTACTGGCGGCCCGGGTTCGGATCCCGGGCGCGCACCGACGCACCGCTTGTCTGGCCATGTTGAGGCGGCATCCCACATACAGCAACTAGAGGGATGTGCAACTGTGACATACAACTATCTACTGGGGCCTTGGGGAGAAAACGGAAAAAAAGGAGGAGGATTGGCAATAGATGTTAGCTCAGGGCCGGTCTCCCTCAGCAAAAAGAGGAGGATTGCCATGGATGTTAGCTCAGGGCTGATCTTCTTCGCACACACAAAAAAAATGCTAATAAGCTAAAAACAAATAAAAAATTGGATACAGATCAAGGGAAAGACAAAGCTTTAAAATAAATAGAATAGTGATAGAAAGAAAAAAAATTTATTCCACAATAAGGTCTTGACTAAACTTTGATTCAAATTGCAATCCTCAATTAATCCAATTCATTTTCTTTAAACTGCTTTTAGGGGAAACAAGCAAATCATAAGAATTTTTGAATGCTCCCAAATATAACTTTCATGGTATATACTTGGACAATATAAATTTATCCTAAATTTCTATATTTCCTGTACCTTCTTTTATTGTCATAGCAAGAGAATTATTTGCTATTCAGTACACTGTTATTATAAAATATGCATTCATCAAAAAAATCACTAATATTCAGGATTTTAGTGTTTATAAATGTGTGGTATCACATTTTATGAATATTTCAAGAACAAAGATTGAAATCTATAACTAGAATGTTTCATTTCCCAATGATCCCAGAGAGTTAGAGTTTTACTATATGTGTATCTTGTCTGGGACATGTTCAAAAGAATCTATTCTGACCAATTTTTAAGAAATAATTTATTAGTGTGATATATATTATTATTAGAATTATACCCCTATTCCTTCCTTAGAGCTTTTATTTTTCAGCCAGTTTTAATAGGCAAAGTTAAAATGGTGATGTTTATGGTTTTAGGTTACAGGGAGTTTTGACTCCAAAAATCTAACTTATAAAAGGCTGTTCCCATTATAAATGGATCCATTCATAAAGCAAATATTTGTTGAGCATCAACTGCCAGGTACTCATCTATGTGCTCATGATACATCCATGAACAGAGCAGACTAAACTCCATGGCCTCTGAGACTTACCTTCCAGAGGGGAGAGACAGATAACAGAACATAATAAATAAGAAAATTACATCGAATCATTATGTTGTATTCCTGAACTAATATAATGTTACATGTCAATTATACCTCAATAAAAAAATTAAAAATTAAGAAATAAAAGAAAATTACATGTATGTTGGAAAGTGATAAGGGCTATGAAAAAAATAAAAATGCTCAGCAGCATAAACGGTGCTGGGTATGCTGTGGTCGGGGAGAGCGTGAAGAAGAAGGATGGATTGAGTCTTCAGTTGGGCAGGCAAGGTGAGCCTTTTTGAGAAGGTAAAAGGTGAGCAAAGACTTGATGGAAGTGAGTGAGCAAGTGGGCATTTGGAAGAGCAGTGGTCCAGGCAGAGGGAACAGGGGGAGCAAATATTCTGCTCCAGAAGTTCCCTAGGGAACTGGGAATGTCCCCAGATGGTGGACTTTAGGGTTGGCTGAGCCATTAGAAATCATATTTTTTCAACTTCTTTCTTCACTGATAATGAAACTAAGGCTGCATAAGGTCAATGATCTCTCCAGGATTCCGCATCTAGTTAATGGTAGAGGTAGGACTAGAACTCAAGTCTAACAGCTCCTAGCCAAGTTCTCATAAAATTCCACCACACAGACTTTCTTACAATTATCTTCAAGAATTAATCTTCAAGATAGTATTGAACACTTCATTTGAGATGCAATTCCACAAAATATTAAATGCACTTATTTTCTATAAAGGACTTAAAATTTAGATATAGAAATAAGATTTACATAAAATAAGAGATAACACTTGGTAGTGAATAATTAAATATTAAATCGTTTAACATGGTTTAAGCTTGAAAGAGTTTAAAGATGAGAACAATCAGTTACTGTGGAAGTGATCAGGAATGAGACATGAGCTGTGCCTTAAAGGAAGGATCCAGTAGACCAGCAAGCATGAGATGGGGGAATTCCAAATAAGGAGATCAGGGTGAAATCAGTCATTCAATTGTCCCTTGAATCCTTCATCCACAGTCCCCAGGGACTGTGCAAAGTACTGGATTCAGAGGTGCATGAAACCCTGCCCTCAAGAAGCCAGCTCTTAGAGCTGAGGATGCACAAGGACAAGTGGAGAAGATACTACCCCGTAAACAGGACGGGGCTCGCCTTGGTAAGACCTTGACATCATGTCACAGGAGTGCTGAGTTTCAACAGGTAACAGCCAGAGAAAAGAGCGGCATGGATGATTTTAAAGGGAAAGGAACCATTATAGGAGCTTGGGAATCAGGAAGGAAGGGTTTCCAGGGCACGTGTATCTTTGTAAAGTAGGAGCAATGCTTAAGACATTAGGTAACAGGCCATTCAGAGACTAAAATCTTGTATTTCTAAACTTCTCGCTGAAGAAGGTCCCAGGGCATCTGCTGAGCATGGTGGTAAAGCCGAGAGGTTATTTGGACATGGGGAGAGATAAGGTCTAAAAGGGCTACTATTAGTACAATAGGAAAATCAATCAATAATGAATAAAATAATCGCTGGGATTTAGCAAAGCCCAGGTTGAAGCTGAACATTATTCATTTGTAGAAAACCGTATCTCCGCATTGTTCATATTTCTCCAGTATCCTGAGGCCTGGAACTGGATTTGGAAAAGCAAACAGTAGGAGGTTCGGTACTGGAACTATGAAAATTCAAGATAAGAATTTTGGTAGCATTGGGATATCTGACAATGAAGTTGAAGAAGAATTTAAAAAGGGGGCTAGCTCAAGCTAATCTTATAAAGTCCACCAATACTGGTCAATGGACTAGCTGCATCAGAATCCCCTGGGGGGGTGGTCAATAATATAGATTCCTCGGGAGTAACGTCAGAGATTTTGATTACACAGTCAAGCTTGGAACAAACTGGCATCGCCCATAGTGGACATAATGGATTGAAGGGGCAGTCAGGCTTAAAGAGTGGCACAAATCAATGGCAAAGCTATGATGAGATGTGAAGAGATGGCGGTGGCCATGCTTAGAGCATCACCCTTAACTGATTTGAGTGGAATAGAAAAATGTGGAGCTTCTCTGGAAGAGGGCAAGTGCTACAGTGTCACAAGACAGTGACCTTTCAATTAGGTCCTTTCAATTAGGTCAAAGACTTCATAAGAAAGATTTGGTCTTGGGTAAGTTTTATATCAGTACTACAAGTGGTGATATAAAATGAAGCAACAGCATTTGCCAAAGGACCTACCTTTGGCAAAATTGTTAAGTCATTGAGAAATGGCCACTAGCTCAAATTAAATCTAGAAAATCATTTTGTTAAGGTTGAAGCATTTATATGTGGACAGAGTCGCACCTCTTCCCTCTGGTTTTGGTGTGACTCCTTATTCTATAGCTGTAATCTCCAAAAGGTCCTTAATTTCATGCTTTGGTCTTGACAGGAAATGAGATAAAAGGTGTATGCTTGTCGGGTTTCCTTATTCCCAGTTAGCACTGTCTTTCCTATAGCCAAGATGCTCGCAGAGGCACAACTTCATGCTCGGAGGAGAAGTCACTGAAGAAGTCCTTGGGAGAGTTGATGTGTCCTGGAGTAAAGTCTGAGAAACTTTCCGGGAGTGCTCAAAGTGGGCAGAGAGCTCAGACCATGGAGGAAGCTCCACAGAGTGTTTGGGTTCTATCCCACACACGAGGTGATGTAAGTGGAGAGAAATATTTCCAGGCTTCTTGTTGCATGCCTAGGAGGTTAGGAGGAAAATACAGCTGTATGAAAGAGCAAGGCCCTCTCCAGAGGGAATTCAAAGTCGATATGGTGTAATGTTCTAATTATAAAGTTTACGATCCTTCCACTACATTATACTGCCTCTGACTATCCCCGGTGTCTTTGAATAGCTCCACCATGCCTCTTCTATCAAATTATTATAACTCTTTTATAACATTGCTATAACGTGTATGCAAGGGGCCGGCACAATATGTTACACATTTACTTCTCTCCCTTTAAGATTTTTAACACGTGTCAATACATATGGATAGAATGATTGTGGAAAGTATCGTTTATTGCCTTTCTGAGATATGAGGACAATTTAAATAACATTTATTTAATTGTACTATTTGTTGGGGGTGATTTGAAATGGCACAACAGTTCTAAGGGGGTGTGGGTTTTCAATCTATAGCTTAAACGCTTGGCATTTACCTCTTGATGTTGGCTTTCTCTGAAAAGGGTGTCCTTTTCAGGAAGACCCGCTGCTTTTAGTCATGCTATGTAAAACAGAATCTAAGTATCTTGCAAAGGCTATTGCCTTTCACCATTCTCGCTGAGTCCTTTATTCCTGTGCAAATCAAGCCAAGAAGAATCAATGAAGCGCCACCAGGCAAAGATCCAAAGATTCACCACCCTGTTGGCTAACCTAGAGACTTTATTTTCTCTTGGCATGAATAGCCCAGATCTATAACAAATCACCTACATGACCTAACTCTTCCGGATGTTTAGAATTACTCTCCCGGGTCCAAGCTAAACACAGAGCCATCACTCCATGTCGCTTTTAAAAATTCACCAAAGACAAACTATAGCAAAAATCTTGAAACTTTAGGGAGAATATGGAGAAAGGGTTGCCAGCTAAAATAAAAATAAACAAACAACATTTTAGTATAAGTATGTTCCCCATATTTCATGGAACATACCTATGCTAAAAACATATTCATGGTTTATCTGAAATTCAGATTTAACTGGGCTTCCCATATTTTTATTTGGTAGATCTGGCGATCCTAACTAGGGTGAAAGAAAATCCATATTGTGTTTTCCTTCAGCTGGAACAAAATTAAGATCTGGCTTAATTTCTGGGTTTGGAGATGAACAAAAAATTCTGAGCTGAGGCTGCTTACCATGTATCGGGATACTTCATACCAACTTTGACTGTTTGGACAGCTTTCCATCAGATTCTGACCTGATACCGATACCATCTGATGGCCTGTATAAGGCCCTGTTAGTCATCACGTGTGAATGAGTTCCAGTTCCAGCATCTCTCAGCATCGTCTAGAATAAAATCAGCTACTGTTCCCTGAGTTGAAAGGATGCCTTTTTCTTTATTACTCAATCTCTTGAAGCATCCAGTCCCTACTTCCTACTCTTTACGACAGTCAGCATACAGAACTTTTTGTTCTAACAGGTGTATAATGATGTATCTGACTACTTATCACAAGGCATTTTGTTTTTCAAGACACTAACAGAACGCCAGTGTAAGAAGCCTGGTCCTACTTCAACATCTACCAAGAGCTGTAAAATCCTTAAACGGAGAGGTGTTTTGCTAGATGTCTTTTAGTTTATTTGAGGTCATGTGCACCAGGCACATTATCCCCCTTTGTTTGCCTGCATAAACAGCAAAACTAGCTTAGCGTGTTGACCGAGAGTCCTTGTCTAAGCCTGAATAAGAACTATCAGCTTTCCACCTATTTGATTAAACAAAAAAATTGTACTTTCATTCCATTGTGTGAAGTGGAAACAAATTAATGACATTATTCTTTCAGTTCAAAAAAAAACCCTCTCCATAATTTCAGAGCAACAGTGGTAGAAACATTTCATTATAACAATGCAGTTTCCACATCCTATGTATAGAATTGTAGTAAGCGAAACACCTGTAAAAATACAAAATCAAAACTTAAAATAGCATATGAATGGGACCATCCAAACATCTGTCTCCAGAGACAGGATGCAATGCCTGATTAGAGACTCTATATTAATAATCAGACAATATCCGTGCTGTCCGGTTCATCACCGTTAGAGTGGGGCAGGGACCTCCTCCGAATCTCTATAGCATGTACACAATAAAACTCGTAGTTTTGAATTTTTATAAAGAGTAGAGAAATATATTCTGCCCATTAATACTTTTACAAAAAATGACAAGTGTAAATATTTTAGAATTATAAACGTGCATAAAATACAATTGACTCTACAATGTCTGATATGCTCTTTTTAAGAGTTATTTACTAAGTCATCCTCCATCACCTCGCTAGGTTAGCACCAAAATCACAATTGCTTTTGGAAACAATGTATTGCTACACTTTGTGAAACCTAGCAAATGCTCAGAAACTTTTTTCAAAAAATATATTAATAACAAAATTTTTACATAAGAATATTGTCTGAAGCATGCATGCATGTTAAAATCTGCCACCCTTGTGAAGTAGAATATTTCCAACACTTTGAAGTCCCATGCGTACCCCTGAAAGGGTTCATTGCTATTCTCCTGGATTTTACATTTATCACTGTGTTCCTTTATGGTTTCACCACGTATGTATGTATCCTCCCAAAAAATGTTGCCTAGTGTTTTATACATTTACCTCATCTTTCTTTTAATAGAATTTGAGTGGTTCTCAGTATTTTATAACTATAAACGACGTTGGTAAGAATTTTGAGTACAGGATTCCTGTGTACATGTGAAAGTATTTATCTGGAGTGGAAATGCTCCCAAGAGTGCACCTCTTAAACTCTGTTAGAAAAAGCCCACTGTTCCCAAAGTTGTTGCATTTATCTTCCCAGCAGCAGTTATAAGTGTCTTTGCTTCACTAACCCTTGATGTTGTCAGACATTTAAAAATTTTTCCCATCCTAGTGGGTGTAAATATATATCTCAGCGGGATTTCCTGAGTACTAATGAGATCAGTATCTCTTCTTGTTTATCAGTCTTTTGAGTTTCTTTTCCTATGAAATGTCTATTCAAATCTTTTTTCTACTTGGTTATTTGCCTTTTCAAAAATCAGTTTGTAGGAATTCCTTATACATTTTGAGTACTAATCCTTTGGCGACTAAAGATATTGCAAATAATTTCTACCAGTTTCTGGCTCATCTTTCCACTTTCTATATGCTGTCTTTTGATAATAGAATTCTCAGTTTTAATATTATTGAATTTATAAATCTTTTCCTTTTTAGTTTGTGCCTTATTTAAAAAATTCTTCCCTGTGTCAAGGTTACAAAGATATTCACTCACATTGTCTCCTAAAAGTCTTAAAATCTTTGTCGTTCACATATGTTCATAATCCATCTGAAATTTATGGCACAAGTTAGAGATTTTATTTAGTTTTCGTTAACAAGTGGGTAACCAACTGGATACGTTACATTTTGTTGAACTCTTTTCCCAGTGATCTGTTGTCCGTCTTGGTCATGTATGAAGCCCCTGTGTTTGCATGAGACCACTGAGGTCTCTGTTCTGTGCCTCTGGGAGGTTTGTTTGTCTTTGCACCCAATCACACTTACTAAATTGTAGTTACTTTATCATGAGTCATGATATCTGTTAGTTCTTCCTGTAGACAATCTTGACTGTACTTGACTTTTGTTCTTCCATATATATTTCAAAATTAACCTGGGATTTTAATTGGAATCAAGTTAAATATTTTGATTATTTGGAAAGAACTGATATCTTCCAAATATTGGGTCTTCTTATGCACAAATATCGTCGGTTTCTCTATTATTCTTTTCTTTAATGTCTTATATTAAAGCTTATAATTTTCTCCATAATGGTCTTATCTATCTTTTGTTAGATTTATTTATAGGTACATTATATATTATTGTAAAACAATACTGCTTTAAAATTTTATTCTGTATTTTGTTGCTACTGTACAGAAATGAAATTGAATTTGATTACTGACCTTATATCAGCAAAAGAGCTTAAAAAGTTATAACTTCTGCTAATATCTGTGAATTATTTAGGATTTCTATGTAGATGATCATATTATATGAGAATAATGACAGTTTATTATTCATTTTCCAATATTTTGTATCTTATTTATTTTTCTCACATTATTATATTGGTGAGGTCTTATAATTCAATGTTGAATAAAAATGATCATAGCAACCATTCTTGTTTTTTTCTTGACTTTAAAGAAAATGTTTAGTGCTTCCCCATTAATGATGCTTACTATAGGATCTTTTTAGATATTATATTTATCAGTTAAGAGATTTTTATTTTATCTTTTTTAAAGTATGAATGAATATTGAATTTTGTTGAATGCTGTTTCTAAATGTGAGAGAAGTATATTTTTTTTTAATCTGTTAAAGTAGTGAATTACATTAAATCATTTTCTAGCATAGTAATGTTGCTTTCCTGAGATAAATCCAATTGGTCATAACATAGAATCTTTTTATACATTGCTAGCTTCATACGCTAATATTTTGTTTTTATTTTTCCCTCTGTGTTCATGAGTAAGAATGTCCTATAGTTTTCTTCTATACTTCCTTCTCTGACTTTTTGAATCCAGGTAATCTCTTACAAAATAAATTAGGGAATGTTCTCTCATTTGTTTGGTCTCTGGAGAGTTGGTGGAAATGGGAATTCTCTCTTCCTTGAATATTTTATAGAACTCATGATTAAAATTGCTCAGTTCTGTTGTTTTTTTCTGGGAAGATTTTAAATGACATTGATTTTCTAGTACGATAGAACACTTCAGATGTTCTTTTTTTTGTAGTCAGCATTTGCTAGTTATATTTTCCTCGAAATTTCAATTCAAGTTTTCGAACTTAGTGGCATAATAGTCATCTTTTTAATCTGTTCTGCAAGTTCAATCTTTCTTTACTTCCCAATTTTGCTTATTTGTGTCTTCTCCAATTTATTTATTTATGCATTTACACATGCATGCATGTATATATCTTGTGTCTAGTAGTTTAGCAGTTCTACACTCTATTTTTATTCTATTAGTGTTTACTCAAGAAATTTTAAAATTAGTAATTACCTTAATAAAGTCCACATTTAATCAATATATTTACTCCTCTCAAGCAATTCTAGAAATTCAGAATGCATTCTAAACACCCTTTTCCCCAATTTATGTTATTCTCACCCATCATTTTAGTTCTGTTTTTTTAACCTCATAGATTAAACAATTATCATTTTATATAATCAAATTCTGTGTAGATCACCTTCACATTTATTATTTTCTTTTGCTCGCCATTCCTATTTGCACCTCAGACTTTTCTTTTGGGAACGTTATTGTTCTTCTTGAAGCTGGTTCTTTGGATGTTCCTTTAGAGAGGGTAGGTTGATAGCAAACTTCCTTAGTTTCAGTGTAAAATATTTTTATAGACCCTTTCACATAATTCTAGGTTTGCAAGTAATTGTCTCAGGACTTTAAAGCTCTATCATGCTGTCTTCTAGATGTTTTTCTTCCTGTTGAGAGATCAGCCTAGCTTTCATTCCTTCATAAGTTATCTCATTTTCCTCAGTTCTTTTTGTCTTGAAGTGCTTTTACTACAATTTGTTCAAGTGTGGATTCCTGTTTATATATCCTGCTTGGACTCATTAAATTGTCTAAATCTGAATTTTTCTATCAGTTATGGAAAGATCTTGGACATTACTTCTTTAAATATTGTGTTTTCCACATTCTCTGTACTCTCTCATTCTAGAATTCCAAATAGTTGTGTTTCACCTTCTAATTCCACCTGTTGTTAATATTTCCTATCTCTGTGTCTCTCTGTACTACAAGCTGAATAACTTCTTAGACATCTTCCAGTCTACTGCATCTCTCTTCAGCTGTGTCAAATCTTTTATTTAGCCTATCCATTGAGTTTTCATTATAATTATTCTGTTTTTCATTTATAGAGGTTCTATTAGTTGGGTATTTTCCCTCAAATATTCCTGAACATTTGGGATAGTCTGTTATTTCTTTTTCATACTCTTTCTACCTTTTTTTCTTCCAAGTGCATTGAGCATACATATTTTACAATAAGTAAATCAGTAGTCTATGTGTATTTTCTAATTTTTCAATTGAGACCTCACATTTGTAATATTTTATAGGGATATCTTTTGTGGCCCTGATTTAACATGTTTTCCCCATAGAAGATAAATGTTTGCTTCTGCCAGGTGGCTAGAGGCACTAGCAACCCAGGATCAATTTTAACTAAATTTTCATCTTGGGGTTTTTAGACCACACAAATAGAATGAATTCTGGTCCAGAACTTGAGTAATGCCTTGCTTGTGGTTACAAATTCTCAGGAAAGGCTTTTTTTCTCCTTCCATCCACAGCCAAATTTGTTAGTTTTTCTCTTTGGTGTGGTACTAATTCTAGTTCATTCTTTACTAAAGATATTGCCTTTTGAAGGTTCTGGCATGATGAGGACATTTATAATTAAATTTCCCATCTTAATTAGTCCATAGGCTTTACCACCTATAGCCCACTCACTTGGTCTGTTGAAAGAAAGCTCTGGGCCACCAGGGCTTGGCAGATGTCCCCCCCGGGCAGCTGTCCAATTCAGTGCTGTAAGAGATCTCTGGATTTGTGCTTGCTTGTTCTTTTTGGCCTCTATGAATCTGCCTCCTTTATTTCTTGCCAGAATAGTTAAGCATTTAAAAAGATGTTTTTTTTAAAAAAATTTATCCAGCATTTTTAGGATTTTTGTACAAGGAGTTTTTTTTTTTTTAAGGATATCTAATCTGCATATTGTCAGCAATGAAAGTCCAGAAACTATCTATGCAAATAATTTCATAAGTCTCTCTTTCTTCTTAAAAATATCTGAAGGCAGTTTTACGTTATAATGTTAAGAGACAAGAAAAAGGTTGCTAAATCAGGTTTTCACTTGTACTGTGTTGCTTAAATCATAAATTTGAAGGCTCACTCTTTCCATATCTGAAGTTTATTTAACTGTAAATATTTTTGCTTATGTTCCACTATGAATTTGCTTCTTCAGAAGTGTATCCAGAACTCACAATGAAACCTATTACGTGTTTTGATTCACACACAACTATGTTATAAGAACACATCATCTTATCATGAGAACCGACTCATTTTTCCACGCGCTCTTGAGGATTTTCATCTTTCAGTCTACACTTCCGTGTGTGGGAGGGGCAGCTGGTGGAGGGTGGTGGCGCTGGGGTGATTTCAGCAGGTAACCACCAACATTCGTTCAAAGCCATAGGTTTCAAAACATTCTAAGGACATTATTCCCAAACTTTTGAGTAGGAATAATACATTCACTATTTTTCAGTATAAATTATAATTTCCATTGCAACTTTACCAGATAATTCTTTCAGAGGAATTTTCAACCTCAAACTACATGTGTATTAGCCCAACTCTGTACAGTGGGCTAACGCACTATACCATGAATCGGAATTGACTGTGTTCCTTTAGAAAGAAAAAAAAAATGTCTTTAGCCAAAAGTAATGAAGATTACTGAAATGAAAATTAAACACTTCCCAAAGTTTAAGACTAAGAATAGGGCAACAGTTGAAAGGGCAGGGTAGTAGACAATGCCCTTTTTCATCTGAGTTTTATTTCTCCCATTTATAACAAGAAAACTGTCCTACCAGTTGAACTGATCCGAAGTAACCAAGTACACTTTGCAGTTACTTTTACCTACTAATTTAGGGTCATTTTTACTAAATGTTGTTATTTCATCAAAAAGCTACTTAAATGCTAATTATAAACACATTTTAACCTTCCTAGAATTGAAATAAATGTACTAGGGCATTTGACTTGTATGATTTTGGCTGGACAGTCTAGGTAAATACTTCTCACAGTCTGGATACTTACTTAAGGAATTGTTTTAAATTCATAGTTAGTAACATATTATCCTTGAAACTTTTTGATCATCTGTGAAAATACAGAAAAATATAATTTTTGAAATTTGTTCCTTGGAAGGATGCATAGGATAAGCTCTCTGTGAATAATACTGGGAGGGGGAAACATTTACTTTGTGTTTTCTTTTTATCTTCTATGTGTGTTATTTTTTAAAGAATTATTACAGATGTGTTGACCTTTGTGGTTAACTTGTATCCTTTTTGGTGTCTACTTTCCAGGTAGGCACAGTCTTTTCCAGTCGCTAAAAGTACAGTTTTCCTATGATAGCTGTATATTCAATCTCTAGTATAATGTTTGGATTAGGATTAAGAAGGTATTCTAAAAATAAGATAATTTTCTTTTTTTAAAGGCAATGTGTTTTTTTAAATTATTATTAATTTTCCAGTTGATTACCTTGGATTTTCCAGATTTGTACTGTATTCTCTGTATGTGTACACATATATTTATACATATATGTTATATATAATTTTATTACAAATGTTATTTATAATAATAACAAATTCTTAATATTTCATCCTCTTGTGCAACTGGATTGATAACTCCTCAAGACCAATATCAGGAAAAAAATTGTAGTTATGTGAGGTGATGGATGTGTTAAATAATCTTACTGTGGTAATCATTCTGTAATATATATATGTATCAAATCATCCCATTGTACATCTTAAACTTACCCAATGTTATATGTCAATTATATCTCAATAAAGCTGGAAAAAAATATCAGAGATGGCAATCCTTCTTGCTTCATTCCTGAAATAATGGCAATACTTTGTTTCACCAATAAGTATGCACATTTTAATTGCATTAAAGTCTCTTTTTAGTCCAAAATGAATGTAAAATATTATCAGATGGTTTTTGCAGAATTTTTCAAAACTATCATGTAGTTTTACCCTTTTGATTCATGGCTCTGAAGTACTTTACCAGTAGATATCTAAATTTAAACCATCAAGTGTTCTCGGAATAACCTCATTGGGAGCCTTACATAGTCACTCCCTTTGACTTCTCTTCTCCTCATTCTTAGTATGAATTTATCTGAAAATGATAGTTACAATATACTGCCTGCCTCATATTTTACATGCCTTATCTCATTTAATTCTCACAACCAGCCTGCTAGTTAAATACAATTATCCTAACATTTTGGAATTAGAATATGAGGTTCAATGAAAGTAAAGAACTAGCTTTGTTTCTAACAGCTGGTGACCAGAAATGTTTCCTGCCAAAATTTGGGCTCACCCCACAGCACTGACTACTGAGCCTAGGATCAAGTCAGTGGATGTTAATATTTATTTCAAAGACTTCTGGGAAAAGTAATGTGGTTCTGAGCTCCACTGTTCTTCCTTGCCAATGGCCAAACTTCTTACCTTCCTGGCTGTGCTGAGTGCCCCTCACCAATGCCCCATTCCTATAGATGCTCACCCAAGAATATCCACAGTACCAGGAAAGACATACAGATGAGGCCAGTTGATTTTCCCTGTGGAGCCTAGATGATTATGTAAACACCTGACTGAAGTCTCTTCCCCTCTTTATTTCTTAGATCCTTTACTCTTTCTTATATCATCATCTACCTTTTTTTCTTGCTTCTGTGTCATCTCTAACTGCCGCCAGACTGAGCCTCTCCTGAGCATGTATGAGATTGTTCATTCTTATCATATTGTAGGAAGTACTAACAGTAGCAAGTATGATTACCCATTAGTTGTTTTTTCCCTGATTCTAAAAGTTCCATCATCAGAGTTACCTTAAAATGACATATTTTCATCTTCCAATTCTAAATTCCAAGAAGAGTTCTGGAAAACCAGAAGTTGAAGCCAGTAACTAATTTATCCAAAGTCCACAGAATTTAGTAATTCTGGAAAAGTTTTTTCCAAGTAAATAAAAGATAGAGCATAGGTAGTTAACTAAATATCAAACTTAAAATAAAGGCGATGTTAGCTTTGTAGAGGGCAAAGGTATATTTTATTACCTCCATTATGTTCATCAAGTTTGAAAGCCATTCCATGCACCTTTTAAAAAATATTTGTGTCTATGAGAAAGCAAAGGAGAACACTTTTTAACCATTACTGTTTAATCTTCCTTGAAAGGCAAAATCAAACATGGGCACTGATACATAATTATCTGATTTCTGCTTTGAGTGTGTCATCTTGGAATGCAATAATCTGATTCTCAAACTTGATAAAATATATCGTATACATTCTCTTTGCCTGCATTGAGCTTCTAAGAAGACTGTTTCTGTCTTGCAGGGTGAAGAGTGTGGCCGGGGGTAGGAAGTGGGGGGAGTCCAGAAAGGTAACAGACAGCTGAACAATTTAAAATACATGGCAACTCCAGAGAAAGAAAGCCATGTGCACATTTCATTTTGATAACAAATAGCCCCATTTCTGTTGCCTTTACGTTTTTAATCTGTGTGAAGAATACACGGATTAGGGTCAATCTTTCAAGGACACAGGAATATTCTCTTCTAGTCCTAAGTTATTTAAAAACATGGATCTTATTCTTCTCATCACCAAGCATGAGATCTTGTTCAAGAAATATTTCATTCAATTTCTCTTCACATGCACTTAACAACTAACTCTAATAGAGGCTAAGCACATAGGATAAAGGAAGGTAATTTGGGAACAGGTACGGGACCTCAGCATTTTGAAAGTGTCGTGAATAGAATAAGGCATTAGAGTGGGGAATTCTGAAAAGCACCACAGATGGAGTACAGCCATCAGTAATGGCACCTTCGAGCAGACTTCTATAGAAGCTGCATAATAAGCAATGGTAAACCAAAAGTGTTCGTTCAAAACCCTGTGTTCTTGCAACTGTGTTCGTTGAAAAAAATAGATGTATGAAACGCAACCCTTGTCCTCTAGGAGTTAACAGACCAACTCAATTTAAAAATCTCTCTCCACATATCTTCAGGTGTTGGGGGAGGGGGAAACTCTGCTCATCCTATAAATGGAATCATATCTCACGGTGAATTACAGTAACGATGGCGATAATAGCAATATTGGCCAATTAATTACTAATATTTTCACCAAAAAGCAAATTAGAGAAATATGTTTTATGCTTTTTTTTGTGATTTATTTTAAAAGTAGTTTACCATTTTGCACAAGTGCACACGTTATCTTATACATATTTTAAGAGGGGAGGCATGCGAGAAAATATAAACACCCTCTTAATATATGTGTTCTAGTTAATTTACGGAAAATACATATCACCAAAAAGTGAGGAATAGTTAATTTAAGGACCATGAATGTCTTCATGTCTTCTAGAATTTCAAATGCATATATTTTTAAATTTCAAAAGAACAAAGATTTGTGGCTGAAAACAAAACAGAACACACTGTCACCGTAGAAGTAGTAGAGAGATGGAGCATATAACTGAGATTTCACTTTTAACCACAAATTCCTGACTATTAGTAAGAAGCTGTGTGATCTCTACTGGTCCCTTAGCCTCTCTGGGTCTCCTTGACCAAAGGAAGCTGGAGTTAGATCAGTAGGGTCTCTCTAGCCCTTTCCCACTTCCGAATCATGTAATCTGCTGGACGTCACGCTATAGAGCAGAGAAAACAAGGTTCAGGGACCAAGAACCTGGGTTCCAGTCCCCACTCTGCCACTAATTTCATCCACGACGGTAACGTCATTAGGCCTCAGCTTCTGCACATCTAAAATTTTGAACTCAAATCAGATTATTTTTAATATCCCTTAAACTTCTGAAATTTGATATTGATTATGAACATTTGGAAGTATATTTCTGGGTACATCATGCGTTATTGTGAATCAATAGGGGGAGCTCTCACATTGCTTTTTTTATGTATCCCACAAATAATAGACTTTACATTATGTTAATTGCAAAGATTGGGGTGGAGTATTTAACTACAATCAGGTATTTATAAGCCCTGGGAATCTCATTACCCACCACAACAGTATTGAGGTAGGCCGTCTACTCAGCGGTGCCCCCTTAACTTTGAGAGCTTTTTAATCATCCATCAAAGCACACGCTTGTTAGTCTGTTTAAGCCATTTCAGAAGTTGTTTTGTTTTCTGTTTGTCTTCTGGCCTCCAGCTCCAGATGAAGTTAAGGTCCACGTTTGATTTGTATTCAAACCTATACGAGTTAAAAGCAGCAGGAAAGGTTTATGGAGATCAAAAAGCAAGATAGCGTTTCGTTGGGTCTGTGCTTCTGTGGGTTGAGCTTGCTACACATACAACCTGACGTGTGTCCTTAAATTATTATTATTCAATTACATATTTCAGGGGTTGCCATCTTTGTTCTTTATTGTTTTTTTCCCAAGTGTATTACCTATAATTTACTGCCCTCGCTCACAGAATATAAAAGCAGTTCTTCACTGAATCTTTAGGAAGTTTGCTTTCTTTAATTGAAACTGATCTCTTTTATGTTAATTAGAATATGAAACATGGGTTGTGAACTGTTAGCTTTCAAATGAAACTCATACATTAATGTTCAGGTAAAATGAAAACGAGAAAACACAATTTTAATAGATAGTTCTTCAATAAAGTTGTGGTTTATTTTAGGACGGAATTTTATTGCTTACCGTGATTTATACCTACTTTATCTAAAGGTTCGTGGTGGCCAACAAATAACGGCTCATATTTTTGGGCCATTTTTCCCTGAAAACATAACTACATTTTAAAATATGGAAAAGTAATTTATAAGGGAAATGAAAAAAGCTTACATGGAAGATTACATAAAATACATCTGTCTTTTCAAGCCATTGAGATATATAAACAACTCGTTAAAACCTTAAAATGCCAAGAGGAAGAACAAAAGATTCTTTTATTGCAAGGAAATTTGAAAATATGTCTTTTTTTAACTTTAGAGGAGTAAGATTTTACTTCACATCTAAATAAAGATCTCGATTAAATGGGTGTGCCTATATATTTTAAAATAATATCGCTTGAGGATCTTTCTTCAAAGAACTCAGTGGTAGGGCAAAAACATAGGAAAAATAAACATGTTTAGCAGCCAAGAATCTTTTTTCAAGGAAAATCCAGACTTTTGTTTTTGACAGCAAAGGGTTTTCTTTCTATGTCAAATGAAATTTTAAGATCACCTATGAGTTTGGAACTGAATCCGTTACTGCCAAATCTGATCCCAATCCTTAAAATCTGTTTTTGTAATACTGCCAGCAGTGCACTAACTTTAAATAGGTAGCCAGACATATTGGCACAAATATACGTGGTTAATCAAATAAAACTATGTAGCAGTTTGGGACCAATCAATCAACTTTCAGAATCTTTTAAGTCTGAAGCTGCTGTGAAGACATGGTGGCTTGCAGTGAAATACTGCAATCAAACTGCATACACAGCTGCTTTTGAATTCATCTTCTCCTTTGTTTTTAAGTTTTCATAGACCTGCCTCTTAACTATGAATTTTATAAGCTTTTGAAAGAAAAAACCTGGCAGGCCTGCTACTTCAACCAACAAAGAAACGAGAGCTGGAATCCAGTTGGAAGCTGAACGCCCTGCGAGAACTGCCAACTTGAACTTATCTGGTTAACTATTATCGTATGGATTGCACTCGAAATTCCTCCTGATGACTGACGTGATCACACTGAAAAAGAGCATTTGTGTGAAGGGACTTAAACATCTTTTATTGTGCTTTGTAACTTGATTGTGATTCTTTTCAAATAAAAGATAGCTTTACCTAAAAACAAATCCTGATACCCAAATATTAACATGTTTCATTCTTTACAAACTACATTTCTGTCATGTGAGAAAATTATTACCATCCTTCATTACATGCCAATGCCAACCCCACAAGGACTCCACTTATTTTAAAAATTTTTTGGTTTTAAATCGGGAACCAAAATTGCATTTTACAAATGAACTATTTATGAAACAATTCTAGGCCCTGTAGTTAGAAGGTTTTACTATTTATTTGTTATGCATTCTTCTTTGTTGTAATTAATTAGAATTTTAAAGATTTGAAATGCTAATGAACAATTTGGCTCTATCAAACCAAAATGTTGGGTCTGACCAAAATTAAAACTCAACTTCTAAACACTTGAACAAAAACGTCCCCCTTCTTTTCGGTGTCTGAGGCCAATTTTGCTGAATCTCGATAGGGGCCAATAACGTCAGCTTCTAACATATTATGATTCTGCATAAGGTTTCTTCAAGTGTGTGTGTGAGATGGGTTCTCATTTTAGTAAACAGTCTTAGGATGTTTTTTCTCATACATTTTATCATATAGCCCCAGATTTATTCATAGATGAAAATCTGAGAATTATGTCTGAAGTGGAGAAGAATGCATATTTGGAAAATACATGGCTTACAGTGGTAAAGTTTGGTTTTGAGCAATGCTCATAAAAGCATAGCAATGTTAGACGTAATGCTGAATTCAGAGCTGGAGAAAGAAAACTTTTGGTGAAACAGCTAATTTATAATTTAAACATAAATATACCTGTATAGCGAGTACTCTTGTTTTCTTTAATAAAAGCATCACCTATGGAAGTCAAAACGTAGGATATCATAAATAAAGCCAAGACAAAACAAGAGACAGACCAACCCCTGGCTCACCCACCCTGTCCCCCAGCCCCACCCTTGGCTGCCCGGACTCCTTCTAATTCCTAAAACGCAGGAGAGGAGCCTTCTCCGCCCAGATCTGAGCATACCCCTCTCTCCCTTCAACCCTGCCACTCCTTCCACACCCTGCCTAGGCCAGGTAACCCTCTCGGCATGCCCCAATTCCCTTCCCGATACCTGTATCACTGCACTTGCAATGTGTTTAATGTATATTTCATGTGTATCTCTTCATTTCCGACTAAACTGTAATCTTGAAGGTAGAATTGCCTTATCATCTTGTCATCCCCAAGGTTCATAAAATGCTGGCCCAAAAGTCATGGACTGAATGACTGCATAGTTAAACCACACGTTCTACCCAAAGGCCTCGTACTCACAGGGGCAGACTCAGAAGCAGTTCTAGCCAGTTGACTAGTAGAAAGCTAACCATAGAAGAGAGAGGAGGGGTGATGAAGGAATGACAGCTTGGTTATTCTAGGCTCGCACACTTCAGGTTCCGGCAGGAAACGGTAACCGAGTCTTGTACAATCACTCCTGCCGCAACCCAGTGCTCCGCTCCTGTCAGTGTTCGCTGTGAGGGAATGTAGGTGTGTGTTGCCAGAGCTTAAGACTTTTCGAGTAATTGAGAAGCTTAGATTTTTTCTTTTAATGTAAAATATCCTGTTTTTTAAATTATGTCTTAGTGTTTTTTTAAAACACCCTGTGAGCCAAGAAAATATGAGAACAAGCCATAGATGGCACCTGGGCCATGAATATGGCCTCGAAGTAGGAAAAGGATGCCATGAGCATCATCCTCGAATTAAAACAGCAACGAAAATAATCAACAACCTTCCTACCAATTTGGAAAAATATATTTATATGTATGTTTTTGTTATATTTAAACTTATACTCAAGCTTATATATAAACTTAAAATACTTATACTTTTATTCAAACAGATACACGTTTATATTTGTATTTATATTTATACGGCCAGATTCGGCAGGTTAGGGCTCAGACTGAGAAAATTTAAGGTCAGTAGAGACCTGGATGGCTACAGGAGGAGTAAAATTGTAAAAATGCCGACCTTATTACTTGGGTTTGAATCCAAGTCTTCAGACAGCTTGTTTTTCTGACCTTTAAAACCACCTCTGAATCTCTGATCAGCACAGAACTAAGCTGAGAAGAAAAGGTATTTACAACAGCACCTTTGGATAACTTGAAAGCTGCTCAAGTATTTTTGCAGCAACTGCAGGGGACGGAATGCTGGGAAAATAACAGCGTTGGAAACAAAGCTGACTGGTTTTACCTGGACTTTTATATCCAACTGAAGCACACTTCACCTGTGAATAGTGATGATTAAGTTTCTTTCAGGGGACTGGGCTGGTGATTCATGAATGCCACAGGTGTGAGCCACCATGAGCCCTTTTCTCCTGTGAAAGAACGTTAATCATTATTCATGGGTGACATAGTCCATTTATTTCTCAGCAGAGAAAGAATTCCTTTTTTTATCTTCTTAAAACATGAGACCTTCAATTTTATAAGCTTCACAACAATAAAAGATTCCTTCCTAGAATTATGTTTATTAGGCTTGTTCTCATCTCATGCTTGATTTTTAAATATCTGAATTTGTGTAGTTACTAAAATGTCAGGAAGAATCTGCAGTTAAAAATAGCAATTAATTACTCAATAAAATTTCCAAAGACACTGGTTATTCTAAACCAATATTCATACCTATGAACACAGAATAAATCCCATCAGAATGAAATCTGAGGGAGTGGTTGTATTGGATTTTGTTGGTATCAAGTGTTGCTTGAAACAAGTGAGTTGTTGGCTGAAGCTTAGACATCTTTTGATTGTGTAGAGATTTTAATTTGTTGTGAAAATCAACTGACAGTGTACATTCATAAATATTATATTACTTGACAAGCTTTTACCTAATATTCTTATTTAATTCTTCACTTCATACATTTCACCATTTTTCTAGCCATTTTTTTCAAATATTGAAAATGTATTTGAAGTATATATACTTCTTTATATACGTATGGCTAGTCTTTCCTTGTTTTTATTTTCAACCAACAGAGTACACGTGGTATAAATTCTTTCAGTTCACTTGGGTGTCAGATTGGTGCTGAAGACAAATCAGGTGTTTTAATGGTTTAAAATCATTTTTCATTTGCCTTTAGCACTATCATGCCAGATTAAAAACAAATACTTTACTACCTAACCAGATTATGTTCAGAATATATGCTGAGTGACCAAAGAGATTACTTCTTCCCTACTGAGGTACAGATTACATATATGATGTAATAGAGAAATTCAGTCATGTCAAACAACGAACGGTTGCATAAAACTATGAGAGATGTTGGAAGAGAAACTGTAAATATTAAATTAACAAAGGCAACAACTAAATGGCTGCTTTATTCAGTTTAATCAGGTTATCTATTTATATACTGAAACCGAACACCAAAGTAGGGATTAACACCATATCCACTTCTCACTAATATTTTACTCTTAAAACAAAAAGACCCTGTAATCCCAAATGTGGTCAGAGAGAAGATGGTAAGGTAATAGTTTATGTTCCTCTTGAAAGAGTTAGACAAGGTTTGTTCTGTGTTCAGATCTATGGAGATTTTATCTTAGAACTAGTCTAAGTAAGTAGGCATCTCATCTAGATTTGCGTTTATTTTTTTTTTCACTTTATTTGGGAAATTTACCCAAATATTAGCCAATACATATTGAAAGTTTGGGCATGTTAGCAGGGAGTATCAGTTCTTTGGGGGAATGACGGGAAATTTAGCCACTACAAGTCCAGAAAAGTATTTGTCTTTCATTCACTGGAAAGACCAGACTCACAGCCTATTCTACGATGTTCTGTGACAAGACATTCATTTATTGTAGTGGGGAAATGGCCTCCCATATTTCATCAATCATCTGGGTGAAGAATCACAAGGTAGTTCTCATGGCTATGTCCAGCACAAGGACCTAAAGCCAGAGACACTCATAAATAATAAGCTATCAGCCAATCATTCCACAATTTATTTCTATTTGCCAAGAAAATGTGCCCATTAAAATTCATAGAGAATTGAACCATCTTCTCCAAAGGCAAAGATAAGTCAGACATTGCAGACCTACACATTCATCAACTGTATCGTAAATGTAAGAGCTTCAAGAGCCATCTTAGCTGACCTGACTTCTCATATCCAAATGGCTTCTTGTTGCCCCTACTGGACTGTGATGGTTTCTTCTCTAGCTACGTGGTGCAGCTTCCTCAATCCTTCCTTGGTGACATGAAACATGTTTACTGCCTCTCTCTTGCTCTCTCTCCTTAGGGGTGTGAATTAAATCTATTTTTAGGTCCTGCCTATTCTTCAGACTGTCTCAGTCTTGGCTTATGAGAAGACCACTGTCCAGTTCGGAGAGCTGTCAGAGCACCCCACCAGTGTATGTGTGGTACACTTTCCATCCACTGAGAAATCCACTTCCCATTAAAAAGCAAATTCTAGAAGGGAAGATGTATTTCATTGTTACATCTTTCCAAACTTGGTTGAATCAACACAAATGAACTGGATTGTTGAATTTAAACACTTGGTCTGTATTTCTCAAGAATCGTCGGAGAAACAGAGCCGAACCGCTTCCCCAACAACTTTCGCAAAATAAAGTAGAAATTGCTCTCAAATGCTAGTTATAAATGTGTAATCTGAACTCCAGCCACTCCACAGGGCTGCAGAAGAATTTACGATGTGCTAAATATTTCCTTTGTTCTTCCCAGTAGTAGCCTGCTGTAGCAATTAGAAAGCAACTGGCTCCACATGTAAACTGCTAGAATTTTCTAAAGAATTGTTGATAACTGTTCAACAGTCTCAATGAACAGGATTTTCTTATTGTGCAGAATTCTGATTTTTAATTTCCTTTCAAGGTCGTATTTTCTGAAATGTTTTCTAAAATTTTCTTCCTGCTTCCCTGGTGCCTTTCCTTTGCCTCTTTACAAGGAGGGAGGGGGGCCAAGATGACTGTCGTAAGCCAATGGAAGCTCGGGTTCTCAGACTCCTAACACTGCAATCCTTCTTAAAGCCATATAAAGGTCCTTTGTGTTGCTATCAAAAACACCTCTGACCTCCTCGTTCTCATTTTCATAGAAAGTGACAGCCCAGTCCCATCCTTCATAAAAAGGCAAAAAAATCTGCCAATACTGTCCTTCCTCAGAAGCCAGACACTATTAATCATCAGCAGGAGGCAGTATGGCTTCAATTAGCTACATAGTATACAATAAATTCTCAGTTATTCAGTGTGTGTGTGTGTGTGTGCACACGTGGGTGTGTGTGGTGGGCTTATTCAGTGCTGGACACTTTTCTAAGTGCTTTATATGTATTAATTCCGTGAGGATGGTACTATTATTATTCCCATTTTAGAACTGAAAAAAATTAAAAGTACAGAGAAGTTAAACAACTTGCCCAAAAGCATGTGGCTAGTTAGTGGCAGGGCTGAAAATGGTTCTAAAATAAAGGACTCTGGTTGAGAGATCAAATGTTTTTGAGAGGTGGTTTGGCAAAATGGTTAACGGCTAAATTGTAGCATTTGCCACTCAGTTGCTGTGTAATCTCAAGCAAGTTCCTGAGCCTGTCTGTGCCTCTGATTCATCATCTATAAAATGGGATAATAGTAGTACCCAGCTCATTTTGTGAAGATTCAATGAGTTAATCCCTATTAAGCACTTAGAACAATGCCAGGCATACCGCATGCACAATGTAGATGCTACTTTTTATAATCCACATTAATTTTTCTAAGCCTTAAAGAATAGAGGGAAATTAGCTGCACCCTTACTTCTAGTCTCCTTATTTAATCCCACACACTGAGCTAGTTGCAAGAGATCCAGGATGAACTAGATACTGTATCCAACCTGAAGTGTGTTAGAGTTTCATGGAGAAAAAAATCTGTACACAAATTATAAGAAAGTATAATACATATGATAACACATGTGATATTGATAACACATGGATGTTAAATTTTTTTAAAGCCAGCATCATGACAGCAGGATAGTGAACACCACCACTTCCACGTTTCGGGAAGACTTCCTAAAGTGTGTTAGATATTATCCTATGTATTCTGAATGTGATTAAAACACTTGAGACAATCAGCATTGAAGGAAGAGTAGGAGTTAGTCATAAGTGGGGTAGAGAAATCCCAGGAGTGGGAACAGCATAGGCAAGGGCAGAGAGGAGAAAAAGCTATGGTGGATGTCAGGAACACTTGGTTATAGTGTCTGTGTGTGTTTGGATATAGGTCAAAGGAGGGAGGATGTGGCTAGAGACCTTGAGAGGCTGATTCACACAGATTACTCTTGCCGAAGGACAATTCTCATCAGGACCCTCCCCTATAACAAAGCCACCAACATTTCCTCACTGATGAGTGTGGAATTGTGACCCTCCAAAATTTGTATGTTGAACTCTTGACCCCCAGTACCTCAGAATGTGAGCTTATTTGGAAATAGGGTCATCATAGATACAATTAGTGAACTTAAGATGAGGTCATATTGGAGTAAGGTCAGCCTCTAATTCAATATGACTGTGTCCTTATAAAAAGGGGACAGACGTTTGAACACATAGAAACACCTAGAGAGAACACCACGTGAGGATGAAGGCAGAGATTGGGGATGATGCATCTGCGAGCCAAGGAAAGCCAGAAAACCACCAAAAGGTAGGAGAGAGGCCTGGAACAAGCTCTTCCTCATAGCATTCAGAAGAAACCACCCCTGTCAACACCTAGATCTTGGACTTCTAGCCTTCAGAGCTATGAGGCAATACATGTCTGACATTTAAACCACCCAGTTTGTGGTACTTTGTAATGGCAGCCGCAGCAAGCTAATACACCCACCACTACAACATAATGACTGCATTTCTAATTTTTTCCCTGAATTTCCTAAAATAATTGGTAAAGGCAGTGGAAATTAATAAGGAAGTAAGAGGATTGTACCTACGCCAGCTCCCTTTCTGACATTCTGAACTGATATGCCTCCTTCCCAAATTAATGAACACCACTCCAGCACTTAGTACTCTTAAAACATACTGCTCATTCTCTTGTATTCTTGCCTTCATTCTTAATCATTTCTTATATCTAGAATATATTTTCTGAGCCCCACAATTCTGACTCAGATTTCTACTCATTCTCAAATACCCAGGTGAAGTGTCCCCTCCTCCACAAAGCATTTCTCTGAGCCTGGCTCTTAAATTTTATGTTTCTTTATGGCACTTCATATATTCAGATATTCTGCCATGTACCAGACAAATAGCAAACCTCCTACTTGCCTTCTGGCTCTGAAGAGAATTTGAAATCCTTAAAGCAAGTGCAGTAGGTACTTTTGTCCTCATTTATTACATGAATTATTATGGTATTTGACATATGGTAAGTGATCATTACTTGCATATGCATTGCTCTTTACATTGAAACTATACTGACCGTAATTAGTGATTCATAAGATGGATTTAGTTCTGCATTATTGTGGTTGGACTCCAATTACACACATGTTATCCCACTTGACACTGTCCCTCATTCACTGATACTCTGTTCCTCTCATTTCATAACAGCTGTTCTAATGTCCCTATGTACTAATTCTATCATCTTTGTCATTGCTGGATCTGTTTCTATTGATTGATTTTTCTCCTCATTACAGGTTGTATCATTGTGCTTCTTTTGCTGCCTGCTAAATTTTGATTGAATGCCTAATTTTGATTAGGTGCTAGATATTTTATACTTTTTTGTATTAAATTTAATATTTATATAATTTTAGTCTTTGTTCTAGCATACAGATAAATTTTTGGAATCAGTTTTAAGATTTGCTTTTAAGTTTTGTTAGAGTATGTCCAGAATCTCCTTTAGTCTAGGCCTAATTTGTCTTCACTACTGATGCAATACCTCCTAAAGATTCTCTGCCTCATATACCAGGTCCTTGCATTCTTGCTGAGAACACAATCTATTCCTAGTCTTGTATGAGCTTTGGGGAGATTTTTCCAGATATTTCTTTCTGGTGATTCTTTCTCTGAATTCAGGTATTTTCTTCTCATGTATCCATAGTGTTCAGCCAGAGATTTAAGGCAGCTCCTCTATAGATCTCTGGAGTTCTCTTTCTGTCCAGATCCATTTTCTCTGATTCTGCCACTCAATTCTAGCCACCCTAGCCTCCCCAAACTCCCAGCTCTGTCTCCTCAACTCAACGGGACCATGAAGCCCTGTTTGGGCTCACCCTCCATTCACCGTGGCCTGGCACCTCTCTCCTAGCAGACAACTGGAGCGACTTCATTTGTTCCCTTCTCTCAGGAATCACGGACTGCGCTGACTGCTCTCTCGTGCCTGAACACCGTAGTTTTAGAGATTTAGTCTAATTTTCTAGTTGTTTAATGGAGAAGAGTAAGTTTAATCTCAGTTACTCTACAAAAGCCAGCGAAGTACCTACACTGTGTACTGTGAACACTGATTAGAAAGTGCTGTACAGAGTACAGTGACTGAGCTAAATGAATGTGCCCTTGTGAATAAATATCTGGCGTTATTTATTGCCTCTGAATCTTTCACTTTGTTTCTTTTTTCTCGTGGCAGGACTATTTAAAATAAAGTTTGGGTGAAAGATCTACAAGTGGATAAATACAGAGCTTTGGAGTTCTGCAAACCTAGGTTCCAATTCTTTTTTCACCCCCTCAAGCACCATAATCCTTCTGAGCTGCCCTTCATCAATTGTAAAATAGAAGCTAACACAATAATTCCACACGGTTATTGTGAGGATTAAATGTCTGCCACGTCTCTGCAGCTTCTATGGTGAGGCTTTGTTCTGAGATCTCTGCAACAGGATGGATCAAGAACTGGATGTGAAGTTCTTAGTGGAGTCTACCCCAACACAAGCACCTAGTAAGTTCCCTTCTGCACTGTCTTCCCCTGCAAACTACAGGAAACTTATTGTATTGGGAATGCAAGAGAGTTGAAGGTCTAATTTCTGCTAACGTCTCAAATTTTGGGTATTTTTCAAGGTGCTTCTTTACTCAAATAAATAGGCGGATAAACCTATTTTACCACTTTGCATCTTGAATATGAGAGTCTGAAGTGTAATGATGAATTAGTCCATTTTTCATTTTGACAGGCTTTCTTCGTATTCTTCCTAAACTCTTCTTCCAGGCACCTACACCATATGATTTTGCTTATAGTTGAAACAATATTTCTCTTACCTTTTATTTCCTGTTTTACAGTTTCTTCCTATTCTCACTTCCTTCACTGGGCTTCCCCAAAGATTCATTTGTGATCCCTGTGCAATATGCTAGTAACTCCCAAATATTCACTTTAGTTCTGTCTTTGAAATTCCTGCTGATACCATTTAGTTATCCTTTATCAGAGCTTTATTCTCAATGTCTCATCGCTTTCCCCATTAGCACACTGTCATTCCAGTCACAAAGACTCGCACGTCTTCTTCTAATGTTCTCTTATTTAAATTCTCGCATTACAAAGCCCTGACAATCATTCCTCTGTGAGACTTCACCCATAGAAAATGCCTTCTCACAAGAAGTAGTTTGTGGTGAAGTGGAAAGAGCATAGAATGTGCTCACCAAAAATTCAAGTTTAAATCCATGTTTGCAACACATTAAGACCCAGGGTGAAGTCCTTAAACTCTCTAAGCTTCAGTTTACTCATCTGTAAAACAATGATAATAATAAACCCATAGAGTTGATACAAAAATTAAAATAAGATAACCTATGAAATACTTAATAGAGTAATCAGCATATAGAAGATGCTTGGGGCAAGCCCTGTGGCATAGCATTAAGTTTGGTGTGCTCCATTTGGGCGCTCTGAGTTCACAGGTTTGGATCCTTGGCACTGACCTACACCACTCATCAGCCATACTGTGGTGGCAATCCACATACAAAATAGAGGAAGATTGACACAGATGTTAGCTCAGGGACAATCTTCCTCACCAAAAAAAAAGAAGAAGAAGATGCTCAATGACGGTTAGATTGCTTCCTGACTGTATATTCCTAAATCCCAAAGCTTCATGCTTGGACTTTGGTAAAAACTTTGTGGTATTTTCTTCAGTTTTAAGTTTTTTCTTTTCTATTTTTATTAGCAGGGAATATTCATCCTGAACAATGTTGCTGAAGATCACATGAGCTATGTAAAAATTGTTTTGCATATATATCAGCTAAGATGTATTTTGCTGTAAGTAAAACTACTCAAGCTTAAACAGTTAAAAAAAAAAATGAATTCGTTGATATAAGAAAAAGACCAGGGATTGTGCAGGATTCTGGGATGGTGGATTCAGCAGGTTCTTTCCATATCTCCTTTCCTCCAACAACAGCTGACTTTACCTGTGTGTGATGGATTGACCAGACAGGAGAAGATGGAGGAGAATCACATGTGATCAGAACCACAAATGGTTTCTTCAGGCCACGGGGACAAGTGAGGCCCCTGGGCTTGAAGGCCACTGTACTATGAATCAGCAGAAGGCAGGTGTTGTGAGTGACTGCCTCTGATTTCTGTCTGGAATCAAAGTGATTCATCTCCATGAGGCAAGTGAGTGCTACTGGCTGCTCCATCCAGAAAATAAGCTTCTCAAACCTGAGACACTCTATGCCAGGGTTCAAAACACAGAGGCAGCCCAAGAAAACCTTTTTTTCCCCCACTTATTAATAATGATGGAAATTGCAGCTTAAACCTAGCAACTTATAAGGAGCAGCAATTATTTTACATTAACAATATATCATTAGCATAATTTTTTAAGAAAGAAATGCCAATATATTGACAGAGTGGCTGAGACGTATTGTTTACTTGTAGAGTTTAGATTGGAGTAGACTCAATCTCGCAGGGCTGGCAGGGGCAGGGCCAGGTGTGAGGAAAGCCCTGCTGTTCTATACTTAGCACACGGGAAATAGGCCACTGAGGGTGGCCGAGGAAACAGGCTTTCCCCTTATAATGAAAACATTCTCTGCCTTTGCCACATATCTCTACTGACATTTCTCTTTTATCATCTTTCCAAGGAGTCCACTTGCTGGACAAAATGCTAGATGGTAAAATTGGAGACACTGGAGTTAGTTCTTCCCTTTGGAGGGGGACCAAGGAATGAAGGAAGTTGGTTCTGTGCCCAGAAAGAAGCCAACTTGAAGAGCCAAAAGTTATGCAGAAGACAGAGAACATTAAATGGGAAATTAGCTAATTTTCCTACCCTCTTACGTGCTAATGACAATCTTTTAAAATCTGTATAACTCAAACTCATGCCAGCTGCTACCTAATCCTCTCCTTGGAGCTTCCTTCCAACCCGCCCCCATTTCAATCTTTAGCCTCAGCCTTCCTCACATATGCAAACCCACTTCCATCAAAACATTAGCAAGAAACCGTAGATTTCATTTTAAGATGAAGAGAGGAGAAAATTTTATCATAAAACCAGCAACCACTGTTTGAAATATTTCCTTAGACATTTCTACAATGTCTCCGTCTACTGAACTGCCTGGGAAGTTTCCCCTTTTCCCCTCCTCCCCTCCCCTCTCCTTCTCTCCCCTCTTCCTCTCTCTTCAATCAGGCAGAGCAATTCTGCCCAAGCTACCAACTTGCCAATCACTCCTGGTTCTTAGCAGGGAAAAGGTCTCAAATTTAAAAGGAGAGGGTATCTTTATTCCTCTTATTATTGTATCTATATAACTTTGTTGTTTTGCCTACTTTCCCTTTATTTTTGCTATCAGTGAAAAAAAAATCAGAATAGCTAGGTGAGGGGGGCAGTATTTTCATAGTTATATCTGCAGCAAATTGTGGGACTGAGAGAAGCCTCAGAATTTCTTTCTGAGTGTTTCTCGGTGAGTTTATTCCATGCCGGCCACAGCGTCGGGTGCCGGGACCTCTGCATTGCAGCAAGTGCCTGTACAGTGATGGAGCCCAGCCCAGCACCCGTATATCTCAGATTCTGAACAGTGATATTTCAAATGAGCATTTCACAGGGTGTCCTCAGGCAACTCTTCCCCATGGTCCTAACAACTGGCAGGTGAATATATTACCTTTAAAAATTGTTGAAAAGAGGATAAAGTAGGAGAATTTTTCTTGGTGTTGAACCACTCTTTCAGTCCCCCCAGCCAAGATGCTGACTACATCCCAATCACGGCAGAAAGGGAGCATTTGGTCCAGACCTCAACTGGCCCCAGAACTAATCTGTCAAGACCCAAGGTAGAGAAGAATCCAGCAAGTAGTCTTTTACTTGCAGTTTGAGTCATAAATTCAATCCAACTGTGGAACTCAAAATGAGAACTGGAGGTAACGAAGTGGCAGGGCCAGGTACCAAATCTGTGAAATGAAAATGAAAGGAAAGGAAAATGAAAACGCAAGGCCCCTTGCTCAAAAGGCAGGAAAACGTGTTGTTAAAGGTTCTACAATAGAAAGCTTTTCCCTTTCTTCTGTGGTCTCTCTCTCAACTTGTCATGGTGTTTTTTTAAATTTGCTTTTAACATTCTAAGTAAAGAATAATTAAAATTTCTAATTAATGTGAATTTTGCCATTCATCTTCATATGTGCATTGCCAGTTTTAAATGCAAATATAACAGCATTTAAGTTATATGTGAAATCACCAAAATCACACAATTCATATTTCATAGCTTGCACATGCATATGTTGGTGGTCTAGTGGTTAAGATCTGGCACTCTCGCAGTCATGCTCCCGGTTTGTGTCCTGGCTGGAGAACCACACCACCCATCTGTCGGTTGTTGTACTGTGGTGGCTGCATGTTGCTGTGATGCTGAAAGCTCTGACACCGGTATTTCACATACCAGCAGGGTCACCCGTGGTGGTAAGGTTTCAGCAGATCTTCCAGACTAAGATAGACTAGAAGAAGGACCTGGCCACCCACTTCCGAAAAATTTGGCCATGAAAACTCTGTGAATAGCAGCGGAGCGTTGTCTGATCTAGCACCGGAAGGACACTCAGGGTGGCTAGGAGTCGGAATCCACTCCATGGCACTAACAACAAAGAATAGCAGAACCGCTGCACAAAACACAATTATTTGTATCTCATTCGTGATACGCATACATTCCTACCAACAGTCTCTACTTTTGGCTTCCTGATGGATAAGAAAGACTGAAAGGAAAAGAACCAATGAGTTGCCCTGTTTTTCCCTTTCCTCCTACGTCATCATTTTTAGCACAAGTGGTTAGCTAATTGAGGGAAGCAGCGCAAGGAAGAAAGGATATGAGAGGTTCTTGGCCATTGTGTTTCTTTGAACGTCATTGTGTGATTTCTGCATTGGAAATATGTTCTGCTTCTTAGGGAAAGTGTGGTCTCTTGGACCTGTCAGCACCCTGCTCACTCAGCTGTAGACACAGCATACTTAGCATGTACTCAGAGTCTCGATGAACTCAATGAGTCCACTGGAACTCTGTGCTCCTGGGGAGGTGAGGAACAGTGGACACATATATTGAGCATATCTCCACTCTCAAATGCTCAATTGTCTCGTTAGATTTCAGTTGTAAAACACAAGTTCAAAAATAAAATTATGAAGAATTTCAAGATGGTGACAGCAGAACGTTAACCCAAGTGTGAGGCCCTTCTGAATGTGGGGTCCTGTGCAACTGGCCAGCTTACGTGTGCAGGACGCCGGCCCTGAGAAGCGGCCCTTATGCTTTATCCCTCCCACCACTGCCCCCCAGTTATCCTCACCGGCATTGGGCATCTACTCGGCCAACTCCTCAGAATTGGCAGAGAAATTTTGCCTTCTCCTTTCTTCCTCATTTCCATGGTTCTTCCCTTCTTTTATCTTTTTGGTTATTCACCCCACAATCAGGCTCTTCTCATACTAGTTGGCAATATTTTAGCTCCATGTGTACCTGCGAAAATGGGTAGGAGTGGTTTGAGAGAAAGATCCCCATGCTAGTGGACCTTCTTCAGGAGGTGCTGTAGAAGTAGTCGGTCTAGTATGCCAAAGGTGAAGGATATTTTATGATGTTTTTGGAGCGTATGCTTGCTTGGAATCACTCATAAATACAGGTAATGTGGAGCCACGGAAGATTTAAAATAGGAAAGGAAATGGAAAAAATAGGAAATATTTCCTTTTAGGAAAGTCTTTCTGGCATATAGCATGGACTTAAATTGAAGGAATCTGGAATAAATCTTGGAGACTAGTTAAAAGGAAGCCATTCTCACAGCCCTTCACAAAATGTTAGTTGCCCACATCTCTAGTACTGACAACACTATGATACCTTGATTTCACTTACGTGGTAGGGATGAGGAGTCAAGAATTATTTAGTTCACAGCTTCAGGACTGGGGAACAATGTCTCCCAACTAGAAGCGGCTGATGGCAGAAACGGGACAGAAGGCAGGCAACTCTTCCAGGAGCTTGAGAGGAGGATGACTGGGCCAAGAGACCTGGTCTTCACAAAGTCGGCGGGCAGCTGTGGCTCCTCACGAGGTTACACCAGCTTGGGGGTGGCATTGAGCCCGTTGTGTTGAACAACCCTGGAATGCCTTGGGATATAAGTTTCCGGAGTCCAGCGCCTCCCTGCCCCGCTTCCGGATTGAGCTCTTCTGCAGTGCTCTCACACCCTCCATAGTGGCTCAGTCTAAAGATGGGAGAAGGTAGAGAAAGTCATCACCATTCTCTACAAAATCTACAGACTCATAGGCTCTTGAGAGCCTACTCCCTGCCCAGACAACTGAATTAACTGAACTCTTTGTTCCAGCCTATTAGAACCGGAAGGAATCCTATTAGTTAGCAGAAGCTGTTCCATGTAAGTTCCGAATTTACCTGGGTGTTTTGGTTTCTGCTTTTGCGTTTTTGGGTTTTGGTCTTTCTTCATACGACGACACAGGGAATTCAAGGGATTTCTTGGGATGCTTACCTGCATTTGGCTTGTGAAATTGCTTCTTGTTTGAATTAAAGCTGTGTGTGGAAGACTGAGGGCATTGTTGGGCTCTTGTACCATACGTTTTGGATTTTAAGAAAGTTTAGGTAGTTTGTCTTAAATAACAAAGTCAGGACAAATGGAAACAAAACTTGTGAATGCTTACTGTTGTTTTATGTCAATCTTTTTTTACTTACTGTTAGCATAGTGTAAAAACTGCTAGTGAAATATCATATGCCTGCTACCTCATTTGGAAATTCCCATGTGAGAATTCCAAGTTAACATTTTTAAACGAATAAATACAAATAAATCAAGCTCTGAAAGGTAATATGTTTTTTGATTCTACTTTTGTGTGTATGTGTGAGGAACATTAGCCCTGAGCTAACATCCATTGCTAATCCTCCTCTTTTTGCTGACGAAGATCGGCCCTGGGCTAACATCCATGCCCATCTTCCTCTACTTTATATGGGACGCTGCCACAGCATGACTTGACAAGAGGTGTCTAGGTCCATGCCTGGGGTTCTGGGCCTGCGAACTCCGGTGCTGCCCAAGTGGAGCACGTGCACTTAACTGCTACACCACCGGGCTGGCCCCTTTAATTCTACTTTTAAATGTATAAATGAATCCAAATTTCTCCTTAAAATTTGATGACCTAAAAACACTTTTAAAAGTTACATTAAAGAGGTAACGTAGTTAGAAAGACCCAGAACATTCTTTCCTCCAAAGGTTGATATTCTCAAATCTAGAAATAAATATAAAATTTCAGCAAAGTGGAATTTTATTATACGGTTATTGTCCATTCCATGGAATAAAGAATGAAATGTATGTATTTTTGTGAAAGCTTTCCAAACCATGCCCCAAAGATACTCCAACGTCAGACTGATATTAGAGAACGGATAGTACTTAGAATTATTTCAGAGTCAATTCTATTCAAATATTTCAAAAATCCTTTCAAAATTGCTTTACAAAAGGAATTTAAAGATATTGTTTTGACTATACTATATTTAAATCACTATATGTTTCAAGTCCTGTGTATAACTATTTGGCAAGCAACGCAACAGTCAGATACAGGTAAAGTAGAGGATATTATGTGTACCACTCAGGCATCCATAGTTTGGGACACCAGACTGATTCTTTTTATACTTTGTTTGCCAGAAACTTCGGAAAATGTCTTATTGCTTCACATCGTCAGCACAGCCCCAGCCAAGTTCTTCACAGATCTTTAAAGACTGCTAAGTTGATAGGCATTCGCTCACCCCGTCCCTACAAGAATCCTGGGGTTGATGGACAAGAAAAACCACTTCTTTGGCTCTCTCTCTCTCACTTCCTCTTGCTCTCCCTCGCACTTTTTCCCTCTCTTTCTTTAATGAAGCAGTTGCACTCTAAACTTGATCCCATGTGGTCCTATTTAAGAAAAGAAGGGGGAAAAAATTAAAATCAGTTCTCACTAATTAGAGGAAAATTGTAAGTAACTAATTGAAAGGGCTTTTCATGCCTACAGCTGACGTTTCTACCAAGGCCTTAGCTGACTGCTGGGTCTAAAGGTGTTTGTGCTTTTTTTAAGCGACATGTGCTCCTCGCCAAGTACTCGCTGGGACATGCTGTGAGTAGTGTTAGATCACCAGCAGCTCTTGCTATTTTGGTCCAAGTCACTGCTTGAAGTTGTAGTTAATTTGGATGGTCCTAAAAATCATAATTATGACAGTTCTGATATTTGATAAGAATAACTTACATTCAGTCTTGCCAAGAAAGTCATGGAGCTTTTAGCAGAAGGGCAAAAAAATCTATACGGTGACAACGAATATCTCACATAGAAGCAGACCGCAGAAGCCTTGACAGGGCTTAGCTGATCCTTGTGAGTAATTTGTGGAATATTCCGTGCTTACTAATTAATTATTCTGCATTTTAATTGTATTTTCTATCAGTAGTGTGTGTGTTGCATTTGTTTTTGTTTTTAATCTAAAAGCTCATTCACGGACAACATTTATAGCCAATGCCAATTTAGCTCATTCTTGTACATATAAATGACATTTGTACCCACATTGCACAGTATTTCATTTTTTTCTTAACTAAATCACCATGATAAAAAAAACACTAGTATCATTGCTACATTTCTCTCTTTTTTGCTACTGATTTCTTTTCTTCTTTTTATTCAGTTTTACTTGTAACAGCTAAGTTCCCTAATAGGTTTTCTCATTCTTCAAACTATAAAAGAAAAAGAATGTAGAAAGGAAAAGTTTAAGGTTTAAGGAATGTCTAAGATGTTGAAGTATGATCTTTTTCTGATTTTGAAACATTGAAAAAAAGTACTTTGCCGGTGTAAACACTGATCTTCCGAGCACTCATACATTTTTATAAAGTCTCTCTGAAAATTACTGAAAAATTATACTTTTAGTATGTGTTCCTATTGGGTTGATAATGGGCTTTGTAATAAATTATTTTTTAGAAAAACATTTATGTAGATTCATTAGAGTTATAGGTGCATGATTAAAGGAAATGAAATGTAGTTTAGAGTCAGAGTTCTGTGTTTAAATATTGACTGTGGTCTGTATCAGCAGTTTGATTTTTGATAAATTATTTTCTTTGAACCTCTGGTTCTTCTATAAAATGAGGATGATAATAATAATAATCTACTCCACAGAGTTGTAAGGACCAATAAGCACAAGAATAGTAAAGTAGACATTGACAGTTTGTATAAACAATTAGTCAAGAATTAGTATTCTAGTCTACAAAAATTGTTTCTTGCTTAACAGTGTTTAGGGGGGAAATGACTAAATAAGTAAAGAGGGGAGAAAGTATAAACTAATTTGTTTTTATTTCCTTACTGGTTTTTTATTGTTAATTTTTTTCATATTTATTTTAGAAAAGTTGATAAGCAGGAGTATGACTTTATTATGCCTTTAGTACTAAGCAGCAGTTACGAGGAGGTAGTGAGTGCTGAATTGATAGAACTGTGTTCTGTTTTCACCCGTTGCTGAGTCGGTAGAGCCGGATAGAAGGCCTTGCACTGCTCCAGGAGGAGGCCGGCTCTCCGTCCATAAAATGGGAGCAGTGAGCGTGGAAAATCGAATCACGCCCGTGCATTGCTCTTGCTCTCCCGAACCACACAGGGGCCCGCTCTTCCGAGTGGGCAGGACTCAGTCGTGCGGGGAGCTCACCTCCCTGTCACCTCCCTGAGGAGTCCAGAGGGAGCAGGCGCTGGGGGTCAGGCCTCAAGTCTCCTACCGGGCGCTGGACACCTGCAGCTCATCCCTGCCTCCCTGATTCACTTCCTCGGGGCTGCGGGATGCTCGGAGGAGAGGAAAGCCGCTCTCCTCCTACAAGCGTTTCCAGGCGCGAGGGTACCAGAACCCGTTCTTTGTACCTCGCGGGATGGCGTGCGGCTGTTGGGTATGGTCCTTCAGAGTGTTTGCAGCTCCTCCTTGGAGAGAAGCAGCCATAATATAATATAGGTGGGTGTTTTTGTTTTTTGTTTCTCTTGAGGTACTTTTTTTTTTTGATCCTCTGGAAGAAATTGTTTACTTGCTTCTTGTGCCATGATTTTTTTTTTCCTGGTAATGTGAGTAACTTTGTGCTCCTAGGAAGTAAAAAAAGAAAGAGAAAAAGAAAAAAAGAGTTGCACCAGTATATGTACATAATAGGCTCCAAATGAAGGAAATTTTGCGTTTGTTCTATGGATTCGTGTAAACCATATTTTAGAATCTGATATTTCTTTCTGCAAAGTGAATTTCTATGTAGTAGTAAGTTTTGAAAAAACTGCACATACTTGAAAGTACATATTTTTATTTAGATGGATGCATCACTTTTTGTTTCTCCTTTAGAAAACTGATAAAAACACTCAGTTAAAATCTGATATATTTTAGTGGTAAAAATATTATTCTAAAAAATAGCTTTGAGCTAATACTTTTCCAGAATATAAGCAGCCCATAGCTACAGAAAAAAAAAAAAAAAAGCTAAAATGCTGTGGATTTACTTTTTTAGTTGACATTTCAGTTCTTACTCCTCAAATCCTGTTACTTTTATTTTTTTCTAAATACTACTTAATTTAGATTTGTAATAGGAGTTAGTATGGGTTGCCTAGACAGTAACTAGATATTAGTTATGGGCTATTTTGTTTTTGTGGTATGTCCCATAAATGAATGACTTGAATATTCTTAAGTAAAAATTTTTAAAAACACTCTGTCATTAAAAATATATCAACTAAAGTTTTCAATAATCTTCTTTTTTAAGAGTACAATCCATGCTCCTGAATTCAATTTTACTTGCTCTCTATGTTCGATTTTTATTTCCTTCACATCACATTTCTTTGCATGCTTTCTCTCAAGCATACCTACAATAAAGCCATCTGTTGTCCAAGGGGTCGTTCCTACATGAATCATGCTCTGTCAAAATTTTGAGGTTATAAATGTTCAGCTAATTGAGCAGTCTGACTAGCCGAATACTTGTAAGTGCTTTATAATATCTTTCAACACTTCAAAACTCTGGCCCACTTAAAACTCCAGAATCCCAGAGCAAATGGGACAAGTCATTCACATGGATTCTTGCTGATAAAACTAAAAACGTTTATGAATTTCTCAGAATTTGGAATAAAGTGAATGTAGTTCTACTCTTAAATGTTTAGTTTTGAGCTGTGTCTATATTGTGCCATAGCAAGTGGTTGGGAAGTGAAAAATTCATGCAATCAGCCAATTATTTTGACTACTCCATATTAAACATTAACTTGACTTTTTTTTTCTCACCAGTTGGATGTTTTGGCATCATGAATGCTTGTAGTTTCTAAGAAAGAAGTCAGTCTCTCTCTCTCTCTCTCTCTCTTTTTCTGTCTCCTTCAATTCTTCTCTTTTTCTGCTAGTGAGGAGACACTGAAAATGGATGCACAAATAAATAAACACATCCATAGCTTACACGCGAGCGCAAGCCACCCACCCCCTGCTCTTCCTAAGATTTCTATGCCTTCCTGGGGGACTTACATTTTCATGGTCCCTTCTGGCCTAAAGTGCCAGATTTCACCCGCTTCTGAGTCTCGCTGCTGTATCAGTGCCATTCTTTCTGCTTGGCATCAGTGCAAACAAGGAACTAAATCAGCCCTTTTCCTTGATTCCCTCAAAAAAAGAAAATCTGCTCACAAAAAGTATCTTTCAGCATAGCTGACTTTACTGAAAATTTGACGAGACTAAAGCAGTTTACATAGCAATTACACAATTTTGAATATTGGTGATTTCTCTACTTAAAAATATGTAGGCCTCCAGCCGTCTATCACATGGGCTAAACACCCTCTTCTTCTCTACAGGATAATTCCACTTTCTTTGACCAACCTCAAACTTGGCTCTGAGTTTCCGAGACACGTACAAGGACTCCCTGGGTGTACTTCTGAACGTCTATTTCAGGTAGTACCCATTCTCAGTCCTTCACCAATCTCTACAAGGGGAAGTGAGGAGTATAAAAAGTTTCACCTCACTCTTAAGAAATATTCATACCCAAGCCACACACTCACACACACGCAAGTGTGTGCCACTCGCCCCACACTCACACTCTTAAAGGCAGAAGCATCTATAGTCAGTTTGGGTTTTAAGCAAAAATTCCCCTTGAATACATTCATATTAATGTTTACAAGCTCTTAGTTGTTGTAGATGTATAATGTTTCAGTGGAAACCCTTGTTCTCCCAGCTGGCCCTTGCCTGTCCCTCAGGCCAGATCCCGTACCGTGTCACCCTGGCCTTCTTTCTGTTCTTCAAAGGGCAAGCTCATTCCCTCTGTTTGAGTTTTGCGCCTCCTGTCTCTGTGCCTCTCAGCATAGCTGATTTATTCTGATGATGTGTGCCTTAGCCCAGATTTCTGCCTTTTGGAAGTGACCATCCAGTCTACAGCAGCATCTTCCCACCCCACAATCACATCACCCAGCGTTCTCTAGAAAAATCACTCTTTTATGTCTTTAAAAGAAATTACCACATCTGGGATTATCTTTATTTTTTTATTTAAATAGTCTCAATTCTCTATCCTTACGTACAGCGTCCTTTTTTATATTGTTTACTGCTGTATCTACAGGACCGAGAAATGTGGGTGACACTCAGGAAGTGCTTAATATATTTATTAAAACAAATAATTGTGTCTGTGGTTAAAAAATGAAAAAATAAGATTTACTTAATAACTTTAAAAAGTACAACTTATCTGATATATTTTAAAGGGCATATCCTATTATCTGTCCCGTAACAGTTAATATTAATTGAGTAATAATTATGATTATTATTATAACCAGGACTTCCTGAAATGTGATGGTAAAGACTACTGTTTACTATGCTCATATTTAGAATGTAAATGTTCAGAAGAAATAGTAATAGCCTGTGAATTAAAATAGCCTAGTTAAAGATTAGCATCATGAAATTCTAACCCAATCCTCTCATTTAACATTTGTGGCAACTGAGACATAGAAAAACTATCTTGCTCAATATTAATGGCAAATTTGAGTCTAGAATTCAGGTTTCTTGAATCTCAAATGACTAATTTTTCCCCCAAACCATGTCCCCAGTCCTAATCTCAGAGTAATCAGTTACTTCATGTTTTCATTTATAGAATAAGCAGGTGAAATTAGATGAGCTCTCAGCATTTGCAGTTCAATTATTCTCTTTCTTCCTTCCCATCTGTTCATCAATTATTCTACAACTTTACTGGAAGTAATCTCCTTAAATTCTCATGACGTTGTCAAGCTCCTATTCAATGATACCTTGAGTCCCTAACAGCTCTAGACGTCTATTACTCAGGGGTATTGGTGGCATCTGAATGGTTGCTGATGATACACAGCACAGCGGAACTCACAACTACTGAATCTACACAAGTAGATGATAGGATTGGTTGACCATTCGCACGCACTTCTTTGGAGGACTTCCTGAGTATTGAAGAGTCAGGCATAGCCAATCAAATATAATGTAATAAGATCAATTACACTCAAATGAAAGTTAAAGTTGCATTTAGTATAGACTAAAGGTAAAATTAAAGCACCTGAGGATGACATTGTTAGGACTTTTTGGTAACCAGTGTATTTGATTTAGAATTAAATTGCCTTGTTCATCGTGGGGAGATAGTTTGTCCTGTCTGTTTCCTCTGTTCTCAGTGGTACTAGTTTTGGCTTTCAAATAAAGCAGATTACCTATAAGTCTATGAATATTACAGACTATAAAGAAATCTCATTCACTGATGTAAAAGCCCTTGGATGAATCAAATTTAGTCTACTTTAATTAGATTTTTATCAGTTTATTTTAATATATCACAAAAAAATCACAAAATCTACCAGGTTAGTTTTCTGTAGTCTAGTAAAAACTTTTTTTTAAGAAGGAAACTGGATTGAAGTGCATTTCCTAAGCTGTTACACAAGTTTAGAACCTTTAATTTTTCTATGTTTTAGAATTTTCAAATACGCCAAAGAATTAAAATTTTTTTTAATGTGCTATCTTTGTGGCTGAAGAGGAGTTTCCTAACACTGGTTATATAAGAGTGAGAAAAAAAAGGATAATTTATCCTATACACAGAGGTAATCCCCTGCCTTGTTCCCTCGGTTGCTCTCTGCAGAGTCTAGAGCGTTTGGTTAAGTCAGCCCTGGTCTAACCATTAGAAAACAGTAGAGGTGTATACAGGAAGTAATAGAATGGGATAAAAAATCTGAGGGGTGTTTCATAGGAATATAGAACAATTGAGATTTACTATGTTTATATTATATGATACTCAGTGTTAATCTGGGATCTATGGCTCTTCTGAAACATTCAGGGGGAGTCCATACACTCCCTGAATTTTAATGTAAAATTGTGAGTGTGCATTTTTTGGGAGGCGAGAGACAATCCATAGTTTTCATTGTATTTGCAAAGGGGTCTGTGACCCAAAAGGCTAAGAAAAACACAATATTATTTCAATAGGTTTTCAGGAAATAAGCTCATAAAGATGGAAAACAGTTAATTATAATTAAATTAGCATATCTCCTCTTACCATGTCCACTGGTATTTGACATTTTTCATTCCCAGACTTGGGAATCATATCTAGCTTAGGGCTGTACAGCTGAGGAGATGAAGATAATTTAGTGAAGATTTAGGGAAGAGCGATTAGGATGAGTAAAAGGTATGAAAGTAAGATTTACTGGGAAAAAAACAAAAATAAGTTTCAACTAAATGGTAAAATAATAGTGATTTTTCTGTGTAGCAAACTTTAATATAAATATCTGAAACAACTGTTTTCCATCCCCCATTAAATTTTGTTTCATTGGTAACAAGAGCCAATATCTGTTGAGAACTTACCATGTGCCTGAGATAGTGCATAAGCATATCTTTTTACATTGAGTTCTTACAACAAACCAACGGAGGAAGGAAATTTTTCTCTCCACTTTTCAGGCATGCAAACCGTAAGTCATCCTGGCAGATCAGGAAGGACTTTCAGGAGATGATACTTAGTGCTGAATTTTAAAAGACCAGTGTATACATTTGGGGAGTGGTATGGAGTTCAAGATGGAAAGGAGCGGATAGAGGGGCTGGCAAAGGGGCGGAGTAGGAAGATTAACAGCAAAGTTAGATTTCAAATAGCTGTGAAGAATCTGCTCTTGAGAGAGACTGTTGAAACCAGGAAGAGATTGATGAGGAAGGCTTTGACATTTTGTCTTCCAGAGATCTGCAACAGAAGAAAGTTACATTGAATCAGGATGAGGCTCTACATGAAGGCTGGGGAATGGGCATGTGTAGGATTTTTTTCCACGTTTCTTCCAGCTTTGATTCTTCAAAAGCTAAAATTTAAGCCCCTTTAAGCAAAATGAATATTCAGAATTTATAAACAAGTCAAAAATGGTAGACCTTCCTAAGAAGCCTCTTTTTATTGTTTTGTAAGAAATCTTTCAACCCTTCCAGGGTAGAGAGACATGGAGCGGAAATATGTTGACCATGAAGACTCCAAGGGGAGGATATGGTGACACTGTGTTCCTCAAAACAGCAAAAACCATCTTTAAAATATGAAATAAGGGGGCTGGCCCGGTGGCGCAAGCGGTTAAGTGCGCGCGCTCCGCTGCGGCGGCCCGGGGTTCGCTGGTTCGGATCCCGGGCGCGCACCAACGCACTGCTTGGCAAGCCATGCTGTGGCGGCGTCCCATATAAAGTGGAGGAAGATGGGCACAGATGTTAGCCCAGGGCCGTCTTCCTCAGCAAAAAAAAAAAAGAGGAGGATTGGCGGGTGTTAGCACAGGGCTGATCTCCTCACAAAAAAAAAAAATATGAAATAAGCCCATGGGTAGATCTGAGAACTTATTAAAAATGTATAGAAAGAACCCAGAAATAACACCTCTGGGTGTATACACAAAAGAATTGAAATCAGAGACTTGAACAGGTCTTTGTACACCCATGTTCATAGCAGTGTTATTCACAACAGGCAAAAAGTGGAAGAAACCCAAGTGTCCATTGATGGATGAATGAATAAACAAAATGTAGTCTATACATACAATGAAATATTATTCAACCTTAAAAAGGAAGGAAATTCTAACACATGCTACAGCATGGATGGACCTTGAAAACATTATGCTAAGTAAAATAAGCCAGTCACAAAAGGACAAATACTGTATGATTCCACTTATATGAGGTACCTAGAGTAGTCAAATTCATAGAGACAGAAAGTAGAATGGTGGTTTCCAGAAATTGGCAGGAGTGGGTAATCGTGAGTTATTGTCTAATGGGTACAAAGTTTCAGTTTAGGATGATGGAAAAAGTTCTGGAGATGGATGGTGGTGATGGTTGCACAACAATGTGAATGTACTTAATGCCACTGAATTGTACAGTTAAAATGGTAAATTTTATTTTATGTATATTCTATCCATCTATCTAGAGAAAAGAGCTTAATTTATTGGATATTTTTAAAACAGATTTCTGTTTCTAGTCTTTAAATACATATATGTAATTAAATTCCATTCTGGAGAAGGCTGGGTTAAAAATTATACATTTGTAAAACATAGTAGTTAATAGATTTACATATGTACAGTCAACGTAAATGTTTTGCCTTAAATTCCTGTATGTTATATAGCTTAATTTAAATATGCTTAAAATATTATATGGTGAACATTATATATCTCTGGATTATTTATTGAGTATAGTCAACTTAGAATTTCATTATCCAAATTGAAAATGTTGTTTGACATGGTTGATGACTAGTGGCTTATGTGGTAGGAAAATATTGTACCAGGAACTCTTGGCTAGCGGCAAGGCCAGTAAGATGTATTATCAACACTTTAAAACGGTGGTATAGTCACAGAGTGCACCCAGTCTAATAGACGGCTAACAATTTGATAAATATCATTTTTAAAAAATTAAATACCCTGGAATGTCTTTATAATGTTTTCCAGGGATCTGGAATTTTTTTCAGTGTTAACGTGATCCTCTTTGGGCCCTTAGCCAGCCCTTTAAAAAATGAACATTAGCTGCAGGAAAATGTTAAATGGACGCATATTGTGATGAATTTCACTGTCTCATATTTATTTTAAAGAGTTTAACCTAATATACAATAGAGTGAAACTTTGCTTTCTCGTACATAATGTATCTAAAAATCTAGTCCCTTAGAAAACATTACCAATGAGTCACATTGGATAACAAATCCATATACTCAGAGCTAGAATTTTTTCAGTACAGTTTATTTTTTCATAGCTGTCTTGAATGGATATTTTAAACTTAAATGGGTTCCATTTCTCCTAAAATAAAGCATCTTTAGAGGAGAAGTTTTAAGGGAACAGATGAAATTTCGTTACCATGCTTGTGGTCACACCTTGTCAGAATTTGGGTCCTAAATTTCACTGTGATATTGATATTTGCACACATTTAAAGTGACATTATTTGGCAAAAGAACAAGTACCTAGTTTGAGTTAGTGGTGCACTTGGTGATGACTAACCACGTACTACAAGGTTAAAACAATTTTTAAAATCACTTGTTAATGTGATAAGACCAGGCTTGTGTTTTTCCTAACCTCATTTTCAATGGCCCTTTTTGTTCAGCCAATAGGTGAATAAATGTTTGCAAGTGACAGATGTATTCTTTACTCAAATGGAAAGGACATGAGGGTGAGATATTAACTGGTTGATTCACACCTTCGTGGGCATTAATCCCTTATTCTAAAATTGAGTAGTGTTTTTAGTATAACTGTACCTAGTTGGAGCCTAAACCAAGGATTTCATCTATGTGAATGGACTAATGGGATTGGTCTTGTTGGAAAAATGTATTTCTGGAAGCATTCTGTTCCAGAGAATAATTTATTGAGTATAAAATTATATTTGAATTTCTCTCCTTTCTCCCTATTACTCCTCCTCTCTCAGATCATCATTCCACAAAAAACAATCTGCCCAGCTAAACAAATTCTACCAAATGCTTAGACTTTACCTTCTTTGTTATTCTCACTCTGCAGTGGTGTTCCGCATGGTCAATGAGTCTTTTGGATATGGAATTTAGTAGGTATTTAACAGATTCCATTTTGATTTTTTTTAATGTTTGTGGATTGACCTTGTCAATGATCCTTAATAATTATTTAAGACATTTTTGGTTTTGTTTGATCATTTGAAAAATTAAAGCTTGTCTTTATTATTTTTTTGTCTAAATTTTGCCTTTATGATTATGGTCACTGTTGCTATGCAATATATCCAGTTGTATCTTCCGTTCTTCCTCTCATTTTTCCCCCCCACCTCCCATGCTCCTAACACAGCAAACTCTGCAATCTTCCTTCACTGCTCTGCTTCACAGGAGCTACTCTCTGCTGGGCCTCACGGAGTCTTACCCTGTACAGGCAGAATCCAGACCAAGGCCAAGGAAGTGATGGAATCCCCATGCATACTTATCCCCACCCATCTGAGTAGCTCCCACGATACTGGGAACCTGTCTCTCAAATTTCGTCTTCTTCCACACCTTTGAAATCAGATAATTGCCTCCTCAGCTACACAAAGTTACTATGTTTTATTTGGGCTCTATCTTCAGATACTCAAGTTCAGAAAAGATGAGGGTCTTCTCATACTTTTCCATTCACTTAAAAATGACAGTTCTTTTGCCTGTCACCTATTGCCCAATGCTTCAAAAGTCTCTATCACAAATTTTATCCATGTTTATAGTGATTAACAGTGAAAGGACAATTTCTTAGCAATTACTATATCACAATCAGAATTGGAAATCCTATAGAATTCTTTTAAAAAATTTTCTTTAGATATAATTCACACATCACAAAATGCATCCTTTTAGAGTACACAATTCACTGGTTTTAGTATAGTCACAAAGTTATGCAACCATCACCACAATCTAATTCCAAAGTTAGATTTTCAGCACCCCAAAAAGAAACCCCGTATACAATAGCAGTCACTGCCCATCATTCTGTTCCCTTAGCCTGTGGGGGGCTAAAATATTTTCTGACTCTATGGATTTGCCTATTCTAGACGTTTCATATAAATGAAACCATGCAACATGCAGTCCTTTGTGACTGGCTTCTTTCATTTAGCATAATGTTGTCAAGGTTCATCTGTCACAGCATTTATCTGTACTTCATTAATTTTTATTGCTAAATAATATTCCATTATTGGATATATCACATTATTTATCTATTCATAAGTTGATGGTCATTTGGGCTGCTTGTACTTTTTGAATATTGTGAATAATGCTGCTATCAACATTCACATAGAAATTTTGTGTGGACACACATTTATATTTCTCTTGGGTATCTATCTAGGAGTATCATTGCTTAGTCAAATAGTAAGGGTATGGTTAACTTTTTGAGAAACTACCAGACTGTTTTCCAAAAAAGCTATACCATTTTAAATTCCCACTGTAGTGTGAGGATTCCAATTTTTCCACATCCTCACCAATACTTGTTATTATCTGCCTTTTTGATTACAGCCATCCCAGTGGGTGTGAAATGGTATCTCAATTTTTCTGATGGCTAATGATGCTGAGTATCTTTTCATATGCTTATTGGCTATTTGTATATCTTCTTTGGAGAGCTGTCTATTCAGATTCTTTGTCTATTTTTTATTTGGGTTATTTGTCTTTCTATTATTGAATTGTAATAGTTATTTACATATTCTAGATACAAGACACTTATCAGATATATGGTTTACAAATTTTCTCCCATTCTGTACGTAGTCTTTTCACTTTCTTGATGGTGTCTTTTGAAACACAAAAGCTTTTAATTTTGATAATGTCCAGTTTATCTTTTGTTGTTGCTGCTGCTGTTACTTGGGCTTTTAGTATCATACACAAGAAACCATTGACAAATTTATGGTCATTATGCCTCTGTTTTCTTCTAAGGGTTTTATAGTTTTAGCTCTTACAGTTGGATCTTTCATCAATTTTGAGTTAAATTTTGTATATGGTGTGAGTTAGGGGTACAATTCCACTCTTTTGCCTGAGGCTGCTGGTTGTCCCAGCACCACTTGTTGAAAAGACTATTTTTCCCCCATTGAAATGTCTTGACACCCTTCTTGAAAATCAACTGACCATAAATGTGAGGGTCTATTTCTGAACTCTCAATTTTATTCCATTGGTCTTCATCTCTATATTTAGTCCAGTAACACACTGTCTTGATTACTGTAGCTTCATAGTAAGTTTTCAAACCAGGAAGTATGAGTCCTCCAACTTTGTTTTTTTCAAGATTGTTTTGGTGTTTTTGGATCAGATGCTTTCGTATGAATTTTAGCATCAGTTTGTCAATTTCTGCAACAACAACAACAACACTGAAATTTTCATAGGGATTATGTTGAATCTGTAGATCAATTTGGGGACTATTGCAATCTTAACAACATTAAGTCTTTCAATCTGTGAATATGAATGTCCTTCCATTTACTAGGTCTTTAATTTTTTCCAACAATGTTTTATAGTTTTCAGAGTATACATTTTGTGCTTTTTGTTATATTTATATCTAAGTATTTTATTTTTTTATTGTATTGTGAATAGAGTTGTTTTATTAATTTTATTTTTGGTTTGCTTATTGCTACTGTATAGAAATACAGTTGGTTTTGTATATTGATCTTGTATTCTGAAACTTTCTGAATTGGATTATTAGTTCTAATAGTTTTTAGTAGAATCTTTAGGATTTTCTATATATAAAATCATGTTATTTTCAAATGGAGATGGTTTTACTTCTTCCTTTTCAATTTGAATGCCTTTTATTTTATTTTCTTGCCTAATCTCCCTGGCCAGAACCTCCAGTACAATGTTGAATACCAATAACATCTTAAAGTCTCCCAACCTCCAACCCCAACAAAACTAATCTCTATAACTACACTCAATAATTCAGTAAAGACACAGTTTCCTCAGTAAATACTGAATGTACACAATGTATAAGACACCGTTTTAGGGGTGGCTTCTGTTCTAGGTGACAGTGGTCTTTATAAAACACAGATCTAACTATGACGTTCTTCCATTTAAAACTCGTTAGCGATGGTGCCTCATTACTATTAGAAAAAAGGCTAACTTCTTAACAGGGCTCCCCGGATCCTACCTTTCCTGGCAGGAGAGTAAATCTCCAACGTCTTTCCCTGCTGCTTCTCTCTTCAACACTCTGATACTAGGCAAACTGAATTTATTTTAGTTTTTCCAAACGCGCAATACAGTTGATCCTCATTATTTGAAGATTCCATATTTGTGAATTCACCTACGGGGCTAACATTTCTTTGTAACCCCCAAGTCAGCACTACTCACAGTACTTTCACAGTCATTTACAGATATGCGCATGCACACAGTGGCAATTGAACAGTTGTCCTTTTCATGGTCTATTTAGCGTGACATTTTTTGCATTTTTGTTCCTTTTTTGGGGATTTTGCTGTTTAAAATGGCCCCCAAATGCAGTGCTGAAGTACTTTCTAGTGTTCCTAAGTGCAAGAAGGCAGTGATGTGCCTAATGGCGAAGATGCGTGTGTTAAATAAGCTTTATTTCGTTATAGTGCTGTGGGCTGAGTTCAGTGTTAACGGATCAACAATGTATATTAAATAAGGTGTCTTTAAACAGAAACTCAAATAAAACAAAGTTATATACTGTTCAGTAGATGGAAATATTGTGACCAGAGGCCCACAGGAACCCAACCCTGTATTTCCCTGAGGGGCAATGAATCAGTATTTGTTAATCTAGTGTTTGAAGGGACTTTTTAGATCATACCTACTATAAATAATAAGAGTCCTCTGTATGTCAAATGATAATGACAATATAAAAATAGCTAACATTTGCTGAGTGCCAATTATGTACCAGGCCCCATGCTAAATAATTTACAGGCGTTATCTTGTTTAATTCCCATTATCCTATTTAACTCATAAGGTAGGTACGATTATTGACTCCATTTTTTAGATGACATAACTGAGGCTTAGGGATATTAACAAGTCTCCCCACGAAGCTGGGATTTTTCTCCCCCCGGTAGACTGAATTCAGAGCCAGGGTTATTAAAAATATTTCTTGAATGATGAATGCCTTTTGTTATGTTGCATTCCATTCTATTTGAACTTGTAAGTATAGTCTTTAATATATTTCTTGGTTATTTTCATTTTGTTCTCTAATTTTCATTTTGTTCTCTAATAATAAAAATAATAAGTTGTAATTTACTGTAATTATCTCTGATCATTCTAACCATTGGCATATTTAACAATTTCTGTGTTCAATTTGTGCCATTTTAGAAGTCTCAGATTGTTTCTCATTCTAGAATATGTGAAGAATAACTCTTTTGAGGGAACAATGATTACTAAGTACCTAGTTCCTGATGACATTGAAAATGACAGATTTCCTCAAAAGGAATTTTCTCCCTCTATAAAATAGGGGAATTTTAAGGTCTTTTAACAACTCTGTAATTCTTTTTTTTATTGAAGTATAATTCACACACAATATTAATCTCAGGTGTACATCCATAATTCTTTTTCTAAAAAAAAAACTTTCTCACTATTAAATTTCAGGAAAACAGACAATGCATAGAAAATGTTATTAATTTTCAATAACTTTTTAAAATAATATTCCAATTATTTGAAACACTGCCCAAACAATATAATGAAGAGTTATTTTAATTTTATTGATAAAGAAAACATGAAGTTTAGGTAACCTTCTCAAGGCATTGGCTATAGAATCAAGGAAACTAAGTTCTCTTCATGAGTCGAGATTTAATCAGCATTATCCTCCTTCAGCATTAATGTGACACATCACACAAGGTGTCCTTAGAGAGAATTACAGTCTTTGATTAACACTGGAATTATTCAATAAGCAAACCAAAAATAAATTAATCCTAAGGAGGATTATGACAAGCCTCAAAGGGAAAATGCCTTGATGGCCAATGAAAAACAGAACCAAAAAATGCACAACTTTGAAAGCAGAATTTTATATCTCGTTTAGAATTCTGTCCCAAAGCTCTGTTCAGATTTCTGTAGAGTTTCCTATGGGGAGTGGGGGAGAGGGTCTCAGCAGAATGCTTCTAAGACTCAGAGCCAGGTTAACCAAGGAAAGTTGGGCCAGCCCTTTCCTGAGAAATACAAAGTCCTCAAGCAAACATCCATAGATCCAGCTTCACTTCCTAAGTTCAAAACAGCCTGTTAATATAAGGATATGTGTTTCTATTTCAAACTATGAGGAGCCAAGTATCTTCCTAAAAAATGGGGAAATTGGCTATAGGAAGGCTAAAGGAATAACAGGATTGGAACCCTATGGAGATTAAGCAGCGTTTTTGTTGAAAGACAGAAGCAAAGTGTTTAGTGCCAAGAGGAACCAATCACTCAGAGAGGAGAGAAGTTGAATACCTCTAGTTAACTTGACTTTGCAGATCTTGGGTTGAGGCCATCTTTGCTATCCTTGACTGAAAGAAGTAAAGGAATCCACTGAGACTGAAAACTACTTGGGAACTGTGGTCTTTGTTGCAACCCAAGAGAGTAACAGGTCCCAGAAAAATGAGATGAACACAACTCACTACTGTACTGCGTGTTCTCCCCATAGAAATAGTGCCGTTTCAACTCGTAGACAAAAATAAACACCTTCAGAGTTCCATTACAAAGGCTCAATATTCGCATGGTAATACTGTTAAACATACAAGGAAAAATAAACATTTTTAACTGCTATCAGAAACATATTCAATAGAATTTAAAGTCCAGGATATTTTGTACCATTTTATTTATTTCTCAATTCTTTGCCATATTTTTGAATCATCAGAAGGCTTTCTAAAGAACACATTCTATTTGGGTGCATGCCATCGTTTTTATTTAAAAATTTTGTAACTTTTATTTTAGCATAATTTCAAATTCTTTGAGGCATTCATGCTTGAGATTGTTTCTATAGTTTATGTTCTTATGGGTTTGAAAAGAAGTACCTAATAGTGGCATATGACAGGAGTTCATCAAGCATTTATGAAATAAGTGAATGAATGAATATAGAAAATTGTTTTCCTTAAATAAAACTAATGATCTCCTGAACAACATTATTGATTAAAGCCCTTGTATTTAGTGTTGGAACTATTTTAAGTTGCACTGAATTCATATGTAAAATCACATAGTCCTATTGGCAAACCTTCACTGCCCAGGATCTCTATGGAATGAATGTTCTGTATGGATTTAATCCCACTTATTTCCCCCAATTTAAGCCCCTCTCTTAGTGAATTGATAATGAAAAAGTAAGAAAGAAACACTGTATGAGACCACCAGGCCTTGCAGGGAGAAAGGTATACTGTTCTGAATTATTAGGGAAAGTTTAATTAAACTCTGTGTCACTTGGAATAACATCAACATTATTTTTGAGTCGGTCTAGCTCTGGGTAAATTGTGAAGAAAGAGAAGTTTGTTTTTAGGTCCTACCCTCCAGCTTTCCGTTCTGTATCCCAGCATCTCTTGCTCACTTCCATTGCCTGCTTGCACCTGCCATGATCCAGGCCCATTAAGGTATCCACATGCTGCCTTCTGGATGCCACTGCACCCACAGTAGCTCTCCATCTAGACCTAATGTGAGCTTCCCTGTGCTCAGAACCCCGTCAGATTCTCTGTCTTCTTCCCATCCCTATCAAAACTTTCTTGTCCTGAGTTCTATCCTGTCAAGACCCCACTGTCTTCTTTTTAAGGAGATTGCTAACTGATCTGATACGTGCAACCTCACTGATGTGAATCTCTGATTAATGTGTTGTGGAAGAAGCCTTCCCTCACCTCTTTTAAAAAATAATTTTATTGAAGGAATAACATACATTCAGAAAAGGTGCATTAGTCACAAGTGTGCAACTCAATGAAGGTGAACACACACATGTAACCAGCACTCAGATCAATAAATAGAACATTGCCAACAGCCCAAGCCCTTCTCCATGCAGTATATCCCCCAAGAGTCTGCTCTACTCTAACTTCCAGAAGCACAAATATTGTCCATTTTGTACTTTACTTGAATTGAATCACATTGTATGTACTCTTTTGTGTCTGGCTTCTTTCACTCAACATTGTGCTTGTGAAATTCCTTTATATTGTTGCATGTGTTTGTGAATTATTCTCGTGGTATATATAATATTCCATTATATGAATATGTCGCAATTTTATTCTTTCTATTGTTGATTGGCATTTGAGTAGTTTCCAGTTTGGGGCATTAGGAATAGTGCCAAGAATATTCTTCATATGCTTTTTTGTTTGTTGATTTTGTTTTGTTTTTTGGTGAACATAACTGTGTTTCTGATGGATGTATACCTAGGAGTGGAATTGCCAGTCACAGGGTACACATATGATCAGCTTTAGCAGAGACTCAGAGAATGTTTTCCAAAGTGATTAACCAATATATAGTCCCTGCAGCAGAGTGTTAGAGTTTGTTTTTTCCAAATCCCCCCTAACACTTAGTATTGTTTGCTTTTCCTTTAGTTATTTTTGTGCGTATATAATAATGTTTCACCATAATTTTAATTTGCATTACGCTAATGACAATGAAATTTTGAGCATCTTTTCATGTGTTTATGAGTTGTCTATATACCTTCTTTTGCAAAGTGCATATTAAAGACTTGTCTGGTTTTCTATGATTGTTTTTTTCTTGCTGATTTATAGGCATAACTGTATTTAAGAAAGGAACTCTAACCAGGGAAGCATGGAGGTAAGCAAGGAGTAGAAAGCCTGGGAAAGAGGTCGAGACCTAGTGTTGTTTCCATTTGTCTCAGCCCTCGAGGGTATTTCTAGGGAACACAGGAACTCTCCTCCTGTCCTTACCCTCGTAGACCATTTGAAGCAATACCCTCCCTTAGAAAATGGATGACATTTACCATCCAAGTTACACATTTATGTTATTTTTCATCTGAGAAAAATCTGGTTCTAAGTCAAGATTCTGCTGAATTGGCATCAAATATCAAAACCCTAATGGGAAAAAGACTGCAGAGAACCAGAATTGAGGGCGGAATGGAATAAACATCCTAGCCTTCGCTGTTGTGTCTCTCGGCCATTGATGCCACTATGGTAATGTTATCCTACACGTGTGGTCACAGTAACTAAAAGCAAAGCTTCACTGAAAGGCACCCAGAATGAGCCCACAGCGTTTGAACCAGCCTGAGGAATTTTCCCATCAATGGTCCTCCTGAAAGAATGCAAGCAGCAATGCAGGGAATAACAAAAATGCCGAATTACTAATACTGTCAGCTGTATTTTCCATTTGATTTTTTCTTTAATTTCTTACTTAGTCACAGGACTGCTATAAGTTCCTAGGTTTGGCAAGGATCTCTTAGTTCAATTTGTATCAGGTTGGCCCATCAGTTGGCTTGGAAAGGTGGTGCAAGAATGCTGGTTAGTGACGATTTCAGTTCAGCCTGATTCAATTTAACCTCAGACTCGGAACCTATAAAACTATGTATTTTACATGATTTCATAAATGCCACAGCAAATAATTATCTTTTGTTTTTGTTTTTGTCTGTTTGTTTTCTTTTCCCCAATGGTATGAGCCAACCAACACCCGACGACCCTAGTGGGCTATCTCCCAGTTGTTTGGCAGTCCAGTTCCAGAGCCTCATGAGCCAGGATGTGAGTCTGCTGTGCTCCCTACTGAGCAGAGTGAGCTTAATCAAGTGACTTGACCTCTCTAAGCCTCCGTTTCTCATCTGTAAAATGGACTAAAGATAGTATCCACCTTTTAGAGTTGCCAGGATTAAAGGAAATTATGCAAGGAATACATTAGGTATGCACACAATAAAGTTGGCTAATATTACTACATACTTTACCACACAAAGATTACTTCATAAAGATGTGTCTTTAACATCTAACATTTATCTGTAGTGTTTTTAACTTTTCTAGTATTTTGGTAATGTTTCTTCTTTACCAACATGCCCTTTAGCCATTGAGCTTTCTAGAGTCAGAAATTAGGAAAAGTGACTTTTTATCTCTATGTTAGATTTAGAGAAATCAATCAATAGACCTGTGGTCATCCTAATTTATGAGTGAACAGAATTAACAAGAAAATTTTGCCTCATGCAAGTTCCCAAGTGGTGAAAATGTAAATAAAATGCTTTAAGTACTCAGATAAAAGAATCAGAAGCAAGATTTTATCAAAAATACCCAAGATGCAAATATAAGCTTGCAACAGGCTCTAAATAGAGCAGGAAGTTGACTAAATTCTCCTCTCTCCCCGTCTCCTTCCCTTCCTTCTCCTGGGGTCTGAGGGTCTCCTCTTGAACCATTCTAGTTCCCATTTAAATCCACTGTGAAAGTTCTCCCAGAACATCGCTTCCCCAGCCACTTAAACATAGCTTCTCCCTAGCTCATATCAAAACATCTTTACTGTGTGATACACTCTTCAAGTGTGCCCCACTTTGCTATCACATTGGAAAAAGAAAAGTCCTGCTAAAATAGCTTAAAAGCATTATGGGACCACCTAACAGAAGATCTGTCCACATGAACAGGCAAATCTTGGTTTAACTCAAAGGAATCAATTCTTGATGCTTGGGAATCTCTTACAGAGCTGTGGGTGAGACATTTTGGGAGAAAACAAATTTTCTAAATACGTCAAATTAGTCAACCTGTCAATGACTATACAGCCCTGTGGGCAATCCCAGTCCTGATTAAACACATCCACTGTGTGTATATATCTCTGTGGGTTTCCTTTAACTTTTCCAATACTTTTTTCACTACATGTTATTATGTCCACTAATATAACTCACATCTTCCCCTCCTCCCATCACTTGAAAGTTGTTACAGGATACCATCTGAATAAGGGCCATACTCGCACACCCATGACAAGCTGGACCTGAAAAGTAATTATCCTGGATTACCCCAGGTCCTCTGATGCTAAATTAGCTGTCAGATCCATGCACACAGTTGCTCTCTGACCCTCAATTACTCTTCACAGAAAACCTGCAGAAACCCAAGGAGAGCAGTCCCTATGCTATTGGTTTAATTTGCTTACCATTTATAGACCTGGACTCAGTTGGGAAACAGATTTATTTAGTCACTAAGAAATTCATCCAACCTAGGTACATATTAGGCAACAATTAAATGCTTATTCATTGGCTGGCAAATAAGCAACTTAAAAAAGGTGGGGGGAGCAGAATCAATGTTAACACTGGAGCAGGCCTTAGGGATAATGACTGAGCTCCATCCCCTTCTTCTGCAGATCAGGAGACTAAACACAGAGAGGCAAAGTGACAACAAATGGTACCCAGGGCTCAGGATCCCTAGTGTAGTACTTCTTCCACTGTGATCTCTGGTCTGTGTATCAAAAGGAAAAGACTAGGGCATAAAACACAGTATGATGTTGTAGCTATAAAATTTTATCACCAATTGTTAAGGAGAGCTGCATATCCCATTGATAGATAGACACCTTAAAAATATGCTTCGCTCTTCTAACTCTGTGACTATAATGTTTATGATAGCTTCCATGCCCACAGAGTTTCCATTTATATATTTAATCATTGTAACTCCAATTCTAAGAAGAATTGTAAATTTGTTTGCAGCTGGCTCAACAACTGGATGATGAGATAAACCTAAATGTTCAGTGGTGGCCGGTATTCCTCTAACGGAGTCATCACCCTCAGCATCACTCTGGTCTTGATGAATACCAGTAACAGTACAACACGTGACGTGTCCAAATCAAAAGCTCCAGTGCTCAAGAATAGAAGAAGCTATCTATTGGTACTGTAGGGAATGTCATGAGTGGCAAAATTGAGGGAATAAAGCGTGAAATGGTTAGTCTAGTGTTAACACAAGGTTATTTGTACTGAAGTAGGAGATAAACAAGAGCAGGGAAACTTGAGAGCATAGTGGAAATAATTTTGGATAAAACATTGAAGTTAACCTGTTTATATATTACATATCATTTCTTCTTTCCTATTCTTTATTCTGCTTTTTTGTAAAGTGGCAATTCAGTGCCTAAGGCCAGCCCACAGCACGTAATTTAGCACCTGCTGACTCCTGTCTGCTCACTAATTTGGCATCCATGGACTTTAACATCATGTGACTTTTCATTTTGATTCAAGGATGTTAAAATTCTGCTATGAATCACAATTCAATCAAAAAGTGATTTATGTAAACTTTCTGGTAGGAAACAAAATTGAAACATTCTCATCATTGAGAGAAAATACCCTGTTGTCCTCTTGCCCGTTAGAGAGTAAATGAGTCCCTCCTAAACTCCTCTCTGTATAAACGAGACAACTCCGAGGACCAGGAGGCATTGGTCCTGCATCCTCCAGGGAGGCTCACATTTTCCAGTAAAAGCGTGAGAGATCAGTCTCAGCCAGGCACAGATGGAATTCACATAGTGCTCCCTACTGTCCCTAACCATCACCCCATTTCCCCTTGTCCTGTGTGTGTGACCATCTCTGTGACTTTTTAAAATAATGATTTCAAAATGGAAGATGCTCAAAAATGAAATGGAAACAGTTAAAATGGTCTGTATCCAAAGGAGAACAGTGCAAAGCATGGAAATTATGGGTTTGGGAAAAATGTTTTCTTGGTTTATTTGATTAACACTTTGCCACTGAGGAGAATTTTCCTTTGAGGTTTCTTATTCTGGATAGTTTTTAATGTAATTGGTTTAAGTAATACTTTACTTAAATATATCTTAAAAAGAAATCTGCCACTAACTATAAAATTTTCATGTTCAGTCCAATTGACTTCAAAGTAATCCAAAATACTTATTCCCAAGTGACACCTATCAGTCTCCAGCTGTGTTCCTGATGGAGACTGACATCTGAAACCAACAATTAAAGTCACCTAATGCCAGGACTCTCTAAAGTCTGAACGGCTTTACAGTACCCTATCAAAGCTGCTCATAACCAGCTCATTCTATTATTGTTTCTATAAGTGTGCTGGGAAGATTAATTTCTTGACACTCATTTAACATTACCCGAAAAATAATTTTCAGAGCCGAAAGGTCATTCTTTGCCAAATCAGCACATTGAAAATAGTCTGTTTTAGTGAAAAACTGTAAGCATCATTAAGGCTTTGACTATTTTGTGTGTATTCCATAATCATCCTGGCCTTTTCTCTCATTATCTATGTGACATCAACTAAGAGATGTTACCTAATTTTAAAACTTACCTTAAAGAGATAGAAAAGCCAGAGAGAGAGAGAGGAAAAGAAAGAACCCCCAGGGTATACTACCACTCAGATTAAGGTATAACAAAGCAATTTTCTTGTTCTGGGATGTAGAAGTCTCAAAACTCATGCAGCCATGACTGCCCCAAACCTCAGGAAACATACAGAAATATCATTAGTATCAAGCTCTAAATTTGAGATTGGATTAATTTATTCATGCAACAAACTTTTATTGGGTACCTACTATGTGCCAGGTCCTGAGATGGGTTATGGATGATGTCAAAGGAATTCTTGCTGAGAGAGGGAAGTGGACATCCTGAGCTATGAGTGCAACTAGAATCATCACATAACTCCTTTATCCAACCCTACCTCCTTCCCTCTACTTCCTACCAGTGAGGCAGCCCCTTCTCCAACTCCTTCTTCCCTTGATTTTCACTCATAGGAATAAATTACCAGGACCACATGGAATGGGTTAGAGAGATCTGAAGGAACTTAAAAATGAAACTGTACAACTGTTGGGCACAATGCATACCTATCAAAGTGAACAGTTATGGTACTGGATATCTGGTAGATTTCCAACAGATTCTCAATTTTTCAAAAGTTTCCAGAGGGGATACTCCAATCTGTAGTAGACTGATGAATCCCAATTCCATATTACATAAGCAAAAATAACACATAAATAGCATATAAAACCACTGGCAAGATTATAAATGTTGAAATACAAACTCTTTTGAAGAAAGAAGCATACTTTTTTTGCTATTGCTTTTGCCTTTTATTTGTTTTAGGAACTAAATTCTTTCTGTATCAAAGATTGCATTTCAAATAATAGGTTTTGCTCTGACATAGATAATAAGTGACTTTCAGCCAGAAAACAGAACAAGATAAATGGCACTTTTGAGGTTTAGTATCAAACAGGGTGCTAAATAGAGAATAGACAAATAATATTTTTGAAGATGATTTAGAGAGAGAAGCGTTCAGTTAAATATCTAATCTTCTAGATGATAGTAAGCCATTCTAGTCAGTAAAATGTCAAGTAAACATTTGGAAGAATGTTTTAAGGCTGTGTGCGTGAACAGCTTTATGGAGGTGGATTTCAGGGTGTGGATTGCAAGGCAATTGATGTAGCAAAAGTACCACAAACGATACTTTGGCATGATGACTTCTAAATTATAGGTTACAATCCTGGAGAGATAACTGTAATAATTAGATTATTTCTGAAGAAATTGCCCCAAGTGCAACCATCACAAAATATTTTGTTACATTCTTGACATTGTTTAGAAATGTAAGAGAAATGGTTGTTCTACCTTTGCCCAGAATTATGGATCATCTGCATCTGCAATGGGCTTACAGTTTTGGTGACTATACTCCATGAAAATCTGATGGTTTTTGAGAAAGTCCAAACAAAAGGCAATTGCAGTTGAATTTTGTGTGGGTTCATTCCTTCATTTTATAAGATGATTGGGCCTCTTCAGTTTCCTCACAAGAAAATTCTAGAGGCCTTTTAATAGAAGTCCATGAAGTTATGAAGTTATGAAGATGCATTAAGAATATTAAAACAAGGCAGCAGTTTTTGCAAGAAAGGGATTTTTTAAAGTATAGATTAACTCATATATAATAATGAGTTATTAATAAAAACTGGAATTTTGGGGTCAATTTAATAGGCAGAGATGACTATTTTGTTTGCTAGGCCGTCTCAGATCTCACGCTGTGTATAAATTTTAAAAACAAGAAGAAAGCCACAGACACTCATTTTGAAACCAGTGTACAGTCCTTGAAAGTACAAAATTCTGGGACTGAGTTGAGTAATTCTTTATGAGTTTTAATATGATAAATTATTCATCACTAATACTTTAACAGAAATGCTAATAACATTAAAATAACAGATTTGCTGTTTAATGAGTTGAGGGATATAAGTGAAATACAGATTGAAAAAATGAAGAGAGAACATTGTCCTTTATGTTTGATCAAGAATGGCACCAAAGTACAATCTGTCGACTCCTTAACAAGCAGAAAACCTAAACGAAGAGTTAATCCAGCCGGTTACTCACGGTGCACAGACCATCGAGGGCCACGGGAAGCCAACCATTTCGTGTAAGCACACACTTCAAAGCTACAATGACATGGAAAAGCAACTAAAGCAAGTTTTTCTTTGTTTTGAAATACAACCCTCAATGAAGCATTGTTTGCATATTGAACTAAATGCATAAACAATGCTGTTGTGGGTTTAATTTGTGAAATGAGTGTAAGCCTTGATGAGCTGTGATGTTTGCTATTTGGAAATAGAAAACTACTTTTAATTTGACATGTTCATCTGAGAACTGATACAAACATAAAATATGTAGGCTTCGCAAATTAGCTTAAAGTTCGATATTTTTCTCAGTAAAAATTTAAATGATAGCACAAAAAGTGATTGTTTTAAAAATTACATGTCATAGGTTATGAAATTTTATGACAAAATACCCAATAAAAATATTTTTAAATGCTCCAATATTAAAAACACAAATGAAATACTTTCAGTTGTTGGCAATGGGTTAAGCCCGGCACAATTGTGTCCTCAACCTACACAGCCAGTCCTTGTGTGTTGTGTGTGCATCATGCTTGTTTTCAGTTTGATGGTCTTTTAAGTTAAGTATCACTGTGATGTGTTCAAAACGTATTCACATGGTTTTGCTATTTAATATAAATATGAACAATATAAATATATTAATGAATAATATTAAATAATACATTAAATAATTTAAATAAATATATTCACGATACATGTAAATATTTCTGTTTATCTAATATTGATAAAGCAGTCACATATCAAACATAAACATCTTTGAATTTTGTTTTGATACTAAAAATAAAACTGTAATTTTAAGTCCTGCTTTACTCTAAAAATGGTTAATATAAATTTTAAATTAAAAAGCTTTATATACACACATAACACTTCTGGTTTATTCTTATTTGCCAGTTTCAACTTGCCGATGAACTGATGTCCAACTTCTGTATGTAGTATTAGTAAAGAGAGTAGGTCACATTCTCCTGTTTTTAGAAATTTGATAACCATGGCAAATGGAGCTCATTCATGCCATTTTTGTAGTAATATTCTGAATTATATACAACAGGAAACCTATGCTAAAGAATGGTTTTATGGGTTTCTGATTCTAACCCAAAAATATAAGATGCTACAAAGAATCAATCTGAAAAACAGAAGAAAAGGGGGACTTTTAAGAATGGATCTTGCCAATTATGTTATTTTTCAATTAGTTGCACATCTTTATAAAAATAATATTATATTTAGAGAGTTCCTGTTAAAATTTGTCATCCGCAGGCACAATAACACACATGTTCCGTGCTGAGTGACTTCAGCCCACGTGGGAAGAGTCGAGACCTATACTTTACTTCCATTTCTCCAACAATTAATGAGCAGATCACTTAACCTCTCTGTGACTGGAGTTTTGTAGCCAGAAAATAAGAGGTTTGGGCCGGATGACAACCAAACCTATTTATAAGTTTATAAAATCAGTTATTCTATGACAATTATTATCCTACTGTTATCGAGAAAAGAAATGAATTATCTGAAACTTTTTGGTGGGTTGCTGACAAGGGTGGAGTAAGCACATTAGAGAAACTGTGGAAGGAATTACTTCATAAAAATGAATGATATATTTCTTAAAATGCAAGATTCCTAGAATTCTAGCCCTAGATATACTTTGATGAACTTTGCCCTATTTTTTGTTATGTAATCTTTCAAAACAGTGTGAACTTTTTTAAAAGCTATTTATTTATAGGCAGCTTATATGGACAAAATATGATTAGAAAACAAATTAAAAGCAGATGAGAAAGAAGAAAGGCAGGGTGGGGGCTTAAATGGTGCAGCGATGAGGCTGGTACAAAAAGACGTACCATAGCAGCCTCCGCCCTTGCTGGGGATGAGTCCCAAATGTGGTTCTAAACATTTTAGCAGTAAGTCAAAAGGAGAAGCTTAACTACACAAGTCTCAGTGCCTTCCAGATGTAAGAAGCCTATCATTCCGATGATACTAAGTCTTCTTTGTCTTCACATGCCATGAACTAACTCTCAACAACAGCCTGTGAAGTAGATGTAAGAACTCCTTCCACGGGCCTATTCTCACCAATACGATTCCTTATGTCTTTTTTTTTAAATTATAGCTATACCAATTAATACAAATGTATATTTCAATGAGACCCAGGCAATCTAAGGAGGCTCCAACAGTATGCCTATAGTACATCTATTAAAGAGTCATCACTGGTGTCTTCAACACGTCTTTATGTAGTGCCTACCATGTGGAACATTCTACACTGAGCACCATAGAGGATTCAAAGATGAATAAAATAGAGCCTGCCTGCCTGCAGCCTGCTATCAGTAATCATCGTACCTCAGAGACTATTAGCCACAGCTAAGACAGACACAACTATGGAGGACATTCATGAGAAAGACCAAAGATCACCCATGGCTGGGTGGCTGGGTGGCTGAAAGTGCAGCAGATAGTGCTGGAAAGACAGGATGGGACTGGAGGTGGGAAGCTCCGGAATGTGGGCATAAGGGTTTATTCCCTCAAAAAATAAAGTAGTGCCATGAACAGAACTGTGTTATAAAGTGAGTAATCTGATAGGAGAAGTGGGGAAAGGCTTTAGCAATGGGAAAACCAATTATATGGCTATGGAAATGGTTTGTGTGAGAGTAAATAAGGCAGAGATTAAGTGAGCATTAGCAAAAATACAAGGAGGGAACAAAGCAAAGCTTATCAGGACTCCGCGAAAGATGGGACCAACAGGGCTAAGGAATGAAAGGACTCATGTCCACCTCCAGGTGGCTGGGATGTTCTTGGTGCCGTTAGCAGGTTAGGGAACACTGGGAGAGGAGTATCTTGTTTGGAGGAGGCTCCAAGGGAGAGACAATGGCTTCTACTTTTGTTGTATTGAATTATACGTATTCCTAGGTATAAACACACTTCATGATCTAAGGCCGGGTCCAAGTGCTACCGCCTTCATTCCGCCAGCTGGAAGCAGCTCTTTCTGCTCTGAACTAAAATAGCCTGTTTGTCAATGTTTCTCTTAAGGAGCCTGACACTTTCTGTCTCATGTAATAACTATTTTTAAATGCCCTATTTCTGCTCTTGACTGAAATTTTCTGGAGGACAGGGACTGTGCCTGATTCATCTCTGGACCTCCTTACATGGAGCAAGCATGCTTGAGTACTAGGAGCAGATGCTAAGGAACATCCGCATTTAAGTGACCAGAGGGGAGTCAAGGAGAGGATGAAGAAAGTGGGCAGAGAGTTGGAAGTGGTCAGGGCCAGAGCAGACCCACAGAAGCCAAGGAAGAAGAAAGTTCCAGTGAGTAGCTTGTCAGTAGGGCCATTCACCAAAGAACTGGCCTGCCAATAGGAGGACTGAGCAAAAGATTTGACATTGAAAGAAGAGAGTTTTGGGAATCTGATATCCTGAAACCCAGGATGACAACTGGGCGATGCCACCAGGCCCTTGAGTTCCTCAGGACTGACGTCCTGGATGGCTTCAGTCTTGGCAGTTATGAACAATTTTTTGGCAATAGGACCAATTTGGGGAAAAAATTATTAAATGTTTATGGGGTTTCTTTTCTTATCCTTCGTTCAAAATTAAAATAGCTTCATTGGCTCCGATGGGGACAAAGGGTCTATTCTTATAATTTAGACTGCCTCTTAGTTGAAGGTTGATGAGAAGAATGCTACAGCGTTTTAACCACTCAAATATTCAAATGAGGCAGAATTGAGGCGCAACAGCACAGAGGGCTCCCTAAGGCTTGTCTCACACGTGTGTACAGCACTTGAGAGAATATAAAGTTTTTTCTCCGTGCACTAGCTCATTTCACCTTGAAATAAAGGCGTGTGGGCTCCTCCTTTTGTTTCAAATGGAGTAACCGGCTCACTTTAAGTTACAATCACGTTAGCCAGGGCGCTGTGGCCGGATCTGTTCATTTAGTTCAGTGCAACAATAATGGGCATGTATTAACATCTGAGCTCCACATGAGGCACCACAAATAGAGGAATGAAGGACGTCATCCTGAATCCTTCCCTCCTGCCTTTTTCTAACCCAGCCCTCCCTCTCCTGTCTGGTGGGTGGGTTGTCCCCAAGCTCCCCTCTTGAGCCACGTGCTCCAATCTCTTTGTTTTTTTGAACTCATAGACTGCTTTGGAAATTCTATCATGAAGCTGGGATGGTTCATCACTGATCCTGAAATGTGGGACATGTGCAAAATGCTTTATCTCTCTAATGTAGAATAGTGAGAAGCAGAATACAAGAGAGGAAAATTGTTTGGGGCTTAAAGAGTATATCAAAGTGCCCAAAGGGGATCCTACATGAGTTGGCATTCCCCCAAATCAAATTAAACATGTAAGAGGAGGGTCCCCATCACACTGAATGTTCTCTGCTCTATTGCATTCTGGTTATCAACTGGAGTATTTGGTCACCCTTCATTTAAGCACCTCATTTTTATCATTTTTTAGTAAATATTTGTCAAGTGTTAGATACAAGTTAGCGTGCGTGAGAGGGAAAGGAAGATGTGAGGTTCTAGTTTGCCACCTCTGCTCTGGGCAGTTCACTGCTGGGTTAAGATATTTGCACTTTATTAAATAGACATTTGGAACCTACTGGAGATTTTTAACTGAGAGAAGAGCTATACTTTAGAGAAAGAAGAACTCATATCTCTGTCGAGTGGAATGGCAGAGAAGGGCCTAAAGGAGGAGATGCCAATTATGACAGAAGAGGCAGATGCGGAACTGGGCCTGGGGAGGCAGCAAGGATAAGCAAATGGAAGGATAGATGAAGAGACACTGCCAATATAAAATAAACTTGTCCTGTTGACTTGTTGTATATGAAAGGGAAGAAAGAAGAGTGAAGGATGAATTCAAAGAGTTGAGCCTCGATGAAGGTGGTGCCATTAACAGGATTAAGTCAAGGAGAGCTGCTGGGAGGGGCGGACAGGATGGGTGATGCATTCAGCTTTGAGCATGTTCACCTTGAGATGCCAACCGGCCCTGCAGTTGAGGATGCCCAGCCTTCTAGGAAGGAGATTCATGTCCTTAAATTGCCCATTTAGAGGTGAAAGAAGAGATTGCAGAAGTGAATGAAATTGTAAAAGGAGAGAATATAGCGAAGGAAGAGAAGAGAACCTATGTCTAGGTCTATTTCTTAGTAGAATTAAGAGAAAAGGGGAAGCTCTGTAGGAACCAGAGATGTAGCAATCAGAGAATAGAGACAGAATCATGGAAGTTGAAAGTGGAGAAGGCTGCTGAAAGTTAGCAGAAGGTTGCTGTTGATAATACCAAATGCTTCCTGGAAGCCAAGGCTGATGGAGACTAAGAAATGACCATTAGAAGACCACTGATGAACTCAAGGGGAGCTGTCTCAGTAAAGGGAGGGGAGCAGAGGTCAGATTTCTAGGCCTTAGTAAGACTGAGAAGCAGATGCTCTGAGTGCTGACCACGTATTTTGAGAGAGTTGGTGGCAGAAAAAAGGAATCAAGTGAACAGGAAAGTCATTTTAATGCAGGTTAGGGTGGGGGTGGGGCTGAGAATGTACACTTAAAATTGAAAAACACTGTATAAAGAAATTGTTTTTAAATGTTTGTGCTCTAAAATATAGTGGAAGGAATGGACATTAGGGAACTTTCTTTACAATTTTCAGTGATATTATTTTATAATATTTCCATTCCAAAACATTCAGTCTAAATGGATTATTGCAATTTAGTAATCTTCCTAACTTTGACATTTTATAAAAATAAATAGATACTGGAGTTAACCATTTCAAATGCATTACGTTAAAGTTGTCAAATGGATTTATTTGCCCTCCATGAAGTAAAATTCCTCCTTCCACCAATCATTGAATTGTGTATCTGGAGACTTTCAAATTATAATCAGCAGACATTTTTCATAAGCAGATAAACATCATAAGCATATATAATAAAGATCTATATAAAAGAAGAGATTAATTGGATCTTTCCTGTTTTGAAATGTAGATAGTTTTAAGCCAATGAAATCGAAAGGACAACAAAGTCATATTGTTCATATTTTGACTACTATTATCATTTAAATCTGCATCTGACGTACTTGAGAAATCAGGATTGTTATGGTATACCAAAAGAAATACTATGTGAAGTGAAAATAGAGAAAAAAATTATCTGTAAGTTTGTTAGAATATGAAAGTAGCATGTGTTGGTGAGAATTTGCACTGAAGCCATAACACAATGCCACAGAAGAAAAAACAAGTGGGACTTATTTAGAATGCTAATGAGACCACACCTGGAACAATGCATTCAACGTGGGATAACTCTAAGGAAAATGAACAACTAGGAAACTGGAAAGAGTTCAGAGACAAGCAATAAGAATGATTAAGGGCTTGGAGAGACTGAACTGAAACAAGATTAAAAGGCCTTACATTTGTTTAACGTGGCTAACAGATGACTAAAAGTGGGCATGATATCTGTTTATAAACATCTGAAGGTTGGGCGTAAACATGGAAGATAGAGTAGAATTGCATAATATGGTACTAAAAGGATTTAACTTGAGAAAAAACGTCCAGAGAGAATTGAAAAGTAAATATCATGAAGCTGTCTCCCCAAGAGTGTGCATTTCCTTTTCTTTAGAGACTCTGCCAAGAATGAGGAAGTTCAGCAGAGAGCCTGGCAGAAGAGAATGACCCAACAGGTCCGCTGCAGATCTGATTTCTTCATTTTCACAAACTAGTAGGAACCTTTTCAAGCTTGGTCTGTTTGCACAAAATTACTCAGAAAGTGTGTTTATTTACAGATTTTAGAAAACCAGCAGCACAGCACTTTAGATTCCCGGGAAATCAGGTTTTATCCTCATTGGTTCCATACTCTGTCACTGGTAGAGTAGTGGAGTAAAACAGTCTTAAAGCTGGTCCATATTGATGCTGGACCCTCAAAGTCCATTCTCTCAAAGCTCAAAGAGTTTGGTTTAGGATTTACCTAAGAAACAACTGAATGACTGTATTTTTTAAGAATTGTGTATACTTCCAGCTAGACTTCAGAGGTACACCAACAGGGAGTTAACTCAAGAGATCCATTTTGGGATTATTTCTACAAACATCCAGTCTTCTGTTTTCGTTTTTGTTGAATGTAATGTCTTATTCCATTTTTTTTAGCCTAACGTTTGTTCTTACTAAAGTGAGGGAATGGTTTTCCCTTAAGGTTACTTTAAAATGAAATTAAAATAAAAATTATGTTTTGGATTATGAACTCCTAAAGGGCTTTGTTTGTTTAACTTGACTCATATAAAACCCAATGCCAAAACAGTGCCATGCACACTTGAAGAATAAACAAATAGTAGATGATAACTGCAGAAGCATCCTGCCCAGGGCGGTTGGTTAAGGGAATTGCTAATAAGTGAATCTTTTATTTCCCCTGATTTTCACTATAAGGTCACTTTTTTTCTCGCTCCACAACAAATGCCCTTTATCAGATGAAGTTGAACATTTATGGATATTCTGATGGCCTGATTCAGGTTATGTGGGACCCACTAGTGTTTCTGAATTACTTCCAGAATTTTCCAGCAGATTTGAGACTTCAGAATTTCCCTACATATCCTCTCAGGCTCTCTGAGGTTCTCCCATGGATCTACTTTTCCTCTTCACTGCCTCGTAGAACTTTGTTGCAGCACCAGCCTGGGCCAGTAGATCTGCCATGTCATGATGTTAACAGATGGAAAGTTTCTTTTACGGTGGTTAAGGCCTCAGATGGACTGTGTGTTGAGGAGGGAAAGTCGATGGAGAGGGAGGGTAATGGGTAACTGGTGTCTTCTCTCAGGAGAGTAATTTGGTTTTTAATTGTGTGCTTATGAATTGTTTGAATTTTATCACAAGTAAGATAGTAAGAAAAACAATAAAAAATAAATTAATTTTAAAAAAATTTCAACTTCAGATACTTCAAGTGTATTTTAGGCAAGGAAGTCAATAATTGAATAATAACAAAATTTAAAAAGTAATATCTAAAAGTAACTTGGACTCAACATTTCTCAACAATAATGGAAAGGGAGGGCTTGAAACTATGTTTTGGAGAGCCTGAGGGACATATTCTTTAAACCAGTGTTTCTCAAACTGGTGTGTCAGATAATTTTGGGTGGTGCAGGATAAATCATTTTTATTTCCATAATATACATTCATTTGCAAGGTCATCTTCTACTCATGGCAAGTTACACTGGTTTTCCATTTATGATGAGGATAAAAAGTTGCCTTTATTAGATAAACTTATTTAATAAAAATAATTTAAAGAAAAATATTAAGCAGATAATATTACAAGGGTGATATGGCAATAATTATAAAAGTGGTATTCAATGGAAATGGTGGAAATAATGCCTTGTTTAAACAAGCAATACAGTTTTGCCTATGCAAACGAAATTCTTTGTTTCCTATGTTCAACTTCTTATTTCAAATGTGGACTGCAAATGTGACATTTTGTATCATTCCTAGTGGTATGCATGTAATATATGTATATTTAAGACTAGACAGATTGGAAGGTAGTCATAAGAAACCGAATAACTAATATTGTGATACAATCCTATTTTCTTGGAATAACTTCTGTAAACATATTCTTATGGAGATGTATAAAAAATTATGTGGGAGAAAAGTAACTTGAAAGAAAGGTCGGTATTGCTGAAAATCTGATTTTAGTAGAGAGTAAAGAAATGTGCTAAAAAGTTATATTTGTGTGAAAATATGCTGTACTAAAGTATGATATGAATTTTTATTTTATCTAAATTGTGCATGTCCTCACCTATATTTAGAGGTCACACTGACACATAATGTTTTACACCCAAATAAAATTTAAAAAATTGTGGCTTTATGAGGAGAGTATTAAATTCAGCATTGCACTTAATTTTTACATGATCTTTGCTATAGCCACCGAGCGTTCTTAGACTCTGAATGATTCGAAAACATTTAAATTGCATATTTTGCCCATAGCATATACACTGTACTAAAAATAATTACTATTTTTCTGACTACTACCATTAATACTGATAGCCTCACGGTCGATAAGAGTGGTCTTCGGAGTTACACAGATGCTGGTTTGAATCTTAGGTCTGCCATTTATTAGCAAGTTGTTACAAATTCTGAGTCCTTAGTTTTCTCACCAGTAAAATGGGAAAAGAAGATCCGCAAAGTTAATTAAATGTGCCCATTGCTATTTCCCTCTTAAGTGTCTATTAACCGGCATTGTCTCCAGGCCAGAATGTGCTCTAGACCAAACCCACCTCCAGAACTCCTTCAACCCGGAGAACCAGAAAGAGAAACATTACTCCTGGCAGTGCCGAAGCCCTTCAAAATAAATCTGCAGGAAAGAAAACCCAGTGAGTGATGAGAGCAGCCAGGAGAGCCTTTATCAGTTTAAATTTACAACCTCACCTTTTCCACTGCCTGTTAATAATTGTAGACAATGCCCCACTAATTGAGAAATAAATTGAAACTACAAGTATTTGTTTTTGCTTTTGAACTTGACGGTGTCCATGTCAGCTGCATAAGATTACACCCAAGTAGCCGGTGAAATCTTTTTCTGAGCTTTTCTACAGAACATAACTTAGTTGATAATATATTAAAACTAAATTTTCTTTGAATGGGAGTAATTTCTGCTAGTTAACTTGTAATCCCTCAGGCCACCTCTAAGGCAGTGTGAGGCTTGTTGAATCTTAGGGTTGGTGTTTAGAGACCAGTGGGTTTGTCTTTGGGAAAGTTACTTTCTGAGGTTTCTTTGGGCCTCAGTTTCCTTAGCTCTTTTACGGGCTTGAATAACCACCACAGAGTTGTGAAAATTCAATGAACCCATACGTGCCTTAAGTGACCGGTGTAGGACTGACAGTAAATTCTCAATGAATTAAAACATTTAAATTGATGTGACAATTAAAGAAGATGCCCCGAAAATAGACAATAGGTTTTAGGAAGAGGTGATTGAAAGCATGCAAAATGTATGTATTGTTTATCGTCTACTTTGCTGCGGCTTCTGGCTGTGATATTCACACGTGTGCATATAGAATGCTAAATCCTATGCGGGTGCATAATGTGCAGAAGGCTCAGGCATGAAATGTCGCTTCAGCAATGTGCCTGGGGAAGCTCTGACGCTGCCTTGGAAGTCAGTCGTCGCCGCTTGACCTTTGGGCGTCTGGGAGGGATGCCTATACCTGCGCCCAGCGCTGGAAGGGGCCCAGGCCCTTCCCAGCACAGCCTATCCCCGACTGCTCACTCGTTCCCAGCACATATCTTCACGGAAAAGGGTATTTCCTCCCTTCAGAGAAAGCTCCCCAGTCTGGCGTGGGTCGGTTTTTATTTTACGTTGTTGCAAGTAGGCGAAGTCCCTTCTGTCACCACCCTTGGGGTAAGTGGAAAGAGTCCGGCTGGGGGCCCGCAGTGGCTCACACTGGGCACCGGGTCCCGCGGAGTTACAGACCCCTCAGGGGCTGCCCCGCAGAGGCAGGTGGGGACAGACAGCGGTTCCCAGGTCCGGGGAGGGGAGTGCGGCCGCGGTTCCCTCCCCCAGCCGGGAGGTGGCAGGGCCGGCGCCAGGCCGGTGGGGGCGGGGTGGGGGCGGCGCGGAGGGCGCGGAGATTACCGCGGCGCCACCGGGGACACCCAGGGCCCCGAGCGGTCCCCACGCGGGACCGCAAACCATGACAACAGGCAGTCCCCCGAGGTCGAATAAAAAGGAGCCGGTCCCCCGCGCGCCGCCGCCCCCCGCCGCCTGCCCCGAGGTCCCCGGCGGCCCCCAGTGGCCTCGGGCGCCGGCGGCGGCCCCCGCCCCCACCCCGCGCGCAAGTGCGCGGCCGCCCGCCGCGGGGCGCACGCCCGGCCGCTCCCGGCCTCCGCGCAAAACTTCGCGGCGGGCCACGTGAAGTTGTCGCTCCCCTGGCGGAGGGGACAGAGCTTCGGGGCAGGCTGCAGCGGGACGGCGGCGGCGGCTGGGCGCGCGCTCGCTTTTTCTTTTCTTCTGTTTTTTTCCTGTCGTCAGTCCGGAGTTTTGGCTGCTCGCCTTTCCTCCTCCCCCTCGGAGCCGGCTTCTCCCCCGCCCCGTTTCTCCCCCACTTGAGTACGCTATTTGTTGCGGGGTGGCCGAAGGGGATGTCCTGTTTCCACCAGAGGCACAGCGCGAAGGGGAAACTTCGACACTGGAAGGAACGAGAATAAATATCTAAGTAGCGACGCGCGGATCCGCGGCTGGGACACGCGCTTGAACTTCGGGATCCCGAGGCGGCCGGGCGGCAGGAGGTGAGTGCCCCTTCTGGCAACCCCCGTCCCAGGCCCCGCGGGGGTCCGGGCTTGAGGGACCCCGCAGACTCGCTCGGGAAAGTGTGCGCGGCTCCGCCGGGGCGCCGAGCGCTGGGGACGAGGACGCGCGGCGGGACGGTGTGGGGGCGCCGAGTCCCCGGGCGCACCGAGGCGGAGTGCCGCGCGCCCGAGGGCCCTCCGCTGGGACTGCAGCGCGGCGCTCTGCCCTGCAGGACGCCCCTGGCCCCGAGGGTCCCCGCCGAGCCTGCGTGTCCCTTGCGGGGCGGCGGCGGAGCCCGCGCGGAACGGGGTGCGCGGCTCCCCATCTGCACTCCGCCCCCGCCTCGCCGAGACGCGCGCCCGGGGTCTCCCTCCATCCTCGTGTGACATTTATTACTTTGTGATGACCCCCTAGGTCAGCCAGGCGCAAGGATGCTGACCCAGGTCCCCTGGAGGCCCCAGCGCCCGGGTTTCCCGGTGCTGGGGGCTCTGATCCCGCGGCCCGAGCCGGATTTTGAACGGCGGCCGTCCTCCTGCCATAGTTTTATGTGGCGTGGACCGAGTGTCTCCTGCAGTTTGCCAGGGTCCGTGAAATTAGAGGCGCCTTGTCAGAGCAGTCGCGTTCATTGGCTCGGGACGCGGATGCCATGGAGGGATTATAACTTCTCTAAACGAAGGGACCTGGCTGGGAGAGCAGGTTTGCTCTCGTTTCAAAGCCTGCTGGGCCGGGGGTGCCGCGGCACTGGAAACGGCTCGCTGTTTCTGCGTCGTTAAGCTGCATTTGGAAGTAGACCCTGTGTGTGCTTGTTTTATTTTGCGCCACACAGTAGCCAGAACTTTCGTTTAGTAGCACTTTAGAGATGTTTCTTTCTTTGTACGCATTATTCGGAACAGCTTGGAGCTATTAGAGAATTTGCGGACCCAGTCCGGTGGCAGAGCGGTGGCGGCACCGGAGAGGGCAGTTAAATTTTTGTGACCTCTTCCCTAGTTGGAGTGGCAATGCCTCCGCTCACGACCACCTCTCTTTCCCCTTCCCTTGAAGGCTAATGGGGTGTGGGCTTCGGCGAGCGTGTGTGTGTTGTTTGGAGACGATCTTCTCCCCTCGCCCCCTGCGCCTCTCCCCTGGACTGCCGAGCGGGCAGAGTCATTCATGAATCCTAACCCGAGGGCAGCGAGGCGCAGAATAGGGACGGGGCGTGTGTTTTGGTTTCAGAGCACTTCCACGTGGAGCACCTCCGTGTGCGTGTGTGTTGTGTACTTGATCTGTGAGGAGGTATCAGGAGTCTCGTGTTCAAACCCAGTGGGCCGTTGGCCATTAATTTGCTTTCCTGGTTGTCATTACAGACACTTCCAAAATCTGATACCTAAGAGAACCAACAGGTTAGGTTTCACATTAAGAGCTCATACTTAACAGTTTTCTTTCTCCCTTACCCCTTTGGCTTGGCACCCTGGGCTCAACGTAATTGATGGAGCGAAACATACCTTCTCCAAGATGGCATTTTGTGCCTCTTCTCGTCAGCGGCCACTTTTTGCGCTCTGGGGCGTTTGTCAGTTTCGGTGCGGGCTCCTGCCGGGCTCAGGTGGGGGTCCAGGAGCCTGGCACAGCCGCAGCCTCCCTCTCAACAGCCTCTGAAGTTTCTTTTGCACGTAGGTGACTGACAGCGTTGAAAGTTGATGGTGGTTTTTTGTTTGTTGGGTTGTTTTTGTTTTTAAAACGTCCTCAGAACAAGGATATACTTGGTAACCTTTCCCGGGTAGGACTTCTTAAGCAGAAACATTGCCTTTATTTTTTCCTTTTAAAATATTTCTGGCCAGTTTGTAGCTGAAGAACCCAAAAACTAGGAAAGAGGTCAGAGAGAGAATCCTAAAACAATATATTTGATATGTGGTAGAGTGCGTTTTAGGAGACTGCATTCAAAGGCATTTGTGTATTTTTTAAAATAACATTATCCCACGTAGCAGTAGTAACAGACACAAACTGTTTTGTGTGGAGCTAGACTGCCAGAATCTGATTTTTATGGCAACAATACCAAAGGCACTTATAACTACATCCATTTTTATTGTTATTATAAACCATAAAAATAGTTTGTTCGACTCAAAAGTTGTAAGTATTCAAAGTTAAACCAACTTTTAGAAATGACTGTACAAGATAGTTAAAAACTTTGCCAGTTACAGCTTTGAAAGTAACATCATTAGATTATCTGGAAACTGCCCTTTTTTCTGATTATTAGGGATATATACTTGTCTTTCATAATAAGTGGGGGTCTAAAGGCCTGTTCTCCTTTCTCAATTACTTGAAAATAGTATGCTTCACCATTTTTAGGCCATCGTTATTAGAGGTTGTTTCACAATTATAACTGAAATAAAAAGATTTACTTGATTATTCTCTTTTTTGTTAGTCAGTATTTATTTTATTGGACATTAGAAACTTAATTTCTCCTTTACGAAATGAAAAGTTTTATGTATATGTATATATTCATAGCTAATATTAATTTTAAGTAATATGTTCAAGTTTAAAACTTTTAAAAACCCTGAGATTTGTATAAAAAGAATTGGTTCAAGAACAGTCGTTATTCTTATTAAGAAATGCAGGTACTGCATTCTAGCAGATTTGTAGAAGCTAGTTGAAAAGAATTGTCTTTGCATGAAAGTTTGTTTTTTGAAGGGAGGCAGATGAATAGTTTGTCATTTTGTTATAATTTATTTTTTCTTTTAAAATAACTACTTTGAGGTGAAAAAAAGAAAAACAAGTTCTCCATTTCTAAGAGTTTCCTTTTTATTTATATTGTAATTTGGGGTGTAAATAAATTTTACATAGCCACGAGAAATAGAGTGTCCAGTTTCATGTTTTCAATCTCTGTTGCAAGCTCTAAATGACTGATGCTGTGTCTAAAAATATATTTATGTGGCTTGGTATTTCATTTAAAAAATTTATGCTCTGAAATTAAATTACCCAGAATTTTTAGAAAAGTAGAATGATAGAAAAACCATAACTATTGTTATGAAAAGTTAGGATGGTGGCAAGTTCACATTTTAACTTTCAAACAATAAAATTAAACTTATTTCACCCAGTGGAACCTCACACTTTTTTATAGAGAATTCAAGAAAAGGGGAGATAATCCTTTTCAAGACTTAGTGAAGTGTTAAGTAATTTAAGAGTGCAATATTTATTATGTTTTTTCATTATCTTTTTTTTCTGTTACTTAAATGCAGGAACACTGAACATTCAGTAAAAACAGGCCCCCCTTTATAAGGCGTTTATTCACCATGGTTCTGTATTGCAGCTGCTGATCATATTTCATGGAGCTGTTAAAGCACTTAAAACCTAAAATTAGGTACTGTCTGGTTGTAAATATTTCAGATCACTCATTTAGGAAATAAATAGAAAAGCGTGCTATCAAAAGTAGAAGACATTTTGAGAGCTCTCGTTGAAGAGCTCAACAAACCTCTATCAAACACCTTGTTATTTTAGTGAGAATATAGTCATGACAGTTTCTTTTTCAAATGGATATTATTCTTACATGTTCTGAACTCTTACAGTGTGTCTCCTGTAGAGTATCTTAAACTAATTGTATTCAGAAATATAGTTGGGGGATTTTCTTACAATGGTTACTAGGTGGATGAAATCAACACCAGGAGGAATGGATGACGTTACAATGTACCTGTGTCTCATGCATTTTTCTCGGTGAACTAAGATATGACGTTCTCTTTCAGGCGTCTGTTCTAGGGAGGGATGAGATGCAATGGTGTATGTAATTGCAGCATATATAATACTGCATTTTGCAGTTAGAAGTGTTTTCATATATGGGACATTGAGTATTCGTTAAATTGCACGTGGAGCTGAACTTGGCGTCATTTAGTTTGCACTCGAGTGGAAGAAAATAAACAAGAATCACATATTCAAAAGCAGTACAGTACAATCAGCAAAAACTGGTTGCTTTTAAGAGGTTTGAAGACTTTGTAAACATTGCTGTCACCTAATTTTGCTGTGGCACTGCACAGTCGTATCTGCTTTGGTGACACGCCATTTTACTCTTGAAGTTTCTGATTCTTACTGGATCCCCATCCCTGTTTTTCCTGGGAGAGAGGTACTGAAGATGAATACTATTACCCTTCCTCTCCTGACTCCTCTACTTCTTCCAGAAAAGAGATGAAATGGATTAATTTAAAAATAGAAACCATTTTGAGTTATCAAAACCACATTTCTGTGGTGGTTTGAAATAGTTTCAGAGTGCACCTCAGAGCCTCACTGTAACCTTTTCTGTCATTGAAAGGTGCTAATTGATCTTAGGGCACTGGCATAATAGTATAGTTTGATATTTGAAACCTTTCAGCATTGGTCTGGCCCTTTTCTCGCCCTGAGATTTCAGTCCATGGCTGATGAAGAATAACACCATATTAAAATGTCAGAAATTCTAATTTTTTTCCCCCGTATGAAACATTTTAATACAACATACTCATTTTTAAAGCTTTTATTTATGTAAAGTAAGTAAATTTATTTTAATGTACTTCTGGGCTGTGAGAGAAAGACCTATACGTGTTATCATGTTAGGGTTTTTAAATATTATTTTTTCACAGGTTGATTTTGGATTGAAATTTTTAGGCAAAGTCTGATTGCTGTGACCATATTTGAACACTTTCAAAATGAAGTTACATTAGTCTAATATAGAATATCCATCTTGAAATTCCATATCGAAAGTATATATTTTTAAAGTGTGTTCAAATCTTAAAGTATATTTTAAAATAAAAGATGTCTGTTCAGTTTTTGTGTAGTTGTAGTTTTTCTAAGTCGTCATCATTTTCATCATCATAACATCACAGCTAACATTTATGGAGGATTTACTTTATGCAAAACACTTTAAAATATTTATGTGGATTCGATAATTTTAATCTTCTCAACTATGCCATAATTTAGGTACTTTTATTATTCCCATTTTACAGATGAGAAACTGAGACCCAGTCACTCGGTGCTGTGGAGCCAGGATCCATCTCTGCTGTCTGACCCCAGATCCCTGATCCTTAAATCTAGGCAGTTACTCCCACCAGTGATACATGAGTCATTTTAGGTGGTACCCAAACAAACATTTTATTTTTGTATTGTTAGTTATGTTTTTATTTATAAGGGTATTAGAAAAATATGTTAAATTTCATATTAAACCTAAGACAAAGCCAAAAAAGTATTGAAGTAAAAACAAATTTTTAAAGCATCTATTTAAAGAAACATATTAAGTGGCAGTGAACAAGTGCTTGGCTAAAATAGCCAAAATCATGAAGTTTGGTGGCAAATGACTGAATTTGGAGAAACTGTTACTCTAGAATGCTTCCCAAACGTTAAGAACTTATGGCCAGATCTTTTTAATGTTTAATTTACATGTAAAACTTTCCTTTGCTTTTGAAGACTTATCCATTGGTTAGATGTTATCAATTTTACAGGGATTTTGTTGTTGGTGTCATTTTAAGCCTGAATGCTGGTGAGGAATCTCAAATCTACACATTCATGTTGAGCCAGCTAATAAGGACTTCATAATGAATTTCTAGAGGCAAGTTTAAGTCACAGTGGGGTCACCCATATTTTGGAAATACTTTCAATTTATACAGATATCAGACTTTGCATTTTTAAGGTTTTTTTCTAGGTGAACACTTTTGCTGTTGATCTGTTCTATAACTTTAATATATTTTTCCATTTTCATTTTTTATTTATTTATTTATGTATTTAGTCCCAGACCCCTTGATTCAAGTGAAAGCTGAGGCTGTGCCCACTAGAGCAATACCCACTGCTCCGAGTTAAAGAGGGTCGCAGGTGGCCTGTGAATCGCGGCCAACACTGCCCTCCTACCGTCGCCACCTCCCAAAGTCTCTGTAAGGGTCTTGAGTGTGTGAAAGTGGCTGCAAAAACGAAAGGGGTGAATTTAGAGGACCCGCTGTAGTATGTCAGTATGTCATCCATTTAAAAACAAAATGCAACAAAAAACAACTCTCAAATACGCAAAATATCTCCCGGTGTCATGTATGGGCAAAAAGTATGTCTGTTCACCCTAGTATAACTTGACTGCTTATTAACCAATCTGCAACTTTATTTCAGTTTAGTACTGAGAAAATAAAAAGTAGTCAGAATGTTTCCCACATTGAGTTAGAGGTCTGAATGAGGCACACGGAATTTGTACTTGCAAAGGTTTGCTTTGTTAGAGAGTCTTTTGTTCTTTAAAGACTTTATGAAGAAACATCAGCGCTGACATAAATTGATGTGACCTTGGATAGTCACTTAAATTATTGCTACTGTTTCTGTAATTCTTTCCTCCTTTCTTTTTTAAAATGAAAGGGACATTTCTTATGAAAGGCTACAATTAAATCATAAAAATTTACATTCATGTGCCATTAAGTTTAATTCTACTCACAAAAGCAATAGCATTAAATTTGAAATTCTATCCTTAATCAGGTGGGTGTACCACATACCGGGAGGGCTTATTCTCCACAAGGTCATACACACAATTCACAGACCTCTGCATATACCCAATGGAGCGATCTATTCATTACATTTTTCCTCTGCCTCTGAACTCCCTAATGTTGAGGGATTTGAAAAGACCTGAATGGTCTGACTAAGAGATTGAATATTAATGTGGCCAGTATGTTGAAAATGATGATGACTTGGGGAGTCAGGAGGTCTCTGAATTAGCTAATTCTTTTCACTTAAAATTTTATATTTTAATGCAAATCTATATTCACGTTTGATTATGACTCAAGTAATTCTAGCCAAATTTAATCACAAGGTGGGTGAGTCACGTTCAGATTTCCTTTTGCAGGTTTTCAGTAATCTCAAACTGTGCTTCTAGTAGGTAACTTAAGAATGTGAACTTCCGTAAGTCTGTCAAGAACAGCAATGCTGCCTCAATTTTTTACAAGAACTTTTTTTTTTTTTTTTTTTTGTGAGGAGATCAGCCCTGAGCTAACATCCGCCAATCCTCCTCTTTTTTTTGCTGAGGAAGACCGGCCCTGGGCTAACATCTGTGCCCATCTTCCTCCACTTTATATGGGATGCCGCCACAGCATGACTTACCAAGCAGTGCGTCGGTGCGCGCCCGGGATCCGAACCAGCGAACCCCGGGCCGCCGCAGCGGAGCGCGCGCACTTAACCGCTTGCGCCACCGGGCCGGCCCCTACAAGAACTTTTAAGTGTTAAGAGATGCTACTGTTTTATTTTTCTCAGTTGACCCAAGAAGAATTTTAATTTAGATCTGTTTTGTCTCCTTAATTGTTGACTTTCGTTCTTAAAGGCTTCATTCATGAAAATATGTAGCAAAATTCTAGGTACATGTAAATGCCTTTTTAAATGCTTTTTCATTATCAGTGTTGTTGACATGCAAAAATTAGAGTGAGGTGAGTAGGTTTTTTCTACTCTATATAATTTTGAAGACTTTGGGATTTTTAGTCTATTATAATAAGTTTTGCTTTTTCTTGCCATATACCATTCGTAAGGAATGGTTAGCACAGTAAGTTATTTAACCATGGTAACCAGGGTCACAAGTTTAATCTTCAGATTATCCTGTTAGCTTTAGGTGGACACTTGTCCTATACACACTTGGTCATATTGTCTTTGTCATGAAGAGTATAGTTGTGGTATCTTGACTGCCTCTCCTGGGGAACCATTCTGGACTATGCTGGATCTGTCTCCAAGATTCCCCTCCCCATCCCTAGGATGTTCAGCCACATTTGTACAGCTTTTATCAGGTCCCTTTTGACTTAAAATTCTTTAAAAAATTCCCTGTTGCCATAGAATAAATTCCAGACTTCTTAGCAGGGCCTGCAAGGCCCTTCATGCTGAGACCCTTGCCCAGGTTGCCATTCTCCTCTTCACCACCCTCTCCCAAGAAATCTCTTCTCCAGCCACGTGGAAAACTACAGTGCTGAAAGACCCCTGGTCGTTTCCAGTTCATTGCTTTGTGCATGTGGTTCTTTCTACCTGGAAGGCATCTCTCCTCTGCCCCTGAAACTTCCTTTTCTACTTCTTTTTCAAGACTCAAGATGCAAAATGTTACCTCCTCTGGTGAGTTGTTCTGCCTCCAGAGGCTGAGTTGGATGCTTCTTTTCTCTTTGCTCCCAGAGCACCCAGTTATTAGCTTTAGCCTGGCACTTGCCACGTTGAAGTGTAATTGGTTACATGAGCTTCAGTCCTGCTCTAGACTGAGAGGTTACTGAAGCTATTACCAGTATTTGTCATGTCGATATCTCCAGTATAGGGGTCAGTAAATTCTTGTGGAGCGAATGAGGAAAGATAATGGGGCTGAAAGCGGTGGTGGTGCACTGGACATCCTCTGCCATAGGACTGGGAATGGTGGGAATGGGTGTGACCATGACAAGGCAGGACAGCCTTGAGAACAACCTCAGGGCTTTTTGGTATTAGCAGCTCTGAATCCGGGCCCAGCTTATGTGTATGTGTGTAGTGATGTAGAAATGTATTTCCCACATGACCAATGGGACTTCAGTGATCTAGTGGATAAGCCAAGGATCCTGAAAATCTCTGCAGATAAGAATGTTTCATAGCACTTGAAATCTGAGAGACCCAGTTTTTTTTTTTTTGGTGAGGAAGAGTCGCCCTGAGCTTACATCTGTTGCCAATCTTCCTCTTTTTTCACTTGAGGAAGATTAACCCTGAGCTTACATCTGTTGCCAATCTTCCTCTTTTTTCACTTGAGGAAGATTAACCCTGAGCTAACATCTGTGCCAGTCTTCCCCTATTTTGCATGTGGGATGCCTCCACAGCATGGCTGATGAGTGGAGTAGCTCCGCGCCCGGGATCCGAACCCATCAACCCTGGCCGCTGATGCAGAGCATACTGAACTTGAACCACTTGGCCACAGGGCTGGCGCCGAGACCCAATTCTTTTTCTAGCACGGTGGTTAAGTACAAAGAATATGGAGCCTGGCTGCTTGGGTTCGAACCCCAGCTCTGACACTGAAGACGATGCAATGATGAGCATGTTACTTAAACTGATTTTGCTTCAGTTTTCTCATGTGTAATAGAACATGCTTCATAGCGTTCTTATGAGAATTCAATGAGTAACTAAATGTAAAGTAGTTAGAAGAGTGTCCAACATGAGTACTGTGAGTAGGAGCTGTTATGATTATAATAATTGTAATTATAGATGATATGTGCTGTTAATGATTCTAATGGTTATAATTATATAATATGATATGAGCTGTTATGATAATAATGGGGTGCCCTTCATTAGACTACTCAAAAAGTTCCAGAGATTTTTAGAGCTGAAAGTCCTTTTGGGGGCTGTAGATTGGAGACCATAAGTTGAGTCCCCAGTGTCCAAGTACAGATTTGGTGCTCTGGGGTGATCTTGGCAAATCTGAGGCTGTGTTTGGAGCCCTAAGAGAAGACATTAGAGGTGCTCAAAAGTCAGCTTTGACCATTGACCTTGTGCAGTATTTCTTTTAACAAATACTTCCACCAGCAGTAATCTAAAATTGATAAGGCTTTGATCTATGTGGTTTCTCAATTACTCTAAGCAATTATAAGCACATTGTATAATGGTACTTTAATTTATAGCCAATATTTAAGTTTCTTCAGTTGCTTTTTTTTCAGCCTGAAGTTACCAATGATAAGAATTTGTGTAATTATCAATTGACAGTGGGCTTGATGAACTCATGGTAAACTTTTAAAAAGATAACTTAAAATATTGCTATGATTCTTATCTTCCTGGTGACAATAGGGGGTTATAAGCACCTCTGTTTCTAGCATTTATCACTCCTCAGATTCAGATATAATGACTATATGGCAGAGTGGGGCTGAGGGAGGAAGGGGAGTTAGAACATTAATTGTCAAAGTCCCATTTTTGCTGCTTACCTGCAATTGCTGCCAGGTGCATCTGTATAAAAAATATGGTACTAATATTGATGTTTTCCCTGAAGCCCTCAATATATTTAGATCAGGGTTTCCCAAGCTCTGGTTAGTGACAAGTGGGGCTGGATAATTCTCTGTTGGGGTGTGTGTGTGGCTGTCCTTTGCATGCTGGGGTGTTTAGCAGCATGCCTAGTCTCTACCCACTAGATGCCAGTAGCACCCTTCCCCGAGTGGTGACGGTGTCTCCAGGCATTGCCAGATGTCCTCTGGAAGCAAAATTACCCCCAGTGGAGAACCCATAACCAGAGTAGATCTTAAGATCACTTGATACAGTCAGAAGATTCCTAGGCATCTGCATGAGAGGACGGTTCTATTTTCAGTCAAGTGTGGAGAATCTTCATACCTTCCTCCCAAGTTAAACACAAAGTCACACAGCTCTCATTGGTCTGTGTCGATAGGTAAACTTGACATAGACGGGATTCACAGATAGGCTTTACCCAGGTTTACTATCTTCAGCATATTTTCCTCTTCCGGAAATAACATATGACTTGGGGGAGCAGAATGCCTGAGAAAGTGTGTGTAGGAAGTAGATACCTATTTGAATCACTTATATGTCTACACTTTCTATTATTTTTACTGTTACTTGTCAGTAGATACTTTCAATTCATTTTTAATAATGACAGTTTTTTGTCCTTTTCAATAGATAAATATTCAGTAATAAGAAACTTTTTCTTTATTTAGTCTGTAGTGTCAGAAAGAGTAAAGCTACCTATAATCACAACTGCCTAAGATTAAAATACTTAATCAGTTAAATCGTTTGTTCATTTGTAATGCAAAATTCTCAAACGAAGTATGTCTTAACTTTCAGTTTGTACCAGTTTCAGGATCTTGAGTTCAATAACGTTGGTACAGTCTGCAGAAAGTAAAAATGAAAATATTTCGTGTAAAAACTCTTTTCGTGAATTACTAAATCCAAACTTATGTTCTAATTCTACAGGTTTAATCTGGACATACACATTTTATCTATGAATTGATATGCAGTTGGGTGTAAGTAATGTGGCTGTAGTGTAAGTACCACCTCTGACCTCTGCCTAGTTTAGGTATATGTGAAAGATGTTTCAAAAATTACTGAGCAAAACAAAATGGGAACAAATAATGTTAACTTAAAGTAAGAGAGGATAAATTTGCCTCCATGAGTTGTGGGTTGAATGTGAAAATTATTTTGAAGTATGAAACAATATTATAAATATATGATTAGACTAATATTCATATGAGGTTTAAATGATAAAGAATTTTTGTTTTAATCTCACTAGTTATTGCAAAGATACTTGAAATTCCAAACACACGTATTGTCTAATTTAGTGGTTTTACTGTAATTGTATTAGGCGGGTAATCATGTTACCTGGAAGCAGTCAGACTGAGGGATTTCACATCATTTACTAATTGATGCTCGAGCAGCCAGGGCCGAGTGCTGTCTGTCTCTTAACTCTCCTTTGATTTGTGTTTTAATTTTTGAAATATACTCTTAAGAGGGGAAAGTGGCTGCAAATCTAGCACACTGTGTGTGTCCAAAATAGCCTTCTGTTTTCTAAGAAGAGAACCCCACACAGCTGCTTGTGAGCAGAGAGGTGAAGTGGGTGCTGGGCAACCCAGTGACAGATGGGGGCCATTCCAGGGGAATTAGGGAGATGTGAGTCCGGGGTTGAAATCATGAGTTTTCAGACAGTGGAGGAGGGTTTTGCTCCATGCTTTGACAGGAAGTACAGAGAAGACATAGGAAACCTCAAGTCCATCCAGGCACTTTCTGCCTGACATTGAACAGGAAGCCTGGTGGCCCTTTAGTCATTGGAGAACAGCCAGCAAACCAGAGGTTTCTGTTTTTCCAAATGAACACTTCTTGGGTTCATAAATCAGAGAACCCTCGAGAGAATTCAAGTCCCATATCTACTTTCTCAGGTTGATTCTTTGTACAGTGGCTCCTAATGTAAGACTAGCCTACTTTTATGAATGCTCCATGGCATAAAATACAGTTAGGCACTTCCGTTCCTCTCCCTGGAATATTCTCACCACCCTTGTCCTCTACCCCCCAACTGCCTTAACCTACTTGCCTCTTACTCTTTGCTGCCTACCTGGACAAAAAATCTACTCATCTTTCAAGGCTTAGCTCAGATGTCACCTCCTCTGGGAAGCCTTCCCTAAGGCTCAGGCAGAACTCATTCTTTCCTCTCTGTAATGCCATAGCACCTTATTTGGGCTATTAGTATAACATCTCATTGTACTGGGCTAATTATCTGTGCATCTGTCTGTCTTCTAGAGAGATTCTGAACTCACTGAGGGGAGAGATCCTGTCTTTCCCTCTCTGTAGCCCCAGTGCCGGGGCGTATCGATGGAAATTCACTCCCTGCCCTGTTGCATGCATGTGTTCAAGGACACACATCCAAAGCCAGACAATTACAAAGAATGAATCCTGGTTACATTTTAGATACTGATTCTCTTTGCTTGTGGTCATGGAAGCCAGTTTATTGGTTATTTTCTATTCTAACTTATTTTAAGCTTCGTTTATACCAAAGTATTACTGATTTTCTAGCAGAAGAAAAGATATGTCCAGCATGAAGTGATATTTTGAATAAATTGAAATTAAAAAGACAGATTCTAATTGAGGTTTCTGGTCTTCCTGTTCCCACTTTTCTCCAGAAACAAACTGGGACCTCTTTGGTTGCTTTCTGCTGAGATAAATTTCATGTTATTTTGAAGAATTTTTAACTCTCAGAATTATGGATTTCATCTGAGAGGAAGCATGTTCTGAATTTGTTTATATCAGTGTTTCAAAATGTGGAGACCCAAAATCCCAGATGTATCTGTTAAAAGTTTATGTGGCCTTTTGGTGAGAAAAATTAGGTCTTTTTTCAGGCACAATTGAGGAAGGAAAATTTTTTGTTTAGTTTCTAGTGGTTTGTTTTTAGGCATTTTCCACAAAAAGATGAGCAAGACCCTTCAAAACCACCAACTTGCTTATTTAGGGGAAAAAAAAGCCCTCCTATGTCCAAAAATAACATTAAATTAAAATGATTGTTTCCAATAGTTTCAAAAATTGTGGTTTTATTTCCTCGTGTGAGTCATTTCTGAATCCAGCACATGATTGCACTGCATCATGATGAAGCATATCTGCTCCATATTTTAGTAGGTCACATCGCTTATCAGAGAATCAGATCAGGAGAGGAATGTAGCCTGACTCTCCATTTCACAGATGGATACTGGATTAGGGATGTTAAGTGATTTATTCAAAAGGAAGCTAAAAAGAGAACCTCGTGCTGGAGACATCCTAGTGCTCTCAGCCCTACATCTCGCTGCCCTTATTTTTCTTTGTTCGTGTCTGACAAGGGTTTGCAGATCCTCGAATGAGACCACCTTTGTGTGTATCCAGGCCCTGCCGCCATTCATAGCCATGTAACCTTGGGAAAATTATTTACTGAGTTGCTGTAAACCATAGTTCTGACATGTATAAACGGGGAAAAATGATAGTACCTGCCTCATGGAGTTGTTGTAAGGAATAACTGAATTCATACAGGAAAGATACTGAAAATCCTTGGTATATATTTTGAATTGATTTCTTTGAATAAACAGCTGAGTGTATTTAATAGTATTCAAAAAAGAGGCGTTCATGCTACAGAAGCAATGATTTTGTTTTAAATCAATCATTTTTTTAATCCAGACATTGTGTAAGATACTAAAACAGATGTGATAGGGGTTACCTTTGAAGGAAGGAGAGAACCTTATGGAAGGCTGATAATGCCCTTTATCTTGATCTGATTGCTGGTGACATAGGGGTGTTTGTTTAATAATAATTCGTCAGCTGTCTATTTTTTGCTGGCACATTTTACTGTGTGTGTATGTTATGCTTTATTAAAAAGTAAAAATATCAGATATATTTAAAGTAAAAAGTGGATGCCCCCACTTTATTCATCTCTTCCACATTGTACAAATCAGGGTAAATTGTCTTAGCTCAGGCACTTCCTTCCAGACATTTTTTTTCTATACATGTGTAAATGTGAGAACTACACGAGCATGTCATTTATTTTTATTTTATATTTTTAATCCAAAATGGATCATTAATTGTCTTAATACTTGCTTTTGACCTGCTGTATCTTCATACTTTTCCACAAAAGTACACATCTTTGGGTACTTCTACTGAGCAGTCCTGGTGTCTAGTGAGTAAGATCCGGTGCTCTCACCGCTGCGGCCCGCGTTCGTGTCCCAGTCAGGGAACCACACCACCCGTCTGTCAGTTGTCGCACTGTGATGGCTACTTGTTGCTGTGATGCTGAAAGCTCTGCCACCGAGATTTCAAATACCAGCAGGGTCACCCATGGTGGACAGGTTTCAGCAGACCTTCCAGGATCAGACAGACTAGGAAGAAGGACCTGGTCAATCACTTCTGAAAAAATTGGCTGTGAAAACCCTATGACCATGTAGCAGCGAAGCAGTGTCTGAGCACAGGGTTCTGCTCAGTCCACAGGGCTCTAGGAGTTGGAATGGACTTGATGGCACTAACATCAACAAACTTCTATTGAATGTATGCATGTGTTTTATCATTTATCTCTTCTCTTCTTGGTACATATATAGGGTGCTTCCAGATTTTTACTATTACAAAGAATGTTGCAGTGATGATTTTTATATATCTTTGTACATTTGCCAAAACTTCCTGTAGATAATTGTCTAGATGTAGGATTAATAGGTGAAAGAGTTATGTGCATACTGCATAGATGGTGCCAAAATACTTTTCAAAAAGGTTATAACACCTTGCATCCCTGTGATGATACTTGCATCTTTCTCATAAAAGCCAAGGGAAATATTTTCTGCTTAACGGAACATGTAATTATTTGTGCTCTGGTTAGTAAGAAGGTTTATAATAGTAAATTCCTTGAGACTTGTACATCAATTGAAGTAGTTCACTGATAATAGCAAGTAATTCTGTCAACCGCGTATATAAAATCTGTTATATATAGTTAATCTCTTACTTAAGAATTGTTATTACTCAGTTATATGACCGATTATTATATATATTCATAGTTCTTATACTAATTGTTAGGAAGAAAAAAATCAGTACATATCATATTCATGATATTTTTTTCACTTAGCACTATATAATATTTGCCAAAATCATTAGGAAAAAGAGCTCTAACTCGGATGTTGTTGGTGAGGATTTATGAGGAACTGTGTGTTGTTGTTCCATGAAGAGCCAACTATGTGCCAGGCACAGTCGTGAGCCCCTTACATATGTTACTGTAGCTTTTTAACATACAGATGAAAGGTGTGGACATTGTATTGTTATAAATGAGATTACTCCATTCTGAATGTATGTTGATAAATATTACTATATTTCAAAATATCAACTGTGTCTTATCAATGTACTAATTTGTAAATCTGTGAAATGTTATAATATGTTTAATATGAAAATTGAACTTAGTGCATCAAAATACAGAAAATTGCTGCTCAAGTCCCGGCTAAAGTAATATGATACCTAAAGTTTAAAATGAGGTATATTAGTCAGTTGGCTTTATTGTTAGAGTCTTATATATAGAAAATCCTGTCTCCAGAATATTTAGTTCTTGTAGTTTCCGGTTAATCAGATTCTGGTTAACCTTTAATGGTTATCTAATGCCATAAAAGAGTAATCCAACTCAAAATGGCTAACTTATTCCTCCAGCATTGGATAAATATGGCTATCAATTTTTGTGGGATTTCTTTTCCTGCAGAATTTCCTGTTATTCTAAGGGATTCAATAGGACTTATACACATAAAACTGAAAATTATATTACTATGGGGAAACTGCTTTGTGCCTTTGAGAAGGAACTCTCTTGCTAACTTAAGTACTATATGTGTGTAGAATAGCTAACTTATTCCTCCCAAGAAATTTCATGTATGCAGTTAAAACACTCTTAAATTGATTAAGGATTTGTTATATATTTCCAGAAGCACTCAAGAGTACTTTTATGGTTATAAGAGTGGAGTGCATTAGAATGCCAGAAACCAGTGAATACGCTAGAGGCCTTCAAAACCATGCCCAGCATTCCTGCCTGTACCATATAAACATGTGGGGCAGCCTGGAAAAACAGAACAGCTCCCCTTCCCCTCAACATAGGTAAGCCTATGATGATAACACTTCAGCTGGCTTGAATATTAATTTGAAACTTTTTCTGTTAGAAGTAATTTTTATTACTTAGCAAATGGAATGGTGAAGTAATAAATATAACTGATATTTATTTCTCAAGTAAAGTATTATTTTACATCAGATTTGACCAGTTACCTTTATATTTTTTGGAAAGCATATTATACGGCTACCACAGTATTTTCCCTATTAATCAGGGAAGCTAAAAAACGCTTTATAAATGTTGAATCAAAACTCTCACTGCTGTGAGGGAATCAAATTTCAAGCAATATACTCCTTTTATAGGGTGAGAAACTAAAGTATGGATAAATTACAAGGTTTTCCTAAAGCCGTACGTTGAGTCATGGCAGACATGGAAATCAACAATTCTGTTTGTCTGGTTCAATCTGAAACTTCTTGAAATTAAAGTTATCTATTTCCTGACATGGGCCTTAGGAGTGTTTCCTTATTTATTTATTCATTCTTTGATTCATACATTATATAGAAATCAGTGTTTTTATAAGATACAGTCTTGATGTAGGGACTGTAATACTTTGAATTTATATATCTTAGATATTTCCTTTAAATAAACTCCTTGTATTTTTTTCATGACCATGAAAAAGTGAAGGCGTTAAAAAACAAGGTGGATTGTACAGGTGTGGGCCACAGCAGTGTGTAAGAAGTACTCGAAGCTTCTTTAGGAGCTAATGTGGTTTGTTCAAGTGTTGGAACAAGAACTTGGCTGAAGCCCTAGATAGTCTGGAGCATAGATGGTGACCAGGAAAAACCACAGCAATCATCTAGAGTATGGAAAGGACTAGAGTCCACATCTCGACAACTGAGTGTCTTCGTCTTTGGTTTAATCAAGAGGGAGAAAATTATTCTGCTGCTCTCTCATCTTCCTGAGTTTCAGGTCTTACATTTGTGATTCTAGTTACTGTGATCTTTTTCCTGCTAGTTTAACCAGTATTAAACTTTCTTCATCCTCTTCATTTTTTCCTCCAAGCTTTAAGAGGCACAGTTAAAGCAAATGGTATTTCTCTTGGTCAGAACTCACTTCTCCTTGATTGAACAGCTGCTGCCACAAGTAACTTCAAATGAGGAAATTGTCTAGCACCTTCCCAGCACAGCACCCTGTAACAGAGAATCCAAAGAATATAGGGATGCCAACTGCCCTCAACCTCTTCTGCAGAGAGTTTAGTGAAAAAATTTTTGATGGTTTGTTTGTTTTCTTGTTCTTTTCTAGCAGCCCTGAGACTTAGGACTCCGACTTGATGGCTGGCCAGCTCTTCCCTTGGAAGAGTTCTTTCCCAGGAGGCCCCTCAGGCCCCAGAGCCTTGGAGTCCGGGGAGCCAAACCCATAGATTCTACAGACAAGGCCAGGCATATCCACGTCCTAGGCAGACCAAACCTTCCTGTAGTTTGAACGTTCGTTTTTTTTCTTCTTTAATTTTCATGAAGAATAATTCAGTCTTAAACAAACTAGCAAACAAACAAAACCCTAGGGTCTTTCTGAAAGGAGCATTCTTAATGCTTTGAAATTCATTGTCATTAATTTCCATTTCAGCTAACTGGATTTCTTTTACATTTTTGTCTGGGTGTAAATATGATATTTGGTATACATTAATGCTGGTCTATATTAATTTAATGTCAGTTTATGATTGAGTGATTTAAAAATAATGATGCACTATGACCTAGTTCGTATCTACCTTCCATTTAATGCATTTTCTAGGCAATTATGCTTTTGTGGTTGACTAAATTCATCCATAGTCCTTGTTGGGAAACAAAGATGTTTTTATTAAAGATGTGGTCTTATTAACTAGGGATACTTAACTTGAGGACAAAAAGGGTTAGGGGTGACATGAATGATAGCACTCTCTTAATATCTAACAGCCCGCCACGTATGAAAGCAGGGTTCAGTTTATGCTTTCTGGCCTTGGTGGGCAGACCGGAGTGGAAGTTCTGAAAGGTAGATTTTAAAACTAATATATAAGGAAGAATTGAAAGAAGAAAAGAGAAGACAGAAGTGGTTCTATTCACTGGAGCTAAGGAGCTTCAAGTGTTATATCTACAGACTCATATTATCAGTTTGTAAATAAACCCCACTTATTTCTATGCTCTTCATGATCTCAAGACAAAGAAATAGGACTCTATGGATTCCATTCATCTTCTTTCTCTGTCTGTCTGTAAGTTTGCCCTAAGGTCAAAACATACAGCAGGGAAGCACAACATGGAGTTGAACCACAACGTGAAATTTACTTGAGATGTTATTTTTTGAATTCTTACAACTTTAGCCCTTAGAAAATTCTTTGGATTTTTAGAAGCTATAATGGCAGGTTTTTTGTAAATGTGATTCCTACTTTGAATGCAGTTACAAAGTCAGTGGGATGCTTTTATACTCTAATGCTGCAGGGAAATATATTGAGAGAAAAGAAGGTGTTCAAACATTCCTAGATGCCGCAAATAAAAATTTGGACAAATAAAATTCTCCAAAGGAGTCCCAAATTTTAGGAAGGCAAATAGCATCATAGTCATGTGTTGTTTAACCACAGGGACATGTTCTGAGAAATGTGTCATTAGGTGATTTCGTCACTGGGCGAACATCACAGAGTGTACTTACACAAACCTGGATGGTACAGCCTACTACACACAGGCTCTATGTTGCTAATCCTGTGGGACCGTTGTCCTATGTGCGGTCTGTCATTGACTGAAACATCATTATGTGGAGCATGATTGTATTTAATAAATCGTTAACTAGTACTCACTATAGATACAATTCAAGCAAGTAACTTGGCTTTAGGTAAATCAAATTTGCTGCTACGTTTTATCTCTCTCATGTTTACTTTGTTATATATTGCACCCCCCCAAACAATAAAAAATATGACTTTCAGGTGTCATAGCTTGATTCCTGAGAAATTGGTAATATGGAAAATTTGAAAGGAAAAGATATATTTGTGTTGTTATTGTTTTTATCATTAATTTCATTTATGGGGATGGATACTTCCTGAGTTTAATCTTCTACTTCACAAATTATTTCTTTAGCAGAATCTAATGTGCTGTTTAATTAATTCATTCATTTCTTTTTTGAAATTTCAATGCATATATTTTTAAAAACTATTTTTATGGTTCTTTTCCAAATTTGTGTATTTGTTTTTCCTAATGTGTGGTTCCTTCAGTTTTGTTTCTATTCCTGCAGTCTCTTTAATTGTTTTATGTATACTTATTATATGGCATTTTTCAGATTGTCCTATAATCTCGAATTTTTGGATTCCAGTTCTCCTGTTGTTGCATCTGCTGTCTCTATGGTGTTTTTTTTCCTTAAGGAGCTTATCATTGTTGATGAGTTTCTCTCTCAGACTCTTCAGTGCCCTATGGAACAGTTTTGTTTTTGCTTTCCCTTGAGTCTAGTGATTTTAAGCCCTGGATCAGTCTTGATTTTGATTTTTTGGCTTAGGTTTCCATGCCACAGATGCAGTACAATTTAGAATTTACATTTGTGTGAGGCTGAGGTTTTGATTTATCTCAAGTAAGTATTTTCTTTTATTCTCTTCCCAGGGGCTCCATCATATGACAAGCTTCCTTGCTGAGTCTGATGGTGGGCTGAGTGTTTCTAGCCCTCCCTCAATAAAAGGGACAAGCTTCTCACACTCCCTCCTTTATGCATCCCCTCTGGCTTTTGTTCCCTGCCAATACATGAAGATAATGACCACAAAAACAATAACACACAAACATAAATATATCTTTTCCTCTCAATTTTTCCAGATCACCGTTTTCTCAAGAATCAAGGTGTGACATCTGAAAGTCATATTTACCTCATCAGTTATCTTCATATATTTTCCATGTCCTATTGCTGTGTCTTTCATGTTCTCCCTCCTATCTACCTCTTCTCCAGGCTTCTTTCAGCCACCACATCAACCAGGTTCTCTTGATTTCTCACCTACTTCATTGCTACAGCCTTCGAGTTGCCCCTTAGTTCTGGCTACTGTTCATCTTGTTTTTCAGAAATCTGAAGTAGATGTGTTGTTGCAGTTATATCACAGATGCCATCCTTTATTTGCATTTTAAGGCTATCAAAATATGGTAGTAGCCAATTGTATTTATTTGCTAGTATTTAGCACTTTCCTCCTACTTTTGCCAATTCAAAACTTCTTAGCATCCCATTAACACTGAATGCTCATTCCTCTCTCATGCTTTCTTTTCCAAAAACATGTTCCCTTCTCTTTCACATACCCATCTATAATTCTGTCAGCAGCAGCATCAGTCTCTCAACACTAAGGAAACCACACAGCGTTGATGTTTTGTAGAATGGCAAACCAAAAAGGACAACGGCAAATGACTTCATCAAGATATTGTTCATTTTTACAAACTTATTTGAATTCAGAGAATTGGTAAAAGACTGGTGACTTTTGACTACTATCTAAATATAGATAGTTGATGCAGCTCCTGGAAATCACTGATTACTATAATATTCTTAGTTGAGCAGAGTTAAAAATCATTACATTTTCACAAGAAATCGCATAGTACTACTCCACTGTACAGTGAAAAATGTTAAAATGTTTTAAATCAGTATATGAAGAGCAAAATATAAAAGCAGAGATTTTATTTAACTCTGTCAGTGGTAATCAAATGGCTTGCATTTTTGAAAAACGTGATTTCATTTAATCCTAACAAAATATAACACAAGTATTATTATTGTCCCTATTTTATGGATGAAGAGAATGCTATTTAGAGGTATTAATTAACTATCCCAAGGCCATACAGTTTTCCAGTGGTAAAGCAAGGACTCACATGTAGACCTGTTTGATTCCAAAAGTCTTTACTCTGAATTATTAAATTTATATTCCCTCTAGCAAAACTATCTTTTAGACCTCTGGGGTTTCAAGAGTTGAATACTAAACTTTGGAGATCTATTCTTAAATTCTTTCAAAGTGCAACAAATTTTCCTCAAGAGGGGCATAAAGTCATCAGATGTGTGATAAGTAATATATATTCTTCATCAAAAAAGGTTCCCAAGTATGGAAGAAAGGTTTATGGCTTAGAAAAAAACAGACAGTTTGTAAGAAAGGGCTCAAATCATTCTTTTCTGCCAGGCTACAGGAGAGCTAGCTGAATGAACCATTACGATGTGTACAAAGGCTCAGCAGAGTAATTGTGAAGTATAGGTTGGCAGGAACAGGAGGGCAGTGCCTGAGAAGGGAAGTTGGTCTTCAGAGTCAGCCTGCGTTATCTGTAGGAGTCACTGAAGTTGCTCAAGCTCAGAATTCTTTCAGTCGTTTCTCTGGGACCGTCCGGTTATAACTCTGTCTGTGTTTGCCAGGATAATTGACCAACCATCAACAATTAGCAGACACAAACAAAATAGAAAATCTCAGCTGGCCATGCTTGTCAAAAGTCAAGTGATCATAATGGTAATTCCAGGAAGATTACTGCCATCAAATGAACTTATCACTAATGACCCAAATGATTATCATAAAATTGAGCTCGTTACAGTGTTTTAGCATGAGAAATTAACCCCATTATTATTAAACATTTTGTATTAAATGGACCATTTTGCAAAGTCCATGCTCTGTCTTAATAAACAGTTCAAAAATAGCCCAGCATCTAGTTTGTAGCTTGGCTCCACTTAAGGAGATTGAAGTCAGGCAGTGTGCTCATTACTGTTTGCCCAGATCTGTTTCTTGGACACCTTTGCTGTTTCCTTTGGGATAAGCAGGGAAGAGAGTCACGTGCATGGTCAAAGAAGGGCCATCTCCACCTCTGAACAGTAGGCCACAGAATTGGAGCTAGGTGCTCTTTGTGCTGTTGGCTTCCCTCTCTGGCATGCTGCCTGAGCAGTTGGAACCAACCAGTGCCTGACCCAGCTTCACAGACCCATTAATGAAATTTGGAGGGCAGTGTGGTAACCTGGTGCGTGGGACATGAAAGCATTGCACTTCTTGACTGTTGATCCCAGCCAGAATTTCTCAACAATGTGATGAGAAAGTAAGTTGTTAGATTTCCTATACAATTGCAGTTTTATGTTAGGGAATATGCTTAAGAAAGGAGAGAATTTAATTGAAGACTATGAGCGTAGCTTGTGGTATCCAAGGAAGAATTAAACAACCAAGCAGCACCAGGAAGGGCATAGAAACAGGGAGACTTCTGGAGTAACAAGGTCCAGGTCCTTACATTCTGCCAGGACTTTCTTACCATCCTCGCTTCTGCTCCTCTTTCTGGGTCAGCTCCCTTCTGTCTCTCCCTAGCAGACCACGCTTTTTCCATATGGCTGTAAAGACATGTGGAAGTTTGACATCCGAGACATTTTGCCACCGAAGGAGGACGAGCCTCGTACTTTCCCAGGCCCACATCCTAAGCAATAGGAAGGAATTGTGATGAGTCATTCAGTGGAAGTGATTCAGTGTAACTGGAAAAGACTGGGAAATCTAACAGGTTATAAGCTGAATATGGATTAGTGTAAGATGTATCTTATATGTGTATAATATACCCCCATGCAAGCAAACCTTAACTTTCTACACAGTATGTTTCTGAAAATATACTTGCAGTTTGAAAATCTGAAAGTCAAACAATAGATTAGCTATCTGAATGATAAAATATCATGGAAGGACACCTCCCTGGGCCCAGGAAATTCTGCTCATGTACATAGATTCTTCAGAGCCCCCACCTAGGTTAAAAGGGGGCTGTGCCAGAGGTTATGGGCAGGAGGCAAGGGTGGCCTCTGCTGTGCCCGCACCCTCGCAGGTGACTCCTGGTGCTGTTTCCAGCCATTGGCTGCAGGGCACTGTGATGGTAGCGACAGGGCGAGGGAACAGCAAGACAGTGGGACATGAAGTGCAGGAGAAGGGAGGTGGAGCTCTCTCCCAGGACTCCTATTTGGGACAGACAGTGGCCCCAGGGAGCAAAAGCACCCGATTACCGGTTCCCCTTCCTGGGACATTTTGGCAGAGGGGTCAGCTAGGCACCCCACAGCTTCAAGTAGGACTAATTAAAGAATTTCCGGTTTATCCTACGGGTAGGATAAAGCTCTGAATTGTTTTAAGAGATACAATCAGATCTTTATTTTAAACTATTCTAAACGCTCGGGAGGCTGTTGCGCAGGCCAGGCAAGGGACAAGATGACTGGAACTGCTGTCGTAGCAGCGAGGAGAGGGACATGGAGCGTTGAGTGAGCTCTGTGAGGTATTGACTGGACTTGGTAATTTACTGAATGTGGAGAGGAGTGGGCACAGAGTCAGAGACAAAGCCTAGGTGTCCGGCTTTAAAGAGCAGTGGAAGGCTGTGCCATTGGTGTAAGTAACCCAGAGGCGCAGCCTCTTGCCCCGTCCCCCACCAGCCCTGGTGCAGAGAGCCCCTTCACGTGCGTGTTTTCAGCCGGAGTAGCGCAGGCCCGGACAGTCGCGCTGTTCTTGAAGGTTTGATTAGAAAGACGGAGGACTAGGGCTGCATCACACCAGCTCTGCAGGCTCCTCGAACTTTGTTCAACGTCTTCGCTGTCTTTAAGGCGCGGGGTCCTGTGTGTCTCCGTCACCCGGATCAGGCCTCAGTACCTCCTTCTATATCTGAGAATTGTTTTAAAACTTGATAGATGAAATGCGTTATATATTTAAATTAGAAGAATTGTTGATTTTTTTAATTCTAATTTTCTAAGACACAAGAGTTTATAGCTCATTTCTAGAGCCGAGTTAGAGAAGGATATAATCAATTTTGCATATATTGAAACTCTAACTGCAGGAGGAATAATCTGACTTGGAATGGATGGGGTTGCTGTTACTCCTGGTTTAAATTCACCTTTTCTTGGGGAATGGCCTTGAAATAGAGCTGGGAACTAGATTATTGCCTCATAAAACAGCATGAGGTTACTGTTATTCCTTAATTTTATATCTTTATTATGAGGTAATACTTCTCTTACTGATTTGAAGAGTGTGCTTGTCTTTTTCTCATATATTTGTGAAAACTAGATGTTAAAGGATTTAGCATAACAACCATTGCTAAATTATGATGTAAAATAATACTGTGTCTGCAATTAGCCTAGGTAGTTTTACTTGGTTCAATAATATAAAATCACTGGGCTCATAATATTTTAGTACCTTAGTGTGTTTGGCAAAGAAAGAAATTCATGTTACCATAAAAAAGTTAAACTAAGTAACAATTAATCTCAACTTTAAGGAAATATAAAGCAAAATATTATGTTGTAACATGGAACATTGATGCAAATAGCTCCCCAACTGGAACATTAAATAGATTCTGAACTGGTAGTTAACCAAAAAAGGCTGGTCTTTGCTTAATTCTCTTATGCTCCAGCATCTTTCCTGAAGTCTTAATTTTTAATTTCACTTGAGTTACCACCAGTGCCCTGAGATGTGGTCCTTCTAGAAAATGATCACTTCTTTCCTAAGGATCAACATCCTTAATTTAATTCTTATGCATCCTTTCTGGAAATATCACATTTAAACCTTGATCACGTCTTAATAATCATTTCACTGTGAATAACTGTACTTGTGTTGTGGGTTGAATTGTGTCCCCTAAAAGATATGTTCAAGTTCTAACCCTCTCAACCTATGAATGTGGCCCTATTTGGAAAGAGGGTCTTTGCAGATGTAATCAGTTAAGATGAGGTTTTACTGGATTAGGGTGGGTCCTAACCCAGTGACTCGTTTGCTTATTAGAATAGGGAAGAATTTGGGAGCCAGCCTGGTGGTGTAGTGGTTAAGTTCACGCACTCGGCTTCAGTGGCCCGGGGTTCGTGGGTTTGGAACCCTGGGTGTGGACCAGTGCACCACTCATCAAGCCATGCTGTGGTGGCACTCACATACATAATGGAGGAAGATGGGCACAGATGTTAGCTCGGGGCCAATTTTCCTCAGCAAAAAAAAAAGAACAGGGAAATTTGGACACAGAGATACACATGCAGAAGAAGGCCACGTGAAGACATGGGCAGGGAGAATGCGTGTGATGATGGAGGCAGAGATTGCAGTGATGCATCTACAAGCCAAGGGATGCTGAGGACTGTCAGCAAACACTGGAAACTAGGAAGAGACAAAGGATTCTTTTCTGGAGCCTTCAGAGGGAGCCTGGACCTGCCAACACCTTAATATAAGACTTCTTGCCGTCAGAACCATGAGACAGACAGAACCAACAGACAATAAATGTCTGTTGTTCTAAGCTACCCAGTTTGTGGTACTTTTTTACAGTAGCCCTGGGAAACTAAAACAACGTGCTGTATTATAAGTAAACATAGATTAAATTGGTATCAAAACTCATTTTATTCTAAGTATATTTTATTGTTAGGTCAGGTGAGTAGGAAAATACCTGGCGGACTAACTCTTAATATTGGATTTTCTGAAAAGTTACAATACTCTAGCTTAGCAAATAATTTGTCCCCCAAAGTTTCTATTACTGTCTTTATACCAAGTGAAAAATATTATGAAGTCAGTGATGTACTTGAAAAATGTAGGACAAAACAGAATTTTTATTAAAATAGCCGCATATTTGAGACAGGATTTTCAAAAGTTAAATTATCTGGCTGTTTACATTTTTTGTTCATGTCATCAGATACATTAGGTATGATTTAACCCACCATTAATTGTGTCATTCGTTCAGTTGATATTTATTAAACATCTGATGTTTGCCAGGCAGCAAGGTAGTGCTGTAGAGAACACTGGTAAATAAGAGAAAGGGTGTCAGCCCTTGAAGACATTACTCTGGCTTCAAAATGTAATCCATGTAGAAGAGGCCACAGAAGCCGCTTGGAGAAAGAGTCTACTTAGAAAATTCATCTTCACTGCTGTAGTTTCAACTGATCTTGTAAAATCATGTTAGCATCATTTGCTTTTACTTACTCTGTGCTCCTGTATTATAGTGGAAAAAAATAAAATTTTATTTCTTGCACAGACAATAAAATCAGCAATAATCAAAGTATGTGAAACCAAAAATAGAATTCTTTATCAAATTAATTTTTAATGTTTTCTTTTCATTAATATCCAAGTGCATGCTTCATTGTACATGCGTTAGAATAGCTAAAATTTTGTGTTCTGATTTTTTCACTTAGTACACAATCAATAATTTTGCTTTTCCATGTCGTTTTTATAATTAGTCTTTTGATCATTAAATTATACTATATTAAATTGACCACAGTTTGTTTAATCAATCCTTTACAAAGATGAGGCTGTTTCTAGTTTTTATTATCATAAATAACACTGTAGTGTATACTTTGTGACTTTTTTGGGAGGAAGTTTACTCCTTAGGAAACATAATATCGGGTGAAAGAGTTTAATGTATTTGTAGCTTTTAAAATGCAGTGACAGATTGCTTTCTAAAGGTGTTAGAGAACTTGACATTATCACTAGCAATTGAATGAAGACACCATTTCACTGCATGCTTTCTGACAAAGGGTATTATCAATATTTAAAGTGGTTTGATTATTGAATATGTATACGGTAATCCAAAATGTATACTTGTTGCTTAAATATATGTCTTTTGACAACTATGAGAGTGGACACTTTTCCATATGTTTGTTTATTACTTACATTTTATTATGTGATTTGTGTTTTCATATCCTTGCTTAATCATTTAACAAGCCCTTGAACTTTTCCTTGTCAATTTCTTTGTTCTCCATGTCACATTTATAATATTGACTGAAGATATTTTCCATAATCTGCTGTGTTCTTTTACTTTTTGGCTGTTTTTCTCTATTTAGAAATGTAATTTTGTTTTGTTTTTATTTAGCTGAATCTATTATCCCTTACCTTTGTAAGCTGGTACAGTGTTTTTACCATTCATCTTACCTATTTATCTATTGGAATGAAAAGAAACATCAGATTCTCCCCTTTAAGAGAGCACTTGGCTAATGTGTTGTCCAGGTAGTGAGGAGAAATGGCTCTAAAGGAGATGATCGGCCACAATTCCATCCTGGAGGATGAGGGAAGGGCTCGTGAGGCCGGCAGGTCAGCATCAATTGAACTGGTGGCTGGCACTTACTGTGGCGTGCACCATATCCAAGGCAAGCCGGAGCCAGAGTGGTCCTGGGTACCGGGGGAGGCAGCAGTGTACAGAACTAAAGATCAGGAGGTCCGCTACCATAGGAGGAGCAAGCAAGGCATCAGCAAGAATTGGGACCAGAATGAGAGACCCAGATCTGATTTGAGGAACGAGTCCATAAGAAGATGGGAGAGGGTGGGAGAAGAAAGATGGAGGTTGAGCCAAGAGACAGAGATGGGCTTTTTCAGGTCACCATTTCTCAGGCCCACATCGCAACACAAAAGTGACATCTTTAAGTCTAGAACTCTCTGCCTCCTTACCTTCCTGAATTCAAATGTACGCTGCCACACCTTTCAGTGTGCTTAATATCTACCCTTCCCCGTTCGCATGTCATATGAGCTTTAAATTATGCTTTTCTCTGACATGACACTTCTCTGGTTTTGCAGTATTTTTAATCAGTATGTTATTAAGACTGTCACGTTGCATACATATAAGTTGCCATTACCATTTTATGACTTTTAACTCTTAAGATTGGAAAAAAACTTTGATCTGTGTCTGTGTGTTTGTATATGCATAAAACAATTTATAATTCATATTTTAAATTTCCTTTCTAATTTTTAAGATGTCTTGTATTCTAATAAAGAAAGTAACAGGGTTATTGTAGAAAATATTGCAAAGCAGAAAAGAAAAGAAATTAAAACCATGTCTACCTGGTTGTAATAGGGAATACGTGAATGGATTTATGTAAAATTGAGCAAAACCCTGCATATGCTGAATGTTCAATAAACTGATTTGGGAACATATTGTTTCTGCAGATTGGAATACTTACTTTTCACTTAAGTTATATTTTCAGAAATTTTTGATATCACTAAATATTCCTTGAAATGTGTTTAATAATTTATGCCTGTATTTATGCCTGTGATGAACACCTTTTATGTAAATATTTTTCTAACCTCCCATATTCTTTTAATTTTATTTTTTGAATTAGAATTTGAAGGGCTAGAAGTGTATCATTTATTAGTGAGTTTGGACGTTGTTTTGTGGTGATGGACCATTTTTCTGTAGGAGTGTGTGTGTGTGTGCCTTTCTGTTTGGATTGTAAGAGCTCTTTATATGTGAAGGACATTAGCCATTAGCCCATTTGATATTTGTACAGATATTTCTTTTTATATTTTCGTGTATCTTTTTTTTTTGGTGAGGAAGATTAGCCCTGAGCTAACATCTGTTGCCAATCGTCTTCTTTTTGCTGAGGAAGATTGGCCCTGGGCTAACATCAATGCCCATTTTCCTCTACTTTATATGTGGGATGCCTGCCATAGCACGGCTTGATAAGTGATGCGTAGGTTCACACCCAGTATCCAAACCTACGAATCTTGGGCTGCTGAAGTGGAGTATGAGAACTTAACCACTACCCCACTGGGCTGGCCCCTATTTTTGTGTATCTTTTAATTTTGTTTATTGTGTGTGTGTATGTGTGTATTCAAGGGGGTGTTTGGCTTTTTTGTACTATATTCCATTGCTTCTATTATAAAATCCTTCTCTATCTGGGAATTAAAAAAAGATATGCCTATTTTTCTTAGAGTTTTTTAAACTTCAGTTTGCCTGGAAAATTTTTAATGTATGGCGTGGAGTAAAGATTAACTTTATTTGAGTAGGTAACCAGTTGTCTCACCATAGTTTATTGAGCAGTTGTCCTTCTCATGTATGTTTGTAATATCTTCTTTATCCTAATAGTCTTATTTTCATTCTCTTTTTAAAATTGGGCATGTATTTTATAACATTATATTCTTTAGAACTGAATAATGATCATCTGGTAATTCAGACAAATTTTCCTGTAATAGGAAGCTGTCGTGTTAACATGCACATTGCATTTCCTCAGTTTTATGTTCTTAAGAAAGTGAATGGTTAATGCAGACTCTTAATTTTTAATCTGTCAATTGCTTAATGACAGAGCTCTCTCAGCAAAACAGTGTACTAAGTGTTTATTACAGACCATGCCTCCAAGGTTGTCCTCAGATGTTTTAGTTAATCTACAGGGTTCCTGAGTAGCTATTCACATATCCCAATTTTACCATGATGTGATTTTCCAGATCACTATTTCTATCACCTATGAAGACAATATTAATGAATTTTGTTCTTTAAAAATAATGCTTCTACAAATTACCAACTATCACTTAAACCATAGTGTGTTTTGGTAATAAATACAGATAACTTTTTCACTTTCCGCCTGTGTGTCCATCTTTTTGTTCTAGATAGTCCACTCTTAATTGAAGGAAGCTGCTTCTACGTGGGAGTGTCAGGAGAAGTGAGAAAACCACATGGAAGACACCCAGGATTTAAATGAACAATCAGTAAGTCTGAATTCAATCTCAGGTTTGCTGAAGAAAGTTGTGATAAGACTACTCAAACTCATACTAAAAGGAATATATTGTAAGAAGCAAGTTTTTTGTTAAATGTGTTTTTTAGTCGATTTTTTAATTCTCTTTCAAGACCATAAAACAAACCTTTGGAAATTTATGGTGCTCCTGCTTAACGATATCACATTTTGAGGTCTCCCTTGATTGACTACTTGTAAACCCAGTGGTAGAAAGACTAGAGCCTTGAAATCCTACTAGGGGATTTATACAGTCTAGACAGGTTTACACACTTCCTGGATGAGGGTTTATTCCAGAGTGCTTAGATAGCGCATGTGTTGTTGAATCTCAGAAGCATAAGTATATCACCAGCATGCTTGTTGTTCATTTCAAGGATGGCAACCGCAGTCCTCAAGGGCTTTCCTGATTGTGCAAACCTCTTTGCAGAGTGAAGACTGCACAGGATTGGTGGCAGTCATTCTAAGATTCTGATTTCTCAAAGAGAAAGGATTTAGGTGGCCTTTCTGCTAACTCGTCAGTAGTGTCTCCATGACACTAGTTCTTTAGTGTGTGGAACTGGAGTCGCTGAGAGGGCTTCCCCCACACTCCCACCCGCCTGCCAACTGCGGCCCTAGCTGTTCTCCCCACCGACAGCTAGCCATGTCACAGGTAAGGGGACATGTGTACCCACCAAGTATGTGTTCTGCAGGGTGATGCTCTTCTTTACTAGCTTGTATGATCATGACTTGATCTTAGAGTCTAATGTTTCACTCAGACAGCAGAGGACAGTGTATTTGTGTATAATAATGTGGTTATGATGAGTCCAATTTTAAAATACAGAGGAATATGTGTTCTGGTGTATCCATGCTGTTCCAAGTTAATTTGTGTTCTGTTAAGTATTTCATTTAAAAGAAGTGATAATCGAGTCTTTAACTTGCATACAATGACCATTGTCTAATTTCATTGTGTATTATTTAATTTCACATGGCATCATTACAGAAGAAAATGTAACAAAAAATTACAAAGCCATAAAACTATAAAAAATCTGTCAAGTAGTAGAGATGTTATTCCTCAAAAATTGCCTGACATTTTTAGAAATGTAGATAAATGGCAGCAGGAAGGCAGGGACTTCAAAATAGTTGTTTGATTTTTTTTAATGCTGGTTATCAAACTTAAATATTTGTAATGTGGACTCTAGCAAAATAGATGATAGTCAGCATGACAATATGTCATCCATGCCATCGCATGTCTGTAGATCCCAGTGGTGTCAGAGGTCTGTGGGTGTGACCATGTAGGTACCTGAGTGAACGATGGTGTCATCTTAGTGATGATGGTTCAAGAGAGAGCTATTGTTGATCTATACTTTGTTCTAACACACTGAGGGTTACTTAAAGGTTTGTGTGGGTGTGTGTGTGCATGTGTGTGTATGTGTTAGATTGAACAACTGTCCTTGTTTTCCAGAGACCTAGGGGTTTCCCGGGACATGGAACTTTCAGAGCTAAAGCAGGTGGAGTCCCCGAAAACCGGGATGGTTGACCGGTTGACCACACCCTAGGGTGTGTGTTTACTCAGTTTTCAGTGTTTGTTTTCAGTGCAGGGGAGGTCAAAGAGAGTATGTTTTTCTGTTTAGCTTTAGAGTGAGGTTATTACCCAGGATGCTTCATATCACCTTTTACAAAATGAAACCCAGCACTTGTAAATCATCTAGTTTCCTCGCAGGGATATTTTAGGGTTGTGAAGCTCAAGATCTAAAAAAAAATCTTTTTTTAAGTTTCCGGTGTTGCTACTGTGCTGCAGCCAGGTTTGAGAACCAGAAATCTAGGATGACCTTATGGCCTCTCAGCTCGAACCGAGCTGCTGAATTTGTGGTGTGAACGGAAGAGATTTTGAGAGAAGAAAAGAATGCTTTTCACCCTCCCCTCCTCTTTCCCCTCTCCCACATTAACTCTCCGCTTGAGGGTTGTGATCTGGTCAGAGTCAGATTGGGTGCTCCTGAGCTGTGGGGTGGTGGACAGGCCATCAGGAGTGGGCGCTTCTGCTTTAGACCACAGGAAGCTTGACGTTTGTGTCAAGAGTTAATGGCAATGGCTTTGATTTTATTAACATGGTAAATTCTTCCTCCTCCTTCAGCATCCTTAGACTTAGGAGAACATACACGCCAATTTGCTCATCTTGTTCATGTGCAAAGGGATGCTTGGGACTGTTCAGTGACTTGCCTGCGTTGGCATGGCTGGTGAGCCTCAGATTTGGGAGTTCACACAGGTCTTCTGACTCCAAGTCCAAAGCTCTCTCCATAACATCAACATGCCTTCTCGCTTTTGGGTTTTCTTATTTTGACATTCATCACTATAGAAAGGGCAAAAAAATCAGAACCAGCTCCCTTTACATTGAGATTATTTCTACTTGAACGAAATCATCAAATGACTTTAAATCTTGCGGAGGATATTAACATCTCAAAACTTTTGGAAAAATGATACTTAGTTTTTGTTGATATAGCACAAATAGGATGGAATTAAAATAAAGTTCATAATAAGATGAAAGGGAATTTACTTAGATCATAGCTATTTTTCTTCAAGAAGAATTCTTTCTCTAGGCACAGATATAGCAATAGGTGCCATTTATGGCTCATGCCCACTCCATCTAGCATATTCCATACACTCTCTGCAATCCTTACCATATCCTTGCAATGTAATTGTTATGGTCACCATTTTACAGATAAGGAAATGGTGGCTTAAACAAAGTCAAACAACTGTTAAGTAGCAGAGATTAGAATTGAACCCACTTTTATCTGGTCCTAAAACCTGTAATGGATTTTGCATGATACAACGTAGTCTAGTGGGCAAGGGCTGAGCTGTGGAATCAGACATCATCTCTGACACTTAAATACCTCGTAATCATTGGGAAATTACTTAGACTCTTCCTCATCTGTAAAGTGGGGAGGATAATAAAAAGAAGTTATATGAAGGGCTTAGCACATGCCTGGCTTAGAGTAAAAACTCATCAGTGTTAGCTGCTGTTACAATACCTGACATCTTTAGATGGTCTTTAATGAGCGCGTTTTCATTCTTGCATATCCAACTAGCTTCTGGTGGACACCCTTGCCTAGAAGTGCATAGGTCTACAAACTCAGCAGATGAAAACTGAACTCACCAGCTCTTCTCTCTCCCAGTTTTTCTCCGTTTCCGCTCTGTTCTAGTTCTTCTCATCTCAGTGGATGGCACCATCCGCTGCCGAGTAGCTTAAGTCAGAGAACGGGTGGTCACCCTTTTCTCCTTCATCCCTGTCTCAAACTCCTGTCCATTCTTAATTTTTAATATCTCTCAAAACTGTTCTCTTTGCTCTAGCTCCTTATTTTGGATCTTTATTTTATCTCTTCACTGTCTTTTTCTGCTTTAAGTTGCTTCTAGAGTGGTCTTTCTAAAATACGTACCTGATTATATCACTATTCTACTTAATATCCTTCACAGGCCGTCTCATGCCCTCAGGAGAAGGTCCCAAGTGTGTGTTAAAGCACACAGCCTTAATTGCTTACCTGTATTGCTCCCATCCTCTGTCTGGCTTCTTTCGTTTCCCTGAATCTCACAGGTTCTCTGAGGTTTCTGCGCCTTCGCTGGTGCTGTAGACTCTTCCCAGATGGGCCTCTTCCCTACATGACAACTTGTAAATCTTGAAGACTCACTATGGGTTTTACTCACTCTGAGCAAGCCTCTTCGACTGCCTCCTTCTCCCTCCGCACACTGTCAGCCACGCCGGGTCAGGTGCCTCTACAGTGTGTGCCATATCCTTCGGCTTTTACACTGTCCCAGGACTTACCTTCCGGAACTGAAATCTTACCTGTTTCTTTGCCTCTCTACTAGATTATAAACTGCTTAAGAGTAATAGTGGGTCTTGTTCATCTTGTATCCTTACTTCTCAGCTGAATTCTTGGTGACATTCAGTAAAGGTTTCTTTCAGAAGCTTTTGTATACTGTTAGTAAGGTATGTTCATGAATAGCCTGAACAAATTTTAGAAAGCCAAAATGTTACTTCAGAATGGATTACTGACTCATGAATTCATGTTTCACTTAGAGTTTTAAAAAATTGCATATAACACATAATACTAGTTTAACAACAGGTGATCAAAACAAAGTTTGGTCTTTTAACAATTTTGTTTTTCTTGCATTATATCTGGATCTTATTTTGCATTCTGGCTTAGAGGATCTAGGGAATTTTGAGGTAAGCAATTAAAGTAAGATTTAACTTTAATATTTGTCTGAAATTCTGTGTTAGAACTTCATAATTCTTTAGAAGCGGTTGGTTAGATCCAATTATAGCTTACTATAATTTTTAACTAAATGTTGTTCTTGTTAATAGACATATGAATCTAGATTGTACATAGCAGTATCAATGTCTATACTAGCCATCCCTGGTGGTCTCGTGGCTAAGATCTGACGCTCTCACCACCACAGCCTAGGTTCTCCTCCTGGTCAGGGAACCACACCAGCTGTCTGTCGGTTGTCCTGCAGCAGCTGCCTGTTGCTGTGATGCTGAAAGCTAGGCCACTGGGATTTCAAATACCAGCAGGGTCTCCCAGGGTGGACAGGTCTCAGAGGAGCTTCCAGATTAAGACAGACTAGGAGGAAGGACCCAGCCACCCACTTCCGAAAAATTGACCGTGAAAAACCCTGTGAACAGCAGTGGAGCATTGTCTGATATAGTGCAGAGGATGGCACGGAAAGACCAGGTAGGGTTCGGTTCTGCTGTCCACAGGGGCCCTGAAAGTCAGAATTGACTTGATGGCACTAACAGAATGTATCTATACTGATAATCAGAAGTTCCTTTGATACTGTGAAACATGGTGTATTCCCAGTATTCAAATAAAGGATGAGCAATATTTATTGTTTTTATAGCTTCTATAGTATCCTTACACATCAAGATATTTTAAAATCCTATTTTGGTGGTGCTGAATATTCCCACAAAGTTTTTCTGGTCTGATTCATTCATATCAAAGTGAGACGGATTCTGGTCCTAAATTTATCATCAAGCTAGACAGTTTGAAAAAAAATACTGTTTGTTATGTTATACTATAGAACAGTAATGGCTACTAAGTAAAATGAGGTAGATTGAATAAGTTACAGGTTATGGTAGGATTGCATTCCCTAATATTAAACATTAAGGGTTTGAATATTCCTACATATGTCAACATTCTTACTGAATCAGTTGACTTATATTATTGATGACATATTTCAGTTAGTGAGGTCTAAATTAATTTGCATTCGTTGGATCAATATTATATGTTATATGTTTCAGCAATATTTTTAAGTTCATACATATTTGTAGATATTAATGGTATTTATTTTCTTCCCTCAAACCTGCTAACTTAATCATGCGTATTAAAATTCTAGAGTTAGTTTAATAAATTAATCTGTTTTCTGTCTCTGTTTTTCTCCATTAGAATATCAAATAACTTCAGATTGTTACTCAGCTCCTTGTTCTTAGAGATTCTGTAGCATCATCTTTGACTATAGCCACTGGCCCATCTTTGAAACCTATGGTGAGCCATTTGGACAGGTTTCTACCTGTTGTATGGGATTGAATGTACCACCCAGCTTATCATCAAGATGTCGCTTCAGAATCGCCAGTTTCTGTCCCTGTTTCATCATTATGCTAGAAAATTGTTTTGATCAGTTTCAGTTTAAATAATTTTTTATTTTTGATAATGTGGCATTATCAAAATCCTGAAATCTTACTGTTCTGTAGCTTTTTTCTTGGATACTCTAGATCAATTTAAGCAGAATACATGTAATGTATTTTATTCAGATCTAACTGAAATCAGATTATTCCTTTTGAGGCTCCACGTCTGTTTGGAAGAACTTGGCCTTTAAACTAGTCAAAAGAATCATGTTTACAACAAATATTTTTTACAGCATCCAAGTGGACAGTATACTTTAGAGTTCAGTGGAATTCTGCTTAAAGCTGAAACAATTTCAGAACTGCCGTAACTCCCAATTGCCAATTATAGCTTTACTTTGCAGTAATACGATAGAGTACTAAACTGTGAAATTTCAAAGTAGATACATTAGATATATTTTACTTTTTATTAGTCATTAAGACTTACTCTTTCATTTTAAACAATTTTCTAACTCTGAATTTCTGTATTTTTGCATGACTTTATAAGGATTCATAAGACAATTCCATGAATTATCTTCTATGACCTTCTAAAATGATAATTTAGTTTATTAAAACTTTTTCACAAATTTTAGAATATGTAGAGAGGGAGAGCCCCATATTACACAGAATATGGATTGTGATTGCATACCATTTGCCACACTCTAGAGAGGAAATGCACGTTAGGCTTTGCGTCTGTCAACTGTGCTCAGGTGGAAGCACCTGCCTATGTTGAGAAGGAGCCTAAAGCTTCCTCCAGGCTCACTGGAGAAGTAACATGATAAGTTTAGTGCAGTCTGCCGTGGACTTTGTAAACTGGTTATTGGTGAGGAGGAGGGGTGCACCAGAGCCTCATACCTGCTGATCCTGGATGGTTGTCAGCAGTTTTGAGCACTTTGGGCAGTATAGATACAAATAAGAGCTATGATATCCTTCAGTACCAAAGTCTCTTATCTGAATTTACAACATCTATGGTATATGGATTGTCCAGTAATTCTACCTTATGAATTAAAGTGAAAATAACTGTTTATGGTAGAAATATAATCTATTTCTTTCATGCTTTAATAATTTGGGAAATGGGAAACATTAATGCAGTGTAACTTTTGCTATAAGGTGTACAGCAAAAGGCCCATGGTCACTGATTGAAAGGGCTTGCGTTCATTGACAGGCGTCGTGCTGAGTGCTTTTTGTGACTCATCTCATTAAACCTCTCCACAGCACCATGTGGCAGGCTCTGTCATAACCCGTCCAAAGAAGGGCATGCTGAAGCTGAGCTCAGAGATCTTATTCAAGGTCGTGAGAGCTAGAAAGCTGTGCTCATGGAGTGTGAGCTCGCATAGTCTTATTCCAGAATCCCAGCTGCTAAACACACTCTCTTACCTGCTTTGATCAACTTAAATGGTTTTCAGACTCTTCAATAAAGTTGTTGTTTTAAAGTATGCATTAAAACTCAACTTGATCTCGGCATATTTAAACAAAGAGTAGAGGTTTTAAATATCCTGAGTATTGGTGAGAAATTTAAGTTATTCCACCATGATTACAGATCAACTACACGATCTTCATTACTAAATATTTTGAACAGGCAGTCGTAAGATAGTGGAATGTATGAAAATTGGATGATAATTCAACAAATTCAATTAAATAAATATTTAAGATTCTTCAATCCCTGTAAGGGACTTTGCTAAACTAAGGATTAAAAAATAAATATAATACGATTCTTGTCCTCCCCCAAATTTTAGTTTAGTGTAAGATTGCAAGATGTTATGACAAGTTCGAATGTTATTTTAAAATGAGATTTAGGCAATGGCTACTAATTGATTCAGTGAATATTTGTGGAGAACTGCTGAATTTGAAGCATGGTTTTAGATGTTGGAAATACTTGGTGGACAAAATGAACAAATATTATTCTCATAGAGCTTATATTTTAGTGAGAGGAGACGAACAGTAAGCAAACATAGTATGTCAGATAGTAATAAATGCATGGAGAAAACCAAATAAAACAGAGAGGAGCATAGGAAATTCGAGGGGGAAGGTGGGCGGGTGAGGAAAGCTGCAGTTTTTGGAGACTAGCTGGGGATCTCACTGAGAAGATGGCATTTGTGCAAAGATTCAAAGAGGTGAAGAAGCGAGCCATGTGGGTATCTGGGGAAAGTGGGTTTTGGTTAGAGGGCACAGCGACTGCAAACACCGTGAGGTGGCAGCGTGCCTGGTATGTTCCAGGAATAGAAAAGAGGCCAGTGTTGGTGGCAGTGGTGGCGAAAAGGCAGAGATAAGGAAATCATCAGGATGGGAGTGTGGAGGTGGAGGCGCACACGTTGTGGAGGGGTTTTAGGCCGTTATAAGAGCTTGGGCTTTTCTCTGAGTGACATGTGAAGCACTTGGAGGGTTTTGAGCTTAGGGATGACATGATGAGATTTAAGTTTTTAAAAGATCACCCCATCTGCTATATTGAAAATAGACTGTATGATGCCAAGAGTGGAAACTGGGCTATTGTAAGTATCCAGATGTGAAATGGACAAGAGAGCAGTGCAGCTGGTGAGACATGATTGGTTTTAGGATGTGTTTTGAAGATAGAGCCAAGATGACCTGCTGATGGATTGGATGCGGATTGTGAGAGACGCACATGACTCAAAGATGCCTTCAAAGTCTTTGTCGTGAGCGGTGGGAAGGATGGGATTGGCCTGTACTGAGATGAGATGACTTAGAAGGAACAGATTGAGAGTGGAGATGAGGAGTTCAATTTTAGGCATGGTAGCAGAAATATTGTGTTTTTACCAATCCTGTTTCGTACTCCTCTTTTCTGGTGCATTGAGGCCTACACTTCCTGGCCTCCTTACATTTGCAGGACCATATACTGGTTTTGGTGCATGAAATGCAAGGGGCAGTGATGTGTGTATCATTTCCAGGCTGAGGCAGTGAGAAGCCTGTGAGTGATTCTTTGGTCTCCATGTTCCCCCAGCATGATGAATGAGGAGGAGGCCTCAGGTAAAGATGGTGGAGCCCCGAGACTGAGAGGGGCTAGATTGCTGAGGTACTGCATAGAGGACAGATTCCCAGCAGGGTATTAAGCTCATGAGTTAATAGAGACATACTAAGTTTTACCTGATATTAGACATATGCGTGGAAATGTTGGGTTGTCCATTGGATATAACCGTTTGGAACTCAGGAGAGAAGATTGGACTTGAAATATAAATTTGGGAGGCTTCAGGGTATCAGTAGTATTTATAGAAATATTATTGGTTGAGGTCACCAGAGAGTAAGTCTAGATAGAGACAAATTAAAAGAACTGAGCCCTGGGGCACCCAAAAACAGGGGTTCGAGAGATGTCAGTTTACGTAAGACAGCTGCTTGATCCTGTACCATGACATCTGTAAGCATGAGTTGTGCCACATCTGTATGTTGCCACACTCAGTGAATCCTCCTTCAGTGTGCTTTCTTCCAAATTTTCCAACAATCACGTATTATATCTGGGTTACTGGTTGCTGGGTTCAGCTCTCTCAGGGGCGAAAGAGCCAGCATACAGCTGAATAGGTATTGAGACATCATTCACTTCTTTGTGTTTTCCATCAAAGTAACAAAAAGCCATAAATATTTAGAAGAAAATAGTCAACAAGTATTTATTATTTTCTCATTGCCGTATTTGTAGATGTGATGTTTCTAGGCGTTACAACTTAGCAAAGAATTGATCTCCATCAGAGTTTCTCAACTTCAGCATTATTGACATTTTGCGCCAGGTAATTCTTTGTCGTGAGGAGCTGTCCTGTGTCTTGTGTGATGTTTAGAACCATTTCTGGTATCTACCCACTAGATGTCAGTAGCACCTCCTTCCCGCCCCAACTCGCTCTTTGGTGACAATCAAAAATGTCCCTAGATGTGGACAAATGTCTTCTGGGAGGAAGCAAGAGTCACTGATCTATATTATGTCTGCTTTCAATGAGTTACTGGTTTATATACTTATTATATACTTATATACTTATTTCCCGCGAAATATTTCAGGAGGTTTCCCTGAGCATTTAATATAACATGCTATATTAATGCTAAATTTTGAGAGAACTGAGATGAAAAGACAAAGACATGCTAATACAGAACTTAAGCAAGAAAACAAAATAACATTGCCAGACTAACAGTATAGAATAATAAGTACTATGTTATCAACGGGGAAACTCTGTTCAAGAAAAGTCAAGAGAGGAATTCTAGATAGGCTAGGCCACCCCTTAACTGGGTCTTGAAAGGCAGGATAAATTCATATGGACGCAAGAGGACCTATCCTGGCCTGGCAAATAGCAGGAATTGAAGAATCAGGAGTGCAAACTTCAAGGCATTGAGGCCTGCGCAGGAACCGTGGATGGATTAGAATTACTGAAGCAGAAGCTTTGAGGGGTGACGACGCAGAGCGGTGGGAAATCTGGCTGAGACGTCCTGAGTCCAGGCTTAGAAGAGCTTTGCAGCCAAGCTCAGGTATTTACATGTTGCTTGGTGTCCAGCATGATGCTGGTCACTACGTGATGTATGGAGATGTACAGGATACTGCCCTGTCTTTTTGGACTTTTATCTTGGACATAATGGAAAGTCACATAATTTTTGAGTAAGAGAGTAATATTTTTAAAATGTTGTTTTAGGAAAATTAACCAGATGCTAAGAAGATTAGTGAAGGTGTGAAACTGGGCATGGAAGACAGTTTAGGGACCTTGAAGCAGTTTATGTGTGAGCTGAAAAGGGCCTGACGCAGGGACAGCAAACTTTTTCTGTAAAAGGCAAGACAGTAAATAATTTTGGGTTTTCTGGCCGTACAATTTCTGTTCAACTACTCACCTTGACTGGTGGAGTGTGAGAGCAGCCATAGACAATACATAAATGAATGGACATGGCTGTGTTCCAATAAAACTTTATTTGCATAAACAGGTGGCAGCCTGCAGACTATACTTGGCCAACTCCTGGCCTAAACTAATGATGTGACAGTGGAAAGAAAGCATGGAAAGAATCAATGAAAAGAACTTGAAAAGGAAGCTTTGCTGAACTTGGTAACTAACCAAACAGGGTTAATGGGAGGAAGGGTGAGTGGCGGATGGGGAGAAGGAAAAGGCAAGGATTATCCTGGAGTTTCAAAGTTAGGAGTTAGAGTAAGGGACTTCAGGAGCAGGTGTCAGTGGCTTCAGGACAGAGAAGGACGTGTCTGAATTTAGAACTTTTGAGAACATGTTCAACTAGCAACTGGTGAAGCTCTGTTGTGCTGTGGAGGAGCTGTCTAGGCTGGCCATGGAGAGCAGAACAGTATTTTCCTTGAGGTGCTGTGTGTAAGGGGAGATGATGTCTGTCAAAAGGGCAGAAAGATGAGGCTCAACCTAGGAGAATCCCATGTTTATTAGGTGGAAGGACGAAGATGGATCAGGAGAGACTCAGAAGAGATAGAGAAACAAAAGGAAGATCAGGTTACCACTGTCTTCAGAGCCGACGACCAAGATAACTTCCAGGAGGAATTGGTCATCCCTGTCTGACATTTCAAGGGTCAAGCAGAATGGGGACTGAGAAAAAGGCTGTTTCATTTGCTGATTAGAAGGTCATGGTGGCACTTCAGAATCCAGTCCCATTAGAGTTGTGGCGAGAAAAGACAGCTCAGAGATTCCATACAGAGAAGATGACAAGGAAGTAAGAGTAAGCTCATGAGTTTAAAGAAGAGAAACAGAACAGTCATTGAAGAGAGCTCCTTTTCCGCACAAGAGGAGGCTTGCATGGGGTTGATGACAGGGCAGAAGGACGCAGTGGAGAATAGACTCAAGTTGTTCCAGAAGAGATAATTAATGGGGTTTAGTGGAGGTCAGAATGATAACGTTGGCATGAGGAAGGGGCTGATTCTGAAAATGTTAGAGACTGTGTATATCCTTGCGTATTCCAAGGTGCTCTCCCTTGATGGCATTTGATTATTTAGTGATTTAGGAGGGAAGTACATTTGTTCACACAAGCTCAGGAAGTGGATGGAAGCATGGTAGGATTAAGGGTTTAAGTCATATAAAGAACATTAGCAATAGCCATTGTTTTAAAAAATGGTAGGTGACCTGCTAGAACTCAGTACATTGATTACTGAGAGACATTTTCTGCTTTCCCTTAGCAAAGTGGGTCACATTGACTAGAACTTAAGACTATGTGTTAACATTGAAAGTTTATTTTTTTTGCGCTGAAATCATTAAGGAATGACAAGAAAAAACACTTTCGTAAGTTATTGAAAAAGCCTCTCATCTTTGGAAGAAACTGCCTGCTCTGTTTTCTTTGGATATCAGTATATCCAACAAAAAGAAGAGTCTGTTTGTTTAGATGTGATTGGGTCAGATTTGACAGTAGAGTCAGACTAGAAAAGTACTTGTCTCAAAAGTACAGGAAATTCTATCATTTTGTATCTTCTTGGATTAAAGATGGGCGCCTCTGCTCAGACTTCTTCGGGATACAGGTACCTTGTAAGGGTTAATATGGTAAGAAGTTCATGTCGGTTCTCTGGGCAGGAGCCAGGGTAGCGAGGGGGGAGAAGGACTGTGCAAGGAGCAAAGGAGGTTAAAACAGAAAGAATGAAGACTGCCTGCTGACTGCTTGGCTTCCACCGTTTTCCCCGAAGTGCTGTGGATGCCACACGTGGACAGTGGGTTGGGTCTAGATTGTGGGCCCCCAGTGCTCACAGCTAACACTCGTGTGGTCCTCGCTGTGTGCCGTGGGTTGTCTAAGTGCTTTATGTATATTGGTCCTTTAACTCTCACTATGGCTCGACGAGGTGGGCGCTGATCCTAAACCCCAGTGTGTAGGTGGGGGTCACCCAGCTAGTGGGAGGGAGCAGGACTTTTACCCAGGCAGCCTGGCTCCTAAGCTGACAATAACTGCTGGGCGATTCTGCTGGGAAAGGGCTTTATTTATTCTTCAGTCCTCCACCCTGGCTCGGGCCTTCGACAAAAAAATTTGAAATGTTTTGAGTTTTAATACATGAGAAGAAGAAAAATTTGATTGTGTCCATGTTTTTTTCTATTAACATTTTCTTTAATTCTCAGATCCGTCACACCAGAAATGCTGTGAAAGGGGCAGACTGAGTCCTAGAAAATAGATGGTGTTTGTTTTTCAGTCTAATGATTAAAAAGGGATGGAGGTGGGACTTAGAGTCTGCGCTGGTTTTTCTACACCAAGATCTTGAGGAGGATTCAAAAGCACACTTGCATTTCTTTTACGTTAAATGTCTTGCCCAGTCTGTCTCCTTTTCATCTTGCATGCTTGATGCAGAGGGCTGGAGGGCTTGCTTTACAGGTGTAAGACCCTGAGAGATTACTCTTCAAACCCTTTATCTCGCAGATGCAGAAACGGAGGCTTAAGCACCTTATCCGGCTAAGGCCATCACAACAGCACTGTTTTGAAATAAGATTTTTTAACTTGTTTCAACATCAACACTAAAATTTGAATGCTTTTGTATACAGCTTTTTAACATCTGGAAATTAAAATCAGCCTCCTGAAAACTGCATTGAACTATTGCTATATTTAGAGGTTGGGGAAATGATTGCATTTGAGCTTGTACTTAGAGTTGTTGTAGGTCGGGGTCACGTAAGAAAGCTCAACAAAGGTGTGAAACACTTTATTTTACGTGTTTGTTTTTCTCTTAGTTGTTATTTACTGCTCAGTCAGCATTTACAGAAGAAAAATAATTTGGCTGCTAAGTTACTCTCATATAGGATTTCAAAGGACCTTATTAGAGAGAGATGTAATTTCATCCTCTGGGCCTTTTATATAACAGAGTGCATATTTGGGTTACTTCATTTTGACCCGGAATTAAACAATAGATTAAAGTTGTGCACAGGAAGTGAAGATATTTATTCAACAAAGATTTAAAAGTATATTATGGTTGTTTTTCAGATTGCTTGGATGTCTTTGTACTTTATAGCTTTACACTCTTAATTGAGTTAACTCTTGTCTGAGTAGCTCCTGCCTCAAAGAGTTTTCTGTTGATTTCACATATATTATCAAATGTAGGTATTTGATAACTACTATGTATAATCAATAGCTTTTAAATACATAACTTTGGCAAATTGATATACATTGTATGCTTTTACATATGGCGTAACTACATATGGTCATTTTGGTGATGGTATTCGGTAATGAAAAATATAGAGTAGATGTCACAAGTTGTAACAATGCTTCAAATATTAATATGAAAGGAAGTAAGCCTGAAGGGCCCTAAACTCAAAGTAAAAAGCCTTTACGACTTCAGTTCTGAGAGCGTTGTCATGAGATGAAGGAGACATCAGGGTTCTCCCAACCCTCGCTGTCTAGCCGGGTGTGTGTCCTTCGTGGGACTCTTAAAGGTGGTCACCTCTGCTCACTCCCCCCAGGACCGAAGGCTTCCTCTTTCTTGAGGACTCTGTGATTTGCATAATAATACCCACACTGATTCATGTTTGGGGTGATTGTTTCCATCCTCACTGTGAGATCCTGAGCTTATTTCTTTTCCGTGAAGTGCAGTTTTCGTTGGCTAGGATCCCAGCTAGACTGAGGCTTTTTTCTCCTTTTGTTTGTTTGTTTAATATCTTAGATTTTGAAAGTCATTCAGAATTAAAGAACTTGCATATTATCCTAGGAGAATAATTTTTGTTGGAAAACCCTTGTGAAAAATCATGAGAGGTGTTTAACTGTTTTTTAAGTAACTTGTTATCCACGGTTGGAGATGGAGCCTTTCTGGAGTGCTCCTCTGCTGAGCATTTATGTGATACTTACAGTGATTGTATCTGCTTACTTTTTGGATGATTCAGATACATTCCATTGTGCATAAATTAGTCTGCAGAAGTAAGTCAGGAATCATTAATGATAATTTCAGCTTATGCATAATTACTTTTAGAATGTTGACTGAATTTGCCAATCTTCAAGGGAGTAAATCTTACACTGAACGTTTCTAGTTTAATATTTTAATGCTAGACTTATTTTTTCCCCTTAGTTTATTATGGTTTTTTCTTTGCACGGTCATTGGAATTGTGTGTACATTATTTCATTCTTGAGCCCTTTAATGTCAGGCTTGAGATTTAAGGGAATTAATTGAAGGCTTTCAGGATGTTGGTGTTTGTTACATGAACATGGATTGAATGTTGATGTTGGGATCTTAAGCTGGAAGTTGCTTTGCTGTTAGATTCCATCAGATTGAATGTATCAATCTTTATACAAGGAATTGGGGGAAAAAATGTACTCCTAGAGCCTGATTTTCTCTGTTTTGGGGACAAGTAACAAATTTTGAAATCGATAGAAAAGGAATTTTCAGACTTTAAAACATTACTAAACAACATCCTTTGACATCTGGATGCATGTGAAAAAACTCCCAGAAATTGAAGTATGTCCATTTAAATATTTTTGTCCTTTTTCTAAGTGTTGCCCCTTTGGCAGCGTCTTTGTGTGTTAAAGCTTGAAAAGATCGCAGAGACCGAACAGTCCAACTCTATCGTTTCATAGATGTGATTAAAGTAAACTGAGTACTGGGAAGATTCAAGAGGTTGTTCAGGGAGATTCAAGAGGTTGTTCAGGGAGGTTTAAGAGGTTGTGTTTACACAGCCAGTGGGTGACAGAGTCAGGATTCAAGCTTGGGTTTTTGAGTCCCAGGCTGTGTTCTTTACAATGCCACTGTGCTGGGCTTTTACATGTCCCAGAGCATTCAGCTATGACATATGTTAAAGTTTTGAGTCTAGGGAACTTTTGTTGATGAATTCTTTTGAAATTACACAGGGTAAACCTTTACTGAAAGTTTCAGACTGATTCGAATCCACATCCACATCCATGTTCAATTCGCAGTATTCCATAACACACTGAAAACTCTGAGCCAAGATTTCTCATCCTCAGTAGAATAAATCTGAAGCTTCTTACACTGAACCCAACAGTAGTGCCCTATTGCACAGAGAATGTGAACTAATTTTAATTGTTTTCTCTGAAGAAAATGTTATTAGAAAATGGTATTAGTGAAAAAACTAGTCTGAAGAAATGATACAAGCATTGCAAAGAAAGTTATTTCATATTCTGTATTGTCCACATCAAAAACTATTTATAGTTTCTTTTCTCTTTTTGTTTCTTTGAGAGTCAGAAATCACTGTGCTTAATGGCAACAGTGGTTTTCAAACCCTGTGTTCTGGTACACTTCACAATTACCAGCACCTATGCCACACCCTCTCTCTCTTTCTTTGAACTTGGCTTAGATTATTTAACCTTTTTTTTTTTTAAGCATATTGTATTATAAACCACCAGAAATGCTTTTTTTTTTTGAAACTAGGGAGACTCTATGAATAAATAAACATTCATATTCATGCTTCTTTTCTAGAATATGGAGAATAGGGAGTTAATAAGTACATCAGTAATATGAAAAGCTGTTCAGGGTTTCTATTTAAATTACTAGCCAAGAATCGAAAAGACATTTTGAGTTGCCTCCTAAATAGTCATTTACTTCTTTTCTTCTTTGTTAACAGAATCCCGATTTTGTTCAGGGCCACCCAGTGCCCTACGTGTCCAATTGGTTGAAGCCAGAGTTATGGTAATCTTAGTCTTCTTTGGCAGTGATTGGTCGAGTGTTGGGCAGGTGACACAAGGGGCTTCTGGGGAAGATCTTATTCCATCTAAGTAGAGGGCTGCAGGAGTGAGGACTCCTCTCATCCATCATTGCTCACTGCTCTGGAGGCTGTTTCAGGAGAATGTGAAGCGTTAGCCATTCTCTGACAATGAGGCGATAAGCCTAAGAATGGAAAGCCAAAATGCTGAGGGTGGCCAAGCAGAAGGACAGAGGGAACTAGCGTCCTTGATGAAATTATCGAACCGCGAGGCTTGGCGCATCCTCCTTCCAGACTCTTGCTGGTGAGATAATTGTGTTTCTCAATTCAAATCTTCTGTTGTATTTGTTAAGACTTGTGTGTGTGGTTTCAGTCCCTGATGGAAAGGAGAGAAAAACCAGAAGTTATAGTCTCTGACCTTAAGGATCACATAATCCCATGCTTCTTGAAACCGCTTTTTAAATAAGAATCCTTCTGAAACTAGGGTTTGCCTTATTTAATTTGTTTTAACTTTAAAATTTTTATTGAGGTATAATTTATATGTAACAAACTGCGTGTGTGTGTGTGTGTATTCTGGATACAAATCCTTTATCAAGTACATACTTCACAGACATTTTCTCCCAGTCTAAGTCTTGCCTTTTCCTGGTCTTTGGAGCTTGTTAATTACAAAAAAAAAAAAAAATACAGAAAAGAAAAGAAGAGGAAAACGGGATTTTGACTGACATTGCATTGAACTTATAGATCAGTTGGGGAGAATTGGCACCTTAACAGTGAATCTGGGTCTTCTGACCCATTTATTTATGTCTTCTCTAATTGCTCTTGGCAATGTTTTGTAGTTTTCAGCATACAGGACTAACACAGCCTGTGTCAGATTCATGCCTTAGTCTTTCATATTTTTTTGATGCGATTGCAAAAGTTTTTTTGTTTAATTTTCAGATTGTTCATTGCTTGTGTATGGAAATAAGTTGGGTTTTGTATACTAATATTTTATTATGCAACCTTGCCAAATAATTATTAGTTCTACTATATGAGGTGTTCTATATAGATAATCATATTGTCTGTGAATAAAGACAGTTTTACTTTTTCATTCCTCAATCTAAATGCCTTTTATTTCTCTTTATTGCCTTATCACAGTAGCTAGAACCTCCAGTACAATGTTGAATAGCAGTTGAGAGAACAGACATCCTTTGTATCTCTTTACATCAAGTTGAGCGTGGAATCGTTAGTAGTCCATAGAAAGTCTCAAATGAAACTTCTTGGAAGGCTCATGATTGATTTTGAAAAAATCATTCATGTTTAGCATTCTTCTCTGTAATGTGTCTTTATCTTTTAAAATATAAAGTAAATTTTAAAAACTTAACAGTTGTCATTCGAGCACTGTCTCTCCCCTGACCCCAAATATCTATGAAAAGGAAGTTCCAGGAAGATGTGCTGTATTTAATCTTGTGATTTTGAGCATGTTTCTTAAACCTTAATTTGAGAATCAAGATAACATAATAAAATGTGGATCACTTATGAAACACATCTTGAAAATGCAAAGCAATGTAAAACAAGTGCAAGTTGTAGAGCACTGTACTGAATTATCTTGTAGGCTATGTATTAATTTGTTTATCTCAGGCCTTCGCAACCAGATTGTAGTTTCCTCAAGGAGGGACCACATCTTAGTCTTCATTGTGTCTACCACAGCCTGTAGGATAGTGCCTTACACAGAGTTTGTGGAATGACTGTTCCACAAGAGCTTCCTCAACTTGAGCATGTAGAGATTACTGGAAATAAGTAAGAGTGTGATTATGCTTAAGTGGTTAGCTTAGAAACCAGATTAGAAGAAATAGAAGTGTGTGTGAGTTGAGGGCTGTGGTTGGATTGGAGGACAGGATGCCTATGAAGTGAAAATAGACTGTATGTCCATTATGATTGAGAAATGATACAGAACAATGTTTCTCATATTGGGATCTCTATACCCAGGGGTCTGTAGATATGTTTCTTGAGGGAATGGGCTTAAGTTCTTCATAAAAACTCCTAAAATATTGTATATTTGAGAAAACAAAATTACTATCCATGTTTTTGGGCCATGTGAATGACCCACGACCTTATAACCACGTACCTCTATGAAATTTTAGTACTGTAGTTTACGTTTTAAATTATATTTTATTGGCTCCAACTGATCACACAAGTGTCAACAGTTATCTGGTTAACCTGATTACTTAATATTTCTCAAATTAGACTCCACAGATCATATTCTTAAAGGTCTTAAAGTCTGGGAAACACAGATCCAGGACAGTGAGCCAGAACAGGGTGGATGAGACACACTGTGGTACCCCAGATGTTTGTAGCCTCTCTGCCCTCTATGCCCCTGAGTCTTCCAGCTTTCTGAGATCAGCAGGGAGGAGCTACCATTCTCTTGAGTCAGTCCATGCTGCTGCTTGCTTCTCTGCCCTTCCGCAGATCTTTGCCGTGGCTCTCAGAACAGGAGAGGGACAGCTGTCCCTCTCCACACTGCTTTGCCTCACGCTGCCCACAGCCGTCTTGCCTTACTGCTGCCCTGTTCCGTGAACACAAGGTGGTTACTGTGGCAGATGCTTACGAACTTCTAGGGGAGATTGTAGAGTGAGTACAGTGAAATATAAGAGCTTGAAACTCCCCGTCACACGTCACAGTTTGTAGAAATTCATTGGTCATTCATTGCTCCCTGGTCATCCATCCCCAGAGGTCTCTGTCTTGCACTAGATCCCCATGGTCTCTCTTCTCTGATCTCCTTTGCATCTACTTGCCTTCTCTAAGTATTCTGAATTTCTCTTCTTTGTCCTCAATTTCTCTCACTTTATTTTACAGAAATTCAGTTCTGTCTTTGTCATGGACAGATGTGTAAGGACATGTCTCCATCATTATGGTATCATACGGGGTATTTTCACTGCCCTAGAAATCCTCTGTTCTCCATCTGTTTGTCCGTTTCACCCCCCATCCCCAACCCCTGGCAACCACTGATCTTTTTACTGTCACCATAGTTTTTCATTTTCTAGAATGTCATATAATTGGAACCATACAGTGTGTAGCCTTTTCAGATTGGCTTCTTTCACTCAGTAATATGCACTAAGGTTCCTCCATGTCTGAGGCTTAATAGCTCATTTCATTTAACACTGAATAATATTCCATTGTCTGGATGTACCATAGTTTATTTATCCATTCACCTATTGAAGGACATATTGGTTGCTTCTAAGTTTTGGCAATTATGAATAAATCTGCTATAAGCATTGTGTGCAGGTTGTTGAGTGGACATAAGTTTTCAGCTCCTTTGGGTAAATACCAAGGGGCATGATTGCTGGAATGTATGGGAAGAGTATATTTAGTTTTGTAAGAAACCAGCAAACTGTCTTCCAAAGTGGCTGCACCATTTTGCGTTCCCACCAACAGTAAGTGAGAGAGTTCCTGTTGCTCCACATCCTCACCAGCATTTGGTGGTGTCAGCGGTCCAGATCTTGGCCATTCTAATTGGTGGGTAGTGGTGTCTCGTTGTTTTAATTTCCATTTTCCTGATGACGTATGCTTATTTGCCATCTGTATATCTTCTTTGGTGAGCTGTCTGTTAAGGTCTTTGGTCTTTTTTTTAATCCAGTTTGTTTTCTTAAGTCAAAGTTAATATTTTGAGTTGTAATATGCTATGTGTGAAAGCTTGTTTGTGGTCAATACAGTTTTTTCCCAAAGTATACAAAATTAATGTTTCAAATGACATCTGAATTTCAAAAGGATCCTTTAAATGATTGGCTCTATCAATATGTTCTTCATCTGATTATATGTATAAGAGCTCCCCTACAGTGGTGATAAATGGAATCATTGATTAATGTTAGGACTCTGAACTCACCTAGAAAAAATAGATTTGAAGCTGTACTCCAAGAATTTCGTTTAGCCTCACCAGGGCGACTGTCTTTCTCAAGCAGTATTCTAGGGCCCTGCACTGAGATTGGGCTTGATCGTTAGAGAGAGATACAGCAGCAAGGTGTCTCCAAAAATAAAAAATAACAACACCTACTACTTATTGAGCACCTAATAATTATAAATCACAGTGATTTATATATGATATGTAATTGTTCATACATATTAAATATATGTGCATATAGAAAGAAACAAACAAAATATATACATTTGTCCTACAGTGGTAAGTGCTATGGAAAAAGAGCAAGGATGTGTAATAGGATAGAAAGTGATGGGAGAAGAGGCGTGTGTACTATTTTTCTGTAGGTTGATGGTCAGAGAAGGCTCCGTTTGTACAACTGACATTTGAGCAGAGGCCTAAGGGAAGTGAAAGGATGAGCCCTGCGAATATGTGAGGGATCAGCCTTCAGGCAGGGGAACAGCATGTGCAGTGCTCTGAAGATGGGAACTTGCTTGACATGATTGAGGAGCAAAAATGAGGCCAGTGCGCCTCAAGCAGAATGAGTGTAGGGGAGCAGGTGGGATATGGGATCAGAGAGGTGGTGTGGGGCCAAAACCTGTAGGCCTTGATCAAGATTTTGGCTTTTCCTCTGAGGGAGATGGGAAGTCATTGGAAAGACCTGAGCATATGTTTCTGACGTGATGTGACTTACATTTTAGGTGGAGAATAGACCGTAGGACAACAGGGAAGGATCTAGGGGACCAGTTAGGAGGCTATTGTAGTAGTTCAGGCATGAGCTGATGGTGGCTTGGGCTAGGGTAGTTTCTGTGGCAGTGATGAGAAGTGGTAGAATTCTAGATCCATTTCAGAGGTAGAGCAAATGGGTTGGATGTGGGGTGGGAGGAAAAGAGAGGGTCATTGAGGACTGCGTTTTTGACTCTAAGTACTACGATGAGAAAGTCTTCAGGAGGAAAGACTAGGAAGGAAATCAGGAGTTGAGTGTTTGTATGATGTGAGGAAGGTGTTTTCTCCCCTAAATGGCTAACCATTCCCAGCACATTTATTTGCCTGCCTTGTTTTTCATTTATCATCTATTTTTCATTTTTCATCTATCAGATATCCATTTATGTCCATTAAAGTAGATATAATTGTGTTGTTTAAAGCTTTCATATTACTGATTTTTTCACTTAACCTATCAATTTTTGTGGGGGGAGGGTCACTAAGTCTATTAATTACCGGGATGGGTGTGTTAAAATCTCTCACTGTGATGGTGGATTTATTGGTTTATCTTGCAATTGTGTTTTGGCTTTATACATATTAAGGTTATGTTATTGAGTCCATGCATATTTAGAATTGTTAATTCTTCCTGGTGAATTAACTTTGATCAGTATGTGTTAACCTCTGTATCAAATGCTCTAAGGTCTATTTGGTTTTTTAGTAATCTAGCTATAACCATTGTTCTTTTGGTTAGTGTTGGTGTTCTTGTTTTTGAGCTCATGTTGTTTTGAACTTTATCTGTGGGAATCCTGTGGGGCCTGGATTTAAAATATGTTCCTTCACAGAGAATTCGAATTTGCTCCTGCCAGCTGCCTGGAAGCCCTATCATCTGGGGTTAATTTAAACTAAATTTTGATTTAGGCTTCTCTGGCAACCCATGTAGCGTGAATTTTGATTCTCAAATTGAGTGATTGTGGGCTTGTGGTTAGGAATTCTCAGGAAAGCGTTTGCTTATTTTCCCATTGATGCCAAAGTCAAGACAGACGTGTGGCCCCATCCTCGCCCTCTGCAAGGTGGGACTTTTTCTGCTTCATCACAGGGGGTGCAGCCATTCAAGGGTCCCACCTTGGTGTGAATGTCCCAGATCTTAACGTCTCACCCTGTTTGGACTCCTGGCTTTGCCTCATTAAAACCCAAGTTTGGGGGCTGGCCCCGTGGCTTAGCGGTTAAGTGCGCGCACTCCCCTACTGGCGGGCCGGGTTCGGATCCCAGGCACGCACTGACGCACTGCTTCTCTGGCCATGCTGAGGCCGTGTCCCACATACAGCAAGTAGAAGGATGTGCAACTATGGCATACAACTATCTACTGGGGCTTTGGGGGGAAAAAAAAAAGGAGGAAGATTGGCAATAGATGTTAGCTCGGAGCCGGTCTTCCTCAGCAAAAAGAGGAGGATTAGCACGGATGTTAGCTCAGGGCTGATCTTCCTCACAAAACAAACAAAAAAAAACAAAAAAGCCCCACAAAACCCAAGTTTGAGTCCACTGGGCATTGACTCCAGGGCAAAGCCCAGCCTGTGGGCAATAACCTGAAGAATTTTCCAGTCTTTTCAGCATTGTCCTCTGAAGAACTCCCTTACTTTCCTGCTATCTCAGCCATGCTTTAAAAGATACTCAATTTTTATACAGCGTTTTTACATCTGCCTTACCAGGAAGGGCTTCTCTCAGCATCTGATTCGCAGTGGCTCTCGCTGGCGCACAAGGTTGAAGCACAGGAAGGTTTGAGGCCAGGCCCAGCATGGTGGTGTCTGTTCACCAGCTCTGTGGGGTCAATACCTTCAGGCTGCATGAAGATTCTCTTCTCCAACACCCTTCTCAGTGGCTTCAGCATTTCCTAATGATCATTGCCTGAATTAACTATTACACCAAGGGCTACGAAATGGTGAGATTTAAGACCTGTTGTTTCTTTTGCATGTATTATTTGCCATTTTTCTATAAAGAAGAGCTTTTTCCTCTGACCTATCTACCTTTTTTCCTCTTATTGTGTTCTCAAGGATTATCTTTAAATTAAATATGTTCTAATCCTTTACTGTCATTATTTTTGATAGTCAAACTGTCCTGAATTTGTGAAGTGGGAGCCCCTCGAACCGTCTCCTCTGCCCTTTTGACATGCCCCACTTACAGCTTTGAGTCCCTGGTTGATTTTTAGAGCAAGATGATGTCGTAGGCTTGCCCCTTCACTAGATCTGGGATCAGCCAGTGTTCCTGCTTCTTTTGGGGGAAATAGCATTTATAAACCAAGATCAGAGTTCTGGATGTGCTCATTGCTCCTGGAGTGTCACTGCGGTTAGGCTCTTTGGGTGGAAACAACTAGCAAATCTAATTTTTAAAACCATAAGTTTATGCTGATATCTTCAACTTTCAGAGTTTATTTGCTCTAAAAAAATCAAATACCGTATGATTTCCTTCATTAAGTAGTAGATAATAACAACAATAAACAAACACATAGGGACAGAGATTGGATTGGTGGTTACCAGAGGGGAAGGGGAGAGGGAGGAGGGTGAAAGGGATAATTTGGTACATGTGTGTGGTGGTGGGTTGTAATTAATATTTTGGTGATGAACATGATGTAATCTGTGCAGAAATAGAAGTACAATGATGTACACCTGAAATTTTTACAATGTCATAAACCAATGTTACTGCAATAAACAAAAAATTAAAAAAAAAAAAACTTATCAGAGGATACACTTAAAAAAAAAAAATCAGTGTCAGAAATGATAGCATAGTGGTTCATAATCCCCATTCTGAAATGTTATGGCCGTTTGACCTTGGGCAGTTTACTTAACCACACCGTGTCTTTTTTAGTTTCCACATCTGCAAAATCAGAATGAGTACCCACTTTAGGAGGTTGTTGTGAGAAGTAGGTATGTTGATATAGGTAAATTGCTTAGAACTGTCCCTGCCTCAGAATATGCACTTCATAATTATTTTCTAAAAATATTAAGTTGGACCTTATGGAACGACCACTATTTGACCATTTTTAATCTACAGAAGTGGTAATTTCGTGTGGTTCAACCTAATAAATGTATGAACACCTTCATTCACTGGGTGCCTGTTAGGGGCTAGGCCCCATGCTCTGCAGTAGACACTGAAGATGCGTAGAAGAGTCCATGCCCTGAAGGAACTGAGAGAGAAGTGATGGAGCTGTCAATAAGGTTTCCCAACAGTGCATTTCATGTAGTGGAGAGGGAGGCAGCACTCTTCTTAGGTTATCATGAGTCACTTGGGGGCAGGAGACAAAGTCTGGAAATCTAGAGAACGAGAAGGGTGGGATTTTAGATTGGAGCCCCCAGACTTAAGGTGGGAACCCCTATGGAACATCCCCAGAGAGTGAATTAGAAAAACAAACCACATGTGTGCAGTAATATGTGCAATTATGCAAACAAAAAAATTCTAATAATCATGAACTTATTTCCATAATGACAAAAATTAACATACACATTAGAATCCTACTTATTCCTTTTTTGACTCTTTTTAAAGAATTTTCTTTCTATCTTTCATGTGTGACACAAACTCAATTCTATAGTAGTATTTTTACCATTTAAATGGTGCCATTAAACACTCAACATATGGTTACCCTTCACAAATAGCACTACAAATAGAAATTTATGGGATGAATGTTAATACTTTATTCTCTGATTCTCTCTTCATCTCTTATTAAATGTTAATGTAATAAGAATAACACACAATTAGCGTTAATATGTGGCTGAAAATAGCTGATCTTTCTTCAAGAACTAGTGTCTTTTATTGGCGAATATTTAGTTAATTTCAGTGTTAATCACAAATATTTGTACAAAATGTACTGTAACTTGATTTCTTTTAGGAGTAATGCATTTTCATGCTGGCTGCCATCATTTCAGACTTGCTTTAATTGATGCAAGTGTCAGAATGGCAGATTGTTATGAGTAGCGTTTTAAAACTTGTGATGAGCACTGTAGTTAGTCACCACACTGCTCTGCTTGCCTTCTGTGTTCTGTAAGTTCAATGATTTCTTTTAGTCGTTATAAAATTAAAAGCAAAGTTTTTGTAAAATTCTAAGAAACTTCATCTTGCTGAAGAACAACTCTAGCTGGTCTTGACTTTTCGTACCATATGTTTCATATTTTATACACTTTTGACTATAATGAGACTGGCATATCCATGTGAGTCATGCTGATGAATAAGACTGTGTGTTTGTGTTTATGCTCTGTATGAGGGTTCTAGAACATATGTAATTATTACAATTATAAGAGTCTATTAAACCATCTTGATAAGAAACTTTAAATATGTAAACTATTCATTAAAAAAACCCTTTAGAGAGAAATTCTTGAAGGAAAACATGATGAATGAATGTTTGTTTTAAGCATTATAATATTGTATTAATAACACATGATGAAAATACCAACTACTGTTATCTTTGGCTGGTGAGTTTTTTCCTTTGTGTACATTCTGAATTTCCAGGTTTGCCCTTGGTGCACCAATATGACTTTTATGATTATCAAGATTTTAGTGGATTCCTGGATGCCTTTTGGGGTTCTTTTGTTATTTTATTTCGTGAAAAAAGCAATATCTTAATACAAAGTGGATGAAGGTAGCTGTGCATATGATCATAATAGCTGTCTTACTGCATATCAGGCGCTGTGCTGAATATTCTCTGTGCATTATTTTATTTAATCTTCTTGCAACCATATAAAGTAGATGTTGTGTTTGTCTCTGTTTTGTATATGAGGAAAATTCGAACCTGAAGATGTTTAGTAACTTGCATAATGTCAAAGCCAGTGAGTGGTGGAGCTGAGATTTGGACCGGTCTACAGAATTCAGCTTCTGATCCACTGTGTCATCCTTGGTTTATTGTGTTGGTTATCCGTGCTACCTTCCTTCATGCAGCAGATTTTTGGTCAGTCTGCACTTTGCATGAGGAAATGTGCTGGACTTCAGAGGCAGAAAGGCGATTATGAAGGAGCTGACAGTCTACTGGGTACACAGTCATTGAGTTCTGAGTACCAGGAACTGTGGAAACACAACAGCGCAGGACTGAATCTTCCTGGAGAAGACAGGGGAAACATTAGGTTAACTTCTTGGAGGAGTGATGTGTAGGCTTAGCTGGCAGAGAAGGGCAGGAGGGTAGTCCAGGAAGTGAGGACAACGTGTGCAAAATGGTGGTTTTGCAGATGACTCAGAGGCCAGATTTTGAAAGACCTCAGATGCCCAGTGAAGGAGTTTTGACTTTTGTTGTGTGAACTGTGGGAAACCATTAAAAGAGATTAGACAGTAATAGAATTAGATTTTTCTTTTTAACAAAGAATTCTCTAGCAGCCCTGTAGAAGCTTTGTTACAGTGGGGAGTTTGCAGTTAGGGAAAGCAGACTGAAGGCTGTCAGGATTCCATGGCCCAAGTCCTTTTGAGAACAGGGAAGAGATAAAAATATCTGAGTGCCCGAGATTTGAGTTTAAAACTAGAGTTGTAGTGCATTGAGCTGGTTTTTGGAGTCTAAACTACGTATTCTAATGCACCAAAATTAATAACATTTTTTACAGCTTACTCACTAAATAATTGTTTCATAACTGAAGGAATTTGGAATTTATTCAACCAGAAACTTTGACATTCTACAAACAAATTATTCATAACAAATGATCAGTTATGCTTGTTTTAATTTTTTAGCCTAGCTGTTAGCTTCTGCAATGAAGTTGAAACTTTTAAGAAAATAAATACACACAAATGCACGTTTACACAGCAGTTTACTATTTACTTGTTTGTAGTAAATTCTGAGTAGCTATAGATTTTAAAAACTAAAATCTTAAATCTTTGTGAACAGATGACGGCATTATCACCATATGATAATAATAAATTTATATTTATTAAATGAAAACGTTCTGAAAAGTTTGTATAATTAAAAGTTTTCTGTAGACATGAAATAATGTATTATATCAGCTACACCAGTCACAAATAAAAGATTTATATTATTAGCTTCATCCATCAATCTGTAGACTTTTTCTGTAAAGGACCAGTGAGTAAATATTTCAAGGGGCCAAATATTTGTGGGCCATATAGCCTGTGTTACAACTACTTCACTCCGCCATGGTTGGCTGGAAGCAGCCATAGCCAATATGTAAATAAATGAATGTGGCTGTGTTCCAATAAGACTTTTTTTTTACAAAACCAGGCGGCAGGACAGATTTGGCCCACGAGCCATAGTTGGCTGACTCCTCCTCTATAGTTTTGTATGCTTGCTTGTTTTTGATTCTTAATTTTATTAGGAGATGCAGGCTTGCGCTGAACAATATTGCATTTGGCTCTATTACATGCTTAGTGTAAGCATACTGGTATTCAGTGTTTTCTCAGTGATATTTTTTTCTTAGAAACATTGATTAGTTTCATATTTGGCAGAAGTAGATATATTAATTTTTTTGTTTTGGTTTTTATATTCTCTTCTGTTTGAAACCAGTGAAGAAGTTCTTCGTGGTGATTTGACTATGGTTTGTTCATTTTTTAATGATTTTGGATCTTCACTTAAACAGAGAGACAGTCCCATCAGAAGTCCACTTGGAGGCGGGTGCCAGAGCTAGACCAGTGTTTTCCAGCCCATGTTATAAAACTGGAGAGGCCATTGTTTACAGGCTCTCTTTCTACTACCTCCAAGATGGCAGCTATGACTAGGCTCTGTTCTTCTAGTCTTTCTGCCTTCCCCCATTCCTGGGGTCAGTTGTAGAGATTTTGGATACTTTACCAGCACACAGTAAAATTTTCACTTAGAAACACTAAATTATGCTTATAATTGGATGGAAAAGAGGAATTTCAGTGTAGTCCATCTTGTAAGATTTGGTTTAAGAAGAATATTCTTTTCCTTTAATATGAAATATAAATGTTACAATACCCCCAGTTCTTTCAGTTTAAGCTAAATACCACTTCCTTAATATCATCTTTCCTTCTCACTAGGGCCTGAAGTGATAGCTCATGTGTCACAGTCTTGGTAGTACTTAGTTAATATCATGCATGTGAAATTTACTGTGAGATAAATTTACTAAATTTACTATGAGATTGTTAGCTCCTAGTTGGAGGTAGCTCAGGTGGAGGAAGACTTATCTTCTTCATCTTCATGGTGTCAGTGGAGTCTGACACAGTACTTCTCACAGAAGGTTCAACTAAATGTATTGGCTGAGTGAATACAAAAATGAGTGTTCTCCTTGGAACAAGAATGGTACATATGATATTGTTGGTAGCAAAGGTTTCCCTCCCACATCCTAAACACATAAACTTTCTAGTGGGTTTCTGTAGCCATCATGCAGTTTAAACTTAATTGAATATCAGTCCTATGCTATGTATTACTTTATATTCTAGGGGTAAACTAATTAGTTAATTAGTTGATTATGGGGAAGACAAACATTAGTATATTGTTTTAATAAAACGTGGGAAGTCTAGCTGTGGGAACATGTGCAGGGTTCTATGATAGTCCAGAGGAGGGCACCCCACTCCAGAATCTCCTTCAGGAAGATGGACAGTCTTTCCTTCCCTTACATTCCCAGCCAAATCCTGAAATGTGGGTTCAGGAAGCTAGGGAAATAGCAGAAAGAAGAAGGGAAGAACATTGAGGCTGAAGAACTGGCTTTAGCAAAGGCAGAGGTAGGTGAGATGATGTGGCATGCACCAGGAACCACAAGCAGCTCTGTTGTTGGAGGGCTGGGAGCTGAGACTGGAGAAATGGGCCTGGCCGGTTTATGGACGGTTATGTGTATCACGGTAAGGGACCATGAACTTTATCTTGAGAGGAAGAATAGCATAGTGAGCAATTGTGCATTCCAGAGTGTGAGTTTTAATCCTGCCTCTGCAAGTTACCACAAGTTGAAACACCCTTTCCATTTTTCTTGCCTGTAAAGTGGGGATACAAATGGTCTATCTTCTAGGGTTTTTTCATTAATTCAAGAGTTAATTTATGAATACACACTATGTTCCAGGACTTTCTAGGCATTGGAAATACAGCCCTAAACAAATAAACAAAAATCCCCGTCCCAAGGAGCTTACATGTTGGATGAGGTGGGGTGGGGTGATAGACACTGAACAATATAAGGAAAATGTGTAGTGTGTTAATTGGTGGAAGGAGGATGGGGAATCCTGGGGCCAGGTCAGGAGTGGAGAAAGGGGGAGGTTACAGTTTTAAATAAAGTTGTCAGGGAAGATCTCTTGGAGAAGATGACCCTTGAGGAAAGACCTGAAGGAGGTAGGGGTCCAATCTCTGAGGGTATCTAGGGGAAGAGCCTTTCTGGCAGAGGGAACAGCCGATGCAAAGCCCCAACATGGAATGTGCTTGACTTGCTTGAGGAACATACAGAGTCACTGTGGCTGGAGCAAGGCAAGTGAGCAAGGGGAGATGAGGTCGGAGTGGTGACAGGGCCCAGAGTTTGCAGGTCCTTGTCGGTCATTGTTATGACTTGAGTGAGATGAAGCATTGGAGGGTTCTGGGAAAGCACTAATGTGATCTGACTGTTTTAACAAGAACGTTATGGCTGCTAGTTTGAGAATCGACTAGGTAGGGCAAGGTCAGAAGAAGGAAGACCAGTTAAGAAGATAGTGTGATAGGAAAGGAGTTGCGAGAAGCGGTCTTTGTAAGGATTAGACAACTTGTAAATCACTTAGAATAGTGCCTGGCACACGGTAAGCAAACAAAGAATGTTAGCTACTAGTTGATTGTTAAAACTTCCGATGACATTCAGCAAAAAGGGTCAATGCTTGTTCTTTGACTTTCCATTGCTGAGCACAGTGTCCTCCATGAATTGATAAGCATAATGAACATGTCTTTTTTTTGGAATTGAAGAGAAAACATATATTCCATTACCAACTGAGACATGACAACCTTACCTGCAAACAGCTGCCATGAGGAGTTAAGCATAGGGACTCAGCCAGCTAAGAAGATAATTGCTACTATTTAGGGAGCACTCACAGAGAGCAGGTAGTGTAGGCTCCTTAACATGTTTTCTACTTAATCTTCTGAGTAACCCAACGTGGTGGCTATTGTTATGCCAGTATCCGTACTTCAGATGAGGCTGCTGAGGAAGTTGAGTGCTCATAGAATTGGTAAATGGCAGCTTTGTGTTTGGAAACCAGGTCTGTCTTTTTTTCCACTAGGTAAGATTGCTGCATATTTATTCAAAATTTCAAGTAGACTATACAAAAGAATAGAATATATAAGTAAATAAACATATGGAGGACATATATGTTATATTTTTGCCATTATTCACAACACTTGAGTAATAGTGATGATGTATGTGTCTAATGTTATTTTGTGTGTGTATATATTTATTCTTCTAGATGGTATGTCTGATGTAGTTACAGTAAACATCGGGCCAAACATAATCACTTTCCCTAGCGGTTTTAATGATGTTGCAAAATTTTATGATGCTTCCAGGTCCTTTTCTGTCCCAGGTAGACCAGTGTATTCATATTGCATGATTTGTCATGAATTACAAAGCAAGGAGATAGGGCAAGGAAAGGTTAAATGCCTTGGTGAAGGTACTTGCCTGGGTAAGTGGCAGAGTTTAGATTAGAACAGAACAGATGGGCTCCGGAGCCTGTATCCTTATGGAATAGAGCACTGGAAGGCCTAGTCACAGGCGTGTGGTGTTAGAAGGGCCTTATAGACGAGGTCCTCATTTTGCACGTAAAGGAAGTGGGGTTCTGACAGTGGAATGACCTGCTGTAGCCAGTGACGGGCAGAGCCAGTACTGTAATCCAGGCCTCTCACTTCCATTACCCTGCACAGTCTTAATTTGATCAGTTGTTTTTCCAGGTGAAAAGTATATTCTCCAAGGGGGAAAAACAAGTGCTTCTTTTATTCTCTCAAAGTTTCTGAGCAACTTAGTTTTATTGTGGAGATTTAGTAAAAATGGAATCTTTAATTTGAAAACCAGATTTGCATCTTTTAGTTATGTTGTATATTTAATGATATTGAAAAATTACCATATTCAGAATTTCTCTTGTTTGTTGCATGTTAGTTTATAATATTTAACATTTAAAAAAACTGATACCAGAGCTATGTGTAAGTAGTTATTTCTATAAATCAAATATAAGGGATAATATATGCCTTATGTATAAACCACATCAATTTAAATCATAAAAGAACTGAACTGGACAGAGATCCTCAGTAGGAACTTTAAAAAAAAAGTATCACATGTGTTTAATCCACACTTTCCAGTCGCTACCACAAAGCAAGGAATGATTTATGTACAAGAAAAACATTTTTTATTATTTTTGTAGTGGGGTATTTATTGCACACACAGTAAGTGTTATACCCAAAACAAATATACAATTGGGACATTGTGTTTAAATTATCTTCTGTCATGTACTATATAAACCAACAATAGTTTGAAATGTATTTAAACTACCATCTGGGATGAAGCAAAAGCCGTTCCAGTATCCAGCACATAAGGAATGTGAGCCGAGTTTCATTAGGAGCCTCCTAGCACGTCTCTGCATCCTGAATCATTTCTTCCACGGTTTGAAAGAATTCCAACATCCGTCCCAGCTCCCAGAGGTTTTGAGTGTTTTTAATAGATCTTGACATTTTTTTCTGACCCCATAAAGAACTAAATCAATGAACTTAAATGTTATTGTGTTTAGATTTTCTTTTAGTCTAGAGAGATAAAGTTCTAGTTTGTGTCTTCTAAAAGCTTCAGCAGAATGCCCCATCTCTTGAGAAAATTTCTTACTGGGGTTTGACAGTTTGAAAGGAGCAGTCTCCCTTTTAGAGTTGACTCACCTGAATTGAGAACCTGCTGCCATAATAACAGGTAGGTATTTAATCAAGTGCCCCTTAAGTGCCGTGGGCTGGAGGCATTTCAGACCTGAATTCTGGCCCAGCTCTGATGGCTGTAAAGCCTGTCTGTTTTCCTTTCAGGACACTGTTTGTTGCATTTTCCCTGTATCATGACAACGATACAAATAGTGATGGTTACTGAGTCCTTTCTATGTACCAAGCATGGTTCTAAGCACTTTATACATATTATCTCATTTACTCATAACAACAGTCCTATAAGGTAGATACATTTATAATCACTATTATTTTACCTACGAGGAAACTAAGGTCATGAAACAGTGTAAATTGCCCAAGGTTACATGGCCAGAAGTGCTAGCCTTCTAATTCAATTCTCACAACAGTGCAGGCATTATCTCTATTTTTACAGATGATGTAACTAGGATCAGAGAGGTTTAAGCAACTCACCCGAATCATGTATCTAGTAAATGGAAAAATCAGGAGTTGAATCCAGGACTTCTGATTCCAAATTCAATAAGTTTAGGCTAAAACATCTTGTCTCATTTTCAGTAATTTTATTTTGACACATATAAGCTTTAATACACCTATGTAAAGTATTTGAAATAAGTTTAAAAAGCATTTTTTATTCAGAGAGGTTTTTGGAATTCTTTATGTAAATTGAATCAGAGAAGACGCAAGCTTGTAACTGTGGATTTGGTTTTCTGTGGGTACTAAACTCTCCAGTTGCACTGGAATATTGTGTTCACCCTTTAAACAAAATACAGCAAAAAATAACATGCACACAAAAGCATTCTAGATATTATGTTTGAAGAGATGCAAGTATAGTTTTGTTATGATATCCAGTATAATACAGGTTCCTTTAGTAGTTAAGCTAAAATATATTTTTTTGCTTTATTAAAACAGTATAATACTCTTTTATAGACAGTGAAAAAAATCACTGAACTGTGGAAAGCAAAGATATTTAAAGTGAGATTTAATGGAGATACACTTGTTTTCAGGGAACAAATTTCAATATATTAGAGTTTAAGTAGGTGGAGTCTGATGATGGTTGTGTGATAATCCAGAAGTGCAGTAATTTTAGACAGACCAAGCCTTGAAATTTAATAAAAAGATTTTAAAATAAATTAGGCATGACATTGCAATAATAAATACTCTCTTAAAATATCCAAATTTTAACTTATTAGTCATATCTTTATATATATGCAGATGTAAAAGAAAAACAGTTTTTTTTTCCATAAAAATTTTCTGTTTTAAAGCCCTGTAGACATTTTCAAATAAATCTTTGTTCCCTCTTCTGATTAAGGTAGTACTCCTCCAAAAGGCTTAGGAGTGGTTCTCATTAATTTGTTATTAATCTTACCATTCTGGTGTTCTTTCCTCAATAGAAGACTAATAAAACCATTTACCACAATAAGATAATGTACTAACATGTCTATTTGCTTTGAAACCAGATCTCTTTTTCTGGTTTGAGACTTGTCAATCACATCGTTCTCTGGCACAAGGAAGCCAAGGAAGGTTAGTCAGCCTGGCAAGAAGACTGCACAGTCAAACCCCGTGGTGAGAGATGGACATTTGGGGCGAGACCTTCGTCTTATTCCTTTGGTTATGAGACAGTGTCCTCTCCTGATGACGAAAGTAACAGGGAGAAGGTTCTGGGGATGTGCAGGGGAGAAGAAAAACGATATCTGGGAAAGCCTCTATGATTTGCTGATAATTAGCAAGTCTTAGACAGGGAATCCCCCTTTAGTGTGAGGTTTTATGATTATGGGGTGAGGGAGCCTTGTATTCACACCAGGAGCCTCGGATCACACAGTCTGGAAAGTGAGGAGGCATATTTTACTTATTTGCAGGTTTCAAGTGGAAAGCCTGTGTGAAAACACTGTGCTGTGTTTTGATAATTCCTGCTTTATAGGACCTTCAATAATTTCTACTTCCAGAAGGGAAAAAGCTTTTCTCTTAGCAGAATATTTATTGGTGAACAGGGATTTTAGTGCCTTGTTATTTCTCAACTACATATTTGTCGTCTCATTCTGACTTGAAAACAATTTAACTTCACTAAAAATAAATATTTCTGATTCTGAATAATTCTTCATTTATCTCCCATTAATATGTTATTGCAACATGTATCTCCTGCTCCCCCCAATCTATTAGTTGTTTAGCATATAATTTTAATATGATATGCGAGGATATGAATTTTGTTAGCTTGAATTTTAAATTTTCTTCCAGCTGTGATTGAGTGAACCATTAGTTGCCGTAAAAGCAAAAATGTAGCATAGACCTGACATGAGAAATGACTATCAAGTACTTGGTGATTGTTCTCTGAGGATTTATGAACTTGGATGTGGCATTACTATTTGGTTAACAGTATTTCTGTTGATTTCAAGACTTACGTGACTCTAAAATATATTTGGAGGAGTCCTGAGGAAAAATAAATATGAAAAAGCCTGAAAAGAAATGTGAAGCACCACAGATTATAACAAAATTATGCGATTTAGATGTGAAGTGTTTAGCCAAATTCAAAATCCAAAAATAGATTCTTGAATATTAAAATGTTAAGATAATTTAAAAACTATATGGCTAACATTAATTTTGTAGGAAACCACTGTAACTTTTATCTTTTGAGCTTTCCTTTATATTAGATTTCTAGAAGGTCATATATATATTTTTTTAATTTCCGTTTCTTGGAATTTTTCTTTTGATGACTGTCATAAGAGCTCAGAATTCTTTTTTTCCATATGTGTATTTGAAGTTACCTTATTTAGTTGTCTTTTTAGTACCTGAAACCTAAAACTAGCTCTTACTATTTTCTTCTTGCTCATTCTCCACATCCAGTCCATTACCATTATCAAGGTCTGCCCAGTTTACCTCCAAAATGTGCCCAGTGTGTTCACATCCTTCCAGCTCTGCTGCTTTCTCAGGTGCCCCTGCCAGGCTGTGATAATTCCTCTTCTGAATCTTTTCAGTTGCTTCTGGAAGGCATCCCTTTTTCCCCCTCTCTCCTGTGTCCTGTCTATTCTTTTTTTTTTTTTTTTGAGGAAGATTGGCCCTGAGCTAACATCTGTTGCCAATCTTCCTCCTTTTTTCCTTTTTTCTCCCCAAAGCCCCAGTAGATAGTTGTATGTCATAGTTGTATGTACTAGTTGCTCTTTGTGGGACGCCACCTCAGCGTGGCTTGATGAGTGCTGAGTAGTTCCACACCCAGGATCCAAACCAGCGAACCCCAGGCCGCCAAAGTGGAGCGCCTGAACTTAACTGCTATGCCACCAGGCCGGCTCCTGTCTATATAATGGAAGGAGTACATTTTTAAAAATTTAAAATTGGATTGCATCTCTCTCACCCCAAAGTCCTTCAGTAGCTTGCCATTGCACTCAACTGAAAATTCAAACTCCTTACCACAGCCTACAAACCTGTATGATCTGCTGCCCCTAGAATGTAAACTCCGTGGAGACGTTCATTCCCATTCAGGAATGTTTATAGAACTTGTGTACAACACAGATGCTGTGCTGGGTACAGGGGACACAGTTAGCAATCAGTTAATGAATAAATAAATAAGAATGAGAGAAGAAAAAGAAAAAAGGAACATATGTGGACCCTATATGCATGGAACTTACAGTCTAGTGGTAGGGTAAATATTAATCAAATAATCACACAGAAAAAAAGCCCTGCAAAAGTAAAAGACTGATAAATGCTACGGAGAATAGGTTCGTGGTTTTATGAAGACATGTGACAGTGAAGTCTTACTGAGATAGTCACGATTGAGGTCGTGAATAGGAGTTAATTATGTTGAGAGAAAGCGTGGAATGTTTGTGTGAGGGAGGAGGGGTGAGGAGGTGCAGGGAAAGAGTTTTACAGAAGAAAGAAGCAGTGTGTCAAAAGCCTCTGGTGGCAGAGGCAGACCATGGCCCAAGGGCCTAAGAAGTGACCATTTCTGCAGAATGTTTCGGTTCTCATTTAAGGATTTTCTAATGGATTGAACGTGGGGAGGCGTGAGGAAAAGGGAGCAATTAATAGGTTTTTGGTTACATTTGGGTGGATGTTGGCAAACATAATTAAACATTTGGAGACCTAGGTTCAAGTCTCCATGGTGCCACTTACTTGCTCTGTGTGTGTGTGTGTCTGTGTGTGTGTGTGTGTGAGAGAGAGAGAGAGTGTGTGTGTGTGTGTGAGAGAGAGAGTCACCAACCCACCTTACGCAAGTCACTTAACCTTCTGAATGGCAGATCCCTCATCTTATTTGTAAAATAGACATAATAGACGTAATAAAAATACTTAACTCATTGTGGTGAAAGTCAAATGAAATAGTGAAAGAACTTTACAAACTATAAGTTGGTATATACCTAGATTATTATTACTATTTCTCAGATATTTCCCCGTATTCCTCAATATTAGTTTCCAGCCATTCTGCAGCTGGATCGTCTTCCTCACCATACCAGTAGCATTTGCTCAAACCTTCATTTTCACCCAAAGCAAATGGTTTCACTTCAACTTATCCTCTTTATTTTTTTATTTTTATTTTTTGTGAGGAAGATCAGCCCTGAGCTAACATCCATGCTAATCGTTCTCTTTTTGCTGAGGAAGACCGGCTCTGAGCTAACATCTATTGCCAATCCTCCTCCTTTTTTCCCCAAAGCCCCAGTAGATAGTTGTATGTCATAGTTGTACATCCTTCTAGTTGCTGTATGTGGGACGCAGCCTCAGCATGGCTGGAGAAGTGGTGCGTCAGTGCGCACCCGGGATCCGAACCCCGGGCCGCCAGTAGCAGAGCGCGTGCACTTAACCGCTAAGCCATGGGGCCAGCCCAACTCATCCTCTTTAATAGCTTCTTTGCTTCCATCCTCTTTTTCTGCCTCTATTAAATTTATCTTCCTTTGTTGTTCCTTCCGTATTGTCTTCCTTTTTTTTTTTCTTTGACTATTCCTTCCATCTTGGGCTATATTTCACTTTCAGAATATGGCTTTCTTCTGTTCCCCTATGGTATTGAGCCTAAGGCTATGCCCTCTTTTGTTCATTTCATATTCCCTCATGGGGAAGAGGAGTTTAGGATTACATATGGAGATGTCCAGTCTTTCAAGATCATTCATATTCTTTTATATTTATTTTCATTTTCTTTTATCAACTAGGTTTTCTTGCTTTGAAACATTTTTCAAAGCTCATGTCTATAACATTTATTTTATTACTTTTTTTTTTTTTTGGTGAGGAAGATCAGCCCTGTGCTAACATCTGCCAATTCTCCTCTTTTTTTTTTGTGCTGAAGAAGACTGGCCCTGGGCTAACATCTGTGCCCATCTTCTTCCATTTTATATGGGACGCTGCCACAGCATGGCTTGCCAAGCGGTGCGTTGGTGCGTGCCCGGGATCCAAACCCACGGACCCCAGGCCACTGCAACGGAGCACGTGCACTTAACCACTTGCGCCACTGGGCCAGCCCCTATTTCATTACTTTTTTTAAAGGCAGAGGTTACATATTGGATTTATAGTATGTGTATAGTATGTGTAAGTACATATGTATGTATAGTATGTGTGGTATTTATAAGTATGTATGTATGTATAGTATGTGTGGTATTTATAAGTATGTATGTATGTATAGTATGCATAATATGTACATGTATGTATGTCTGAGTGTGCACGAGTGTGGCAGAGCTCTATTTGTTACATTTTGGTCTAGGGACAAGGAGATGCTTCTCTTCTTTTGGGATGGGAGGACATTGTCTCTCTTCCTCTGGAGAAGGGAAGTTTGCCCAAGTCGAGCCTGTCTCCTTCCTGGGGAAGGAGGAATGGCCCTCTGCCTGGGTCTGCTCTTCAGATTGCCCAGAAAAAGTTACCAGATAGGCAGAGCTTGAGGATCTGTGCAAATTATCTCCTTCTTACTCCAATTCACATCTTACATTTATTGTCTTTATTTTGGAAAAAGAATCATTTCAATTGAAGTACACCCCCCTTTTCATTTTGTCTCCCTACCCTCAGTGACCTACAATATATTTTCTAGGAGATAATAGATTTAGATGCTGATTAGGATGATTTAATGAAATATAAAATCTGTGTGAGGTTAATTGTTGCTACTCCCATAAAAAAATCAAACTGGATTTACTTATTGATTGCCAAAATATGCTAACCAACATCCAGCTGTTCAGACAAATTTGAGTCTATATAATTTGTTTTTGTTTTACTTTTGTAAACTCCCTTTTCCTTTCTTTGTTACAAAATCTACTATAATTCTCTGGCTTCTTTTCCTTATATAATTGTTAGATTGGGATTTTGTTTTCATCAGCTTCATTCATTTTATTATTGTATTTAAGCCAAACTACGAAGGAATCATTTCAGAGAATGTATGTGAAGTATTTCTCCCTTTTCATGAGGATCTTTCTGACATCTTTTTCTGAGGGAGACTGTAAGTTGACTTTGGTTAAAATGCTAATTTTTCATCTTTTCAAAATACCCTTTATGGACTTGAAAATGGCTAAATCCTAATGTAAAGCTGCATTTTTGAAAGCTATTTCTATATTAAAAAAACATTTCAAGTTGTGGAAAGTTTGGAGGTTCTACGTTACTGAGTAAAGCTATCAGTCGAGGTGTATGTGGTTGTGAGAGAAACATGAAAGTGTAAATATGGCCAAATCATTCATCTGATACAGATTACTTATGACTCTGAATTGTACTTCAAAAATTGAAATACACATTGAGCATCACTGATTAAATGTTATCCTAGAAGAAAAATATAGATGAGAACGCCATAAGTAGCATAGTGTATGCCTTTGTGTGACTATATGTGTGTATAGAAAAACTTGTATTTTATACACAAAACTTGCTAACTTCTGCAAAACTTATATTACTTGACCATTTTCAGTTTCTGCCGTTAATTTGCCTAATTTTATTATTCTACTTTATTGCATGGATTAATTTTCCCAGGTGGTAATAAAGCACTGTTTTTGTTTCAGGCACACCGATATAACTTGTTTCTGCATGAAAATGTTTCAGCTTTTAAAACCATATTTCTCAACTAAAATTCAGTTAACATAGCAATATTACCATCATCATCAAAAGCTTATATTATACATGATTAGTTTTATTTTGATTTTACTTTCTTCACCATTCTTTACTGTTAAAACATTTTTAGCCCATAAAACATTTTATACAGTAAAATAAAGTAACATATAGCTCTCTCCCTATGGTAGTTGGTGATGGGAAGTCCAGTCGAAATTACTAGGCACAATTGGAATCCATTATGAACCAATATCAGGAATGACCGTTTTCCCTGTTCATTTAAAGTGGGTGTGTAATTTTGGGTCGTGGCAGATTTTCTAATACAACTTTGTAAGTACATCCTATATAAACTTTTGCTCTCCCCCAGCTCCTGTCAGTGAAAAGGACATGTCTAAGCTGAGGGGAAACCCACCGCACGGAAAGGGTGGAACATGGTTAATGGAGCCTCTGGATGTAAAGATCTGTGATGACTGAAGCGGCACAGAATTCCAGCTTTCAGGCCAATAGCTCCACTTGGCTTGCACAGCTGTGTAGTCAGGGGAGGCTGCAGATATTATTCAGGATAGCAACCACAAAGTCTGTTTTTTGTGGAATATTTTCCCAGTGCTTTTGGAAACCCATCAAGTGTTAAAACTAAGTGTTTCCTGGGAAAGTTGATTTTTCTCTCCTTTTATGGTGATTTCAACCTTAGGTGACATATTTCTTTAATCATATATAAACCACATTTTTTAATTGGGAAAATACATTAAAATAGTTTTGTGGGAAATTATTGAGCAAGAAGGAAAAATCTATCTTTAGGTGAGATTTGGTTAGCAAATATTCTTCAATTCAGAAAATTTGCTGAAAATTCTCTCAAAAAATGGTAAGACAAGATTAATGAAAGACAAGTGCCATTGATAGAAAAGTGGGAGGATACTAAATAAATGTTAGGAACAGAAGTGATTAGAGTGACTGAGGCAAATTCCTAAAGCTTCTAACTAGACTAAAAAATTTGAACTATGTCTTGACTTAAACAGGAAGCTCGTGGAATTATGGTGAGAGATGTATTCTATAGCAATGATCAGAAGTATATTGGCTGTTATTTTAATTCATTTGAAAAGCATCTTTCTTTTTTCCACTGCTAAGATTTGTTTTATTGAAAAGATGTTTTGCGTCTCCTAATAGAAATTCATACTGGAATAAAGTGGCAGCCGCAGTGTGGTAATTTCTAAAAAGGGGGAGATGTAAAATCAACAGGAACAGAATGTTTTTCGAAGTGTCAGCGGAAAGGTCTGGCTAGCTGGAAAGCGCTGTGCGACCACGCGCCTCCCCCCCCCCACTCCAGACAGCTCTCCGCCTTCCCACAGGGCAGCCTGCAAACCCTGGCGGGCCCAGACGCCTTTCTGCTGATGTCACTGGTAGGTGGGGATGTGATTTGTATTCCTGTTGAAGAGGCTCTCTCTAATTCCCGCTTGGGTAAACTGAAATCTCTCTAATTCTCTCAAAAGCCTGGCAGCTTTCCTTTTGTCTCAGCAAATAGCTGATATTAGTGAAGGCTTATATACAGTTTCTTTAATATTATGAGGTGTGTGAACATGTAAAAAATAAGCTTTGGTACAATCCCTCCACCACGCATGCTTATAGGCTCCATGGTAAAAATCTTATAGCCTTAAGAACACAACCATAATCAATGTAGTTCTATAATCATCTGCTTAAACAGATGTTAGCATGGATATTTAGCTAAAATAGACTAGAGCAGATTTTTCTGGGTAGTGAAGTTGTTTTTTGGTTGATGTTGGGAGATGGTCTTTTTTAGATAATTGGATAATTTAGGATATCAATTCTCAAGTGCTTAATTGGAATATTACTTACCACTGCTCTCCTGTACTTCTTTAGTTCCTTTCCACTGATTTCCCACTCTACCTTTTCTTGGCCCTTCCTTACTTGTATATGGCTATTCATTAATACTGTGTTTTGCCTCTTACTCATCTCACACCAACAGATACATGCAGTATTGGTCTCAGTATTTTCCTCTCAAATCTCTATTTTGATGTGGCTGGCACAGCCTTCTTTTGCCTTGTACATGTTAGTTCAGGGTGCCTGTCAGCAGGAGCTAGGGCTCTGACCACTTCCTAACTGCCTGTCCATGACTTTGCTGTCCATGCAACATTCAGGCCCTCTGGTACCTTCCCTGTGTCTGAGTGGCTTCCAGCATTTTCTTCTTTTGGTCTGCATAGAAGCCTAGACTTGCTTTGTTCGTTTTGGACCATTGCGGCCTCATCTAAATTCTTTGTTCATTTTGGAACAGGAAAGAAAACAACAAGGAGAGACAGAGATGGGGGTTAGAGGGCCGGAGTCTACACTAGGTGATGTTATCACCATCAGGCAGCTGCTGAAAGCTGAACAGCTCCATTCATTCTCTGGGCATATCAAAAGGTCGAAAGGCTCTGGGACCTTAAGAAATAGAGATCCTTGAGGGCAGCTTGTTTCAGTATCTCATAGTACACCTGTAATTACCAAATAACAAGTGTCTGTAGACCTTCATGATGCTCCAGAGAATCTCAGCTTCATTTGAGGAATTATAATCACCCACATGGGTGAATGGCTGAAGATTAATTTAGCTGCCAGGCAAGCAGTGTCCAAATTGAGTTTGCTGTAACAAATCCAGTCATCAGTTCTGGGCAAGCATTGAGGCAAAAGTAATTATGATTTTATTATTAACAACTTGTATATGTACTAATAACAACAATGTATTTCTGGTCTCCCTCTTTGGTTTTATGTTGGAATTATTGTAACTTAACAGCATTCTAAGTTTATATTAATTATTGTTATACCATTATTTAGAATAAATGTGCTTAGATTAATAAATATAAAAATAATTATTAAATAATACATATCTGGTGTTCTGAAGTCAAACTGGTCTCAAGTATATGAAATAAAGAGAGTGATATCTTCTTCTCATCATGTCACTCTTAGGCCCTAGTTGAGAACCACATAATAGTTTGATGTGCATCCACCTGAATTTTTATATGACATTCTCAATCTCACTGTCAGTCATCCGTCTGTCCATCCATCCATCCATCCATCATCATTTATCTCTTATACACGTGTGACCATACTGTTTACCTTGTAATGAAACCTGCTTTTTTCGTGAAGTTTTGAAGATAAGTATATACTTTTGTGGAACTTGCTTGTATGTATCTGTTTGTTGATCTACAATTCAGGAGGATGGTGTACCAATGCTTTGTTTCTTAGCCTGTGGTTATTCACTTGGAATGTTTTTTTCTGAAGCTTTGCGATTTGTGAGCAATTGAAGTCCCTGATTTGCTGTAGGTGTCAGGCTCTTCTGCGAGTGTGACGGGTGATTGTTTGCTGGCTCCACTGAGGATAGAACTAAAGGGGGAAGATGTGAGAGGAATTATCACGAGTTTAGAAACAGAATTTTAGAGCTGAATGGGCGTCAGTGATTGTTTAGAATTTGATGTGACGATTTTTCCGGCAGTTAATAAACTGTTAAAGAAAACTGTGGTTTGTCTGTGGAGGAAAGCAAAAACCAGGGGCTTCTCTGCCTGTACTGGTTATTTTCACACCCTCGTCCTGGGGCACCTGTGTGCTGATCTTCACGTCTTCTCTGTCCTCCCCACCTGATAAAACTTCCTCTTGGTTTATTCTGTTTCCGGATGCTCTTTTTGTTCTGCTGTCTGTCTCCTTCCAGTGCAAAAAGTAAACGATTTTTTTCACCGTCCAGAGTCTCCTGAACTAATTTAGTTATTCAGCGTTTTAACTGCCCTTTAAACACCCAGCAGACCTGAGCGCGTTCTGTACCACTGTAGAGACTGCTCACACATGTCACTCCGGCTTGTTTTTACCTCGTACTCTCGTTTGTACCTAAGAGTTTCTGATTTTGGGTTTCCCTGTAAGTCCTGGACTGTGCTTTCTACTTTTTCTTTCACTTGCTTTGGTGCCATTCTCGTTTTTTTAATGCAGTCGACACTGTATTAATGTGATCACCGGAGCATAAAATACCATTTTTCTAAATTCCACCTGAATCTGTGGAGTTGTGTCCGAGCAGTGGATCCACCTACAGGAGGCCACGTGCACGGCATGGTCACCTGCCACAGTGGCAGCGGGCAGCTCGAAGGCTCTGCTGTCTAGGCAGCCCTCCTTCTGAGGGAGTCCAGTCCTAACAAAACCCCATCCCTTCATTCCCCCTCCGCCCTCCGCTACCAGATTTCAGACCCCAGGAAGCCTTTCTTCATAGCCCAGTCTTGAGGGGGCAGAGGGAGGAGTTCTTCATCCTCAGGGATTGGCTTAAATCTTGAGGATAGCCGCAGGGTGGTATGTTTTAAGAGGCAGAGAATTTCAGGACTAGATACAAGTAGGGGATCATGCTTCTGTGCTTAGAGTTAGTAGTCAGAATTTAGATGTAATCAATTGCCATGAAACTAGATGAATAAAAATCTCCCTTTAAGATTGTTTGTTTGTTATTATTATTCTTTTTTACTTTGTATATTTTGAAGTTAAGCTGCGTATGTGTATATGTTCATAATTATTGCATCTTTTTTTTTTTTGGAGGAAGATTGGCCCTGAGCTAACATCTGTTGCCAATCTTCTTCCTTTTTTCTCGCCAAAGCCCCAGCAGACAGATGTATGTCCTAGTTGTATATCCTTCCAGTTGCTCTATGTGGGATGCCACCTCAGCATGGCTTGATGAGTGGTGCGTATGTTCATGCCCAGGATCCGAACTGGCAAACCCCAGGCCACCGAAGCAGAGCATGCGACATTAACCTCTATGCCACCAGGCCAGCCCCCATAATTATTACATCTTCTTGGTGGATTTTCCCTTTTGTTACTGGACAATGTCCCTTTTACTCCTATTCATGCTTTTTTGACTTAAACTTTATTTTTCGTATCGACATCACAGTATCAGCTTTCCTTTGGTTAGTATTTGTTGAATGTTCCTCTTTGTTCTCATTTTAAAAACAATTGTTTTGCATGGTTTTGTTTTAGGGATGTCTCTTCCAAGCAGAATAAGCTTGATTTTTTTATTTTTAGATAGCTCTGATAATTCCTGTCTTTGAATAGGGAGTTTATTGTTTACATTTATTGTCTTTGTGGGTATCTTCATATTTATTTATATTTTCTTCTTTCGAGATTTATATTACCATCCTTTTGCTTTGCTCCTTTTTTCCCCCTTCCTGTTCTCTCTTGGATTGTTAAAGCTTTCTGTGTTTCATTTTATTTTTTTCTACTTATTTGAAAGCTGTACACTGTAATTCTGTTTCTTTAGGAATCACTTTACCTTTTAAATATAAAGAAATTATTATACATTTTAAAGTCTAAAGTTAATCTATATTTATAGTCTCTTTCTGAACATACCTTAGCGTGTTATAATTTATTACCCAATGAATAATTTTCATTAATATTGACTAAAGTTTCAGTTTTATCTTTTTTATAATGCAATATAATTAGTTACTATTTTATAGTAAACAGTTAATTAAACTTAGAATATTTTATCTTTTTTTTCTTTTATCCCGTTGTATCCTTATGGATTCATTTTACCACATACTGAAGTAGATCCTTAAATAATTGATTCAGTGATGGTCTAAGGGTGGCATTTTTTATATTTCATTTTTGAATAATAATTAGGTGGGTATAAAATTCTAAATTAACATTTATTTTCTCCTCAGCACTTTAAAAATGTTATCCTGTTGTCTTCTGCCTGGAACACACTAAATAAAAATGTTTTTGAGTAAATGAATGACGTCTGTTATTGCTGATAAGAAACTCCTCAGTCTAATGTTTTGTTTCTTTGTTAGTAATCTGCTCTTTCTTTCTCTCTAGTGGCTTTTGATGCTTACTAAACTTGTTGTTTGCAAGTTTATTATGTTGTGTCTAAGTATAGTTTTAGCTTTATTTATCCTACACGATATTCAGAGAAAATTCTTAACTTTAATATCTCCAAATATTCTTTACCTGTAATTTTTATCTTATCCATAATCTGTATATCTTTATCTATAAAAGATATTTATAATCTCTTTCCTACAACTCCTATCAGATATGTGGTCTTTATCTATAATCTTTTTTCCTGCAACTTCTAGCAGAAATATGGTGGACCTCTCAGTTGCTCTGCGATGTCTATTTCGATAGAAAATCTTAATTTCCTTTTGATATTTTTAATTTGTAATATTTATATCTCCTGTTCTTTTAAAATTTGTGTCAGTTGTTGTTTACAAAAGTTTTATTTTTCAGGAAGAAGGGCAAGGAACTTTTCCTTTTTTTTTGAAAATTCTAAATTAAGTTCCATAAAAGTATTTCATATGGAGAAAAATTAATGTTCAAATTGGTTGATTTTATTGGTTGTTTCTTGAGATTAGGGTTCCCTTTAATGTGTTTTGAAATTTTGGTATGCAGGTTTGTTTTGAGTAGGAAGATTTCAGCAAAAGTATTTTTTTTCCAAACATCCTTTCACAATTAGATGAAATTGAGTAGGAGAGAGGCAGTCGACTATACTAGCTCATAGTCTCAATTAGTGATCCTAAGTTTTATCCAATATCTTGTGTTGAGCACATTTAGGCTTGTGATGCTCAAGAGCCAAATTCCCACCTGCTTCTGGTCACGGAGGCCAGTAGGTCCACGGTTTCTGGCTCACTTACCACTTTTCCATTTCTTTTTTTTTTTTTTTTTTTTTTTTTGTGAGGAGATCAGCCCTATGCTAACATCCGCCAATCCTCCTCTTTTTTTTTGCTGAGGAAGACGGCCTTGGGCTAACATCTGTGCCCATCTTCCTCCACTTTATATGGGACGCCGCCACAGCATGGCTTGCCAAGCAGTGCGTCAGTGCGCGCCCGGGATCCGAACCAGCGAACCCTGGGCTGCCACAGCGGAGCGCGCGCACTTAACCGCTTGCGCCACCGGGCCGGCCCCCACTTTTCCATTTCTTGCGTGAAGATACTTAGCGATGTTTTAAGAAACTTCAACTATAGCTTTATGACTTTATATTTGCTTATGTTTATTTGTTACTATGGGTTTTGAGCCAGAGGAGGTGTGTCAGTGTTTGAATGTGTGGAAGCGTCTTGATTGGAAGTTGAGATTAGACTTGGGGAATAATTATTGAGAAAAAGTAAAAGGGTGAGCATTTGTTATTTAAATCGAGTGGCCACTTCATTTATTATTCAAACTGAGACACTTTTGAGAGTAAAAGAACGTACTACTAGTAAACCAAGTAATACCAGTTAGTAGGAGTAAACCAAGGCCACTACAGGAAAATTGTTGTATAATCATTGGGCTATGAAAGACTATTATCCCTTAATTTTTAAATATGAATTTTTGTGACTCAGTACCATAGTCATTCTTTCCATTGATGTCTGTACTCCACCCAGTTACAAGATGGCTTTTCCTACAAGAAACACATGATTAGAATATACATTTAAAGGCCAGTAGACTTTGAAAACTTGAATAATACAAGGCTATTGACAAGAAAGTGTGGTACAGGACTAAATCTGAAACTAATTTTATTCATTAATTTACTTAGCAAATACTTACAATTCCCTCTTTAAAATATTTATAGTGTTGCATCTCATGACAGTTGAGCCTGGTTTCCCAAGGAACAGACGCAGGAATGTCGGTCGTAGGAGCTGACTCTGAGGTAAAGGTGGTGTGCTCACTGTTGAACACATTATATGATGGGACTATGTCTTGACTATTATAATATACTATAATTGCCAGTGAATCTTGTAAATAGACATGTATAAGAGAAATTCAGAAGCAATATGCCTTGCAAATCCTGAGTGAACCAATATACAGAACTTTAAAACTATCAGCATAAAAGGATTATATTTTGCAAACACATTTTAGATTTTGTATGCATTACAGAATTGACTGCACATATCTGCTACTGATGAAACACAACCAATTGATCTCTAATTAACCTACTTTCTTTGAGATCCTATGATTCTAATGATTGTTTCTAAATATAAGTATTACCAGTTTATCAGAACAAAATTCATTTTTACTCTGTATATCTATATGTCAATACAAAATTCATGTGTGTGTGTGTGTGTGTGTGTGTGTAAGGATCAAAAACCCATGATGAATACAGGCTTTAAATTTTTTTACTCGTTAGCATATCTCCCCAAGCCAACATAATTCTTGTTTTTCTCTTTTTAGAATAAGCCCATGCCATCATGTTTGTCAGCTAGAGGGATAGCCATCTCATCTTTTGTTTGTTAGAGAGTTTCAATTATTTAATAAGTGCAAGTAATTAAGACATTAAGAATTAAAGTGGCTCCAGGAAGAGCTTTGAGACTCTGAACTGTCGTGTTGCCTGGGTTTCTGAGTTTGAATTTCAATAAAAGTGAAAAATTCTTGCTACAGGTTGTTTCAGATTTTTTATAAGGTGCAATATGTTGATATTTTTATCTGAATTAGGGACTGAAAAATTATGTGAACTTCAGTTAATTGGAACAGTTACAAAATCCAACCACATGCTTTTATTTCTTACTAGATTGGAATTATTAGTATCACCACATGGCTCAGTATCAAAGGGCGGTTTTTTGCTTGCATGTAATAACTTGAGTTGATAATTTGGTTCTAGTGGAAGCAAGGGTTATTATACGTATGAGCACACACGTGTGTGTGTGTGAGAGAGAGAGAGAGAGAGAGAGAGAGAAAAAGAAAAGAAGAGGAATAGGAGTGAATGTATGAAGCATCAATACTTTCAAAAACTTGTTTTCCAGTAACTAGCTTTTATGTGCTAATGTAGATAAAATAATAAAGGAATTATCACAGTTATTTCTGTAATCTTACAAATGCATAACAGTCTCCCATCAGGTTATAAAGCACAAATCAGGAAGAGGGGATACAAACATAGGTTCTTAATACAGATCTGTGAGAAGCTACATGTTGTAGTGTCTGGATATCTGGGTGGCCATTTTTCTTCCCAGATAATAAAAGAACTTTTTTGGGTTAAAGCTCATCCTCCATTAATTTTTTAAAAAATTTCCACCTCCATCTGAACAAGTTCAAATATTATTGATTTCTTCTTCTTTTGAAAATCAACCCCTCAAGTTTTCAATGACAACTTGAAAATTGGATACCAGCTCATATATAATGCATATAACCTCTCCCCTGCTGTCCAAACAGTCTTCCTGTAGCTTCATATTAGAAGCATAAACTTCTTAAATTCAGAAAAATGCATTAATTATTATACAGTGCATCTCTTTATATGACAGAAAATTTATACTGTATTCTATCCTCCAAAAAATAATTTTTAAGTGTCTGTAATTGTAAGTTATATTTACAATAACATTTCAGCTTCTGAAATGAAAAATGTAATTTTGAAGGAAATAAAAGAAATTTAAAATCTTAAGATCTTAAAATTCTATTTTGTGTGTGTATAAGAGAGAGAAGTGTCATATAATACTTGATTCACCCACTTTCTGTTTTCAAGAATTCAATTTTAAAACTGTTTCTTTCTTATGGAATATATAATGGTGGTTACTATTTTGGTTTTATGAATTCTTTTTTCTTTTTATGTAAAATAAATGTGTAAAATCATTCCACTGTGTGTCTGAAGTGTTAGGAAAATAGAAGATCCCTGTGGAGGTGAAAAGATAGAAAACCAGTACCAGGTTATTTCTCTGGTCCAAACTGGTTCCCAGCATAGGTCAGGGCATGTCGTAGGTCTGCAGTGAATACTTGTTGAATGAAAGATTGCATGAACTTTCTTAAATATGGGTCTTAATAATAATAGTAAATTAAAGGAAAGCTTTTCATTGGAAATAAACCAATATTTCAAAAAATCAAATTAATAAATCCAATGGCTTCTTTCAAGTTTCGTTAGTTTTTCCTGTAAACTTATAGAGCATATTTCAATAATTTTTTTGACAGAGGCAGTCTAGTCTCTGAAAGCCAGTTGGCACATTTCTAGGATGCCAGATTAGCTCACAGCTAAATTATCCATTATGGCAACCAAGAATCTGTTCGTACAATGGGCAGAGTGTGATTAATGCAGCATGGACAGTGGGGCAGGTAAGAGTGGGAGTTCTACAGGAAGACGGTTGTGATTCCAAGAAGCAAGGACTGATACAGTCGTGTGGAACGTAAACCTGTTGGTAGAGTGGGGGAGAGCCATACATGTATACGTAGAGAGAGAGAACTGAAATACCGTGTCTTATTGCTGTGGAGCATTTGGTTAGTATCAAAATTGCTATTGCTTATACTCACATCTGTGCGATCCATCTGGTTAGCGTGAGTTAGCTGTGGAGATTGACTTCGTGGTATTGTTATAGTCTGTCCTTTCGAGTCTTTACAATTCTACATTTTCATAGTTTGCACTTATTTCCGTGTATCAATTTGCATCTAGAAAGACTGATGTTTCTCTAAGGGAGGGGTCAGCAGACTTTCCATGTAAAGGGCCGGACAGTAGACGTTTAGGCGTTGTGGCCCGTTGTCCTGGTTGCAGTGACTCAGTCTGCCATTATAGCGAGAAGGCAGCCATAGGCAACAGGTAAACGAGTGGGTGTGGCTGTTGACTTTCCGTTAGCTCAGCTGTAGGAAAACAGGTCTGGTTTGCTGACCTCAACCCCCACCAACTCCCCCAGGCTCCCCGACTCCTGCCCCGTAGCCATTAGCTTTTCACAAGTGATAAACTGAACCTCTCTACCATCACCCACCTGTCTTACAGTTAGTTCTGTTGTGATGCTGTATCTACAAGTTCCTATTCAGTGGTCTACCTCTTTGCCTCCTATGCTTTCCAGAAGACCCTGAGGGGACTTCCATGCCTCTTTGCTGGTTCAGATTTGGGGAGAGGTGTGCAGCCTCTGCCTGTCTGTCTCATTCTCTCACAGACGGAGGCAGTGATGCCCAGAGCAGCCCAGTTTCAGAGCATCTTGACTAGAGGTTGACATGTGCTGGGGGACCTCAGCCCCTTCTGCTGTGTGGGGTGAGTTCTGTTGTGGGACCGTTGCCTGGTGCCTGGTGCCTGGTGGGGCTGGGTCCACGCTGGGCAGGGCTGTGCGGCTGCAGACCCTGCTGCTCTGCTGGGGTTGGGACCTTGCCTGCTTGACTGGACAGCATGATTCCCTCTTCTCCAGAGCTCTGATTATCTTCCTTGTACCTTCCCTGGGGGTGAAGTGCTGCTCTTAGTGGGCAGCTAGCCCTCAGCTGACTCCATCTGTTCTTGAGTACTGGTGGCATCCTGGTCTCCTGTGGCTGGGCCAATTCCATCACTTGGCCTTTCTGGGCTCTCAAGACCTGCCTGAACCAAGCCTCTTGGGGCTTTCTTCTTCGCTCCCATCTTCCCTGTTTCTTAACCTCCCAGTGGCACCAGTTTCTGAAGCCTCACCCCTGGTCCGGTGTGAGTTATGTCAACATAGAGATTATGTTGCTTCGTTTTAGTGTACTGATATATAATTTGATCTTTTGTTCAAATCCCTACATTTTACAGTTTTTTGTTAAATACAAGTAAAACTTACACTAGTATTGATTTTGAGATATTTTTCAAGGAACTTTAAAATCAGCACTCAAAGATATTGAAAATAAATTGAAATCAGAGAAAAGATCAGTGGGATCTCATATGGTCAGATACATAGAGAGCAGTTGGAGAGTCACAGGAGATAAAAACAAGGCTGACAGCACTGGTTTTCCTCGATGATAAGGGTGTACTAGGAGGTTTTCTGTTTTACATTGTCTTTTACAATTCAAGACTCAAAATACTTGATACAGTTCAGTAAGTGGACATATACAAGAGACTAGTGATTCTATTCCTTTTGTATCAGCAAATTTCTAGGAACAATATTGAGTCATAATAATTATTTTATTACAAAATCAGACTATAGAGACTGTCGTATGTGTATGGACTGGAGAGAGGAAAGATTGGATGCCTAGAGACCAGTTAGGGGCCTCTGTAATTGTCCAAATGGCAGACTGGGCGGGGTGAGACATATGAAATGGAAAAAATTCCTAGAGACTGCAAGCTGGTTAGTGTCCCTTTCACATGGGTCAAGCCGGTAGACATATAATAAAGTCAGGATCATTGATGTAACCAACGTAGCCCTTTGGGATAAAGGGCTGGTGAGTTAGGGGTTCTGGGAGGGCAGTCTCAGAGCAAGAGTTAGAGCTGCACCAAAGAGTTGGACCGCCTGACGTAACAGCAGTTCTGCACCTTGGTAGTGGAAAGGTTATTTTACCTCCCTATGGCTAGTTTTCTTATCCTTAAAATAGTGCTGTTAAGAGTAACCAATTTCATGGAGTTAGTTATGTAAGGATTAAATGAGATAGTACATGCAAGACACTTAGAACATTTGAAAAATAGGTTATTATTATTAGTATTTGGAAACCTGGATTTTAATCCCTGCTCTGCCATTTACTAGCTGTATTAACTCTGGGGAAATTAATTAAATTACCTTTGTTTAAGTATCCTTATCTTTATTGTGGGAATAATATTATCTAACTCATAGAGTGACTATAGGGATTTATTCAGATAAATATAGGTAATCTTTTAACACATACTAAGTGCTTAATAAATGAGAGCACTCATTAGCAGTCTCTAAAGAGATAAAATACCTGTTTTAAATACTCTGGTTTTAGGGAGAAAAAGAAATACCTGTTTTAAATAATCTGATTGGTTTTAGGGAGAAAAAGAAATATATATAGAAGTAAAATCTATCTCCTATATGTCATTTACTTAAAATTAGTTTATAGTTTTCCTCCATTGATAAATATTTTTAAAATGTAGTCACTATAATTAAATCCAGTTTAGTATTTTGTAGGGATAGAGAAATAGGTAAGAAATACCAGATAAGTGAGAGAAATAGGTAAGAAATACCAGACAAGTGAATATAGAGAGAATTGTCCTTCAAGACCCAATATAGATGAATTTTAAGATCTTGAAGATGGATTGTTTTGATAAAGCCACAGGTTTGTTTTGACAGACCATTACAGGTAAACGTTTGGCTTATAAAAATGGTATTGGGTGTTTATGCAAAAGTCTCAGCTGATATCAACTTCAAAACCTTGGAGATTTAACTCAGTTCAATAAAGAGAGGTCCTCTTGAGTGCAAGGAAATTTCTCTACTCAGTCTGTTTTGGAAGTATCCTTCATTTATTTGTGTAAATCTTTTAAAAATACTTTTAAGCAGCAACCTCTCCCCGTTCTTGAAATGGCAACAATTAATTCTAGTATCTTGTGGTTTGATGATTGTCTGTTTTTATACCATCCAAACTTTTCAAAGTTTTAAAACTTTTTTGAGCTTATTTTTTCCCATGTCTCTTTTTCCAATACAAATAATATTCACCTGAAGAGCCTTATCATGTGCTAACAAGTCCATTTCCAGTTAGAGCCCACACCTATTGAGTAACTACTACAAAATGTATACAGACACTAAAGAGGGATACCAAAAAATGGCAATGTAACCTCTCATAAAAGAGCTGAAATTCTAGCTGGGGAATTTTAAATTGAATGATAATGTTTTTGCCAATTCACAAAAAAAAATTTTTTTATAGCTTTGGAAAACCTTAGCCTGTCTACTATGGAAGAACAAGTCACAAAACATCAATTAATAGAAAAATCTCAGAAACACCCAGTCTTGGTTGAGTTGTTAACTTATTTTTGTGAGAACTGTGTATGCTCATGGCTGATTTTACATTGCGCATGTAGTCATAACGTTGTCTTGTAAAACTGTTCTTAGTTCATATTGATAGAATTAAATACTCAAATTAAAATTGAGGTATTTCTCAAAGGGCCCAGTGTTTTCCCACAAATTCTCTGTGTGTTATTTGCTTGAGACCTGCCATTGTAGTACAGTGTTGTACCTGCCATTGTAGTACAGTATACACCTGCGTGTAAATCCGCATGGTACAGACCACTTAAGGGCTGATGAGGATTCTTTGTGGAAGTGAATGGTGATGTGATGTCAAAGAATTCTGAAGTGGTGTGTTTGGGTTCAACTCTAAAGGAAAGAAGACATGATTTGTCAGAGAAGGAGCCCAGAATGCAAAGGAACGAACAAGAGCTATCCAAGAAAGGTGGGTCAGCTTGACCATTTAATGAAAAATGTACAGTGGGCAGGGGAGAAAAAGGGAAGAAAGAGAGTGGAAAATTGCAAGTGATTCAGAAAGGGCTTCTGTAGGAACTTTCTAATTCTATCAGCTGATTGAAAATGAAACAAGCTGCCAAAAAAGTTGTGAATGTCGCACTGGGAGAGAGACTCAAGTCAAGAGCATCTTGTTTCAGATGTTTGAGGAATCCACACATCAGACAAGATAGACTAGATGCCTTCTAAGATATGTTCCACCTCTGAGATGCTGTGATTCTTTATGATTTATATTGCCAATTAGCCAGTGAATATAGTATGTGAAAGATACGACAATACAATTGATTGCTCTGTAATTATAAATTACTCCCTCAGTTAACTACAATTAGTTTGTTTTTTCTTTTTAAACACTGCTGAAGCAATACATTTCTTTATGGGAAGACTATGTCACATTTTCTAACTTGATTTTTTAAAATCCCATTTAAGAAAAATCTGCCCTATGCTAGTAGAAATAACAAAAATCAAAACTACAGTCTTTAGACTGAGATTTTAATATATAAATATCTTTTTTGGGGATCAGAATCCTTAAGATAAACCAAGTAAAATAATTAAAACTTATATGTTTCGCTGATAATTTTTGGAATGTCCTAGATTTGTCATACACTGTGGCATTCAGAAATGCCCAGATTTTTCCCAAGTAAATAAAGAAATGTCTCTTAAATGTTTTCACCCCTTAAAAGTCTGGTTTAGTGGGTTTCATTTTTTCTTATGCTGATTTATCAGGATATGTATCTTGTGCCTAGTGCAGAGAGAGTGGTGTATTTATAAAACTGAAGTGTGTGGTAACCGGAATCACTTAAAATTGTGATTTATGTTGGTTCATGGCAAATTAAAAAAAAATACATTGACTTTGTAAGACTCTTTTTACTGGTTACTTTATATAAAGAAATCAAGCAAAATTCTGGTTTCCTTCCTAATGCTGTTTGATTATTTTGTATAGTTGAAGCCGTTTTTGTACCAGAAATGAAAAAATTAATGATTATTACATTCTTCCCTATTGTCATTTTGAAGTTGAAATTTTAGATTTTTAATTCTGAGGTCCCTTTTTATACTTATTCTATAAAATGAATAAGTTCTGTGAATTAAAATTTTCACCAAATGGATACATTTTTATGGCTGACAAAATGATGGCCCTGAACTTCCAATGGACCTTAAAAATGGTGTGAAATATCAGAAATCTTGGAAAAATATGACTTTGGAGAAGGATAATGCATAGGTGTGATCAGTATCATTTATTGTTGGCAGAATGGCAGAACCCTATCAATAATTCCTTTTCTTAAGGCCAGACTGATACCTAGCGAATCCCTGTGTCATCATCAGCATTATTTAAAAGATGGCACAGAAGGTAACATCTGGAAGCCAATTCATCATTTAATTAAATTATCCTGTAATGAAATCTTCTGTAATGAGATTAATTTTAATTATTAATCGGGAGTTGACATGGGCACAAGGCACCATGAATAATAAATGAAAGGCTTTGTCTGTTCCATTTCTAAGAAAGGACCTACTTTACTGCAACAGTGCTTTCTGTACAGCCCTGCTCAGTCCTTGCAATGTGATCATCCAAGAAGCTGGCTTGATTTTTATTTCACAACCTAGAGAGAGAATAATTGATCAATACTTTCAGATTTTAATTCCAAACCTATGCATTTCCAGTGTACACACTGATTTTTTTACTTGAAGTGATTTTCAGTTTTTAAAGTATTTTGAAGATGTCAGAGATAGAAAATACTTTTACAAAGTAATCTGAGTTAAAGTCCTAATTTTCAGGTACGAAAATGTCACTGTTTTTTCCCCAAATTTCTTGAGATATAATTGACATATAACGTTGTGTAGGTTTAGGATGTGCAATGTGATGATATATTGCGAAGTGATTACCACAGTAAGGCTAGTTAACACATCCATCACCTTGTGTAATTACATTTATTTTGTTGTGATGAGAACATTTAAGATTTACTCTCCTAGCAACTTTCAAGTATATAATACTATATTGTTAACTGTAGTTGCCGTGCTGTGTATTAGATCCCCAGAACTTATTTATCTCATAACTGGAAGTTTGTACCCTTTGGAAAATGTCACCTTTAATGGCTAAAAATAGTTACTGCAGTCACACTTGGTATCAACTGTAGATATGTAATTGTGCTCTCTTGTGAATGGTCTGTCAGCTCCTGACAAGTCTGTCCAAGGGGGGTCATTGGCCTCCAACCAGGCTTACACTGGTCCTAACAAGACAAGACAGTGGATGAATCAGGAGACTGAACCAAATTCAGTGGGGACTCAGCAGTGCCCCGGGAGTACTGGGCATCTCAGTCATGGTCACCAGGTTGAAGCCTTCCTCAAGACCCTGGCCATATTTGCTCAGATCTTATGGCTTCCCTTTCCCTTGGTTGCCTGAATGGAAGACAGTCATAAGAAAGAGGAATGAGGCCTACTCTTTGTGGACATAGAAATCAGGATGAGGGCCCAATTAACATGACTGCAGACTGAAGGGTCTTTTAAAAAAAAACAACAAACTGATAATTTCATCCCCCTTGATTAAAGGTCTTCAGTAGATTCCTAACTTCATTTAGGCTAAAGTCTAATATTCTTAACAAGGCCTACGAGGCTTCTGTAACGTCAGCTTTCTTTCATCTGCCACCCCCACCCCCATTCTGCTATAGTCCCAGTAATATTATTTTAGGAACTGGAAGGTGCAACAATTTTTCCTACTTAGATGCTTTCATAGTACAGTTCCTGTTGCCTTCTCCTGGATATTTTTCAGATGTGCTCCTGGTCATACTTTTCAGGACTTAGCCTAAATGCCACCTCTTCTGAGAAGCCTTCCCAGATTCCCCAGTCTACACCATTTCTCCCCATTTGTTATAGTCTCTCATCACATCTCGATTGATTCATTTAGTATAGTGTTAAATTATTTTGAACTTACCATGTGCCAGGCAACTTTTGCTTTAATTCCTATAACTTATCAAAATGTGTAATTATATAGTCATTTTCTACGATTATTTATTTATCTCTCCCACTAGACTGTAAGCCCCAAGAAGGTAGGGAACATGCTGAAACCCTGGCCCAGTACTTGGTACATAGTATTCCCTCAATGAATACTTGATGGATGAGAACAACAGAGATGAGAACTTTTTAACAATCAAATCTCCCAGACATCAGACTGAGCTTCCTTAAGAGGCGTGCACTTTCCATCCGTGGAAATGTTTATAAAGAGTCTGGACAACTGTGCGTTAGAGTTTGTCTCCAGAAATAAGATTTAAGCATCAGAAAGGAAATTGAAACAGATGACTGTACAATTTTATTCTAATTCTGTGTGGTGATTCTAACATCTAGGAAATAATAAATATTTGCTTACTAATTAATTGCCTAAGACAATTATTACTTCTCAGCGATGGTCTCTCAATATTTGCTTCATAGAACAAATTGAACATTTTCCTCATTTATTCCTTAGGTGTTTGTTGAGAATACTACGTGACAACTGAGACTACTGGCTCAATATGTTAGCCATAGCAGTGTCTAACACTTTGTCCCCTGCGATTCTTTTTTCCCTTTATTTTCTACCAATTGTGTTAGCAAGAACACCAGTCTTAACATATTAGAATAGTGATGAATGTATAGAAAAGGGAAAATAAATAACACGATAACTGTAGTGAGTAACATCACATTCTATAATCAGATTAGGTTGTACTATACATTTTGAGTCTTATTTATGTGTAATGACAAAACTTTGGCAGATAAAATTATCTTGCTTTCTGAAAAAATTCCTTTATGATTAGGAATTTCACTGGTGGGCTATGTATATCCACTAAGGAACTCTTTCTTTTTAATTGGTAAAATTCCACTGCTCTCAGCTATCTCTCGATCTTGACCACTTGGAGTAATTAAAAAGTCGGAGCAGAAGAAACCACGAGCTTCCGTGCAATTCTGCAGCCCAGTTTGTGGTTTCGATCCGTGACAATGAGTCAGTCTTTGGAAAGGATATTTCCTACCCTGCTTAATAGCCTTCAACTTATAATATGACAGAAATTTGAATTAGCAGATGCATATGCTAAAAGCAAAGCATATATTTTTTCGTTCTGGTTTTACAAACCTAAATTGTCAGCGCATAGGGACAGAATTCACGTAACTCTCTCGTCACACCCCTGTGTCTGAGAGAAGAGATCCAAGCTTCAGTGTTTTGCAACCAGAGATTTAAAATAGTCCAGTTCAGAACAGAACATTTCTTTCAACATGACCTGGTTGCCTGCAGGTTGGTAGCCATAGTAAGACTTCCAGAGCAGGAGTTTTTTTGGTTCTGGCATGGTCTCTGGAGATTATATTAGTAATTGTGATTAGCAGCCTCTGCCTGAATATATTTTCCTGCTACCGTGCATCTCGTTGGCTTGTGTCCCTGGGGCTGAACAACTTTAGCATGAACTAGAAGCTGTATTGTGTTTCTATAGTTTTCCTACGTGAGTGTGCATTTGCCAGTCTATTTGATCACTCTTAGCAAGGAAAAAAAAGTCCCCTAGCGGCCTCCACCGAGTTCTTTATAAAATAGCTAGTCTATTTCATTAAGGTTCATTTTATTAAGGCTCTGTTACATACCCTGAATGTATTGATGAGTATGAGCATAAATATTAGAAATAGTACCTATAAATGTATCATAAAATATTCTTTATATCTTTGGTTGAAAAGTTACTTACATGGCTGAAATTTCAAAATCTAGCCAGTAACTGAACTACATACAGATCTAGCCAATAAATAATACTCTTCAGCTAATTTTAGGAGTAAGAATGTCATCAAAGCTGTGACAGTTTTACATGTCTTTTGCTATGGCACAATGCCTTTGTTGTAAGCGAGAATTCTTTATTCTACAAAAGAAAGTTATTTTTAGACATGACTGATGACCTGGTAGAGGCCTTTCTGCATTTCTGTTTTTTCGAGGCACTCCATTGATCCAGATCACTAAAAAGTAAATAATTTAAAAAAAAAAGAACTACAGCAGTGGTGCACCCGTGTGCCTAGGGCTCTGCTTTTCCTTTCTAGCTAATTATAGATGGACTCAAGAACCAGTTCTGGAGACTTTGATTGCTACTTTATACATATTTACAGGCACTTCCATTCTGTCTCTATACAGTTCTAAAGGTAAATAAAAATAATTAGTAACATCAGCCATCAGGTTCATTTATTCGTTTATTCAACAGGTATTTATTGAACATCTACTGTGTGCCAGGCACTGTGCCAGGTAAAAAACTACCAGATTCTGTTCTTGCCCTCACGTTGCTTGTAGTCAATTTGGTAAAAGAAGGATAAAGCAGATAACCGTGCCAATAAATGTAAAACCCAGCTGTCTTAAGTACTACAAAGCTAGGTAAGTAGGTAAAAGGTTTGTCTGAGGAAGGGGTTGATTAAAGACTAAAAGTGATGAATAGGAGTTAACTAGGAAGAGGTGCTTAGGGAGCACATTCTAGAAGGAGGAATAGCATGCACACTCTGTAGGAGGAGGGAGCATGGTGCTTTGTAGATGGAACCCTGAGAGCAAGGTAAGCTCTAAGTGCAGTAAAGCTGTGCAGGTGAGCAGAGGCCGAATTGCAGGCACTTGTGGGCTAAGTTAAGGGTTTTTTTTCTTTTTTTGTCTTTATCCTAAGAGCAATGGGAAGCCCTTGAAATGTTAAAAATGTGTGTGTGTATTTGTGTGTGTGTGAGAGAGAGAGAGGGGCTGAGAAAAAGATTTGCTTTTAAAAAAGATAACTTGGGCTGCACTGTAGAGCATGGGTTAGAGGCATTAATAAAGGATACACAGAGGGCTGGCCCCGTGGCTTAGCGGTTAAGTGCGCGCGCTCTGCTGCTGGTGGCCCGGGTTCGGATCCCCGGTGCACACCAACGCACCACTTCTCTGGCCATGCTGAGGCCGCGTCCCACATACAGCAACTAGAAGGATGTGCAACTACGACATACAACTATCTACTGGGGTTTTGGGAGACAATAAAGGAGGAGGATTGGCAATAGATGTTAGCTCAGAGCCGGTCTTCCTCAGCAAAAAGAGGAGGATTAGCATGGATGTTAGCTCAGGGCTGATCTTCCTCACAAAAAAAAAAAAAAAAGGATACACAGAAATGATTGTGATTTATTGTAGCACAAATGGAAGAAATTAAAATCCATGAATCCATCGTGATGCTTAAGGGTAGGGTGCGGTGGAAGAAAGCTCTTCTTTATTAAAAAATGCCAGCTGTTGTAAGTAGAAGGAATGATAGAAAGTCGCCATTTGGGCAGTTCCAATATAAGAACTGATTGGGGGTCATTAACAGAACCTAAAACCATTAGATGAATGCCTGCTGGGGACTCGTATATTCATATGGTACCAAAAACTCACCCCAGAGACTGAATACTAATTACAGAAGAAAAATGTAACTTTCTAGTGGCAGGTCACCTCTTTAACCAAGGGATTAAATTTAGCTTCACTGATGGTGGGACAACCTGACATTACAGGCTTTGTGATGTGATACGATATGAAGTTCCCAGTCTCACATATGAAGTATTGATGCAAAAGGAAAAAAGAGTTTACCCTGGCTATAGTGAAGCCTCTAGATCCAACTCTGAGTTTGTGGAGAATATAAGAAATGGAGGATAAATTAAATGACACCATAAGGTGGGAAATTCTATAGGACTCCTGGCCTAAATGTTTTAGAAACGTGGTATCATGGATTAAAATGGTGGGAGGCTGTTCAATATTAAAAGAGATTAAAGAGATGTAACAGCAAAACAACTTGTGAAAATCTTGGTTGTATTTTGGTTTTAAAAAGCTGTTATAAAAAGACTTCCTTGGGACATTTGGGGATATTGGAGGATTTTATGGTATTATTAATTTTTGTAGGTGTGATAATGAGCCTGTTCTTAGGAGATGACATGTTTAAAGCTGAAATGTCAGCTTACTTTCAAGTGATTTAACAGCAATTATAAATATAACGGCAATTAGAAATAAAGATAAGTAAATATGGAAAAATGTTAGGAATTGTGGAAGCTAGGAGGAGAATATCTAATATCATTGCATTATTCTTTCAATTTTTTTTGTCTGTATGAAAATTTTTATAATAAAAATTTGGGGGCCAGCCCCATGGCGTAGCAGTTAAGTGCTCGCGCTTCGCTGCTGGTGGCCCGGGTTCGGATCCCAGGCGTGCACCGACGCACCGCTTGTCAGGCCATGCTGTGGCGGCGTCCCACATAAAGTGGAGGAAGATGGGCATGGATGTTAGCTCAGGGCCAGTCTTCCTCAGCAAAAAGAGGAGGATTGGCATGGATGTTAACTCAGGGCTGATCTTTCCTCACACACACACAAAAAAAAGTTTGGAGGAAGAGATTAAATGGCAACCTGGGTAGTTACTTGACTCAGGCTATGCATCTGGTCACAGGGTTTCTGGTACTTGATGAACTTTAGCTGGTGGGCTAATCCTTTACCAATTCAGAAAGTCAGCTCAACGTCTAGAACCCCAAATCTGCCAAGTGCTCCAGGTCTTGAACGCCTGGAGTGTAATCACGTCGGCAGTGTCAATGCGTGTGGTGTGGTATGAATCTCAAACCCTACGTCCCTCTACTGAGAGTTTGGGGCTTACGGTTGATACCTGCCTGCAACAAATAGGCTTAAACAATGCAGGAAGAACAGCTGTGGATACCAGTTAGGAGGCTGTTGTAATAGACCTGAGAATAGATAACATGAGAACTGTGTACCAGGATGGTGCTGATGAGAGGGAGGCATAAGATGTGAGAAATCAATACATTTTGAGAGGTAAAAAATGATTCCACTTAATATTATATTGTTAATGAGGAGTAAGACAGAGAGGGGTCTAAAGGATGACTCCTAGGTGTCTGACTTACATAACTGGAAGAATGTTGGTGTCAGATATGGAGGGTCAGAAGTCTGAAAGTGGATGAGTTTGGGAAGAAAGATCCTAAGTTTGGTTTTAGATATCATTGGTTTGAAATATTTTGAGAAATTAAAGTGGAAATGTATCATTTGATTATATTGGGTCGTTAAATGTAATTTGGCTGGAAAAACAGACCTTTAGAAAGTACTGTAGTGCATTTCTTTTGCACAAAAGAGCACTAATTTGCACTAATTTGGTATACTTCCCTAATTGCTCTCACTTAAGACAGTTTCCAGATGATGAAACGATAAATTCTTTTTAATGGTAAAATTTTTAAAAGAGCTTTTCTGCACTGTTTATTCTCTATGAAGCTATAGTATGTAAAAATATTATATAAGTAATTTTTTTTTCAGAATTTCTCCAAATATAAAAATTAACATTAATTCTGTGTGGGGGTACTAACTTTTAGAGCTTATTTTGTGGACTGACCATCTAGTCATTAGCCAAAAAAAAAATTTCCAAAATATTTCTACCACAAGTAACAGATACTCATTTTAGAAACGTTCAACAAATTCTAATGAGTTAAGGGGAAAAAAATGTTATTCATAATTTTACTAGCATATGATGTAGATAATTTATGCTCTTTTTAAACTCAAATTATATTTGAGTCTTATACGTCGTGAATGGATTTATTACTTTTGTACTATCCATGTATGTTTTACTGTATTTATTCAACAAGAGGTAACTGGATGGTTTGTTTCACTTCACCTGAATGTGTATTTATATTCCAGGATGGTTCCATCAGGAAGGTCTCTACTTAATTTACATTGATAGCAATTCATTAAAAGTAAGCCTTTTATTTTTAACTCTAAAAGTCAGTTAGATGTCATAACCATTTAGGCTCTATTAAAGCTGTATCTGCAAACAAATGATAGATAATTTAACATGAGACCACGGCCCTTGATGCAACACTTTGGTTGTGTTGTACTTTTAGTCATTCCCACACTTGTCCCTTAAAATAATTTCTTAGGAAACATTATAGCAGCCGTACTTGGCAGTGTTGAACTTAACTTTGGCATAATGACTATAGAAGAAGCAACAATTCTCTTCTTGCACAAATGAAGAACAAGTGTATGCATGCACACGCACACAATAAAATTTAGAAAATTTTATTACTTATTTTTTTCTCATCTCAGAAATAGGCAGATGTATTATGTACTAAAAATACAAATTCTTAAGAATCATGTTTATCCTGTGAAGAAGATGGTGTCTTCTGGGCATCATTCATCTGTTATAAATTGATTGTCATAGTCATTTTTATCATTATCAGAAGACCTTACTAGATGCTGACATCACTGCTGGGAATGCAGGATGTGGTAAGGGAGGGGTATTGGGCGGGTGTTGTGCTGGGCATCAGGACACCTGGGTTCTCTGCAGACTGGACCACAGACTTGTCATATGTCTTTGCGCAAGTCATTGCAGATGAAATCATTGTTTCCCGAGAATTTGGATGGTCTGTTTAGGGAACGGGGTAGTGGCCAAGAAAAGAGACTGTTGTTTGGACTTCAACTGAAGCAGCACAAGGTAGTGAAGTCCATCAGGGTAGACCCAGTTCAATTTTGTTAGGTCTCTCAAAGAGACAAGTTCAGATACTCAGTCCAGGAGCTGGTGGAGTGAGTGGAGCTGTAGCTTCAGAGTATCTAGCAGTTGCTGTGAACACCAGTGTGTTTGCTGCCTGCCTCTAGAGACCAGCAGGTGTATGATGGCTGCAGTTAGGTCAGGCTGGTTTAGATGCCCAGAGGTGGTGCAGAGCCATCACCGGAAGAACATCAGATTTGTTTGTTTCTAGAATTGGGGAAATATGATTGTGTGTCTCTGCAGCAGAGGTCATCCCTGGGGAGGAAATGGAAATATGCAAGAGAAATGAGGGGAAAAAGTCATTCTTGCTTATTAGTAAGATTATCCTCTGAAAGGATGATCACGGATTCTTGGCTGTCTAATGAAATACGACAGCTAGAAGGGGCCTATAGCCTACAGTTATGGCAGAATGTTCAGGAGACATGTGGTTTTGGAGTGATAAAAAGAGAAGAGCTTATATTTAGAGAGGGCCTACTAAGAGTTCCAGCTTTGACTGGCTGATGAACAAGTTATGACAAGGTCCCGGTAGGTGTTCATAGGTAGCTAAAGTGGAGAACTGGGAGGTCACTGACTTAGAGGCAGGGAAGGGCTGTGCTTCCAGAGGGCAGAAAAGGTTAGTAACATGATGTTGAATCATCAGGAATGATGGCCAAGGATGGATTACAGAGGTGTGAAAATAGTTGCTGAAACCAGCAAGCAAGTTTGGAAGATTGCTCCCGGGATTGATAAAATTTAGCAACCAGTATGGGTAGAGGTTATATATGGTGGTGAGAAAGACTTAAAAGAGAAGAGGGTGTTAAGTCACAATATCAGAATTTGTCATATCTACTAAAGAGAGTTAAAAAAGTTGTCACCAATGTTAAGAGTGTACGTAGGCTTAATGTGTTAAAGCGTACACAGAAGTTCATTCCACACCTCTTCTGTTTACTGGAGGGATTGTGGTTATAGACACAAAGAGAATTTAAAAGCAAAACAGCAGTTGTATAATCTCATGTCCCGTTTTTGCCAAATTGGTTTTGGACCATTCCTCTAGCTACAAGAGTGCTTCTTCTTCTGCCTTTACCCCTTTGGACATACACGGCTTTCACTCAGGACTGGTGTCATTTGAAAGGGCGTGGGCTTGTTTGACTGAGATTGTTTTCAGGGTCGCCCTAATTACTTTCCTCACATTTGCACAGCGTGGATCTATCAGGTACCTGGGCGTCTGTTTACTGTGCTTATCCAGCGCTTCCTTTTGCAAATCTTCCTTGGAAGACTGGAAGGCCTTCTTTTAAAATGTGTGTTCAGAGGGGCTGGCCTGGTGACGTAACAGTTAAGTTCACTCATTCTGCTTCGGTGGCCGGGGGTTTGCAGGTTCACATCCTGGGCATGGACCTATGCATTGCTTATCAAGCATGCTGTGGCAGCATCCCATATAGAAGAACTGGAAGGACCTATAACTAGGATATACAACTATGTACTGGGGCTTTGGGGAGAAAAAAGAAAAAGAGGAAGATTGGCAGCAGATGTTAAGTCAGGGCCAATCTTCCTCAAAAAAAAAAAAGAAAAAAAAGTGTGTTGAGGGTCCTCAGTGCAAGGTTCATGTCCAGGGTCTATACCCCAGCACATGCAAGTGTGGGAGGAGTTAGATTTTATCATTTCATAAGTTTTTGGGTCTGTGATAAATAACTTTTATTTAAAATCCAGTCCATCAGCAAATCACATTGGCTGTATCTTCAAAATACATCCCTACTTCAGCACTCCTTACCCCCCGCCCCAATTTCACACGGATTAGTGGCCCAGGCTTGGAGTAATCTTCCTGTGTGTTCCCTCAGCCCTGCACATGCCTTTCTTCACACAGCAGCGAGAGCGATCCTTTTGAGGACTGACATCAGTCATGCCGCTCTCCTCTAGTGTCTTCCCATCTGACTGGCAGAAAGAGCCCAAGTCTTCATTGGCCTACAGGGCTTGAGATCATCAGTGTCACCACTCCCTCTGACCTAAGCTTGGAGTCCCTTTCCTTTCTCACTCCTCTGCGGCCACATGGCCTCCTTGCTGTTTTCAGACACTCAAAGCACCTTGGGACTTGTACACATCCACCCCCTGGAGCGGTCACCTGCCAGATACACTGAAACTTCCTTCTCTCGGGTCTGTGAGGTCCCTGTACAAATATAACCTTATCAGTGGGGCTTGCCTCCCCCACTCCAATCCCCTCTAATCTCCTTTCCAGCTACATTTTCTCATAGTCCTTATCACCATCTGACATGCCATATATTTTACTTGTTCACTCGTTTATTGTCTGTCTGACTCCACTAGAATGTAAGCACCAGAAACCCAGTGACTTTTGTCTCTTTTGTTCATGCTTTATCCCTGAGTACCTACAAACTACTTGGAACATGGTAGGTATCCATTCAAATGTTAGTTGAATGACTAAGTGGTTGAATGGACATGTGGATGAATTTAACCTATAAGGTAATTTAAATTATAAAGTAAGTGGTAAAGCCAAGATTCGTATGCAGGCTACTGTTTGGTCAAAGCCACTGTTCTTTCTACTGTACCATGTGAACTAGTCTGGATCCTTTCCTGAGAAATGTCGATGAAACATTAGCAATGGACCCTTATGTCGAGTTCACTTTAACGTTAAAACTTAAATTCCAACTGGATTTAGCTTTATGGATTTCCAAATAAAAATAGTCTAATAAATTCTAGTTTAGAGGTGTAGCACTGAACAGAATTTAGAAAATTCTTTTCTATCATTGAAACAAAGGACTTTTGCAATAGTTGAATAAAAAAAAAACATTGACTCACAAATGACTAGCTAAGGGAGAGCAGGATTTCTAGATAAGCAGGACAAAAAATTTCCACTGTTTCTCACCAACTATGTAGCTAATGGGGATGGTGGCTTTAAGCCAACTACCACTTAAGGGGAAAAAAAAGCTTACCATTCAACAAACGAAATAGTTAGTGAGGAATGGATAGCATCTATTGAAATTTGATTTTCAGCAGTCTCCCCAAGTGACTGAATAAATTTTTTCAACCTGTTTACTTTTGAAACATGCCTTCTCGTAGTCAAATTCAGGATTAATTATATGACAGAATGTGGTCTGATGCTATTGGATTTTCTCAAAAATTCTTGAAGGGTCATTTGAAACGTGCTGGGACCATAAATGGGCTGACTGACGTAGGAGCATTAGCCTGGAATGGTCTGGACTTGGGGGAAACTTACTGACTGTAGGGCTGAGTCCCAATCCAGATCATAAAATCTCAGAAGCTGAGTTGAAATTGAGACCAATCTAGTTTGGTACCAACACCTGTGGGTTTCTTCTTTGGCAGGTGGAGTCAGATGGGTGGGACCATGAAGCCATGTTGGGTATGGGTTGATATAAACCTAAGGATGAATTCTAGCCAGTAGGTAAGATGAGGACACAGGCAGGTCCAGTCCCCAGAAGGGCTTTATGAAGCCTGGACACATTTTCAGGGTCCAGCCAAGTGGGCTGAATTTCAGGACAATTGTATGGGCCCATCCCGGGTAAAAGGAGATAAATACAGGTCAGCAAGCCATTCAAGGGGCAGAGGAAGGCTGTTGTATAGTAAGCATCGAACTTAGGTCTACATTACTCAAGATGACCTGATAACAAGGTATGTTGCTGCTGTCCAGTTTAAGGCACCCACTGTAATACATGTGGTTACTAATATTTTCTGAACTTAACTGAACTTGGCTTAAGGCATATTGAACTTATCCTGCATACTGTAATTCCTTAGCATTTTTATATCTGGGCCTGGCCAGGGTAAACAGATATTGACAAGAGAATTTAAGATTTCTGAAATCTTTATTCAGTGTACCTGAACCATGAAGTAGACTTGATATAAACTAACAGCACTGATTTATTTTATTGCTGAAAATTCCCTTATATTTTGATGCTAATATTTCTTTAATATGGTACAGATGATTCCCAGTTGTGCACTCCACTATATAGAACTATATTCTGGACACTATTTTCTATATTGGGCTTACTGATCTTTATGATTTTGATAGAATGATTTTGTGGTTAATTTATTTTATAAGTTATAGAGAAGTGAATAGTTGCCATAAATATGAATATTTACAGGTCAATGGCTATTTTGAGTTATTTGATTTATTTTATAGGTTTCTGCTCAGGAGGTGGAGAATAAATTGATCTTCCTTGAAGTGTCTTATGAACTATTCTAGAATATGTGCAAACCTCCTGGGAAATGAAAGGATGAGCTTCTTTAAGAAGAGCTTGACCTTAGGCCAACGTAACAAAACCTCAACTGTGCACCTTAGCAGATGTAGTTCCTGCCTGTGACTCCTCAACTGAATTCACCAGGAAGGGTTTGCAACCTTTTACTGTAGATCTATTATTGGTTTTCATTTTCTACTTACTTGTATGCTCTTTACTCTGTCCCTACTCTGCCATCCTTGAATCTCAGCCCTGTCTCTTCTTCTTTTATGGCTTTCTTGGCATAGACCTTGATCCTAACTCGGACTAGGTTTCAGCTGGTGTCCTAGGTCAGTACTGGTCTCGTTCCCTAGCAGCTAGCCCCACCCTAGCCCAGCAGTCCCTCTACCTCCACCCCCAGCACCTCCCCCACATACACACGTACACACATTGGTACATTGTATTCTGATGCCTTTACTTTAACAAAGACTAATAAAAGCAGATAACATACCACTTTACCATTTACAAAGTGTTTGCACATTTATTTTCTTATTTGAGGTAGTGGTTGCTGTTTCAAAACAGAGAAGGAAGAATGTGGTATGAGTTAAAGAAGAATTATATTTTTTATAAATATTTATACATATTCACATATAGGTAAGAAAGCGTCCACATATGTTGTTTATAAATGTTTTCTTGTTATAGGATGGGAAATCAAATATTATGGACTCTTATGGATGTACAAAATTTTGTTTGCTCATCAGAAGAATATTGCCCCCAAAGTCTTACAATTTGATAGTCATTATTTATTAATAAATTTTGTGAATTATTAAATAAGTCATTACTTTGGCCTTGTTTGTCATGCTCTGTATAAAAGTGACCTCTTGTTCTGGAGATGAGAGGCAAGAGGAGGAGAGTCTTCATCCGGTACGGATACAGATGAAGGTGACGAAGCAGAGCTAGATAGGAGAAGAGACAAGCTTGTGTTGAACACTTGCCAAATGTTAGGCACAGTTACATGCCAAGGGCATTGGACTGGAAGTCAGGAGACCCAGGCCCTTGATTACATGATGTGTCTGACTTACATCAGGTCTTCAGTTCCTCACATGAAATATACTGGAGCAGATTTAGGATTCTGTGATATCAAGTATATGTAACAAGGGATGTCCATGCCCCTTTCCCTTTTGAAAAGATTTATTGCATTTTTTGCTTTTTGAATAATACAATCTCACAAATTTAAGAGTCCAAAACTGCATTTCAGTTTTTTGATAATTTTGCTTTTGCTTATCACCATAGGAACTTATTCGGTTATTTCAATCTTAGTGGATTGGTCAACATTTCAGGTCAGTTTTATAATCTATTTGTTTTGGTTCCATTTATACTTTGACCTGATCAATTTTAGGTAATAAACCAATTAGGGATGAAAACTACCTTTAGAAAAAATTGGTATTTTTAAGTGAGATGACATTTGAATATAAATATTATATATTTTTATATATTTTGCATTTATAGGGTATATAAGTGAAACATATTTCAGTATAATATTGCACACAAATATGCATGTATACAGAACCCAAATTGTGGATTCTAATATTTCTTTAATCATATCAGAGTTGCATCTCTTCCTTTACTCATTCCATTCTCAGTTGTTGTATAACAACTTGAAGGATATAAAATGTTTATGGCATTTATGTAATGTTGCTCCATATATCAATATCAGTGGAACTGAGAAACTTACTGACCTTTCTCCTAAAAAGGCCATTAATACTTTGGGTGTTTTCTCCTCTACTTAATCTGGTTAATAGATGGCTTCCAGTTTGGAAAGAAAGAGTCTCATTTCTGAAAAGACACTGGATGTTCCTTCAAGTTTCTTTAGTTAGGCAAAATTGTTAGCTCTTGACGTGCTGTTTTCATAAGTGTGTGTAGATATGGAACTGTGATCTTATCTAGCATTTTAAAATGAATCAATGGAATTAAACAGTTTAAAAGAAAAGAATGTGTAAAGTTATTCTATGGAGGAAAGAAAACGGTTAAGCACTGTCTTTTCATATGATGTGGAGGAGAATCAGCAGAGATGATGAGATGGGGGCTCTGCCACTTCTGTCTTATGGAGAATCGTATTTTGTGGCATGGATCATTTGGCCAATCTCTCTTAAAACTAAACTTTCCCATAATTTTGTGAGAAACATAGATACTAAATATGATGTATATAATACATGTTTGCATAGACATACACACATATAACTGAAGATTTACTGAAGTATTTTTAATTGTAATGGTAAATCCAAAATCTGCATACTCAACTTTTAACTTCCAAAGACATGCTATCAGCTTTTTCGATTATCAATTTCATTCTCCTTTTCTTTTTTTTTTTTTATAATTTTATTTATTTATTTTTTCCCCCAAAGCCCCAGTAGATAGTTGTATGTCATAGCTGCACATCCTTCTAGTTGCTGTATGTGGGACGCAGCCTCAGCATGGCCGGAGAAGCGGTGCGTCGGTGCGCGCCCGGGATCCGAACCTGGGCTGCCAGCAGCGGAGTGCGCGCACTTAACCGCTAAGCCACGGGGCCGGCCCTCATTTTCCTTTTCTTTTAAATCAACCAGAGAACAGCATATTGAAAGAGTCTATTGACCAGCATTTCTGTTTCATCATATGTTTTAGTAATGAGTGACTGTGCACACATTTAAAATCGTATTTTAGTTGTATCTTAAGAAATTGAAATTGAGAGTAATGGTTAACTAAATTGTGGATTTGTCTGTTAATTCAGTTAACTATAAGAAAAGTGATTCTGTGGAAAGGGCGAAAGTAGTAAACATAGTCTATCTAGTGGATTCTGCGTCAATTTTCAAGGCTTTCTGAGGCATATTTTACTGTTTACTTCTGCCACAATATGTAAGAGAAGATAAGGAAGAACGTCTTTCGAGAAAGAGACTGTTTCTAATTCGGTTTCTCCAACACTGGTTACCTGCAATGGAAGACTTGGTAGCATACTGACCCGCAGTCAACATGCATGAAGATGTAGACTGCGTGGGTGATGGACACTCACCTGTTCACTCCTTCCTCAGTCAGCTGCACTTACAGCGGCCTGTATGGGAACTGTGTCAGGCTTAGTGATTCTGAGAGGAGACTGCTCTGGGGAAATGGTTACTTGATACAATTGAAGTGACTGGTTTCTCCATTAGTCTTTTTGGGCTTTCTGGTTATATCTCCACTGTGTTCTGAAAGGTTATTTTTTTAGTGATAGGTTTAAATAATTTTAATTTTGGTCAAATTTGGGGGTAAAATTTTATATAGATATTGTCTTTTTTTTTTCCCAAGCAGTAGTTATATAATCTTTCTTGACGTGTACTTAGAATGTACAGTTTCATGGGCTTGAAAAGAGTAGAAGTAAATAACTGGAATTAGCATTAAAGTAGTCAGAGGAAGGCTTATTCAGATCAATAAACCACCTTATACGTGTTCTATGATTTTTAATATCAATTGACTGCAACTTTTAATATCAATCAAGAACGTTTTTTCCCAGGATATCAAATTTATTATACTTAAGAATCTTCTGGTTAGAAATCTTGGGGACTCAAAGTTATAGTCTTAGGATATTACAGAAGTATTCTCTTTTCTGTTTATTTGTGCAGTTCCTTAATTATTATCCTTTTTACAAAATAATAGCTAATATTTATTGAGTGCTTCCTGTGTTGCTAGAGACTAAGTGCTTCTCATAGTTTATTATTCCGTTCTCTCTTCTATCAGCTTTATCTGGCAGGCAGGCCCATCTTACAGTGACAGAACAATAGTTTGCCCGAGGTCGCACAGCTCAGGAGTGGCCGCTTGGGGATTTTCATCCCGTCAGGCTGACTCCAGGCTCTGAGTCTAACCCACACCACACTGTGCCCAGGGTGTGAACTTTACACATGATGCAGAGGTTGCTACAGTTTCCTCTTGCTACAATTGTATATCTTATGCAAACAGAAACATTGTTTTTGTGATGAGATGTGAACAAATTACATTTAAAAAGTTTTTGGTAATATGGTATTGTAAAGATGAAGATCCAATCCTTCCTCTAAGGAGCTCGTGGATACTGGAGAGATAGTTAACAAATAATTGCGGTGTGTTATTACAAGGGTCAAAGCAGAGAGTGGCAGCTGTGCCACGAGGGGTCTTTAGAGAAGACTAGATGCTTGAGATTAAGTGGGAGCAAAATACTCTGTTCTGTTGACCTTCTTCTGGCAACTTGGTCCAGCATTTCATGGTATCCTTCTCATGTCTCAAGTCACATGAATTTCTGATCATGGTATTTATTCCAAACTATGCATTTCTCTACAGTTTCATTATAGTTGGTTTTTATATGCTTTTCGGTTTCTCTTTATGACTATTTAAAATGCATATTTTACTTTATAAGGTTCTTGGGGAAAGATAGTGATTATTCTGTTTTTTTCATTTTTCCCCTCAGAATATATTTGTATTTGATTCTTTCCTTTTCTAACTTCTGATAGTAAAATGTGTAAATTATACACTCAAAATGGAGAGTTATAGGGGTAGTGTGTCATGTGAATGGTCCTTATGCATGCCTCCCCATATCCTCTCTCTCATCTTATAGCTATCATATCTCATAGTAAATACTGAAAAGGGAAAGGTGGTTGCCCAGATTTAGCACAGTGTCTAGAAATAATAATTGCTAACCTTTATCATGAATTACTCTATGCCAAGCGTTGTTGTTAGCATTTTTCAAAGATTATTTTATTTAATCCCCACAACTCTATACATAATTAACTATTGTTATGCCCATTTTAGAGGTGATGAAACTGAGGCACAGAGTGGTTACATAATGTGTCAAGGTTCCGTGCCTCGCTAGTGGCAGAGTAAAAACATGAACTGAAGACTTCTGAGTCTAGAACCTGGATACTCTGCTTCCCTGGGGCTCTTGGCTGTGAGAGAAATCTGTAATTTATGAACTGGTCGTAACTGTATTTATTCAGTAAATACTCCAAATTAGAGAGTTCTTTTTCTCTATGAATATGGCATTGCTTAAATGTTAACAGGAGAGGCAGGTAATATAGGTCAGAGTAGCTCCGTCAGATGTGCATTTTTCAAGTCTGGGCTCTGCTCTAACAGTTGTGTGACTTTTGCAAAGTCCCTTCACTCCAGCCCTCAGCTTCCTAGTTTGGCAGATGGTGTTTTAAGTACCTTATACCTTTAAGAGTCGATGATACAAGGTTGCTCTAGTATCATTCTTGCTGAAACATGATGTAAGTTGAAACCTTCAGACTCACGTAATGGGCGCTCTTCTCATCTTTTCCATCTTTTCACGTGAGAGATTCCCTTTGTGGTCTCATCCAGTCTCTGTGTTTTAAATACTATTTTTATAATGAAGATGCACACTTTGTTATCTCCAGCCTAGACCTTTCCTCTGGTCTGCAGACATCTAGTTCATTAGCAATTCTGTTGTCTCTATCCTTAAACTATAGCCAAAATTCCATCAATTTTCAATACCTTTATTTCTACCACACCTGGTCCAGGGGCTTCGTCTCCATCTGGATGACTGAAGTAGCCTCCAGACTTGTCTTTCTCTGGTATGTTCTCTGCACAGCCCAAAGTGAGCCTTTTAAAACTTACGTCAGATCATGTCCCTCCTCTATTCAAACCTTCCACTGGCTGCCAGTGTCACTCAAGGTAGAAGTCACAGTGTTATAGTGGCCTACAAGGCTCCACGTGATCAGGCCCTTGATTGCACCTTTTACATTATCACTTATTTCTCTCCTGCTCGGTAATCTACTCTAGCCAAATTAGCAGGTTGTGGTCTTTGAATACACCAGACCCACATCTGCCTCAGGGCCTTTGCACTTCACCCCCTGCCTAAAATACTCACCAGCCAAATGTCTCCATGACTTATTTCCTCATCCATTTTAGGTCTTTCCTAAAATATCTTTTGAATGAGGCTTTTCCTGACCACTTATTTTATAATTGCTCCCCGCCCCATTCCTGATTTTGCTGATGGTAATGAACATCATCTAGCATAGTAAATTTTACTTTTCTGTTTGGCTACTTTTTGTATCTCCATTATTAGTATGTAATCTTTATGAAAATACAGATTCTGTGTGTTTTTATTTCAATATTATATATTCACTGCCTGGAAAATTGCTTGACACATATTAGCCACTCAGGAAACATTTATTGGGTTAATGTATGTATGGGTGAATGAATGAATAAATGAATGAGTGACTGTGTCTAAGTTTCATTAGGAATTTGAATCTTTATTTGAAAATAATTACAAGTTAGTATTGGTCTCTTTTTCTACTATTTAGGGCCTATGAGCATATACTGAAAAGAAATGCCTTGAGACCCAGGCAGGTAATGAAAACATATGAAATACTTTGAGTATAAAGCAATTCAGACGTGTGGGGGCTGTGGCAAACCAGAGGGGTGAGCCCCCATTTGGGGGCTGCACCTCACTGCTGTCATGGGCCAATGGTGCATCACGATTTGACTTAGAAGAAGCAGCTGGAAATCCAGATTTTTATGTGAGCTCCAGAAATTTATAAATGTTGACTTCAAATTCAAAATTGTGTACAGGTAAAACAAAACATATCTTCTAGCCAGATTCAACTTGTGGGCTGCCAAGTTGGGAGCTCTAGTAAAAAGAAGCATAAACATCAAAGATCTACCTATTTTAGCAAACCTTATCTGTGTAAAATATCGTCAGAAAAATTTGTAAAATAACATGGAAAATGTGTAAAACATTAAATACCAAAGAAATCAAGAATATTTGATGAAAAATAATTCCTAGAATGTTCTGAAACATTTCTGATTCCCTTTACCATTTCCGTTGATTGCTATTCAGGGTGACAGGGGCCTGGTCTATGATGTTGACAGCATAATTGAACAGAGAAACAAGCAAATAAAATTCGTTGAGGTCCCATTATGTGTCACACACAGTTATAGCTTCTGGGGTTACAGGAGTGAAGACACGTAAGTACATCTTGCTATGAAACTTCCAATCCATTTTGGGGGAGAGGGTGATAGTCAGTCATCAAATTAACTAATGCAAAAGCTAATTTTATATACACCTAAGTGCTATAAAGACATAAAACAAAATGTTCTGTGACAGAGTACTGGGGTTGGGGTGGTGGCTAATTTGCAGAGTAGTCAATGAAGGTGGCTTTGAGATGGTGACATTTGAGCAGACATCAAACTGACAAGAAAAGCCAGCGTTCAGAGATCTGGGGCCGAGCTTCTAGGCAACAGGAGCATTAACTGAAGACACAGAAAAGCAGGAAGGAGCTGACTGTGTTTGGGGAACAGCACACAGGACAGGACTGGAGTGCAGCCAGTGAGGGGAGAGCTGAGTGAGATGTGAGGCTGGGGAGGCAGGCAGGGCCCACGTTAGAACGCAATGATGAGGATGCCCTTAGAGCCCAGGAAGTGGATTTGGATTTTGTGTGAACTACAATAAATGGAAAGGCGTTGGATAGTTTTAAGCATAAATTTATATTGAAACAGAAACCTTCATACTTTTTTGATTTAGACTCATAGAAATATTTTATGTAGCGCGCGCACACACACACTTTAAGTTTTATGAAAATATACTTAACTTCATTATGCACAGGACACTCTGGTATTTTCTTTTCTATTCCATTGCATTAAAAAATCCTGGTTTTGATTTTATGCCCCAGTAAAGAGTCTGACCCTACAGTTCGCAGATCAGTGCGTTTAAGGCGCTCTCACCGGTTTGTAGATGAATTGTGGTAGGTCAAAAATAGAAGCGGGGAGAAGACGAAGACGGCTTTTGCAACAGCAGAAGAGGTCAATTATACTCTCTTGGACTAGGATTGTCATCATGCAGACAGAGAGAAGTGTAATGGATAAGAAGGACTGAGGGAGAAGGACAGGCTGACAGAGATTTTTAAAAAATCAAAATTATTGACATACAAGTTACCTACAAAAAACTGCACACATTTTAAATATAATGTTTTATGTTTCGACAAATGTATACATCCGTGTAACTACCACCATAATCGAGATGTAGAACATTTTTGTCACTCCAAAAAGTTCCTCATTCCTTTTTGCAATCAGTAAATCCCCTGCCCCTGTGCCCAGGCAGCCACAGATCTTTTTGTAACTAGGGAGTAGTTGTGCCTTTTGTAGAATTTCGTCGGAATGCGTTCATACAGTGTGGTATTTTCTTGTTTGGCTTCTTTCTTTTCACATGATGCTTTGGAGCGTCACCGAGTTCTTGTGTGCATCAGTCGTTTGTTCTTTTTATTGCTGCATAATATCCACTTGTATAGCTGTACCACAATTTGTTTACCCATCCAGCAGTTGGTGAACATTTGGGCTGTTTTCAGGTTTTTTGGGTTGTTATGGATGAGCAATGGATATTCATATACAAGTCGTAGTGAGAATTTATAGTTTTATTTTTCTTGAGTAAGTACTTAGGAGTAGAATTGCTGGGTCATATGGTAAATGTCTGTTTAAATTTATAAGAATCTGCCAAACTATTTTCCAAAATGGTTTTACCATTTTACATTCCAACCGACAACGTCTAAGACTTCCAGATCTTCCACATTCTCACCAACATTTGGTATTGTCTTTTAAATTTTAAGTTTTCTAGTGGGTGTAGTAGTGATATCTCCTTGTGTTTTTCATATGCAGTTTCCTGTTAATAGTGATGTTGAGCATCATTTCATGTGGTATTAGCCATTATGTGTCTGTTGTGTGTGTATGAAGTGTCTGGTTAGTTCTCTTGCCTATTTATTATTGGATTTCTTATCTTCTTACTTTTGTAGTAAGAGTTCTTTACACATTCTGGGTGTAAGTCCTTTGTCAGATGCATGTATTGGTAATATTTTCTCCCAGATTGTAACTGAAAGTGTCATTTAAAGAGCGGATGCTTCTAAAATTTTATTTTCACCAAAGTTGGAAAATTTTGGGCCATTTTTATGCAAACACTTTTCTGCCCCGCCCCTGCCTCAATTATGTTTGATGTTTGATTGCTTAATATTGTCCCACAAGTCCCTGTGGCTCTGTTACTTTTCTTATCTCTTTCTTTTTTCTCTCTGTGCTTCAGTTGGCTATGTCCCCACGTTCGCTGATCTTTTATGTTTTGGTGTCAAATCATTAATCCAATTCAGCTAATTGATTTTTATTTCAAATAGTCTATTATTTTTAGCTCAAGAAGTTCCATTTCATTCTTTTTTTACACATTTCTTTTTATTATGCTCATATTTTCATTTAAATCCTCAAACTTATTTATAATAATGGTTTTAAAATCTGTTTCTCCAGGGGCCGGCCCGGTGGCGCAAGCGGTTGGGTGCGCGCGCTCCGCTGCGGCGGCCCGGGGTTCGCTGGTTCGGATCCCGGGCGCGCACCGACGCACTGCTTGGTAAGCCATGCTGTGGCGGCGTCCCATATAAAGTGGAGGAAGATAGGCACAGATGTTAGCCCAGGGCCGTCTTCCTCAGCAAAAAAAAAAAAAAAAAAAAAAAAGAGGAGGATTGGCAGATGTTAGCTCAGGGCTGATCTCCTCACAAAAAAAAAAAAAAAGTAAAAAAAAAAAAAAAAAACTGTTTCTCCAAATTATATTATCTCTGTTACTTTTGTGTATATTTCTAATGACTGATTTTTCTCCTGGTTTATTTTCTTTGCATGGCTAGTCACATTTCAGGGGATGCTGAACATAATGACCATTCTGTGGTTGAGTGTCTGGATTTTATTGTCGTCTCTATGGAGTGTTAAACCTTGTTTTAGAAAGCCATTAAGAGCTTCTGAATCAGCTTGAATTTTGGAGGCTTGTTTTTAAGAGTTGTGAGGGTGAGTCCAGTGTAGCCCTTCATCTAGCATTGGTTTTGCCTTGTCATTAAGGTGTGAACTTCCAGGGTCTCAACAGAACGTCCCAGATATTCATCGAGGTCTTTCCACTCCAGTTTGGTGGAACTCAAATGTCTTCTTAGCTCTCTGGAAACTCTGCACATTGTTAAGATTAGAGCTCATCAATTGGTCATTTTTTTTTGACCTGTCACGTGGAGTTTCAACCTATACATGTACAGTTTAATTTTAGCAAACTGCGTAGAGGGACCCCAAGCAGATTTCTGGACTCTTTGTCTGCATAGCTCTGTTATCCTCAGTGCCCTGCCCGTGTATTCCAGGCTCCCTATCCTTCCAGAAATGTGATATCTGACTTTTTATCTATCTGCTCCCTGCATCACAGTCCAGAAAGTGACTCTAGACAGAAAGCTAAATGATCCTCCCGCTCACCTTCTTTCCTGGATTACTCTGCTGACTTTGTCTCTTATCTAAAATCAACCATTTCATATATTTTATCTGGATTTCTAGTTGTTTTACTATGGGGGTCAAACATATATGCAAGCAGAGAAAGGTCCCTGATGGACTCTCATACCACTGTCCGTCTTTAACAGTTAACAACGGAATACCAAACCTGTTCACCTAAGCCCTCTTCCCACTCCTCTCACCCATCTAAGATTATTCTTAAACAAATCGTGAGGAATAATTTAAAGTAAGAAATGGCAAGACTTCATGCTATGTTAAAGACAAAAATAACAGAAGAGAAAATAGTATTTATTGAATCCCTACTTTATTTATTTGGTACTCATTCTTGAATTCCAGATCTAAAACTTTTTTATCTCAGAAACCTTACAGCTTAATTTAATCTTTTTGAAGGCTGCCAATTATTTTTTTTAATAAATAAACTTCATTTTTTAGAGTAGTTTATTTTTTAAGAGCACGTTCACAGCAAGATTGAGTGTACTATCCAGAGCTCCCACCTTCTCCTTGTCCTGCCTCACTGTCCACCCCACAGTGGTACATTTGGTAAGAATTGATGAACATGAGACACATCATCACCCAGAGCCAAATACTTTTTAAATATACGTTTGATCCGTGTTTATATTTTTGTTGCTAAAAAGCATGACAATTAGGCCAATAGTTTCAATAGTTTATGTACCTTAAGCATTGTCTGGTGTACAGAATTGCCTTGTGTGTCATCTAATTTGGCTAAAACTGGTAAAACACAATAATCTCACAATTCAATGGCTGCCGTGGGAGTGACCCACAATGTCTTGTTCTAAAGGAAGTTTGTACTGAGATTTTTTATTAAGATAACTAGTCTGGAATTTAAAAAGATAAGCAATGAAACAACGTGGAAATGTTTTAAGATAATATAATACTTAATATCAAGTGGAAGAAACTATGCAATATGTTCGTGTACATTATAGTTTGTAGTATCTATTCTACATATTTTACATAAGTGGTTAAAAATGTCATATACATACATATAAAAGTGATGTAGATAATGTGGTGGATATCTTAAAAGGAATCTAGAAAAAATAAATGTGAATAGTTTTTCTGATGGAATATTTTTTCTTTCTAAATTTCCTTTAATACTGTTTCATTAATAAATACAAATTAAAATAAATGGAAAAGAAAATAATTGGACACCCATAATTAATGAACATAACCAGTTGACTTAATTTACAAAACATGATGGTGATGAGGCCAGAACTGCAGCTGCACTGAAAGGAGAAAGTCAGAAAAAAACATTAAGTTGAAGCTAAGTTTTAATAAAAGGAAGAGTCTTGTGAGAGAGAATGAAAGTTGGGAAAGCAATTACCCAGAGCTAAAGCAACAAATTTAATACCACTAACGAAGCTCCACGTGTCTTAGCTTAAAATATCGCAGTTGGCAGTTGTGAAAAGTTGATAATCTCATTATCCCAACACTAAAGATATTTTGGACATGTATGCACAAGTTCAAATGAAAATAAGTGTGTAGCTTATTATCAGTGAAAGCACACATATGTTACAGTCAAAATCCTACTGTGGGTAGTAGTTTCTCTACTTTGAAGTAAATTTCAATGTGTTTTTAAAAATCATGACTGTACATTGTGCTGAGAATGTTTATTTCTTTAACAATGGGGAGAATTTTTCTAAACAATGTATCATGATTAATAATTATTGAGTCATTCTTCCATTTCAAGTTCACATAAAGTTTCTCAATTATCTGCCGATCAATATTCCATTTCTGACATCTCGTCAGTGGGCAGCACTAGTGTGTGTGTGTGTGTGTGTGTGTGTGTGTGTTATGAAATGACAGCTCTTTTGTTCTGTTAGGTAGTTAACATTGAAACAAGTGAGGGTTATTCACCCTCCCTTCCAAATCCTGCTCCTAGGTCAAAATCAAAGAAGTCTCAATCACATTCTGCCTTCTATATAAAAATGTGTTCAACATTTGTTAGCAAGCAGCACAAAAAAGATGATCCCATAGTTTTTTCTATAGGCTCAAGGAACTTCTAGCTTTAGATCCTTTTAGGTGTTGGGACCACCACCTTGCATGAAAGCTTCAGTTGATGCAAATGTCAAAATTCCAAAGGCAGGATTCTCTCACGTTATGGCCAGGATTAGGCAATCAGAATCTTCTATGGTTCATGACTTGGCTTAGGATTGCTTAGAGAGTTAGCCAATGGCGTCTCAAAAGTAAACGCTACAGGCTTCTCTGATTTTTATGCTTGATTTATGCAATAGTGGGAAGTATTGCTAAAATATTTTAGTGACCCACTTATGTTAAATACTTGTAATTTCATCTGTGTGAGCTCGTTTCTAACATTCACAGTGCTACTCAAGAGGCCACTGTGTTTATCAATGAAAACTCATTTCTGATAGTAAATATTCTAATTTTTAGAATATTAGTTGTTGATGGAAATACAGATACCAGAAGACTTTTATTAGCCACCCCAGGGAATGTGGGTTTTCTGATGAGAGGGTCACCCCTCTGTTGTTGCATTTTTTTTAATAGAATGCTTATTATGCCTAAATTATAGCTTAATCTGAGTAATCCATACATAATAATACATTGTATATGCTACAGTATTTTAAGGAAAATTGCAGACATCGTAACAGCATATGTGTTTGTAATATTAAGGGCAGGGTTACATATGCTTTATAAATCCTTGGTTACAGCTTCTGTGACAAAATGCCGCCTGAATCCTTGAATGAACCTTGTCTAACTATGGATTCCAGAGAGGTGAGGTTGCCATCTTTATCAGAACTGAACACACCACCAGTAATAGTAATAGTTACTATTATTGTTTCGAGTAGTAGTGGCAGGGGTGGACTGAAAAGTCACAGCAGTAATAATAGGCATGATAGAGGAAGAAAGTAAAGCCCGGCTAATGTTTCCTGAGTGTTTGCTCTGTGCTGTGTACTTCAGGGTCCTCACCTTATTTAGTCACCATGGTGTCTCAGGTGCTGTTATTTTATCTTAACTTTTCTGATGAAGTTCCCATAATTGCAAGCAGAAGAAATGGAACACTAATTCTCTACTTTCTGATTCCATAACATGTCCTCATTTCCACTGCCTTATTATACTGCTTCTTCTTCTGTCAAAGCTTTTATAAGGATTCCCATAAAGGTTTTTAGATGCATTTCTGTTAGGACTTCTGGAATAAGAATAGTTTATAGGGAAAGAAAGGATCTAAAGTTCTTCAGTTTCTTAAAAGTTGTGCCAAGGGAAAAAATGTGGAAAACTTCATTTCTGTTTATGAAGGCATTCTGCTTCTGTATAAAGATATGAGTCAGATCCATTGAAAATAGATTGAGATGTAGTTTTTTTTTTCACATGAAGGTTTATGGGAAATCACAGAAACAGGGCCTCTCTGTAGAACCTGAATTTTCCCCAGAGCACAGTCAGCTTCTCATGAAGACTGCCGCTGAAGCTTTTAGACAACAGAATAACAAATCTACCTTTTGGGCCCATAGGCATCCTAATAAAGGTTCAGATAAATGGTTTTGAAAAATAGTTCTTTAATGATGGTAGTTTCCTAGGAGTGAACCACAGCCCTAAACTTGCTTACTTTTCCTCCTGATTGCTCTATAAGTATCTTTGATAAGGTCTCTAAATAGCTTTATGTCAGTTTTTGTGTTCAAAGGTTAAGCTTCTTATTTTGAAAAATCTTTTTTATATTACGTGCTTCAAGAATTCAGGATCTTGAAGGTGTAAAAACCAAAAAAATAAAAAATAAAATAAAGGGCATGCTTTTATTAAAAAAATAATTACCAGTAGGGTTGCGTTACAGAGTTGCATGTGGTCTTAGCTCAAGCTGCCATCACAAAATATCATAGACTGGGTGGCTTAAACAACAGAAATTTATTTCTTATAGTTCTAGAGGCTGGGAAGTCCAAGATCAAGGTGGCAGCATGGTTGGTTGCTGGTGAGAGCTCTCTTCCTGGCTTGTAGACAGCTGCCTTCTCCCTGTGTCCTCACATGGTGGAGAGAGAGAGGCAGCAGGCTCTCTGGTGTCTCTCTTTGTAAGGGCACTAATCCCATCATGAGGCCCCACCCTCATGATCTCACCTAACCCTAATTACTTCCCAAGGCTCCCATCTCCAGATACCATCACACTGGAAATAAGAGCTTCAGCATATGAATTTGGGAGGGATATAATCATTCAGTCCATAACATGTATCATCAACTTTAAAGTCAAGAGTCATACCGCTTATTTACAGTTTTTCACTCAAATGGAATAACACCTGTGAATTATTAAAATTGACACATTTTACTCAAATTATATTAATACATACTTTGATGGTCATGGTGATGATGTTAGGGAAATCAGTACTTGAGCAGAACTCTCTATGGTACTTTTCTTAAACTTTTTTATTTCTGAGGTTATTATTTATTGTTTATGACTATCACTACGAGAATTATGCAGAAGATAGCAGAAGTTGACTGCTGCTGAGGGGAGAGTGATGTCTCCTAGCTTCAGATTTAGAAATGATAGCTATTATTATGAAATCTGCTATTTTGATATGATAAGGACCAAACGGGATATCGAATATGAAGGTGTTTTGAGAATGAGCTTACTAAAGATTAGACTGCTGTCCATTAGCATTCAGAGTGTCAAAGCATGATTGGGCATGTTTTAAAGAGCGAATGAAGAGCATTGGTTAATCCAGTACGTTTTTTAAATGCAAGAGCCTCTATTGTATTATGGCATCATAATAACTAATGGGAAAATATTTGACAAGAATATAGTAAATACCCCCATAGCAATAACCTTAATTATCTGTTATTATAACTAATGTGTAGTGGAGTTGTTTAGGAAAAATTAATTACAAGCTTTTAGTTAGACTCAGACAATTCTTCTGACAATCAAATTCAGTTGTCTGTGAATGGGGCTCCAATTGATATTTTCATTCATGATCCATAATAAACTTGGTTAACAATAGTTATATATTTAAAGTTAAGTCAGTAGTTTTTCCTGTATATTTATAATTACAATTACAGTATATTTAATGGTCTTTGCTTATTAGCACTTAAGCAGTCTTTAACTCTGTATTTTTTCTCTTTTGGTTAAACTGAGCCTTTCCGAACTGAGTTAATCCTATTTTAAAAGTTTATTTCCTATTATAGAAGAGCAGAAAAAATTAACTGGTCTCATTATGTACGTATACACTCTATGAGTTTCATTTCCTAGCAAAGAAAAGGGATGATCTTTGTATTGATCTCACAAAATCTATTTTGCAGAAATATCTGAATGTTATTAAAGTACCAAAACAATTTTATAGAGGTAAGTTTTTAAAATCTAATTAAATGATAGTACCTAATTTAATTGTAGGATAATTTTTGAACTGAAGAAATCATTTGGAAAAGTTCCTGAACTGTCTTTCCACTCCCACACCGTACGTTTCAGAATCTGACATAAATCCAAACACTACCATTTCCAGGTCGTGTCAGAAAACCAAAACTGTTTGTTTTGCTGCAGTTTGCAAAGACCTGGGAGGCCATTATCCAGAGCAGCTGTTTTCTTACTAATACTTGTTTCTCTTAGGGTGTGTTCACACCAGATGGGGCCCTTCATCACTGGGGTTGCTGTGTTTTGTAGTTAAGGGCAGGTAAAGGGGTCTTTCTGATAGTTTTGCTTGGGACACAGATTTCAGTTGATAGTAATGCTTATTGTCATTTTGGGAACAAAAATAATAAATATAATATTTACTTATATATTCATAAAAATATATTTACTTATATATTTATGTATTATGTTTAGGAACAATAACTCTGTGTATGTCATATATATTTTATATAATATCAGTAGGCCCGGCTTACCTGAGGTATTATGAAGTCTTGCTACTGTATAATATTTTCCTTTCAGTATGGTTTGGATTGAAGGAAATGTTAAAGGTAAAACAAACCCTGAAGTGAACCTCACTGATAACTTCATAGCTTCTGTTGACTTACTGTTAATTTTATTGAAGTTCTTGCTTCAACACAGCAAAGCTGACTGGTCTAAAACCGATTGAATAATAAGAAACCAGAATGTTCTTTTTCCACTCTCTGATCAGAGCTTTCTCTTTAAAGGAGAGGTGGCATAGTATACTGGAGGGTCCTGGACTTGCATCAGAAGACCTGCATTTGAATCTTGACTATCGAGTATTGTTTTTGTGACCATGGGGAAGTTGCAAAATATCTGAATTTTCAATTATTTTCCTCTGAAATTTGAGATAGCAACTATCTTACAGGATCAAATGAGAAAATGAGTAGGTGATTCTAAAAATCTCCTTTTTTTTTGGACTGGAAAATATATGTGTAGAATCATACTTCTACATGAAACTCAGTGAAAAGGAGTCATCCATTTTTGTTGGTTTTTACAGATATCCTAGGTATTACCCATTTAAAGAACCAAACTTCTTTCTAGTTGAACTATTTTGATTATTTTTCCTTTCTATTTTTTGTGTGTGTGTGTGAAGAAGATTAGCCCTGAGCTAACATCCGTGCCAGTCTTCCTCTATTTTTTTGTATGTGGGATGCCTCCACAGCATGGCTGGTGAGTAGAGTAGGTCTGCACCCAGGATCCGAACCCACGAACCCAGGTCGCCAAAGTGGAGCGCATGGAACTTTAACCACTCAGCCACAGGGCCAGGCCCATTTTGATTAAGTATTTTTCTAAAACTTATTTCACTTATATTTGCTTCTTATAATGCACAGATAGTATGGCCTTATATTTACATGTTTGTTCAATCAATCATTAACAAAAATTTGCTGAGTGCTCTTCTGTGCCACGCACTCTGCTGGACCCTGTATATGAACTGATGGAAAAGCAGACATAAGTCCAGTTTTCACAGTGTGTGAACTAGTAGGGAGGCAGCCATTGGAGAGGTAAAAACAAACAGACAAAGGCATACAAATTGTGATGAACACTAGGAAGGAAATCAAAATCCTGCAAGGAAGAACAGGGAAAAGTGCTTTAGATTGAGTGATCGAGAAAGGTCTCTCTGAGAAAGTGAAATTTAAGCTGAGATCTGAAGGATGAGAGACAGCCAGTCTTCCAGAATGTGGGGGAGAGCATTCCAGACACAGGAAATGTGGATGAGAGGCCTTAGTAAAAAAAGGGCCCATTTTGTTTTCAAGAAACTGACAGAAATCTGTGGTGGCTCGAACAGAGTGACATGGAAAAGAATTGTCTGATGTAAGACGTAGAGGCCGGTACACTTTATAAAGCACACTACAGAAAATAGCCTAAGGCAACCAGGTGAGACACATAAGACATTGTTTTTTTGTTAGACAAATATAGACACTGAAGGTTAAGGAGGATGACTTGCCCAAGGTTGCCTTGCCAGTAGGTTAGATGAGAGCTGCAGTCTCTGACACGTAGTCCTGGGCTCTTTCTCCTGTGAAAATCTCCTGGCTGAACATTTTCATACTTTGCTGATGCCCAAGGTCATCATTGTGCAATCAGTTAATGAACTGAAACCTTAAGGGCCAGTTGGAGTGTGGGAGGCCAGTTGCCCTTACATAAAGTCTTTTGGATTCTTGCATTTGAATCATAGTTCTCTGTTTCTCTGCTGTTGGGTTAGTCTCTCACTTGATGTCAGCTATTCCCTTTTCTGTTTTTGAGGTGCTGCAACATGGAAATTAGCATATTTAGTTTCTTAGGCATGTGTAAAGTAATAGTAAATAGGTTCTAAGTAAGACTCCATTGGACTATCCTATTAATATAGTCCATGGATTCAGGTGTGTAGACTTCAATATTTTTTTATGACTGTTTAGGAGCAAAGTTCATTTGGTCCTTGTTGGGGTCTTTTCCTGATAGATGAAGTTGTGAGGGTTCAGTATTAGATAGCCAGGGCGTTACTGGTGTTTGGGAGTGAAACTGTGTGTCTCCCAATATTTTGTTGCCATCATCATTGGCAGTGATGTCTAATTATTTCTAATTGTAAAATTGATTTTATTTGGGAAATATTTGCCTGTAAAATAAAATATTCCTCTGTAGCCAAGGGCAGCCTGCTTACTGCCCATTATAAAAGGTTGGGGTTCCCTGAGCTCAGGGCTGTTTTACTGTAGTGCAACCCATTGCATATGCAGATGTTGTGTTACCCTGTGGAAATTGAAACTTAGAACTGTCACAAGAAAATGCTGATATTTTGGCTTACACTGTTGCTGTGAGTAATAAAGTCCTTTGTCTCTGACCCAGAAGTCTTGCGTATTCTGCCAGCATCTGTGAAATTGTGGCAGGCTAACTTGCTAGTTTGTAAGTAGGGTGAATCCTCAGACCCTTCCCAATTCTTGGCAGTATTGGTGATGAGGATGGGATGCTGATAGAGACCTGGCTTCCTGGAAGAGAAAGGATGAGGACCTCATGGGCCAACTAATGGGATTTGAGGGAAATCCATGGATGTCATTAGTGAATGTGTTGACCAACTTGTTTGGTCAATTGGGGAATAAATGGTTATCCGTTTTATTGCCCGTTAATGAGAACTAAGTGGGGAGGTGGTTGTAATCCAAGTACCTGGAGGTAGGTTGAAAGTGAGCTACCTGAAAGGTGCCTTGGTTGTGGCTAACTCCCTTTCCAGGCATGGGGACTTCCTTGCCAATCTTGGGGTCAGCTTCAGATCCAACCCATTGTGAAAAGTAGTACAATGATCTATCCTGGTCTGGAGGAAGGTTCTGACCCTCTCCAGACAAGTTATAATTTCATGCACTAAGCATGAAAGAAGGGAAATTCGAGACCATTGAGGGAAGACACTAAGCAAATAGAACTTTGGCTACTTCACTTGGAAGATAAAGGTGTGGGGTGTATAACACTTGTTAAGGAAGAATGGCAATAGCAGGTCTGTTTTATGGCTCACCCCTCTTGTAGTCTGTCATACCAAACTTAGATCCATTAGGAGACGGTGAAAGGTCTTAGAGTTCTTGCAGTGAGTCTGGGCTGCTGTAAGGGAGCTTCGGCCCTCTTGGGGAGATTTCTCTGAAACAGAAAGCTCCATGGAAAACCATCAATGAAGTATTGAGTAGTATTTGGGCTCTTACTGCCCTGGAATGCTGATGAAGGTGACCTATTGGAAAATGAGAAACTGACCCAAAGATATCTAGACAAATTCTTGCAGTTATCACTTTTGCCTTGGAAAACACCCATAATTCTTATGTTGAAACAGGGATAGAACTTTAGAGATGTTATCATAATAATAGGGCAGTAAATGCCCTCAATTAAAACCCACTCCTTAAAACAGTCACTGCTGTGCAAATCAAGCCCAAGTCAACCCAACAGAGCGAACACTATGGGCACAGCCAGAGTGGTTATGGTTGCCAAGTCTAGGGGTTCCCAGACTGAAACAGAGTGTCAGTGATGATGATATTGCTGCCCCATAGAGTGTTGCATGGACTGACAACATTAGAAGTTCATTTGATTGAGCCCTGAGCGAGCTGCCTGTCAAAACTGAAAGTAAATGCACCTCGTTCACTAACATAGAGTTGTTCTCTTCCTCCGTGTGCCTAGATCTCTCCCTCCTCCTCTCCCCTAACTTTAGCTTCTTTAAGGAGAAAGATGGTTAGGAATGAGGCTGAGGTCTCCCTGTCCTGAAGGAGGACCAAAATTCTTACACACTCATCCAAATGGTGCATAAGACATATGTAGTGAGCTAGGAACCCCTGGGGAGGGGAGGGACTTAAACTTTTATGGCCATATTAGATTCTAGTGCCCCATTTACCATCCTACCCATCCTATGGAGCGAGGGGATACCTGAAGGCAGCAGATGTGGCTTGAGCTGAGTTTGCAGCGGGGGAAGGAAGCTAACAGACCTTGTGGATGGGCCCAGTGGGCAATTCAGTGTCTCATTGTTGTAACTTCCATTACTGAATTTTACATGATTATACTGTGAATGCTTATAAAATCCAGAGGGGATTCTCCTGACCTGGAAGAGCTGTGTGTAGAGAAGTGCTAGTGCCTTTGGGGCCCCACAACCCTAATGACTTCTTTTGAGCCCCAAGTCACTATAACTTTGCTGATTGAAGCCTCTGGCAAAAAGAGGGTGCCTCCATCCGGAGGTACCACTTGGGTTCTAGACTCATCACATCCCTGACATGGATGCCAGGTACATTCCTTTTGAGTCAAAGTGAATGCCTGGCCCATGGAGGTCTTGTAACTCTTCAGCCTGATATTCCCACTTGGAATGGGTCAACTCGTACTTGATGAGTAACAAGGTGGGGAGGGCCCCGTGAGCCTCGAGGGTTAAATGGGAATGGTATAGTCAGGAATGCAGCCGATCTGACACCAGCAGCATCTTAACTTCACATGAAAAAGTAGCAGCTCTCCTTTTGGGGAGAACTTTATCCTCCTGATTCACAGGATGTTCCCTTAAATGCCTCTTGTGGATCTGGTTCACTGATGGATTGGCTAAATTGAAATCTAGTGGTATATCCACTGGCCTGCTGTGGCTGTTCAGCCTCACCATCAGCTGTGCAGAAAAATGGATATTGTCTCTGCTCGGTGCAGAATTCAGGGCAGTTCTCATGGCACTGGCCAATACTCCCTTAATGAATCTTATTATATATTTACTGTCTCTGGGAGTGTTGCCAATGACCTAGTTGTTTGGTGTGCCACTTGAAAAACTATAAACTGGCAGATTAAAAACATCCCTCTTGGGGCCGACCCGGTGTTGCAAGCTGTTAAGTGCGCGCGCTCCGCTGCGGCGGCCCGGAGTTCGCTGGTTCGGATCCCGGGCGTGCACCGATGTATTGCTTGGCAAGCCATGCTGTGGCGGCGTCCCATGTAAAGTGGAGGAAGATGGGTACAGATGTTAGCCCAGGGCCGTCTTCCTCAGCAAAAAACAAAGAGGAGGATTGGCGGATGTTAGCACAGGGCTGATCTCCTCACAAAAAAAAAAAAAAAAAACATCCCTCTTGGGGGCCACAAGCTGTGGAAATGGTTAAATTGTCAGGGTCATTTGTGAAGATGCTTATGGTAAGGGCCTATTCTCTGATGAGAACCAGCTGGAATCAAGCTGCCTGTTCGGTTTGCACCACCCAGATTGCCGCTGTTGCTGCCTCGATTCATTGTTGTACTGGACATGCAGCACACCCAGGAACTGGGCATGAAGTAAAGCACACTTGTTTCTGATGCAGAGGTGACCAGCATGAAAGACTGGTGACTCCTGCTAACAGTTACCTGTTTGTCTCGGTGAGGGAGGGCACATTTGATGGGGGTCCACCCCTGCTGTTCCTGACAGATTGACTGCATTGGACCTCCTCTTGGGACTGTTGGTGGTACCTCACTGCTGTTGACATTTTTTCAGGTTATGGTTTTGCTGGTCCATTCGAATCAGCCAACTCCAGCCACACCAAGTGGCCCTTGAGATTAATCTATGTAAGTCTGACAATGGTGCACCTTCTATCACAGCAGCCAGGGCTGATAGGCAAGGTATTCAGTGGCCCTTTCGTGCTCCCTATCGTCGACAAGCATTTCATATTGTTGAGTGTTGGAACAGCCTCCTTAAAATCAACTCAAAAGATATATAACTCTGCCTCCTTGACCTCCTTCTGGCCCACGTCCATTAATCAGACACTATGATTAGTGAATCCAACTGGCCTCAGTTAGGGATCATGTATCGCCCACTTCCTAGGTTATGATCAGGATGAAGGGGGTGTGAGTTTATATTGAATTTTATATTTTGAAACTTTGGCATATCATCCTGACCGTTCCTAGACATGAGGGGTCTTTCTTTCCCTTGTTAGCCACCCTAGACCTGCCTGTTTGGTACATCCTCTGGGTGGCACCCTCATCAAAAAGGGAAACAGAGGCTTCAAACTTATTCTGGTTCGGCCATTTGAATTTTCTTGTTAGACTGAATCGTCCTGGATCATAATGATATTGATCACCTGATTGAGTCAACTGCTCGCCAAGGCCCCTGAGAGTGGACCTTGTGGGCCACAGTGGGGAACATATGGCCCTCTGTAAGTTTCATAAAAATGGCCTTGGCCCTCTTGCTCTTCACCTTTCTGGATGAAAGGTCTGTGTGCGAGTAGGGGATGATTGGGAAAAAAAGGTGACGTTATAGCTACTGGAAGGTGACAGAGGATTTTGTGGTGATGAGAGGAGAGCAATGACTCTGAATCTGTGCATAGAAGACCTTAGACCTGGGAGGTGTGGTCTTTGGAAGGACATTAATGATTTTGTCTTTAGGAGCCACTCTTAGAACCTTCGTCTTGAAGGAGAATGCCCTAGTGTGGCTCTCCTGTACTGTTGGAAGCACCTTAAGTTTTACTGACTTCTGGCTCTGCTGTCCTCCTGCCAGTCAGCTCTGACATGATTTGAACACTGTTTCCCTTAACCTTACCAAGAAGTCTATTAGCAACAGCAGAAGGTGGCCCAGCTCCTTCGCCTCTCATGCAGAAAGCCTTTAGATGTCTTCCCCATCATTCCTGCAGCTGTTATTCATTCATTCCATGGGGCAAATAAATGCCACTGGTTAGTCGTGTGGACAAACAGAGATTGAATTAAATGGTCCCCAAAACAAGACTAGACTCAGTTATTGGAGCTGAGCTGGGAATCGTAAGGCCTACGAACTGACCTAGAAGCCACTTTGGAGGGACTGCCCACCTGTGCTTCCCCAACTGATGTAGAGCCCACTTGGGGGGCCCCAACAATTGTGAAAAACACTTTTTCTCTGGAGGCTCTGTGTGCATCTTGGAACTGTACTTGTTGTTTAGAAGATCTTATGTTAGGGGTGTCATAAGAGATGCTCAAGTGTTGAAGGATTATAGATCATATAGTCATCAGACAGATGTGGAGCTCAATCCCAAATGGAGCTATGCTTGGTCACTCAGAGGAGTTTCATGGAGGGGTAGCTGACTCATTGTTTATTGTGCCCTGTGGGCCATTATCTCTATCTCCAGTTAGAAAAGGTGATATGAAATTTGTCCTCGATTTTAGGTAATCAATGACACCACCTTGGCCCTGGAATGCATTCAGCCCAGGCTCAACTCACTGGCCAGGGTTGTTATGGATGACAGAATTGCAGTAGGGTTCCTCCTATGGGGCACATTGGCATCCACAGACCAGGTGGAAAGATCAGTACAGAAACTTAAGGATAAAGCCACCTTTTTATCACCACTCAGTAGGTGATAAAACTTTGGGAATCTACAGCCTGTGGATGGTATTTAAGACATGAGAATACATGAATTATCTACGGGGGAAGTATAGAATTTGAAAGGTTTGGGCCAGGTTGTGCACTTTGCCAGTAGCCCCACCTCTGCCTGGCCTGCTCTGCTCCTGCAGATCGCCCACTTGGCTCCTGAGTGAACTGCAGTTTGTCAGTCTTAACAGAAAAAGGAGGAAGAAGACTAAGCAAATGGCAAATATAATTACTGCATTGAAAACTATATGGTATTTATTATACAATGGCATGTACATAATTTGCTAAATGTTTATTTAACAATAGGCTCTCAGGTTTTGGATTTTATATTCTAATATAGGCACCACATCAGCAACCTGGCTAAGGAGGCTGTTATGTTGGTGGAGGCTGTTCAGTTTTGATTCCATATGGTCTTTTTCAGATCAGCAATATGGGAGCTAATTGTACATCCAGAAAATTTAAATTATTTTCCTCTCTCTACGGTTTTTCAATTGTTGTCAGAATTATATGATTACATTTTTGATTTTCTTTTGTTCTCTGTTTTGTTGACTCTGTTTTTTCTCTTAATTTCTAACATCTTTCCTTGGAATTTTTCACAAAGCTGTATGATGGTTAATCAGCCAATCATGAAAGGTGGCAGGAAATGCTGTCAAAGAGATTGGAGGTATGTGAGAACTCTGGAGAGTGTGGGTGCTTGACAGATTACTAGACAGTGTACGAAAAACGAGGCCACTGAGTGGGGGAGAAATGAAGAGTAGAGAGTGCAGAAGCACCCACGTGTGCTAAATGCTTATGGAGAGGGAGCAGTCAAGGCGATTTTGAAGGATGTACCCCAGGAAACTGCAGTAACTGATTTTTTTTTTTTTTTATTTATGTGATTTCTACCATACGTAAAAGTTGTCATGATTCACTAAACTTAATCTCATTTTGCATATTTACTTCAAAGGATATTTACACATTTAACAAGTACCGACGTGGCACTGACACGGTGCCAGTCACAGCTGTAACGTACCGCCTGTCTGCAGTTCATCACAGCTTCACTTTCATCAGAACGTGGGGCAGGCCTCAGGGATTGCACTTAAATCACCGAAAGGGAGAATTGGAGGGACCGTATAGAGGTTTTGGAGGTCAAAGTGCCATTTTCAGTATTTTAAAACATAAGGAAACCAAGCATTTACCCATAATAAGGCTCTACTGGCTTTTAAAAACATCTAGTTCCTTTCGTTTTGGCTATTTTATTAACTCACGTGTTGTACCTACAGGCTATATCATAATAATTAGCAGCCTTGATTGACAGCTATATGCCTGATTTTAAGCATGGGTAATGAAAACAACTACTGTTAAATGAAATACACTTGGTAGATGGAGTCTTCGAAAATATGTGATTTGTGTTGAAAAAATAAATACTATACCAGTGACGCTCTGAGATGGAAACTTTTATTTCACAGACGGGGAAATGGATGCTTAGAAGGAGTGGTTTATCTGTTCGTTCCAGGTCACGTAATTAATTGGTGGCGGTACATTGGGGCTAGAAGGGCATCCCAACAATCTGTGTTCATCAAATGTTATTGAAAAACCACCGATGTACTTTTTCCTCCTTCGTTATAACGGTGTCAAGTAATGGTATACCATTTACTTGTATGATTCTAGGAACACTTGGATGCCCTGATGTAAGCTGAGATAAAAATTATATTTTTCATCAGAAAAACTGTAGTCATTTGTCCTCTTTAAGATTTGAAACTACAACTGACATTTATTTTCATGTTTATATATCCCTTATTTACAAAATTTTCACCACACGTTGTTCATTGCCCCCTCTTACCCCCCACCCCCAGCCCCCAAGATTGGGAAAGAAAATTACCAGCCAGCCAGCTTTTCTTTCATTTATGAAGAGCTTCTCTTGCCCTCCTCAGGGTTTTAGATATGGTTCATTGGGTCTCTATTGTAACAGAAACAGACATAGATTTTTGCTTCAATGACTATTTCATCAGCTCTTAAGAGTTTAGAAAATATTGAATGACTTATAATCTTTTAAGAAAGTAGCTATTTCAGAAGCATATTCTGTTGAACTTAAAAACTTTAATTTATACCACAATAACTCAAGAAGCTCTAACTACTTGAGAAGATTTGGCTGCAAAGAAGACACTACTTTAAGTGATCCTATCCATAACAGGAGCAAAGACTTGAATCTGTCAAAATGAAGTCTCTCAAATAATTAATCAACACGTTTTATTAACTCTAATAGAGCCAGGCAGCTCTCTGTCATGTCAGTATTGTAGTGGCCTCAAAACCGGGGCTGAACATGTGCTGCGGGGTGGAATGTTCGAGCTTATCCAGTTTCACAGCAGTAGCAGCAGCAGCTGACACCATGGGGAGACAGCGCTGTCTTCAGTTCCTGAGGGTGCTGGGGTTTCCACAGTGCTGCCCAGACCTGAACTAGGTAATGGCTTTTCACTCAGTTTCTCCCTTGAAAATAAAAACGACTTCAAGAAACACTTGTGCCGCAGATTCCTCGGAAGGCGGCATTTACTCCTTAGCTGTAGTCTTGATTTTGTACCCTTTGCCTCGCTGTATCATTCAGAGCAACGCTGCAAAGAATCAAGAACAACGAAAGAAAAAGAAATCATCCCCGAATTATGTAGACAGATTGGAGGCAGTCATTCCCAGTATGCCTGTAAATGCTAAATTGAAATATTGTAGGAGGAATTTATGAAACAAGCTTAGTCTTTCTTTTGAGATCTGCAAGACACAATTTTAAAGGGATGAATGGGGAAAGTTGCATAATATTGTTTTCTCTAAAGAAAACAATTCTTTTTTATAAACCATTAGAAAAAAGGGAACCTCTGTACCAGAGAATAGACTTATTTGCATTCTATTTCTTGAATTTAACTCTTTTTGTTTCCTTTTCTTTCCTTAGAACTTAAGGTATCTCTTCTTTTGTAAACATAAAAGGCTTTATTTTAGATAGCATTTTACGTAAAATCATAACCTTTGGGCGAGCATTTCTAATTGTCTTCATCCCTTCCTCTACCTCAAATAAAAATACATAAAAAATGAATTAAATAAAAATGCCTGTAATTATCTCCCCACTTTGTTGGCATGCACGTGTGTGTGTGCACAGGCTTAGGGTAAGAAGAAGAAAATTTTGTACTTAATGGAGAGATGTAATAATGAAAGTGAAATCTTACAAGCCTTCTCCCTCATCCAAAAAACCAAAAACAAAAGAACAAAACCCATAAAATGTTCGTTGGGGACTTTAAATGAGTACCAGTTCTTATTTAATTCTTATTTAAATGAGTACCAGTCCTTAACTTGCCAGGGAGGTATTTTTTCTATAGAAATGCTTTGCTTTAAATGAAGTTAAAGTAAAACATACTTTTAGAAAATTTAAGGCAGGGATTTAACTCTTCGAGTAACTATACCAGTGGGTTGTGTATGTGTCACCATGACAGCAGGCTGACAGCCTAGGAGTCAGGATAAACGCTGTAGGTTGGATCTCACTGAAAGACAGGAGCTGTCGATGGGGATGACCTCTGAGGACAAGTCATCTTACTATAAACAGAAGGGCGTGGAAAGCCATTGGTTGGATCCAAGAGTGTTTACTCTCCAGGTCTCCTCCTAGTTAACCTGAATAACTGGACTGTTTCTGGAGCCCGAAGTTCATGCCGGAGCAAGGTGTTTTTAAGGTTACCTGGGTGTTGTTAAGAGACTATAAGCCTCTCCGAGTGCGCTGTCATCCTCGAACGGGATTTCATTCCACGGACACTGGAGAGTGGAATTTATTGGCTGTAGAACTTCACACACACACGTAAAACTCACTTCCAAATAAAACTGCAATGCGTTTCAAGTTTTCAGACTTTGCATAAGGTGAGTTTTATCTACTTTTGATTAAAGAATTATCATCATTTTTATGTTATGTGGTAAAACATACACATAACATAACATGGTAAGTATAGCAGTTGTATCTTAGAGAAAAATATTAGTTAAAATAAGTGGTTTGGATTTTTCTAAGTTTTAGCACAAGGATGATAGAAGAAATATATATGTAAAAATTGAGCCAGTAGGTCAATATAGAGAAAATCTCTAATCTGCCCTTGCTGAAACTTTTAAATACATTTTGTCTTTATAAAATTCAAATACTGTAACTACGTTATGTTAATGCTGGGAGAAATGCAGGTAATACAATAATTGATAATAAATAGATTACATTTTATTAGAAAACTTTAATTGACTTTGAGGATTTTTGCCTTCTTGGTGCATGCTGCAGGATTTGAAAAATTAATATCAGTTATTTAAATGAAAGGCTTTTTTTTCCTGGATAATTTTTTGCTTTGAAATTTTGTTCTGAATTTGGATTTTTATTAAATTTCAAATACAGTCATTTCAATGATAAGTGTTTTCTACTTTTTAAGAGAACAAATATTTCCCTCTATTTATGGAACCTTATTAGTTTTTTCCTGAAGCCATAATAGTAAGATCACATTTAATTTTAACTTCTTAAAAAAAAATCCTAAATTTCCAGTTGGTTTTACCTTCATTTGGATGTGCACTGGAACATGTGCTTTCATTAAAAAACCTTGATGTGGAAGCCTTCAGTATGCTTTGGTTTAAATTATTTAAATATTTTTTGTATCTTTGAATCTCACGAAGGAAGAGTGTGAATTGCTGTTTTGCTGCGGCAAGGGGCTGAGCTCTGGGTGAACTGTCACGTTAATTGCAGTACCTTAAAGATTTCTTTCATCCACAGCTGAAGAAAGCCCTGTGATGTGGGTGCTATTTTATTATTCTGGTGAGAAAAATTCAGGAGGAGAAAATATTCTCTAATACCAAGTGTCTGTGAGAACTGATTTACTGCAGAATTAGATTGTTTAGGGGACCTGTTTGAAGGAGGGAGGATGAATTATCACAGCCAATAAGTGTTCCTTTGGTTTCCAGGGTCTACTGGGCATCAGTCCTCACTATCCAGTTCCCTGCTCCTTTCTTAGTTGCAGTTACTTTTTTCTGAAATCCTCTGTAATTGAATAATGATGTTGCACTACCTTATTTTGCTTTTGGCGTGTTTGTTTTTTCACTGAAACTTTCCTAAGTTACTCAAATATTACTTATCAAAAATGGCAACAAAAGTAAATACCAATAACTATCTAATGCTTTGTCTTAGCGAAAAGGAGGGAAGGGGGGGAGGAAAGAGAGAGAGGCCAATTTTTAAATCTCTGTTTGATTTTTCTCTTTCCTCCTCCAAGTTCTTTATAAATTACTGTTATTAGAATTTTCAAAATGGTGTGATCTGACTTTTTGAGCTCGTAGGCACCTGCAGAAGGAGGGTGGTTGTGTGTGTGGGGCAGTCTCCCATTTTGCTTTGGGGAAATGGGACAAGCCAGTTTGGAAGGTAATGCAGCTGTTGAAGAAATACAAAAGCCAGATGACTTCATAAGTGCGTATTGAGGAAACCAGGATAAATTGTCCTTAGAACCTGCTCTCAGAAAGCCATTTTAATTAAGGTCAAAGAGGAAAAAATCGTTAAGTATATCTCAATTATTTATTAGGCTCACCTAGATGAGACCTCACTACAGATAGACCTACTCTATAATTCCTTTTCTCTTTAGCCCTTGGATTTAACCGCTGTGTGGCCTCGTTTTACATTGAGACTGCAGAGGGTACTTCATTCTTTATGATAGACAAATATTTAGGGCCACAAAAACTGTGAAGTTACCTGACTGAATTTCACTTCCATCTAAAGGATCAACTTCTGCATTTAAAAAGGCTTGTAATAAAGAGCTTAGCTTGTACTTGAGGTTACACAGTTAATGGGACTATTTCTTCTTACACATATTTGTGTATGTGAAATACGTTTCCCTGGGAACCATTTTGTCTTATGCCCTTAGCTTGAGGGTAATACAAATTGTTACTTCAATTTGGTAGAAAATCTACTCAAACAGAAATTGCATAATTGGTGTTTTTTAGTGTGTAAATTATGCCACAATCTGTATTTATTAACTCTGCTAATGTAGAATTTCATTTTAGGATTAAAACCTGAGTAAAGATGATATATAAGCTTTTTATAACAATGCTTATACAAGATGGATTTAATATAAAACTACTTTAGAATAGATTTTAAAACTCAAAAAAGGGTGCTAAAATATTGTAAAAAATATCAGATTAAAATCCAACATGCTGCAAATACATTTTTTCTTATTGTATATAGTTTAATTTTAAAAATAAAGAACTTGATGCCAGCACCCCAGAATTTTCTCTTTCTAAAAGCTGCTATTTTAATGGAAAATCAAGAACTTAAAATTTACAAAATTTGAAAATGGATCTGTCTTTATATACTTCTTTTATCAACATGCTGTGCCAGAAATATTTACATCATATGTAAATTAATCTACAGGTCTTCAGATTAATCTACAGATATATACAGATATATGCTATTCAATTTAAAATTGCCTTAAACATTTTATTGTTTACGTTCTATCCATCAATTTGTTTTTAAAGTTAAAGAATTTCTCAATTTTCCTTAAGAGTTATGGTGATACCTTTGGGCTCATTAGGAGAATTTTTACATATTTGTTGAAAATATCTTTTAAAGTTTATATATGTATTCAAACTTAAGAGATTTTTAACAGAAACTTTTACTAAAGTTATTACATATAATTCAACACATATATTAATAAACCAGACCATCTCTATATTAATTATTGTTTAAATTGAAAAGGTTAGTTATCAGTTATACCTAATAGACAAATGATGTTGGGTGCACTAGAGTATGTTACACAATGATTGATATTTGTGCTTTAAAATAAATGATAGCTGATCTCTGCCTGTGGCCATATTCTTTTGAAGTGTCACGACTAAGATGAGCTGAATTTGTTAAGTGGTGGAGGGCTGCATTGTCTGGGGGCCTGTTGTGCCTGGCAGATCATGATAAATGGGGAAGTTTTTCTTAACCTTGTGGCCAAAACATTCCAAGATCTAAAAAAAGAAAAAGAAAAAAAACCCAGCAAGATATAGAGATGTTGCTAAAAACATTAGCAAGATTTCTCTATTTAGGGGGATAGAGTCAATTCTTCAGATTATTTTTAAAGCATTATTTGTGTGAATTCATAAATCTTCAGTTGAAGGGAAACCCGAAGCTGAAGGGTTTGATATTTAATACTGGTGAAATTCTTCTTTCCCGGCTCAGTGAGAAAGTGTACAGTAGAGTCAGCAATTTAAGTTTAATTGCAGTGGATTCTACCAAATTAACATTATACTCATTAAGTACTAGGTCTTGGTTTACAATGAATATTCCATTTTGTTCTTTTGTTGTTTTAATACCATCTGTCTTGTGACACCCAGGACTGCAAAGAACTATGTAAACAAAAAGTATAAAGGAGACCAAGCTATATGGGTAAATATCTGTTAGATGTTTATACAGCACAGTTTGTGAGAAAAAAATCCTTTTAACATTTATCATATTTGTGCAAAGTATTACGGCTGAACAATCCAGTCTTGCTTCCAAACTTGGCAGAGTGGGGGGACTTTCATATGAGCTGTAACGGGATACGGTAAGGCATCTTATGGTCCATTTCGTGGCATTTTAAGTACTTTGTTACCTTTGATATAGTCCCTGTTGGGTAGTAGTGAAAAAACATACCATTAGGAGTTTCAAATTTTCCTGAATATTTCACGTAGTATATGTGGAGTTTATGGCAGGTGACAAAGGACAACGGCATAATTAAGGAGAAAGTGCGGTTCAGAATTCTTGAAAAGCTTATGTGGTTTGACATTTGATTTAGTGCGTATAAACTGTACATAAATAATTATGCTTTGTTTCCCTGAGTCATTGTTACTAAGTTGCTTTTTAACTATATCCAACCTTACAATGAACTCTGAAATAATTTGAACGCCATTGTGATAGTTGTAGTTGATGTAGAGTTATAGCCTATAGGATTTTTTACGTTTAGAACGTACTTCTTCCCCGGTGTGCGAGTTTGTATAACCCCCCGCCCGCAAACCTGGGATCTGGAAGGCCCCTGCATTAAAGGCGAGAAATCAAGTAAGATCTTGCCTATGGCAGTTCAATACTAGAGGGTAAAATAATTTCCACATCAGGTTTTTAGTAGTGGATTTTCATGTATTAACCCTCTAACTCTACTATTAGTGTATACGTTTATTTTGTTTACTGTTGCAGTTACAGAGTATTCAATTGTATCTTTGTACTTTATCTGTGTATGGCAGTTAAAGAAGAGGTATAGCAATTTTTCTTTGGACTGAAGTAGACGCAGACCTTCAGTGATGCAGTTAAGTTCTCTCACTTTTATCGTAAATAAGTGGTAGCGTGGGCTTTTGGAAACTGATGCTAGGTGTTATGGGGGAGAAGCTTGGGCAAGCAATGACAAAGAGATGGAAAAGGGATATCCTAAGAAAAAAGAGGAGTAAAGAAACTTTCCTAACTCCATGAAAAGGATTTCAGAAATGTATGTATTTTAGCTGCAAGATTTTTGTTTCTAAGGAAGAATGACACTTTATAAAAATAGTTTTAGATTATTTAGTAAGTAGATTTTTATAAAGTCTATTTCTAAGACTTTAACTTTTTGGCCAGTGTTTGGCAAAATGGCATTTTATTTTTTGGTAAGCCTCTCAAATTTGTATGGGCATATTAAAACAGAGATATATTTTCAAAGACTCTATGTGACAACTTTTGTATTCCAAAGATTTTTCTTGTGCTTTGAGTTTGTAGAGGTCAAGAACTGAACTGTAACATATGTGAAAAATGTAAAATAAGTTTTGTTGAGAAATGTGGAGACATTTTAGTTGAAGCCAGTTTAGATAGTATCTCTCTGTTTGTATCTGCATGAGACTAGCAGCATAGCGATTCTGTGCTGATCTTCTCAATATAAATTATATTTACTTGGCTGCACAAATAATCATAGGTTATCACATAAACGTGTGCATCTTATGCTAAGTACTAGAGTGGTATTAATTTGTAAACATTATATTCAGAAAATGAACATATATTTTCTTTCACTACTCTAGGTAAATAAACAATAACTTTTGGCAAAGGCCTCTATTGTAAAAATTATATATTTTTTTATAATTTGTTTATAATTATATATTATATATTTTGAAATTGAATATTTCAACTATTATTATTTTCACTCAATTTTTAGATTAATTCATATATCTGATTTTATATTTTCTTAGTTATGTTACTATGTGCATTCTGAAGTAAAATAGAAAAAGACATATTTTAATTCATATTTATTTAATGCTGCTGACTAGAGAAGAGGGGGATCTGGGGAAACCCATCCAACTCTATCAGTTGGTTCAACTAATTGAAAAAAATTAAATGTGTAAAAAGGATTATCTAGTTGAGATATATTAAATGAGAGCATAATTTACATTCTAGAATAAAGCTAGAATAATTATAAGAAAATACTTTTTAATTCCATTATATAATTTAAAATTCAAATATGACTGACTTCTAAGTATTAGAAAACAGAAAAAAAGTCACATAACATTGATATTTCAAGAAGTCTCTTATTTTCACTAAATCAGAACTTAAAGGTAATTAAAGTTAGCTACTCATTCTCAATCAGACAGTTATTTACAATAATTTTATGCAACCCAGTCATAAAATACATTTTATAAAGTATACATTAATACAAGACTCTAGGCATTGACACCCTATAGTATTTGTAAAAATATTGTTTATTCAGTCAGATTCACATTTTATAGAGTATTCACATTTGAAATACAGCCAAAGCTGGCAATCTAAATTATTGTTGTTGACAGTAATTCTGTATCAATTTCTGTATTGACGGAGAGTTTTGCATGCAATAATCTACAATATAATTTGCATTTGGGGGACAAATTTTATTTTTATATCTATCTTTTTATCCATTGTTTTCCTTAAACCATAATGCATTCAAATCTAATTTACGTTGTGTTTCCTATACAGTCCAGTGAAGAAATAAAGATTGTCTTACATACCACCCATAAAAATGTATATAATAAAAATGCGTGTAAGTTATTCATTACATCAGCAAACCTTCACTGCTGAAGTTTTCATCTTGAATTTATAGTTGCAGAATTGATCTTTTATTATCATAATATAGTATGTTTTAAGAATTAATCATTAAAGTTCATTTCAAAACAAAGTGAAGTTACAAAAGAGGTCTTTTCAAATGTCTTCTTCCATTATTCCAACCTTTACATTTTTTTATCATCTTTAATTTTTCAGGACTTATAAACAGCAAGATTAAGTAGAAAATAATTGGGGTAATTGGTTCCAGCTTTATTAGAAGATGGTAGATGGGATAAAAAGAAACTTGTTCTTCTTTGCATTTTTTTTGTGAGTTAATTCTGTTTTTCCTCAAAAGATTGTAAGCTTCTCAAAGCACCTAGTGATTATAGAATATGAAAAAATTTAAGATGATGTTTATACTTCAATTTCTTGGTCATAATGCAAAACATTCTAGAGATTACATTTTGTGCATATTTTTTCCAGACGTTTAAAGTATTAATTATTGTGAATACCAAATCCCAGATTCTTTATAATTAGTTTACAAAGTGCAATTTATGTTACTCATGTACATACAGCCTAAAAAACTTGAAGAATGAATGGTGTTGTGAAATAGGAACAATAATGTTTTATAATGGTTTAACTAATGAAATATTGTTGACCAGTCTTTTCTTCCCCTTTATTCTGCTTTATTTTCTCTCGACACTTAGCACTGATGACATTACGTGTTTTATTTACCTGTTTTCGCACTTATTGTATGTTTCTTCCACTAGAATGCATGATCCGTGCAGGCAGGCTTTTGTTTGTCTAGGTCAGTGCTGTTCAACAGAAATATGGTGCAGGCCATATAGGTATTTTAAATATTTTAGTAGCTGTGTTAGAAAAGTAAAAGGAAATGGAAGACATTATTTTATTTAACCCAGTATATCTAAAATTTTATTTCTCAATATAAAAAATATTGAGATATTTTCTGTTTTATTTTTTCATACTAAGTCAGTCTTTGAAATTCAGAGTGCCTTTCACTCTTACAGCACGTCTCAGTATAGACTAGCCACATTCAAGTTCTAAATAGCCACCTGTGGCTAGTGGCTACTGTGTTGGACGGCTCAGGTCTAGTTCATCTCCATGCCCAGAAGGGTACCTAGTATACTGAGGCATTCAGTAAAGGCTTATTGAATGAACGGATCCTAATATTTCAGACATAAAACAACAACAAAAAGACAGAAGCTGTTTTTCACATTAGACCTTTTTTGCAGTTTTGGGGGGGTATTGGTGGTGGCGGTGGAGGTGAGAGGTATTAGGATAATTTCTTCAAAACTCCATTTTACTTTGCTTATATGGACTTTAAATGTTACTAGTGCTTTGTAAAACCTGGTTACTTCAGTAGTCCAATTTAAAAGATTTGCTTAACGGCTGATGTATTACAAGAAGTAACTAGTGGGTTCTTTATGAATTGTTCCATGGAATGTTAGTTCCAACTCCTAGTTTTAAAACAACTTAATAAAAGCAACTGGCAAGGGGCCAGCCTGGTGGCGCAATCAGTTAAGTGCACGCGCTCCACTGCGGTGGCCCAGGGTTTGCGAGTTCGGATCCTGGGCGCTCACCGACACACTGCTTGTCAAGCCATGCTGTGGTGGCGTCCTGTATAAAGTAGAGGAAGATGGGCACGGAGGTTAGCTCAGGGCCGGTCTTCCTCGGCAAAAAAGAGGAGGATCAGCATAGGATTTTGGCTCAGGGCTGATCTCCTTCACACACACACAAAAAGCAACTGGCAAATCATAAGCGAGAAAGAAAGGCTTGATGTATAGCATTCCGTGCTAACTCCAGCCCTGTTAGCACTAGCTGTGGGACACTGGACGAGTGGTTTAACCTATTTGAGCCTTAGTTTTATCACTTGTAAAAGGAAGATTTCATCCATCATACCTGTCTTCATAGATTAAATGAGATTACATATATGCAGAGTCCAGCACAGTGTGCAAAAGAATAATTGCTTAATAAATGGCAGCCATTATTATTATGATGCAATAAAAAATTGAACTTTTAAATATTAGGATGTTTTGATCTTCATTTTAAACATTTTAGTTTATGTTTTATGAATTTTAGGTTCTTGGCATGTACTGGCTAAAATGCCCTCATAGACCTGGATTTGAAGTTTTTTACACAGCTTGCTTGCAGATTAATGTTTCTGGTTCTCAGTAGTATCACCTGTGAATTGGGGAAAAATAGCATCTACCTAAGCCTTGTGCCTGGCATATAGTAAACACTCAGAAATTTTAGCTATTATTCATTCATTCATTCAAAAAATTCAGTGTTTTGATATATGTGTGTTCATTACATACTAATAGTTATTTTCTTAAAATAGTTAAACTTTTATTCTTTTTTGTCTTGTTTGATTTTGCATGTACTTTTATAACATTAAGTAGGCTTAAAATTCACATTAGTGCAGCCAATTAGATGCATTTAGCACTATTCATCTTTTCCCTCTTGACATATTTTTTGCCCACCTCTTTGTGTGTTTTATGAAAACTAGGATTTGAATTTAAATTATGGGCATGAAATTCTGCCTCGTTTCTTGGCTAGCTTGTTTCAACTTTATTCAAAACAAATTCAAAACTAAATTGATGGTCCTTGGAGACAGAAGACTCTGTATATTTTGTAAGAATATTCTTTATTCTGTAACGTGTATGTTTCAGCAGTCACCACCTAATGAAGTGTTGTTGAGCTCTCAAATGGGAGCGTGTGTCCACATTTAGGTAAAACTGTCCATTTGGCTTCTAATTCTGTGACAAAGACACTATAAACATATAAGTTTCATAATGATTCATTTAACTTTTCTCCATCAATTCAGAAATAAGATAGGATTTTGAAGTATTTTAAAGAAATCATAAGTTAACATTTTTTTTGGTCTTTGGTATGACTAAAATTTCTTTTCAAGGACAGATTAAAAGGTAAGATCATATTCTACTTTATACTTTGCTTCAATCAACAACAATATTCTGCCAATTCTGTCTCAGAAATGTCTGTCATAAAGGTCCCGTCAGCTCTCTCCCCATGACTCCTTGTCTTAATTCAGGTCTTCACCATCTCTCACCAATGTATTGAATGACTCACTTAGTAAACCAGTGTATGGGGAGTGTCTTAGTCCATTTGGACTACTCTACCAAAATATCACAGACTAATTTACAAACAACAGAAATTTATTTCTCACAATTCTGGAGGCTCGGAAGTCCGAGATCAAGGCGCCAGCATGGTGGTGTCTGGTGAGAGCTGCGTCCTGGTTCATAGCCAGCACCTTCTCGCTCTGACCTCACTTGGTAGAAGGGCTATGGGGGTCTTTTTTATAAGAACGTTAATCCCATTCATACAGGCTTCACCCTCCTGATCTAAGCACTTCCCAAAGGCTCCACTTCCTAATCTTTGGGGTTAGGATTTCAACACGTGAATTCTGGGGTGATACAAACATTCAGACCATAGCAGGGGGCATCTGCTCAAGGCTTGGGATGTAGTGATGTACAAGACCATTGCCATTTCTGCTTTCATGGAACTTCTACTTTCTCTTCTGTTGCATTAGACTCTTACCTGTCTTCAGCCCTCACCTTGCCCCCTTCCACACCATCTCTACCCAGTCTGTTTCTTAAAACTCTTCAAAGATCTTGTTCACCCAAAGATTAGATTCCAAATTCTTTACCATTTATAAGGTCTTCATAATACGGTTCCTCTGGCAAACCCCATGATGTTGAAATACCTACCTTTCTCCAAAGTTAGTCTTTGAGGCCCATATCCTTTAAGACTCAGTTCAGAAGTCACTTCCTTTGTGGCCGTCCCTTCTTCCTTTGACTGCAGTAGGTTGTCCTCTGAATACCCACAGCACTGCATAGACCTCTCCTATAGTAGTCATGGTATCCTCAATATTATTCTTTCCTCATTTGACCATGGATGAACTGAATGAAACCCCTGAAAAGAATCACTTTGAAGAATGCATAGCTAAAAGAATATCTGTATCGACTTCAGTCCTTCATCATGTACTTGTTAAGCGTTAGCTGTGAGTCTGGAACTCTGTAGGTACTAGATTACTAGAAAGTAGTCAATAGATGTGCTCTCTGCCATCAGTTACTACGTGGAGAATAAATTAACGTAATTGGAACTTTCTGGTTAGGTTTTTGGAGAAGGATGCTTTGTAAAGCCATGGGTATTAAAGAAAAACATTCTTTGTTTTTTAAACCACAGGAAGCTTGTCTGGTTCTGAGCCTTGCTTGGGAGTATATGTCTAGTTTGCTGTGTGGTCTGGAGCTTGTTCAGTCAGGCCCCAAGTCACATCATCATAGTCTTGAGGAAAGTGACTTCACTTTGAGGTGATTTCTGCATATTCATTGGGCAGTTCCTATTGTTTCTGGTGATGAATCAGGGAGGAAAAAAGGGTTTATTCTGGTATCCTTCTCTTTTAGTTCTTATTTTTCTTGGACAAATTTTTAATGGACATAAGACTTTTGTGGGTTTTGTAGTGAATTTTATGTTTGTGTTTTAAGAAAGGTATCCCTTTTTTCTCCTTTCCTTTCCTTTTCTTTTCTTTTTTAACTAATTACTCTTGAAAACATTTCTTCACCCTTCCATCTCATGGTGCTGAGTTCCATGTTCAGAGCATAGAAGGGACATAATAGGACAGGGATGGTAACCTCTTTGCTCATCAGTTCTATTTTCATGTTGTATAAATGTAAACACAGGATGCAAAAGAGAGGACAGTTAATCAAGCAAATAGTTGATTTACCAGATTATAAAAATGTCTAGGCTTAGAATTGAAAGCAAAAGACATAGATTTTTGAAAGTGTAGGCGTTTTTTGTGTGTTTGATTTTTAAGCATTCTTCTGAGTCAGAGGAGGAAAGAATTGCTTTGTGAGCTGGAAAGACAATGCTGCATCTTTAAAATTCAAAACTTGGTCTTAAATGATGCCATTCATATTGCAGTTCACACCCCTGGTATGTGCCACAGTGAATATTCAGTGGACTTATTTTTCACTTCCACGCTACATACTAGAATTTAAAGCCTCGGATTCTGTAGGCTGCATAGATAGATTTTGGCAGTATAAACGCCTAGAGTATATGACAGTGGCCTTGTAAATGTATATTGTTCATGCTACATATTCTAAGGGATTTTTGAAATTGAGTCTACTTTGTATATAATATACCATTAAGACCATAATAACCAGATATAAGTATCTATGCTTGAAGATAAATTATGAAAGGCCGTGGATTTGTGCTTTACCTTTTTTAGAGAATGTGTCACACACTATGGTGCTAAATGGGTAGCATGTCCTAGAAGTAAAGGTTATTTTCATTCTTTACCTTTTGTGGGTTAAAAACCACAAAGTTGAAATATAGTCAGCAAAATGTACTGCAAATATATGTGAGAAGTCTGTGAGCAAGGCTGAAACTTAATTGATATGGTGAGAAATATATAAAACATACAACCACTGGATTGAGAGAATGAAAATTAATATATGAATGTTTTAGCTAATGCTGCGCTTTGCCCCCAGAACCTGGTGTTTATTATGGTGCGCTTTAGTGGGAGACAGAAAAGGTATCAATTGGAAAAACATTTCTTAGTGAACTGAGAACAGTATGGCTTTCTAGTTCCTAAGTGGGAAACCTGGTTCTTTGGTTTCTTTGTTCCTAGTTAAGCTGGTCCCAAGCTATTTTAGCTGAACATTTTACATACTAATGGATTCTAGGGAAGTGCCTTTGGCAGCTGTTCATGGGATAATAATGAAATACACTATTTAGTGTATTTCACTATTACATGAAGCAGGCATGGTGCTGCTGTAAAACGTGGGAGTATTTTATAGAGATCTTAGTGAGCAGAGCTGTATTTGCTTTAAGTTTAACAAGTGTGTGAACCTGAGTGAGGAAGTTGTATTTTCCTATGAAAATAACTGGTGCTCTTTTCTTATAGGTGAAGAAAACGTGCACAGAATCAGATGTTTCAGAACCTCAGAATTCCAGGTACGGTAAAATAAAGGCCAAGACTCTGCTAAGAAAAATTGCAACTCTGGAGAACTAATAAGATGCTATACTCCAGATACTACTGTGATTTGAAACACTGAGTATCTTTAAGAACTTATCTGTATGGGAATTATTTATGATACTGGCTAGGGTGCCGTTAATCTTACTATTAATAAAGAGAACACTGATTGAAGTCAACTTTAAAGACTAATAGTAGAAACATCTCTAGAAATACTTGAAAACGTGTTCCCTTAGCATTCATTATTTTATGTCCACCCTCGTTTTTCCTTCTAATCTCTTCTTATAATGTATTCACATCTGAAATTTTGCCAGAAACTGAATAACTTTCAAATCTATGTTTACCAAAAAAAAAATACAATAGTTAGTTTTCACTCAAACGTTGCTAGATTTTGAGAATGCTATCAAATTGGAAAAATCAAAATTAACTTGGCATTCTCTTTTCAGTTATTTAGAACCTATGGAAATGATGAATTAAAGTGGTCAGGCCATGATATACAGGAATTGAGCACCATTTAGTTGTTTGTGGTTGGACCAGATGTCCAACAGATTTTTTTTAGGCCTACACATTCTCATTTCAAAATTCAGGCCTCAATTAAGTGGATAAGTGAAAAGTATTATAAATACCATTACAATAAAATAATAAAAAATAATATGATATAAATGATATAACTTAACCTCTTGCATTGAGAAATTGTATGTAATGTTGAGATGTTATTTCGTCCTACACCCTCCACCATATGATGGCTTTAGTGATATTCTTGGTACAATCAAACAATACAGCTCTAGGTAAAATGTTAGTGACCACCACGTTTTCCTTTTGGAGAACAAGTGTATATTATGTACTGTTCATTTACAGTTTGAGTAACTCTGCCCTTGTTTTATTTAGTATGATATTCCTATAATTAATTCCTGTACATATTACATTAAAATGATTGTATGTGGTCTTTTCTTTTGGATCATCAAAAATATATAATATTATATAGGATTTTTGACATTTGATCTTTGTCCTTTATAATTAGGTATCAAAATAGACCAAATAGTTTTAGCTTATTGGAGCATTAGGAAATGGAAGAACCGTTAAATTTTTTCCTACAAAGCAGAGTAATTCCAGGATGCGTGGAGAGAAGGAAAGGCCCACGCTCTGTTCCTTGTGGGCATTGTCTTCCTCATCACCTTGCTGACCTCTATGAGTGACCTACCTGTGACTTGTCATTTAAGTAATTAGATAACATTTGCAAGCAGCTGCAATATAATTATCCTTATTATTAATATATCACATCAAAATTTCTTATCCTTGAGGCCACTCAGGATTTTTTGGACAAATAGTGTTATGCTTGAATAAATTTTAAACAAGCAGAAAGCTACCAGAGTTGTTCAGTGTTCACAGCTGATATCAATAGAGAAGAAACAGCGAGTTCAGAGCTCAGTGTATTTAAACCCGGAATCGTTCTCTTTTATCTAGCAAATCCCAGCCCATATGGCCTTAAAAGTACAATTTTATTTTTAAGGTAAATACTGATTATTTTTAAAAGACTGTTTAAAATATATTTTGTTATTTTATAATATATATTATAAATATTATTTTAATATAATATATTAGTATGATATCTAATATACATATCAGTTGAAGAGTGTCTTGACTTCCTGGAAACCAGGAGTTGGTCACCATGGATTAGCTGCTTCTAAAAGTTTCCTAATCTATAATTTAAATGGGTAAAATTAGACAAATCAATTTGTAAGGACTCTAAAGTTCGTGATATCAGAAACAAAAAAACAAATAAAAAAATCCTAAAATAAAATCTGAGATGGAAACACCCTCAAGATGACCTGTAATCATTTATTGGTTCCATGTTGCACAGACATTTTGGTAGTGGCTGGTCTCTTGTCCTAATGTCTGGTACAAGGTTAGTCTCCACACCCTAGTAGTGTCCGTAACAGAAAGATGTGGCTATTCTTGGATTCTCTATTTATTCATGGATATTAGGTCTGGGAGTGCCAAAACGGCACTTAGTTAAATGCAATGATGGAATGCCAAGAAGAGAATAAAGATATGCTAAAGAACATTCTGCACAAAAAGGATACAATAACTTACTGAATAGTCAACAAATCAAAGAATGCCAAATATAGTATTTATTATATGCATGTACTGAGGTTCAGTTTTTATAACCTATCAAAAAAAAAAAGAAACCCATACCAAAATGCCTTTATTGCAGACACTGGGCAGCATTACTTTAGCATATACATGTATCAGTACATTCTTTCTTGCTCATTAAGAACCACAAACGTTCATATATTCTCTCTCTCTCTCCCCCCCCTTCCTCCCTCCCTCTCTCTCTCCCTCTCTCCCTCTCTCCACCTCCCCCTCTCCCTTCCTCCCTCCCTCTATACCCCTCCCTACACTCCATCCTTCCTTCCTTCCCTCCCTCCCTCCCTCCCATCTCCTCCTTAGGGTGTGTGTGTGTGTGTGTGTGTGTGTGTGTGAGAGAGAGAGAAAGAGAGAGATTGATTGATTCAGATTGAGATTTGAAGCCTGGGGCGGCTAGGTAATTCTATTCTAAACAAATCTCAAGTAAAGAACTGAGCTCAAAATGAAATTCTGTATCAGCGTAAAATGCATGTGAGCTGGAGACCCACTGCCTTATAAAATGCTGCCTCACTTGGAACCTAAGCTACTATCATTCATTTATTTAGCTAACTTTATAGTGTGTTGGTTTTGGATTTGAGCAGATTAGAATGAATGCAGATGGAAAGTGTTTTTACAGTAGGGAAGTAATTAAATTGTGTGTGGAGACTGTCAGGAAAATTCTTGGAGTGACATACGTGTATCAGCAAATTCTTTGTCTCACTTGGCCTTAATTCTTCTTTTGGAAAGAAACACTTGGACTGCAGATGGTAGATTGGGAAAAAGAGAATTTACAAACCCATGCCATATAAGGAAGGTAAAAATGTCTCCCTAGAAATCATGTTATGTGTATATGCTAAAAGTCAGACGTTGGAGACACTATTTTCTCAGTTTCAAAAAACTGTATTGAACTTGATATCATATGGAAAGGGATATAATGTACTTCTTAGAAAAATTGACGTTTCTTAAATATATTTTTTTTATTTTCCTTTGTGTTGCTAACCATGTCCAGAATATAGTATTGTTGGCCTTTGTTCCTAAAACTGTTAGCCATAAAATGGGTACATGAGAAAACTAAAATTTATATTTTTCTCATGCTTTATCTTACCTTAAATTAAGTCTGTTATTAGATAAACCATCTTAAAATATAAACTGAAATATCATTTTTATGTTGATTTTGTTTTTTCTGTGTTCTTGGTGGCTTTATTTGTGTGGATTTGTGCTCATTTGAGCCATCACTGAAATTACATGGTTCTTGTTTAGTTGTAATATAATAGATAGCTCCTCACGGAAGTTTCTATGAGCCTCAGTTTTTTTTTTTTTTTTTTTTTAAGTCTTCTACCTTCAGTCCTCTTCATTTCTGATGTGAGATGAGGAAGTAATTTATTTCATTCTCTAATTGCAGTCTTGATGAGTCTCGTGGAGTGCCTACCTGTTGGAATAGTCCATCACGCCCACGTGATTTCTTGGTGATCTTCTGTTTCTGTTTCTTTTTCCTTTTTGGGCCGATAACTAGTAGAGCGTTTTCAGCAAGAAGAGATCACAAACATAGAAAGGAAATAAAACTCAAATCAGGCAATTTTGTTTTGTGCTAGTTCCGGTAATTATGGAGTAAATGGAAATAAAAATTTTGGTGAAATTGGGCTGTGAAGTGACTTCTAGGAAACATACCAGTTATTTCCTGTTGCTGCTTCATCTCGTCCTGGCTACAGCACTGCCAGCAGGTTGCGGTAAGCAGATCTAAGGGAGAATATTAACACGTAGGAACTACTTGCGGTCGTATGAGCGAAGATGATGGTTTTTCCACGTGGAGAGTGAAGAGATTCTGTGGGTCATGGTGACAGTGGACTCTTCCCTGCTTTATTGGTTAGAGAAGTTGGGTTTGCCGAGAACTTAATGATTGCCTGAAATCAGCCGAGGCCTTAGCTGTGTCTTCTTGACCTGGTCTGTACTAACTGTACAGTTACCCGGAGAAACACACAGGATGGTTCAGCTTTTAAAGAGGCATTGGAATTAGTCTCAGTTTACTATCTCATATTGAAGTGAGCCTCAGGAAGCTCATCTATTCAATGTGTATGTGTAGAAGTTTAAAAAATGCAACTAATTCATCTTATGTAAATAGTTATGATTTGACAATGTTATATTTTAGGTATTAAGTTATACGTGGTTATACAGTTGTGCATGGTTATTTGTTTGTAAAATAATTGTTGCAGCACTTCCAGCAAACTGAAGTGTGTATCTATATATAATTGCCTGTCAAAAAATTAAATATTATATTGTTTTCATAGCAGTGAAAGCTGAGGGCGCCTTTGGGAAAACACACATAGTATTTCACTCTGTCAAATCAGAGGTCCATTTGGCCCAATAGTCGGTCGCCAAGAAGCATCGAAAATCATTACTACCAGGGTGTGTTTCCTCAAACTTGAAAATTTCAAGATGTAGTTCCAAAAAACTTGGATTCTCCCAGTAACACAGTCTCGCTGTACTGCCCATGGAATTCTGTAACCATTTCTCAGACTTTGTTACATTGTTATCATGTACTATCTTTTTGACTAATGAACCCAGAAAATTACTAATTATAATGCAAATTAATTAATTCCTTCTAGTTATCTAAAACCACGTCTTTCAAGTTAGATGATATACTTCCCCTGAAAATGATAGAAGACTGATAGATATTCTGAGGGTGTGAGGTAATTCTTTTGTTTGGGTATTTGAAGATCTAATCAAGACTCCGTCTATATATTTAGTAAACCTGAGTCGTAGTATAACGTACTCTTTTTTGTCCCCATTTGGAGAGTGTTGTCTCATTTCAAAGCCTGGCCTCATGTGGACACCTCTTTAGTCTCTTCATCGTTTTGGCTAGCTTTCACTGGAGCTTTTCTGAATCGATTTCGCCTTTTCTGGTCTGTGTTGATAGATTCCTGCAGGTGTGGAGCAGCTGGGGTTCTGAACAGGAGTGGATCATGTGTTCCATTGTGCTGTTAATCGTCTCCTCAGTATCTGGGATATCTTGACCCTGTTGGTCATGGTGGCATAGTGAGCTGATTTCTTCAAATAATTGTCTGAGTATCTGCTAAATCCCTGGTATCAGTGATAATTGAAGAATTAAGGAAAAGTCTCAAAGCAGATGATTGTTTCCTCAATGCTTTGTCATCCATATGCCCGGTGAGGCCTTTCCTCTAATTCTTGGGAACTCCCGGTAATTTATCTTTCTTAGCCAGCATGGATGAATAAATGAGAGCAAAAGAACACATGTGCAAGACCCTCACACATTGTTGCTCGCAGAAGAGTTGCTGATTATCTGTTTAAAACTGAACAAGACTGATCCTTAAGCCCAGGAAGACAGAAGAGTAGGCTTAACTAAAGGGAAGATCCTCACTGTTGACACTCTTCACTCACATACATGTTTTTAGCCTATTCTTCCCCATTTTCACATCCCTAGGTCTTATTCTTGATCTTTCTGCTTTCCTTTCATTGCATGTTTTCTTGCGTATAATCTCTGTTCACCACTTTTGACATGGCCCACGACGCCTAGCTGCTCTGGCCGCTTCCTGCTACTCCAGCCTCCGTTTCAGTGAGGCCTGCCCCCGTAAGGTCTGCCTCACAGATGCACTGCTCCTCCTTCCACAGATGCTGGACACTCCTTTTGTGCTACCCTCCCCCTCCCAGCTTTGCTCATCTCCTTGATTTTAACTCATCCTTCAGATCTCTGCTCAGTCTTCTTCCTCCGGGAAGCCTTCACTGGCTAGCCAACTGGTCCAGTCCCACTGTCATGTGGCCCCATAGCACCATCTGCTTCTCTTTCAGAGGTGCCTCCTTTGAGTAATGCCTGCTTCATGCACTACATTCAGCTCCACAAGGTTAAGGATTATGTCTGCTTTCCGTAGTTCACTGTTGCATCGTTAGTACACAGCACAGGGCCTAGCACTTGCAGGTCTGCAGCACCTACCTGTTAAGTGAATGAATAGCATCCTAATACACAAATCCAGCTTGCAGTCTCTCCTGGAGCATCTCTTGTAACCACAAATTCCTAGTGTAATTTTTTTAGGGATTTCTCTCTGCCATCTCAAACTCCACTTGTAAAAAATTATGATTATTCCTTTCCCTCTCCCAGGATCTTTTCTTTCCAGTGATAATTCTCTCAGTTGTCCTGCCTCAGAACTTGAGAGCAATCTTTGACTTATTCCTCTCTTTCCTTTCCCAAATCCTGCTGGTCATCAAGTTGTATTTAACTTTCCTCTGCTATGCTTTGAACCTCTACATCCTCCCCCTCCCGCTGCCACTACGAAAGTTCAGGCTTTTGTTACCTTACCTCTGAATTAATACAACAAATCCCCATGTGGCTTCCTTGGATATAGACTTTGACTTTCTATTCTGCCAGGCTGTCAGACGAGCCTTTCTTAACGACACTTTCTATTTGAGATTGCCCTGTTGGTTGATCAGACGGAAAATGTTTAGGAGACATCTAGAGTATACACAGAAGCAGGAACAAATTACCTTAAAAATAAAATCGTGTGCAAATGGTAAAAATGAGGACATAACACTATTCATGCCTAATTTCTGTCTGCAAGAAGTCAGAAATTATCTGGGATACCTGTTATCTGTTCTCCTGTTGCCCTTATTATGGTATGTTAGCTGTTCGTTGAGTTCCATTTCACATTCTTCCTTTAGTTCCAAGCTGACGTAAGAGTACAGTCATGTGTCGCTTGATGACGGGGCTGCATTCTGAGAAATGCATTGTTAGGCGATTTCGTTGTTGTGCGAACATCACAGAGTGTACTTACACAAACCTAGATGGTATAGCCCGCTACACACCTAGCATATATGGTACTAATCTTATGGAACCACTGTCATATATGTGGTCCATCATCGACAGAAACATTATGTGGCGCATGACTGCATACACATCTAACACAGGTCTTAGAATGTACATTTCAGAAAAAAATATATACCAGTTACGTAGGTACCTTGATTTTCATTCTTCCCTTGTCCTGTCCCCATTTCGAACATAGCCATTAGAGTAACATAGGATATTTGTGGATTGTGTGGTTACTCAAGAGCATCTATTTTCGGGCAGTACTTATCTGGTAGTTCTACAAAGGAGCTCATTTCACTAGTGGGATGGAGGAGAGTAATCCTGCCGGAGTGCAACGTGAGCGCTGAGCACTGTGGGCCACAGAGGTCAGAAAGAATTTCATGAAGATCTAGGGCCATCACTGAATGTCAGAGTAATAGGATTAAAGAAATGGAAGAAAGAGAACTCACAGTGAGATACAAACAAGGGACTAGAAACTGAAGTGGAAAGGTATTTTTGATGGATGCTGAGTAGTCTCCCTTGATCCGTGTGGAGAAATAGATGAGATTGGAAATGGGTGAATTAGCACAGATTGTGGCTGGCTTGGACTCCTAGTTCCTTTAGTTAGGACTCAGTTGCAGTTACCAATATGAGCCAGTTTAAGTAGAAAAGAGGAGTTTTTTGTTGTTGTTTTTTTGTTTTGAAACAAGGGTATAATATCTGAGAAAAATTGAGAAGAGAGGGCTGCTGGGTCTCATAAGGTCTGGGAGCCTGGGACCCCCTTCCTCTCCATCTCTTGCCTGCCAGTGTCCTTACTGCTTAGCTGCTTCGGTGTCTGTCTCTCTCTTTATAAAGATTAGCTAATCAGTCTCATTTTTTCTCCAGGCCCCACAATAGAGGAAAATGTGACACTGCTCCTGATTTTAGAATTTTTTCCTCTTTAGGCACCCAGACAATAGAATCTCTCTCTTTCTCTTTATCTCAGTTCCAAATTTCCAGGGAAGGGAATACTATCAGAAGGGCTTTCAGAAGCCACCTCTGGGAGCATATGGATCAGGAGTGAGAAGAACTTCCAAGGATACCGAGCGGATAACCCAACAAGTCCCTCTGCTTTCTGCCTCTTCCCTGGCAGAATATATAACTCGCCTGTTGTAGCCAACAGCCCTATCCCCAGGTCCTTCATTTTATGTAACCCAGCATGTATCCCTCTCCCCTTCCCTAATTAGATGTAACGCAGTGGTTATCCATGTCACTAGCGTGGAGACTTGGAGCTCGATTTCGTGGGTCAGACATCTACACGCTATGATCTGCGAAGCAGATCTGGCTCGAGAGCCTTAAGTGGAGTGGCAGCCAGCCTTCAAAGTAGGAGGAGCTCCATTCACCTCTGTCCGTAAACGCTTCCACCAATTTTTGATCTTCCTATCCCCATCGCCAAGCTGACCAGTCACTATTCAGTGGACCTTCCGTTCTCAAATACCGGTCCAGATGTAAATTGCTTTCTCCATTCCCTGTGGTTAATCCAGGTGTTAGATAATTGTCTAATGAGTGCACTTCAGACTGCAATTTAACTTATTTACCTTTCTGAAGGTAATTTTGCCAAATTGAGTATCTAGGTTTGGACTTTCTTTTAAAACCAACCTTCAAACACGCCTAAAGAAATAAGATCAGCAATCAATATCCTGGAATTCAAACATGAAATTTTGGCAACCAGTCTTTCAGATATTGGAAAGTCAGCAGTTGATTTCTGATCAGGTAATAACATGATTAAAATTGTACTTGTGATGACAGGTCAGCCCTGGCACAGGTGCCTGGAGGCAGGGAAACCAGCTATGAGACTTACTTAAAAGGCCTGAGTGACATTTAGCAAATTGTGGTTATTTTGGGGAAAGCCTTTTACACTATTTTTTCATGGTTTAAACACATTTTCTAAATTTTCTACATCATGTATTTTTTTTTTTGGCCTAAGAATAAATATGTATATACACAGTCATGTGCCACATGATGCCATTTTGGTCAACGACGGACTGCATATACGACAATGGTCCCATACGATTAGTACCATATGTGCATAGGTATATGCAGTAGGCTACACTATCTAGGTTTGTGTAAGTACACTCAATGATGTTCGCACGACACAATTGCCTAACAATGCGTTTCTCAGAACATGTCCCCGTTGTTAAGTGGTGCATGACTGTGTGTGTGTGTGTGTGTGTGTGTGTGTGTGTGTGTGTATATATATCATGAAATAATATATTCGGCTTGAAATAGGCATGGCAACAGTGGGAGGGATCTAGCTTCTTCTTTCCGACAGCTTGTATTATTCTCCAAAGATGAGAAAATGCCTGATTACCCCACATATATTAGTGATGAGTTCCAGAGAATGTCTGTGTTTCTGGTCAGCCTCTCCTACAGTAAACTGAGTTCCTCTGAAGTCTTTATGGTTAATTATATGAAACAGTCTTTCTGGAGACTGTTAGCTGCTTTGAATTAATTTGGTTGGAGTAACACATGATGTAAAGTAGCATTTGTTTAGCGACTTGTATCCAGAGGACCAGAGGAGCTAAGACAAAACTCTATTTTGCGTCACAGTAATAATTAAAATTGTTATGGATGGGGCAGCGACGGTCTCTGAGTATGTACCGTGTTGGCTGATAGTCTGCTCAGGAGTTACTGAGCTGCATAAATCCTTATGGGAGAGGCCGGTCCCGTGGCTTAGCGGTTAAGTGCGCGCACTCCGCTACTGGCGGCCCGGGTTCGGATCCCAGGCGCGCACCGACGCACCGCTTCTCTGGCCATGCTGAGGCCGCGTCCCACATACGGCAACTAGCAGGATGTGCAACTATGACATACAGCTATCTACTGGGGCTTTGGGGAGAAAAAGGGAAAAAAAAAGGAAGAGGATTGGCAATAGATGTTAGCTCAGGGCCGGTCTTCCTCAGCAAAAAGAGGGGGATTCCATGGATGTTAGCTCAGGGCTGATCTTCCTCACACACACACAAAAAATCCTTATGGGTATTCTGGACTTGTGGTACCTATAGTACAAAGTTCTAGACTCAGTGTGAGGAGAAACATGGAAGCTTTTGGGGATCCCACTTTCTGTTGGGCCAACCTAAGGTGGGAAGAAACGAGAGGATTTTACAGTTTTCCTTTCAGTAGTTTAATTGTAGAACTTAGTCTTGCCCTAAAGGTACTATTTATTGGGCGTCTACGATACGCAGGCATGGGTCTGGGGGCCTGAGCTACTTCAGTGAACGGAACAGGAGCGTACGTGATAATGGAGTATGTTAGAAGGTGATCAATTCTAACATACTCCTAGGGCGTAAAAGGAGGATGAGGAGTATTGGGGGGAGCAGGTTGTGGTTTTAAAGTGGATGAGACTTAAGTAAAGGCTTCAAGGAAATGAGAGAATAAGCCGAGAGGAAGGGTGGGGAAGTGCATTCCCTCGAGGATGAGCCTGTGCAGGACCTTTCAAGAGAAGCCTGCCTGGCACGTTCAAGCCACAGCGGGGAGGACAGTGTGGCTAAAATGGAGTGAGCCCAGAGTTGCAAATTTGAAACAGCAGCATTCTAGAAAAAGCTACTATTTTTAGTTTTTCTCTATTTTGAAAATATTTACTTGGAATTTTAATAAATCAGTTGCACATGATTTTTTCTTGACTTAGTGGTGGTGTCTCACAGGCACCTCATCCATCGTTCCTACAAGATGGGGTTGATCCCCAGCCAGCAGCGCCTTTCTTTGCCACACCACACGCATCCTCCAAGACAGGCTCTCTCCTGATGGGAAGCCTTCAAGCTGCTTCAGCAGCAGAGGTCAAAAGCCTGAAGCCTATTTTGTTTGTTTCTTTTTAAGTATTGCTCTTAAAATTTCAGCCATAAATAGATGAGGGCTTAGTAAGGATTCCAAAAATTTGATTCGTAAAGGTACAGAGATTCTGCTCATTATCTCACATTTAATCATCACATCTCAGTTGTCTTAGCAACCTACACAATGTTCTCATTTGCTTTTCAATAAGCCAGTGGATGAATGGATTCTTTGTTGCTGTGTTTATGAATTTCTATCACCTGATACTTGGTGTCTTTCTGGCATGCTTACTGTGCCAAGGAACTGTCTTTATATTCTTAAAATTCATGTAACGAAAATTAAACTCTTTTTTTCCTAAAAAAACTAAATTTCTAGTGAGAAAAGACCCAACATAAGAATAGTTGGAAAAAAACGGTTAAGGTTATATTATAAAAATGCTTTCATTTTAATTGTAATTAATTTCCAAGGCTCAGCAAACTTGGCAAACTCAGTTATCTAACAGACTTCAGTCACACCGGTGTATTTGTGAACTACAGAGAAAGGAAACAGCCTGATGACAAATCTGGGCATCATAGAGTTGATTCCCCCAAACTCACATGCTCACTTCTCTCAGATCTGTCTTGGAGTGTGTTCTTTCTCACCTTACACACAGTTCTCAAGTTTTCAAGCTCATAGCATATGGTGGATGTGGGCGTGCCCATGTGGCATGGGGGACACACAGGGCAGCCTGCCTGAGTTCACACCCCCCCGCTCTTTGACTGTGTTGCAAACTACTTCCCTTCTCAGTGCCCCAGATTTCCTCCTCTGACCAAAGGGGATAATGCCATAGTATCCCACGGGGTTATTTTAAGGACTAAATGGAGGAATATATGGAAAACACTTGGAGAAGTACCTGCCACGTATTAGGTGAATTTAAACGACTGCTCTTACTACAGATAGTTGTAGTGATGGTTTTGACAAGTAACAGTCTACAGACTCAAAGAAATAATGAAACATCAATGTAAGAATGCAAAATGCTTAGTCACATGGGGTGCTTTGGCATTGATGCTAGAAGCCCTATGTGCTTTAGTAATCTCTGAGGGCATTGGCCTGCCTTAGTTCAGTGTAATGTTTCTCATTAGTGTTGATCACCTTGATTCTGTAAGTAAAAGTTACATTATGTTTAGCATCAGAACACATTTTTGAATTATTCTACATAAAGCCATTCCATTTTAAATGTGCTATGGCTTAAAATGATGTACATCTCAGTGACACAGAAAATTTGACTAGACCCTAATGAGTATTCCTTGAAGGTTCTGGATAGCTGAGGTTTTGTAGAATGGTTCATTTTTCCCACTAATAGGAGCAACTCAAGTGTCTGGATCATTTAGGGATTTTCAATCCAGTTCAGTACCTGGCACATAGTAGGAAAGCAATAAATATTTATTATGTGAACAAATTAATGAATAAATAAATAGCTAGATTTTACATTTTTTTTGGTGAGAAGTTGTTCATGTCTTTATGTACACTATTCTCACTACGGCATGCCACATAATAACTAATAAGGCTTAAATGTAATTTGTAAACATGGTCAAATCTAAGAAAGACCTCTGAGTTTGCTGTAGGAGGTGGGGAGTCTCTACATCCCAGCCTGCCCCAAGTTCAGTCCCAGTTTACACCTGCTTCGCAGTGTCCCCTCTGGTTGGAGACACTACTTTTAAGAAAATCCTAGTTTGCTTGATAAAGTTTATGGTTACTCTAATTAAAAATCATGATGCCCTCTCCAAATTTTCTGAGATAGAAATGTACCAATCAGTCTCTCTTTCTTCATCCCCTCCCCCTTCTCTCTTTGTTTCCTTCCTCTCTTTCCTGTCTGAGGAAGATTTTTATAATGGGGCCTTGCACTTTTATCTTGAGAGCAATGCAATATGTGAAAATGCTCCTTGGAACAAAAGATCACTCAGGAAATAGTGGTCCTGTTCTTACAGGCTTGACTTAAATAGACAGCTCTTGTGTCGCGTTCTGCCATGTGATTAATTTGTAGAAATTCCATACTTCTCAACAATAATGCCATCGTTTCAAGAACACACTCAGTCTTCTTACACGAAGTGGTGTAATCCTGTATTATTTCTCTCTCCTGTGTTGCGCATTCTCTCATTTTCGGTTATTTTTCAGAGGGATGATCCAGAGTCCCAATGATGGGGATGTTAGCCATCAGGCTAGTGCCTGGGAAAGGATGATTAATGTGGTTTGGTGGAATGCCAAGGCAGATGCACCACGCCCTCCGTGCGGCAGCTGTTGTAGTGAAGACTCCAGGCTTTAGAAGGGAGCATCGTGTCTGGCATTGGGCAGGAGACAAAACAGGCTGCTATAGCCCAGGCACTGACTTGCACATATTCTTCTCCATAATGTTACATATGTGCTCTTGGGTAGTTGTTGTCCTGGGTTTTCTCATTATTTATTGTTGTTTCCTTTCAAGAGAAGCAGTGATGATAAGCCGTGGGGTAGCGAGAAAGTGAAGTGTGTGTACGACATGACTGGATGGCCCAGTGTGTGCATGACCCACTAGAGTTTCTCTGAGGGGGATGTGGAAGAGTCAGTTCTCTCTTTGGCAGGACTGCCCAGCACGTTGTAGGACTGTCCGAACCTGACTTCTTCCAGATCTCAGGAGTGGCCCCAGGCGGTGAGAACCCCAAACTCCCTGGCATGTCAGATACTCCCCAGGTCCCCAACAGATGTCTGATTGTGGTCAGAGGAGGCTACTGTGTGTCCTAGAAAATTCATATGTGTCTCTTGGACTTTCTAGAAAAGGTTTTAGAAATATAAGGCTTAGAAAATGGTGCTAGTGAAGCCAACCTTCTCAGGGCCCAGAATGAGTCACTCAGCATGGCTGGAAAAGCTCTCTCTGCCGTAGTCTCTGACAGTTAACCTTAGTCATGACTCTCGTAGACACTTGACATTGGGACAAGGGCATCCATGTGACAGAATAGGCAGCAAAGCACAGCCCATCAATGCCTTAGAAAAACAACTCAAGGTCAGTATCACAATGACATCATTTGACGGTAGGTGCTGCTTAGACAGAGACAGTAATAATCTCCAGAGCCGGAATTCAAGGCCTTCTCCCGACAATGGAAGAGGAGCAATGCGAGGCTTCAGAATTATTTGCCAAATTCCTGTATGTTCAGTGCCTTTTTACTCTTCCCATGCCATTTCCAGTCTATCTGTTGCATTCCCTCTAACAAATGCTTGGTATTAGGGCACGTGAATTTTTATACAATTGAATTTTACTTCATGACAGAGATTTTTTTCTTCATGCAGTGGGAATTACTGATCTTTGAGGAATATTAGAAACAGTTGGCTTTTACGTGTTGATAACCTCTTCTTGATTTATCATTTATTGGTGCTCTGAACGGGAGTTGAAAAGTCTTTGGAACTGCTGCTTTCTTTTACTTACACATATGATATACTCCCAAATTTCTCACACCACATTCTTTGGTGTGTCCTTTCCCCTGTGGTCATACATTGAGGGTCAGTTTAATTAAAGCATCTGAATGGCTGCTAAATAAAATGGGAAAAAAGAGAGGAGAGTGCAAAATGTTGGCCTTGTCTTCAGGGTGAGAATCAGATGAATAGCGAAAGAGTGCTTGTTTTCCATCTCTGCAGTCCCTCAGAGTGACGGAACTGGTTTTACAAACCATGGGAACTGATTCTGTGTGAATGGTCAGGGGTGAAGGGGCTGTTGAGACTAGTTTATTTGAAGTATTTTGAGTGTTTTTTACTTCCTAAATAATCTTACCCCTTTTCTTCCGGGAAAGGAAGTTTTTTTTTATGCAATAGAGTTTCATTAAATTGGATTTTTACGTCCAAATTGAAGCTGCAACAGTTGGTTGGGCTCTGGTTAACGGAGTGACTATCAGGACAGGTTTCCATTCCTTCTTAGTTAGGGAGTCTCATTTATCTAGCTGCTATTTTTTTCTTCATCTTTTCATGTTACTTTACTCAATTGGCTTTCCTGTCGATATCGTCAGTAAGAAGAGTTAGAACTTCTACGTCTGACATGTATTTCTTATTTTGAAGTTCTCTCCTAAAATTGCTCCTTTTTCATGCATACTATAGATTTGTTTAAAAACTTTAGGAAGGGCCGGCCCCGTGGCTTAGCGGTTGGGTGCGCGCACTCCGCTGCTGGCGGCCCGGGTTCGGATCCCGGCTGCGCACCAACGCACCGCTTCTCCGGCCATGCTGAGGCCGCGTCCAACATACAGCAACTAGAAGGATGTGCAGCTATGACATACAACTATCTGCTGGGGCTTTGGGGAAAAAAAAAGGAGGAGGATTGGCAATAGATGTTAGCTCAGAGCCGGTCTTCCTCAGCGAAAAGAGGAGGATTAGCATGGATGTTAGCTCAGGGCTGATCTTTCTCACAAAAAAAAAAAAAAAAAAAAACTTTAGGAAGATTCCAAATTAGTAGAGTACAAAATTTCACTAAAACGATGGACATTTTCTTTGGTAAATTGTCTATACTGTAGGATGGGAAAGGCCAGCTTCCTAAAGAAAGTCCTGATATGACTTCTTTGGGAAAAAAGCCAATTTGCAGGTTAAGATTGTATTTGGTAAAATCTTGCCCCCAACTACAACTGGCGAAATGTGCACACAGAGGAGGGCTATTATTACAGCTGATGTGATTGGTGTATGATGCAGGAGGACTGGATTGTTTAAAGATTAATCGTAAAGCACAGGAATGAAAGTTAATTAAATAAGTATAAGGTATAACATCACTACATGGTTATTTATCTTTTGGCTAAACGTGTACCTTCCGAGGTCTGCAGTCTTTCTCTCTCCTGTTTATAGAGTGGTGCCAGCTCAGGTCAGCTCGCGCCCACACCGGGTCATGCTAAATCCAGGTCAGTATCCGAGGGGAATCATCTTGCTTTGCTAGTGGATTTTCTGGGCATAATTTATAAATGCTCATTTTTTTTCAATGTCAGACCAAACATATTTATGTGATAATTTATTCTTTATGATTGTAAACCATTTAATTTGGAGTGAATATAAATTATTCTTAATGAAGCACTAGGGACAGAAGGAAATTACTTTTGTTAAACTAGTACTTTAGTATGTTTTCCTCTCTCAAGTAGAGGATTACTGTGAGAAAACCGATATTCAGTATCGTTCATTATCTGGTTAGTTCACTGGATCAAGATGTCAGTGTGTGGTGTAGAAAGATGGGAAAATTAGGGAGTTAAAAACAGGTTGATACAAGTTGTTGAGGAAAAAAAAGTCAAATGAAGCCTCTTATGTTTTAAATCAAGAATATGTTTTCAGTGAAAATATTTTCTAATAATTCACAGAAGAATGTTGTCAACTTTGACTACATCTGCTGAAAATCAAAACGTAAGTAGTTACATAGCATTGAATTCTGGTGGGAGTCTCTGCTGTGACATGAAGCAAAGTTCCCATTAAATGACAATCCTTTTGTGTTTTTCTGGCTTTAAAAGTAGTTTCCTGACTTTAAAAAAATGTTAACAGCGTTTTTTCTCCTCTGCATTACACGGATAAATTGGCAGCATGCCTGTGTGATTTCCAGAGGTTTCTTAGAATAGTTTCAATGGGAAGATAATTGTTTAATGTCAGTGCCACAGTTTAAGCAAAATTAAATAGAGAAAATGCAGAGGTGGTTTTGTATAACTATTGGAAAAACGTAGATGAAAGGAACAATTAGGCAGTTAGATCTGAAAAAAGTGGGAAGAAGGGTTTCCAAATTTTATAACATTCATAAGGAGTCCTTGCCTTGTTCTCTGACGTTGCTTGATTTGTATGTTTCTGAATTTGCACATCAGAATAGCAGTGTATTTATCTAACTTATTTCTTGCTTTGTGTGTGTGTGCTTATATATTCTCTATTTAAAAGAGTTTCATACGCAAATGAGCACACCTAATACATCAAAACAACATCATTACTAAAATATAAATTGATCCAGACACAAGTTAGAAGATTGTGTGCAAGGCCCCTTGTGTAAACAGTCTGTGCTAATATATGGATTTTTATTTAGCAAAATCCATGAAAATAGACTTAGTATTTGTGCCCTGGACATCGTGTTGAAGGCTATCACGCTTAAGTCAAGGATAGTAATATAGTAAACAAAGTATCACTGGTTACCTTCTCTTTTAACAATGTTAATTTTTAAATAGCTTGGAGATGTTCTAAATTATGATTTGGGTTCAAACCAACTTTAGTTAGCATCTGCCCCTTTTATGTTAAACTGTAGATTTTTTTCTTACTTGTTTGGCATAAATTGTAATCAATTCTAACCTCTTTGTATAAGGAAGAGAAAGAGTTTGAAATGGTTCCTGTGGGCAGCTCTGGTTGTGAAATTAGACTGACGGACACAGCTCCGGCTCTCCTACCTTGTTCTATCCCTCTCTTCTTAGAAAATACATCAAATAATGAATGCAGACTTCAGACACAAAAGAGCTGAGTTCAGATATCATTCCCCTGCTTACTAACAGCTAAGTGTCCTGTCCTCTTATGCCCCAGAGATCTGGTACCTTCCTCTTCTATTTTCAAGGAGACTGAGTTATGACGTTTAATGTTTGACACATAGTAAACACTCTCTGAAAGGTAGTTATTATCTTCCCGGGTGGACACAGCTGATCCCAGGGAATTATGACTTGACCTGTTGAAATGTGGCAGAATCCAGGGCTCAGCTTTCCTAGGAATAAGCAGCCTTGGATCCAGAGTCTTTTCCTGCTGACCTCTCTCTAATATCAGAAACCCAATATTTTAGCAGGCAGGGAAAAGATGACAGGCAGCAACATGCCACGGGTGGACTGCGCTGCTTTTCTCTCCTGTGAGCAGTAACCACAATGAACTAAGGGGAGAAGAGAGGAGAGCCGGGGAGCTGGCTGTTCATGACCTCCTTCTGACCAGCCGTCTTCACTGGCTGTGGGAGGACTGTCCTTTACTCTTTTGTTCCAAAATTTCAGCCAAAAACATACTCTTTTTCAAAATTGTCTGTATGATTCTTGGGAAGGGGAATTTACATATGTGTATGTGCACATACACACACACACATACATCTTGTTTATACCATTGTAGATCTGGGGACCCAACATGTACACCTACCACAGATGGCATAATGACACAGAAGGATGTCTAATGGCAATTCCTAAAACTTTTCCAAAATACCTTATTAAAGAGAAGTACTTTGGTGCCTCTGTTAAGTCGCTGAGTGGCAGGCTCTTATGTTATCTTTATTATTTAGTTAGTAGCTCCTTATTTAGTAAATAGCTCTCTAAATACAACATCTGCCCTTTTTATTCCTTGTCAGATTTCTAAAAATGTAGCATTCATAAAATAACACAGTCTCGTAAAAAACATTCCAAAGTGAGAATCTGGTTAAGTATCTGGAAGCTAAATTCAAACTACTTAGTTATCAACACGAATGTTGAAACGTACTGAAACAGTTTAGTCAGTTTTCCCCTCAGCAAATTCATTTTGATGAGGCACAGTGGAAACTTCTGACTGGAATTGGGAGCCAGATGGTTGCTCTTTGTCTAGCCTAGTGACTCAGGGAGCAGTGCTGTAGAGGCGTGACCGGGAGGGGAGGTTGCTCCAGATCAATGCCTCGTGTAAAAATCCAGAGCCATCACTAAGTATGCTCTTTATATATTAGCTCAGTCAATAATAATTAGGATTATGTTAGATACCTATTAAGCCAGAAGGATTAGAATTTAAGCTCAAAACAATAATGAAATAAATCCATTTGCAAATATAATAAAAATTTCATGTTTATAGAAATAAGAGGGAGGAAACCGAACAGACAGCATGGGTTATAGAACTGTTCATTATTTGATACTTCCATTAATTGTGAAAATCATAGTACTACTAATAAATACCTTTTGTTGAGGGCTCGAGAAATGGCATTGTGCAGAGGCGAGGGCAGGGCCGTGGAGACAGACAGTCTGGGTGGAATCCCGGCTCCCTGGCATTTGCTCTGCCACCTGTGGTCCTTCTCTTGACCTCTCAGTGCCTCTCAGTTCATCACTTTCATCACTGGGATAATAACGATGCCTGCCTTCTAGAGCCGTCGCAAGCAGTAAATTCACTAAACTAAAGCACTTAGAACAGCATCAAGTGCTCTCTTTATTATTTCTGTTACTACTACTGTGTTTATGCATTTGTGGAAAAGGAAGCATTAATATTGTGCAGGACAAATGGTGAGGGAAAAAGTGTTTTGATAAATTAGAAGTTATGTGGTTTTAGTGCACTTGAAGGTAAACAGGATTCTGAGATTCTAAAAACGGAAAAGCTTTAAAAAAAAATCAAGCTCTTTTCAGACCATCCTAATTCATTTATAAAGAAAAACAGAAATTGACCTGATAGTGAATGGAGACTGTGAATTAGCTAGCTACCTTGCTTTATTGATATTTGCCACAGACGTTATTTAACTCCTAAAGACTTAGCCTACACAATAGTGTTTTAGAGTGCGTAGTCATATAAAATAATCCTTCTGTTTTCCTCCAATGCCTTCTTTAACTGAAGGGGAAAAAATTAAGACTTGTCTGGTCTTTTTTTTTTTTTTTGTAAGGAAGATCAGCCCTGAGCTAATATCTGATGCCAATCCTCCTCTTTTTTCTGAGGAAGACTGACCCTGAGCCAACATCCATGCCCGTCTTCCTCCACTTTACACGGGACGCCGCCACAGTATGGCTCCACAAGCAGTGCGTCGGTGCGCGCCAGGGATCCGAACCGGCGAACCCCGGGCCGTGGCAGCAGAGCGCGCACACTTAACCGCTTGCACCACCAAGCCGGCCCTATGGTCTTTTTCAGTTAAGGGTAGTACATATAGTGTACAATGTTAGTTCCATATGAAAATGACAACTGGATGAAAGTGTTACTAAGAAAGATTACATTTAACTTCAAGGATTTTCCCTTATATCAAGCAATATTGATTTTTCATGATTGAGCTCATCTCCTTAAAATAATCTTTCAAATCTGAGTGACTATAGTCTTCTATTTGCACATTCATAATTTAGACTGCCTTTTATAAAAGAAAGGAAGCTACTCCACAACGAATACTTTAGAACTGGGAGATATCTTTTCCTATCATGTATTCTTAGTAAGAATGTCTTGGGAATTTAAACTCTTGATGTCTTTGGACTGCTTCCCATGTTCACTTTTTTAAATTTAAAGTGAGTGTTGCCAACCAGAGATAGATTAAATGTCTTTTTTCTAACTAGATGTCTATTTTCTATTGTCTCTTTTCTAATTCTGATGTTATTTAGTGATGAGGGGGAGTAGATAAGATCCCCAGCTACTGAAGCAATGAAAAACTTCCTTCCATTGATTCATGGACATCCACCTAGCCAGTATTTGTTGAAGACTTTCATTCATCCCTGTCACGGTGCTCCTTCTGAAAAGACAATATGCACTCTTAATGGGCTTGACAAGTAGTGGTTCCTAGTTCAGTATTTTTCTCAAAACATTCAGAGCTGATTTTTTCATGTTATAAATGTAATGCATTGTAGATCCTTTAAATAGAAAATACTAAATAAAATAAAAATCATCTATAGGTCAAGCTCCCACAGTCTTCTAATGATAAGAAACAATTCCAGTTGTTGGCTTGAATGTTAAAAGCTTTTCCTAATATAAAATACTTGAGACTAATAATTTCATATCCATTTGTTATCAGCTACTATAAGTCTATAAGTACTAGAAAGCTTTTCCATTTCGTTTTGGAGTGGACTTCTGGGTTACGTGGGACCCTGCTTCATCAGCCATCTCAAAGTGGTTTGCTTCGATCCAGCTTTTCGTCTCCTTGGCTATTCATGTGAGGAGAGAGAAATGGGAAACCCTGATTCCTGTTCTCTTGATTCAGCATCTACTATTACATTCTATTTTGAAACTCTCCCCGGACAGTACCTGCTCACTCATTCTTAACTGCTGTTAAATGTGCTATTCTTTCTGCATGAACACACTCCCTTGGTTCTTCCTGTGGGTAACTCTTACTTTTCCTTTTTTACTAGGAACTCACTTCCTGAAAATCATTTCCTAGTGTCATGAATTTGAGGTGCCTTTCCTACCCACTCCTGAATGCTCACCACTGCCGTACCTCCCCATACACACTGTGCGAGAATGTTCTCCAACTCCCTGCCACCCTAACTGGACTTTGATTTGGTAGAGACCACGCTTCTTATCTGTGTTCCAGGATCTTAGCTGTCTGCTGGCACATGAAAGTGGGTGTCATAAATTGGATATGTGAGTGAATGAGTAGATCAGCATCATTTTGGCAGCCTCTCTCTTCCAATAAAAACCAGAATGGAATACACTTCTTACAGTCTGAATATTTCTGACCAGATATAATGGTTATCTTGGTGGTAGAAAGCACCGTTGTTCTGAAAAACTCAAGGCTGTCTAGTAACTTATTATATTTATTCTTGCATTGTCGCAGTGAGGTGACTAATTTCTACAAGTCTCATAAAAAATTGTTCTCCATATTTTATATTCTATTACATATCTATGAAATGTAAATATTCTTGATCCATTAATTCAATAAGTGAATTCAACAGATATTTATTGAATGCCGATAATGAACCAGGCACTATTTTAGAAGGGAGTACCCCAGGTATAAAACAGACTAAAGTTTCCCCTTTGGAGCTTAGTGGAGGGAGGCAAAAAATAAGCAAGATTAATATATAAAATAGAGTATATTAGGTGATGGCAACAGCTATGGAGACAAACAAAAGCAAGAAAAGAAAGAGGGAATGTGTGGGGACGGGAGGTGACAATTTTGCATTGTGTGGCCAGGGAAGGCCTTTAGTGAGAGCATTAGACAGAGGAAATGAGGGGCTTGGCCATGCAGAAATCTGGGAGAAGAGTTCTAGGCAGAGAGAATAGCACGTGCAATGGTCCTGAGGTGAGAGCACGCTTGTTGTGTTTAGGAACATTGTGGCCAGCTGCAGAGCAGTGAGAATGGGAGCGAGTGGTAGATGATATGGTGGGGGGTGGAGTCGGGGGAAAGGCAGTTCACCTAAGGTCATTACAAGGGTTTTACCTTTTACTCTGAGTGAGCTGGAAAGCCAATGGAGGGCTGTGAGCTGTAGACTGAATGGTCGACTTTGTTTTTAATAGGATCACTTTGATTTCTCTGTAGAGCACTGCTATCCAATGTAACTCCCCATGATGGAAATGTTCTATAGTCTGTGCTGTCCAGTATGGTAGCCACTGGTCACATATGGCTGCTGAATGCCTGAAATGTGGCTAGTGCCACTGAGCAACTGAATTTTTAATTTTAGTTAAATTATATTTAAAGACCCACATGTAAGTGTTCACTGTGTTAGTGCAGATATACAGGAGAGACTGAAGGGAAACCTAATGTCGCTGTCTGTATCAAGTATTACCTTGTATGTATAGTGTAGACTGTCAAACTTCATTAATATTCATAATATTCATGAATTTAACAGACAGTTATTCAGCACTTAGCATGGGCCAGTTTCTGTCCTAGGTATTGTAGGGAATTTAAAATCTATTAAATGTGGTTCTTGCCCTAAAGAGGTTTACAAAATAATAGGAGAGATAAGACACGTACGCAAGTAGTGACACAAGATAGACCATCCTAAAGAAATGACCGGTAGTCGTCGGAGGAGGAGGGAGAGGATGAAGTCAGGGGTCTTGGAAGACTGGCATCCAGCTGTACCTGAGAGGCATCCAGTGCCAACAGAACGTCACGTGCAGTGGCATAAATACGGGCCCGCCTGCCAGGGAACTTGCAGTCCTAGGTCTGTGAAAGCAGGAGTGGAAGGTAAGCCTGGAAAGGAAAGCCTCAGTCAGCATCGCAAAGCTTTTGAACCAATATATAGTTTGGAATTCTCTTCATTAAAAATGTCCTAAGATTTCGCATGACATTCAGTGCCTTGGTCTTCAGAATCCTCTGTTGTCCTCAGCTGAATGCTGATACGTATCGATTAGATTGCCTAGCCCATACATGTCAATTAGACTGCATAGCCTGTATACACTTTCAAGTCGAAAACTGCTAACAAGTTGTATAAAACTTGTTTTTATACTTTAACAAAATATATAATGTCCAGGCACACTACTATGATTTTTTAATTCTAGAAATATTTCCATCACAATTAAAATGAAATATACAAAATTTATTTATCATTTCACTCCTCTTATAATTTTCTGAGTTGAATAATTTAGGAAGAAATACAGAAAAATTTAAATTAAGCTTACAATTACAGAGAAAAGCTGACAAGAGAAATAACATGTCTATAGCATTGGTTTTTCCAGAAGTTGGAAGATAAATCACTTCTTGGACTTTCAACTTTCAGATCTGTCATCTGTGTTTCTCTTTATTAGATTTTGCATAGAGCTGTCGGTATAATATCTCAGAGTAATACCCATTACATTATACCTTTGGATTTAGAAAGAAAGAAAAAAAACTTTGCTATTACTTTTTTAGTTAGGGAAAGGATTAATTAAAACCCTTAAATCGGACTGTTTAATTGTTTAAATGCTAATTCAGTTTTATCAACCACACGTTACCACATGGTTTTATCAGCCTACACTGTTAAATAACTGAGTCTAGATATTTTTTTTCACTGAAGGAAAGGTATTCATTACAAGAGGTTTATTTAGGTCATTTTATTTAATCTTGTTGGGAGTCTGTTAGCATTTCTTAAATTAAAAGAAGATTGGACTAGATGTGGAATGGGGGCGATGGCAGTGGAAGGAGACAGACCCTACGAGCCCAGACTCTCCCTGTCACCAGGACTCTGTTCTTGCTCACTGCCTGCCTTGCTCCGCAAGCCCGCTTGTCTCCCCAGGGGCCTCACATTACAGCAGGCTTAACGGAAGCAGCCCAGGGTGCCGGCTCCCCTGAATAATCCCAAGACCCCCTGTGCCGCAGAGATAAGGCAGTAACAAACCTTCTCAGTTCCAGTGATTTCAGTCTCCTAAATTCAATCACACTGAGCCTAGGAGGAATTTGTCAATCACACAGTGAACTTGATGTCGATTCGAATTCAACTTAGGGCTCCTAGGTTTGTTACTGATTTTTTTTCTTCCTGGAAAAAAAATAAATAACACTGCTGCTGTTTTCCATTTTTCAGCTTCCTTGTAAAGATATTTCTTATTGAAACCAAACTCGTATTTCTTAAATTCCCAGACCGCTATCTGTCACGCAGTTCAAGTCTCTCTTCCAGATGGTAGAGTGCCAGAAAATCAGAAGCTGCTTGTTGTAGTGGCCTGATTTTCCCTAGCATGCTTTGGAAACTTGAAGTAGGAAAAACACAAAAACCTCACCTATATTAAGAGATAAATATGAAAGGGGATTAGGACTGGCTCTGACTTATTCAGTTATGCAGACCTTCCCAGAACTCTGGTGCACACCTTTCTAGGGTTTCTTTTATTGTGAGTGCTGCTGTTTGGATTTCCCTAAAGAGCATTTATTACTAAAGATGCAATGGTTTTTACTAAGCACGTCATGCATTTCACGTTTGGAACCTCTGTGTGGTGAGCAGAGCATCCCTCCTCTGTCTTTTGCTGGTGAACACCCAGCCGAAGGTCTGGGTGACAGCTAGGGAAGGTGGTCCTCCTCCAAGGGCTGCATCTGGCTCCGTGGCAGATCCCTTGTGTACTTTTGTTAATGGGCTCGCCTTTGCCCGGAGTCTTTTATGTGGTTCCATTGCAGATGGACTGTCTGCATAGTCTCGCCCTTCTGAATGATTTGTGTGCAGGTTTAAAAAAAAATCTTTGGTTTGTAGAATCTACACGTAAGATTGAATGAATCTCAGCAGGAAAAAATTATAGTTGTTCTTACAAAGGCAATCTAGTGTAACGGCAGAGAGTGTAAGATTCTGGGGCCAGACTGACTTATTGTGAAACCTGGATGTACCGCTTGCTAGCTGTGAGAATTTCAATACATTACTTAACGTCTTGGTGTCTCAGTTTCCCATCCAAACGTGAAGTCCTCCTAACAGTGCCTGTCCCAAGCATTTCTGTGAAAGTTAAACCACTTTACCCCCAAGGCCTTCAGGACAGAGCCTGGCGTGGACTGAGCACCCAGCGAGTGTTAGTCCCGATGTGAAGCCTGTCCGTGGTACTCCTCAGACTAGAGCATGTTCTCGGTTTTATGTGATGTAGGATAACATTTGGCTTTAACTATCAAGTCGTTTAAGGCTATTTTTTATTTTTGGTGGGGCTCATGGAGATGTGTGGTCATTTTTAGTGGGGAGTAACTTCAATTCCTTTTTAAGTAGCGAAAAAGGAGTTCACCTTCCGCCAGCTAGACTTTGATCTTGCAAAACCCCCGTTTCAATCTGGGTCATATTATAGGTGAAAATGAAGTTGGCGAGTCGGCGGTCCTTGGGTCTTGGGTCCGTAGCTGCCATGGTGCATGGAAAAACCTTGGGTCCTGACTGGCAAAGAAGACATTTGAGGCTGGATTCACAAAATAATTTGGAAGCATCCACTGCTCCCAACCAAAATTAAAGCATTAAAATTCATATTCACTTCTTTCACGGTCATTTGAATAGACTTTAAAAAAAAGATAGAGGAGTATTAAGCTTTTGAAACACTTCAGCTACAACCAATGCATGTCTGTTAAAAGTTTAACCTAGCTAATTTACTAATATTTGCAAAACCAGATCATGACCTTAGCATCATATGTGCTACCAACAACTTGATTAATCTCTTTCATGAATTTAATGAGATGATAGTGGTATACACTGGAACCTGCCTAAGTGAACAGACAAGTTAGCATCCTAGAAAGCTTCCTGTTGAATGTGAGATGAGTAAAATCCTCATGTGAAATATATTTTTAAAAACTAGGAACGTGTTGGGGCCGGCCCAGTGGCGTAGTGGTTAAGTTCGTGCACTCCACTTTGGCGACCTGGGGTTTGCAGTTTCAGATCCCAGGCGCAGACCTAGGCACAGCTTATCAAGCCATGCTGTGGCAGGTGTCCCACATATAAAGTAGAGGAAGATGGGCATGGATGTTAGCCCAGGGCCAGTCTTCCTCAGCAAAAAGAGGAGGATTGGCAACGGATGTTAGCTCAGGGCCAATCTTCCTCACACAAAAAAAAATTAAAAATGTAGGAATGCGTTTCTTAAATATAAATTGCATGCTGTGCTGCTTTTTTTCCAAATTTGATTTAAACTTCAGACTGAACAGCAGTGTATGAAGACTAGGAGGAGAGAAAACACATTTTGAGAAAGTAGTATTTAAGTTGGTGTAAATCCAGCTTAGTTAAGGATGTTGGATAATTCCTATTCAAGTCACAAGTTTTCAAAAAAATTACCACCAAACATAAAAATTAGCAACTTCTTCCAAAAGTAAAAATTACAATTTGACTACGAAGGAGCTCCTTCTTAGAGAAAAATTCTCTGTATTTTTTCATTGAACCAAGATCTTAGTTTCTTCCATCAATCATGAGGCTTCCCTGCCCCCTTGAAGGCTCCCCACTCTCTCATGTGGCCGCGCAGTCCCTCCTGTTGACCTGGCTCTTGTCTTCCAGTGGGCTCCCTGTAGTCCACTTCAAACGGGCTCTGGTTCCCCAGTGGGCCAGCTAAATGATGACCCCCAGGTGTTGATTCCCCATGGCATTGTTGGGTTTTACCTCCTCCAGCCTTGAATATGGAGGAGGGAAAGGGATTGGAAGAAGATCAAAGTCGCATTGTTCTAGTTGGAGCCTTAGAGGTGGGGTTGAGCCCTCAGTCCTGTCTTCTGCTCCTCTTACCGTCCCCCACGACCCCTGGACCTTCCATGCTCCCGAGCCTAATCAAAAGACAGACTGGAGTCTGTGACAAAACCACTGTGCAGTTAGCGGGATTTTATTTTTACTTCTGAATACAAGCAGCGGAAGGTTGAATGCTGCCTGATGTTTATTTAATTGTATAGCAAATTATAGAAATAGAAGATAACGATTGAGGTCTTGATACTTGTTTGATTTTGTATTTTTCGAGGATATACTCTGTTCTCTGCAGGGTCCTATGGGAAAAAGTTAAGTGAGTAAAATATACCCTTGCCCTCAGGCAGCCCCAAGTCAGATAGTTAATACAATTCTATGGAGCGGAACACAGTTGTTACTTGTGTTGTTACAAAAATATGAAACTCCATGAGAAAAGCAAATTAAGATGCAACACCAGCGTGATTTTTTAAATCTATAATCAACCAAATATTGCATACTCTTTTTAGAAAAATTTAGGAAAGACGAAATTTTTTAAAAGAAAACCAAAATCACTCTACCCAGAGATAACCACACTTTGATACAAATTTTTTGTAAATAATTGAAATAATACTGTATATTCACTTTTTCTATCTTGCTTTTCTAAAAACTCTACATTGTATTATGAACATTTCACCATGTAATTGAAAATTATTTGCATAATTATCAGATCGCAGGATATAACAGTTTATGGCATCATTTCCCCATTTGGGGACATTTCTGTTTCTTTGAAAGTTTTCCCTCTTATAAATAATTCATGGACTATATTTATGTGTAAGTCTCCTCATATTTCTGATTTTCTTAGAATGAACTTCTAGAAATGGAATTCTAGGTCAAAGGCCATGCATATTTTAAAGCTCTTGAAACATGTTGCCAGGTAGCTGTCCACCAGGCTCCTGCCATGTGAAAGTCGAGCCAGTAGGGCCCAGGAGCTCTTGTCTCATGCCTGCCAGCATCAAGAATTACTGTGGTTTTTTAAAACTGTAACTTTTGCTCTTTTGATAAGTAAAAATGGTACATATTTTTTTCACTTGGGCAGTTTTAAAATTTAATTTTTGAAGCGTAATATACATACAGAATTGTGCACATTTTATAAGTGTGCAGTTTTGTGAATTTTCACAGAACTGGACACACCCATGAAATCAGCACCCAGAAAAGGCAAGGAACAAGACCCACTTCCAGCAGCCTTCCTCGAGCTCCCAGCCCAGTCGTAACCCTCTTTTCTGACTTTTAACATCGTAGTTTAATGTTATGGTGGTTTTTACTTTGGGTTAGTGGAATTCTATGTGCACTGTGTACTTTTTTAGTGTTTGACTTCTTTTGCTTACCTCTCTATTTGTAGAATGCATCCATATTGCTGTGTTGGTTGTATATTTGTTTCAGTCTCCATTGATTTCTGTGAAGTGACAGTAATGTTGTGTGGGACCTCATTAAGGCACCTAGTCTGTCGTTTCCAAAGGATCATCACTTGCTGTCTGGTGTAGATCTCAGGCTCCCCTTTTCAACCACCAACCTGTCAGTGGTCCTGGTTTCCTTTCCTTATTCTCTTTATCATACCCTTAGCAAAGTCACAGCTGTCTGTCCTCTCTGCTCATACACTCAAGGCTTCTGAGTGTTTTAAGACTTAATCCATGTATTAGTTAGACTATAGACTAATGAAGAAATCTAGAAATACCCGAATTAAACAAAATAGATGTTCTCTCACGTAACCCTCCAGAGGTGGGCAGGTGATGCAGGGCTGGTGCTGGTTCTGCTGTCCTTGTCCCTTGACTTCCATTGGTGGCGCCATACTGCTAGCTCTAGTTCCCGGGATCTCCCAGCAGTGAAGAGGGGCAGGGAGGGCAGCCGAGGTGGAAGCGACACGTCTCTTACACTCACTCCCATTGGACAGAACACATCCTGTGTGCAAACCTCCACATCAGAGATTGTGAAGGGCAGAACTGTGTTTGGCTGGCCATGAGCACAACTCAAACCCTGTTTACTATGAAGGAAAAAGGGAATCACAGAATCTCGGGGGACAACTGGAAATATGCCAGAAAATTCTAAAAGTTCCTCTTCATTGTGCACTAGGCCCCTAATCCTGCCTGGGGATTATTGTGAGTTTCACAGACAACTCTCTTTCTCATCTCTGGGAGTATTTATTTAAACCCCCTCCACTCTCTGTAAGCCTGCTCCACCTCACCTTCCCTCCACGTTCCCACATGTGAAGGTCTTGCCTCCTACGTCACAGATAAATTAAAACTGCAGGCCAGGAATCTCCTTGATGTCCTCTCTTATCTGTGTCTGCAGTCATCTCTCCTTGTCTCTTACCCTTGATGTTATGGCACAATGTGCCTCATCCTGTCAAAGGCCACTTCTCTCCATATATGTTCTGGATGCCCTGTCATTTCAGAGGTTTCCAATAACTTCTGGTTAATCCAATGGATTTTTTTAACTATCTTGAAACCATACCCTCTCGGCCTTCCCAACATCTCTTGATTCTTCTTTTCTGATGTCTCTCTTGTGTTCCTCTTTTATGCCCATCCCCTAAGTAACAGTGCGTCTGGGGATCCTATGACGTTTATCCTCTCACTTGGTACCATTTTATTGAGTGACCTCTTCCATACTCAGAGCTTGAAGACCCATATATGGTGGATGAATCTCAGATCTGTTTACAGCACAAATCTCTCCCCCAAGCTGGATATTGACTGCTGGATATCTCTACTTGCGTGCCGCATGCACACCTTAATCTCAACATGTCCGAAATGGAACTCATATGCATCTCCAAAATTTCTCCTCGTTTTTTGCTTCCTATCTCAGTGAATAGTGCCTTCTCTTGCACAGAAATCTGGATGTCCACCTTTGAATCCTTTCTCATCCTCTCTCCTCATATTTAATCAATCATAATTTATTACAAAAATGCATCTCCCTAAAATCTCAAGAATCTGTTGACTTTTATTGATCTCTACTGTTAGTACCCTAGTTCATACCCAGAATCCATCATCGCATAACAGAGTCTCCTGATCATTTCCCTGTATCTGGTTTTCTCTTCCAGTTCATTTTCCACACGTTAGCCAGAATGATTTATAAAAATACATATATAATTAAGTAATTTCCCTGATTACACCATCAGTGGCTCCCTGTTGCCTGCAGGACTAATCCAGTTTTCTTAGCCAGACATATAGGGTTCCTCATGATCGGGTGCCTGCTGACCTCTCCACCACCTCCTCTCTTTCTTCACCCCTTGTATGCTCCAGGTTCTCCATGCTCATTCCCATGTCTGGGCTTTCCATGTGTCCCCAACTCTGCCTGGATGGCTCTACCTTCCTTTGTTTAGCTCCTATTTAGATTTTCGAACATCTTATGATTTTCTCTGCTAAGAACCTTTCTCTGATCTGCCCCTTCCAAGGGTTGATGAAGAATCCCTCTATATATTCCCAGATGGTTGTGTGCTTGCCCTTAGTGTAAAGACCTTAAAAGGCTGTATTGTAATTTTCTGTTTACTTCTCTGGATACCTACTAGGCTTTGAGCTTCTTGAAGGCAGGAACTCTGTTTTATTCCTCATTGAATCTATAGATGATATTGAAGATATTTAACACCAGCTACAGCATCAGCACAGATCCAATAAAAGGATGCCAGTTCCCTGCTGTGCCCCCTCTATCTCCTCAATTCGCTGGGCTCCACCTGTTTCCTCCTGTCTGCGCTGTGGCCTGAAAACCCTCTCTGGAGACTCAGAGGCTGGAGGCCTCACCCGGTTTGTCTCCCATCTCTCAGGGATCACTGTTCCATGTGGCCTGACATTCAGTATCTTGAGAACCATCATTTCATATATTTTGTCTGTTTTTTTTTTTTTTAAGTTGTTTCCAGTGGGAGGGTAAATCAACTCCCTGTTACTCCGTCTTGGCTAAAAGCAGAAGTTACATCCTGTGTTTTTACCTATTTGAGGTGGGTTATGAGGGGAATTTGGATAAGGGCCATTAGTAGATTGGGCTTCAGATAGAATTTCAACATCATGTAGAAAAGATAAAGCATTATGTATACCTTATATTACATTAATATCACAGATAAGCAGACTACACGTGCATGAGAATTTACACACCTGTATTTTTGCATTAAGAGCAATCGGACTTTTACATTGAGAATAAAAGCCCCAAATCTGACTACTCCAGCTTGCTTGGCAAAAAATAATAGAATCACGTTCCTTGAGGTACAATTGCATATTCCCTTTGTGTTGCTCTACACCTTAAGTACTGTGGCTCACACGTGTATGGGAGAGTAGGGCACAGCATCTCAACTACGGCATCCAACCCAGTTCCACGGAAAAGAGTGGTGGCGGGCCAGCTGCCCTCTGCGGTGAGGCCGCCCTGAGTTCGCATGCCTGCTGGGGTCCCTGCTGCCCTGTGGACGAGGGGGAAGCACTTGGTTGATAAGGCAGTTGCGTGCCATTGTTTCTGTCCTGATCATTATTTAATTTGGGACCGTTCTCTTGACTATACATTTTTGCAATGATGTTTTTGATGTGTTATTTGAATAACAAATTTAAAATTAAGAATATTAGAGTTGGAAGGGACCAAGAAATCCTTTAGATCAAATCTACTCAATTTATAGAGGGGAAAACTGAAGACCAGAGGGGTTAAGGGATTTGCCCTGTATTGGGGTTAAGGTTGAAGCAGAACTGAGACTAGACATTAACTTCTTGGCTCTCACTTCAGTTCCTTTCCGCTTCACTCTGTAAGCTGTGTGGCACCTAATAGGGGAAGAAGGAAAACCATCTTTTAGGAAGGTGGATCTATTGGTAGACTAGGAGTGAAGGTTGAAGTGAGAAGGTCTGGATAGTAGTGTGGCAATTCAGACCTGAGACAGAGGGACAATGTGGATTAGGGTAGAGTATAGGGGAATAAGAAATAAAAGGTGAATGTGGGGCCTATTTTCAAGAGAAACTCATAGGACTTGTGATGAGTTGGTTAATGCACAAGATTTGCATATGGTAGACAGTCAGAATATATATGTTGTGGAATGGTGAATGAATAAGGATATATGTATGGTGCATGCAAAAAATATATATATATTTACACAGCCCTCTTACATGTCACAGATACACTCCATATTGGATATTCATAACCAGGCATATTAGTGTAAAACAAAACAACAACCAAAAAATGATTTTTCCCTTTAATCATTTTAATAACAACTCAGATATTGTTCCCACTGTATAGATAGAAATAAGGCTCCGAGAAGTTAAATGTTTGCCTAAAATCGCAAATTACTGTGAGGAGCTGAGCTAGGACTTGAAAACAGATTTTTTGAATTAAAATCTGGATCTTTCTACAGGAGCCTTTCTAATTACCCCAAACATATAGAGAATATTTCTGTTTTTTTCTGCCATGGCTGATTTTTAAACCTGATATGTCAGTCTGTCCCTTTATTGCACGCAGTGCATAGTATTCTTGCTTGGAAAACTTACTTATTCTCTGATTTTCCAGATTTGTTTTGTCTTCACTGCTTTTCCCTGTTTGACCACTAACACCACGATGCTTAAAGATGTGCTACTGCATGTGGCATTAGTTTTGCTTGTGGTCTTGAGTGTTTCTACTTGAGCTTTCCATCCTTCAGCAGTTGGGGGAAAGCAATACACGTTCTGAACCCATGAACCACCAGCAGAGTCTGTAAAGTCCCTGTGGCGGCTGCCTGCGTTCTAGGAGTCTGTTCCCGAGACCCTGACTCTCCAGGGTCATGCCAGAATAACAGCTCACATTGTTCACAGAGCGGATGCGACAGCTGCGGCTGAGCTCTGAGCTTTGTTTTGTATCTCTTAGACTGTTAGACGTCTTGTAAATCTCTTCTCTCCACACTGCCCACCACAGCACCTTGCACGTACTAATTGCTCAAGAATATTTGTTGCATGCATGATTAACGAAAGTTATCATTGTCATTATACTGTGAACTTTTTTCCTGACTATGACATTTAACATTAAAATGTATACATACATACATACACATACACACATCATTATGTATATACACAAACAATATAAACTATCCATGTTTATTCTCAATACATTTTAAATACACATAGTTGATAAGACAGCACACAGATAAACTGTATGAAGTCTGAGACATGAACTTACAGTTTTGTTCAACATAAGTACTTTATATTTGAGACAGGTTTGCTGGGGAAATGGTGGAACAGTAACCAAGATAACTATAAACAGATCAACCAAATAGATATAATCAGGCATCTAAAAATTAATTATGAGTTTATAAAGTTTACAGTTTTGGCATTTCCAGATTAGAAACCTGTATACTTCTTTCTTTGATATATACTTGAAAATAGAGAAAATAGTTAATCTGTGAGCAATAATTTCTAAATTGATGAAGACTTAACTGCCATGGCATTCCATTCCTTTTGTTGATAGGTGTAAACAGAGTGATGTAATTTCCTGCTTTCTCCCTCTTGTCTCTGGGCCACTGTTAGGCTGTCTAATCATATCTACTCATAGGACACAGGATGGTCATTTCTTCTTGTTATGAAGGGTGGAATTATACCATAGTATTTCAAGCCTCCTTCTAGCAATTGCTCAGAATCTTTAATTCCTGATGTAATTTCACTGGCTACAGACTGCACAGCCTTACACACGAAGGAAAGGGATGGAGACTGGGAGAAATGTCCAGTAGCACATTTCCACTTACATAAACTCGTGAACCAGTGTGTCAGCAGCTTTACACTCTGTTAGGGCATGTGTTTGCCCAGCGTTGTTGATCCTCTATCAAAATGGAAATAGTTTCTATGCAGATAATTTCCTTTTGCAACTTATTTGTGATTTGCCAAAGTTCCTCCTCTGTGATATATCCCTATCCTATCCTGATAAGATGTCAACAGTCTTCTGTCTCAGGACCCCTCAGGACACATCTTATCTGTGTGTCATGACTGGGTCTTTATGATACACCACCTGGTATTGTCTTTTCACCTGTTTGTTATGGTTTGGCTTCCTAACTAAAATGTAAACTCTTACAGGAAATGATTTCTAACCTACAAAACTCAGTATCCCCTAAACACCCCAGATGAAGTAGATTTCAGATACATTTTTGTGAGTTCATGAGATAATTTCATCCTGTATGAATATAATTCCATAATGGAAGACAACATGCGGATACACCGTGAATACTCTGTTTCTCCCATGTGCATTCTCTCCATGGGAAAAGAAGAATCAAACAAACCAAAACATCATACTACTCAAGCCGAAAGGATTTCTGTGCATTTAAAAAGGAGTGTAATACAGTCCAACAGTGTATCAGCCTGACAGTCCGAGTAGGTGTGACCTCATTGTGCAGGACAGACGCTACATCTTCTCTGTCAGGTACACACAGGGCAGCACACTGCCCAGCATATGGTGGGCATCGAGGAAAGACATCTATGAATGAACGAATGGCGTGCCTCACATCTGAAAACTCAGAAGAGATGCTTCGTGTTATTACTTCTGCATAAGGTTCTGTTTAGTGTGTTGTGGGGGAAATATCGTCTATGTAAACATGGGGAGAACATTTCTGAGGTGACCTGCCATGGTGGAGAAGCTGTGGGGATGTATTTGGGCAAGTGACTCTGCACAAGAAAGCTCTGATGAGATCTGTAGCTCTAGTCTCTGGAACATTGCCCAAAAATCACCCATAACTTAGCTAAGGAATTTCCCATAATTTAAGAGACATTCTTTTGGGGGAAAAGCATAACTTTATGCATTCGTTCTTAAGTCTGTGAGCATTTATTCAGGATCCCTTGTGGGCAGATCTGATAGCGTATTGATAAACATCCCAGTATTAGGTAAAGACTGGAGAAAGAAGGGGTACTTTGTAAATATAAAGTCTCTCCTGATTATTATTTTTGCCATTATTATAAATAATATCTTGCATTTGCATACAACTTATAATTTTAAAAGCATCTTCCCAAACTTATGTGCTGTTGCCTCCACTCCCTCTTCCTTGTTAGGCAGGACAAGAGCTGTTCTCCTGGTTTATACATGAGGAAATGGAGGTCAGAAGGCTGTAATAATGTCACCGCCTGAGAAAGAGTGTAGCAAGGACTAAAGCCCAGACCTTCCAGACGCACTGTTTGTCCTGCTAGGCCACTGGGGCTTTTAAAATAGGCCTCTGAAAGGGGGTTCATAAGTTTACCTTTTGTTCAAACAATGTTTGAAGGAGGGACGACCTTGATAATGTTGAGCAACTTGAACACTTGTGTAAGCACAGAGAAAAATCCACTCTGCCAACCTTGCGGTGCCCGAAGGTGACTGTGAGCTGAAAAGCTAACCCTGTGGGGTGGCTGCATTTTGAGCTGTGTGCAAATTGCTAGAGTTCACATTAGTCATGGCACGAGCCCCTGGAATCCAGTAAGCAACGCTATAAGCTCTGACACTCAGTTTCATGCAAAAGGAGCAGGCCCGCAGTAGTCTAAGAGGTAGCCACACACTCGTGCAGAATAGACCGCTACTTAACAGCCTTTTCTGCGCTCGTACTGCTGTTACTGCAGTCTGCCCTCCAAGTCAGGCTTCTCTGCAGAAAGGATATGGAGCAGCCTTAAAAAAAATCCCCCTTCCCTCCTTCTTCCCTCCATTTGGCTCATTAGACTGTACCTCCTCTGCTGTGAAGACACAGCTAGATGCAGCCCAGCCACACAAGAGGCAGGTCTGAGTGAGCCGTCCGCCCTCCCCCTGGGCAGATGCGCTCAGCAGAAAGAGCTGCTGCTGTTCCTACCGCATGCTCATTGTAGTTGCACCTGGAGAAGTATTCCAATATAGATGTCATTCAGATTAGCTTAGCGCTTCTATCCAAGAACTCCTGTAAGATCTTAGGAAGAAGAGCGGCTCAGACTGCCAGCACGTTAATCCAAACATGCCAAGGAGTCTAAATCAATCAAGGAACATCTCATTTGGGATAAGGTTTAATGTGCTGAGTTTGTGGTGAGCACAATGTTTTGAATTTATTCCACATGCCTAAAATCTGGTTACAATCGGTGTTCTTTAGTGTGGGTCCCCAAGAGTGGCCCAGACTCTTCATTTCAGCATCTGTGTATCCAGGCGGTCTGTGAGAGTGTCCCAAAGCTCCAGCTCACTTTGAATGACACTGAGAGTAATTGAATTGCCAAGTCCAGAGTTTTCTGAAATTGGGCATCACATTATGGGAAGGGATTGAAACCAGGTTTATCTGTTGTTTAGCTTAAAGCTAAATTTGAACAAGAGCAACTCAGCTTTAGAAAATGTTTTCCTGTAAGAACATTCACATTATCAAAAGTTGAACCATTTATGTGATCAGCTTAACCAGGACGCTGTCCTTGTGTTCATAAATTCCTAGATGGGGTGTGAATCCAGAAGGGAAACCTGGTCAGCCTTATTTACCTCTGTTACAACTGAACTGTTGGCTATTTTCCATTAGAATGGGGTTTTAAAGGTATCATATGTCTACTCTTTTTTTATCTTTACCCTTTTTTTAGTAGAAAAATTGAAATTGTTTTGGTACCAATTCTTTTGGTTTGAAACTGAATAAAACTATTTTTTACTTTTTTATCCCCTTGTAAACATTTGTACTCATCCTCTATCTCTATGAGATCTTCATATCAGTTTATATTCACTTTGGATTGTAAGAATAAACAGTGCAGGCACTGCTGAAGATCCTGTGTACTCCTCTCTCCTTGAGAAAAGTACTATCCTGAATTTAGAACTTATCATTCCCGTGAATGTATATATTTTTACTACATATTTATGAATTCATGAAACAACATATAATATGCGCTTGCAAATTTTTAAACTCCATGTGACTATAAAACAGTTTGCATAGCTCTGTGGCTTGTTCTTTTTCTCTAAGGTCATATTCTTTATCCATGTTAATACATGTAGCTCTAGCTCATTTATTATAAACATTGTATCATATTCTGTGGTATTTATATAACTCAGATAATCTGCGCATTCTTTTCTAGATGGACATTTACATTGTTTCGAATTGTTTACTCTTACAAACAAACAATGTTGTGGAATAATTTTTCTGGAATTGAAAGGGAAAAGAGGAATTTGAGGATTCAGTGCATGGTGTTTGCTGTTCCAGAGCAAGTGACAACATCAGCACTCAGCCTTGGTCCTATAATGCAGTATTAGTAACAGTGTTTTAAAGTATCAGATTGTGTGCATTCAATAAACACATTTTAGTGACACATTTTGTAAATATCTGAAACATCTCAATAAAAAATTAGTAGCTACATGTGGCCAGCCCGGTGGCACAAGTGGTTAAGTGCGCACTACACTGCGGTGGCCCGAGGTTCGTCAGTTCGCATCCTGGGCGCGCACTGACACACTGCTTATTAAGCCATGCTGTGGCGGTGTCCTATATAAAGTAGAGGAGGATGGGCACGGATGTTAGCCCAGGGCCAGTCTTCCTCAGCTAAAAAAAAAAAAAGAGGAGAATTGGCATCAGATGTTAGCTCAGGGCTGGTCTTTCTCACAAAATAAATAAACAAATAAATAAATAATAAAAAATAGGGGGCTGGCCTGGTGGCGCAAGCAGTTAAGTGCACGTGCTTTGCCACGGCGGCCCTGGGTTTGCCAGTTTGGATCCTGGGTGCACACCGATGTGCACTGACACACTTCTTGTAGAGCCATGCTGTGGCAGCGTCCCATGTAAAGTAGAGGAAGATGGGCACGGATGTTAGCTCAGGTCCAGTCTTCCTCAGCAAAAAAAAAAGAGGAGGATTGGCATCAGATGTTAGCTCAGTGCTGATCTTCCTCACAAAACAAAACAAAATAATACAATAAAATAAAAAATTAGTTGCTACAAATTATAAAATTGTGAACTATCCCTCTTGCTACTATTGGCTCTGCTGCTTTTTGGGTGTTTATCACCTCCAGAATGCGCTTGGAATTGCCATGTCTGCTGTGACCCTGTAAGGGCTTCAGTACCTTCCTGCTGTGTCTACTTGATTCTGTGGCCTCCCCCGCCCATCTTGGCCACTGTCAGACTGTCCCCATTGCAGAGGGGAGGTGTCTTCTTCAGATGGCACTTCTGATCCCTGCTCAGCCTTTTTGGATGGGTGTGGGCTGGAGAGGTTGAGATGGGGAAGAGAAAAGGAGCTGTTAAGAGGCAAGGGGTTTCCAGGAGTGGTCAAGTGACTGGAGGGTTTCCGGTGAGGCTGTCGAGAGGAGAAAGAGGAAGGAAAGAGGAAGGAGAGAGGGTTTGGAGAGAAATCTAGGAGGGAAAAACTAAACTGTGGCAGTCTGAAATATCAACATTTATACAAAATACAAAATGTGTGCTAGTACTTTTAAATGGCACCAATAACAAGAATAATGGAAAATTGAAAATTGGTTCTGCAATCATTAGTAGTATAGACACATTTTCAACTTTACTAGATATTGCAATATTTCTTTTCATATTTACTGTACCACTTTATATTCCCACCAGAAGTGTGAGACTCACCCTTCACCACACTCTCGCTGACATTTGACCTTATCTGATTTTGTAACATTTGCCAGTCTTATGGATTTGATACAATATTTCATTGTTGTTTACAGTTGCAGTTCCCTGATTATTAGGAGAGTAGTTGAGTACCTGGCCAGTGTACTTTTTATATTTTTTACAATTTTTAAAATGAATTTTATTACAATGCTAATATAAGGTTTTATAGCATCATATTTAAAATGTTAAAAAGCAAAAGAAGAAAATGAAAATTAACTCATGACACACCACATAAAGATACCTATTATTTTTATTTTTTAAAAACAGCTTTATTGAGGTATATTTAACATGCATATTTAAAGTGTCCAATTTGATGTTTCTGACATATGTATATGCCAGTGAATCCATCACCACAATCAAGATAATCAATTTATCCATCACTCCAAAAGTTTACTCCTGCATCTTAATAATGTATTCTTACCTCCCTTCCACTGGGAACCACAGATCTCCTTGCCTAATTCTTTTCAGATTCTTCCATGTTGTAAGCATCTATCAATGGGTCATTCCTTTGTATTGCTGAGCAGTGTTCTTTTGGGTGGTGGTACCACAGTTTGTCCATTGATGGACATTTGTGTTGTTCCCAGTTATTGAATTGATTGACAATTTAACCCTTTTTAAAGGAAAATATATATATACATATTTGCCCATATATTTTCTCATAAGCAAACATTAAACGTGAAATAATCCCTGTCATTAATCATAACTGGAGACAGTGTCTGTCATGTAAGGGGGTTCAGTAATTATGTGGGGAAAGAACTAGGCATCTTTTGGCAAATCTAAATGCTAATTAGGAAAACAAAGCAAGCAAACCTAAGAAGCTGAAGAGCATGGAGCAGGTGAACTGAACTGACATCAGTCATCATCTTCTTTTACCCACGTGTCCGGAGGTCCCGCGCTGCTTCCCGGGAAGTCATTCCTTTCCTTCAAAGCAGCACATCGCTCATCTTTCCCTGAAAACAGTCCCTCCGCTTTGTTCCATCCTTCTCCCAACCCCCGAGTTCACAACCTCCATCATCTCTGGAATTGCCCTCTCCTCACATCTAATTAGTTTCCAGGTTCTGGATTCATCTTCCTAAGTAACTGTCCTCCTGCTTCCGTTTGGTCTCTGCCCATCTCCCACCTCAGGAGGAGGCCAGTCGTCTCCCATCTCGCCTCTCTGACTCCAGCTTCCCCCACTCTAATTCAGCCTGCACGTGGTCATCACATGTGTTTCTGAAATGTAATTTTGACCATGCCACTTTGTTGCTTCCAGCTCTCCCTTCTCCGCTCCCTGCCTGCAGACAACAATTCAGAGCGCTCAGCATGGAGCTAAAGGAGCTCTGTGCTTCTCCCCCTGCTCCCCCACCTCTGTGATGCAGAAATATTTCACTACTGGCGGGAACCTGGACACACTGGACCGTTTCCACGCCTTTGAGTAAACCTCTCCTCTCACCTTCCAGAATCCGTCACCAACTTTGACCAGAGAGAATAACTTAGAATTCAGTTTTGAAGTCTTCTTTTGTCTCTGCACACACGTGCATATGCATTCACACAAAACCCAGCAAAGCTAATCACTTCTCATCTGTGCTTCTCATCTGTCGGGGACATGGGTCCCCGACACCGTGCCGTAGTTACGTCTTCCTTACACTCCTTACAGAGTGTGGAGGCCACGGCCTTTTCAACTTTGAATCTGGTAACAGGTACAGTGGCGATTGCTGGGTGCCTGATAAATATGAGTAACTCAAATCGTGGTGCTCAATACGTACGAAGAAGTGAATGTATGACTTAAATGCCTGATCGTCAAGTTGTAATTTTCCAGCCAAAATATGTTTAATGTCTTTCACTTGCTTTCAATCCTGTCATCACCACCTCAGTCAAAAACCATTTAACTTCCTGCCTGAATTGTTGCATCAGCTTCCAAACCAGCCTGTGTCAATAAGTTCTCCCTCCTTTCTAAACCACAGTAACGCAGATTAGCTGGACTAATCTCCTACATGACGGCTTTAATCGTAGTACACCCCTGTCAGATTCCACTGCCTGGCTTTCAAAAGCTCTAGCTATTCTAGAAATTACACTTTTTTCTGTTCTCCAACACACATTTTCCATTTTAGTTAGCCTGTTCTTCCCACTTCCCCACGCCAAACTGTGTTCATTTCAGCTTGTGTGGAGGGCTCAAGTTTATCCTCTCGCGAGAATACCCTGTCCTCTCACCTCCAGCTGTCTGAACTCTGCTAATAATTTATGTCTTGCTGAAGCTGCACCTGTGAGACTGAGCCACCTATCCTGTGGACTCCTTTGGTGTTTCTGATCTATAGCATCCAGGTTCTAACTGCATGGGGGACAGTCGTATAAACAGGTGGAACAACCCATTGCAAAATATTTCCAAGTGAATAGCAGTTACAATATAAGGGAAGGTATAATCTTCTCCCCTACCCCACACTGGAATGTGAGCTCCACAGAAGCAGAGAATTCTTGTTTGTTTTGTTCATAAAAGAAAACCAGGGACCCAGGCACCCAAATATTTGTCACATAAATAAATAAAGGTATGAAATTGTCTACTACATAGTGGGAATTCAAATCCTTCTTTCTTCATTAAAAAAACTTTGAAGGAAATATGAACAAATTTGAATGATTTCTGAATTTTAAAGAATTTGATACTTTAGAAGTAATTTCTTAAATGGAATCACAAGACCAGCAAATCACCATATTCATTTATCTAAAATGTATTTAAATTCTGAATTTTAGAGCAACTTCTGAAAAAGTCGTGATTTCTGTACCTGACTGTATCAGTCAATCATATGTTTTCTGGAATTTTTATGCATTAATATAAGTTGAAATTAACTAAAGATGGTTCTAGTACAGGTCTAAATAGATGGAGCATAAAAATGATATGAGAATATTCTAGCTCAGAGTAAAAATAGATGCAGGTTCTTGGATTTAGAGTAATGTGATGATACCTGTATTTTGCCGTGGCTGAGGTAGTTTACCAAGTCTTTCCTAATTTAGATGATTTTTAAAAGAAAAAAATAACTCACTCTTTCAAAGCCCTTAGCTCAGACTCTGACATGTAGCAGATATTTGTTAAATATTTGAACTTAAGCCGCTAGGGAACTTTCTTTTTTGCCAGGATGGGAGGGGATTTAAGAAAGGGAGTGACATAGTTATAGTTGTTTTTGAGAAAAGTAATTCTGATGATTGTTTGGAGGATGATTTGGAGGAAACCCAGGAAGCTGTTCGTTCATTCATTGAGGTACAGTTAGCATCTGCTCCTTGGTATGCACTGAAGAATCAATGAACTGTTAAGATTCTGTGTGATAAGCACAGCAGGTAGGAAAAGTTTAGGTGAAGAATTATGAAGACCTCAGTAGTAATTAGGATGAAAGAGAGTGAATATTTTGGAATCTGTTTACGCTGAAGCACTGAGAGTATCTGGTGAACTAGGTTAAGACTGAGGGCTTGAGGATATGTGTCACCTAGTGTCCTGATTTGAGTGACCAATTTATTAGTAGCTACAGATAAGAGTGTATGAGTAGGCATGAAATGAATGACGATGAGTTTAGCTGTGAATGTATAGTGTTGGAAGAGTCTGGGAAAAATTCCTGTGGAGATAACCAATATAGAATTGTAGATAAGATCTGGTGCTTAGAAGAGATATGAGCGCTGAGGAGGAATGGGTTTTGAATTGGTCAACAATAAATAGTTGTTGAAGACATAAATACATGTGGAAATTTCCCAGAAGGGTGCTTACCTGAGTGAGATGAGATGAGGGCTGAGGCTGAAAGATGATGGACATCAAGAGGTTCAGAAGACAAGAATGACACACAAAGAAGACTGAAAATTAATGGCCAGATATGACGTCAAGAAACCAGGAAGGAGTAGTTGTATCAGTTAAAACGGTTTCAAGTGCAAGTAATAGAGAAGCTGACTTCACCTAGCTTTAAACAATAAGGTAATTTATTAGTCCACATAACTGGAATTCCAGAGGTAGAATGGCCTTGGGGATGGGTGATCCAGGAGCTCAATAACATCCAGAAACCACTGTCCTTTGTCTCCTTTTGCTCTGTCATCCGGGGTTCTGGATTTGCCCTAAATCTGTTTCTCCTCTGGTCATAGAATGACTGGTGGTAGAAATTAGGACCGCATGCTCCCTCATTCCCATCCAGCTGAAGATGCAGTGTGGCTCTGGAAGCTCTCCTAGAAGAGTGAAGAGGAAGTTGCCCACAAGTCTCCAGCAGAGAACTGGTGTCCGTTGGCACAAATATGGTTACCTAATGATTCCTGAGACTGTCATTAGCTTGGAAGAGGAATGAGGCTGCCATCTCCTAGAGCTCACAGTGGATTTAGCTTTCCCTGGGAGTCTGAGCGTTGTTGGTGAGAGATGAATACCTGAACAAAGATTAAGATTCTTTTAGGTAAAAGGAAATGGAAAATGGAGAACCTATAACCAGGCAGCAGGCCCACTACAGAAGCATTAGGTAAGCCTAGGAGGAAGAGAGTTTGAGGACAAGTCATTAACGTTGTGAAATGCCAAAGAGCCGTCAAAATAAGAGTTAAAGAAAAAACTGAAAACCTCCTTAGGTTAGTGATTAGGAGGACGTGACTCTAGATACACTCTGTGATTCTGATTGAAGTGGAGATAGGGTGACTCTGAGGTGAGAAAGAGGAAATGACGCATTGACTCTAGTTTGAAGATTCAGGGTTTTGAAAGGAAGAGTAATGATAATATAGCCGCTAGAAGGGGAAAATGAGTAAAAGGAACACCAATTAAATGTTTCAGTCTACTCAGGGGCTCCTAGTCAGGGTCTGAGGAGGGCTCTTCCAGTGACCACTTGTGTGAACTTCGTCACCTTGTCAAGCCCTCTTGAGTTCTCATCACTTTAAAGGGAGAAAAAGAAAGCTGATTTTTTTTTTCTTTTTATCCCACAGAGTTGGTAAATTTCACAAATATTTTAAAGAAGATAATATCATTTATATTTTAGGTGTATGCCTATGTGTGTGTTTAGGAGAGATTTTAAATGTTATATTCCACTGAGGTTTCAAAAAACTATTTATTTGGGGACTGAAAATAAAATATTTTTACTTTCTATCTCATTGCTTGGTGCTATGGTCTGAATGTTTGTGTCTCTCCAAATTCATATGTTGAAATCCTAACCCCTAAAGATGATGGTATTAGGAGGTGGGCCTTTGAGGGGTGCTTAGTTCATGAGGGCAGAGCCCTTCTGAATGGGATTAGTGCCCTTAGAAAAGAGGCTCCAGGGAGCTCTCTAGCCCTTTCTGCCAGGTGCAGACACAATGGGAAAGTGCTGGCTATCAACCAGCAGGGAACTCAATCCTGCCAGTGCCTTGATCTTGGACTTCCAACCTCCACAACTGTGAGCAATAGATTTCTGTTGTTTTTGAGTCCCCCAGCCTATGGCATTTTGTTATAGCAGCCTGAACATACTAAGATACTTGGTCTTAAGCTAAAATTTGTATTTTGCAAAGAATACAAGAAAATGTTTAATTTCAGGTAAAACTATGTTTTTACTAAAACTAGATAAAGCACAGTGCCTGATACATGCTAGGCACTCATTAAATAATTATTAAATTATTCTATTCTTCAAATTTAAGGATGAAAAATATTAGAACTTCTCTGTCAATCAAACTATAAAATTCTTTATACTTGAACCATATTTTTTAATTATTGGAGAATTAATTCTAAAAAATAATAAAACGATGCCACAGAAAACTGATAACATTGAGCAGCGCAATAAAGCCTAGGTAACTAAGACTAAATTGGTCACTTGAAATTCCTGGAAAACTTATTCACACGTTGAATGACTGTTAATTGAACCCTGACTCTGTGCCAGGCACAGTTCTAGGTGCTGTAGAGACAGCGGTGAACAAAAGTTCCCTGCTCTCAAGGAGCATACATTCCAGAGGGAGAGACGATTAATGAGTAAATTAATATATACTAGGTCAGCGGAGATAATTGCCTTGAAGAAGAATAAAGCAGGGTAATGGGATGGTAGGCGATTATTGGGTGGGGTTGTTGTAATTTATAAGGAGGGCAGGGAAGGGACCTCTGAATAGGGGATTTTTGAGCAGGGAAACAGGACAAGGAGGGTGGCTGGGGGAACAGTTCCAGGAAAAGTTCCAGGAACATCCAGTGCAGGGAAAAGGGAACACTGCCCTGGGAGCCTGTTGGGCATGTTTAAAGATCAGCAGGTCAGGCTGGGGAGATGGGATGGAGGGGGCTGGAGGAGCTCCATGAGTGAGGTCAGGGAAATGGGGCATCCGTACATCCTGTAAGGAAGGAGGCCTTCCAAGCCAGGAGAGGAATTGGGAATTACCCTAAGAGGGACGGGAAGGCAGTAGAGGGTTCTGAGCGGAAGACCAACTTGGTTCCAGTTGGTTATTACAAAGCTCTCTCTAACTGCTGTGGGGCCAATGGGCTGTTCTAGGGCAAGTGTGAAATTGAGAGATAAAAACAAGTGCAACTTTTTTTTCTCTTAAGTACGTAATAAAAGTAAAGTTACCCACCTAGTAAGTTTGTCCAAGTAAGAGCACTGACATATCTACTCTAATAAATAGACAATATCAGTTTATTACTATTAGCACAGTAACAATTCATCTAGAAATAATCCAGTTGACAATAGTTAACCATTCCACAGGCAACCTTACTTTTGTGTTTGGTGAACTTGCTTTGTAGCAGGTGACTATGAAACACACCCTCCCCCTCAGCACCAACAAATTACAACAGATTATTGAGGTTAATGTCCTAAAAATTAATGACATGACATTTTGTTGTAAAGAAAAAATTACATTGTAGGTATTTTTGTAAAGCGTCTAGAAAGTGTTCAAGTGCTTTAAATTCGGAATATTGTGTGTTCCCCTTAAATGTTAATGGGTGAAACACAGCTAAGTTTACGCAACATGTAAAAACCTTTTTGGCAGGGAGATTCATGGGACAGTGATCTCAAAGTTTCTCTCATCCTACATCTTCTAGGCTAGCCAGCAATTTATTTCAGAACTTAGGGGCAGCCATTTGGATTTTTCAGGCAGAAGTTGCAAAATGATTCTGCTTTGGAAAACAAGAAGAACGTAAAGATTGCACGTGAGCCTAACAAAATATTCAATTTGCTTGATATGTTTTTCCGAGACTTTCGTGCTGAGGGCTGCCCCTAGTGCATTGTTTCACACCCCCAGCATTTGCAAACCGCCAGTCATTTCCTAAGGGAGCTCTGCAGACAGAAGCATTGAATTCTCTGCAGTCAACATTGCCTCCCACCTGGGAAAAAGACAGCCCTGTAATTGAATCCCAGCATATGCATTGTCATCCCTCCTGCCGGCCCCTCTGGTGCTGCCGCAAATTAAAAGATCTCTAAGGCTCAGCCTGCCTTCCAGCTGCCAGCCCCGGTAGACATGAGGGAGCCAGAAGGGACCAGGTGGAGCCGTTTTGAGTTGCACTAAACACACAGGGCGAGGAGGTTGGCCGTAACTTCCCAATGAATATTTATACCAGCCCCATTTCTCATCTTGCTCTTTGGCACAGATCAGAGTGCTGAGCTCCTGCTGAATTCAAGGGCCCTGCATTGTGTTTGGACCAGCTCCGTGAAGTTTTGCGCCAGATGAGAAATGGGCCCGAGGTTCCAATCACCAAGATGGCTGGTTGACTTTTGTTTTAATGGAGACTATCATGTTATGGTGTCATAAGGATGGGGCGATCAGGGAGTTCCCTGACGTCACCTGGCATTGCTATTCCTTGAATTGCATGCGGCCTCAGTCCCTGCTTCCCGCGGAGTGGAACTTTGCTTGTATTAAGAGCCACAAAGTACTCTGGTTTGTATATTGCTGCATTTTCTTTGTCTTTTTCTTGGAGGTTTTATTTTTGTTTGCTAAGGTCAGGCACTTATCACGGCGCTCTCATCACATTTCACATTCTGATCCCTTGTGGCAGGTGGTAACTTCCTAGTGCTCAAAGTGAATGGGTTGAGTAACCTCATAAAGATACAGAATGTCTTGGCATAGAGCGGAAGGGAGCACAGAATGCCTCTATGGAAGGCTCACAGTGTTATTTAGAGAGCCTGTAAACCCGAGAGGATGTTTGGAAAACCGTCTACGCGTACACCCATTAACTTTTTCTCCGTCGTAGATCATAGACTTAAATTCATGTTGCTGATTCCCAACCCATATCATCTAATAAAACACATACCTTGTGTATATTTTATCATCAGATTTGCTTAAGAGAAATAATTTTTTCATTATTTCTTTGTGTGACAGAATTATAGGCCAGTGAACTTCTTGTGAGTTGTTGATTCTAAAATTACATTCTTAGATAATAAAATGTAAATAATTAGAGAGGGGGCTATGATCTCAAGAATCCAGCAGAAGTTCTCCAAGCAGAAGGCATACCGGAATAGCCTTGAAGCCTTTTGTGACAGCAATACCAAAAAAGAGGAACAAACGCGTGCATTATACTTAGTCCGTATGAAATTCAGTAAGGTGTGTGTCAAAGGCTCTTGATATGTTTATGAGGAAAAGATTAAAAAATAGAGACTGAATGATAGTACAACTGTCAGCTCAGTAACTATTCCTGAAGAGTTGATATAAATCTGGAGATAGACCTCCGGTGCCCTCTTCAAGATTTGTCCTTGACATTGGCCTAATCAACATGTTTATTTTGATTTGGCATTGAGGGCAGGCTGAGAAAGTGTATGGGGGTCATAGTAGGGGGAAAAGCACGTTGACCAGAATCACAATCTTGCAGGACAAGCTGGAACAATGGGCTTGGCCCAATGAGGTGGCTTTTAGGAGGAACATATGAAAATATGTTCACTTGGGTTCCAAAGGCCGATTGCATGTGTTGTGGCTGGGAGGACACAGGGCTCTAAAGCATCACGTGGACAAAGACTTAGGAGTTTCGTTGGCTGGGTTTCAGCACGTATTCATACTGTGATGTGTCTGATAGCAAAGCTAATATCCTCTTCAGGCTGCACTGACGTGCCCAGAGTAAGGGTTGTAATATCCCATACAGTATTTTATACCGTACCTGCAAGAATGGGTTCTTAAACTGTGGGTCCCACAGTTTAAGAAGAAGCTTGGAGTTTTCCTCAGAAGAGAACACTAGAAAGGTAAAGGAGTTTGAAATGGCCTGGTGGACTGATGGTACCAGAGATGCCCAACCTGGCAGAGAAAGGCTCTGAGTCAGGACTGCCCAATTTGATGTTTGAAGGGCAGTTGTGTGAAAGAAGGTTTAGATTTGACATGTGTCAATGGGTTAAATTTCTTCTAGGAACAAAGTGCCATGGAAACCGTGTATAGAAAACTTTCTAATAGTAAGATTGATCTGAAAATGAAATGGGCTGCCTCTTAAGAAAATTATTTTCCTGATATTACAAATTTTCAGACAAATCAGGCATTCATTTACAGTGTTTTAGATGTGATTGTGGTAATAGCTAACATTTATTAAGATACACTATATGCCACATACTGTGCAATTTGTGTTGTGATCTTATTTGATTCACACAGTAGTCCTCCAGTAGATATTATTATCTCTATTGTTGACCTAAGGTCCAATCACTGGTAAATAGTAGAGGTGGAGTTTAGAGCCCAGGTTTGAGTCTACAGTACAGGCTCTTAACACTGCACTCATGGCTTCAAACGTGGAAGGGTATTTTTGCATTTGAGGACATTCAGTGTCTCCTTGGACCCTGAAATTCCATCATTGTAATAGGGAACCAACTTTATTTTGTACATATGTCAGTGCTTTGCTCTTTTTAGTTGAAAATTCTAGTATTGAATAATCCTCGTTCATTCATCCAGTAAAATGTTTGATCCTGATTGGTAGAGTTTTTTCTTAGAGAAAGAGCCCATATATTTCTTGGTATAGCTGATAGCATTAGATGTTTCGATTGTGGCCTTATGGCTTTACTACTTGCTAGAGGGAAATAATTTCCTTCTTCATTAACCATGATTTGTAACTGACCTCACAGAAACGTGAGTCCTGTACCATTCAAATAATGCTTGGAGAATTCATTGGATTTCTTTTCTTTGCTTTCACATTAAGAGGGGGCCTTTGAAAACCTAAATTTAGAGATATGCTTCTGTCCTTTAAAAATATTTACTGACATTTCTTGGGTGGGGAGACCATGTTTTACCTGAATAATTTGTTAGAGTCATAGTGAAGAGAGGGACAGGGGTACAGGTCTCAAGTCTAAGCCCTGGAAAGGAAGGACTATAAAAGTGTCCAGAGAACAGAGTGTTCAGGGCTTTATTTGCTATTACTCTGGGGCCTGAGGTCACCCTGGCAGACAGGTCACTTGCACTGCAAGCATTCATGCTGGCCTCAGGGACAGGCATGAGGTCACTGGCACATTGCAAGAACAGCTCCCATTATGCATGGCCCACTTCCCTCAGCCTTGGCGTTAGGGGTCTTCTTCCTCCTACATTTCCCTTTCTCTGCAGCAGAACCCAATTCTGACCATGTCTAGTGAAATGGGCTGACGAGGGCCTCCTGGGATTGTCTGTCCATCTGACCAATGACATAGACACCATGCAGCAGAGAGGATCTACATCTCCTAACCTACCTCCAGGGGAGAAACTGGCTAAGTCTGTGGCTGTGGCAAGAATTTCTTGGATCCTAATCCAAGATGTGTTGGTTTAAGATGGCCTGGCATTGTTACCTGATGTTTTTAAAAGGCCAGTGCTTTTTCCAGAGAGTGAGAACTGGTACTCAGGAGTGACATGCCCATGACTTGCCCAAGTTGCTTTATTATTATTTTTTCTTCCACAGTGGCTTTCTGCACCCATGCAGAGCATCCTCCCCCACCGTGCATGCATACACACACCCGCCTATCTCACTCGTTTGGGAGAGCTAACACTGCACATGCAGTTATGAAAACTCCCACACACATTCACATCAGAGAACTAATCCTTGTCTCCTTCCACTTGTCTCTTTGCTCTCACACTAGCCTACAACCTCTTTGTAGATACTTTATGTGTTTATAGAACTGTCCCTAGAAGATAGTAGATGCTCAAGCAGTGTGTGCTGAACTAGACTACATTTGACTCAAGTAACTCAAATCACGTCATCTTCATTTTTCCTATTCCTGTTTTATTATTCATTCGTTAGCTCCCACTAAGTACAATTCTAAGTGCAGGGGAAAAAGCAGTGAATAAAACAAAAAATAATCCCTGCCCTAATGGCTCTTACATTCTAATTATTTAATTAGAAGCTGATATTGTTATTCCTACTTTTCAGCTAAGGAGAATTAAGACTTCTATTACATAGAAAAGGAAGTTATGAGCAAAGCAAATACCTGAATTTTTGCCCTTAAACTCATTCTGATGGTCAAAATGAAAATTAGCTAATTAGATGGACTCTGAGAACACGGGACAGAGAGCCATGCATACATACCATACACTTCTTGCAAATAGGAAAAGCTGGCTTGAGAGAGAGTCTTTGAAAGTCTGGGATGCTTTTGCATTTCTTGGGTCACGAAGAATGGGTGGAATCTCAGCCTGTAATAAACAAGGTATGACTCATTGCCAGGATTTGTGCAGAAGGAATCATGGTTTCTGAGTTGGAGTAGTTTCTAAAATGCACACATGTATAGCTTACTCTTCCTTGGGTTTGAAGAGGATATTTCCATTAGAAATAAATTAGTCCATTAGAAATAAATTCCATCTGTGCTACGGAAGAATTGCAGAAAACAGCCGAGAAACATTTCTTGTGACCTGCAATTCTTCTTTATTTTCTTTTTTTAATGAGTTTTTGTGCGTATGGGTAAGTTCATTTTTTATGTTGTCCAGATAGATGCTAGTATTCACATGGTCTTATGACATAAGGACCACTAAAAAAGGGTTGAAATAGACATCTTGGGAGGAAAGAGGTTCACCTTTAAATATGATAATGACTAGTGTAGATTTGGCAGAGTAAATGCTTGCGTTGAGTTTAGTAATTTTTGAAAACCATTCAAAATGTTTTATTGCAGGGATATGCATTTCTGATTGTGGTTTCATTTCACAGAGTGGAGGAATTAGTCACTTTTTTAAAATGGGAAACATACAATGTATGATATAAGGAAGCTGGGCTCTGGCATCAGACAGACATGAGTTCAAATTCTAGTGCTGGTCTTTCTGCCTGCATGATCTTGGGCATGCTCTGTATCCTCTTTGAGCCTCAATTTCTTCATCTATAAATATGGAAAATAACATGCATATCAATGTGTTATTGTAACGGTTAAAGGAGATAATATATATGAAGTACTGAGCACAGAATGTGTCATACAATATGTATTCAGTAAAAACTGGTACCTGTTAATTATTTTCTGCTGTTGAATTCTAAGGTAAATTTTACATTTTATATTTTCTATAAACTAGACTTAAAAAGAATCTGAAGTTTTAGAATTAAATTAATTACAAAACATACAAAAGGAAGTACAGCAATATTCTTGCTATGTAGTTTAGCAATAATGGAAGTCTGGTTGCTAAAGGCTCTTTTACTTGTAAGAAATATCAACCCACTAAAACGAATTCAAGCAAAGTGGACTTATTGTAAAGATCCAGAAAGCGGCATTTCAGTTTCCTGGGAACTGGTATATAAAATACCAAGGCTAGGGGCCAGCCCAGCGGTGGAACGGTTAAGCTTGGGCATCCCGCTTCAGCGGCCCAGGGTTCGCCAGTTCGGATCCTGGGTGCGGACCTACTCACCGCTCATCAAGCCATGCTGAGGCAGCGTCCCATATAGAAGAGCTACAACTCTACAGCTGTGCACTGGGGCTTTGGGGAGAAAAAAGAACAAGAGGAATATTGGCACCAATGTTAGCACAGGGCCAATCTTTCTCAAAAAAAAAAAATAGCAAGGCTATTTTTCTTTTGTTTTGCAGGAGTAACATTCTGTCTCCTCTCTGCTCCTCTCTGTGGTGTATGCTCCATCCTCTCATTCCTGACTAATTTTCCTTGCTTCCTCATCTTACATGTGGTCCAGATTGGCCATGAGCCCCTGCACTACCTTGTAGCTTTAGCAATACCGCTGACCAGATGCTTCCCCCAGGACCCCTTCTTTGAATTCATCGAAACCCAACTGACAATTTCTGAGAAAATTTTCCAGACTCTTTATATCTACACTGATTTCTGTCTGCTCCACTCAGTGGACACTTAATGTACTTGAACTTTCTGTGCACAGGGTCTGCCTTCTCTTACAGATCATAAAAGCCATGAGGGTGGGCCCATGTTTTCTTCACTCAGCAACTCTAATGCCTGTGACAGTGCTTTGCATGTAATAAGCAATCATAATTTATTTGACCAATTAAAGTCTTTATGTTGGGTGGGTCCTATAGGATATAATGAAATCGTGAGCATTCATTGTTTACTATCATTAAGCCTGTTATCAGGATTGTGCTACAGATAACATTGTTTTGGATCCTAGTGTTGCTCTGGATGTGTCTTTTTTATCTGGCTGCTATAATGCTTTCTCTTTATCTTATTTTCAGAATTTGGCTATGATGTGCCTAGCTATGGTTTTCTTTTTGTTTTTTCCATTTATGTTTATTGTGCTTCAAGGATCTTTGGGTTGGTGTTTTTCATCAAATTTGGAAAAATTTTGGCCATTACTTACGACAATATTATTCTGTCTCATTCTCTTTCTTGCTTTCTGCTAGTATTCCACAAGTTGCTTATACTCAATTCAATTTTTTCCACGAAATTTTTTGTCTCTCTGCTTCAGTTTGGGTAATTTCTGTTGACCAGCCTCAGGTTTACAGATTCTCTCTTTTGCATTGTCTGATTTACTAAGTCCATCCAAAGAGTATTTTTTATTTAATATGTTGCAGTTTTCATTCTAGAATTTTCATTTGGTTGTTTTTTAGAGGTTCCATTTCTCTTCTATGTGCAATATATGGATATATACATATAGGTATTATCTAATACATGTTACATACATGTGCGTATTGTATTATATATGTTTATATCTATCTGTGCCACATATGTATATATGACATAAATGTCATATATATCTATATATGTGTCATATTGATGTGTATATACCTTGTGTGTGTGTATCTTTTCCTGTAAATCATTTCATATATTCATGATAGTTTTTAATTCCTTGTCTCCTAATTCCAAAACCTGGGTCATATACAGGTCTGCTTCCATTTACTGTGTTTTCTCTCCATTAGGGGTCACATTTTCCTGCTTCTTGTTATGACTCAAACTATTTATAGTATTCTGAACATTATGTACAAAAACTCAGTGGAGACTGAAGCATAATATTTGTTTTGTTTATTTCCCAAAGAGTCTAAGTCTCTTCCTCTGTCTGGCAGTTAAGGTGAGGGTCTGAGCATTCAGATTCCTCTTGGAGCTGAGTTGAGCCGGAGCAGGGCTATGAATAGCCCAACTTCCAACCTCCTGAACAATCACTGTTTTGATATTTCAGTATTTAAGGTAGAGAAGCCTTGACTGAAGTTTTCGCATATTTTTGGTTCATGTTTTTAGTTCGTGCTGGCATGGCCCTTGTACCGGTAACTTTGGTAAATTCACTCATTAGTTCTAGGTGGTTTTTCTTCTTGGTAGATTTCTCAGAATCTTTTACATAGATAATGTTATCTGTGAATTAACAAATTTTTTCTTTCTGTCTAAACTGTATCCCTTTTATTTGTCTATTTTTGTCTCCTTGTACTGGCTAAGATTGCCAGTAAAATGTTGTGTTGACGTGGGAAAAATAGATGCCCTTGTCTTGGTTCTGTTCTTAAGGAGAAATAATCAATATTTCATCGTTAAATATGATGTAAGCTGTAGATTTTTCAAGAATGGTCTTTATCAGATGGGGAAATAACACTTCTTTTTCTAGTTTGCTGAGAGTTTATGTCACGAATGGATGATGAAAATTGTCAAATACTTTTTTACACCCATAGAAAGAATATTCTGTTAATATAGTGAATTACATTGATTTTCAATGTTAACTTGACCTTGCATTCTTGGGATAAAGCACACTTGGTCACGATACATTATTCGTTTTATTACTGGATTTCATTTGATAATATTTTATTAAATTTTTTCAGCTATGTTCATGAGAGATATAGATTCATAATTTTTTTTCCTCGAAATTGTCTTTGTCAGGTTTTGAATCAGGGTAATTCTGGTCGCATACAATGGAATGAAAAATGTTCCCTCTTATTTTTTTCTGAAAGGATTTATAAAAGAGTGTTATTTTTCCTTAAGTGTATGCAAGAATTCACTAATGATGCCGGGTGGCCCAGGAGGTTTTTTTTTTTTGGAAAGTGTTTAATTATGAATTTAATTTCTTAATTGATATAGGATTATTATTATTACTTTTGTGTGTGTGTCAGGAAGATCAGCCCTGAGCAACATCCATGCCAATCCTCCTCTTTTTGCTGAGGAAGACCGGCTCTGAGCTAACACCTATTGCCAATCCTCCTCCTTTTTCTCCCCAAAGCCCCAGTAGATAGTTATATGTCATAGTTGTGCATCCTTCTAGTTGCTGTATGTGGGACACGGCCTCAGCATGGCCGGAGAAGCCGTGCGTCGGTGTGCGCCTGGGATCCGAACCTGGGCTGCCAGTAACAGAGCGCACGAACCTCACGCTAAGCCAGGGGGCCGGCCCCAGGATTATTTTGATTTTCTATTTTTTATTGGGTCAGTTTTTATAAGTTGTATCATTCAAGAAATTTGCTGATTTTGTCTAAGTTACTGAATTCTTTGGCATAATGTTGTTCATAATATGCCCTTATCCTTTTTGATATCTCTAGTATCTCTAATGATCATCTTCTGGATTTATAAATTGTCTCTACTACTGTTCATAGATTTTCTATTTCAATGATTTCTGCTCTTTATTGTTTCTTTCCTTTTACTTACTTTGGGTTTAATTTGCTTTTGTTTCACTAGATACTTAAGGTGGAAACTTAGATCACAGATTTTAAACTCTTCTCCTTTTCTAATCTAACAATTTAAAGATAAAAATTTCTCATTAACCTCAGCTTTATTTTCACACCACAAAATTTGATCTGACGGGGTCTTTTGTTTTAAAGACCTTAGTTTTTAGAGCAGTTTAAGGTTCACAACAAAATTAAGAGGAAGACGGTACAGAGATTTCCTGTATACCTTCTGCCCCAACACATTTATAGCCTCCCCCATTGTTAGCATCACTCACCAGAATGGTACATTTGTTACCAAGGATAAACCTACATCGACACATCATAATGTGTCAAATATCCTAGTTTACCTTAGGGTTCACTTTTGGTGTTGTACATTCTGTGGGTTAGGACTAATGTATGATGACATATACCCTGCATTATAATATCATAGAGAGTATTTGTACTGTCCTAAAAATTCTCTGTGCTCTGCCTGCTCAGCTCTTCCCCGCACCACCCCCCCCGCTACCACTGATCTTTTTACTGTCTCCATAGTTTTGCCTTTTCTAGAATGTCTTATAGTTGGAATCCTACAGTATGTAGCCTTTTCAGATTGGCTTATTTCGCATAGTAACATGCACTTAAGGTTCCTCCATGTCTTAGGCTAGATAGCTCATTTCTTCTTAGTGCTGAATAATATTCCATTGTCTAGATGTCCCAGAGTTTATGTATCCATTCACCTACTGAAGGACATCTTGGTTGCTTCCAAGTTTTGGCTATTATGAATAAAGCTACTATAAGCATCATATGCAGGTTTTTGTGTGTTTTCAACTCCTTTGGGCAAATACCAAAGAGCGCAATTGCTGGATCATATGGTAAGAGTATGTTTAGTTTGATAAGAAATTGCCAAACTGTCTTCCAAAGTGGCTGTACCTGGCCAGTCCCATGGCTTAGCGGTTAAGTGCACGCGCTCCGCTGCTGGCGGCCTGGGTTCGGATCTCGGGCGAGCACCGACACACCGCTTCTCCGGCCATGCTGAGGCTGCGTCCCACATACAGCAACTGGAAGGATGTGCAGCTATGACATACAACTATCTACTGGGGCTTTGGGGGAAAAAATAAATAAATAAAGAGTTTAAAAAAAAAAAATGTGGGTGTACCATTTTGTATTCCCGCTAGCAATGTATGAGAGTTCCTATTCCATATCCTTGCTAGCATTTGGTGTTGTCAGTGTTCCAGATTTTGGCCATTCTAATGGGTAGTGAAGTGGTATCTCATTGTTGTTTTAATTTGCATTTCCCTGTTGACACCTGATGTGGAGCGTCTTTTCATATTTGCTTATTTGCTGTCTGTGTATCTTCTTTGGTGACGTGTCTGTTGAAATCTTTGGTCCATTTTTTAAGCAGGTTATTTGTTTTCTTATTGTTAAATTTTAAGAATTCTTTGTATATTTTGGATAATAGTCCTTTATCAGATGTGTCCTTTGCAAATATTTTCTTCCTGTCTGTGGCTTATCTTCTAATTCCCTTTATATTGTCTTTCATAGAGCAGAAGTTTTTAATTTTAATGAAGTCCAGCTTATCAATTATTTCTTTCATGGATGGTATCGTTGGTTTTGTATTTGAAAACCCAAGGTCATATCCAACATCATCTAGGTTTTCTCCTGTTATCTTCTAGGAGTTTCATAGTTTTGCATTTCACATTTAGGTTTATGATTAATTTGGAATTAATTTGTGTTGATGGTATAAGATCTGTGTCTAGATTTGTGATTTTGCATGTGGCTGTTCAGTTGTTTCAGCACCATTTGTTGGAGAGACTGTCTTTGCTTCATTGAGTTGCCTTTGCTTCTTTGTCAAACATCAGTTGACTGTATTTAGGGGGGTGGTTTGATGTGTTTTCGTTATTATTTTATCCTCAATATTTTCTACATTCGCTTGTGGTTTCTTCTTTGATTCATAGATTATATAGAAGTGTGGTGTTTAATTTTCAAATATTAGACATTATGTTATGTATCTTATTATCATTGCTTTCTAATTTAGTTCTTTGTGGTCAGATACCATACTCTGTAAGATTTCTATTTGAAAATCTAATGATACTTATGTTATGGCCCAGCATATGGTCCTTTGGGTGGATGTTCCATGTGCACTTGAAAATAATGTGTATTCTATAGTTATTGGGTGTTCGTGTACTGTAGCTGTCAATTATGTCATGTTGGTGATAGTGTTGTTCAGATCTTCTAATGTCCTTTTCAAAAAAAAAAAAAAGACTCTTTCAAGAGTTTGTTTTATTTAGGGTCTCAATTCCAGCACATTCCCTATAACAGACATAAGTCAAAGTCTTTTATTCCTGAATGGGTATTAAAGGGTAACAATTACCTGAATGGGTAACAACCTCAACCCTAAGGCCTTAGGCTCAGTTTTCAGCCCCCTGGGCCAGCAAGGTCAGCTAGAAGCTTCTGCTCTGGCTTGGAGTTTACATGTTATTTCTGGCTACTGATTTCTTCCTCACTGGTGGTGGGGGATGTCAAATTTTGGGAGTTAAATATTTTCAGCATTTCTTCATGTTTATATACAGAGGTGGTCAGTGTAGGAGGGAGGGTATTCATATCAACCCAAACTGCCAAGATAACAGAATCAGCCTTTTTTCTTATATTATTATATAGAATAGTTGTAGGATTACAAATAAACAAATTATGAGGCTTAACTCTCATGGAAGCTTTATTATATTTTCACTTTTAATGGACTGGCGTGTTCACCTGGTGAGTGAAGAAGTCTTAGCTTTTGGTTTCAGTTCTTATTGTTGTGAGATCACGTATGTGCTCAGTAGAGTAAAAAATGTAGTTTATTAAGAAATCATTGCTGAAATTTCAGCTCCTGCTCTGCTGCCTCCTGCCCTCACAGGTCTATGGAAATGCAAGACCTAGCAAGTCCTCATCCTCTTGTTGGAGGTGGTGATACTCCTGGTAGCTCCAAGCTGGAGAAGGCTAATCTCAGCAGCACATCCGTCACCACAAATGGGACAGGAGGTAAGTGTCCCACCCCAGAGACACCCAGAATCACATCTCAGGGTTTGCTGTAATTTCACATGTGAGGGATCTGCTAGTAAATAAACATCTCCTTAGCAATAACATAATCAGCATTATATCCAAGGACTATATAGTTAATGGATTATTTATCATCCTGTTAATTTTTTTTTTTGCAAATTTTTGCTCCTCCCCTATAGCTGAGAGCATTTAGAAAGAATAGGTAGCCCGAGTGACATTTTGAAGGCCTTTAGCGAGGCTTCTTTTTTGTGTTTGCCCTTGTAAATGTTCCAGAAAATGTGGCCAAAGGATTTGCACTCTGATCTTACCAAAAAAAATTTAAAAAAGAAAAGAAATTATACTAGTATTTGGCTTTATTTTAAACCATAAGAGAAAGGCTACCCCAAAATTTTTCTTAAAATGTTTTTTCTTAAAAATGGTTTTGGGAATAGAAAAATATCAATATCTGCTGTATTTTCTTTTCAAAGAGAATAATATCCAACATGTATTTAAAACAGAAATTGAATTTTTTTCACATACTTTCTCATTTGAATAGCCCATAATTATGCCACAGCATATGGTGACAATAGCAGTTATTATTTCAAATATTCTGCCCTATTGTTTTTATAAAATGCATTCAATCTGTCAGAAAATGTGATCTGATTTTTGCATTAGCATATGTATAAAGAGAGACGATATATATGTACACCCACACACACACACATATGATGTATAAGCTGTAATTTAAATTATTAACAATCATTTTAAATTTTGTACATCTGGTTGTTTTAGTCATAAATTAAAAATTATGTGAAATTGGTTTTAATTTATAAACTATTCATATTACTAGATATTAGCATTTGCCACATCATATTTTCTTTTAAATTTTCAATAACTGTTTATGAAATTGATACACCTCTTCCCATTTACTTTAGAATAACTGTACAATCTAAAATTTTCTTTGTAAAGTTGTGTGCATTGCAACTTGCCTGTATTTAATAATGTTTTACACCAAACCCTTTGTAGATTAACATTTTCCTTGTTTATAATGTTTATTTGTCTCTAAACATGCATCTATAATTTCAGCTAATTAATTGTAGGATTGCAAATCTATCAGGTTGTTCAGTGATGACTTCTGCAGTAAGACAATTTATATTTAAGCCTTAAATTGGGTACAAATAGCAAGACTTTTAAACAACCCATGCACTCTGGGATCAGACCTTGAGTTCACTAGTCATCATGTGTATATATTTCACTGAACTAAAGCAGACCTGATAAACTCAAATGGAAAAGCCATCCAGTGCAGTTATAGTTTTGGCAAAAAGGCCGGAAAGCAGTGCAAGCATTGAGGCCTACTCACGTAGGCTGATCAGGCATGCGGACAATGATTTCTTATACTGTTCCTGTTCTCAGGGGACAACATGACTGTTTTAAACACTGCAGACTGGTTGCTGAGTTGCAACACCCCCTCTTCCGCAACAAGTATGAGAGCCGATGGTACACTGCATGTGTTTGGGTGTGTGGATTGCCCTCTGGTTTGCTTTCTGTTGCTGTTTCTACATCTGCACTCTTTTCTGTGTTCAGTACTTGCAGAGAAAAAGGAGACATGAACTTGCCTTTCAGTTGTTTATTGATAACACTTGGCTTTGTTTTTCTTATCAACTAGTCTTCTAATCTTAGATTACTTAGATCAGTAGTATTCTTTTCTCAGATTTTTTGTAATTTTGCACAAATGGATGCGTCTGTTGTTTTTTTATGTATCAGTCTATTAAGTGGTTAATTCAGCACAATCAGAACAGTTGTCAATCAGAGCAGGTGAAGAACATCCCGCAAAGATACAAACTCAGTCATCTCCATAACTTAAAAATTCTTAACATGGCAAAATGATGTTTGTTATTTTACAGACTTTGTTAAATATCCCGATTCAATTACCTAAAGTGGCATTAACATTTAAAATCCCATCATTTAAAAAATTATCAGTGATGAAAGCTATACATTTAAAATTATAAATAGTCTCTTAAAATGTTTTGAACTATAAATATTTACTACATTCATATATAATATATATAAGAGTATAAACAGCCTTTCCTAAATCAAAAGTCAATATGCTATCAAAATTGAAAAAGAAAAGAAAATACTATAATGCTATGGCAGAACCAACCAATTTTAAAATTAAACAGACCTCACCACCTATCGGAAATGTGTCTTGCAAGCAGACTCTTAGAATAGGCGCGATGTGGCTGGACCTTGCTATGTCTCAGATTAAATGAGAATATATGACCAGTGAATGAAGAACACTCCATTATACCCATTACTTATATTTTTATAGGTTTGCTTTCAAGTTTTTTTCAATTCTACACTTAAAATATACTTTTCATACTTAAAAAATATGTTGCCAGCATTTAGTTCCTCTTAATTCTAACTCAGGGGTCTTTTCCTGTAAAGAGCCACATAGTAAATCTTTAGGCTTTCTAGGCCATACCATCTGTCTCAGCTACTCAGCGATGCCACCATAGCTCAGAGGCAACCAGAGACAATACAGAAATGAATTAGTGTGGTTAGTTTCCAACAAAACTATTTATGGACCCTGAATTTGAATTTCATATAATTTTCATATGTCACAAAATATTGTAATTTTGATTTTTTTTAAACATTTAAGATGTGAAAAAAAATTCTTAGCTCACTGGCTGTTGTTCTGTTCTAAACTAGTATTAATGTAACACAGGCAGCTTTACAACAGTCAATATGTACAATGAATATTTAGTAATTTATATCTCATCTCAACCAGAAACATTTTTCTAAATGTTAAGCATCAGGTATTCCTAGTCCTTAATGTTAATGTTAAGAGTTGTGAGGCCACGTGGGAAGAACAGAGACTTGTGTGTCAGGAGGACCGTGGATCTGAGCACTACACTTACCAGCTGTGTCACCTTAGTCAAGTTACTTAACCTCTCTGAGCTTCAATTCCTTTCTGTAAAAGGAAGATAATAATAACATTTCCCTGGCAAAGCTTTGGTCTTAAATTAGATAAAGTATGTAAATTGCTTAGCAATGAGTACCGATATATTTCCCTTTTTTTAAATTAATTATTCAATAATAATCAGGCAACGATTTTTTAAGGAAAATGAAAACATGTATCGTGTTAAAAGACTCTCCAATGGTTGGTCAGATAATAAATTCGTCTGCATTTAGCACATGTAAACTGGCCAAAGAAGGCAAACTTTTAGTAACAAAATTTTAGGTATACTTCAACTATCAATGATACAGTCTCAGTGGCATATTGATATGAAATTTTTAATGAATTTTAATGACTTTTTCATGTCGAGTGTTTATAACACAGACTTAGCATTTGATGCATAATCTCTCCCAATGAGAGTAAACTATTTCATTTATAATCCTGGATTTCATTGTTGGAATTGGATCATTTTGTAAAATTATTATAATAAAACAAAAGGCAAAAGCTAATTTAGTGGCTTTTCAAGATCTTTCCATTAACCTTGAGATGTTCTGAAAGATAATGTTAATTATATAGTTTTTATTAATATGACTGAGTTGATAGTATCACCTTAAGATCTTACCATACCATGTTGGTGCTGTTTAAATATGTTGCCTTATTACTTAAAGTAATTTAAAATGTTTCAACACCTTAATCTTAATTATATAATTACATCTGCAGATTTATATTGGAACCTACATTTTCCTTTCAAATTTTTGTCACCTGTAAAGTTGTTATAATGTAGAACCATGGATAAAAATAGAATAAATGCAATCATACCTTAGCATATAGGTCAGTGGTCAACAAACTTTTCTGTAAAGGGTCAGATAGTAAATATTTCAGATTTGTAGGCCATATGGTCTCTGTTGTAACTCTTCAACTCTGCTGGTGTCACCCAAAAGCAGCCATAGACGTTATGTAAATGAGTGAGGTTGGCTGTAATCAAATAAAATTGGATCTATGAACACTGAAATTTGAATTTCATAAAATTTTCACACCACAAAATATTCTTCTTCTTTTGATATTTTTTAACTGTTTAAAAATGTAAAAGCCATTCTTAGCTCATGGGCTATATAAAAACAGGTCATGGGCCAGATTTGGCACATGGGGTTAGTTTGCCTACCTTTGATATAGATATAGGTATATGCTATATACATGAAATATACATACTTTATGTATATGCCTATTCATGCCTGTAAATGTTGCATGCCAATCATATGAAAAGTTACCTCCAGACATAGGTAAGATTCTCTTGGCTTAATGGTGTCAAGATTCATGATTAGCTATACTGTATATACTTTATATACAAAAATACTCAGATCTATTGGGAGTGCTTAGGATAGAGTCTAAAAGAGTGAATTTTCACAGTCTCAATTAAAATGTATCAGGTTCCTGTTATATGCCAGGCTCTGTGCTAGGAAATGGGAACCCAATGACCTATAGAACATGATACTGGCCATCAAGGAACCAAAAGTCTAGCAGAGTGAAACAGACAAGAAAATAATGAGTGCATAATGTGTTCAAGGTGGGTGCACAGCAGAGGGAGGGAATATTTGATTCTACATGGGGATTAAGAAAATACTTCAAAGAGGAGGTTTGGGGAAACCCAAATCAGATATTCTGATCCGGTATTTTCTATATTTAAAATCTATATATCATAAAAAAAGGATCTTCCAGAATTTTTAATATATAGATTATTGACTCATATGTGATGGATTTGTTTCTGAATATTATGTATTTGTGCAATAGAGCCACCTACTATGGTTGGCTGTACTCTTTTTAGATTTTCTTTTTGGAATGAAAGCCATAAATTGCTTCATCAAAGTATTTTACAAATTAAATACTTTATAGGTTTAAGGAATGAAAGACACTTGGTACTCATAGGTTTTTGAGTGAATATATTGATTTAAACAAACATAAATCGTAGGCTGTACCAGTTATTAAAACCAGTAGGCGATAATTCTTGCCCCCCTGCAGTGTTATAAATTGTACTTTCTTGATCTAACAACTGAAATTCTTTGTAGAACCTAAGCTGTCAGAAGTTGCTATGTGTGATTTTGTGGTTCAGAAAGAAGTATATTTGGAATTACATATAGATAATCTTTTAAGTGGACCTCAATTTAAACACAGATTTCTGAAGATGAAATGTAAAATGTAAATCACTTGGGTCACCTTCTCTTTCAAGGATTAAGTCTGATATTGCAACAAATGACCATGAATGTTGAGTTATGATAAAACAGACTTTCTCCAAAAATAATTAATATACATGAAGGTTATATTTGAGTTCTAAAGATAATACGAGGATAGAAGATTAAATTTGTTTTGAAAATATGTGTATGAGGGTATGGATGAAGGTTGAGATGTGAAGAGAAGAAATCAGTGATTTAGTAGCCATAGCTGACACCTATCAGTAATCACGTACAATCTTGGTTTAATCTGTAAATGTCAATTATTTTTAAAGGTAAAAAATAAAATCCAGGGCTAGCCTCGGTGGCCTAGTGGTTCAGTTTGGCACGCTCCGCTTTGGTGGCCCGGGTTTGGTTCCTGGGCGCAGACCTACACTTGTCTGTCAGTGGCCATGCTGTGGTGGCGGCTCATATACAAATAGAGGAAGATTGGCAGTGGATGTTAGCTCAGGGTGAATGTTCCTCAGCAAAAAAATAATAATAATAAAATAAAACAAAATTCAGTCATATCAATATATTAAAATTATTTTGACTTTCTTTTTTTCTTTTTTACTATTTGGCTCTACAGAAAGCATCCAAATTGCAAGTGGACAACTAGTGGGGAGTGGAGCCTGACAATACAAGCATTTCTTGAAGTAATAGTTCTGTACAAAGTACTCTATATAGTTGTTTCATCCCACTTTTATGTAAACCTTGACTCACTTATTTTGAGGATGTAGGAAAATAAAACCACAAAATTCTTTAACCCAGGACATTAAAATCTGATTGTTGCTTTTGAAATCAAAACATTTATTTTGTAAATTTGAATTTTGTTGAAAAATATGATACTTTACTCCTATAGAAGGTTATCCTTTTCATTTTATAGCATATGATTTTGGACACTGTCCTGAAAACAAGTTAAAAGCCCTATTTAACCTCTGTGTTAAATTAAGAAAAATAAAATACAGTAAGAAAAAATGCATTTGACCATGACATGAATATACACTGATAATCATTTGGAATGAGGATTTTACAAGTTTTAGAAAGTAGCATGATGCCTAAAACTAGATTTATTTTGTTGAAGAACATCTCTCCAATAGTACCATGCACATATTTAATGAAAAGAAAAGTTTCCTGCCACTAGAAAAGTATCTAGTATATCTAATTTAAGTGTGGAAACAAACCCAAGACAAAAGAAAATGGGCATACATTTCAAATATAGTTGGACCTTTAGTGAAAATGACTTCCATTTTTCAAACTTTATCTATAATTATTATGCTGTTTACTTTATACTGGTTACCTGTTTTGTAAATATTAAGATACTTCTTTGTATTCTAACACCTTTTTAATAAATCAGCTTATCGTATAAGGATCGTCCATTTCACTTCTCTCTCTGAGTTTTCTGTCCCTGAAAAAACCATATTATTTATTATTACCTAATATTACTTTTTGTATAAAATCAAACCAAAATATCTTTGTGTCTTTCCTGGAGCTCAAGAGATGTTTGTTGATACTCACCAATGTGAAAATAATTTTATTTTCTGTAGCAGCATAGTTAATTTCTGCTCTTTTCCTATTATTCTACTCTTACCTGCATATGAAAAATAAATTTTTCCTTTTTTCCCCTAATGTTAGCATCCGTTTGTTGAATTATTACTTTAAAATCCATGCATTTCAGTTCACTGACCACATCTTGATATTGATGCTTCTTTTCATATCCCTAATGCCTTTTCTCAGTAAAATGAACCTGTCTTTGGCCAAATGCAGCCCTTTAAAATTTTAATGAGAGCCGTTTCCAGTATAATGAACACAACCACAAACTCTCTCTCTCCCTTTTCTTCCTTTTCCTTTGACTGCTTGAAACTTTCAAATTGAGGAGATTATAATCAGCATCAATTCTAAGCTTGTGAAACCGAGTCTTGAAGCTGGGATCGAAAGTAACAAAACTAGTCTTCAGGTCTGGATCTAGACCAGTTTTTTTGACACAGCTCCTCTTCTGCTCCCCTCTTGCCAATTCACAAGTGAAATATGTATTGCTATTAGTATTAATAAATGTATTTTATAAGTATTGTTTGTAGGGTTAGGCACGTTTAAGTAGGAATTTAGCCACAATTAGAATTTGGAAATTCTCAGAAACTGTCCCTTGTCTCAGTTTTGCTGAAGGCTTTGGACATTTTGTCATAAAAGTCCAATCAAATGTGGACACAGAGAGAGAGAGTAGCCTTTCACCCATCCACATCACGCTCTGGAGAGTCTTTATACAGATGAAAGGAATTCTGATCAGGTAGTGTTGCCAGGGAGGCAATGTGGTTTAGAGTTTGGATTCTGAAACTGCACCACCTGGTCTCAAATTCTCACTCTTACTAGCTGTGTGACTATAGGCAAGTCATTTAACCTCCTTGTGCCTCAGTTTCCTCATCTGAAAAATGGAGATGATAATATTATCTACCTCATCTGATTGTCGTGAGGAGTGAGTGAGTTAATATCTGTAGAGCACGGCAACAGCAGCTGGAGTGTATGAAGTACCTTTTAAGGGTGTGCTGTTGTTATCTGCTTTCAAACTTGCTACCTCTTGTTGTCTTTTAAAATATTTCCTGAGGAAGAAAGGGAAAACATACTTTAGTAGCCGATTCCCATGTATTTTGCAGTTTTCATTTTTAACAAAGTGTTCCTAATTACTGTCTAGAAGATAACCCCCTCCTTATCACTCTCTGAGCCTTTGTGAAGGGTCACTGTCATGAACATAAGCCACTGTCATCCCTGAAGGCAGCCTCTAGGGTGGAGAGATCAGGGATATTAGAGCTGAAGACTTGAATTCAGATCTTAACTCTGTCATGTGCTGTGGAACTTATCCACGCTCCTCAGCCCACCCGAACTGTAGTTTCTTGGTGTGTAAAATAGATACAGTAGTTTGTATCGATCAGGGTTGTTTTAAGGATTGGCTAATTGTAAATAGTCTAGCACATGGTAAGCTCTCAATAAATAATCATGTAGTAGTAAAAAATTTTGTAGTGGTGAGTATATTTAATGGTCAGCTCTGACCATAATATGGATGACTGCACAGATGACTACTGAAAAGTGGTAACCCCCAGTTCCTTATTTATCATTATACAAATAATTAGACACTCCTCAGATTATTGTTGCTTTTGAAAAATAGGTCAACCTTAAATTTGCCTTTTGCTAGAAGAAGTAGTGCAAGTTTCTTTTCTTCCTCTTTACAGCCTTTACAGTTTTCCTCTGAGTCTTCCAGCAAACTTCATGACGTTATTAAATCACAGATCCTAAATTAACTCCAGAGCTCACTGAGGGAGGGTCCGGTCAATTCTGTTCATGTGGCAAGAGAGCCTAATCCTTACTGCATGTTTCTCCATCAGTCTGTTGCTTTTCTAACAGAGTAACATTGCTGACTTGCTTGGTTGGTGGGTACACTCTTACCCCACTCTTCTTTTTGCCATATTTGCTCATGGCTAGCTAGTCCTCAGCTTTCTTCTTTATGGTTTTCTGCTTGCTTCTAAGTTACTTAACCATATCGTTCCATTTATGACCAGGAAACATAAGAGGTGTTAAGTAGAAAATAATTTAGTTCATTCCCTTGCTGCTGTGATGTATGTAGCAGAGCTTTGCCCACACAGGGAAAATATGGTGTGACAAAACAGGGGGAGGCTTTCCCACTGCCTCCCTCCCCCCGACTCATTGTGTCTCATAATGACCATAATGTGTGCCAGGCTACATCATTGCCAGGTGAGGATTTTGCCGAAATATGCCACCTCAAAGTAGAAATAACAGATTAAAGAGTTTTCAGAAGATATACTGACTGCTGTAGAAATCATCTCTTGTTCTACATTTATCTCTATAATGCATTGAAAATTGGTGTACCACTAAAATAAAAAGCCCAACACCTTATGGCTCTAGTCTTTTATAAGAGCAGAAATTTATTGAGTGCCTCATTTTTCATCCATCGTGTGAATATGCCCATGGTTTCTATATCTGCATATCCCTTCACTGCACTCCTCTGCAATCATTTTTTAAAAATGTCTTCTTGGGAACAGTAAAATAGAAGCTAGTAAAAATCTCTGTTGTGATTTGGATTCAGTGTGCTGAAGACCGATGGTTCCTTTTTTCTGTCTTTTGACTATAATATCAGAGTGTGCTTAGGTGAGTTAAAAATGCAAATGTGAGTACTGCTGTCTCACTTTTTAAGGTCGACTGCCTTTCAAAGCCAGATTCGAGAGAACTAGCTTAACCAGAGGATTTTCAGATGAAGTCCTCTACAAATGCATGTCCATTTAGAAGCTAAATTAACAAAACTGTCCTCATCGACTTCTCCCGTTTTCTCTTGCATGCCCATTGTAGCTAGAAAAACCACTAGCAGAACAGTCAGCATCTTGGATATAAATTTAGAAATAAAACTCACATGTACTTATTCTTCTACGTAGTGTCTCTCCTTGCAGTCAAAACAGAGCCTTTGAACAGCAGTGAAACCACAACCACAACTGGAGATGGAGCGCTTGACACCTTTACTGGGTCAGGTAAAGCCTTAAGCTCGTGTGTTGTTCCGTACACGCCGGGGTACACGTAATCCTCCTCGTGAACAAGCAGCCTCAACACCAAAGCTCTGAGAACTTGGGTGTTGATAAATTTAGCAATAAGTTCACTTTTTTGAGAACTATTTGTCATAAAACTATGTATTCTTAGAAATTATACTTGGAATCGTTTCGGATTTTCATTTGACAGCGAAACAATCCTCCGACTTTCTTATTAGAAATAAGCAGAGCTGGCTTCCTTTGTAATAATTTTACACCATGTTTAATTTAATAATTAGGTTGTAATCGTTGACTTTATTCCTTCAACTTGCCCATTTAAATGACATAAAAACTGCCTTCTCTCCAACATTTGAGATGTAAAACTATCCATTTGATTCCTTCTAAATAACCTTGTTTCCTCTCTGGGTTTAAAAAAATCCTCCTGTGTAAGCAGCTGAGTGACAAGTATTAAAGGTTAATGGGCTGCAGGGGAGCACATGCTGGTTGCATTAGAGCCAGCCTCCGAGAGCACTACTTTCACTCCCATGCTTCAAAGAGAACAATAGCCTGTCTTCAAACATCAGTCCTTTTTTCAGTACAAATACCTGATAACTCCCAGGTGGGCACAAAGGACGCACATTACCTTGACTTAAAGACTTTTTTTAAGTTACAATATTTTGTTTGGTTTATTATCTAGTGAAAGGATTTTTTTTTTAACCTGAGGAGCAATTTGTAGAGCAGAAAGATGAATGTTAAACCTAGGAAAGCATTTGTGGTAATTAAATCTTGGTTCTTTTATTCTATGTTAATATATTTTACGTGTATCCATGTTCTTGTGCAAGAATTTTATCTGGGTATGCTTCGTTTAAAACGAGTTGAGGTACATCCTTGAGGATAATGTCATGATAGTATATATTTGATTTTTATAGATAGAGATGATCCTATTTCATGAGCTCACACTGATTGGAAGCAGTTGCCATGTATTCCCATAAATATCAGTACTCCAAACAGAAGGAAATAATAATTCATACACTTTGCATAGAGACTCATACTTGCTAATCCATATCCTGTCTAGCAATTCACTTGCCTCCCAGGAGATAAATAGGTACCAACTTACTCTGCATTCTTTATCACTGGTGTACCATAACTCTTGTAAACTCTCTGCAAAGTAAATGCGTGTGAACACATTTTTAAGGAAAGGAATGGAATTATTAAGTAATTGCTGACATATTTAAATAGTATACCACAAGGTAATTGAAAGCTAAATGACAAAATTGTAGAATGTTAGCTCCAGAAGGAATTTCAGAGATCTCTGATCCATTTTATAGGCAAAAATACAGAGGCACAGAGAAGTTAACGGTGGTTACCGCCATACCGTCGAGACCTCACAGGTGGTCACTGGTATAAATGAGTCTAGACCAGCATTTAATCTAGGAGTTCTTTCTGTAATACCCCATTGAAAAATATGAAGATGGAAAAAGAAATAGGTGTGAGCAGTCATCCTGTCTGAAAGGCACTCATATTCTCTTTACAAGTAGTTTCCCAGTTTGCTGTTAAGAATTATCTAGGACTGTGCTGTCCAGTAAAGCACCCACTAGACATATGTGGCTATTTAAGTCTAAATTAATTAAAATTGGGTCAAAGTAAAAATGTTGTATCCAGTCACACTAGTCACATTTGAAGTGTTTAATAGCTGCATGTGACTTTTTTAGTGGCTACCATGTTGGACAACTCAGATACAGAACATTTCCAACACCATAGACCAAGTTCTTTTGGACAGCAATGATCTAAGTCAGAGATTCTCAACAGCAGCACTATTACATGTTTGGCTAATTTTTATTGTAGGGGAGCTCTTTTCTTCATTTTAGGCTGTTTAGCAACATTCCTATCATCCATCCCAACATGACAGGAGCAGCCTCCAGTTGTGACAACCAGAAATGTCTCTAGGCATTTTAAATGTCCTTTGGCAGGCAAAATTCCACCCACCCCTTATCTGACCCCCCACTTCCCACCCCCTTGAGAGTCACTGATTTAAGGTGGCAGGATAATAAGAGTAAAACCTTAAAATTGCTTGACACCTCCTTCTGAGAACCTGATAATATTCTTTAAAAATTTGTTTTAATTAATTTTCAGGACATTTTGAAGACAAGCAGTTTTGCCACTTTTGTATGCAGAAATGATGGAGTATAATGAATTGAGTGCCTTGGGTAATTTCTCTTGATTAATTAAAAGACAATGAGGAATAAAGGGAAAGTCTCCCAAATTTGTACATGGTATTCCAGAAATCATCCCGGAGGTTAGACTGCCCTGTGTGGGAACAGTCTTTACTGTGATCAGCATAATATCAGCTCACTTCAGTGAAATTTTATTGTCATTTTCAGTTATCTCCAGATTTATGAGTTAGAATAAAATGTATAAATTTTACTTAAGAAGCATAAACTTTCCAAGTTTTATGTGAACATCTTAGTTTTCAGAGCAGGATGTTTTGTATTCTATTTATAAAATGAACATGCAGACTTTCATAGGAAATTTTAAAGATTGAGCCTTTATAGTGTTACGGGTACCTTATTTTAATGATGTCTAGATTCATTGATTAGAGGGAAGAAGCACCCTATATGTTTGATCTGTGTTCATGTGTGTGGGTGTTTTTTTATAATAATTTTGCTCTTTGGCTTATTTAACAAAATGTGCTGTAGTGAATGTTTCTTTCCATTTTTGGTGTCTCTTTGGAAAAGCCTTGTGTTTTACCATCTTGAGAATAACTGATGAGTATAGTCCAAGTCTTGAGTGTGCCAAAGTGAAGTTTCATAAATAAGGGACCAAAAAATGTGGAATTAAGCCTCATTTAACTATATTTCTGCTAAAGAGAGTATTCATATAATGTACGCTTAATGCCCACGGTGTGGTAAAAAAAAAAAAAAAGCCTGTTTTCATTGAGTTTATTTGAAAGTTTTAAACATTTTTTAAGTTTTCAATAAATAAGTAGAAAATTAATAGTTCATTTGTCAATTTATTTTCAAATATGTCTCACAAATTCACTTATTTGATTGCTGAAAATATCTAGAACATAACACCTCTAGTCATATTCAGTGATTTTCAAAATTGATTCATAATGTTCTCGAAAACATATTTTCTGCACTATTGCTATGAAAACTATAATGCACTTTCCACACTCAGAGCTTGCAGGCCAAATAGCATTTTAAATACATTAAATTCTATGTGTTTATGAAGCAATAGATCACAAGGGTACTTAATAGCATTTGGATATAGAAATATATCATGTTTCATAAAATAGTTAGCAACCTAAACCTATTTGTCACTTTTACAATTCTAAAAGTTTAGCTACAGAATTATTATGAACAACCTAGAAGGGACATGGTACTTTGAAGTATAACTATGATTGATTAGACTAAACTAATTCCAGCGCTGCGTTGTGTACGACTTTAATCTTTTTGAAAAGTGAATGAACAGCAGATGGCCTAATAAAGACACGCTGTGTGCTCGCCCAGTGTGGACGGCTCTGAAGGGACTGCCTCAACACTGCAGAGTCCATGTATTTGCAATACATCTGTCTTAATCAAGGCGGATGGTTAAAGGGAAGAGAAACTTCCAAACTTTTGGGTATAGTCCAGTTTGGGGCTGTGTGTTTAGATGAAATGTTAGTAGGACCTGACTTTCACCTTTAAGTTCTTCTCAAAAAGTGCTATCCCTGATAGTTTAAAGTATGTTTGTAAATAGGATTGCTGCTGCATTTTGCAATTATATATATATTTTAAAAAATGTTGCATCCACTTTTTAAATGTACGTATATTTATATTCTATGTATATTCCAATTACTACTAGAATATTTTGGACTCTGCATTTTTTGACTACTCATCTGATTGGTAAAATGAAAGGAAATAGAAAACGATAGCATTTTACAATTTGAAAATGAAGGTTGAAACTTCATATTTTTCTTAATTTTTATGGTATTTCTATTAGAATAAATCTGGGGAAAGAGCAATATATTGCCATCATATTTGGAATTTAAAACATAAAGTTTGCAAATTTTAAAAATTTACTTTTATATCACTAAAGCTTAATTACCTATAATCAAAGATATATATTCATATCACATTAATACATAAAAGCATGCTACTGATTTGAGAAAATGGAAGAAAGATGGAGGGAAATGATTTGTGAGAAGAATTCATTTCATGCTATTAGAACAAACTCAATGTGGTTTCATTAGAAGAAAATGTTTAGGCATCTGTTTCTGTTTAGAAAATGAATTCATTTTCTTTTTAGAAACATATCTTTAACATGGTAATTTATTCAAATTGGTTTTGATACTCTAGTGAAATATATTTATGAAGCAACCTTTTGTGCACTGGTTTTTGTGTTTTACAGTAATAACAAGTAGTGGCTACAGCCCCAGATCAGCGCATCAATACTCCCCCCAGCTCTATCCTTCCAAGTAAGTGGTCAGTAGATTCTTTCCAATCTGTTAGAATAATTTTCTGGGATTATCTTTATTAATCTATATTCACACAATATAACAACTTTTTTGTATATAAATGTGTTATAGAGAGTTGAATAGATAGATACATGGATAGATTACCTGGATAGATTAGATATATAAATAAATATCCTGTACAAATCTAGAAATAGAGATACACTCACTTTTGTCTTGACAATTTCCTTAATTCTGGGTATTTATATACCTTGAGGAAAGCATCAACTTCAAACCAGATACGCTGATTTTTCAATGAAAATTCAAAAATGCTGACTAGTTTAAAGAAAACCTAAAAAGATTACATTTTATTTAAACATCAACACTTCATAGTTTGTTCCATCATTACAATATTTTTATTGGATTTCAAGTTCTAATAAACATTTTTTGAAGAATATGCTCTGTTGTTTTTATGACTAATGTTGTCAACTTACTGAGGACGGTGGTGGAAATTTCGAGTTTAACTATATTGGGTGTATATCTGAATTTGGTTGCAATCAGCCAGATGTGTCAAGATTTTGGATTCCTGATTCATACACATTTAAATGTTATTTTCTACAACAGCCAGAGTTTCTATCCTTAAGTATAGGCTGGAGTTGACATCTATTTGGGAACGTTCTGTAAAATGTGGCATGATGAAGGGAATGGCATTTCATTTCTTTTCAGGAAGCTGCCTACATTTTTTTTTTTTTTTTTTTTAAGATTTCTAGTTTTGGGTAGAGAATTCTTTGTAGGGCTTTCAGTGACTTCTGTAGTCATTGAATATGTTGGAGCACTTATTTGACTGGAAATATGCTCATGAGCATATTCATTAGCCAGCCTGTGCTCCATTGTCCTCACCTACACATTAATTGGAATACTATTTCAGAAGTAGGCAAGAATTATAGACTGGAAGAGACTTTAGTTATAATGTCTAAAGAGAATTTCTCCTTTAACAGGTGGGGTGTAGACTTAGGGAGTTGAAATTACTGGCCAAGGTCGCCAGACTGTTTGTAGCAGAGCCTAGGATCCTGCCATTGCAACTCTTGTCCTTTCCTATGTTGTTAAAATTACATGGTGGATAAGGAAGAGGATTACCTCCTGGCTTTTGTAAGGTGTCACTGAATCTGAGCTGTCTGAATTAATATGCAGTCTTTGTTGCCACAGTAATGCTATTTTTCTGATATTTAGGCCCTATCCACACATTCTTTCTACACCAGCAGCTCAAACGATGTCTGCCTACGCAGGCCAGACTCAGTATTCGGGGATGCAGCAGCCAGCCGTCTACACTGCCTACTCACAGACAGGACAGCCCTACAGCCTGCCCACTTACGGTATTTCACGTCTTCTATCTTCTCCTTCTGTGGTTGTAAGCAGGTAACCCTGCTGGCTAGTCGTTGTGTATTCCAATATAAGTTACAACTCAGAAGTAAGATCATTTGACTAATTAAATGGTTTGTGCATGCGTTTTCCAGCAGATTTGGGCGTGATGTTGCCAGGCATCAAGACAGAGAGTGGACTCCCGCAGACTCAGTCCCCGTTACAGAGCGGGTGCCTCAGTTACAGTCCAGGGTTTTCCACCCCGCAGCCCGGCCAGACCCCTTACTCCTACCAGATGCCAGGTAAGTAGCCACAGGAAACGTGTTGTGTGAGCATGAATTCTTTGAATGAGACTCCTTGACTTAAGACTAGGAATATACCATCATGAAGACAGTTTTAAATGTTACCACTGCTCACAGAATTTCATCAAAAAGACAAATAACTAGGAAGGAACATGATGAAAAGAGTTGAATATGCATCAAGAAACATGACCCATACCAAATTTAAATACTTACGTGTGAGTTGCATAAAATTGGCAGGAAACCAGGTCCAAGCAGAGCAGCCTCCAAGCCAGCAGTCACTTGTTTGGCTTCTACTTAAGTGATTTCAAAGATTCATGACAAAAATCAGTATTTTCTTGTTAGTATTCCTTAAGTACATAATGCTGTTTTGATTATATTTAAAATTGAATTAGCACTTTTACTTATCATTGACTAATTGATTAGGATTTTTTGTTCATTCCTAAAATACCTCTCCCCTATTGATACTATATTTCTTCATAGGAATATTTATATAATTTGTACCCCCCCCAAATCCTCCATATATGATCATTATTTAATTTTTCTTCTTGTTTTTGACTCTGATTAAAAATTATTGATCATTGTGTAGTGGTTGCAGGAAAAATATTAGTGACGTTGTAAAAACATTAAAAGCTTGTTCCTATATGTCATTTTGTCCATATTGTTAGTCATAAATTTGGGACTATATTAACATATTTTAACCAACTAACATTGACACTTTAGTCAATTGAATAAAGTGAAATAATTACTTAGACCTTTTTGGCTGAAATGGCAGGCCTCCTTTTACCTGGAATGTGGGTGGAAACAGGTTTGCATACATGCTACAGCCACAGTGAGCCATACCCCTTCAGTTGGCAGCGTGAAAGAGACCACAGAGACATTTTTATTCGTTCCTCCAAATACTTTCACACTGGGTATTCCAGGCCAGGGCTGTTTGTGTTGATTACATAATCCCCTTCTATTCAAAACACATTGATAAAACAAATCATCAGCTGCCTCATTTTACCTCTTAACAAGGACATTCCATGAGAACATATTTTTTGAAAATAATCTGTGAATTGATAGTTCACTTGGTTTTGCCCTAATTTTAAAAATAAATAAATTTCTGACCTTGTAGTAAAATTCTGGAAGGCCCTCAAACCTTAGATTATTGCAGTATAAACCCCATTGAGTCTGAACCCCTCTTTTTGTTCTAAGAAATGGACAAAAGAATGAAAAGACGGAACTGTGAGCATCAATTTCGAACGGGTTGTGTGTTTATTTCCTAAGCTAACCCTGTCCAAATGTTTTACTCAAGTGATTTTTGTGTGTGCGAATGCAGTTGATATGACCATTTGCAAGTTCCAGTAGTCTGGAAGTTCTCAGTCTGTATAATATTTTATTCTTTGAGTACTTCTGCACTTCTGAACACTTAGCCCTTGAAAGTTAGCTGCAGTCCCTGGTAAGACCATTCCCACGGGCTCTTGTTTAGCTCGACAGACTTCTCTAGGAAAGACATTACCTGTTGTCCCAAGGGCATAGAGCTAAGCACGTTTTCCTTATAAATCTCTCAACTTCAAATGTCACTGCCTTAACAACAAAACTGAAGATATATTTCTGTCATTGAATTCTGCAATGAGAAATACTTTTATTATTTTACAAGAAATGCTTTTAAAATGCAATTTGTTCTTTATCTCTAGGTTCTAGTTTTGCACCATCATCTACTATTTATGCGAATAATTCAGTTTCCAATTCAACGAATTTCAGCGGTTCACAACAGGTATAGTAGATTTTTGTATTTATACTTTTTATATCTATTTCAGATTTTTGAAGAATAGTTTCAGGTTCCCATATAAGTGCATATTCTCCTAGAGTAAGGTTTCTTTATTTAAAATTAAGCTGGCATTGCAGGGTAGTAAAAATTAGCTGTCTAGAATTCTTGGGATATGTGTAATTCTGGGTATTTCAGGTTTTCTGGTTGCTAAAGATTTGTCTTTTAAACATTTAAACTTTGATTGTTTTAATCATTTGGCAGGGAATTACGAAATGTCTTGCATATTTTCCCATTATCTTAAACTGTACTAAATACAATTTTATTTTTCTTGATAAAACAGCTATCATTATGAACTCTAATTTATTGAACTATAATCAATAATTGGATTGTGTTGTAGACTCTACAACAGTTTTAATCCAAAATATCATTTGTTACTAAACAAAATGCCTCTCAGACCACTGTTGGCTTTTCTTTTTTAATTCTATGATTCCTTTTAATGAATGTTTGCTTCCTGCTTCTCTGACAGCTGTAATCTTTTGTTTTTGTCACTGCGCCTGCTTCTAGCCGTCCTTAGTCCTCCTCCTAATTATGTTTTCTTCATATGTTTGTGAGTTTTAAAAACTACCTTATTAGAATTCTGTGTGGAGCCTGAGTGAAGGTCCCTGAGGGAGGGAACCGGCCTGGAGCGAGATGCGTTTATATGTTGACACTTCAGAATCTTTCCTTCTTATTTCCTAGTTCTCAATCATGTTCTGAGTAGTTGAGATGGAAGGGTAGCTGATTTCCTGTGTAGGCAATACAAATACACTATTTTACTTTAATATAATTGCTGGACTTTTATATATTCTAAAATGTAAGTTACTGCACAAGCTTTTGCTCTTTGGATTTACTGAAGGAGTTATATTAATTACCTTCTTTTTTAAATTTTATTAACATAATGAAAAGGAAGTTTTGATTATTAAGTAATGTGGATTAAACTGTGTAATTTGGCATTAGTTAGAAAAATGGTTTCTTAAAACACTAAACATCAGAGCCAATATGCATATTTTGTATTTAAAATTTTGAGAATTTTTGATAATTCAGGTAGCTTAATTTTACTCATTTATTGATATGGCAAACATTTATTGGGCACTTGTTATCTATTAGAGTTTTGACTAAGCATTGAAGATTCGAAAATAATAAGTCATTGTTCCCTGCTTTCTGGAAGGATGCAGTCCTTCTGAAGAAACAGACATGAAAATAATATGGACAGAGGGTGGGAAGCAATGAATATAATAATAGAAATATACACTAGGTGGAGTGGTGGCCTAATGGGAGACTACTCTGTTCTACTTCGGAAGATTAGAAAAATATACATAAAAGGGGAGAAAATTTATTGACAAAGATAGATTTATATCATAGAACAGATCCAGTACTATCTTAGTATTGAAGTACAGTAGCTCCAATACAAAATGTAACCTGTATTTTGGACCATGGTCTAAATACCAGTTTATTCTTTTAACAAATACTTATTGAGAGCCTATTCTGTATTAGGAACTGGTCTGTATGCTGGGGACATCAAGGTGGGGCAGGGAGTGGATTGGACCTGATTCCTGCCTCCTGGAGCTTACAGCTTACAGAGAGAAGTAGACAGTAAACCATAAACACATAAGTAAATATAGAATTGGAAAGCATGAAGGGAGAGAACAGAGTCCTACTAAAAATATTAATAGAAATCCAGTTTTGAGTAGTGGAGATTTCATGGAAGCTTTCTCTATGGAAACGACATTTAGGCCAAGTCTTCCAAGAGTAAGGGGAAGAATGAGGACAAGGGTGTTTCAGGCACAGAAAGCAGCATGGAGCAGACCCCTGAGGGCTGAAACACCTGGCGTGTCAGTGAAGTCAGAGAAGGCTGGGGTGTAGTCTATGGGTGAGGGGCAGATGGGGAAACATGATTTGTGGAGATGGGCAGGGGCCTGCTCATGTAGGGCCCTGTGGTTTACCATAAGGAATTTCTATTCTATTCCAAGCCCACTGGGAAGCTATTAAGGGCTTTTGAGCAGGAGAACAGCATCATATAATTTATGTTTGAAAAGATTACTTTGGCTTCAAGGACTTTGGAGAAAGGCAGAAATGGAGATGAGGAGACAGATTAGAAAACCGGTCCATTGGCTGCAACAGGAAGTGAGGGTAGCTTGGATGAGGGTGACAACAGTGGAAATGTAGAGTAGGTGCCATCTTTGAGAGATGTTTGAGTACAAAAGACACTGTATTCACCAGAAGCTGGTGGTCTGGCCTTTCCCAGTAAGTAACTTCATCTTCCTCCAAGAGCTTGAAAGGCCTAATGGAGAGCTTCCTCACACGGATGCTGGAGTCCAGCTCTCTGGAGTCCAATTCCAGCTCTGAACCTTGCTGTCTGACCTTGGGCAAATCACTTAACCGCTGTGTGCCTTTGTCCCCATCAATGTAAAATCAGGATTATGATAATACCACATAGAGGGTTGTGAGGATTAAATGAGTAAATCTAGTTAAGGCCTTACTAAATAAGGCTAACACAAAGTAAGCACTGTATAAATGTTTACTCTCATTGTTTTACTCTTAGAAAGATGTATTGCTGGGAACTTTGTCCAAATATTGCTAGGTTTTTTTCTTGGCTCACAGGTGGGTAATGGGGAACATCAGATCCTGAAATTAACAGACAGTTTTCTTCCATACTACTTAATCCTTTCTGATAATACACATATTTGCTTATACACATGTTTGCCTATACAGAAAATTTCCTTTTATAGAAACCACATCAAATGTGGATCTTTTTCCCTCAGGAACATACATTAGGGGATCTTAATCCTGACCGAAGATTTGTCATCACTGACAAAAATTTGGGCTAAAACATACTAGATATATTAAACACTAATTATCACAACAAATCCTTATTTATTATCTTAATATATAAAAGGATTTGGAAGGATTATTTAGAACATTTTAAGGTTCTTAAAATTTTTTAATTAAAAGCAGGTCAGGGGGGTTGATCCAGTGCTTTGTTTTTTCTCTGTGACAAATAAGGCAAACTAAATATTTGAAAATCTCACTAAAGACAAAATCAAAGCCTCAGGTGGCACATAGCCTGTGAGAGGCTGGGTAAGAAAATCTCGTATTCATCTTCTTTTATTTCCTCTTTATTTCCCACATATTTATCAAGGGTAGCCTAGACGGGGAACAGAAATCTCAGTAATGCAGACCAAGTTCTGCGTGGAAGCTAGGAGGGACAGCCACACCTCCTCCTTGTGAGTGACGTTAGAAGATGTATGAGAACTGATGCTGTAAATATGAACTGATTCCCTCTTCTTCTCTTCAAGTGCGGAAGACCTGATGATGTATATCTTTGGATAAGTAATTATGAGGGCAGAGTGAAGCATATGCAATCTTTAGGCAGATTAAAACTTGTGTACTAGACCTGGTTTACAAAACCTGCAGGGTGGTTCGTTACTACATGCATATAGAAGATGCCTACAAAATAGCCTCTGCTTATTAGGATCACCTCAAGGCTATGGAGTCCGCCATGAATGGAGCCAAATGGTAATCTTTCAGTCACCATAGTGGTTGCTTTCGTTTGGAGCATGCTAGAGGGTAATTTCTCTTTCAAACACCCAGACATCTCAATTATTGTTTCAGGATTATCCATCCTACACAGCCTTTGGCCAAAACCAGTATGCACAGTATTACTCAGCATCAACCTATGGAGCGTATATGACATCAAATAACACAGCTGACGGCACCTCATCCTCGACCTCAACCTATCAGTTGCAGGAATCTCTCCCAGGACTGACTAGCCAACCAGGTACAGATCTTCATCCAGGTGAAATACTTTTACACGTTTTGCTGTGTCTAATAATATGGAGAAAATGGACATTTCAGAAACAAGGCTAAAAGCTCCCAGATAATTATGCTGATGTTTAATCTGTGTTCACATCACTACATGAAATGAGGCTCTTCTGGCATTTCAGAAAACCCTTCTTTTAGATGTGGGACAGTGTAGAGATTTTAATCTCAAAATGGCAATGTACGTATATATGGATATAAAAAGATGGATGGACTTTTTGCCTGACTAATTCTTTATTTTGTGAAGATCTTGACAACATAGAAAAGTTGTAATATTATCTTCTTTGGGTATAATTGACACTATTTTCTTTATCCTTGAGAGACTGTACAGCTCCTTGACTTTTGTGAGTCATCGGTAGCTCTGGCCAGTGAACATTTCCTACATTGCTAAAATGTGTAGGATCATTGGTAGGGAGTTCAGTATCTTTGTCTGATCAGCACATATTTAAAATCCATTGTATTCTTCATTGTCTGAAGCTTATCTGTATTCTTATTGGAATTGTATTTACTGACACATATTTAACACAGCTCAAGTATTTAAAGTTAAAAGCAGGTGTAATAGAGATTTGTTGTTATCCCAATCAAAATTCCAGCAAGACTTTTTGGAGAACTTATCAAGATGACTCTAAAATTACTAGGAAAGGCAAAGGAAGTAGAATAGCCAGAATAATTTTGAAAAATAAGAACAAAGTTTAAGGACTCACCTTGCCTGATTTCAAGACTTATCTTAAGTACAGTATTCACAAATGTGTGGTATTGGCAAAAGGATAGATACATAGATAAATGAAATAGAATAGAGAGTCCAGAAATAGACCCATAAACATACTCTGGAAAATGGATTTTTGACAAAAGTACAAAGGCAATTGGAGAATAAACAGTTTTTTGTTTTTTTTTTCAAAAAATCGTACTGGAACAATTGAACATCCATATGCAAAAAACAAAAACAGAATCTTGACTTGTAATTCATACCATATACAGTACATGTAAAAACTAAAACTAAAACTTCTAGAAGAAAACATAGAGGAAATCTTTGTGGCCTTGAGTTACACAAAGATTTTGTAAATATGACAGTAAAAACACAATCCCGAAAAGAAAAGATAAATTAGACTTCATAAAATTAAAAACTTCTGCTCTTTGAAGGACATTGTTACCAGAATAAAAAGATAAGCCACACATTGGGAGAAAATACTTGCAAAACACATATCTGATAAAGAACTTGTATCCAAAATATGTAAAGAACTATCAAAACTCAATAAGAAAAGTGAAGTTAAGAATTTTTGTCAATACCATTAGTGTGTTCAAGCATATTTTTCTGACTTCACTTGTTTGCCAGACCCCCACTCACCTCTGCTTCTTTTTTGTCCAGCTTTGGAAGGGCAAGAAGATAGGGAAACATGGTCACAATGCTGTTAATTCTTTCTAACTGGGCCAGTGCTTCCAAGAAGATTTAAGACCATTAAACAATTATTTACTGAGTGCCCATTAGGTTCCAGGCACTGCTGATGTTTCAGTTGTGAATGAGCTCTCTACATACCTTTAGCTTCCGTTTAACAAGTTAAGACAAAGATCAAGCAGATAATTACAATGGTATGAGTGTTGAGAAAGGGAAAATGCTGGATAACATAGGGAATATTAACAAGAAAACTAATTTGAACATGAAGTGACAGTGAAGCTGATATTTTAAGCAGGAGCTAAGATATGCTTATATCATGAATTGATGAAATGGTAGCATCCTTTCTTTTTGGCTCCCTGTTTAGAATATTGTCTCTCATCTAACTATGGACCCAAGAAAAAAGTCAGTAGGTGTACTAGACCTTGCCTTTGGTGCCCCTACATTTCGGTTTCTTTCCCCTTTTCTTCCTTTTAGATCCCCCTTCTCGTGAACACACAGACCCTTTGAATTTCTGGTCCTCGTCCCCTTAGGGCTCCTGTTTAGGCTTTCCACCTAGCCTTCACCTCTCTGAGCAGCTGTATCCTGTGCAGGGCCAGGACGAAGGGAAGGCGAGTGAAGTGCGAGGGGGCAGAATTTGAGGAGGGCTTCACTCTCAGCCCCCCGACATTTAGCTCCCTAGGGACCTCACTCGCCTTAACCTCATTCCAGCGTAAATCCCGTGTTCCACATCTGTTTGCCTTAACTTCGTTCCAGCGTAAATCCCGTGTTCCACATCTGTCCTGATCCTCTTTGAGTCAATTCTTGCATTTCATTAAGAAGCTTACCTTAACTTAAAGAATGAGTGGTTTCAGAACCCTTGCTTAACAAGCAGCTGAGACGCTTTAGGTAAGGAGATATTTGACATACTCTTCTCACACTGTGGAAGGTTTTTCTCAGTGGTGAATGCATGGGAAAATAAGGTAGGATGACTGTGTTCCGAAACAAAACCACAGAGTATTGATCATCAGGATATTGGAGACGGAATGATAGGCAGGACCAGCAGCAGAGTGTTTCTGAATTTACTAGACTAGAACTACCATGGATAAAAACCTTTTGGTTTTCAAATGTGGTAGATTCTGGGTAAACCTTGACTAAAATGTTGATTTTGCTCTAATTTCAATATGATCACAAGAGTTTCTCTGCAGGAAAGACACAGATGGATACTTTTCATTAGCTTAAAGAACAATCAGTATTCAGAATAGCTGTTCTATTTATATTAAAAATACTAAATGCAGGCATGTGGATATTCTGAGTCTGTGACTTTGAATGTGACACATCCATATGTAACATTCTCGTATTCACTATCAGAATGCTGCAATTTCTTCAGCCTTCCATTGGTCGCTAATGCCAACAATATGGTTTGACATAATTTTCAGATCTTATCGACTTTCTGTTGAATTTAGAGAAGTTATTTCTACTTGTAACTATATTATTCTGTCAACTAAAATCGTAATAATACACGTCTGGATTTTTAAGGAATTTTGTGACCTCAGACCTTCAGTCAAGGTAATTTTAAGTTTGATTTTGCCTCTTCAGAGTTGGCATGCATCCAAAAAGTAAAGTTTATAACTATGAGATTTTTCTTTATTATTGATGAAATCAGAGATATTTAGTTCAAGGGTATGAAAAGTATTTCCCATTGACCAGTTCTTCATTTTGGACTTAACGCAGAGACCTAACAATTAAATCCACAATTTTTCATAAATCGTTCACTGTTGACTTCTCCCATTTTTAAAATAGAAATATACTTATCTTCTATAAGAGACAGCTGGTTGTTCTGATTTAGAGATAAACCTAATGAAAGAAAGTTGGATCTAAATATCCAAAACTTAGAAGGTACAGTTATTCATTACTGTACTGATTAAAGGGTAATTGTTCAGTCATGTATAGTGTTGGCACAAGAAAAAGCCTAGGGCAGTTGGTAATGAGTGATGTGATGTGGAGATTGCAAATAGCATTCAGTTATTTACTTTACGTTATTAGGTAGTTTGACAACGTATTTAAAGAAACATTATCGTGCTGACTAAGAATAGATGTTTTAGATCATTATAAAGATCTCTCTTTGCTTTTAACATGAAGATTATCTTAGGTTTTTTATATTTTTGATTTGCATTCAGAAAGCTTGACAACTGATTAGCACATTAAGATTACAGATATTTTTATAGCTCCTCCTTTTTAAATATTTTAAACAGCTTTAAAATTAAGTGTACATGATCAGTAGTTTGTAACAATATTATCCTTTACTCTGAGACCTTGGCAAACATTACAATACATGAGCTATTAAACTTTACAAGTGCCTCAGAACCGTAAAGGATATATATAGTAACATCACTTCACTCTTTGAAAAGAAGCCAGTTTCTTACGGAGAACTCGGTGGACTTTCCATAGCTTCATGGCGTTTCACATAAGGACAGGAAGGAAAGCAAAGTGCTAATTCATTTAATTGAAGCTAACCAGAGGATTTAGATAGAAAGGACTGACCACATTTTACTTCTCTGCCAATTTGCATTTTCCCTACCTGCAGCATTAATGTGCCCTCGTGCAATCACCTGAGGGAAATTTGGCAGAGGCACTGGAATTAACAGCTTTCTCCTTTTAAAAATAAAAAGGTGTCAACAAATGTTTAATGACCGGTTGAGCTCAAGTTTCTGGTTTCACCCTTTATCAGAAGAAAGGATAGCACCTTCAGAAGAGATGGAGGTCAGTCCAGGTCTACCTGGGCGGTTGCTGAAGGAGCCCAAGTACAGCACATGCCCTCTGCAGGACCTGCTGTTTCCCTGTAAAGTACTTTCCTTAAATTCCTTGGCCCTCACTCTCACAGAAATTGTATAAAGTCTATATAACTCTTTTGATCAGTAGAAACACATGTAGGTTTGACCTCTGTTGCTCTTGAGGGAGGAAGTACACCTAGTGGTTAAGGCGAGAGTTCTGGAATCATACCAGCATTCCACATACCAGCTATTTCAAGTTAATTAAGTCCCACATATCTCCAGTTTTCCCATTATTAAAAGAAGATAATGAAGGACCAAATTCACTGGGTCAAAGTGAGGTTTAAGTCAGATAGATATATATGTAAAGGATTTTTCACAATAAAGAGCTCTATCAAATCAATAAGAAAAAGAGAACCCAATTTTTAAAATGGGCAACAGATTTAAACAGTTACTTCATAAAAATAAGATACCAAATTTGCAAGAAACATACAAAAAGCATACAAAAGATGTCTTCTTTTTAAGAGTATCAAAATATGTGCTTGGCTCTATTCACTGCTCATCATGTCTGTGAGATGTATCCATATTGTAGCCTGGAGCAGTTGTATGTTTTTCTACATCATTACTCATCAAGATAATGATAATTAAAACTACAACGAGATACCACCATACCCCCACAATGGCTAATATAAAAAAGACTAGCAATACCAAGTATTGGCAAGGATGAGTAGCAACCAACTCATTGTTAGTAGGAGAATTAATACAACCACTTTGGAAAAAGGTGGTCGGTGTGTACTAAAGGTGAACATATGCCTTTTCTCTGACCCAGCAGTCCCACTGCTAGGTATGTATAACCTAGAGGAGTGGGAGCTTATGTCCACGAAGACACGAACAAGACTGTTTATAGCAGCTTTGTTCATAATTGCCTAAAACTATGAATAACCGGAATGTTCATCAATAGAATGGATAAATAAAGCATAGCCTACATATGTAATGGAGTTCTAGCCACGTTAAGGAAAAACATACAACTGCTGCAGGCTACAATATGGATACATCTCACAGACATGATGAGAGTGAATAGAGCCAAACACATATTTTGATAAACTCTTACAAAGAAGACAGTGCATGACATATGCAAAGGGTTTAATACATGTGGAGCTGCTCTTCCTAGTTTGTTAAAAGCCTGTACCTTTACTATCAAAACACTCCTGTCCATATTTTGTCCAAATTCTTAGAGCCCTTTTAAGATCTTTCAGTAACTTGGAAAGAATCAAGAGCTACTTTTACTGAAACCCGGAAACTTGCTGTGACCTGTCTCTTCCCTTCCTCTTCTCGCTCTCTTGCTGTGAGAGCTGCTGGCTCCCAGTTCGTTTGAATAGCTGAGTTGTTCCTGCCAAACTCCTTCTTTATGGATCCAGTCAACAATCAGCCGCCCACAACTGATCACAATGACTTGGGGATTTTGCAAGTTTTTGTTCTTTCAGCTCTTGCACTGATGCAGGAACAAAGCTGCCTTTCACGATAGTTGGTACCTGAAAATTGATCTGTAGTGAATAGAAGGACAGGTTTTACGGAATGTCATCCAAAAAAATTTTATGAGCTTACTTAATAATTTGAAGCAATATTTTATTTGAAGGAGAATATTTGATTTGCAGGATATAGTAACCTTAGGAAAATTCTATTAACATAACTAAAAATAGAAAAATTTTTGTGTGATTTTTTTTTTTAAGTTGGGGTGTGTTTAAATACTTAAAGCCTCGTTTAATGCCTATACAAGTAAGCTGAAACATGATTTACCATAAGACAGGGCTATATTCAACCTTATAACTAAAGAACTTTTATTATGCTGTCTGCTCTCACACAGTCAATAGCAGAGACCAATGCGATGACCTGGGCTAGCAATGTTGTAAAAGTAAATAATATTTGGAGTACAGAAATATTTTTTTTGATGCTGTTCTGACATACACAATGTTTACCAAAGAAAATGTTATAACCATTAGAAATGATTAGGGGTTAGCTATGTCAAAATTACTGTTTATTTAGAACATCTCAGAAAAAATATTACTTAAGTTTTGTCTATCTAGTTTGTTCAGATTTGTTTATTTAGGTTAATAACTGCTTGGCTGTCCTCATAATTATTTTACGGTAAAGCGTGATAGTCATAACATCTATATGTTTAAAAATTGTATAACACATTTAATGTAGTTTGCCATTGGACTCTCCTAGAAATTTTTACTTTATGCATATGATTTAAATCCAATTAAGTATAAATCAGATTTATCTCAGTAATTCAAAAAGGTAGCTGCAATTACTCATGCTTTAATATATAAAGAAACTGAGATTCAGAGAGGTTTAGTAAAAGGCTTGAAATCATGTGGTAAGACTGATTCTTGTTACTTGGGAGGTTTTACTGCATCTCACTGTGCCTTGGTTTATCTTAATGCCTCTTCCCACAGATTTGCCACTGCTCAGAATCCCTACCTCCTAAGACGCTCCATCACTAGCCTTAGACATGTCAGACTGTCAGGAATCTGTGGGGTATGCGGAAGTCAGTTAGATCCAAAGTCTGCAACTTAGGATGTGGCCTGGTTGGAGGTCTGGATTTATGTGTGGATGATCAAGTAGAGGGTGATTAACCTATGAGAGGGTCAGATTGCCCAGTCAGCATAGAGTGAGAAGGACAATGATCAATGGATGGAATGCTTAAATATCAGCATATGAGGAATGGGAGGAGGAAAAGGAGTCTGTGTCTCCTAGACAGAGAAGGACTGGTAAGAGAGATTCTAGAACTAGGAGAATTCGGAGTATCAGCTGCCAAATAGTGGTTCTGAGAAGCTGGTGTTTAAGAGGATCAGACATAGCACAGAGATCCGGGAAGCTAGGGACTGAGTCCGTCTCTTGCGTTTGTCAATTAGGTGGTTACTGGGGACTCGGAGAACGAGTGGTTTTATTAGAGTTTTGGTGAACTGAAGCTAGATTATGACAAATCAGATGTCAGGAAGTGGAGGGAAATGTGCTGTCCAGTACCATGGCCACTGGCCACAGTGGCAGTTAAGCACTTGTAATATGTGGCTGGTGAAGATGGAGACCTGCTCTAAGTGTAAATGCACGCAGGATTTCAAAGACTGTGTGCAAAAGAGATTGTGTAAAACATGCCATTGATTATTTTTTATAATGATTACATGTGGAAATGATAATATTTTGGATATATTGGGTCAATTAACGTATATGAATAAAATTAATTTTACATGTTTCTTTTTACATTTTCTAATGCAGCTTCTAGAAAATTTTAAATTATATATGTGGTCACATTTGTGGCTCACATTATATTTCTATTGGACAGCATTGGTATGGACTATTCTCTTAAGAAGTTTCACTTAAAAAGAGAAAATAGCAAGCAGATAGCTTGTAGATGGAATTGTAAGGTCAAAGGGAAGGGCTTTTAAACTTGTCTGTGGCCCCCAGAAGAGGGAGAGATTGAAGGGAAGACAAGAGAGAGTTCGACTAATGGAGCATGATTCCCTAAGAGGGGAGGCAGGGAGTCAAGCTTGCAGGTGGAGGGATGAGATTTTCCACAGGAAGACACCTCATCCTCTGAACTCTGACATGAGAAGGCGAGAACAGATCTAAATTTAGATGAATGTATAGATGAGGGTAGAGACAGGAAGTTCACAGCATGTGGAGTATAAAAGGTTTAATAGATCACATGGATTGAAACTAGGATGGATTTGTGTGACCTACAAAATTTTTGACTGAATTAGGATTTTGTGTATTTGGGATTATAAATCTTTTTGTCGTAAGGAGCTTTCTGTTGTGTAAGGATGTGTTAAGATAGTTAATAATGAAGACTCATACCTGGTCTACAAATGAAGTGCTGTTCTTGATACAAGTTATGTTATTTATAGGAGAGTTTGACACCGTGCAGAGCCCCTCCACGCCCATCAAAGATCTTGACGAGAGAACATGTAGGAGTTCTGGGTCAAAGTCCCGAGGACGAGGCCGGAAAAATAATCCCTCCCCACCTCCCGACAGTGACCTGGAGGTATGCTGACTTGTCCTTAACGAGTGTAATAGGATGTTTTATTTCGTTGAATGATATAATCTATACCTTACAATTCTATAAAGTTTCAAGCTTAAAGAAAAAAAATATATCGAGAATTGAGTGGACCTACTTTGTACAGGCAATTCACACCTCCGAAGTTTGAGATTTCATCCATTATAATGGCAAAATTAAAAACAAAAACAACTTAAAAATGATAATGCTTTACACATTCTAGGCCTGAGATAATTGCATCTTTTAGTCCAAATTGGCACAAACAGAAATTTTAAAAATAAAACCATTGTTTGTGGGATAGTTTTCTCAGAAACACTCTATTTGGTAGTGACCAAGATAATAAAAGATGTTTATATGGGTCAATAAATTTAAAAAGGTAAAATTAATCTGTATGTAAAGGAAAAATTGTCTTCCGAAAATAGGAAAAGTTCCAATCATTTGGTACATATGTTAAAATTTTTATATCTGTAAAAATATGTATGTATCATTTTTTCTGGTTAAGAGCTCTTTTTTGATATATCCATAGTAAGCAGGTTGAAATTTATTATAAAAATCAGGGGAAACTATTCTTAATTGTAATTTGTTATTTCTTATACAACTGCATACTTCAATTAAGAAAAAAATTAAATTTGCACATTTAGTAAAGTCCAGTAATCATCATTGTGCCTCTTCATAAGAGATCATTTCCTTTACTTGAACCACAGCAGCAGATTCAAATGCCTTCAAGAACCCAGCAGGTGACAGAAATGAGTGAACTGGGCTGGGAGCCAGCAGACTGGGGCACAGGGAGGTTGGCCCACGCTGAAGGGGCCCACCGTCACTGCCAAGTGGAAAGTCAGCCAGCACGGCCACCACTTCCAGGTTCTCTGCTGCCGTCAGAACCCTGAAGTTAGAGTGCAATCTCCTGATCTTCAAATGTTGATCAATAATATGAAATCTTTCAAAGCCCTGTGCAGGCCAAACACCCCATCTGATGGCCTAATCTGACCCGAGGGTCCACACTTTGCAATTTCTATTTAGAGATCACTCATTGATTCTTTTAAATATTTTTAAAATTTTAATTTTTGCACGAATTGCCAAGTTTCATGAATCCATGAGGCATAGAACTTTAAAATAGAGTTTCAAGCACACTTCTATCATAAAGTCCAAATGTGTCTTTTTGGGTATTAACTGCAAGTAAATATTTGGGTGAATTCACTCAAATTAAGACATCTGATTTTTAAGCTTGTTATTACTTGTGTCACTCTTGTTTGTCGGCTTTTATAGGCATTAGATCTGGCAAATTTGGAAAAAAATTAATGGAGTAGCATAGTTTTCTGTAAAAGGGTATCAAGATCATATCGAACAACAAAGTGAGATGTTTTCTACGTGTAGAGAGATTTCTGTTTCCTTAGAACTCGGTCATTCTTTGGTATGTATCTTTCTCTTCAGCGCGTGTTTGTCTGGGACTTGGATGAAACCATCATCGTTTTTCACTCATTGCTCACAGGGTCCTATGCCCAGAAGTATGGCAAGGTAAGGAACGAGAAATTTTACCCTAAGACACCTTGTGAGAATTTTACTTTGTTCAAAAATCAAGAGCCATTTAACAATATGTGTAAGTGCAATTATTGCAGTCTGTCAAATCTGCTCTTATTTATTTCCAGTGGCACATTGTTCCTTAATGTGAATTGGCAAATTTTACAAAACTAATTAGAAATTGGATTTTTGTTTCTTCCTGATGACGTTGAGTTTTTTGCATCAAAAGCAAGCTTATTACTCTGACATAATTATTTTAGAAAAATGTTTTGTAAATTGAAACAGACATTAAACATTATAAAATCATGTATTATTCTCTAACAAGGGAACTTTAAGAAATTGCTTGAATTAATTTGTTGCACCAAAGGTTGCTGTAGAATGCCATTTGAAATAAGGAAGTAATCTTTTGTCTGACAGATCCTTTGGATTTATGAATAAAAGTATTTTTGTAACTTTGAGTAAGCATGTGAACAGAGACTGGAAATAACACTCCCCAACGCAGAAATTCAGAGACAGAGGTCTCGTTACTTCTCTTCCTTTCTTGCTTGCCGGTGTTGTTTGCATGGTGAGGTAGCTTCTTGCAGCAGTGCTGTTTCACAGCTGGGTGAGTGCTGTTCCCAAGACTGATGCCACTGCAGCAGGCTTTTCAGCTGGAAACACTGTCGTTCAGGCCGTCACTGTTTGAGTCTGTGACTGCAGGACTCATAATCTAACCACAGTCAATTCAGAACCTGTTGGCCTGCCTTCAGTTAACTGTATTCAAAGTTGTGTCTGACTTTGGTTCCTTTATGTATCACCCTTACAGAAGTGTCTCCCTATGTCTTTCTAGTGTCACATTGTTTAATGGGGTCTCCTGTCAGCTCAACGTGCAGTTTTTAGCAACTTTGTTAAGCTTTGTCTTCTAGACTAGTAAGCATGAATTGCGCTCAAGTGTTTCCTCCTAAATTGCACTCTTGGTGAATCTGCACTGCCTTTGATTATTGGTATAGGTAATGAACGTTGCTAAACAGATGTGACAGTAACAGTTTTGTTTAATGACCCTTTAGAAGAAGGAGTCTTAGCCCCTTTATCACAACATCACCGTCTAAAGCAGTGGTCTCCAAAGCAGGATGTACACATATGTGCCATTGAGATAAGGAAAGAAAATATTTGTACATGCACACATGTGTATCTTACAGTTTCTATTGTTATCTGTTTTATAATGCACATAATTTATAAATACATGCATATGATTATAATTTAAAGAATATGTATATAATTTATAAGTAAATTGCCTGTACATAAATTTGGGATGTACACTCAAAATTCTATTGCTTATAGAGAACACAGTCTAAAAAGTTTCCAGACAATAATCTAAAGCATTTCTTCTGGAATAATTTTGGCTTGTGAGGAATGCACAGTAAATCCTGTTGAACTGATTGCAATGTTTTTGTGTAGCTAAGTTCCATATTAGATAAATGTTTAAAACAAACAATCTAACTTGAAGACATGAATCCAAATAAAGTTCTCTTCAAAATAGTCACCCTTAGAGGCTATACCTAACTATCCATGTTGCTTTCATTGTGCCAAATCAGTGGTGGAACTCATCTTTTGAAATTACCTTTAGATTTTTAAAATATTTCCTGACTTCAAACCTTCATCCTTTTGTGGTAATGTTGATCCTTAGAAATAGTAAGATCACTGAACCCAAGGTGATGAATAAGGAGCATGGTAAAAATGTCACCATATATATTTATATATATATATATTGTTTTTTTTTTTCTTTTCTTTTTGTTGAAAGTGCCATAGAGTTGCTCCCATCCCAGAACTGAGCGTGGAGTTCCATTGGGATAAGAGGGGTTACCAATACAGAGGCAAGGAGGGGTGGTGAGCCATAAGAAAACAAACACATGGAGCAATGAAGCTACTTTTCCTGAGTGCCTCATAAACTGACTCTAAGAGCAGCTCTGAAAGCAACATTCTCACACTTCCCTCAGCAGTGGTGCATCACTGAAATAAAACTGTCCCCTCCCCAGATGGCCACCTGGACATGCAGTGTTCATTTCGACATTCAAGTTCTATTATTTTAAAGTATTGACAAAAAACTTTGTTCAAATACAAAGTAGAGACATCCCCTATGCTTACAGAAGCTTAAAACAGCAGAGCTTACCGAAAGGGTGGGGCCGAGTGAGGGGAAGAAGGGAACTAACATTTATTTAATGCCCAGGATGTGCCAGATATTAAGCGTCACAACAGTTTAAGATGTAGGTTGTTCTCCCCAGTCTGTAGATGAGGAAGTGTACTCCGAGAGGGAATAAAATGTGTGCAGCACAGCTAGTCAGTGGCAGGAATGCGTCCTGAGGCCCCAAAGCCCGTGTGATTTCTGCTACAGCACATCGCATGGCATAGACAGTTAATCTAATGAATGCAATATGTAAGTGACATTTCCTAAAAGGAATAAGGACAATTAGTGATGTACTGTGTAGGCAGTTGTGTGAGTTCTCCTTTAAGTTGGAATAATTCTAATTATCTTCTCTCAGACAATTGGAATATTTTCGTTTCACAGCAATAGGGGTGGTAGTTAAGGACCGGAGCCTTTGACTCAGATATCCTAACTTTGAAAACACTGAGACCTGAGACCAGAAATACTCACAGCTTTCTGACCTCGGGCAAGTTGCTTAATCCCTCAGTTATTATTCACTTTCACAAACGTTATCCTGTATCACTCTCTAATTATATAATTACTCTGCTGTAACTTATTGCAATCCAGTTTCTGTGGATGAGGAAACCAGGGTTGTGAGGGTTTAAGTAACCTGACCAAGGTCACAAAATGATCAATGCTGGTACATATGTTGGAAACCAGGTTAGTCTCGTAACAAGCCCTTGTTCTTTATACTATTCTGTGCTACTGGAAGGGGGTCTGTTGGAACTTACCATGTTGTATAATGTTTTACTCAGGGCAATTTAAGAAAATGAAAGTGGAAAAGTTTTTTAGTTTATCTTTTTTTCTAATCAAAATGAAAATACCCTTATTGAATTCTATGAAAAGCAACTTAGATTACCTTATTTATTGAATTATTATGTATACTTTTCTAAAAGTCGTTTGATCATTGACGTTTTTCTTAATGTCAGTAAGGAAATTGGCTTTGCCTTTTAGCTAGTAAGACTTTAATATCTTGGCGTATGAAGAAGTAGCTAAATAAGGGATGTTCGGTCAGGCCCATCTTGTGAAGCTGGGGACCATGTAGCTCAGGGGTCATTGAAGAGGCCAGAGAGGGCGTTGGGTAGCCTCAGCTCACCACAAACCAGAGATGAAAGTGGTGAACTCCGCAGACGGACTGTATTCATCTAACAAATATTTACTTAACTTGGTGTGAGTTAACACTCAGAAAAGAGTTTCCTGCTCTCATGGAGCTTACAAGCAAACAAAGACATTTCAGGCAGTGATAACTTCTGTGAAGACAATCAAACTAGGTCATATAGAGAGTAACTGGGGGTGTGACTGTGGAGGTGATGTTGACACTGAGACCTGAATTACAAGAAGGAGCTAGCCATGTGGATTAGGGGAAGGGGAAGGTGGGGAGAGATTCCAGGCAGAAGGCACAGAGGGACCCTGGGGCAGGAACAGTCTTCCAGTGTTCCAGGAATATAAAGAAGTCTAGTGTAGCTGGAAGGTTGTAAAAGAGGGAGAGAATATGCAAGGTAAGAACAGAGAAATAGGCGGGGGCCCAGATTGGGTAGGGTATCTATGGCAGGGCTTTTGGAGTTTATTCTAGGTACAGTGGAAGCTGTTGGAGGGTTTTAGGCTGAGTCAGGACATGATGGTTTATAATTGGCTGCTATGTGGAGAATGGGATTTAGAAGAACAAGGGTGAGTGCAGGAGACCATGTAGGAGGCTGCTGTGCAGGAAGTAGGAAGTGGTCGTGGCTTAGGCTGGAACAGTGCTTCTAGAACTTTAGTGTGCGTCACAGTAACCCGCAGGGCTTGTTAAACACAGATGGCTGGGTCCCACCCCCAGAATTTCTGATTCTGTAGGTCTGGGATGGGGCCTGAGGTTTTGCATTTAGAATAGATTCCCAGATAAACTTGATGGACTATGCTTTGAGAACCACTAGATTAGAGTATTTCTCACTTTTTTCCTTGGAAAAACTAGTTCTGGAACATGTTAATTGATAGTCTTCGTGGAAAGGCCGAGGGTCAAAGAAATTTGGGGAGTACTTGCATTTTATAGCCATTCAGAGCATATCATCTTATTAAAGTTCCCAAGAGGTTTTACAGTTAAGAGCCCTTTAGGGGCCGGCCCGGTGGCACAAGTGGTTAAGTGTGCGTGCTCCGCTGCGGTGGCCCGGGGTTCGCCGGTTCAGATCCTGGGCGCGCACCGACGCACTACTTGTTGAGCCATGCTGTGGCGGCGTCCCATATAAAGTAGAGGAAGATGGGCATGGATGTTAGCCCAGGGCCAGTCTTCCTCAGCAAAACAAACAAACAAACAAAAAGAGTCCTCTGTCACTGGGTTTCCTTCCTCACTTCCCTAATGTCTTCAGTAATGACCTTGAGGACCAACTGAAATGAGGTCATTGTGGTGATTAGCTGACAATTCAGAAGGACTTTGCACTGCTAATAGCAGAAATGACCAGAGCCATTATTTCTACAGGGGGAAAAAAAAACTTTCTACTACTTAGAGGTTGTCTAAGATTGAAATTGTTAATGTCTTCAGTCCTTTTCATTTCTTGCTCAATGTTGTTTCCACAATGTGGATTTTTAGAACATAATATTTTTTTTATAACATAGTGATTTTTCAGTTCTTTTATTCAGAGAATCCTGTATGCACCTACTATATCACACTGAGCATCTTTACATAAAGCGTGTAAGGGCAGAGCTGCTCCAGGTAAAATGCAAAGGTTGGGGGCCGGCCCGGTGGCGCAAGCGGTTAAGTGCTCGAGCTCTGCTGCGGTGGCCCGGGGTTCGCCGGCTCGGATCCCGGTCGCGCTCTGACGCACCACTTGTTAAGCCATGCTGTGGCGGCATCCCATATAAAGTAGAGGAAGATGAGCACGGATGTTAGCCCAGGGCCAGTCTTCATCAGCAAAAAAGAGGAGGATTGGCATCGGATGTTAGCTCAGGGCTGATCTTCCTCACCAAAAAAAAAAAAAAAAGCGAAAGTTGGGGGACTGGAGATATCCCATTTCCACCAGGTAGCCAATCCCCTCCCCCATTGTTCTCAGTCACCCCAAAGTGTTCCCTAGTCCTAGGGGTTGCTCAGAACACAGTCTGAAGGCAGTAATCCAGCTGAAGGAACCCAGAGCTAGGGGTTAGAGGGAAGTCCTGGGCCTGGCTGTGCCTTAGGCGAGTCATTTAACTTCTGAGCCTGTTTCCTTATCAGAAAATGGTTATAACCGTTTCCTTCCAGGGTTATTGGATGGATTAAATGAGATCATGTAAATATAGAAAAGTAGCACTCAGCTCTGAAAACTGTCATCCACCTCCCAGCCTGGAGAGACTTAAGTAAAAATACACATTATTTCCCCCAGATGAGAAATGACTAAAGGCAGAAATTTTCAGACATGCAGATGGTCAATGTTGGCACGAAATCGTACCTCAGCGGCCTGAAATATAGTGAGCTGGGGCTGGAAATATAAGCGCCAGAGATGCAAATCATGCCCTGAGAGGACCACCCCTACCTACCTACCTACCTACTTGTCTCTCTTTCTCGCCATCCCCCGTAAAATAATAATAAGTACCATTTTGGAGTTCTGGCTGTGCGCCTGCACTTTGCTGAGTGTCCTGTGCAATGCATTATCTCCTTCATTTTCACCACCCTCCTGTGTGACTCGTACCATGTCACACACCTCAGAAGTGGCATTGCCAACCAGAAACCACATCCCTTTGACATGCTCTTAATCTCTGTACTCTTTTGGTCTCATGATTTTTCCCCACCACCGATAAAAATAAAATTCAGGGAACATAATGATTTAGGAATATGCCGTTTTACTCATAAATTGCCCTGTATAACTAACTTTTGTGTTTTAATTAAAAAGTATTGGAAAATCCTACTTCTATTTATAAATAAACGATATTGTGGATTTTCCAAGGTTCTTCCTAATCTGTCGTCACTTTTTGCCTCTGTTCAGTTGTCAACACAACATGCTCTTTTCCCAAGCAGAACGAGTCCTGGATACTCACCGTGATGCCCACCAAGGGCTGTGGGGACTTGAGTTCTCCTGCCTGTGAAGCTGAGCCCCAGTTGGCATTTACAGTTTTCAGCACTGCAAAACTCTAAAGTATGAGTTTGTGAATTTGGCAGGACGTAGACCAGGAGTCATCCATCATCTGTTAGAGTTTATGAAGATTATTCCTATTCCCTGATTAATTGTATATATTATTTTCTCTGATAGGTTGCAGTAATTCCTCTCTTCTGGAGGGAAGGGTGAGGGGAGCTAAATGAATTGTGCTTTAGGGATTTGCTTTATTTTGGAGCATTAATGTTTCATATGCCATGTAGCCGTAATTCTCTAGAGTTGTTCCACAGTAAGGATGCAAAGGAAATAGCCCAAGTCAGGGAAAAGACTGAAGGGGAAGTAAACAGTTGTCTTGTATTGTGAAATTGAACTTGAAGTTCCCAAAACTACTTTCTCATTTTAGACATCTTTTATCAGAGTGTGCTGGGGAAATAATACGTTCATCAGGACAAATCATTTGGTTACTTTTATACTAAACAATCTACATACACTTATATGGAAAGACTTCTCAACTAGCACCAGCTACATTTTAAGTTACAGGATAGTCATGAAGATAAGTACTGACTTACGTGCATGTCAGCTAAGGAAAAGCGACATGATTTAATAGGACATGATTACAATCAATCAAGCGTTGGAACTGTGGATTGGAGGCCACCCTAGTGGCAGCGTTAACACCATGCAGGTTACCTCCCTTCTGGGCATAATGGTTAGAGCGTTCTGGCTTTGGAGGGAGGATGGACCTGAGTTCAAATTCTAGCTCCACCTCCTGCTGTGCATGTGAGCCTGCATAATTTATTTACTGAGTAGTTTATTTAGTCTTAGTGAGCCTCAGTTACCCTCTATATAAAATGGGCAGAATAATAAAATTAATAATTTGATTAGGAGGGTTAAATGAGTTAATGCGTTAACACTCAGCACATTGCCTACGACAGAGTGAACCTTCAGTAAATGTAACCTATTTTGTTTGGTTTCAAGGGAATCTGAATGTTGGGAAACTGAATTTGGGGGAATCTGGATGTTTTCTAAAGAGCTTTGCGTCTATTTGTGTCTGTTGTTTTATCTCATAGTGTGAGATACTCAGCTCAGTGCTATAGAGAAGGAGAAGGTGACTAGACAGCAGCTGTGGTACATATAAAGGGAATGAAAGCAGAATGTGCAAGTGTGTTTCATGGTTGTTCGTACTGTGTGTGTTTGCGTGCACATGCGTGTATGTGAATGTATGTGTATATACATAAATATAGTCCATATGTATGTAAAAGTAAAGCCAAATCAAAGACAGTGGCATTTCTCAAACTCTCTCTTAGGGAGTACTACCTACTGACTCCTCTCTCAGAGCCCTGTCTTACTCTTTTGTTGAGTATATGTTTATTTTAGAGAAATTGTTTTTTTATGTTGGATTGAATGGCTCTAGGTGATATCATAAATAGCCAAATTTTTTACTAACTTTTATTTAAGCCCGCTCTTACCATGTTATTCGTGAAAGTGAATTCGAAAAGAGAAAAGATCTTGAAGGGACATCACTCGAAGATAAGTGGTAATTAGTTTCTTCAAAGCACATGCTTCTAGAGGAGACTTCTCTAACCTCCCCTGAAGTTTCAGTCTCAGCTTATGATTTCGGCTTATGGTCGTTTAGTCTCACATCTTGGGGAGGTGGGAGAGGGCAGATTAAACTACTATTAACTTCCCTTAAATTTCCTTAAATCATCATCAACTCTCCTTTTTCTAAATCAATGTCTGACCTATCTTTTCTACAACCTTCCTCTAGAGTACCACTCACCTTCCTCCCTGAGTCCTGAGGCTGCCTCATCAGGCATGTTCATTTGCCATCTCTGCCATCTCCCTCCTCCCTCAGTCGTATGCTTTCTATCTCATCCCCCCATGGTCATTCTCACCAACTTGACTTCTTCCTTTCTATCGGCTGCTATGCTATACTATTGTATATTGTATAGTATAAAAATAATACTGTACTATTTTTTATACTTAAAAGTACTTATGACATATGATGGGCTAGAAGGGCTTAGAAGGGCTAAAAATAATAAAAATTAAGCAAGTCCCATCAATCCAAAGTCTCCACAATAGCAGTAATATAGATAGAAACTATAATTATAGCATATTCCTACTGCTGTAATTCCCCTTGAAGTATGTTTATTCCGTTATTAGTTTAACAAATTTGAGCTAGCTTTATTCATTGGATTCTCTTCCAATTGAAACAATAGAAGCTGGTCATGGTAGGTGAGTTGTGTGATGCTCCCTTCGTGGCTTCTGATTACTTAATATCGACTACTGACCACTATTCAACTGCAAATGTGTTGCTTCCATTGAGCATTTGGATTTTGAACAAATCCTTTTAAACCAGAGCAAAAACTAGCTAGTTTTTCACTTTTACCCATTCACCAGCAGGTGGTTGGCTACATGACTAAAAGGCACCGTGGGTCATTTGGTCCCCGAGGTTAAGTCCACCTCTTTGTGGAGGTGAGCGTGGGGCAATGCACTCTTACTCAGAACTTTAAGCTACTTCTTGGGAAGCCTAGTTGCCAAGAAATTTTCCTGAGCCACCATTCTACTCAGTGCTCAGACTGACTCAAGTCTTAGAGCCCTTTGGAAGCACCCAGAGGCCAGTCTTCTGTAGCTGTCCCAGACCTCATGGGAGCAATTAGACCAGTGCTTTGCAAATATCAACATGCATGTGAATCGCCTGGTGGTCTTGTTAGTCTGCGGGTTCTGCTTCATTGGATCCGGGGTAGGAGCTGTGAGTCTGCCTTTCTAACACGCTCCTTGGTGATTCCCACGCTGTTCGTCTGTGAAGCACACTTTGAGGAGCAAGATCTTAATCTGCTGATCCTCAGTCTTGTTTGTACATTGGACTCACTAGAGAACTTTGAAATTACTGATACGTGGGTCCTCAGACAATCTGATTTCACTGGTATGAGGTGTGGCCTGGGCAGCAGGGTTTTTAAAAGCTCCCTGGGCGTTTCTCATGTGTGGTCGAGTTTGAAAGCCTGTGCCTTAGACGTCACCGTCCCAGCGCTGGGTACCACTATAACCGCACTTGTGCATAAAGCCTCCCTATCCTTATCCAAACTCTTTTTCTCCACCAGACTCACCTTGCAAAAAACCCACCAGACTCCCTGCCTGTCCCGAGCATCTGAGCGCAGCCACAGATCTCCAGTGGGTCCCAGCGCTCCTGGGTGAATTAACCATTTCACACCTTCTCTCCCCTCGGACGTTCAGAGCCCCTTTGCAATTCTGTACAAAACTTCTCCTCCATCACACACACACACAGACACACACACACACACAAGAAGCAAACTGAACAGCTTACTTCATCTTTGCACCGTAACCATATTCTCTGCCTCTCTCTGCACCTCTGCTCCAGTCCTGGGTCCAGGCCCTCTCACCTACCCGAGGAGTCTGCTCCTGAACGATCTCTTTCACTCCTGGGGCGCTCTGCTTTGTGCTGTTCCGCACACACCAGATTCGTTCTTACCTCTGCATATATTCCTACCCCCGCATCTGTGCATGGCCAGGCCCCTCGCCCTTCTCGGGTCTCTTATCCTCAACAATCACCAGAGAAAGGCCTTCCCTGCACTTTCTTTAAATGAGCCATCACCACCCATCCCCATAGCCTCTGTATCTTCTGACTGTGATTTTTTCACTACCTGAAATACTATATGTATATTTACTTGGGTTTTTTGTCTATTTATGAGATAGCTCACCCAGTAATAATATCAACCCCACAAGGGCAGGGACTTTGCTTATTTGATTCTCTGCTCTCTGCCCAGAATTTGAACGTGTCTGACACATAGTAGACAATCAGCATGCGCTAAACAAATGAATGTTCCTGAAACCATTCTCCAGTTCCCCCTGAGAATTCTTAAGCCCACTGCCTGTCCATCATAGACAGACATCTCAATTGTAAAGTTTCCCTTCTGATTCATGACTGAATTTCATTTCATCTCTCGTCACTGGCTAAAAGAGCTCATGTATTCTAACAAACCCACGCTGGTCCCTGGAGCTGGTTTGTCTTCCTTCTTCTGTAACGAACATGCACATCTTCTGCCTCTGTGTTTATAAGTCTGCAAATGGCCTTCAGGTCCCAAAGGAGTAACTGTTCCGAGAGCTTGAGTTCCAAAAAAAAAAAAAGTCCTCCATTTCTTTAAAAATACATAATTACTGCCTTTCCCGAGATATTTTTACGTTGTGTCCCTAGAGGAGGAATCCAGCTGATGGCCCAGTGCAGGGCGCCTGTCGATAGACAGTCTGGCTCCAGTGGCCCTGTGCTAGCACGGCTCATAGGCGCTGGTATTTTGATGTGGAGAAGTGCCCTACTTGATCCTGACTTGGTGACATGCTGGTCATATCCGGCTGAGGATCACACATTGAAGGGCCAAGAGGGATTCGTTTTCTTCATCTTCCTCCTCTGTCTCTCTAACAAAATGTCTTGGGAATAGTTTCAGTATTTTAATAGGGTGGTATGCAGAGTAAATTGGCAGTTCAGTTTGCCCCGCTTTAAGCCTTTCTGTAGATACTTGGATTGGAAATGCTGCTATATGTGTGTAATATGTGTCAGAGCTTCCACAAAACCCTGTGAGTGTATTTTTGTTCCTACTTTTTCCCTCTATCCAAGTTTTCACTATCACTTCATTTCAGACCCTAAACTCAACACTCACAACAGTTAAACTGAAAAAAGGCAGCCACCCTTGATTCATAAGGTGCCTATAATTCTACAAACATCTAATGAAAATGAGCAAACATCTCTGTACAAAGCTTGGACTCGATCCAAAAGTATGTTTAACTCGTGAATGCCTGATAATACCATGGAACTACAGGCCCTGGCAGTGTCTTCGAGGGAGTCTGGCAGGGAAGAGGGTGCCCAACAGTACAGAGACCTGGCTAAGTCTCCCCCACCAAATTCTTGGTCATCTTTCTTGGATTCTTACATCTGTGGCTCCTTTAGCTGGAAAAATGTGGTACTGTAGTCTGCTTACTTAGAATTAGCTGTCCCAATGACTCAATAAGCTGGAAAGAAAAAAGGTAAAATTAAATATTTGAAAGTATGCCCTCACTAGACATTCTCTTACAGGCTTGTAAGAGATCACCACGTCTTACAGGCATGGTTTTCCTTGGCTTGTGGCGTGGCTGTCCCTAGCCCATCTGTGCCAAGCCTTTGGCATGGCTGACGAAACACCTCCCTTTCAACAGGCCTTGGTCTCTGGAAAACTTAATAAAATACAGCTAGTTCACACTTCGGCAAACCTCAAACCTAAACTTGCCCAATTAACAAATGCTATTTTGCCAAAACGCTCCTTCAGTCCTGGCTCTCGTGGAGTGTGTGATGTGGAAGTGCCATGGCTTGAAAAACCAGTGAGCAGCCCCTTCCCGCACCGCGGAGCTGCGTTCCAGCGGGGTGCTCAAATGCAGTGCTCGTCGTACCATATGCAGTGCTTACTTGTTAGAGAATTCTTGTTGGTTTTTCAAAAATTGTATTTGTTTGCATGCTTATCAGATGCACAAAATGCATTTTTCATGGATTTTCCTGTCGCTGTTTGGGTAGCATAGAGAGTTACGTACTTCAGAAGCGTGGAATCGATAAAAGCAACAATCAAAGAGGAACAGTATGTTTTCTCCCGTCCCCATAAATCTGATCTGTAAATGCAAAGAATGTGAGGCATGAACATAAGAAATTCAATAATTTTATTTAAAACTTAAAAAAAGAGAAACTGGTAAATGGTAGGATGAGAACTTAACTAATCTAGTCTCGAGGAGAAAAATCTTTTAAATAAGACATTTCTGAACCCGCATCTGACATACATATCTTTAGGGCAGTAATCATCAGAAACATGACGGGGTGGTGTGGAGCTTAGTTTTAGTCTTGCATCAGTGAACATTCCCCAAAAGCATAGAGCGTCACTAATGGAATTATATGTTTTCATGCTATAATTACATTTGATTTTTCCTGATATTTCTATAGAGTTTTTGTTCATGGTCTCGTGGCTAGACAGAATATTTACAAGTTTTCTATGTCCTCAGCCTATTTAATCCCTGCCAAAAGAGAGAGAGGGAGACTAGAAATAGTAATTTTTTAACAGAAAAAAAAATGTATAATTTTTAAAAATTGTATTCAACCCTCAGAGGTTTTCTTTCAATAAGAACAATAAAAACTTGAACAACAAAAAGAAATAAGAAAAAGGAAGAATTTTATTCTTGAAGGAAACAGAGCAAGAGATCCCTCTGAATTCTCAAACTCCTGGGACACAAAATGGACACAATATTTTTGTTCTTATTATTGAGTAAAATGGAACTTATTTAATTCTTGGATATATTGCTCTGAATGATCCTGTCGCCGGAAGACAGATGAATCTTGCGGTAGAATCAGGCTGCCTGGAGGACACGACACCAGGATGCCATCGACTGTGTGAATGATGAACATCTGTTTCTGAGGAGAGAGAATCTCCAGCTAGGAAATCCACAGAAATCTCTGAGGAAGAAATGTCAACAATTAGAAAATTATGTTGACAGCCAACATATTATTATTGTCCTGTCTTTGTCTTCTCCCACATCAAGTCTGAGCTTTGCTCAGCACACCTCAGTGATCTCTTTCTTCCCTAGCACTCAATTCCTATTTTCCAGGTTTTAATCACCATGGAATATGAGGCTGACACTCACTGCAAATGTGTTTACACTCCAGGATTTCCCCTCAAAGCATTATAGGAGGAAGTGTAGGAGGAGAATGGGTTGTGGCGGTGTAGGTGTGAATGGGGAGGGGCTTCTACTTGCTAATGGAATAAGTTGGGGGTGTATATGAATACTGCTTGGCCTGACCTGGGTTGCATGTTCTTGTCATAAATTGAAGTAAAGTTGGCATTACGTTTCCCCAAGTTTAAATACATTTCTCGAAATACCATTTATTAGAACATTGAAAACACGAATTTGGTTCTCTCTCCTCAGATCCCTACAGTCTGCCTCCTGGCCCAGCCACTCAACCCTCTCGGGATAACTTCTCAGACCAAAGCCAATAGTATCATTCTAGACTTGTCAGCTTTATTCGCAACCATATCTTCTCCCTAGCTAGCACCCATCTGGTCTCACATTCTGAGGACTGTCCCTTCCAGGTTTTCTGTTTTCTGTTTCTCCAGAGGCACCTTCAGCAGGTCTCCTTTAGAGATCATTCAACTTGGATCTTTTTAAACACAACGTTTGTGCATGAATTACTTCCCTGGCCCTGTCCCTAAACTCTCCTTTTTTTTTTTTTTTTTTGTGAAGAAGATCAGCCCTGAGCTAACATCCATGCTAATCCTCCATCTTTTTGCTGAGGAAGACGGGCTCTGAGCTAACATCTATTGCCAATCCTCCTCCTTTTTTTTCTCCCCCAAAGCCCCAGTAGATAGTCGTATGTCATAGTTGCACATCCTTCTAGTTGCAGTATGTGGGATGCGGCCTTAGCATGGCCGGAGAAGCGGTGCATCTGTGCGAGCCTGGGATCCGAAGCCGGGTCGCCAGTAGCAGAGCGCGCACTTAACCGCTAAGCCACGGGGTCGGCCCTCTCCTTAGTTTTTGAAGTCTTACACCTCTGGATGCCAGGCTAAAATTCAGCTGCAGGTAATCATGGTAAAGGAGCAGCTCTGGTCTTGATTCTCAGCTCCTTGCTGCTGGGTAATACCTTGGTTTCTGTGAACAAGAATTGAGTCATTTTGACTCCATACTAATCCTTCACTTTTGTTAAACTTCTGATATAATGTATATATTTTCTACTTAGATTACATTTGCTGAATTAATGTTCCTTTAGTTATTCCTGACCCTTCCATCTTCATCCCTAGTCAAGTGTAGGTTAGACCAAACTATATTCAGATACATATCACCTGTTGATCAAAGGCAATAGTTAAGTGTTGGTTTCACCAGGTTCTACCAGCTCTTCCTATCCCACCTCCAGACAACATTGTCTGCTTAAGTCTACAAACATCCAATAGACCTACTTTTCTCCCTTTCCTACTTCTTATTTGTCATCCTTCTTAAAAGACATCCTTTCCTGTTTTAATAAGTCTGCCCCATTCTTCAGTACCCCATCCAAATACCTTTCTCCAAAGGACTTTCCAGGGAGTATCAATAAACTGGGTCATATGAACTCTTGCTTTCTTCCTCCTCCTCTCTTGAACATATAGCTTTATGTGAAAATGTATCCAAAGTCATCTTCATGGGCATGTAAAGTCCTGTAAATTCACAGATATATTTGTATATTTAGTATGTCTTGGATAACTCTTTGGAAAGGTGCCTTTTCATATAATTGAGAAATCTTTTGAATCTTAGGTAAAAACCCATATAGTCTCCCCATCCCCACCCCAACAACAATATACATTTAAAATAGTTTTAATAATAACTGTGGTTACTGAAATTTTACCTCATATGTGTGCATTTTTGTTTCAGGATCCCCCCATGGCTGTAACCCTTGGACTACGAATGGAGGAAATGATTTTTAATCTTGCTGATACACATTTATTTTTTAATGATTTAGAGGTAAGAATTTTAAAAGGTAAGAATAGTTGTATACAACTATTAAAACTCTTAGATGGTTTCTGTATAGGCAGAAAACCACAAGAAAACTGAAAGATAGAAATTTAGCTCAAGAGAATAATACAGTTCCTGTCAAGGTGAAAAATTGTATATAAAAATAGAAACAAAAGCTGAATTGTGTTAATGAACTATACATACGTAGTGGCACATATTTAGAACAAAAGTGTCTCAGAAGAGAAGGTCTGCTTCGCTACCCAGCTCTGTACACCCCCATACACTGTTTCTGGTCCTTTTGGTATCTCAAGCACAGCCCATTTGGCACCTTCAGAATCAGCATTAGCTTTTCCAGGTTACTAACCAGGATACTAGTTAGGTTGATCACTGGACAGTAGTCACAGATATTATTCATGGTGCTAGCATGGGTCATTAAATTTTGTAGATAATCTGAAACCTAATTTTAGACATTATCGCTCCTCATTTCCTCCCCTTCTGGATAAAACAGTGCTAGAGCTGTTTACACAACACATCATGACTGGTTTGATTGCATTTATTTCCTTGTTTCTATTTTATCTTTCCATTTCCAACCTGAAATGAAGAGAAAGTAAAAATAACAACAACACGAAAGGACGCAAGAAAAAATAGCCTCAGGACAGTGGATAAGTACTGTAATAAGGTGTATAATCTGGGTCCTGATGACCTGAGTTATTAGGCATTCAGACAGTAAAATTTGAAATAACTGAGTAGTTTGGGCACCAGACAGAAGTACTTCTCAGTGAAGCGCAACTATGCTGAAATAGATTTCTTTTTTTTTAAATGACATATTTAAATTTATTTTTATCTTATGGCTTCACAAAGAAATAAAAGTGTTTATAATCATATTACGAATTAAGAGGGAAATTATTATTACTGAATCTCTACCTTATGCTCAACATTTTATATTGGACTTTCCATTAATTAATTAACAACGATTTGAAATAAATATGTTTATCACATTATTTTTGTAGAGGAGAAACTGTAGGGTCCACAAGCATAAAAATCAGTCTGAGGTCACCTGCTAGCCGAGTGGTAGAACTGGGATTTGAATCTCAGGTCTGTCTGGCTCCGGAGCACATACTGTACCCTCACGCCGTGCCGAAGTTAACGGAAGGGTGTGAGAAAACCAGCAAGTCAGTCAGGGTCTTAAATAAGTTTTTTAAATCGACAAGGTCTTACATCCAGTTTTAGTTACATTTGAGACATAAGAATAAAACCTACGTTGTTCAGTATATCCCATAAATGTGTGTGCTGGAAATCTGTGTAATAGCATTTTGTTGTTGTTGTTATTTTCTCTGCAGCAAGCCACTGTTTTTACTGGGTAATAAAATTGCTGTCTGTTTAAGAAGGTTTTATTTTTTTTTTTCTTTAATGGACAATATGAAAGATCAGTATTCCTAGGCAAGTTTCCAGTTTTAGATCATAAGAAATAAGAATCACCTTTCTAAAACTTCATTTAAATTAATTCTGCTACTTATTCCTATCTAGTGTACAGAGTGATTTTATATATACATGATAATGGAAAACACATTTTAGCCTTTTTGGAACTTGAATTTTTTATATACAGTGATAACATTTTAGGTTGGTTTTTCTGTTTGTTAAAATGGATGTCTCATTCTAAAGAGAATTCTGAGACTTTAAAAGACAAAAAAAGGAAGTTTTATGTGGTTTTATCCAAGTTTTATAGTTTTTATTTCATTAATTATTTTTTACTAGAAATAAAGGGAGTAAATGACCCTCTAGCTTCTTTAGTGGCACATTAGAAGCCAGATGGAATAAATTTACCACCCGATTTTTAACAGAACACTAAGTGAGAAAGTGAAAGTAGTATATGATGAATTTGCAAATACCCTTAGGAAGTTCCACATGAATATTGTCATATCAGAAATGTGGTCAGCTCTGTGCTTTAAGAATTTTTATTTTGGATTATATGCTATATAAAATAGACTTTTTAAAATACCCAGCAAGATCTCTGGTAGAAATAGTAAGTGAAAAAATATTGCTGTTGACTTTTTCTTCTGTGATTATAGCTTTTTAGTTGTGTTTTAGAATGTGATGAAAATTCCGTTTAACTCAAACACTAAAACTTAGTATCCAACAATACTGTGCTTCATCAATGAAATCATTGAGTCTCTGCATATAAGTTGTATTCTCATACACACACTCACGCACACGTGCACATCCAGATGAAGTGCCCCAGGAAACTCAAAGGCTTACTACTGACTTAAGTGAGATAAATAAGCACTAAAACTAATAAAACCTAAACAATAGCTTTCACAGTCATTCAGTACAGTTATAGCTATATCCACTGTTCTTCTGCATTTGATTTTGAAAGTCAACTTGACTTTCACCCAAATTTTATTTCAGTAAGCCCCTTGCAACTAAAGATTGTCATGGGCTTCATAACTGGTTTTAAGCTATTACTGCTTCTACTGACAAAGAGGAAAATTCCTCAAGAGAGTAACTCCATCTTTAACCTGTTAGGTTTTTTTTCGCTTGTGTGTTTAATCTCTCAGGGTTCCTTTTCTTAACCTAAAAATCTAATTTGAGACTCAAATCCTTCAATAGATACTGTAACATATGTAGTAGCAGCTGCTCTCACATAATTCCTTAAAAGATACAAATTTAAATCCTCCTAATAGACACTTCGCTACATCCTGCCCAACTGCAGAGAAGGCAAATGCTCACACTGCTCCCCCTAAGAAGAGAATGCTCTCTGTTTAAATAAAATGTTATTTCAGTTAGAATAACTTCCAGAAAAGAAGGCACCAGGGAGTTGGAGCTCACAAAAGTGAGAGAAGACTGCTGTGGATTATAACTGATAAAAATCAGTGACAACTTTGTGGTCACCGTATAAGACAAAATTAAAGAATTTACGATTAGTACCAGAGTTATTTCAGATATTCAGATTTCAGAGTTCTTATACTGAAATTTGTTAAAGCCAAAGCACTACACTGTTTTTAGTCATTCAGGTTTTGTTAAAAGTGATTCCTGCAAAGTTCCTCTGAGTGAAAACTAATTGAAGAACAATTATTTAGATTTTTCTAAAAATGTGAGTGATTGAAGTTCAGGTTTCTTTCACTGGACTGTAATCCTTGGGCAGGAGTCCAGAGTCAACAAGCAGAGTTAACTAGGCATAAATTTAAAGAGAAGTTCCATTTGGACAAACCTCAACCATAACTTCAAATATGGAGCTCATGGTCCAATAAGTTTGATATACTGATGTCCTCAGGATTAAAAAATAAATTTTTGGGCAAAATATACAAATTAATCATGTGAGTTAAGAGTTGAAATGTCAGAGGAATTTCTCTAAAAATTAGGATGAAAGGGTATTAAATATAGAAATAACCTCTGAATACCAGGGTAATTCATAAGGATTTCCCTCCACCCTTTTTATTTGGATATCATTAGTTTATTATACAAGAGAGACATGGAAATTGTTTACATGTTGAAAGATTTCAGAGCTTCAGTGGAATGAGCAGTTTCACATGATGCCATTTCGATAAGAATTTAATTTAGTCTACATACTTACCAAGATATGTCACCATCTCTAAATAAGAAATAATCCTTTGCTTCCTCCATATTCTGGGAGAAGAATTTCATTTCCAACTTTCATGCTAACTGGTTAAATCTCTCCACCCTTTCCTTTAGAGCCCAATCCAGCAGCTACTATTGCTTGCAATACTTTTCCCGGAGATTTTTCTGGAATTATAGTGCCTCCTCTGGTTAAAGTTTGAACTGCACCCCTATCAACCAATACGCAGTCAAAATTGGGGAAGAATATTTCTAAGTGGCTGTCCTGCCGTCACACCTGTGGTCTCAGCCTGTACTCTGTTCTCTCGCTCTTCCCTCCATCGTGATACAAATGTCTTCTCACAGTCCTTACCATATAGAATATGATTATTTTATATCATCGTAACTTTGTGTTAGAAAATTTAAGTAATTCAGATAATTCTGTCCAGAACTATCATTTGTCTAGACTTCCGCCATTTATTCAAGAAGGCATTGTTGAGCGATTATGCCAATTGGTGCCAGGTAGGGGTATATCTGAGTGGCCCAAACACCCCCCTTCAGAGGCTTCCAGTCAGATTACTTGTCAGGGCTCTTCCTTAACTGCGAATGTAGGTAGAGATTTATTCAAAAATTACTAAACCCATAATTTATGTAAGTCATATGAAGCTTTAAAATTAATTTACCTGGATTTTCAAGTTATATACCAAAATTGTATTGATTGGCTAGTCACTAAATTTTATGTTTTAAAAGAAGCCTGAGTCAACTAATTTATTCTCACACTGCAACAGGATCTAATATACTCCATGTGGAAAGCTGGAGACAAGATATTAAATATTTCACTACCAGACACTTCCAAGTCTTATAATGAATTTAAATAGTAGCTGAAAAGCTTTTGTTTAGTATGACATCCTATGTTCAAAGTTAGTAATTTTTTTAATTGATTTTGAGTGGTAAGCTCTACGTATACAGTCAGAATCTGTAAATATGGCTGAAATAATTTAAGGGGAAAAAAGGCGAAACCATACTTCTCCAGAGGTTAGTAAGGACCAGGTATTTTAAATGCCCTCACCAGATTCCACCTTCAGATCATGTACTAATTCACTGGAACTTGGCAGATTATTTGAAGGTAGAATAGAATTCTGAGAATAACAAAGAAGAATTGAATTCTTATTCAGAAAAGTGACCATTTATTCTGAACACACTGTAACTTAGGTCAATTGCAGGTGTATGTACATCAGGTTTATTTTCCTCTGAGTTTGTAGCACATTAGAGACAGGAAATCTTCATTATTTCCCTTTTAATTATTTTCCTCTGAGTTTGTAGCACATTAGAGATGGGAAATCGTCATTATTTCCCTTTTACTTATAAGTATTCTTTTCAGTTTGAAGATTTAAAAACTTGAACAAAAGAAAGAAAGAAAATGTCAGTTTCTGTGGTTATTAGCTTTTTTCTGCTTTAAAAGACCAGGACTTTTAAAATAACAAGCCTATGCAAAAAGCAGGGAGCCGTAGAAATCTCAAGGACACCATAACATCCAGCCCCTCTGTTGCTGCTCAACAAATAATAAATGATGGTAACCATCCGAGGTGTTCAGACCAGACAAGTTTTGTGCATGTTCGGGTTAGCTTTGCTTCCATAGTAAAGGATGCACCACAGAAATGGCTGCAGATGAACACAAATGGTGATTATAAAGATTCAAAAGAGAATTTCTTATCAATAATGTAAAGATTAAAATTATTTTTTAAATTGCTCTAAAGAAACCCATATGCCCTATGTTTTCAGGCCTCTTTTTATGGCACTCTTCTGGATTTAGATCTCAGAGTAGAAACGGTGCCGGGTCCCAGTGGGAGATGCGAGATGGATGGGCAAATGCTGCCCTCTTCTGGCCATAGCCTGATCAGATGGAAAGATGGTCAAGTCTTCAAACATGGTGACAAGCATCATTTGAAAAACAAATAACTTTTCCAATGTTTTTAACAGGAATGTGATCAAGTTCATATAGATGATGTTTCCTCAGATGATAATGGGCAGGATTTAAGGTAAGCCCTGCCTTTCAGTATGCTGTTTCCTACAGAAATTCAGCTATGGAGTTTTGCACATGTAATTTTATTTCTTTTATCTCTTTTTAATGTATTTTGGGTGTTGCAGTACCTACAGTTTTGCAACTGATGGCTTCCATGCAGCTGCAAGTAGTGCAAACCTTTGTTTGCCAACAGGTGTAAGAGGAGGGGTTGACTGGATGAGGAAGTTGGCTTTTCGTTACAGAAGAGTAAAAGAATTATACAACACCTACAAGAACAATGTCGGAGGTATGTGTGGCTTTTTAAATCTCATAAAGGCACTGTGGGTGGAGGGAGAATTTGAACTGTAGTTCCATATTCCGTGTTGGAGACTATCCTACTGTAAGATAAATTACCAAGAGCTCATGCTGAACGACATTGAGCCAGAATTTTAAGTTTCTTAGAGTAGGTGGGGAAAAAATCTAACTGCAAAATAAAACGTGCAGCTCTGTCAAAGGCGTTGGGACATCTTTGTTCCCAGACATTTGGTCAAGATTGACAGCAGAGCATTTAGTTTATCCTTCCTCAGCCGGTCCTTGGTTGCTCTCAGTGAAAACCAGACAGAGAGACCAATGGAGGCAGTGGGAAGAAGACCTGTCTACAGACAGGAGCCCTGTCATTGAAGCAGAGTTGTTAGCAATTATGGTCTTTCTGGAATCCTGTCAGAAGTAAAAATAAATAGTGCTTTACGTCATTTCAAAGACTTTCAACAAGTCTGTTTTATCCATTTAAAAACTGCATGTTGCCTGACAGTATATCTTTCCCTTGTGTAGTGCAAATTATGATTATCACGGTATTTAAAAGTTCAAATACTCTGTAGTTAACATCTAACCTATTTTATACTCATCCATATATTACAGGTGATTTCAAAACTTGTGATATCAGAACTAAGATCCTTGAAGTTTCGTGATACAATAAAGCTTGGTGATCTCTATGATTAGGATCAATTTTAGGTCAAGAAGATCCTCAGATTAGTTATGAGGTCACGTAAGATTCTTCTCCCAGGGTTTGCTTGTTTCCCTTTTTTTAAAACAAGGAAGGATGATTGAGGAACATAAACCAGAATCTAAAATGGAATGATACAGATAAATATGTGTGCATATTATACATCTGTATATCCATGTATGTGTCATAGGATACAATATAGTCAATTTTCCTCTATAGTAGATGTATTTCACACAGCCATACACCTCGTGGGAGTTGGCTGTGTGTCTGTTCACCTTGTATCCCTGCTACCTAACTAGCCTTGAGCATATCACAGAAGATTAATAGATGCTGAATAACTACAAGAGAACAAAAACATGTAGAACCATAGACAATAATAATAATGTCAGAACCAAAAAGGAGCTTGGATATGGAAGACCTTCATTTCTGATGAGAAGCAGGCCTCTGCAGATGACTGACTTCCCCAAGGTCCTAAAGGATAACTCAGATTTCCTCACTCATTCGAGTGCTCTATACAAGACACATTTATAAAATCAAATAAGTAGATATTCTATTTAAAATCAATTGTGGGTAACACGTTTAACTTTAAAATAAATATCCTTTGGGGAAATCTGAAATTTATCATTCAGGTATGTCATTATTTCCCTCTTGAAGGCTATTATTAAAATTATTTAAAAATTAACAAGATTACTAATAAATAATCTTATATCTTAATAAGTTTAAACAATGACATGTGAGTCGATTTTCTGTGATGTGTTAGCATCTCTTCATTGAAATAAGGATAAATGAGACTTGCTAGAAACTATAAATCTTGATTTAAAAAGCTGACACAAAAATATGTTCTCCCAGTATTCTGAAATATGATTTAAATAAGAAATTTTCCTTTTTAATGGATTTACATGATCTTGTTTTATCATAAACGCAAGGGATTAAATAAAAAATTAGCATGCCTACTTCTTTTTTCATCATAACACCAATGTAATCTTTAACTATTGTTTATAACTGTCACACCCTTCATGATTTTAAAAAGAATTCTTAACTTCTCTTTATCAAATAAAGTGTTTGTAATAGCTTTCACATTAATATTAGAAACATTCTATAGCTAATATATGATAATGCCATTATTACTGTTTCAAAGTGGTAATGATTGTGATTATTAAGAAACTAAACATTTTCAGGCAGCCAAATTATTTGCAGTTTGTATCCCTAGGCTGGTAGACTCTGCCTTCTCCTCCAGACCTATGGCATCACAGTCAGGGTGGGACCCAGGCCCCGGGAGTTCCCACAGCTCCTCGGGTGATTGGCATCCGCTGTGCCAGATTCTAGGTTCAGTGAGGGCAAAGACTGTGACCCACTTTTTCACTGTTACGTCCCGAGTTTTTAGCCCAGTACCTCACCTCTAGAAGTTGTTCAGTAAACGTTTGTTAAATGAGTGAATGGATAGTCAATTCAGAAGTGAAGGATCAGAATTGACACAAATAGATCTCTCTCTCCATTTCTGATATGGGCTGGAATAAACATTATCTGTACTAGACAGTAGGGGGACCAAACTAGGTATTCCTAAAAAATGGTCATCTCTTGACTCTGCCTCGATTTTTGGTGTTGCAGGACTCCTTGGCCCTGCCAAGAGAGACGCGTGGCTGCAATTGAGGGCAGAGATTGAAGGTCTCACGGACTCCTGGCTAACAAATGCACTTAAGTCTTTATCAATTATTAGTACTAGGTAAGTGGTATTGGTGCAGTTTCTCTATTTATTGTATTGAAGATGTAGTTCTAATAGCACAACATCTATAAAAATGTTTTAGTTCCTTGACTATTTTAGAGTTTAAAGGGACCAAAGAATTCACTGAGTCCAGTGATTTTTCAGTCTCATTGCGTATGTGTGTGTGTGTTGGGGTGGAGGACGGGAATAACCAGGAGATGCCATCTCTCTACCCTTCTCTCCTTGTGACCACTGATAATCCCCACAGGAAACTCATGTGACTTCTAATGCAAAAAAAAAGAGAGCTCTCTGTTGGTGGCAAAGTACAGGAGATGATGGGAAAAACAAAACAATACTGTTTCTACCAAGAGTCATGTTTTTAAGTCTTTTAGGCCATTGTAGATAATATACATAATTTAAATGTGTCAAAAAAGCAAGAGAAAACTCCTGAAAAACATGTCACCTCTGTGTTGTTTGAACTAAACAGTGAAATACTGACTTGTTAGTGTAAATAATAGAATTGAATAGACTTATAATTAGTTGAACACCATGTGCCATAAATGCCAATTCATAAAATAATATAAATCTGGAAAGTGATAACTAGTAGGATGAGGTTGAATCTTTATGCTATCCTGTTCTTTAGTTTCATTTCTGAGTTAGATGAATAAATAAAAGCATGCTTAGCAAATTTGTGGGTAACACAAAATTCAGAGAAAGAGATATTTGGGCTGATTGAATCAGGATACAGAAAAACCTTGGCAGGGGAAAAGGAGAGTCCAGTATTCAGAACATGAGAGTAAACCAGTGTGTCAAATCCTGCCTGTGGCTTCTCCCTGTGTGGCATGACCAGTAACTGCAGTGGTAGCAGAAAGTCTACGTGGGGAGGTGGGGGCAGGAGCTTTCTGGGTCAGCCTGGGGAAGCCAGAACAGAGTCCTTTGCTCAGTTCTGGGCGACACATTCCAACAGGGGCTGTGACATATTTGAAGCATCTTAAGTCCAGCAACGTGGCCAGAAGGGTATAGGCTGTGGAAGCCATGTAAAGGGAACAGTTGGAAGGAGGAACCAAAGAGTTTAGTCTGAAGAAGAGTCGTGTGTGAATCAAGGTTACCGATTTCAACTGTTAGAGATGTTAGGCTGGAAATAAATTACATTTCTCTCTGTGTCTGTAAAGGAGAGAATTAGGACCAATAGTAGGAATCCTGGGAAGGGAGTTTCTGGCTCCATGTAAGGAAGAATTGTCTAACAATTAACACTGTTTACAATGGAACCTGCTGGCTCGTGATCTCTGTGACTGGTGACATGGAGACCAAAAGTCAAGGAAGCTGGGGTGAGGACTCCTGAGCCCCTGAAATTGTGTGTAAAGTGTGGTGGAATGTGCATTTCCTTGGGGACGAGGTCAACAGCTTTCATTATTTCTAAAAGAAGTCTCCTAGATAGTTACAAACCAAAGATTATTACATTATTGTATAGATTACACGTTATCCATAACATATTATATATAGATCATTATTCAACACATGGCCTTAAAGCAACTACAGGCGTATGTGGTTTTTTTTTTTTTGTGTGAGGAGATCAGCCCTGAGCTAACATCCGCCAATCCTCCTCTTTTTTTGCTGAGGAAGACGGCCCTGGGCTAACATCGGTGCCTATCTTCCTCCACTTTATATGGGACGCCGCCACAGCATGGCTTACCAAGCAGTACTTCGGTGCGCGCCCGGCAGGCGTATGTGATTTTAAGAAATAAATGAGGGTCTAACAAGGAAAGGAAGGGGAAAATAAGCCATTACACATTGAAGATTTAAGTGCCATGAAGCTTGCTAACTTATCCACATGTATTATGATATTGGTAATTTTCACAAAATGTCCTGGGGTATCAGAAAAACAGATGCTTATACAAAACATGGCTGGATTATGTATCAGAGCCTTTAGCAAAGTTTGTACCCTCTGACTCTAATTCCTCTTCTATGAACATAGTCGAAGGACATAATCAAATGTGTAGGAAAAATGTAAGGTAGCATTATTTATAATATTGAGAAATCAAAAACCAGGCAAGTGGCTAAGCTTAACTTTAAAAAATGATGGTGCAGGGGCCGGCCCGGTGGCGCAAGTGGTTAAGTGCGTGCGCTCCGCTGCGGTGGCTCGGAGTTCGCCGGTTTGGATCCTGGGCATGCACCATGCACCGCTTGTCAAGCCATGCTGTGGCGGCGTCCCATATAAAGTGGAGGAAGATGGGCACGGATGTTAGCCCAGGGCCAGTCTTCCTCAGCAAAAAGAAAAAAAAAAGAGGAGGATTGGCATCGGATGTTAGCTCAGGGCTGGTCTTCCTCACACACACACAAAAAAATGATGGTGCAGCCCCATGGTAGAGTGGTTTGCACACATTATGTTTTGCTGGGAGACGGGGAATAATAGACAACATGACATAAATGAATAGGTTCATGATATAAACAAATGAAAAAAGTATAATACAAAATTATATATATAGCATGATTCTAAGTGGGAAAAAAATCTATAGGCAAACAGAAACTCTGAAAGTAAATACACAAAAAGGGGATAGCAGGTACCATCTCTTGATGGTTAAATAATTGATGCTTTTCATTTTCTTTATATTTGTCTGTGTTTTACAAATGTATATATGCAATTTATAAATATATACAGTGTTTGTAATTAATAATTTCAGTGCATTATAAATTACCTATAAGTATATGCAATGTTTGTGGTTTATATATATGCAATTTGTAAATATATGCAATGTCTGTAATTAAAAAAAGAAATGATGTAACTCCAGATATCACACAGTGTTAAGTGGTGAAGCTAGAGTTCAAAACCACATCTCAAAACTTAAAAAGCCTGTGCTTTATTTTGTTCCATCATGTTTTCATTCTGTAACTTTCATCTGTATGTCACATTGTATAGCATCTTGTTTTGACAAAATATTATGTAGAACTTTAAGTATCACAATATCGTAATGTGTTTGTGTATTATTCTTAATAATCAGCCATTATTTGGGGAGTTTCTGTCTGATAATAGGCAAGTTACTTTCTAGGTCTTTATTTCCTCATCAGTAAAATTAGGGATTATATTGATGATACTTATTAAACTTCTACCTCTAGAAGTCTTTGTTTCTTTATCCCATATAAGTTGATAACCTCATCATTTGCTTCCAAGAGTTAGAGCTCCTATTACAAAATCAGGTGTCCGGGGAGATAATTTAGAAATGAAAATGTTTTAAAAGGCTATAGTTATAAAGGTTTTATGATTGTTTTTGAATAAATTATAGTTTTTCCTTACACATGATATTTCTAAAGAATATAAGCATAATATTAAGTATACTGTGGGCTAAGCTATACATACCATCAAAAGTTAGCACTCAACTTGTTCTTCTGAGTTGCCATTGCAACCACATTTCTGTAAATCGATCTAGAGAACTCTAGAGAGTATTTTATGGGCCCTTACAAATATGTATTAAAGGCTCGTGATACAAAACATCCAATAGAGAAAGGTCCATAGCTATATGGCTTCTGATTCTCAGTTTCACATGTGTGGTTGGAGCCCCTCGAGGCAGGATGGCTCAGTTTCCCCGTTATCCAGAAGGAAGGGCCACCATCCATTCTCTCCAATCTCTGCTTCACAATCCCACTCTCTTGGTGCGTCCTTTATCTCCCCCTAATATTCCCTTGAAAGAAACAGCTGTAAATTGCAGAACAGGAGATTCTCACTCTCAAAGGGTAGGGCCTTTGTGGACAGATTAAAACTGAGCCCATTGAGTGCAGTTTGCCCTTTGTTGTTGTTGAGACGGAGATTCATGGATTCAGCCCCTTTTGTCCTAAATAAGGATCCTCTTCATTTTACTTCTTCAGGATCCGCGTCTGTCAGCCACTTGACTGGGACTCTCTGGGCTGTTTCATGCACAAAATCCAAAAACTGCTTTTAACCGTCCATCAGCTTCTTTCTGCCTATGTCCTCTGTGTTCCCAGACTCTGAAAATCCTAGGACATGGAGTCCTGTCCCCCTAAACAATACCTGATCTGGATGCTTGTAAACTTAGAGCTAGGCCAGCCCCCTCTGATAACCTTCCCGTGGTTGCTGCTGGCTGAGGTAGGTCTTCTTCCCTGAGGTTCCACGGGGACCTGAGGAGATCTTTATTCTGGAACACATTCATATTGCAGCTGTCTCTTTTCTTGTCTCTCTCCTTATCCATCTTATGTTCTGGGGCGGGACAAAAATTCGTTCACCCATGACTTCTTTTTGCCCATTTTCTTCCACTTTGCCCATTTGGGGATGTATTCCTAGCACCTGTCATGGTTCCTGATGGGTAGTAGGCACTCCACAAGTAACTCTTGAATATTGAAAGGTTAGATTATCAGGGACCATTGATTATGGAATTGAGAGAACACAGTGACAATTTAAAATCTGTGCTGTTAGTAGTTATTTAGTATTAGAAAACAAATATGCATGTTTCCTCCCTCTTTTAGGAGTAACTGCGTGAATGTCTTGGTCACAACAACGCAACTGATCCCAGCACTTGCGAAGGTTCTGCTCTATAGTTTAGGAGGTGCCTTCCCCATCGAGAATATTTACAGTGCAACTAAAATAGGTAAGAGAATTATTTCTTACTCTGTATGAAATGTGTTTACGTCTGTGTTTTGGGGGATTCTCTTAACGTGTGTCTCTGTGTGATTCCCTCTCTCATCGATTTTGCTAGAATATCAAGCAAATTTAAATAGAGCTTAATAACAAAGTCCCCTGTAACTCATTGTACATGTGCAAATTTTATAAAACTGTTGCATAGTGAAATTCTGAGCTCAGTATCTGGCTAGTTCTGACTCTTTATATATATATTTTTATATTTATATTTATATATTTTTTATTTATATTTTATTTTTTATTTATATTTTATATATATTTATTTATATTTTATTTATATTTATATTTATATTCATATATATTTATATTTATATTTCATTATGGCACATGTTGTTTATATAGTATAGAATATCTCTAGCCGTGGTATTTAATATTTTAATGAGTATGTTTCATAGTATTGAATTCCTGCATATGCAGTAATATAGATTTAAGATTAAAAATACTATTTTGGCATTACAGAAGAGTGACAGATGGATTGAATGAGTGTCCTTAATTCCAGAAAAAAATAAAGAATTTTATGAATCAGAAAACATAAGTGGGGCATTCATAACATGAATGGCTGGAAATCCACATTTCCAAAAATGTTCAGTAGCAATCAGAGAACTACAACCTTGTTTATTTGGAAATGTCTGTCCAGGGAGCCATCTTTGACTTTAAGTGCCTGTCACAGACTAAGACTTCTAATAAACTTTCAAAAACAAAACTTCATCAACTTCTGCTGTCTCGAAAGAGTTAAAAGAAAACAGCTCCCATAGTCCTCTGTGTGTCAAGGAAATGCCTGGGGAAATGGATGGGTCATCTAATGTGGCCTGAAGGTCAACAAACTTAGGCCCTGGCACCTTGACAAGAGTTTAAAATCCTAAAATCCCCTACCAAAAATAACCTGCCCTGGGCCTTGCGGAGTTTTGATATTGGCACAGGCAGAAAGGGACCCCAGCTGCAGCTGTTTCAGGAGTGGAGTTAAAGAGAGCCAAGCTTTCATAAAGTAAGTGCCACAGTGTCATAAGCACTACAATTCAGAGCCCCACTACCAATCCCATTCATTTTTTACATAAATGTGTGTATTTATGCTAGCAGGATTAATATATCAAGTTTGACTTTGCTTTTTGAGAAATCGAATAATTGTATACCAGCATAAACATTTCTTTTAGTGAGGACAATCTTCTTTTTTATTGGCCAGGTTTTTCTTTATATTTAATCTGAAAAAAAAAATCATTTTTATTTTTCCCTTCAAGCTAGTATTGTTTTTGGAGTTCTGAACTATCAGATTAAGAAAAAATGCAAAAGTAGCCATGACTGCATGAACATTCTGGGAATGAAATTCAGAGACTAATGCCAATGTTGTGAACAAGAAGAACATGTAGAAATACCACAGTGTTATTCCCACAGTGCAGTCAGAGGAGACTGGTGTCGCCAGCTTGGTGGCCAATGCAACAGCACCCTTAGTACAGCTAATATGAACAGACTGGCTCCCAGCCCCTTGAAGAAAGGAGTTGTTTATCAAAATACATCCACATCTTAGTATTTCCTCTTTCCTTATAGAGGAACCTTCAGTTTTTCACAATAATATTTTCAGCTGACTTGTCTATCCTACTTAAACTAGATAAAACTAATATACAGAATTAAACAAATGTTAAAACTTCTAGTTGCTGGTAAAGCCGTTCTGACATTCTTTTGGTGGTGACAGTTTCTCTGGGTCAAATGCTTAACCTTACTGACTTTTTTGGAGTGTGCAATACATTTTTTTAATAATCTGTCTCAAGTAAAGATTTACATTATTCAGACATATTGGTTGATTTCATAAACCCAGAGGTGGTGAGCTACTTAAAGTGATCGATGTTCAAGAGAAATTAACTGAACACTTTATGAATCTTCAGGTTAATGAATGCAGTGGCGGGAAGAATAAGCAGTGCATTGTTTTTCAGGCAAGGAAAGCTGTTTTGAGCGTATAGTGTCCAGATTTGGCACTAACATAACTTATGTTGTGATTGGAGATGGCCGAGATGAGGAGCATGCCGCTAACCAGGTAACTTCACTCTGAACTTTTATCTCATTTATCTTCCAGGAAAAGAAAGTTGCTTTGAACGAATAATGCAAAGGTTTGGCAGAAAAGTAGTATATGTTGTAATTGGGGATGGTGTAGAAGAAGAACAGGCAGCAAAAAAGGTAACCTGTCTCAAACAATGTTGGTGTGATCCTTCTAATGCAAGCTTTTTTGTTTGCATTCCTGTAGTTTGGCCCGATGGCAGCTTGACAAATGATTTCAATTTATAGATGCAAAGCAGTAAGAGCATGAGAAGGTCAATACTTACATTCAAATAAACCATTTGGAGTCTAGCATTTTTTGCCTGAAATTTGATCGGAAATGTAGGAAAATTTAGTTATATTCCCATGTCTATGTGTATAATACACACAGATATAGTGGTTTGTAAGAAAGATGGGCAAAATAATCATGTTTAAGCACATGAAATTTTACAAGATAAAGAAATTTAATGAGCTCCATAGAAAATCATGCAAGTGGCTCAGTTCTTATCCTTTCCCTCATCCATCCTCTGTGCCAGATGGTCCTTGTGACTGCCTAGTGGTAAATGTGCTCCTTGATGATAAATGCTGAGGGTAGATTTCATAGCCAAAGAAAAAACTGTTGCTAGAGACTTTAATAAATGCTATTGGAATGAGATGTGTTATTTAGATCCTTTTGTGCCAACTTGTCATAGAGACTTAGAGGCAACATGCTTCACGTCTTCTAGAAGAGTGTTGTCTGCTTTGGTGAGCCATTGGTACTTGATTGAAGGCAAGCAGCTGGCTTTGAATATATTCAGAAGATCTCATAGGCCTGAGGTATTTAAATAAGCCTTTTCATCTGGCCTGTATTTCTGAAGAAGAAATCAAGGCAGTTAAAAACCATTAAATGTTGGTCCAAGATCAAAAGAGGAGTGATGTCATGATTGGCCCCAGACAACAGACCATCAGTCAACCCAACACTGAGACCTACAGCTTCCTTCACTGAGTGATGGCAGAATATCATCTAGCCGGGATAAAAGTGATATAATTTATAAAACAAAGCAAAATGATGAATTAGTATTTTTAAACAATGACATATCAGCTTATGTTGTTTTACCTGGAAAAAATATTGTCTTCTTATCTTATCCTGAGAAGATTTCCAATCATCATCTAATAAAGCTTTCATGAAACACTTGCATGTGCTAGAGTGTTTACCTGATTTCTGTTTTCTAAAAAAAATCACCATTAACAATTTCTTAGAAAAGTTTATAGCTGTAATAGGAAGATAAAGGAAATGATTTATGTTCGTAGTCAATTTAAATTATGCAAAATGGAGAAAGAGAAGGAGCTTCCACTTTAGAAGGTTTGGTGAAGTGTTGGAAGCTGTACTTGAAATTTTCCATGACAGTAAGAGAGTTGGTGCAGGCTCTGCCTCCCGTGGAGCACCTGGGTCTTAATTAGCAGCGTCAGTGACCCAGGATGGCACGCTGGCCCCAAGGACGTTCTGTGTGAGGTCAGGGATGGAGCCTCAAGGAGTACAACTTTCATTGCTGACTGCTATCTGAAGTCCCTCCAGTTGCACACAACTGAAATACTTCTGGAATCTGTCCAGGTCTTGAGTCTGTGTCGTTCCAGGTTTTCGTATTGGCACCGTAGTTACGCACAGCAGATAGCAGTCGATGCAGCCACTGCCGCAAACATTTTACACGTCTTTTAGCCTATGTGAAATTCACACATATCTAAGTCAGGGGTAATAAAATTCACTTTTTCAAACCAGAAACCGTGTATGCCTTTGAAAATTAAAACTTATCAAGTCTTCCCCAGTTATCCATGGTGTGAAAACTAGACTCGGTGTACCAGTTGTTACACTCTCTGCTTTACACTTAAAGCTTCAGGAGGAAAAAGCACGACTCCAAATGGGTAGGAATCTCATTAGAATGCTGTTTCCAAATGGTTGTTTGTGTAGGTACAGTTTCGGTGATGGTGAGTGAGGCTTATAATTCTATTTTGAAACACAGGTGGTTGGTTTCTCTAGTATCCAGAATGCATGCTTTTCTTTGGATGTAGCTATACAATCGCATGTGCAGAAATATAAAGTATATTTTGTTAATACAAATAGATCTGAGCTGAATGAAAAAATGTTACTTCTAGATGAATTTCTGTGCTTTAATTTGACCTAAAAACATAGTTTGTTTTGTAAACTTAAGAAGAAATTTCTAAGTCTAGGAATAGTTAATGTATAACCACACTCCCCTGTAGAAATACATAATGCAAACCATATTTGTAATTTTAAATTTTCTGGAAGTCATGTTAAAAAAAAAGTAAAAAGAGACAGGTAGAATTAATTTTAGTAATGTATTTTAACCCAATATACTCAAAATATTATTGTCTCAACACATAATAAATATAAAAATTATTAATGTGATGTTTACATTCTTCTATTTTTACATTTTATTTATTTTATTTTTTTATTTGTTTTTTTGTGTGTGTGAGGAAGATTAGCCCTGAGCTAACATCCAATGCCAATCCTCCTCTTTTTGCTGAGGAAGATTGGCCCTGGGCTAACATCGTGCCCATCTTCCTTTGCTTTATATGGGACGCCGCCACAGCATGGCTTGACAAGCGGTGCGTCGGTCCATGCCTGGGATCCGAACCTGCAAACCCTGGGCTGCGGAAGTGGAGCGCACAAACTTAACCGCTATGCCACTGGGCCAGCCCCTTTTTTTTTACATTTTAAATCTTTGAAATTCAGTATGTATTTTGAACTGGACTTGCCACATTTCAAGTGCTCAATAGCCACATGGGGCTAGTGGCTACCATATTGGACAACAAAGAATTATATAACAATAGTGATTATTTTAATGATTAATTTTTATAATAAAATGTCTTTTCCATGTTATATATTTACATGTTTCCATTATACATATGAATATATATTTCATATATATATATTCTGCAAGATGTCATCAACCCAAACTTACAAATAATGCTTTGGTTTTGTTAATTGCTATAGTGTATTATTTTTTTTTCATTATCGTCCACAATGGAGTATTTTTAGATGTTGTTTCCCTAATCACACCCCTTCATGAAATTTTTTTTTTAAATTATGATTTTTATTTATTTATTTATTTTCCCCCAAAGCCCCAGTAGGTAGTTGTATATCATAGTTTCACATCCTTGTAGTTGCTGTACGTGTGACGCGGCCTCAGCATGGCCAGAGAAGCGGTGCGTCGGTGCGCGCCCGGGATCCGAACCTGGGCCACCAGCAGCGGAGCGCGCGCACTTAACCGCTAAGCCACGGAGCTGGCCCGCCTTCATGAAATTTTAATACCGTACATACACTGTATACTAGTATATCTTTGGAGAGCCACAAACCATATAATGTCTAAGAACTTCTTCCCCACACGAACCCATTTTTGTCCCGTTGGGGGTGATATGTCCCCCATTGAGAATGGATGCTGGAGGGCTTTCACTCGATCCAGCACCAGTGAAATAAATCAGGGTGACTCTACCGGCTTAAGTTATTACTTACCCCAGACAAGTAAGAAAGTTGATCATCTCTACATTTTTTCTACCTTATATAGTCCAGCTTCAAATTATTTTTTGCGTTGAAAAGAATTCACCCTCTTCCTCTCAAATAGACAAAAAGCCTTGGACTTAAGTTTATTGTTTTTTAATTTTGATTTTAACTGAGAGACTTTAAGGAGTGACGTAGCAATTAAAACTTGCTTTCCATCAGCCACGTAGGATTTTGGTGCACACCTTGCTTTCCCAGATGCTGATGTTGGTAATGATGCTTTCCAGAATAAATATTAAATAAATTAAGAAATCTCAATATTTGCTTTTATGATCATTAAAATCCAGTTCAGATCTATTTCTTTATTATTTTGACAATACTACATTGATGCTACCACGCCTTCAAGAATGATCATCCCTGCCTTGAACTGGGGTGAACCACACACCCTGTGTACTGCTGCTTCACTGAGACAACCGTTGTGATCTCTCTCCATTCCTCCCCTTCTCTCTCCCATCCTCCCTCTCTTAACCTCACAGCACAACATGCCCTTTTGGAGGATATCAAGTCACTCAGACCTCTTGGCTCTACATCAAGCACTGGAATTAGAGTATTTGTAACTGTTTTCTCTAGCTGGAGATCCGTTTTTTTATATTTCAAGTACACTGAATTTTTATGTGTGATTCAATGCCTCTGGCTTTACACATATAAATTGTCTTAAAGGATGAAATCATATTTGGAATGAAAATTCCAGAAGGAAGAATTCAGATTGCTGCACGGAATTACACTTTAGTGCTACAGAAAAGAAGCTCTATGGTCTTATATTTACAACACTTTAATGGTTTTTAAAAAAAAAATCTGTGGAGGTTGCTGGTACACACCAAATGAGTCCTAACTGGAATTAACAGCTTTGGCAAAGAACTCTTACCCTGGCAAAACACCAAGACACGCTCCGTCTGACGAGGTGGTGTTCAACAACATTCCTCAAAATGAGAAATCTTCTCAGCCCTGAGGTTTGAATCTGACTTTAGCCTACCTAGCCCAGAAAATCTGAATTGGAATGCACTCAGACTGTATAAGGACAATCCTATCTAGACCTGTAATTTGTGTAAATTATTGATGCAAATAATTTACTGTGACTTTATTAGCAGCTGATTTTGAAAGTGGATGCAATTTTTCTTTCATTTGTCAGGGAGGGAAGTGGGGGGGAAATGGGAATCTAATATTGTCTCTTTTTTAAGTTTGGCAAACAGAATGTTCATATTGATGTGTTGTGCCTTAAAGACAAGACAGCGTTTGTGTGTTACAATGCAACTTTGGTTAAAATCTCTGTAGATAATGGAAAACAAAAACCTTTGTGATCATTCTTAATATGACCAAATTCAAGATTCAAGCTATCAAAGCTCAAGACTGCACCAGCCAGAAACTGAGTAGTTGTTGCAGTGAGAAAACAATAATAATAAAGGAAAGCTTGTGTTTTATTTGGGTTCTTGATAATTCCAATAATTGTATGAGGCAACTATTTGTGCATCTAACCATGAGCGGAAGGTTTGGGAAAGACTGTGGGACCTTTACTTAGAGGGTGAAATGTGTGTTGAAGTCTCGAGTGCCCTTTCTGCAGTTTTACTGGAGCAAACTAAGAGCCATATTCCTGACAACTTGCACTGTTTGGGGTTAATTTTTTGATATTTGTAAGTTGGATAGAGGAAAATATGCTCATGAAAATAATAAGCAAATATCACCCAAACTTTCTTAAAATATGCCATGAACATGGCTTAAAATTCACATCGAGTGAATGTGGCTTAAAATCAAGCTAAGTGCATTTATTCCCAATGCCATTGTGAAAACGAGATACCGTCAGTAGTGGAAGGCGGATGCTCCAGATGGCTTCTAGGGAAAGAAGTGAACCAATGAAAGTTTTACCTAGAATATCATCATAAAATAAATTAGCAAGTGAGCCAGATCTTGGCAGCATTACTGAATTACAGTAGTGAAATGGAACCTGGGTCTCCGTCTTAACACAGCAATCCAGTTTCTCTCCATTACAGACCTGCGCACCTAGTGTCTGCCTGTCCGGTTACTGTACAATGGACTGCGTTCATCACAAGGAGGACCTGTCATCGTTGGGTTTGCATGGTTTTTTTTTTTTCGTGGTGTGTAGCCCATGTTAGGAACACGATACAGATTCTCCCGTCATTTTGTATGACGTGATTTCCCTTGCGGAAATTTAAGACTTCAAGATCTAGGAGTGTTTTAATGGTGTCTGCACCTGCAGCTCTGTTTAAAATGTCGTAATGTGGAACCTGGGGTCCAGCTATGAGGCAGTGCCCCTAACCAGAGGCTGGTCCGGAATGGTTCATCAGGTGAGGCGTCCGTGGCTCCCAGATCACACAGCATTCACTATGGAAATGTGGTTTTCTTTTCCAGGCTGAAAACTTGTATGCCTTTACTGAATGCTAAGGCCGTGTTTACATTGGGCAGAAAGAGACTGAAATCCCGTGCGGCAGATTTTAACATTGTGGTTTCATCACACAAACCTGAAACTCATTCTTTAAATTTTGTAGCTTTTGGCTACCTCTGCCCCAAGTACTGTTGCAGACAAATTAAGGTTGAAATACTTTTAATAATATCAATAATAATAATAATAAATCTTAGACTTCTGTGGGCCTTTAGCATGAAAATAGCAGTTTAAAAAAATTAGAGAGCTGCATTGATTATCAGTACTTAATTATTTTGTTTACTAAAACCTTAAATATTTATTACTGTGAATAAAACAAAATTATCTTTACTGCACAGCCGGTTTCTTTAAGTGAGGGAATTGTGGCATTACATCTAAATTTTTAGTTCTTTTTCATATCAAACAAGCAAAGCTTCTCATGCTTCTACACCTGCAGGTGCAGAAGGGGGCCCCCTTCACCGGGCACAGGGACGGGTCACACACTGCATCACGCAGTGCAATTTCGCACACACGTCTTCTCGGATTCTGTGTTTGGAAGAGGCTGACAGCATAACACCTAAAGGCTGGGTTGGCGGAGAACAGCTTGTCTGGCACAATCATGGTGCAGGCCAGTGAGCCGACGCCCCAGCTTGTCATGCAACTTTGAGCATGCTGAATTAGAAATCTTCCCTTCCCACCTTAGGAAAAGAAGATCCTCTTCCTTGCTGATCTCAGAAACGAAAAATCAACCAACCGACAAAAACCCAGCCCCTTTGGCAATTCCCACATTCTATTGACATACAGAATATTGTGCCTTATTGTAAAACAGTTTGAAAAATGTTCTGTAACTAAAATGGATTTTCAGCTACTGTATGTGCAAACTTGGTGTATCGCTAGGAAGGGCACCCACCCGGTGTTGCATCTAAAAAATATCAAAACAGGTGGCCTGGCTCCACTATTATAGCATTCAAGAGTAAGTCACTATACCCTTACAAAAATTTGTAAATAAAATTCAGGGGCAAAGAAGTATTTTAGAATCATGCAGTTTGCGCACAAAAACTAGGTAATAACTCTCTAAAAATGTTTTCTCCATAGTCTCTGGTGAGCTAAGGTTCAAAATAGTGTCAACAGCATGCTTCAGTATGAGGTGGTTGTTTTTTAAAAGCACATTTGTTTATGATAAGCCTAATTCTCAGTGAATATGGCATTTAGTATTTCTTTTGAAAACAAACTTAAGCATCGTGAGCCAAAGTTGCATTTTGACTCCCAGCTATGGCAGCATTGTGGAAATCTCACAAAGTCAAGCGTTTCTGTTATGTATTAGTCAAGTATAGATTATCGGGGCCTACATAATTTAAAGAAATGTAAATTAATATTAAAAGCTTGTAAAAATATGTACATCTTTACTATTTCTCAATAAATACCTTTGGAAATGTTTTCATTTTCTTCACCCTTCCATGTTGTGGAGTTTTTGTTGTGTGTGTTTAATTTGATTCCAAATCGGTGAAATTTGTATTTAGGTTTCTTGATGTATTCTTACCTTATTTGTGCCTAAGTTGCATAATTAGCAGTTAAAGCAAGCTGAGATATAACACAGTAAAATGTCACTAATTAAGACTAAAAGTGGGCTGCAGTAGTGAAAAGATGTGAGTTGCATAGTTTTTCACATATAGGTGGTTACATTCAAGTATAATGCATAATGTAGTCCCAGTTCATTAATGATAAAGTCATGCCTTTTACAATAGTTAAAGCAAGTTCCCTTTACATGAATATAGGACATGGTTATAAGCAGCTTCCAAGAGTGATAAAGGAGTGTTTTTCTGAAATAGCTTTAATAGCTCCTTTATTGTCTTATATGTAGTATTGATTTATTTGCAAATCTGCTGTTCAAATGCAAACCAAAGAGACATTTCAGACCAACTTCATTCTCAACTTTTACAACATTAGCCTCCAAATTAATGAGCAGGTTCCTCTTTCTAAAATTGCACCTCCTTCCCCAACACTTCTATCATTTCCCTGCTTTATGAAATAATACTCAATCCTTAGACTTATCATATCCAACATGGCACATATTTTATTTATCTTTCGTGTTGGATGACTCACCCACTGTAACACATGCTCTTTGAGGGCAGAGATTTTTCTTTTGTTTTGTTTTATTCACTTCTGTATAACCAGTATCCAGGACAGAGTCTCGCATATAGTAGACACTCAAAAACTATTCATTGCATGAATGCATAAACCATAGGAAAAATTTGTATGATCATGGTCTGGAATTAAAGAGATTTAAAATGGTAGAGTTAAGTTAAAAAAAAAATGCAAGAAACGAACAGGTAAGTTTGGATGGAACGAATGCACCATTTTTACAACTTAGCTGGAATGTTTGCTGGCCTAATGATTCATGAAAATAAAGAACAAGGATGGCCATAAGGAAAGATGTATTTGGGAAAGAGTTATATGTGAGCTGAGGACGATCTGGGAAAAAGAAATGTTTACAATGAATCAATGATTGCTTCCTCTGTCCCCGTTTTACTCTTTTATTTAAAAAAAAGTAGTACACAACATCAGTAGGTTAGTTGATTTAAATTACTTAAAGCCACAGAATATCACATAAAAATCAGATCTGTTTGCAAACTCTGTGGTTCATGATTCTGAGTCCCAGAAACAAAAAAACAAAGAGAAGTGTATGATTTCCCTTAGCTAGCAAAAGATAACCATTATTTAACATCTGTGCATGGTTTGTATTTTTTTTTAAAAGTCAGTTATTGGATGTAGTGGTATAAAAGCACACATAATGTCATTCACAGGTCGCTATTCAAAGCCCCCTCAAATGTGACCAGGCCCAAGTCAGCTCTGGGGATGTGCTGTGGTCAACAAAGATGCTTCCTCAGAGCATCGAGGGGAGAGCTGTTCCAAGATCTGACTATAAATGCCTGTCTTGCATCCAGAGAAACTTCCAGGATGTGTTAGCACACCATTTGAAAAATGTCCAAACATAATATGCTAAGGAATCTCTGACAAAGCAGATATCTCTATTCAAGCCAGAAGATGATTTTCCCTCCCCATGAAATACTTTTTGATTGAGGCTTGTGGGGACACTGTCTCTGTGGCTAAAGGGCATTGTATTGTACTTTGTCGTCATGAGATCTTAGATTTTTGTGCCCAGTGGCTGCTATGATGTTGTCAGTCTGTTTCTCTGGGGAGCCTTCAGTGAAAATACAGGGAGTTGAATGAGCGTGTGTGTCGGAGGAGCTGGAGGAGCCACCAAGTAGGTCAGTCTTCCCAGAACCGCAGCAGGTCGAGCTGACCCTCAACTCGTCACGCTCCTGAGCCTCAGGCTCTCATGCGGGTGGGTGGGCGTGACTGTGAAGACAGCGTGGAAAGGGCGCTACAATGGGTAAGCGCGTGGGAGATGGCGAAGAGAGGCACCTAACCTGCCCGCGAAGGGAAGATCCTGGAGGAAAAGATTCCCACGCTGGAACTCCAACAAAATGGAGAAGCCTAGGGAAAGGTGGATTGGAAGCATCCAGACAAAGTGGAAAATATATAAAAGAGAGTGTAGATAAGAGAGAAGAAGTAGAATGATTTGGTCAGGGAACTGCAAATAATCCTTGTTTGTGGAGAATAGTAAGAAATGAGCCTGGAAAATAAACAAGGGCCAGATTGTGAGGATTTCAATCCACCAGTAGTGAGTTTCAATTTATGCTGGGATGAGTAGGTATCAAGTGAAGATTTGTAAACAGAGAATGTATGTGTCCGGATTTGCACTAGATAACAGTTACTCTGGCCACACAGTGGAGAGTGAGGGATCTAAGAGGCTGGCACAGGATCCCAGAGAATTATTGATAGATTCCTGGATTAGCTGATGGCCATGAATATAGAGAGAAGTATACAGATTCAAAGAGATTAAGGTGCTAAGAGTAATTAGATTCAGCAGTTCTTGCTGCTTCTCCTCATGCCCTCAGGCCCATCCAGCCTGACCTCTAGGTTTCTGGGTTGGGAAATTTGGTGGATACAGTGCAGTTCACAGAGATGAAAAACACAAAAGAAAGAAAAAAGATTCTGGTTGCTGTTTTTATTGTTGTTGATGGAGCTTGTTATGGAGGAAGATATTGAGTCCAGAGTGTGGAAGTGTTCATTTGGAGGTGGTGCTGGACCTCAGAGTAGAGTTGTCCAGTTGGAATTTGCAGAGACTTCCTGGATGTTTGTTAAACACCTTGCCACATCATAACTGAATTACTCTGAAAGTAGTCAATAAAATCCTTAATCATTTCATCAGACCATATCAATTAGACATTTAAGAAGCATTTACCATTCGTGCAACCTTGAGACAGCGTGAGTGAAAGCCAGGAATGACGGCAGTAATGGAGAATGTGTATGTACAACGTACACCGTGGAAGATTATTTAGGGTTACCAGCTGATTTAACATTCTGCTTCCCCATCTCCTGCCTTACCCCAATTTCCAGTAAAGATAAAGTAATAATATATCTGGATTTACAACCCTGAAGAAATTCAAATGCCTCTATGAACTTTTTGTCCATGACTTTGGTACAAGTCATCGCCAGCTTATGTCTGCTTGGAAACAAACATGACATTTCTAATTTATTTGCCAAACAAAGAAAACCTGTTAGAGAAGGAGCCCTACAACAGAATGACAGATGATTTAATCACTTATTCTTAGACAGATTAATGTATTCCCCAAAAATATGGCTTTCATTAAAATATATGTTATGGTGGAATAAACTATTTCATGAGAGTAGGGGGTAATAATAATATGTATGTGAATAGAAATTAAAATTAATGCCAAACGCACACCTGTAAACCTATCCTATTTGGCTCATGAAATTACTTCTACATCAGTTATGGGAACAGCAGGGGTTGGAGAGGGGGAGACACTAGAGAGGGCTCTGGAAAAAAAGTGGTATAACACATCATTTTTTAAACTTGCATTTAAGAGTTTTACAAATGAAAAGTGCATTTTCCAAATTTTGAGGACCCACTGCTTTCCTAAATCAAATCTACTACCACATAGTATTACCACGTTTGGCAATATATGTTGTTACCATGCTTGGTTCGGGAATTGGTTTTTAAGGGGCCTGCCCGGTGGTGCAAGAGGTTAAGTGCACGCGCTCCGCTGCGGCGGCCCGGGGTTTGCCAGTTTGGATCCCAGGCACGCACCGGCGCACCGCTTGGCAAGCCATGCTGTGGCGGCATCCCATATAAAGTGAAGGAAGATGGGCACGGATGTTAGCCCAGGGCCAGTCTTCCTCAGAAAAAAGAGGAGGATTGGCAAATGTTAGCTCAGGGCTGATCTTCCTCACAAAAAAAAAAAAAAAAAGAATTGGTTTTTAAGAGAAAAGGAACATTTCTTCCGTCTCTGCAGAGCAGGGGTACCCATTCATGCCCCTCCTTCTGACTCCGTGAAGCGTTTGTGGTTGTCATTTGACACATCCAACCTCAGCAGTGTCTGCTGGGTGGAGACGGCTGGGACCACTGAAGCCAGGTGAGGAATGGGAACATGTAGGCGGTGGTCAGGCTTTGAGTTCATCAGGAGCTTTGGAGTCGGCTCTAACGTGAGCATGCCAGGAGGAGGAAGAGGAAGCAAACTAACATTGAAGAAACTTAGAACGAGCCAGGAGCGTACCGTATGTTACCTCATTGAATTATCACCTCCCTGAGAGTTGGTATTGTTAGTCTTATTGTGCAGTTTAAGGGACCTCCCAGGGTCATATGACTTGTGAGTGGCACAAGTCGAGTTGGAACTCGGGTCTGGCAGGTGGACCGTCTGGACTGCAGAGTTATGCTCCTTGCACTGCCTCTGGCTGTCCATTTGTTGCGGTTGTCCATAACTTGTAGAATTACGCTCCGAGGAAAAGCACAATCAAGAGCGTGTGAGATTGCAAGCAGCAGAGGTAACCGTAACTCTTCTCTCTCCCCATGGGCATAAATGCCATCTGAGGACCATCCTGTGTTGCCTCTGACAAATGGCCCTTGTGCATAAACACGTTGCTTTTGCGGGTAAGTGTGGTAAAAGAGCCCCCAGCGGGTGACTGGACCTAGTGATCACAGTGGTATTCAGTCCTCCATGGAAACCCAAGGGATAACTATCCAATGAAAGCTGCTGAGATGATTTACATTTAGGTAAAAACACATTTTCCAGATGCCCCTTTTTCAGAACATGTTTCCTGGATATGACACATACGTCAACAGCTTTTGCCACAACCGACTTACAGGCTCCCTGACCCAAAGTGTGAGCCTGAGGAGGGCTCTGGACAGTCTTCTGACCAGAGTGGGGAATTAGGAAATTTCTAGAGCTCCTTATATAGGGAAAGCAAATCAGGGTGGAGCATTAAGCAATCGGCATGATTTCAGGGGTCTTTGGATGGAAGATGTTCAGAAGGAAGTCCCTATAGGGGAAGTGGAGACAAAGCCTTCAGAAACAACTTGGTCAACTTCTTATCTTTTCTCAAATTCTATAGTGGACGTGACTTTTTTTAATTGTGGTGAAATACACATAAAATTTCCCCATCTTAACCATTCGTAAGTGTACAGTCAGTGGTGGTAAGTACATTCACACTGTTGCACTACCATGACCACCATCCAAACACAGACTCTCTATCTTGCAAAACTGAGACCCTGTACACACTGAACAGTAACTGCCCTTTCCTCTGCCCAGCCCTTGGGAACCCCTGTCCTGCTGCCGGTCTCTGTGAGTTTGACCACTTTAGGTACCTCATATAAGCCTAATCGTGCAATAGTCATCCTTTTGTGACTGGCTTATTTCACTTAGCATAATGTCCTCAAGGTTCAGCCATGTCATCGTGTATGTCAGAATTTCCTTTTTAAGGGTGAATAATTCCCTTGTGTGGATATACCACATTTTGTCCATCCATTCATCCATTGATGAACACTCGGGCTGCTTTCACCTTTTAGCTCTTGCAAATAATGGTGCTGTGAACATGGGTGTACAAATACCTCTTTGAGTCCCTGCTTTCAGTTGTTTTGGGTATAGACCCAGCAGTGAAATTGCTGGGTCATATGGTAATCCTATTTTTAAATTTTTGAGGAACCGTCACGCTTTGCCCTAGCAGCCACACCATTTTACATTCCCACTAACAATGCACAAGGATTTCAATTTCTCCACATCCTCCTCATTGTTATTTTTATGTTTTTTGATAGTAGCCATTCTAAGGTGTACGAGGTGATATCTTACTGTGGTTTTGATGTGCATTTCCTTAATGATTAGTGATGTTGGATATCTTTTCATGTGCTTATTGCCCCCTTGTATATCTTCTTTGGAGAAATGTCTATTCAATCCTTTGCTCATTTTTTAATTAAGTTGTTTGCTTTTGCTTTTTTTTGTTGTTGTAGGAATTCTTCATATATTCTGGATATTAACTCATATATTCTGGATATTAACTTCATAATATCTGGATATTAATCCAGATATATGATTATTAAATATTTTCTGCCATTCCCTGGGTTGCCTTTTCTATAGTAAACGTGAGCATTCTTGTGTACTCATTATCCCCCTTTTTAGGGAACCACCACACCTCTGGGCATATGGCTCAGCCCTAGCCAATCAGCATATTCTCTTCTATTTGCCACAATAATTTATTTGCCCAAGGATGGGTATAGGACCAAAGCTGGGCCTATGAAAACTCATGCTAAGACTTGTCTCTAAAGCTGTTGTGCGAGAGTCACTGTCTTTCTGGGATCCTCAGCTCTGGTGGCTATGTCAGCCTAGAACACCAGGACCATCCTTCTACCACACTAACAGAGAACCTGAATACGAAACAAACATGGGGGGAGCAGAGCTGACGGAGCCCTGGTGACAGTGTTGGAGCATTTAGTTTCAGCACGGCAGGATCCAGAACTTCTACTCAACAGCCACGCCTGGACTTTTAGCTTCACAAACCAAAAGGTCTTCTTCTTTTCTTTTCTTCCTTAAACTCTCTTGAATTTGGTTTCTGTCACTTGCAATTGAGAGAGCCTGCACTAATAATGGGAAATGGTGATTCCTGGGGTAAACAGCCTGAAGTGTGCTCTCCAATCCGTGTTTGGGAGAATAAAGGAGGTTAGAGTCAGTCAAAGTGTACAAAGTGGTCTGGGGGCTCCTGATCATCTAGATCTTCTGCTCCTTCCCGATACACAGTAGCCAAGAGATCCAGGGGCGTGGGGGGTTGGAAGGGAGGGACTGTTTGTTTAAAAGAAAAGGGCCTAAAATATCTCACGATAGTTTAAATTGTTACTTTCAAATATTCCTTCCTCTAAATTACAGCACTCTGGGTAAATCCTGGCACCTCACTTTATATCACCCTACAAATTGGCCATACATCCTGAGAACACAGATATCCAGGGCTGGAATCTCAGTGCTCCATCTGCCCTCCTCCCCCCACCCTATGACCACATCACCTACTCACCTGTGAGATGCAGTTTAGAACTAACTTAGTCAATTGGATGCCAGATCCTGTGCCCATTCCTTAATTTTTCTTTCTTTGGAAAGATTTCTGGCCTAGCACCCTGACTCATTATAGTCCCACCCGTGGGCATGCAGTGTGTTCAATAAAAAGGGCACCACAGGATCACCTACAATCTCCAACCTTCTGTATGGCTGGAACTAGCATGGCAGTTAGGAATGTATAGGTTTTCTCTTTTTTCCTATTTCTCATGTAACTCCAAAACGCCCATACTGACACCCACATTGAAGCTTAATTTGCTTCACTTTTAGATCAACCAGAACCCTTTTTTTTTTTTAACAGCTGAATGATAAATCCTAAAAGTAGGAGTTTCTATTATAATGAGCGACAGAACCTTAATGCTAGAAAACACGTCATGCTAATGAAACAGCAAATCATGAGTTCGATGGTAAGGAGGCTGTTGCTGGGACAGCTGTCTGTGTGTTCACAGGACAGTAATTTAAGCTCGTAGTTGCTCACTTCCTTAACATTATGTCTAGGAATAAGTTTCTTCCTACCCTGAAATTCTCTGCTTTAAATAATAACAAAATTGTACATAATTAATGGTTGCATTTATTGTGTTTTGTTAAAAAAAAATGGTCTAGCTGAGTTTTTTCCTAAACACTTAGTTTTAATCATGTTTGACCATAAAGTGTTCTGTCCTGAGGCTGCCTCTCTGTTCTCAGGAGACTAAGAAGAGAAATGTCTTTAAAATAACCAATCTCATCTTGAGAAAACTTTCCAGTCACTTTCTCTCCTTGGGATTTTTTTTTTTAATTAAAACAAACCGAAGTGGAATAAAACAAATAAAAATGAAATGATCTGTAACAGTGGAGGCAAGTGGAACTAAAGTACGTTTTTCATTCAAAACAATGTCTAAATGAGCGTCTAAATCCATCAGCCTTTCACTGCCTAATAATGTGACATGTTTACAATGTTGAAGGAAATCAGGTGTTTTCATGCTAAATGAAAATAAAATTTATGTACTGTTATTACCGTATTCTTTGCCTGGTGTTTCTCACTCTATTCATCATTAAAGGCTGCCCAATAAATACTGTGCAAACTGCATGTGGGGATGTTATGCAGTAATAACTCAGAATCGACTGTAATTAACCACCCACCAGAGCCTTGGGAAGAGTCAAGGGCTTAAGAGGGAATGTTTGCTCCCCAATTGCTAAATTGTGAAAAAGAGAGTTATCGGTCTGTTTTCCCTTCATATTTGAGACACTAGAAGCAAAGCTTGGACATTAGCACTCTAGCCTAAGACAAGTCTTTATCCATCATCTTGGGAGCTGAGGCAGGCAGTAGGCTAAAGATGTGATTTGAGAGACTAAAGTTTCCTCTCCTTAACTATGTCAGAAAAGCAGATGGAGAAGGAATTACTTGTCTACTCTGGGTATTAGCTATCTATTGCTGTGTAACAAATTACCCCAAAATTTAGCAGCTTAAAACCTCAAGCATTTATTACCCCACAGAGTGTCTGAGGGTCAGTAATCTAGGAGCAGCGTAGCTGAGTGGTTCTGGTTCAGTCTCTCGCAAGATTACAGTCAAGCTGTCGGCCAGAACTACAGTCATCTCAAAGCTCAACTGAATCTTCTTTCAAGCTCACTTAAATGATCGTTGGCAAGAATCAGTTCTTCCCTGACTCCTGGGCTTCAGCTCCTTGCCGCGTGGACCTCACCATGAAACTAGTCACAGTATAGCTGCTTGCTTGCCTTACGGTGAGAGCTTCAAGAGGCAGAGATAGAGTGAGCTAGCGAGACAGAGCCCCAAACGGAAGCTGCAGGATTTTATACCTAATCTCAGAAGTGGCATACTTTTTGCCATGTGCTGTTAGTCACACAGATCAACCATGAGACAATGTGGGAGGGGACTACACAGGGTGTCAATACCAGGAAGTCAGGTCACTGGGGGGGGCCATCTTGAATACTGGCCACCTCACTCTTGGATGAAGCTGGCATTGATGCTTAAGAACAGATTAAAAAGTGAAATGAATTAGCATAGTCAATTCAAAAGGGCACAGTTCAGACTAAGATGTACCTGGGTCCAAATTCTAGAGTGCTTCTTGTTACCTTATGGTAATTTCTTACCTCCCTATGCCTTCAACTTCCCATCTCTAACCCTTAAACAACCTGTCTCATACAGTTGTCATGAGAGTTAGATGATATTTAAAGAGCTTTCCTTCTGTGGAATTTCCTCTAAAGGAAATTAACAATTAAAAAAAAATGTGTTTTTTTGGTAAGGTAGAGAAAAGAATTCAAAATAGCATGCCCCGGTATCTGGTGGGCACAGTGTCCTCGGGCGTGGGCTGCCACAGATGGCTTGAGAGTGTTGATAATGTTCCCGAAAGGGTAATGCTTCTGTTACTGAAAACTAAGACAGTGCTTCTACACCCTGTGTAGCCGGGGTTTCCCAGGAGCGCTGTTGAGTCACTTCCCGAACCTTTATGGAGTGCCTGGGTGCCAGGCACTGCCTGGAACTATGGTTACAAAAATGAGGGAGCCTCAGTCCCTGACATCAGGTTGCTCCTTGTGCTGCTGGGGGTGGAGAGCTGGAGGAAGAGAGTCACAAGGCAATTCTAACCTTAGGAGGAAGTTTGAAGGAAGAAGTGTGTGTGCTCAGAGGAAGGAGGACCTGACTGTCTGGAAGAGAAGAGGCGGGTCCTCATTCAGCCCTTGGTAGTCAAGCAAGGGAGTGCTGGCTAGAGGGGACCAGAGCAGCAGCCTGAGCAGAGAAGGGGGTGACACCGTTACCAGAATCCCTCCTGGGTGAGTTGCCAGATTTAGCAAATAAAAATGCAGGAGGACACCTAGCTAAATTTGAAGTTCAGATAAACAAGAATAATTTTTTAGTGTTAAGTATGTTCCAAATATTGCATTATTTGTTGTTTATCTGAACTTCGAATTTAGCTGGGTATCCTGTATTTTATCTAGCAACCATATCCTGGAAAGAACAATGAATTTGCCTGGAGCAGTGGAGGCTGAGGATGATGAAGAAGGCAGTGAGTGATTAGGAAGGATTTTGAATGCCAAGTTGAGGAGTTTGAACTTCATCCAATATCAGACACATGCTGGAGAGCTAGTGGGTTTTTGGCTAGGGAATGACATGGCCAGATTCATTTTTAGGTAAGACCACTCTGGTGGCCATGTGGAGATGGAGGGGCATGGTGGGGACAAGAGGCTGGGTCCAAAGTGACTTCGGTAGAGCAAAAGAGGCAAGTGTCATCATTTCTGGGGGCAGAAACTGGTGATGGAGCATCTAGTCATTAGGACACACCTTTAAAAGGGTTAAACAAATTATTCAAAACGTTAGTTACACATTTGAATCACATGGGAGGTTTTTAAAAAATACCAAATTTCCACTCCCAGAGATACTGATATAAATGATTTGAAGTGGGACCTGGACAATGTTTTTTGTTTTTAATTCCCCAGATATTTTGATGTACAGTCAAGATCAACTATTAATAAATGATATTATCTTTTATTCTAGGAATGTCCAATTTTCTTTAACCAGTACACCTGAGCAAGAGCACATCCTCGTCACAAAGTAGCCTGCCACACCCTCCTTCATAGACATGTCAGTCACTTCTACATGCTTTGCAGGTGAAAAACTGGCTATTCCTGCCCAGGAACATTAAGAGACTGTTTATTTCAACCAACCATTTTTTTTTAAATATGTTATCTCATTCTGTGGTTAAAAAGTAGGAGGGGAGCAATATCAAAGCTTTTACTTGGACCACATCTGAGCACCCAAACATATGAACAACTTCTTCACCCTCCTCTGGTTATTGCCAGTCAACCTAGAAAGCTCAGGCGTCTGACTATAGTAAACACACACTCAATTTCTGCCTGGATGCTCATCTCTGGAGGAAATGTGTGAAAGTGTTTGAGTTTGCAAAGTTCATTAAATACCCTTCGGGAGAGCTCCCTGATTTTCACAAAGGTCACCTTGCTTTCTTCTAGAGTCTACAAGTGAGTACTACTGCCTATTTTCACTTCCTTGGATTGTTTAGGGCAATGGAAATGGATGTTCTTTAGATCTTTCCAAGTCAAGTGGGTGGTCCATTTCAAGGCAAAAAGAGAGACCACAAGCCTATTACTTGGTTTTATCTCAGCAGCCAAGTGTCTGCCTTTGACAGAGAATCGTTATGGACATTTTTATATTTACATATTACTTGGGTTTTTTTCCTTGTAGAAAGTATTTATCTCATGATTCTTTAGCAGCAGCAGTTCTTCATTTTTTATAAAGTGCAATTCAGTTCACAAACAACTTTTAAAAATCATATATGCAGATATAGTCTAGTTTGTTTCCTTCTTACTAAAAGCATGCTCCCCTTTTGGCCCTCAACAAGAGTGTCTTAAGGTCACGAGTTGTCATATTTGCTCCTGCCTGAGAAAGCAAGGAATGAATAATTTGAATACGGAGATTGTACCTAGTCAAAGAAAACCAAGAAGTTGCATCTTCAGTATAGGAGACCATGGGCTTACAAGAGGTTTCGATGTTTAATCAAGCCCGACATCTAATTAAAATTATATGATTTATCTTCTGTCCCCTTCTTTGTCATTAGAATTCCTTTCTTTGGAGACATTTCATGTGGTGTCTACAGAGGAAGAAGCTGAGGGTAGTAGCTTGAAGTACCCAGTGACTATTGCTGGGAAAATGTTTGGTGGTTTAGTGTTGGCAAAGAACTGATCACAAGAACTCTGCTCTCTAAATCTGATTTTAATGAAAATATAGAGACTGACTTTAAATAGTCTGATAAAGTTGATACAAAAATGGTGTTTAGAAATTGCTTGGACTGATAAGAAAAATAAAAAATATGTGTAAAAAGACCAGTATGGGATGATAAAAAAGCACTGGATTAAGAATCAAGACACCTATTTCCTGATCTTAGTTTTTGGGGTTTTTTCAATTGAGATATAATTGACATACAACATTATATCAGTTTCAAGTGTACAACATAATGATTCATTGTTTGTATATGTTGGAAAATGATCACCACAATAAATCTAGTTAACATCCATCACCACACATAGTTACACATTTTTTTTTCTTGTGATGAGGACTTTTAAAATCTACTCTCTTAGCAACTTTCAAATATATAATAGTGTTAAATATAGTCACCATGCTGTACATTACATCCCCAGGACTTATTTGTCTTATAACTGGAAGTTTGTACCTTTTGACCCCCTTCACCCACTGTGCCCACCCCTCACCCCTGCTTATGGTAACCACCAATCCCTTCTCTGCATCTATGAGTTCGGTTTTGTTTTTGTTTTTGTTTTTTTTTGGTTAAGTTTCACATATAAGTGAGATCATACAGTATTTGTCTTTGTCTGACGTATTTCACTCGGCATAATGCCCTCAAGGCCCATCCAAAAATTCTTTTCTTCTCCACTCTTTCGGGAACACTTATAAAGTAAAATAAGGGGATTGGAAATGATTGTTTCCAACATTTCTGCTTGTTTGGGATTCTAAGTATTTCTAGTTGACTGGAACTTGGAAATGAGCATAAGAAAGGGAATATGGGACTTCTGTTTGCATTTAAGAAATATTTTGACATCTGGCATTAAAAACCTACTGATTCATTTATTCCAACAGAAACTTACCGAGCGCCGATGTGTGTCAAGCTCTCTCCCAGGCACTGGACCAAAGCAGGGAAGGAAGGAGGCCTGGTCCCCGGGAGCGTTTGGAGACTGAGGAGGGACATGCTTAGGAGCACAGACATCCATGATACCCTGGACCAGTGCTATAGTGACAGCGACATGGCGCAGTATTTGGAATTGAATGCTATTTCCAGTTTAATAATTTTTGAAGTGGAATCCCTTTTCAGCTGTGTTAAAAGAAAAACTAAAACGGCTTCCAAAGCTTACATCACAATATAAACAGTGTAGTGGATTCCAAAAAACGCAGGCCTTCTGCTGATCCGGCACAGAGAAGGCATATGTGCTTAGACATCTGTTTAGACATCCACTTAGTGAGCATTCTGTCAGCCTGTCGGGACCAGCACCACAGCTGAAGCACGTGCGGCCCCAGACATCAGCTGCAAGGGAACCAAATGGTGCCTTCCCAAAAATTACCTTAGAATCTGAAGTATCCAAACAGTTTGGCAGGCACAACCAATAATTGACAAGGAAAACGCACAGCACACAGAGATGCAGAGCCCCTAAACTCAGCAAGGACCCATTCTGAACTTCAACTGTCTCACTTTGGTGCTAAATTTGAAATCTTCCCCATAGGGCAAGACAATACACAACGCCATGAAAGTAAGGGAAATGTAACATATGTTAGGTGCTAGCCAAATAAGGGTAGGTTAATTAATTGTATGATCATATCAATTCAAAACACTTGACAATATTGGAAATCTTTGCTTGCTTGACATCCTTCTATTGTTAGAAGTTCAAAAATGGAGAGGCTTTTTTTTTTTTTTACAAGATTTTCAGAGTAGTAATGCAGTGAAATGGCCTATTAGGTCATTACTGCATTGGTCTCCTATCTATTGAGACTAATTAAAGAAAAACTATAAGTCCCCATGCTCCCAAGAAAAGCCTGAGAGTTCCAGAGCTTTACTAACCAGTAAAGACTAGAAATTAGTTTTAAAGCTGTTTATTCAATTAATTTCAATTAAAGGCCGTGGTGACAAGTAAACACCAGGGCTGGTTTTAAACTTGTCTGACCAATTAGTGATGATGTGCTGTAGTGCACACAACTCTGAAAACCAACCAAAGGCAGCCTTACCTTTTCAAAGCCAGCCATTGGGTGGTGCACACGCACACGTTAGTGAACGTGCTTCCAAGGCTGAAATCAACCCACTCCTGCCTCCCTCCACCAGCGCAAAACAATGCTTCCAAGACGGTGGCAACCTTCTCGTGCCTCTGCAACCAGCACAACCCAAACAAATTCTTCCCCAAACCCTCTGTAGGATCTTTGCTTGGTGAGGCCAGCCGAGCTCTCCCTTACTTAAACAAGCAATAAATCCAACTTTGTATTTTGGAGATCCGGTGTGTTGGTCTCATCCTTTTTCTATGCTATATACACATTATTTGAAACTATAAGATGAATCTTTAATTTTACTTATCACTTTATACAGACTTGGTTTACTACATAATGACCCATTATGTTAAAATACTTTATTTAAGAAACATCCTTTATTAAGTATAGATTCAGACTTCTATGTATAATCGATCTGCTTTTTACAAGTTTATCTTTACATACAAATTCTGCACTGAATCTATCCAGACTTCAGCTTGGATTTCCCATCTCCCTTTGTGCCATAACTGCCCACCTCGTTCTCCAAACCACAAACCTTGGACTCTGTGTTGACCCTGCCTTCCCTCTTCCCTCTCCAGGCTTGTCAATACTATTTCTGAAAAGCTCTCTAACTCTCTGGCCTCACCTCACTCTTTTGGCCCTATCCCTAATTAAAGATTTCAACTCCTTTTTACCAAGATGATTGACAGTGTTAGATTGTTACCTGAAGCCGCTCCCCACCCTTCTGATACACACATCCCCTGTGAGCCGGCCCCCCGGGGTGATAAAGAACAGAACTAAGCTTGTCTCTCTGCTCCTGGAAAGTCTGCTTGCAAGACCCCAGGATCTCTCAAGAGGACCAGTGGACACTCCTTAGCATGACGCTCTGGCACCAGAGCCACTAACTTCACCCTCCTCTCTGCCTATTTGAACTCTGGCATTCACGTGAACCTCGTTTGCTCCTCCTTAAATACCTTGTACTCTCACTGCTCATGTGAATTAATTCCTCTTCCTCAAATTCCTTTTTGTCTTCTGAACATGATGATATTCCTATCTCAGGCTGGCAAAATCCTGCTCACACTGAAATCATCTCCCCACACATTTCCGTCCACTCTGCTAGTAGAGCGGAGAATTCCGTGCATTGATGATCGTTGCACAGTGCTTTACTCTCCTCCCAGAAGCAGCTTAGGGCCAAGGAAAAACCTCAGTCCTCTTTGGGTTCTATGGGTAGGAACAAAAGGTCATATAGAGTAAGATTCCAGAAAATGTTAGTTAAAAAGGATTCCATTGGTATATGGACGAGTTTCTGTAGCAGACTTGCATGTGTTCTTGGGCCTCGCAGAATTTCCTCACTGAAGACTCTCCATCTCGTTAATCCGCTTGACCCTGAGCTCTCAGCACTGCCTATATTAAGGTCTGTAAGTTTCTATGAGCAAGTGTTAGTCTCTGGTTTCGTTTTCTCTCTGCTGGGCTCTCACTGAGCTATTCTTGTGAGAGAATGCCAAGGCATTCCAGAATGAATGTTTGCATGTGTTTCTGGAGGAATGCTCCTTGGACTTTCCTGTCTTCACTGACATTTTAAGGGAATGACTTCTTAGATGGCAGCAGAGCTGCACGATGGCATTATGTTTGCCTTGGCAGTGCTTAGCCAGGCTTCGGCAGATCAATTCCACACCTCTTGGTTTGGAAGGTGGGAGTTTAAAGAAACATTTACTGAGCTCTTAGTATATGGCAGGTTCTAGGTTAGATGATAAGCCTACAAAGACAGTTAAAACACACCTCTACCCTTTACAAGTTTGCACTCTAGTAATGAAAGAGCCAGGGATACAAGCAAATAATAAAGTCACACAAGAGGAGCTGGTGTGCAGGCACGAGGAATGTGCCCCTGAAGCACAGGGAAGGACTGAGATGGTTTCCTCCTGTGGTGATTTTTGAGCATATATGCAAATACATATGAGCATGCATCCATATACACACTGTCTGGACAACACGCATAGGAGGGTCCTGGGAAATCTAATTAGGCTCTGCCACCAGGAAATCTTAGAATGCGCTCCCAGTTAACAGTTTTAATTTATTTTTAAAATGTTCTGTCTTCACAGGCCCTTTGAATGCACAGATTTTGTTGTTTGTTTGTTGTTTGCTCTGCTTTGCCAATTCCGCACCTCTAGTGTACTACACTGTCATAGTGTTTTGGTCTCTTCAAACTAAGGCTTGTGGTATATAAGAATAAGTATGTTTACAAAAGCAAACATCACTAACCATTTTGAGGCCACCCTTCTAAGAACATCCTCGTTCGTGGCCTGGACAAGGGTGGATTCCTGACACCAGGCCAGTCAACATGCTAAGACGGACGACCGCGCAGAGCGCCGTGTGAGCAGGCTGGCCACGTCTTCTCGTGGCGGCCCTGTGAACCGAGGCCGCCTGCTGACTGCGCCCTGTGTCCACCTGACTCTTCCAGGCCCAGCCCACGGCACCAGTGCAGGGCGCTCTAATCCCTCCTGCTGAGCTCAGGGCATCAAATACGCGCCCCACAGTTTACAGCTTCACCTCTGTGACAGGGGAGCTGACCCCCGCTCGGTGCCAGGCATCCAGCAAAACAGGGATCAATAAATCCCGCCCTGGTGTAGCCCAGGGCTCTACAGCCGCTTCTCGCAGTTAGTCTTGTCATCACTCTCTCCAGAAGCCCCGTCGAGTTTTAAATCCTAATTGGCAGGAGACACCTGTTTCTTGATGGGAGGGATGGGAAGGATGGGAAGGGGTCATTTGCTTGCAGCAGGCACAGAAGGGAGGTGGAGAAGCTTCGAGAACATGTGCAAATAGCTTTGCCTCAAATCTGTTTGCTGCCATTTAGAGTTTCTTCCGCCCCTCCCCCCCCCCCCTCAAACCCAGCATGTCCAGAGTCAGGCTAGCCCTTGGGAATAAGTAAGCATTTGGCTCTGGATCTTTTTGCCAGCAAGAATTTAGCACTGGTCCCTACTTAAGGTGTCCTCTTCACCATCCAGCATCCCCCTCTTGGCATGAATTCTTCTTCTGGCTACTTTCTTTTTTTTTTTTTGCCAGGATCCTGGTTGTCATTCATTATTTAGGTATTTATTAACTGCGCCTAAGCTGCTTAAAATCTGTAACCTATTTGTTCCTATAAAGAGTATGAAGTATATTTTTAGTTCCTGTCTTCATTAAGCCTGCATTCTAAACAGAGGACGGCATTAGACCTGCCTGTGATAACCCACATGAAATCTTCTTTTTCACCAACGTATTTGAGAGAGTGTCCGTGAGTAGAAGGAAGGAATGGGAATGGTTTCCAGGACGGTCTTCTTAGAGGTTTGAGCATTTTTATTTTTTCTAAAACCCAATCACCTTAGAGTTTCTGCTTAGATCTAATGTTTGAAGTTGTCTAAATGGTAGCAAGTAATGTCTGATAGAATTCACTGTGACCGTTTCTCTTAATTAATACCACTGGATGTCGTAGTGGTTAAGTGCGCGCACTCCACTGCCAGCAGCCCGGGTTCGGATCCCAGGCGTGCACTGACGTACCACTTGTCAAGCCATGCTGTGGCGGCGTCCCATATAAAGTGGAGGAAGATGGGCACGGATGTTAGCCCAGGGCCAGTCTTCCTCAGCAAAAAGCATTGGCAGATGTTAGCTCAGGGCTGATCTTCTTCACACACAAAAAAAATAATAATAATACCACCGGATGTTTTCAAATTAATTATTTCTATTGTTTATTAGGCTCTGATCATTAGGGCAAGCATGTAAGGTATTAAGAATAAAATAACTGGATAGAGATTGGAGGAGGCTATGAATCAGTGAAAAGGGAGAAGCAATGGACACACACTTCTTATTTTCATACAAGGAGCATTTACTGAACACCAAGTGTGTGCTAGGATCTTTTCTAGCACTCAGACTTCTTTTGGATCACCCCAGGTTCCAGCTCAGCTCATCAGCACTGTCCTCTTAATAGAACTTTCCAATAGCCAGTTAAGCCCTCTCATCAACCTTGCCGTGTCCTTGGGGGCTTCAGTGAAATTAGGCGATCAGGGAAGACTTATTCTGAAGCCCAGCTGTATACCAGTGGGATGTTCCTTCAAGTGTAATGCAATAAATTCAATAACTTCTCTGCCTTGTTTTACTTGTTCTATGGCTTGTTTTTTATCTAGCTTTACAAGACCATATGTCTGGTTTACTTACAGAAGCATTGTCATCGCCACTGCTGAAATGTAAAGGAAGTAAAAGATCTGACTGTTGCCCTTGAGAGATTTGTATGTTGGTGAACGATAGATACAAAGAGCAACCACCCACATCTGGGAAATTCTGAGTGTTCAATTGAAGGTGTTGTTGGGGCCCAGTGCACCCCATGACAACTCTTCAGGGAATGCCATTGTTATTAATGATCTGAAAGTCTCTTAAGATCCTGGGTAAATGGTTCTCAAAATTTAGCGTCCAAAAAGATTACCCAAGAATCTCATTAAAATGCAGATTCCTGAGGTCCCAGACTCAGTGATTCTGCTTCAGCAGATCTGGGGTAGGGGCTAGGAATAAACATTTAGCAAGCACTCTGGATGATTTTGACAGAGATGGTCTGCACCCTACACTTTAAGAAACTATGAAATCCTCTCCCACCCTTTGTATAAGAGAGATTGCAAATGGAAAGATAAAATTACAAAAGAACGATTTCTGCCTCCTTGACGTGACACTGAGGACAAAGTGTTTTTCAGTCATGAACGCTGACGCGCATCTAAGGTTCATGACTTGCTCCTTGTGGTCCCATACACCTGACTCTCTTTAAAAAGGGGTTAACCCTCTGTCTGTCTTAAATATATTTTTATCAGGTACACTAAAAAGCTACTCTAGGGGCCAGCCCAGTGGCGTGGGGGTTAAGTGTGCGCATTGCACTTCCGCGGCCCGGGGTTCACCGGTTCGGATCCTGGGTGTGGGCCTGCTCACCGCTCATCAAGCCATGCTGAGGCAGCGTCCCGCATAGATCAACTAGAGGATGTACAACTATGACTTATAACTATCTACTGGGGCTTTGGGGAGAAAAAAGGAAAAAAAGAGGAAGATTGGCAATAGATGTTAGCTCAGGGCCAATCTTCCTCAAATAAATAAATAAATAAAAGTAAATTAAAAAAAAAAAGGCTACTCTAGGTCTTCGACCACTGCCTTTGACTTCCATGTTCCTTTCAAAGGCAGGGCCCTGCTGTCCGTGTCCATGATTCAGAGTTGGGTTCTGACCATATAAGCGGGGAGACACTGGGCTAAAAGTGCCTTTTAGATGTTTGGAACAAAGTGTGAGGCTTTGCAGCCTCGGTGCGTTTATGACGTAAGCCACAGAGAGCAGCACGAAGAACTCAGAGGAGAATCAGTGAGTCACTGAGGAAGAAATAGCTTGCACCTGTGAGAATGTGACGGCGCCACTGGGCCTTACTGGGTGCTGCATCAGCTGGAAGGCGGCCTCTGTCCCCGGACGAACTGACAGCCTGTAGATCTTGAGCAGAGCGGGGCCTCTCTCACCGCGTTTTGCTTTTGGAGTGAAGGCAAACTTGTGACTTACATGGGAGCCGGGGGAGGTATGTACTTAGTAGCATTCAGTCTTGGCAGGAGGGCGGCCGCAGCAGACGTGGGCTGCAATCTAATAAGCACATGTCTTCTTACAGTACGCCTCATGGCCAGGCCACTTTATCTTCAGTAATCCCAATCTACGTCCCAGAATCACATTGGTTGGCCGTGGATCAGACCCCATGTACTCTTGGCTTAGGGAATAATGAAACATGATCTCAAGACAAGATAGGATCATGATGTGAAGAGGCCCTGATGCATTTCTCTCCCCCAGCAGCACGACTGAAATGTATGACAGCATCAGGAGAGCATATGTAACACGCTGCCGGTGAGAAGCTCAAACATTGCCTTCCGTATGTGGAATCCTGCCTCCATAGTTTAGGATTGCCGACAGGAACAAATTGATGTTAAAGATAAAGGCACAGCAGAAGACAAAGCTTCAGTAATAGGTGGCAATAGCCCTGACTGTATTTGCTGTCACTGGCAGTAGTCATTCTCTTTGAGAAGGCACTGTGTGCTATTATACATGCCATTCAAAGAGCCATTTATCAAGAAAAGCCCTTCAGGGTACAATAATGTTAAAAGAATACACCCTTTGTGCTTAAAGAGGGCGGTAAATGGGACCAGGCCATGGCTGGAGCGCAGTCTGGTTTCTTTGCCCCTCCTTTGAGCAAGCCCAGTGCCATGGGCTAGAGTTTATGTGATCGAGGAAGGGTCACTGCGAGGACAGCCTTCTAGAAGGCTCCAGGCAGATCAGCGCTGAAGCCCTGTAGCCACTGATGATCATAAAGTGGCTGGTGTTGAATCCAGTAATGGGAAAAGGAATCATTTGCTTTGGAAAGCCTGACTCTTGCTATGAAATCATATACATGTCACGTAATCTCTTAAGGCAGCGATGGTTCTTTTCCAACTCCATCCCATTTGCTATGATTAAAACTCTGGCTCCCGGCATGATGAGCCCTGTTCAAAATATAAACTATCCTTAAGCTCAGTGTTTACACCAGGGACACATATGTAAATTGGACAGGGCAAAGTCATGGCTGCACAGAACAGGAAAAAAATTAGTACATGGTGGCTGGGTGTGGGAAGGAGGAATGAAAATTCCATTGACTCGATGTGAATATACTTAAGAGGTTCCAGTGCAGACACTTTATTATCTTGATGTCATACAATTTTAAAAATACCCCCAAGTTAAATTTTCCAAATTTCCCCAAAGGAAAAAAAATGTATATTTTACCTTTAGATTTTCGTTCTGTATTTTCAGAGAAATAAGGTTGTGTCTCCTTTTTTGGAAAGACAAGTAGCAATGAAATTTGTTTTTTGCTGAATGACCAGTAACCTGTGATAAATTTCAGGTTTGGCGATTTGCTTTGCTCTGTGGTCAATACAGGTTTGCATAAAAGGCAGAAACCGTCGAACACTGCCACCTGCTGTCAGGCTCTGACTATTAAACAGGTTTTGAGAGGTAGCTGATCTGGAGCAGGGGCTCCGGAATGTCAGCTGGCATGAGTTCCCCGGAGGGCTGCAAAAACATAGATCACTGAACCCGCCCCAGGGTTTCTGATCCCATAAGTCAGGGTGGGGCTGGAGAATCTGCATTTCCAGCAAGGTCCCAGGCGCTTCTGCTGCCGCTTCTGCCGGTCCAGCCACTGATCTATTTAAAAATGCCAAGGATGCCCAAGGTTGCTGGCCTAAAGGTTTCCTGACAAAAGAACTCAGCTTCTATGGCTCTATGAAGATTTACACTTCATTGCTTATTCTAACCTATCCCGTACCTCACATAAGTTAGGTGTGCAAGCCAAATCCAAAAGGAGTATGATCAGAGGTGTAATCAATCAGGCATGCAGGTTGCTGTGCTGGAGGCTGAAAGATTATAACAGAGGAACTGATGCATCAGACTACAGGAGATTGTTTATGTAAGGAAATAGCTTGGCCTGGAGTGTGAAGGACCTGCCCATATGTAAGAAAAGTTCTTTTGAACGGAATGGATAGCGCTAGTCTTTGAAGGTCTGGGCAGAGTCCCAATTTTTCTGCCTTTCTTTCATATGCCACATGTTAATTTGTCTTCAGGATTCACTTACTCTGAAAAGCAGATGGCCAGAAGTGTGAAATTTTGGTGGTATTAAGTGCTATCATTTTTGTCATCACCAATGTTTTCAGTAAAACCGGAGACTTCATTGATTAAATACCTCACTGAGCAAAGCTACGCTTTTGAACTTTGCAAACTGATGAGAAGAGAAGGAATGTGCTTCAAACACTTTTTTTTATTGTGATAAAAAAACACATAGCATTAAATTTACCATCTTAATCATTTTTAAGTGAACAGTTCAGTAGTGTTAAATATATTCACATTGTTGTGCAACATATCTCTAGAACTTTGTCATCTTGTAAGACTGAAACTCTATACCCATTAAACACTAATTCCCCCTCATTCGTCCCCCCAGCCCTTGACAACCACCTTCTACTTTCTGTTTCTATGATCTGACTACTGGAGATCTTCATAGGAGCAGAATCATTTAGTATTTGTCCTTCTGTGACTGGCTCATTTCACATAGTATAATGTCCTTGAGGTTCAACCATGTCCATCCATCCAACCATCATATGATGTAGCATGTGCAAGATTTCCTACTTTTTTAAGGCTACGTAATATTCCATTGTATGTATACACCACATTATCTTTATCTGTCCATCATCAGATGGACAGATTGGTTGCTTTCACCTCTTGGCTGTTGTGAATAATGCTGCAATGAACATGGGAGTACAAATATCTCTTCAAGACTCTGCTTTGAATTCTTTTGGATATATACTGAGTAGTAGGATTGCTGAATCATAAGGTAATTCTATTTTTAATTTTTTGAGGAAGTTCTATACTGTTTTCCATAATGGCTACACCATTTTACATTCCCATTAACAATGCACAAGGATTCCAATTTCTCCACATCCTCACCAACACTTTTTATTGCCAATAACTTTTGTTATTTTCTGTTTATTTCACAATAGTCATGCTAACGGGTGTGCGGTGATACCTAATTGTGGTTTTGATTGGCATTCCTCAAATGATAAATAATGATGAGCATCTTATCATATGCTTGTTTGACATTAGTATATGATCTTTGGAGGAATGTTTATTCAAGTCCTTTGCCCATTTTTAAATTAGGTTATTTGATTTTCTGTTGTTGAGTTGTAGTTCTTTATATATTCTGGATATTAACCCTTATCAGATATATAATTTACAAATATTTTCTCCCATCCCATTGGTTGCCTTTTCACTTTGTTGATTCTGTCCTTTGATGCAAAAAGTTTTTAAGTTTGATATGGTCCCATTTGTCTGTCTTTGCTTTTGTTGTCTGTGCTTTTGGTATCATATCCAAGAAATCACTGCCAGAGCTAAAGTCATGAATCTTTTCCCCTGTGTTTTCTTCTAGGAGTTTCATCATTTGGAGTCTTATGTTTAGGTCTTTAATCCATTTGCAGAAAGTGAGCTAAGGGTCCAACTTCATTCTTTTGCATGTGGATACCCAGTTTTCCCAATACCATTTGGTGAAGAGACTGTCCTTTCCCCTTTGAATGGTCTCAGTACTCTTGTCAAAAAATAACTTGACCATATATGAGAGTGTTTATTTATGTGCTCCCTATTCTATTCTCTGGTTCTCTATTCTCTTATTTATCCTATCCTATCCGACCCTATCCATCTCTTTGCCAGTACCATACTGTTTTGATTACTGTAGCTTTGTAATATGTTTTGAAGTCAAGAAGTGTAAGTCCTCCAAGTTTGTTTTTTTTCCAAAATTGTTTTGGTTATTCTGGGTCCTTTAAGATTCCATATAAATTTTAGGATGGATTTTTCTTTTCCTGCCAAAAATACCATTGGGATTTTGATAGGGACTACACTGAATCCGTAGATTGCTTTGAGTAATATTGACATCTTAACAATATTAGGTCTTCCAATCCATGAACATGAGATGTCTTTCCATTTATCTGTATCTTTTAAAGTCTCTTTTAGAAATATTTTTATAGTTTTTAATGTAAAATCTTTTACTTCCTTGGTTAGGTTAGTATCCTACAACTTTGCTGAATTTTTTTACTAGTTTTTAACAGTTATTTTCCCCTATTGGTGTCTTTAAAAAATGTTTAAACACTTCTGCTGGAGGAGAAAAAGAGAAAAGAAAACAACAGGTCTTTTTTAAAATTTGAATTTGACTAAATTACAATTGTTACTTGTGCTCAATCAGAAAGATGTCCTGAGGTCTACAAATTTGAGGGCAATTATTTTTTTAATAAAGATGAACCAGATGGGTCTCCCAGAAAGTCATGAAGTGGGATCTATGATTTTCTATTTCGTTCACCTCATTATTGACTTAGGTACCAAACCATCAGAAATCTGTCGTCATTCCCAGCGCTGACCATAAACCTTGATCCTCCGGGAAAATATGTCACACTTGAGATTTATGGAGAAAATGGATTCGTGGTAGGATTTAAATTTTATAAGATGCGAGGGGGCCTCTTTTGAATTCCATTTTATATACTAAACAATATGGAGCATTTTATTATGCTTATTTGGTTTTTATTTCTTATTTTTCATTTGTTCAAGCTCCTAATAGCCCAATATCAAATGGAAACTTAAAGGCCCAATGCATGGTTCCCCAAATATAGATGGTTGACCTAGTCTCAGTTTATCTACACTCCATTTATTAGAATGTATCACTGTCATTCACTAATTCATTTCCTCAGCAAAATATTTATAAATCACTCTTTTTTTTTTTGAACAAGCACACCCTGTGCTAGGTGCTAAGAATACAAAAATGAATCAGACATAGTCTCTGCTTTTGAGGGGCTCTAATACAAACGGGATACATGGATATGAAGACAACGAACAAACCCCAATGGTTAAGGGCCACAGCAGAGCCATGAAAAGACGTGGTTTCGGAGAACGTGACAAGAGTCTATTCCATCTCTAATTAGTCACAACAATAATTTCAGCATTCTGGAATTGGACAGGTACTGCCCATTGACCTTTAAGGTGCAAAGAGGGAGAGGACATGTAGGTGGAAAAAGCAAACTAATTTTCAAAAGACTTTTCTCCATCATTCAACCCAAAGTTCTGAGGCTCCTCAGGATTTGAACCCACTTGAATGGGGGGCATGTCTTTCTTTGCAGCACGTCAGCCCCCTAGATGGTGGCACAGGCCCTGGGGATTCCAGAGAAGGCAAAATGGCAAACATAAGACATGCGGGATGCAGAGCCCTGGCCCCATGAATTCCTCGCGTCTGCATTTCTCAGACAGCTTCAGTCCGTGATCCACTTTGTTTCAAATCTCAATCCCTTCATTTCCCTCTACTTGGACTTTATAACTAGGTTATAAAGTCCTGACTGTTTCCTGTAATGCAAGCGAGAACCCCAGGACACTGCCTCTGGTAGTTACTCTAGGATCACCCACTCCAACAGCACTCTAATACTGAGCCCAGGCCTGGGGATGTACTGGCCAACTCCCCCGGTCCTTCGTCACCTGGGAGAGGCAGGGGGTTGCCACCCCTCTGTCTAGGCCAGCCTCTAGACTGAATCCTGACCACAGAGCTTACCTTTGGCCTTATGACATGTTTTCTGGTGCATCTCTCTTTACATTTACATGTTCTCTTTCCTATTCCAAGTGTCCAGTGTCCTCACAATGCTTCCTTGCTCCATGCTTCACCCACTTAATCATTCTCCCCCACCAACACTTTCTGAACCGTGCCCAGTGTTCCAGACTTTTCCAACCTCCTTTTCCAGTTTTTGATCCCCATACAAATGAATGCCTCATTCTCCCGGGATTCAATTTCTGCAAAGAAGGGTTGACTAATCTATAAGAGAATAATTCTCAAGCACACTTGAGACAACTTTGAGGATTCCCAGAAATTTGGGGGAAGAATTTGAGGGTGGCTGGAATTCCCAAAGAGCAAGGGGACTCTAATCCTGTGTTTACCTGCAAGTTGGTGCAGTCTGCGAAAAATGGGTTTCAGAAAAGATTCGAGAGCAAATGAGAAAATTTAAAGAATCCACTCCACCTTTCTTTTAGCAATTAACACAGTGCCTGACACATACAGGAGCTCCATGAATGTTTGCTCACTGACTAACGGATTGGAGTTACTGCTCTGGGGCCAAAAGCTCTCTATAAGGTCAAACCTTTGAGGGGAAAAGGCTGAGGAAAAACAACAGTAAGGTAAACACAACAAAGCCTGAGGAGTGAATAAGAATATAGAGGCTCCTTCGGTGGCTCCACAAGGATATCTCACCAGGTGTTTCTCTATAAGTGCCCCAATTATTGGCAAAATTTATTCAGTTTAAGGAGAAAACTCCATAAACCCTTTACTTATTTCTCCATCCCTTCACTAATACTCAAGTTTTTTGTTTTCCTACGGGCAATACTCCCAATGAACACCAGAGGGCGGACTGTTTTAACTGTTTGGAATCCCTCTAAAATCCTTTTTCAGAGCGTAAAATCTCAACGGACGAATTCACCCAACTGTCCCACGAAATAAAGTTAGAAGTAGCATACCTTGCAGAGGAGCTGCGGTGTAGTTTATTATCCTTCAATATGAATATTTTATTTCACAAGAATTTGTGCAAAAGGCATAAATCGTATTATTCCGAGTCTTAAAGGGGCCAGTACAAATCACGAGATTCTGAGGAGCAAGTGTTGTAAGTTTTAGAAAACCGCAGTGCGCTTGGTACTGTGGCAGCTTCCCCGCTGGGGGTAGGCTTCTTTCCTGCAACTACCTACTCGAGAAGTGTGACGTTGTTACAATGATCTGGGAGAAGCAATGGTTGTCAGGAAAAGAATTAGAGGAAGCACGCATGTTGCCATGTGAAAACAAGTATGCATATACACGTGTGTGCACGCATATGTATGGATGGATGTGCATGGGTATATGTGTGTATCTTTGTACAAATTATGAGCCCATAAAAAAGCTATGACCTCTCTCAGTAGTAACGTTGCAGAGATGATTTCGTCATTGTTTGACTACTGGGTTACAGCAGTTTCACTGGGAAGTGGGGAGAGAGCTTGGGTGACTAAGAGCTCAGCTGCCCCAGCTGCCCCAGCAGGTGCGTCACACAAGGGCCGCGGGCACCAGCATTCTGAGGAAGTGTTTCAAACCAGCTCCCACCGAGGGGCAGTCTCAGCCCTGCCTCCAGCCAAACCTGCCCACGTGCCCTGACTCTGGCACACCTGATTTAAATCTCTCCTTCAAATAAATGAAACTGTCAAAATGTACCTGAAATTAAGCACTGAAAAGCAAACGTCCAGTTAGTTAATGAAAGCATAATTTTTGTCTGATCTCTCAACAATGATAAAGAAAACTGGGTTAGCAAAGCATTCTTTACTTTTTTTTTTTTCTTTTTTCCCACCTCCAGGCCTCTTGTAACCTCCTGGAGAAGAGTTTGGCCCTGATGTCTTTAAAACCTTCTCTGAAAGATAAGCTAAGACCATTATCTTCTTTCCCAGACCCCAAAGTTTTATTTTCTATGAAGCTACATTTAATATTCAGAAATTTTTCTGTGACTTGTCATATAATAACAGTTAAGGGGATGTGCAAAATACAGTTGACTTAAAATATACAAGTATGACTTAAAATATACAAGTACTTATTATACAAGTAAAATATACAAGTATATGTATACAAATATACAAGTAGTGAAGGGATTTTAACCTGGAAAAAAGTTCTCTCAAACCCCAAGATATTTTAAGTAATTTTAAAACATTTAAAAAATTAGAAAAATAATTTATTGAATTCAAAAAGTCAGTGATTACTAGTTGTTTTAATATTAGCAAAATCACTGAAGGTTCAACTCGAATAAATGTATAAAAATCTGGGATTTGAGAATAGGATATTCGTAATTTCTACAGAGGCCAAGGCATAAATATTATACCTGGGAGCCTCATGTCAAAATATAACACCCTGTAAGCTAAATTAACCACAACTGCTCCTTCAGAAATTACCTGCATTTGGGGTGTCTTGGTAGAGACCATATTTTAATGTATCAGAAGGTTAGAGGTTTGATACTTGCCTAATTTCTATTCAAGTGCATATTTCTTACTTATCATCCAGTTTCCCTGAACGTCCTTTTCCAAATCTGAACCAACAATTAGAAAAAGAGCAAATATTATTAATAATCACTGAGTCCCTCCAATGAACCAGTCTATGGGCTGGCTGGAAATCCCTGGCTAGCTAAAGTGACACACTGGCCCTGCCCTCATGTGGCTTGCAATCTGGTGTTATTTCAAACCAAAAGGAAACAGCAGTATGCACATGCACATTCTCTGATATTCTCTGAATGTGATCTAAATGCCCAACAATTGGAGAGGCAATAATTAAATTTTAGCTTATTAATATCCCATAAAACTATATAACCATTAAAAGGAGAATTATCAATAAAGCAATTAGGGAAATGCTTCTGATATAATATTTACTGAATAAAAAAATAGGGATTGATAATGTACCATGCATATAAAAATAAATACACATGGATAAAATCTAGAAGGGAACATCAGAATGAACGAACTAGATGAATTCAATATTTTATATTGTGTTTCCCATTATTTTTGTCACAATGGTTTTATATAATAATTTAAAAACATTAATAACAGAAAAAGAGCATCTTTTCCGTAATTGACATCATAGAAATTGCCATGCCTATCTTACATGATTTTTTTAAGAATCTTGTGTTTTTCAAACTACATTTCATGAGAATTCTGTATAGTTTTTAAAAATTGAGTTTTGATTATTTTTTGGAAATTATTTAATCTATGAAATCATTTTTTTGCTGCTTATGTTAATCTAAGCATACTTTATTTCACATATTTTTTCTATTAAACCTCTACTTAATACTATCAATATTCTGGAGTCAAATAACTTTGGAAATGCCAAGCTAATAGACGTAAAAGTGCTTTGAGACCTGTAAAGAGCTTTGTAAATATAAGATTTTATTACTGTAAGGAATGGTTCCTTGCCTCATCTTTTTGTTCTTCGTTTATACTTAGAGGATTGCTTTAATAAGATTTTTAACTTGGAAAAATCTTCCTTCTGAGCAATCTTTCTTTATGAGTAAGAAAGACTAACTTCCCCAAAGGAATGTGAAGACGCAATTGGTTTACTGTATTTAAAGCAGATTTAGCAAATAACTGATAAAGCAAGACCTTACATCATGAGAACTGTAAGCAGGGGAAATCGTGCCCTGGGATGATCCACACACATCACACAGAGCGACATTGCCTGAACCTAGACACACAGGAAGAGCTGTTTCGATAAAATTCTCTCCCCAGACAGAATATCTGAAGTTAGAAAGGAGATGTGTGCAAGGAGCAGGGAATGTTGGGGCCGTGCAGTCCCAGTCTTCAGCATGTGAGAAAGGGAGATAGGAATTTTAGTTCAAGAGACGATAAAAGTTCTGTTTTCTATGTTTTGTTTGTTTGTTTTGCTAGTTCTTTTTCCCTACGAGAATAGCAATAACAAATTTAGGCTGCAGATTGCTAAGGAAGCGGGGACTGAGATGCTATGTCCCACTGGGCAGCTGGGATCCTGGGGAGAAGATCCCCCCAGGCAGCGCTGCCCAGGAGAGGAAAACAGGCTGAGACAGGCGCCTGGAGAAGGGGGAGCTGAGGACCACAGGAGGCGATGTGATTCCCCCTTTCCTGTCATGCCTTGTCCTGATCTGGTGAGACAGCTGGATCACCATATAATAATGTTGAATAGAAGTAGGCAACTTTTTGTTGATGTAAATTTAAAGTGAGCACTTTAACTATTTTACCAAGTTGTAGGATGTTCGCTAAGTTTTTTGTGCTCTTTAATCATATTGTGGAAATTGGCTTCCACTCCTTTGCTGAGAGTTTTGATAATGAATGAAGGTTGGGTTATATCAAGAGCTTTTCTTTCCTCTGAGATAATTGTATGATATTTTATCTTTTTAACCTGTTAATATGTACTTATTTTTCTTTCTTTCTGAAATATTTTGTGTAATATTTCAGGCATACAAGCAAGGATAAAAATATGTGTGGCCACCACCCAGCATAAGAATAAAAATTTAGCATTAGAACTGAAGCTCCCTATGTACCTTTACGTGATCGAATTTTCCCCTTTCTCAAAGATAATTGCTACCCTCATTTTGAGATTTATCATTTTCAGCCATTTCTTTACACTTTTACTAATTAGAATATATGCACCTATATGATACACACATCCCTAAGTAATATATAGTTTTGTTTTGCATGTTTTTATGCTTTATAGAAGTAGTGTCATGCTGTATGTATTCCTCTGTAACTTACTATTTTCACTCAACATTATACCTGTGAAGTTCATTCATTCATTCATTTTCACCGCTATGTAGTAACTATGAAATGCATATATCACAGTATTTTTTTCATTTTTATGTTGTTCAACATTAAGGTGTTTCTCATTGTCTTTTAATATAAACATTACCGTTTTGAACAATTTTGTATGTTTTCTTTATAGACATGAGTCAAAGTTTCCTTAGGGATATAGGTACACATGGAATTTCTGAGTCCTAAGGTATTTGTATTTTACCAAATCTCTACAAAATGGTTTGGACAAGTCACACTTCAACCAGAAATGTGTAGTTTTAATGTTGTTCCACGTATTCCATGACAATAGGTATCAAAGTTATTGTCCCCAACCCAATGCCTATGCAATTACATCTCCTTTTGATTTCCCTTTACGTTACCTGGTTTTCCAGTGAGAATCTTTTCATTTGTTTATTAGCCGTTTACTGCCCTCTTTTTTCTATTTACCTGTTCATACTTAAGTTCGTTTGTCTGTCAGATTGTTTATCCTCTATCTGTTGATCTTGAAGAGTTATTTATGTGTTCTGTAATACAAAGTCTTTGCTGTATATATGCATTAAAAAATCTTTCCCCTTTTTGTGATTTGTATTTTCCCTTTATTTATAGGGTCTTGTATAATACAGAAAATTTAAATTTTGATACAGTTACTTTTATCTTTTTGTTATAATTTGTGCTTATTGTGTTTTGTTTAGAAAAACATTTACATCCTAAAATTGTAAACACATTCTCATGTATCTCTCATGTGTTTCTTTAAAATTTTCAGTTTTTTCTTTTTACATTAGATCTTTAATACACCTGCAGTTTTGTGTTTGTGAATGTATCCGTGTGTGTATGTGTGTGTGTGTGAGAGAGAGAGAAAGAAAGAGATCCAGTTTTAATTTTTTTTCTTCTGCAACAATTATGTCAGTACCATTTCTTGAATAGTCATCCTTTTCTACTCATCTGCAAAGATAGTTCCCCAGAGCCTGACATTGTCCATCTTTCTTATTTTAGTCATTCTAATAGATGTGTAATGGTATTTCATTGTTGTTTTAATTTATATTTCCCTAATGGTTAATGATGTTGAACATATTTTCATGAGTCCATTGCCATTTTCATTTCCTCTTTGATAAAATATCTGCTTATGTCTTTGTTGATTGTTTAATTGGATTTTCTAATTTCTTTTTTATTAAATTTTGAGAGTTTTTTATATACTTTGTAGAAGTCATTTGTATAAATGTGATTTGCAAATAATAGAATAATAGACAAATTTAAATAATTAAATGATAGCTGTAAATCCAAAAATATTAATATTGCATTAAATATGTCTCTCTATGTGCTATCTATAGGAAGTTCACCTCAAATATAATGCTATATGTAGGTTAAAAGTAAAGGATAAAAGAAGATGTACCATGAAAACTCTAATCAAAAGAAAGCCAAAATGGCTTTATTAATATCAGTCAAGGTAGATTTCAGAGCAAAGGGAATTACCAGGGACGAAGAGGGACATTACATATGATAAAAGGGTCAATGTATCAAGAAGACATAATATTAAATATGTTTGCATCCAACAACAGAACTTCGAAATGCATAAAACAAAATCTTACAGAACTGAAAAGAGAAATAGACAAATCCTTAATTATAATTGAAGATTTCAATTCTTCTTTCTCAGGAATAGGAAGAACTAGTATTAAGAAAATAACCAATGTCACAAAAGAACTGAACACTGTCATCAATCAACTGGATTTAATTGACGTTTATAGAATACTCCAATCAACATAGCAAAATTCTTTTTTTTTTTTCAAGTGCACATGGAACATTTGACCATATCCTGAGTTGTAAAACAAACTTTAACAAGTTTAAAAGAAGTGAAATTATACAATGTGTGTTACCAGACTATAATAGAATTAAACTTCAAACCAAAAGAAAAATAAGAGAAAAATCTCCAAACATTTAGAAATTAAACAACATACTTCTAAATAATACATACACCAATGAGGAACTCTCAAAAGAAATTAGAAAATATTTTCAACTGAGCAAAAGTGGAAAAGGAACATATCAAAACTCATGGGATGCAGCCAAAGCTGTGCTTAGAAGAAAATTTGTAGCATTAAGTGCTTAGATTAGAAAAGAAGAAAGTGTCTCAATCAAAACTTAAAGCTTCTAGTTTAAGAAACTAGAAAAGTAAGAACAAAATAAGCTCAAAATTAGCAGAAGAAAAATGTTAGAATAGAAATAAAATATAAACATAACTGCATAAATTATAATTATGATAAAAATAAAATGTAATAAAGAGAAGTCAATAGATATAACAGTAAATCAATAAAGAAGATCAATGAAACCAAAAATGGTTCTTTCAAAAGAGCAATAAAATTGATAAACATCTTGCTAAACTGACAAAGAAAAAAAGAGAGAAGACATACATCTCCAGCACCAAGAATGAAAGAGGATATATCTCTACAGATCCTGCAGATAATAAAAGAATAACAAGGGAATATTACAAACAATCCTACAGACTGCTAAAATTAAAAAAAAAATGGAGACAAGCCTTGAAGATCCCCCAAGAAGACAAAACTATTTAAGCCATATAAGCAAAACTAAATCTAGCTTATTTCATGAACGTAAGCAAAGCTTACCTTAGATTATTTCTTCTAAATGTCTCTGCTAATCTTAAAAGAAACTTGTCATTTTCCTAAAATGGTATGAGGTTATCACTTTTAACCAATTCCCTGCCATCTGGGAACTTCCATTGTGATAATCAATCATTGTAGAGGTTAAACGACCCCCTCATTTTCACTTTCTAAGCCACACTGTAGTCATGCCTCTGAGTTTCACACTAGTTTTGGGTTTGAAGTATTCCTGTTTGCCAACAGTTTATTTCTTGCTCCATAAATTATTCACATCAAAAGTAAATATATCTGAATTTTCTTTTAACAATACATAAATTCAACAACTTAGAGGAAGGAACCAATTTCTTGAAAACTACCAAAACTCAACCCAGATAAAATTACTTGAATAGCCCTATTACTATTAAAGAAATGGAATTAAAAGTTAAAAACTCTCTGAAAATGAAATCTGACCTAGATGGTGAATTCTATCACTTATGAAGAAACACATCACTTTTGTACAATCTTTTCCAGGATATAGACCTAAGCCTTGCATTTATACAAAAATTAATGCATAATGAATCATAGATCTAAATGTAAAACAAGAAACTATAAAAAAAACTTTAGTTTTAGTTTTCACTTCCCCATAGCTAGAAATCCTTCCCTACAAGTCATTCCTTTTTGAACCATTTCTTTATCTATAAATTGGAAGACTAACTCCTCTTAAGACAGTACCCAGAAAATTGTTGCAAGAATAAAGAATGTACAAACTATTCTTATTATTATTATGTAATCTTTAATCAGATAAAATCCCTCAATCAGATGTTAGTGAAGAGTGTATTTCGTGTGGTGGTGAGTTCTTGAGAAATACCAGAATTCAGAGCTGCCAAATCTAGATTACTAAAGCAAGAGTAGTAAGTAGCCCTACATTTTTAGAACAAATTGTCCTGAGCTTTTGTTTAACAAAGTCGAATATATTTTCTTCTATATTTTATTGTGGTGATGCATACCCCAATTAGTACACTCTCACATAGGGACTTCTATTCTTGCATGCTAGATTTGCTACTATGATCTATGTGCTTAGACTTTGCTCTTTAGTAGATTTAAAGGAGGCATATAGCAGTGAAAAAACTCCTTCCTGAGTGTTCAGAGAGTTGTAGTTGACTGGGGAAGCAAGGGGATCTGGCTGAAGGACAGGAAAGAGATGTGAGGGGCAATTTTATGTCAGTAAATTGGATAACTCAGATGAAATGTGCAGGTCTAAGTCAAGACTATATGTCACGTGGTACCTTCAGAACAATAAGGTCAAGGTATTCTAGAATGCTTTTCCTTTGGTTACTAATAGAACCATAGAGCAAGTTGATCAGAAAACCAGGTCAGTAAACAGATGATGTGGTGAGAGGGTGGAGAATGGGGAATAGGAGATTTCCCAAAGCCAAACTCCATGACCACTTGATTCCTAAAAAAGAAGTTCTGCGAACTCTGAAAATGATGCCTGGGGTGGTACTTCTAAGAGCAAGAGTCAGGGACGAGAGTGCTCTCTGAGCGCACAGGAGAAAAAGATGAACTAAACTCTTCTTCCCAAATATTTGTCAATAAAGCAATACTCTTCTCAATCTAAAGAAAAAAAATCACAAGGAAAATTAGGAGATATTTTAAACTGAATAACAAAAGTATAACATATCAAAATTTGTGATATATGCATAAAGCAGTTTTTATATTACATGTTCATATTAACAGAGAAAGAAAAGTTTAATATTGATTATTTAAGCCTTTACCTTAAGAATCTGGAAAAATGAAGAACAAATTAAAACCAAAACTAGTAGAAGAAAAGAAATAATAAGGATAAGAGCAGAGCTCAATGATAGAAAGCAAGCAATAGAGAAAATCAACAAAACCAAGAGTATGTTGTTTGAAAAATGAATAAAATTAATAAATTTCTAGCAAGAAAATTACCTATATCAGGAAAGAAAGAGCAGACATCTCTATGGATCCTATAAAAATTAAAAAGATCATTAGACTTCCATTTCCAGGAAGATAGAATAGATGTACGTTCTCTATTTTTCTCACTAAGTAGAACTAAAAACCCTGGAAATTACGTATAAAACAAACACATAAGAAGATTCTGAAAGACAGCAGATCAGTTACAGGCCTCAGGACCCGAAGAATGACACACAGTGAGTTCGATGATTTTCTTTTTGCTCTATAGTCCCCAGACTGGGTGCTGGAGAAGCCAAAAATGCCAGTGGACACAGACTCAAAAAGAGCTCCAGTGTAACCTGTTCTCCCTAGTCAAAGGCCCGGGAAAAGGGCAGCCTAGCATCACACACACACACACACACACACACACACACACACACACACTGTGGTCCCACCCCCTCCCATGACAGCCAAGGCTGAGTGGTGAACCTACACTTCCAACCCTTACCAGGCTGTAACAAGGTGCCCCAACCCCACCTTCCCGCCAGGGTGGTGTCAGAGGCTGAGTAGGGAGCTGGGACTTTCATTTCTGCCGGGCAGTAGCAAAGCTTCCCCTCACAGCCATGTCACTGGAGACCACACAGGGAGAAGGACTTCCATCCCTAAAAGGCAGAAATAAGATGCCTGTCCTACCTCCCACTGGGATGAGGACAGAGGAGACCTAGTAGAGAGGCATCAAGGCCAAGCACCCCCACCTCTTGGTGTAAGTGTCAGCCATGTGGGGAGCAGTAACCAGACACTCCTACCCCTTCCATCCAAGAAGGGGTCAGAAAAGGCCTCATGGGGAGCAGAGACTCCCACTCCTACCCAGCAGTAACAAGGAGCCCCCCACACACACATTTTGGGTGTCAATAGAGGCTGAGTAGAGAACCTGGACTTCTCTCTACACCTGGCAGTGATTAGGTGGTGTCCACCGCCCCTTCCCCTGCTGGAGAGGTACCAGAGGAAACCAAGTAAAAGAAGGATTAGATAAGATTCAGAGTCTCATAATATAATACCCAATATGTCTGTATTTCGATGAAAAATTATTTCTCATACCAAGAACTAGGAAGATATCAAACTGAATAAAAAAGTCAATATATACCACCATCGATGAGACAGCGATGTTAGAATTACCTAGCAAAGACTTTGAAGCAGCCATCATAAAAATGCTCCAATGAATGATTACAAACAGATTCAAACAAGTTAAAAAAACAGAAAGTCTCAGCAGAGAAATAGAAGATATAAATAAGAACCCAATGGAAATTTTAGAAATAAAAAATACAGAGAAAAAAAATCAATCCCAAAAGGTTTACACAGGTATGATTCTATTTATGTAACATTCTTGAAATGACAAAATTATGGAAATAGAGACTAGTTTGGTGTTGACAGACTTTAAGTGGGAAGAGGTAGGTAGGTGTGTCTATAAAAGAGCAACATGAGGGATCCTTGTGGTGATGGAAATGTTCTGTATCTTGACTCTGTCAATGTCAACATCGTGGCTGTGATATTGTATTATAGTTTTGCAAGATCTTACCATTGGGGGAAACTGGATAAAGTGTACAGAGGCTCTCTACATAATTTCTTACAATGACATGTGAAGCTATAGTTATCTGAAAATAAAACAAATTAATTTTCTAAAAAGACATTCAAGCTTATAAAGTATTATTTTTATAAAAATGCAATAACAGAATATTACACACAACTTTATGCCAATAAATTTGACCACTTAGATACAATGAACAAATTCCTTTAAAGAAAAACTTGCCACAGCTGACACAAGAAGATATAGAAAATCTGAATAACCTTGACTGTTTTTTGAAAACTGAATTCCTAATCAAAAACCTTTCCACATGAAAAACTCTACAATCAGGTGGATTCTTGGTTAGTTCTATGAAGCATCTGAGGAATAACACCAATGCCACAAGAAACTCTTCCAGAAGATAGAGCAGAAAGAAACGCTTCCTAACTCAGCTTATGACATCTGCAGACCTCTGCTATCGAGACCCAAGGAGAACAGCATAAGACGCAAAATATTAGCGAGTTGAACCCAGCAATATCTGAAAGGATAATGAGCAATGACCGAGTGGGGTTTGTCCTAGGAATGTATAAATGTTATAACATCCCTCCTAATACTTAAAAAACACAGACACCCCTGTGGTTGGAGCTTGATTCTGTGCAGGCTTCAAGGGGTGTTGGGACCTGAGATCTACTGGGTCAGGATCTGCATCCAAAAGTCTTTGAAGAAGGCAAGGGAGGAAGCTCGAGTCCTGTTATGGGAAACCAGCTACCCTTAGGGACAGCTGTGAAATAAGATCAGTTTTTGGAGTCAGTTACCCTGATTTTTGATAGTGATAAAATGAAGTTTTCAAATACATAATCTTTTGAATGCTGTCAACTTCTGCTCTTCCTAGATGTAGGTTGGTCTAGTTCACTTTTTTCTTTTAGCAAAGCTTTTTTTTCTTAATTGAGGTAACATTGGTTTATAACGTTATATGTGTACATCATTATATTTCGATTTCTGTGTAGATTACATCACATTCACCACCAAAAGACTAATTACAATCCCTCACCACACACATGTACCTAATCATCCCTTTCACCCTTTCCCCTCTCCCCTTCCCCTCTGGTAACCACCAATCCAATCTCTGTCTCTATGTGATTGTTGTTGTTTTTATCTTCTACTTATGAGTGAGATCATATGGTATTTGACCGTCTCTCTCTGACTTATTTGCTTAGCATAATACCCTCAATGTCCATCAATGTTGTCACAAATGGCTGGATTTCATCGTTTCTTAGGGCTGAGTAGTATTCCATTGTGTATATATACCACATCTTCTTTATCCATTCATCCCTTGATGGGCACCTAGGTTGCTTCCAAGTCTTAGCTATTGTGAATAACGTTGCAATGAACACATGGGTGGGTGTATCTTCATGTGTTGGTGTTTTCATGTTCTTTGGGTAAATACCCAGCAGTGGAGTAGCTGGATTGTATGGTAGTTCTAGTCTTAATTTTTTGAGGAATCTCCATATTGCTTTCCATAGTGGCTGCACCAGTTTGCACTCCCTCCAGCAGTGTATGAGAGTTCCCTTCTCTCCACATCCTCTCCAACACATGTTGTTTCCTGTCTTGTTAATTACAGCCATTCTGACAGGAGTGAGGTGATATCTCATTGTAGTTTTGATTTGCATTTCTCTGATAGTTAACAATGTTGAACATAGGCTGGTCTAGTTCATTATTTAGAGCAATGTGACCATTCCATCTATCAACTTGTATCTAGTTCCTTCCAGTGAGGATTTCTCCCATTGCCTTGACCTGAGCTCTGCTTTGCCATGGGCTGCAAAGCCAACTGCTACTTGGTAAGATGGAGCCATCCTCTCTGAGACACAGCCCGGAAGGGAAATTTCAGGGACCCAGTTAAAAGACCATTTAGCAGGGAAGTGGAGCATTTAACTAAAGCTTTATTGTTGGGCTTCCTGCTTCTCTGCCTCTGCTGTTTCACCCTAGGATTCAAATATATCTGGGGAGTTGGAGGTCTGAGGGATGGAGAAATCTTATGGGAAAGAACTCATTCTAAAGAAGGAAGAAAGAGTTGAGGAAAACAGGGGAGGCTGTGGTATTTTTCATATTAGTCCTTAAGATGGTCCTTCTGTCCAGTTCCTGTGATCCAGTATCAGAATTAAAAAAAGAGAAAAAAAAAAGAAAACTAATTTTAATTTCCTTGAAATTAGAACATCTATGAGACTTAGAGATCCCCAGGCAGCTCTGTTTGTGGCCTGTGCAGTGCGAGTCTACTGAAGAGGGCCTGTTGGAGCCTGGTGAAGTACACATGGACGCACTGTCCTGGGAATGGATGGAGATCAACCAATATCTACGGGCAGGGGAAGAGAAGGCTTCAGACTACGGAAAGTATCCTGACTACTGAAGGTAATCTGAAGGGTGGCAGGCATCACTCAGCAGCCAGAGCTGTAGGACCGGAGCACGGAGACGCCTGTAGAACAGGAGGAGGAACATGGTAGTGGAGAAGCCACAGTAAAAGGCAAGCATGAGCCTCCTGCTAGGGAGGCGCAGGCTATTCCAGAGGAACTTCAAACAGGCCAGAGCTCCTGGAATTCTCTGGTTGGAGACAGTCTGGAAAAAAATCTTTTTAGAAAATCTGGAACTGAAGCTCATGAGTCAGTGAACAGGGGTTTTATTTGCATTCCCAACAGCGCCTAGCCCACTGCCTTGCTCAATGCAGTCAGTCAGCAGCTATTTATTGATTCGTGATCTATTTTCTTGCTCTGCAAACTAGGGGAGTGGACTGTGACTCTGACATTGGGGAGAAACTACAACGATATGCTCTAAACCACTGAGCCTCTAGTCTGGGGGAAAAAAATAGCAACTAATCTAGAGAGAATATTTAAAAACAATTAGTGAATAATTTCAGCTAATGATCAGTTGGGTCAATGCCAAATGGACTGGAGTTCTGGTTATCATGAGTAGAACTATGGGCTGAATTCCAGCATGAGAAGAAATGAGGTTGTTTTGAAAAAAAAACATGAAAAACTAAACCACTTGGTAGCTAAAATGCAAGCAAAATATGCTGTTTTTGCTATACAAGAGGTTTTCCAAGAATTTTTTAAACAAATTCCTATTCATATATAATAAACATTGAAGTTCATTTTGAATGATAGGGATAACATGATGACTGGTCATTTGGTAGTTAATTTGTGCAGCTATATACAAGATGTCTGAAAAAAAATTGAAATGCCGAGTTTAGCATTTTCCATAGAGAGTTACACTGTTAGTTGTGAAATATTTGAGTTATGAAATATTTGTTTTATGAAAACCAAATTTGGTTTTATGAAAAACAAAAGTTTATGAAAACCAAACTTAAATATTTAGTTGTGAAATATTTAAGTTTCATGAAAACCAAAACTGCAAGGTTTACTATGGGTAGGCGAATCCAGTTACATATCAGATATTACGGCTCTCTGACAGGTGATGTATTTCTGCCTTTGAATTTTCCAAAAATTCCTTAATCGCTGCGTGTGAATTCCATGTACTCACCTGTAAGACTTTCTCAGTAGTGGATTCAGTCTTCAGAACACAAAATGCCAAGACAAAAGCTGCAGGAAGAGAATGCCAAAAATCAAATGGAAAAATAGAGATAAGAAGAATATTAAGAATTCCACCTCGAAACCAAAACAATGGTTGTATTTAATTTCAAGTCATTATCTTTTCCGTGAACTATTGCAATCGTCTTTTTTACTGTTCTCTCTGCTTCCAGGTTCCGCTCAATCCCATCTCTCCTACACTCTACCCACAAGTTATCTTTCTGAAGTTCAACTCTGATCATGTCATTCCTCAGCTCATAAACCTCCAATGACTCCTCATTCTCAGAACAATGAAGTCCAAACTTGAGCCGGGCATTCAATTTCCAAACTAGCTTTCCAATTCTGTCTAACATTTTATGGTTCTTATAGTTCAATTCCCTTTATGGCCCTTAGAGTCTGATCCCCTGGAACCACTCCTGTTTTATGTGTACATCCTGGATGTTCCTGCCTCTAACTATTTGACCCCCTTGTTTCCAACACTGGCAGTCTTTGTACATTTAAATTCTACCCAACTTTACAAGCCTAGTTCATATACCACCTGTTACGGACTGAATTGTGTCCTCTCAAAATTCGTATGTTGAAGTCCTAACCCTCAGTGTGACTGTATTTGGAGATGGGGCCTCTAGGGAGGTAATTAGGTTAAATGAGGTCATAAGGGTGGGCTCTACTCCTTTGGACTGGTGGCCTTATAAGAGGAAGAGGAAGAGACACCTGAGATCTCTCTCTCAGTACAGAGCAAAGGCCATGTGAGGACACAGCAAGAAGGCAATCCTCTACAAGCCAGGAAGAGCCCTAGCCAGAAACCAACTCTGAAGTCACCTTGATCTTGGACTTCTAGCCTCCAGAACTGTGAGAAAATAAGTTTCTGTTGTTTAGGTCACCCAGTCTGTGTTATTTTGTTACAGTAGCCCAAGATGACTAAGACACCACCTCCTCTGCAAATCCCCTTTGATCATCACGATTTTCCCTCCTTTATTCTCATGGCATTTTATTTGTGTCTACATAACACTACTTATCACTTCCCAGCATTAATTATAGTAATTTCATGTAACAGTTATATTAGGCTTGGCCCAAATAAGATGGAGCTTCATGGTTCTCTAATGTAAAAGCAGTGGAACGTACTCAGTTTGGGTCTGGTACGTAGACTCCTTGCTCAAAAGGACCCAGTCTTGTTCTATTTTGGTTTGTCCAATCTAGAGTTTCCATCCTGAAGGTCACCTGATTGTTCAAGACAACTGCTGAAGCTCAAACTGTATGTTTTCCAGGAAACAGGAAGGAGGAACGAAGAAGGGAAGGGGCAGAAGGCCCATCTCTCAGCAGAGTCAGCTCACCTAAGAAAGCCATCCCAGAGACCCCAACAGCACTCTGCTTACATATCATTAACCAGAATATAATTACATGTAATGCCTAATTGCAAGGGGTGTGCAGCCATTAGGTTGAATGCTAAAAAGAGACATTGAATGGTCAGTAGCAGCCTCTGCCATCTTTCTATTCATTTTTATCACCTCTAGAAGACTGTAACTTCCTTAAGAGCATGTTAATTACATCTGGGCATCTTGCACAGTATACAGCACTAAGATTTGCACGTATAGGACACCTCAAAATATTTGTTGAATGAATGAACTAATCAATAATAATTCACTGAGCTGTACGGGAAGGCCGTACAAGAGCAGCTTTCCAAGTTCTTGCTATGTGCTCAGGCTTATGGGGCATCCTAAGTGTCTTTTCATAGTAACATTGTCGTTATGCTATATATGTTGTATTTTAGGCTGAATTTTTGAGATTTACACTCATTTCTTATAAGGGTCAGATAATCTATGTGTCTGAACTTTTCCACAGGAAGCAAATTTTTGGTGTGATAGTACTTCTACATTTTTTTTTACCTCCCAAAAGATCGTAAGGGCAAAATGTTTCTTTTTAAACAAGGGAAATAGCTTTTGTACACGCCCAGAAGAGGAAATAGTGTCTCCATACCTTTCTATTCTCAATTTGATGACTTTAGCACCATCGGACAATCAGCCTTTATCTTTTCCCATGGACAGTGCTGAGACAGAGTGGGTAAGATGCTATATTATTTTGTTTTGTTTAAAAACCTACCCACTTCTTTTGGGATGATGCTGAGTGCAGAGTATTTACACTGCTCCTTAATTCTTCCCCTTTCTTCTTTTCTTCCCCTTTCTTCTTTTCCTTTTCTTTATCCTAATTCTTCATCCCTCATACTCTAGACCAGCATTAAAAATCACAAGGGATGGTGAAATGTATATGAGATCTGCATTGGTGACGGGGTAGAGCTATGTAAGGAGTAAATCCCCACTCTCTCCATTCTTGTTACTGTGTCTCAACTTGTGGAGGTACAGGGCACGTCCAGCAGAAGTGCACCTCAGAAATGGAACTAGGTGACTATTTCTTGCTACCTCCTTTCATCAATTTCGCAGTTGGACTGAGTCAATGGAAGGTTGGTTAAATTGTTGCCCCAAGGGGCAAATAGTAGGCTCCCTTTAGACTCTTCTAACCCACAGTCCTGCTCACAAGGGTCCAAGTTCCCATCAGACTTTCCTTTACTAAAGCCATCCCTGAAAGAGAACACAATCTTTGGCTTTACTCCACTGTGCCATTCCCCTGTGAGCACAATTAGCACAGAATTATTCATACCTAGCAAGGGATCTTTGCCAGGTCCAGCAGAAACACCTAGAGAAACAGAGGTACCTTGGTTTGTTTATCCTAACTCCTCCTTTCTCCGATGTATCCAATCAAATCTATGGTAAATAACAGATGTTGTTAATAACATAGTAAGAGCCACTAATATGCCCATTTTCCCAGGAGTGCAACCGAAGGATTTTCTGTGAATATGGTAACAAGTGACAAATTGTTCACGTCTATTTTCATGAAATGTTTTGACTGCTGAAGTTGTTCTATAGCAGTTCATTAAAAGACCCATAAAATATGTAAGTTTACATTCTATAAAAAGATCATCAGGAATTTCTTGGCTGATAGTATTCCTTCTATTAAGCATCTGTTTTCTATTTTCTAAAGGATTGCAGCAGTGGTTGTCCAACTGTATATTAAAAATAGTTGATTTAAGCTGGATGAAAACGTTGTAATTTCTTATTAAAGATTAGTAACCCACCAATGAAGCTTCCTTAGAAGGCAACCAGCAATGTGTACGTAGCACATCTGGTTTCAAAATATTAAAAAATGATAAACACTCACCGATCCAATCCATCTGTTCTCTCCATCTGCATAATTGTCTTATTTTTAAAACTAGGACATGCACTGAGCTTGACATTACACAAAGCTGAAGAATTTTGCTCCTCACTGTCTAGGCAGTAATGAACAGTTGAGGTCAATTTCAGAGGAATGTCATGTTTACTATTGCATATGTAGGCATTCTGGAAAACTGGTTAAAAGCCAATTCCAATTTAAAGTAGACTGTCTTTGACTTGAGGTTATGGGTGAAATCAACTGGACAGAATATTAAAAGTCACAGACTAATGTTTTTGATCAAAGAGTGTCAAGAACTCAATAAAGACTCTCTAATTTAACACTATTAACAGCAGCTCGCCTTTATTGAGTGCTTAATTTGTTCCAGGCACGATACCAAGCTCCTTACATGCATCATTTAGCTCTCATAACAACCCTTGCTAACCCCATTTTAGAAAAGAAAACTGAGGCTCAGACAGTAGGTAGTTTACCCAAAGCCACACAGCTAGTGCGTGGTGAGCTGTCGTTCATATTGGGACAGTACAACCTCAGTGCCCGTTCTTGCATGCGCTCTTGTGATATGGCACACAAAAAATCTTTTTAAAATAATTTCAGTGTTCTTAGTATTAACAGTTCTTTCCTAAAAGCTGTATCTCTCACATGTTAATAACTCCTTCCAGCCCCTCTTCCATAACTTCATTAACTAACATGATTAATAATAATAATATATAATAATATATATAATATATAATATATATAATAATATATAATATATAATAATAATATATATGATATATAATAATATATAATATATAATAATAATATAATAATTTAATTATAATAAAAATAATTAAAAATAAAACACTTGTCAGTGCTTACTGTGTTTCAGATATTGTTCTAAGCTCCCTACAAATTAACTCATTTAATCATCATAATAATCCTACAAGAGAGGTACAATTACTACCCCCACTTTTCATGTGAGGAAAATGAGGCATCTGAAGTTAAATAACTTGCCCAGATTATACAACTAGGAAGTGAAGGTCCCAAGACTTGAACTCAGGAACTCTGACTCCAAACCTATCCCCAAAATCATTTGCTGGGCATGTGCCAGACGCCATGTTAAGTGGAGGATGTACATGGATGAATAAAGCATGGTCACTTTATTTCAGTTAGCATAATATTTTCCAGGTTCACGCATGTTGTAGCACATAGTAGAACTACAGTCCTTTTTATGGCCAAATAATATTCCATTGTATCGATATGCCACATTTTGTTGGTGGATTTATCTGTTGATTATACTTGGGTTGTTTTCACATTTAGCATATTGTGAATAATGCTGTTTTGAACATTGTGTATCTGTTTGAATCCCTGTTTTCAATTCTTTTGCATATGTACCTAGGAGTAGAATTGCTGCATCATATCATTAAAATGACAAATTTTATCTTTGTATATATTTTTTACACATTAAAATAGTAAAAGAAAGCATGATCTTTCTCTTTGGGGGACTCACATACTAATATAAGCTGACAGAAATTTGAACTAATAATTAAAGTAATATGATAGTGCCATATTGGTAGCATGTGTGAAGTGCTGTGGGAGCTAGAACATGCCCAGTATTGCTTAGGGCAGCTGTAGGGCTTCAGGGAAGTCTTCAGAAATGACATCTGGGCAAATTCTTAAAGGACGAGAAGATATCCTCAAGGATGATGGTGCTGGCTAACAGGAGTGGGGGTGAAGTGGGTCAGGAGAGTGGAGAAAGCATTTCAAACAGAGGAATTCCCGTGAACAAAGACTCGAAGATATGCCTAAGCCAGACTGGTGGTTAATTTTATGTGTCAACCTGACTGGGCCATGCGGTGCCCAGATATCTGGTCAAACATGATTCTGGGTGTGTCTGTGAGGGAGTTTTTGGATGAGATTAATGTTTTAATCTGTAGACTTAGTAAAGCAGATTCCTTTCCCTAATAGGGTGGGCATCACCCAATCAATTGAAGGCCAGAATAGAACAAAAAAGCTGACCTTCCTGCAAGTAAGAGGAAACTCCCCCTGCCTGGGCAGCTGGATCATTGGTCTTTTGCTATCTTTGAACTCAAACTGAAACATTGGCTCTTCTTGGGTCTTGAGCCTGCAGGCCTATGGACCGGAACTCACATCATCAGCTCTCCTGGTTCTCAGGCCTTCAAACTAAGAATGTCTCTCCTGGGTCTCCAGCTCACCGACTACAGATCTTAGGGCTTCTCAGCCTCCATAATCATGTGAGCCAACTCCTTACAATGAATCTCTTTCTGTATAACTATACATCTTGTTGGGTCTGTTGCGTCAGGGAACCCTGACTAATACACTGACACACTGTAGTTTGGTGTGGCTATGTGTGAAGGTGAGTGGAGGGGACAGGGAAGGCTCTTTCGGTTCTAGAATTAGACACTTTATACTTCCCTTTGACAATTCTCTCTTCTTTACCTAGTATCTGTTTCCAAATTCTGTTCACTCATCTTCAAAACGATATTTTAGATGTTGACTGCTTTTGTGGCATTCACTGCCCTTTGACCTTTGACTCCAGCTTAGCTATCATCTCCTTCTTCATGCCTATGCATAATCTGTGATTCAGCCATCTGTGGCTTATTGGCATGCTCCGTCACACGCACTTCCCTCTCTCTGTAAGTTGCTCGTGTGCCTTCTCCGCCAGGGTAGCCCTTTTCCCATCTCTGTCTGATTACATCAAACTCATGAGTAAAGGCTTATGAAGCAATGCAAGTTTATCAGGGTGGAAAATTCTATCTGCTTTGTTTCTTCGCTGCTCTATCCCAGTGTGTAGGGTCATGACAAGAACATGAGAGAGAGATTAACTGAAGAATTCAGGACCTGGGATAGTTGTCAGAGTGTTTACCTCCATCCCTACTCTTCCTGGTTTGGGCACCTGAGCTCCAATCTATTCAAATTTACGTCACTTTTGGCTGAAGAAGCTCTGGCAAGTCCGCTACCTGTAGAGGTTTAGCCAAAGTATTGAAAGAGATTTGCTGCAAAACATGGTCACAAGAATGAGGGTCCAGCATTCTCCACGGTCTCATGCTCTTCCCATCCTTTAGGATTTGTAAACACTAAAACTCTCCTGTAATCTCTGAACCACTTTGAGCTGTAGAGAATATCTTATGTCTGAATACCTTTAAAAGGAAAAGAATGTTCACTAAAAGTTAAAAGAAACACCTTGTAGTCAATTTACGAATCAACTCTTCTTAGATAGCCAACACTTCTTTCCATTTGAAATGAAGGCAGTGCTGTGGCTCATCAGGTTCTATGTATCTAAAGTGATATTTCATTATTAGTTTAATGATAATATGTTTCATTATTAGTTTAACAGTTAGTTTAATGATAATGATATGTTTATTATTAGCTTAAAACAACCCTCATTATTGCATTCTTATTGATTCCATTACATTTGATTCCTCTGTACTATTAAGAAGAAATAATAATTGGTCACATCACTTAGGTCCTCTGCAATTTTTTTTTCTTTTTTAGAGTGTAGTGAAAGAGTTTTCGCATATTTTACATATTCTAAGTGCCAAGCATCGTTATTAAAGTGAGGGAAGCACTTAAATTTTCAGAGGGAAACAGAGGTAGACAGAAGTCACCACCTTGGTGACCACACTGGCTCCAGCTGAGGCAGCCTGGTTCCCAGCTCATAGTTCTTGTTCCCTTCTGTACTGTCTTTGTCTCTTCAAAGAACACTTTCGTGTAAATATACAAAGCTTCCCAAAGTGTATTTCAAAACACATCTCCTCAGCTAAGTGAATGAAGCGACTGATTGTCATTAACAAGCCTAAGGATGGAGGTATCACCTAGTGCTTTTTAAATAGAGTATATTGGAGGATTTCTAACACAATCTTAATAAGTCCCATTCTGTGTAACTGCCGAGACAAAGTTGCTAGGAGAGTCCTTTATGCTTTAATGGCTCTACTGCAGTTAGTATTAGAGGGATTTTTCAGGATAATAATACTTTAAAATTTTCCTCAACCAAAGAAAGTATAGAAATGTTCTTTGGGGTTTCAATAAAGCTGATACATAAATTTCTCTCAATCTTTGATGTCATCTAATGCAGAGAAATAGAAAGAAGAGAATGGTGATGTATGAGATTTCAATATTCCAGAATTCAGGCTTCAATATTTACTGATCTCTCTCGGGGGAGTTCACAGTTTTTTCCCCATCCACTTTTTTTATGCTTTAATGGAAAAGGAATTCTTTGAGGTATTGATTGACAAGTTTGATTACTAAAATATTTTCTTTTCCAAAACTCCAATAAAGCTTCTGTTGTGATAAAAGTAGATAAAAAGAATCAGGAAGCCCATTTTTATTATTTACACATCATCATTATTCTTTTCATTCCCCTCAGAGAGAAAGACTTTCCAAGACAGGTAGCATCTGAAATAGATTTCAATCTTTTTTTGTTTTTTGAGGAATGTTGGCCCTGCACTAACATCTGTTGCCAATCTTCCTCTTCTTTTCTTTTTTCTCCCCAAAGCCCCAGGACATAGCTGTGTATCATAGTTGTAGAGTTGTAGCTCTTCTATGTGGGACGCTGCCTCAGCACAGCTTGGTGAGCGGTGAACAGGTCTGCACCCAGGATCCGAACCGGTGAACCCTGGGCTGCTGAAGCAGAACGTGCGAACTTAACCACTGTGCCACTGGGCCAGCCCCAGATTTCAGTCTTTTGATTTCAAATGTCAGTCCAGCTATGCTTTCCTTTATGGTACAGTGACATATCAAGATGTAGATAGCTGAGCCATGAAATACCACATTTCTCAAATAGTAGTTTGATAGCATGAAATTTTAAGACTTTTTGGCAGAGAAAAAAACATATTGTATATTTCCCTCATTAAATGTTTGCTTATGGAGCATTTTTCAAAAATATCTCTGTAATTACTTGTTTAGGTATTAGATCTTGGAGCCAGTGAAAATACAAATGTTTTAGAATAACTGTGAGGAATATTCATCTTTCCCAAGCTTAGAAAAGGAAGAGGAGCATCTTTGCTGTTGCTTTTGCTCTTATCCTGTTACTGCTCATACTATAAAATTGTGCAGCTCTGCTACCTTTTACATCATTCATCTGAAAAATCTATGGCTCCAGATACTATATAAATATAGTTCAATATTATTATCATCAAACAATGGCCTTGGTCATTCCACGGTAGATGCAGCAGGCGATTGTCCTTGAGGATTTTGAATGAATTTTATATACAGAGAAAACTGTTTTCGTTCTGGCAGAAGTAGAAATACAGCAGACCAGCAGGAGTCTAACTAGCAATTTCATCAAGGAAAGGACAAGATTTCCTCATTTATAGCATAGTAGTTGTTTAATAAATAATTGTCAGATGAAACATTGAGTGAATGAATGAATAAACATATAAATCAAAGATATGCTGTGAAAATACAAACTTCGAGGAGTTTCGTTTAGAAAATCTTATTACTGAGGGCAGTGCAGGTACCCTTCCCCGCAAAAGTGTAGGGCTTCCTGCGTGTGATGCAAGACATACAGTGAGAATCAACCGAGATGGGATGCAACATACCCTATGTGATTTTAGGTTTTCTTTACATAAAAATTATAAAATACAGGGGCCAGCCCAGAGGTGTAGAGGTTAAGTTTGCATGCTCCCCTTTGGCGGCCCGGGGTTCATGGGTTTGAATCTTAGGCATGGACCTACTCCACACAGCAAGCCATGCTGCCGCCCACACACAAAACTGAGGAGGATTAGCACAGATGTTAGCTCAGGGACAATCTTCCTCACACACACACGCAAAAATGATAAAACATAAATGGATGGCCATTGGTTTGTGCTGTTTGGATGTTCTCCTCCCTAACAGAACCAGAAACCATCCTGACCACTCTCTTGGCATTCCCAGTTCATGAGTATATATAATCCAAGCAGCGTAGCTGAGCAACTGTCTTGACTTAAAGTGGAAGAAAAGAAGCTCCACGGAAAAGTACAAGTACAATGTCACCACAGGGCTTTTCACTGATGTTTTAGCTACAGAGTAAAAGAACACTACAACAGCAAAGCTGAGGTTGGATCCAGGATAAAATGAGTCATGTTTTAACGACTAAATGGAATCTCCAGATTATGGAAACACAAGTGCATTTATGTCAAGATACATGCACTGGGGTACAGTGGCGATCGCTGCCTCGATAGGCCATTTTTTTACAAACCAATCTTGGTTTTTCTTTTACTACATCAATTGTTGTTCTGGCAAAATGATCTTTGAAGAGTAGCATTTTCCTTGTCTTTGAAAACTCACATTAAGAAAACACCCATATTTTCTACTTAATTATCACAGAGGAAGGAAGACTGACTTCCCAACTTGAGAGAGAACAAAGTTATATTCTTCTGAATACATGGGTGGTAATTTGAACTTGACCTGACAAAGTCAAACTTACAAGTAGCCTAACTTCCAGAGCTGGAATGCACACACCAAAGGAGAGAAATGCTATTTTCTTTCTGTAACTTTGAGGATGGCATACATTTTTAAAAATATCTTCAAAAGATGAATCAAAGATTGTCATTAGGGCCAATCTCTACTACAGCTTTCTTATTTTCTATCCATTACACAAGAGTTAAACAAAATGTTTGAATGGAACATTTAATAAGAAAAGACATTTATGATGTTTACTTAATGTTTTGGACCATTAAGCATCAACGACATGAGTTATTGTATGTAATATCTGGCCAAAAATCTTTGACCAGGCTGTGTTTTACTACTCTTGGAGCTGCCAGCATCTTGATTTGAAAAAAAATCTGTGGTCAAATCCTAGTTTTCTCAGAGGACTTTGGATTTGAAAATATCTCCTGCTGCCAGAAAGTACCTTTTGAAGTTTACATTAAGATGGATATTTATTTATTTTTTCCCTATAACAATGACAGTGGTTGAGATAAACTGTTTAATTCTAAATAGAAAACACATCTGCTGTGTCTGCATTGTTTGTGGTTGCTGGAGGGGTGACAATTTAAACCAAGTAGCACACATGACATTTTAAGTGAGATGTTGTGTGAGAGCTCACAGCTGCTGACAATGTCCTCTGCTCCTCAGCTGGGCCCCGTGGGGCCGCTGAAGCCAAAGCCCCCATTGGCCAGCCCACCGCGGATGGACTTCCGGGGACGTCTTCTGCTTTCCTTCTTTCTCAAAAAGTGGGAGAGAGGCAAAGAAGGACTCAAAAATCGACATTTCCTCTGGTTACATTTACCTGTTGATTTGTAAAAAGAAATTCAGCATGTTTTTTTCAAGTGTATTCCTCACTCCAAATCATGTTGGCTTTTGTTTGGGAATGCATGGAATATATAGATGAATTCAGGGAGTGGATATCCTTATAATACCAACTTCTTCTATGTACTTTTTGGGTGTTCCATAAAAGTTTCAAAAATTTCTTCATATAGTGTTTCATAGTTCTTGTTACATATATACTTATGTATTTTACTTTTTGTTGTCATTTTTAATGAGATCTTGCCCATCGTTATATATCATAGCTTTCTGTTGTTTGTATGAGGGAAAGTTAATACTGTTTACACTGGTATTATAACTAGTACCCGTACTGATTTTTTTACTTGTTCTAATAGGTTTTCAATTCATTCCTTATAAATATTTTTGTAGTTTATGATAATGTTGCTTTCTCTGTGGTAATTACTATACTCCTTATTTAGTTCTCTTGCCTCAGTGAATTATCTAGCACTTCCAAAAGAATATTAAATGATGAGGGCAATAGTAGGCATCTTTATTTTTCTCCTGATTTAGTAGATATTTTCACCATGAAGCCTGATGTTAGTTTTTGGTTCAATTTATTTATTTCTCCTATTCAATCTATAAAAATTTTAGTGTGTATCTATAAAAGATAAGGATTTTTTAAAAGATCTAACCACAATAATACCAATCACATTTAATAACAAAATAGTAATTCCTTAATATTATCAACTATGCAGTAAATAATCAGATTCCAATTGTCTTTTAAATGTCATAAAGAATTTTTAAAATCAGTATCCAAAAAGATCCACACATTGCAATTAGTTGAAATTTCTTGTCTCTTTCAATTTAGAGGTCCATCCCCCACTTTTTTTTTCTTATTTTTGCAAATTTTTATTGAAGAAATTAGATTATTCGTAGAATTTCATGTAGAATTGCATCTCCATGGTATCATTTAACATATTCCCCTGTGGTCTGTGGTTCCCGTATGTTGGTTGTTTGATCTAGAGTCTTGATCAGATTAAAGTTTATTTTATCTTATTTTTTTTTGGCGAGACTGCCTTCGTGGTGGGTTCTTCCCTCAGGATGCAAGTAATATCTGATTGTTTTTCTTTTTTGTCGGTTAGTAGCTGATAATGGTCAATGCTTAGATCCATTAATTTATCAATAATGGTGAAATAGTGATTTTCTAATTTTATCATCACTGGTTTATTTAGTAGCTGCAGTTTTTCCATAAGAATATATCTTTTTCAATTACAAGGTTAATGAGGGGCTTTGCCTCGAGACAATTACCCCACTTTGGTGTGCAGCAGAAGTGATATATGTGTACTTCCCATTTCATCACACAGAATATTAAAAAGATGTGTGCTCTAGGGGTGAGATATAATAAAATTAATCATTGTCCTGTTTCAACAAGGAGACTGTTAAGTGAGGTTCACATTTTTAAAACTGTGTGTACTTAACGTTAAAAAGCACAGGGCCGCCCCGGTGGCTGAGTGGTTAAGTGCTCGGGCTCTGCTTTGGCGGCTCAGGGTTCGCAGGTTCGGATCCCCGGCACGCACCCACGCACTGCTTGTCAAGCCATGCTGTGGCGGTGTCCCATATAAAGATGAGGAAGACGGGTGCGGATGTTAGACCAGGGCCAATCTTCCTCAGCAAAAAAGAGGAGGATTGGCATTGGATGTTAGCTCAGGGCTAATCTTCCTCACACACACACAAAAACAACAAAAAAACACAATGACTACTCATACAGCTTGTTACCACTCAGTTGATTCCTGCTAAGGCTTCACAATTTTTCCCAGCTTTGCTTTTGCAACATCAGATGCCATTGTCATCACAGAGAAAAAGTTAAATAATATCTTGGTATTATTATGATAATGGTTTTGACCTTGTGGATCTCCTGAAATGTCTTGGAACTCTCAGGACGGCACTTTGAGAACCACTGCCCTAGACCTGAGGTCCCCATGACCAGGAATAGTCTCTTCCACCATCCCCATCACATCTCCACCAGCTGAGCCAGAGCTCAGCTGAAAAGTGAACTTCTCAGAGCAACCTTCCTGGGCCACTGGGTGTAAGGCAGCTAACCGATCAATACCACGCTGTCCTATTTTAATTCTCGGCATAGTGCTTACCACTGTCTCATGGTTTTCTTGATTATTTTCTGTGGTTTATTTTCTCTCTCCTTTCACTAGGATGTAAAGTATTTGAGAAATGGGCTTTTTTCTGACATTCATTTTTTTTTTTAGCACATAGTAGGTATTTTAAAAATATTTAGTGAGTGAACAAAAGTATTTGTATTTACAAAGAAAATTTGTAGAAGGTTATTCCAGAAGTAGGGGTCACTTATGGGGAATGAGACTAGGGATGTCAAGGGACTTGGGAGAAGGGAGCAGAACACTGGAACAGCTGGAGACAAGGTTTTATGTGCAAAAGATACTTTTACTGTGTGACTGTGGTTCTCACGTGGCCAACCATCTCTTCTTCTCTTTTCAGATTTCTTGGGCTTTTACATCTCATGTTCTATCTAATCATATTTAACATACTGTATTGTTTCTACCCATTTCTATACTTGTGTTGATGTAGTAATATGACTGAAAATCAGAACAGCAGTAGGCTGTCCCGTCTGTCATTTTCTGCTCCTCTCTGAATATCTCTCTTTATCTACACTCTGGTGTGCAGAAGATGACTGCTCAATAACCCCCAACTTCAAAACCCTCATCTTCAAATCATCACTGAATTGCAATTCCAGCTTTCCCGGAAAGGCAATTGCAAGGATTCCCTGGCCCACATTGGAACCACATATGTACCTGTGTCTAAGTCACCATAGCCAGAGGAACAGGGACATACCCAAAAACATGGCTGTAGGGAGCCCACTCTGTGACTGTAGAGTGGCTTTCTTAGAAAAAGGGATCAACATGAGCTAGATAGAGAGCTCAAATGATATCTTCTCCCATTTCTAATTCATTTTATCAACATTTTTAATAGAAAAATCTTAAAACTCCAATGTTTAAATAAATAAATTTAAGTGAATTTTGGTACACTAACCCTGACATCACTCTTGCTACAAATGAAAAGCTGAGCAGACTCCATTAATCCAGCCCGTCGAGGACACGGTCTGACTTGCAGCCCATTGCGAATACACTTGGAGACAAGAAGGTTTTGCAAACATCCCTTTCCTCTTCTCCTGTGATCCTTTTCAGTCCATAAGAAACTTTTTCCTTTGGGGGCAAGAATTCTTCTCCCTATTGGATTCTCTCTCCCTTTTCTCTCTCTCTTTTTTGCTCAGGATCCTGGCTCCATCCTGCCGTAAGCCTCTCACCCAGCAGGGGTGTCCTGTGTCCCAGCAGGGAGGTCCTGTGTCCCATGGCTTCTTAGGAACTGCTACTCTCAGGTCTTGTTGCCTTGGATCCTTCCTGTGTTCAGAAAGTGGCACATGGAAGACAAACCAAGCACTCTCTTCTACTGAAGCTGATTGTGTCACAGAACCTTTTCTGTTATTTCTCAAGCGTCCCTCTGCAATGACAGGAGTTGTTGAAAAGGACAACGGGGTAAACTATCACAGTGATTTACAAAAGCTAATGCTGTTTTCATCCTGAAACATGAACAGAAGTGATACAAGATACAGAAAAAGCTACCTTACCTTGTCCTCATATCATCATCTTACTAAAAAAAACCTATGACTGGGGAATTTTTTAATTCAATTATCATCTGCACTAATTTTTAAATCAAAATACCTACAACTCTAAGAGATTAGCAAAGTGTAGTTGAATAAGCATTGGATTAAAAGTTAAAGTCTTAGTTTTGGAACTTGAAGCTAAGTTACATGACTTAGGAAAAATCCTCTCTGAGCCTCAGTTCGCTTTTTCATTTTTCTGCATTATGTGCCTAATAATACCTGCCTACTCAACTTGCATCAAGGGTACTGTAAGGATCAGTCAATAGATTTTATGCTAAAGTACTTTGCAATTTATGAAGTGCTTTATTTTCTACTGCCTTGTAAGTTCTTTGGGTACAGGAGCCTATTCATGGTTATCTTCACGTCCATCAGGACGCAGTCAGGTGCCTCAACTTCAGTCTGGTCTTGATGAACGTCGAGTAATGAATTAATTAATCCGTCGTAACTCTATCATAACTTTCTGTTTTGTTGTTCAGCATAGTAGACCTGTTTTGGGCTCCTATTGTCATATCATTTCATATATGCTCTGTACTTACTAACTGTTCTCATCTAAGTTCATTGACTTTGCTCTATTTGTTCTGTTGAACAGTATCAACCATATGTCTATCACCTTGGACACTTAGTAAAAGGAGAAAAATCTATTAACTTATGTTTCTATATAATATAAAAGTACTGATACAAAGCAATTGCAAACTGAGAGAGAGATTTTAGAATGCAAGATAGCTAACTAGCTAGATAGCTAGCTAGATGATATATAGAGAGTTGGTACAGCCTCAACATGGATAAACCCCTAAGAGAAAGTCTGGTGTTTATAAGAATAAAATCATGGTATCCTTAGTTTTGCACGTTTTGTCACCGAAAAAGCTATTACTTGATGAGGCAATCAATTTATCTCCAATATATGTTATCCACCATACGATGTTGCCCCAAATGTGCCCCAATTCATTCTGTTTTGTAATCCCTGACAGTAGTTGAGTAGGGTGCTCTCAGCTCAATTTCTCTTTATTCAAGGTTCTATGATCTTGCAACCCTTCACCAAAACAATAGATTCAATTATTCCGTTCAAATAGTTACAGCTTTCGTTTGAAAAGATGATATCTATTTAGCCAAAATATTCTACTCATGATTTATTAAGAAAACGTAAACATTTTCGGTGGTTGAATTATAACTTAAATTTATTGATCCATTTGACAACTATTTATATGTGTCAGTCCCCATAAGATGTGCTGGAAATACAGACATCACTGACATGCAAAGTCTTTTAGAGAAATTAGCAGTCTCACTGGTGTAGAAAACAAAATTTGTATGAGATTTCTGGAAGACCATTTGGTAATACGCATTAATACCTTGAAGATGACCATTCTAGGAATTTATCTTAAAGCAATTACTAAAGATGGACTTAATTTACTACAACGATTTAGCTACCACATGGTTAAGGGGGTCATTATTATAAAAGTAAGAAATGAGGAGGAAATGTCCAACAATAGAGAGACTGGTTAAGTTGTGAAGAAAGTGTGGTGCATTCAAATGAAAGAATACTTCCACAGCAATTTAAAATGAGGATGTTTTATTTAAAATGTGGAAAGCTGTTCACAATAAAGAATAAAACAAAACCAAAACAAGTCACAAAAAAGCATGTCTAGTGTTATCACAGATGCGTGTATTTGTACATGTGTGTGTATTTGTGCATGCATTTGCATGTGTGTGCGTGTCCACATGTGTGCACAAGTGCCTGCACACATACGTGTGGCTGTGCCTGTATCGGAAAGGACAGTTGCTAAAACCACCGCTAAGTCTATTTATGGATGATGGTATTATAGGTACTTTAACTTTATCTTTTTGCTGTGATAAATACAATGGACATATATTATCCTTTGGAATTTTTATCATGTAAGAAATTTCTAAAATAGCTACCTTATGATTTGATCTACATTACAGACACTTGAGATTGTCTATGAAGCAGCCTACCTTGTTCAGTTCCTACTTTCCATGTTGGAATTACAAAACATCCCCGTTTGTGTTATTGCAGACATTGGTCAAGTTAACAGTCAACATTTATTATGTGAGAACTGTATACTTGACTCTAAACAAAACATAAAGATGCAGACGGAGCCGAGTTAAGTAAGAAGCCGAGGAGCCGCGGTGCTGACGGCCCTCTGGCAGAAGCTCTCCTAAGGGGCTGGAGTCGGTGGCATATTTACTGCGTGGACTCCTGGCGGATGGATTTGGGCAGCCCCAAGAGGCCGCGGTTGGCCAGCGGGAGCAAGGAGAAGAGTAGGTGGCAAGGGAATTGAAGGCCACAGCCTGTGTCCCTGTAAGAAAACTGGAATCGGGGTCGGAAGGTGGCAACTCACAAGGCGGCAGGTGGTGGAAGCTGCTAAAACCATGGCTTGTTTCTCTAGCAGCACAGCATTTTCTAGTTTAGTTTGTACATTCATAAATGCTCGACACTACCTTGGAAATCGTGAGAGGAAAGGCTCATTGTCAATGAGAGTTTAGAATTTTATAGCAGAACGAAATTCTATCTTGTCTCGAGGGACTACTCTAGTTAGAGATTTCTTCTTCCAGGAATGATAGAAAGTACAGTGGCTGGAGAATAAAGCAAGAAATGAAGATTGGAGGCCGTTCAAAATCTGGGTCCCTACCCAGGTAAAAACAAGTGTGTTCAGCCCTGGCCCCTTCTTAACCTCCCTCCCAACATCCCTTTTGCTCTTTACACACAAGAAGACCAACAAGACCCTGTGACCCTAAATCGGCAGTTCACCAAGGGTGGTCCCTGGTCCAGCGGCCTCAGTGTCTCCTGGGAACTTACTGGAAATGCAGATTCTCAGGCCCAATCCCAGCCATACCTAGTCTGGATTTCTGGAAGTGCAGCCCAGCAATCTGTGTTTCCACAAGGCCTCTAGGTAATTCTGACACGCTCAAGTTTAAGAGCAACTGGTCCAGATGATACAACTTTCAAAGTACTGGGTAAAAGTAAAAAAGTAATCAAGTATAAAAATCTAAAAATCGATGCATAAAGATATTATGCATCACCAAAAATTTAATTGGTTTTTAAAATATTTTGAGGGATATTTTATTCCTGAGTTCAACATTTTTTCAAGTTAAGAAGTATCACATTTAACAAGACCAAATTTTATATTTATGTATGTATACACACACATATAATTGAAACTATTCAAAATGATACAAATGTATATATATGCACTTAGAATTTTATTTTCAAGATTGTTTATAATATTGTCATCTATGTCTACTCTGATGTTCCTTTTTGTTAAGATGGAGGACGTGAAGAGGAGAAAGATCAGTGGGAAGACCCTTCCACTCTCTAGAGGATATTTCACAACCTTGTCTCCATTCTCAAACTTCTAGTACTTTCTTTCCTGTTCTCATTTAGCTGATGATCTCCTCAGAAAAACTCACAGAAGCTGTTAGATGTTTGGGAGAAACACCCACATGCTCAGACCAGCACGTGTCTCGGCCACCTCAGTGGACCTCACACTGCCTTCCCCTCGGTGGTGGATGAACTCATGCCTGACTCTCGCCCCTGTGACTCATGCCAGTGTGTCCTTTCTCCTACATCGTTAACCAATCACTCTCTATTGAGTCACACCCATTAGCACACAGACACGTTATATTCAGCATCCAAAAAAGTCCTTCTTTTACCTCATATGCCCATGTCTTCCCTAGATAGTGCTCCATTTCCCTCACCTCCCTTAACAACAAAACTCCTCAGAGGAGTTATTCACACTCACTGTCTCCCCTTCCTCTTGTCACAGTCTCTTTTGAAGCCACTCTGAGCTGACTTTCATCCCAACCACTCCACCAACACCGTGCTTCTTGGGTCACCATGACGCCCACATTCCACAGGAAAGGTCACTTCCCCATCCTGAGGTTACTTGAACTCACCTTTGACACAGCTCCTCCCTCCCTCTATCTGGAATGCTTTCTTCACTTGCCTGCTGTTGGATTCTGCCTTCTCTCAGTGTTCCTTCCCCTTTAGTTACCATTCTTTCTTAGTCTCCTTTGCTGGATCTCTCTCATCTTCCCCAACCTCCAAACACAAGTGCCCCAGGATTAGTCCAACCTCTCATTTCCCATCCACTGCCAGGGAGCTTCTACAGTGCCACTGCTTCAAGTACTCTGCAGGGGTGAACGCCAGATTTACATCTCTAACCTTGACTTTCTCCCTGGTCTAGACCACTGCCTTCTCAACATTTCCACTTGGATGTCTACAGGTATCAAAGCCCTCCAGCCAAAGATCACCAGAAACATACACCAAGTCCTAGGTGAATGGTTCTAGGCCAGCTTCCAGATGTCAGGGGCTGATTTTCTCTTTCTCAAGAGCCTCTCAGATTTGAAATATCCAAAACGTAACTCATGATTTATCCCCTCTCCCTATTTCCCACTAAACCTGTGCTTCTCAAGTCTTACTTTTTTGTAAACGACAAGTTATCATGGCTAAAGTCCTTCATGATCCCTCTGCTTCCATCTAATTCGTCAGCAAATTCTGTTGATTCTACCTTCAAGCTATGCCCAATCCTGACCATTTGTCACGCTCATTGTCCTAGACCAAGCCCTAATAATTTCTCACTTAGATTACTGCAAAGTCTTCCTTGTGTGTCTCCCTGCTGTCACCCACACACCCTTATAATCTCTTCCCCATACAGCAATCAGAGATACATGCACTCCTATGTTCATTGCAGCATGGTTCACAATAGTCAAGTCTTAGAAGAAATCTAAATGCCTATCATTGGATGAATGGATAAAGAAGATGTGGTACATATAAACAATGGAATACTACTCAGGCATAAAAAAGATGAAATTGTGACATTTTTGACAACATGGATGGACCTTGAGATTATTATGCTAAGCAAAATAAGTCAGACAGAGAAAGACAATTACTGTATGACTTCACTCACACGTGGAAGATAAACAAGCAAATAAACACATAGATACAGAGAACTGATCAGTGGTTACTAGAGGAGAAGGAGGTGGGGGAGGGGGAAAGGGGTAAAGGGGCACATGTGTATGGTGACGGATAGAAACTAGACTTTTGGTGGTGAACATGATGCAGTCTATACAGAAGCTAGAATATGATTATGTACACCTGAAATTTACACAATGTCATAAACCAATGTGACCTCAATAAAATAAATTAAATAAATAAAACACTAACCAGATTATGTTACTCTTCTACTTTCAACCTTCCAATGGTGTTTTTTTCACTCATAACAGACGCCAAAGGCCGTGGCCTACAAGCCTTACATGGCCTGTGTCCACGCCAGCACTCTGACTTCATTTCCTCTCTCCCCGTGCTCAACCTGCTGCAGTCCTGCAGCCCTCCTTCTGCTCCTCAGACATACTGTGCACATCTTCCTGCAGACCTCCTTCTTATCCTCAGACACACTGCACACATCCCCCTCAGGACCTTTGCATGTGCTGAGCTCCTTGTCCCTGTGTTCTTCTCCCAGATCTCTGCATAAGGCTGTCTCCCCTTGTTTAGATTGTGTTCATCGGTCACCTTATTAGAACAGCTTTCCTGACCACCTGCCTCGTTCCTCTCTATCTGTTTACCCTCTCGTATCCATCCCGCACTATCACCACCTGGCATATTTCGTTTACTGTTTCCTGCCTGCTCTTCCCACTAGAATGTAAGCTCCATCCGAGTTGGGACTATCTTGCTCACAGCTGTGCCAAAGCACTGCCTGGCACAGAGAAAATGCTCAGAGGATGTTTTTGAAACAGTAAAATAGTGAAAATAGACATATTTTAGAAAAAGGCCTAAATGGTGCGGGTTCCTAGAGCTAGCCTTTCTTTGACGCACTAGAGAATGTACGCTGAGCTTTGGCACTGTCGGAGAAGACCCTTCTGAACAAAGAGGACGAGGAATGCAGCCTGGGGCAGTGGATGGAGTCGGGAGCTCCAGGGCTGCAGCGGGCAGGGTCCTAATGGGTGGAGCCAGGACCTCGATTCCTGTGCCCCTTCTCCATGGCCAGCTGAACAGTCTTGGGCAAAGGAGTCATAGTCTCCCAGGGTCTCAGTTTCCTCATCAGTAAGATAAGATTTAAATGATTATTAAGACACTGAATATTCTGACTATAAAAATATTGTACCTAACTTTTTTGTCTATAGGATAATTAGTAGAACTATGTCTTCATCTTCATTTTCCGTTACAGTTGTCCCCTCCTCTCCACTTCTTATCACCCTCTGTCTCTCCTCATCTCCTACAAATGTTTTGTGACCTTCCATGGCACCAGGATTACCCCAGACACCAGACTCCTGGTTGTCAAGTCATTTTAAAACTTTTTTTCTCTTTTGCCAAAATCTCCATCCATGATCAGTGCAGGCTCCTAATTCTTCCTGTAAAACCCCACTCTGCTTGCCATAGCCCAGGCCCTGCTTCCCTCCCACCTGAGTCACTGTGGTTATCTCCTCTTGGGGACATCTCCCACCTCCTCTCCTGAATTCCTCCAAATGCAGCAGGCAGGTGGAGTCCTTGAATAGGAAGAGTTTTCATTACCTCTGTCTTGCTAAACCATTCAGATAATTTCTAGTCTTTTCAACCTAATTAATGACCGCTTCCTTCTCTTCAAGCTAATCACTGTGCTCAGAGTCCCTCATTCTGTCTCCTCTCCAATGAGTTTGGCAGTAGTCTGCCATCTCCAACAAGATTTCCTTGCTCTCGCCTCTGTGCTTTTGTGCGTTCCAGTTTCTCACTTCCTTAGAATTAAAAAAAAAATACAGAATTCATTTAGGGAGGCTTAGATTGTTTTCACTCACGTCTGACGGTAGATGAGCAGAAATTCTCAGCTACAGGTGTATTCCTCATGCCATGCAATCATGGAGACGGCTGGATTCTGCTGCTGCACTACTCTTGAGGCAAGGGAGGGGGCATCTGCTGAGGCTGATAACCGCCTGCTGGAGCCCCGTGTCCCTGCTTGCCCTGACCGCTATTCCCATCCTGCAGCCCTCTCCCTCCCCCATGCTCCCTCCTCGGCAAGCCCTGTGGGTTTTCTGATGCTCTTAGGCTTTGGGAAACACAAGAAAGTGGTTCTGTCATGTCACAGGCCAATCCCTGAGCTGGCTACCTGCTTAAGTGACAGGAAAGGAAAGTGAAAAAATAGAAAAAGATCAAAATATTACTTAGCCCCAAGAGTATGAGACAGCTTTTGCTGTCTCCGTCTACAGGTAGGAAAACCTACCTGTGTCATATCTGATAATACAAAATTCTCCCCTAGGGTATTAGAGGTGGATACGCTACAGAGGGTTTATTTTATTCCACTTGAGATACATACAGTTTGGCTCCCATAAATCCTATATGACATTCCGGGAAATTTACCTGTTGGTACTTGACCTGAGTCCTTACGCTTTGAAAAGAGAAGAACCATCTCCCAGCATAAGCTGAGGAATACAAGTAAGAATTAATTTGTCATAATCTTTTTACATTTCAGCCATGAAGAATAAGAAAAATAGAGCAAACATTTGAAACACCTGAAGGTTCAACTTTACCCTTCAAACTCACAGGGCACTTGTCTTGAAATAAGTGGCAATTATGCCTAAGGAACCACATAGACTGAGGGCAGGCATTGGTGTGCGTAAGAGAAAACAGTATAGAATAAGAAATGCTTATCCAGAGAGTGAGCAGGATTGCAGGCTTCTGGGGTGTGCAGAAGGCCCACCATGGAGTGAAGTGGGAAACACTTGCTTCATCTTTTTACCATAATTTCTAATTCTGAAAATGCTTTCTCAAAGTATTTCTTTATGGTCATCACATCGGTGGAACAGCTTTGGGAAAGGTCGCAGAAGTTCTATACCTACCACCTTTCAGCTCATAGATGGTTAGCAGATTGACACGTAGGTCCATTCCCTCCTTGTTGGCTTTAGGAAGGTTCATTGCTGTTCACTTTTAAATATGGTTTGAATTCTTTGTCTCTCTGTCCGATTTTTACTTTGGACTGAGTCAAGTTCCTTTCCAGGCCAATCAAATATTGATCAGGAGAGACTTTTGCTCTTTACGGGCGTTCACAAATTAGGCAGCAGACATTCTGGTTTCTTTTGTTTCTGTTTTTGTTTCCATTTTTGTTTTTCTCCTATAGTGTGGAAAAGATGAAAGAAGTACACAGCTACAGAATTTAAAGCTGAAAGAAACAATCGAATTCATAGCAATTTCCTTTCATAGATAAACACTGAGGCCCAGATTAGGTAATTTATTGAAAGTTAAATATCTTGTAATGATAAATTGGGAATGGAAAGAAGACTGTCTGCTTTCTACTCTTTTTGAAAAAAGACTCCAGGATGAATGCTGTCTTGTTGACTGTCATATCACCAGGGCAAGGTATAGAGCATGTATGGAACATAAAAGATGTATCATAAATATTTGCAAAATGAATGAATGAATGAATGTCCAAATCTGGAAGCCAAAGCTGCCAAGATGGTTTTAGAAATGATCTAGAAAAACATCTCTAAAGAAAAAAATAGATACCCTGTGAATTCATTATGGCCCTAGGCCTATTTTCGGTCAAAGGTATTTCCAAGGTCGTGAAGTATGGAGAAATATCTAATCAAAAGAAAGCAGGAGAAGCTATATTAATTTCAGACAGAGCAGACTTCAGAGCAAAGAGAGTTCTGAGGGATAAAGAGGGACGTTACTATTTTCTAGAGACCTAACAATCTGATATATCTAACAACAGAGCATCAATAAGGTCGTCCTTCCTCAGCACCTAGAGGCACAGGCTGCCCCTTAGTATTGTTGCAAATAATTAGTACTTCGTATTTGGTCTTTCATTATTGAAGCATATTTCTACATCGTTTCTATCTGAGGCTGTTAGGTGGAAGGGTCTCTATTCTCTTTTTACTTTTGATTCTTCCCCTAGCTATTGGTAACTGTCTTTCACACATAGTGAGAACTCAATAAATATCATTGGTTTACTGAAGTCCCATGTACTCTTCCCACATTAGTGGAGATCCATAGCCAGGACCTTCCTGATCACAGAATTAGAAAGCAGTGACTGTTCTCAGCCACTCCTCCCCAGCACAGAGCTTGACTCCTAAGCAGGACACACATTCTTGTGCAGACCCGTCACCAGCTTTGGTTAGGTTGCTTAATCTCTCTGCACCCCACTTCATCATCGCCTAGATGCAAATGATGACGATAATGATATCTACCTCATAGGCTTGTTTGCAGAATAAAATATAGATATAGGTATAGATATATGCTCTCAATAAAAGCAAATTTCCTTTTCTTTCTCCATTTCTAGACTATAATTCAGAATCTTACAAGGACTGACTAGGGCCAGGAGGACAGAAAACAAGGCGAAGAAATGCAATGGAAATTTCAATAATACCAAGATTTGATCTCACTGGCTGCTAGATATAGGAGGTGAAGACACGAGGTTTATGTAGACTCAAGAATTCGAGAAAAATAATAAAACCCTTGAGACTTGGAGAAGACAGAAACTCAGTGCAGCCTTGCCCAGGAAATACCAGTTCATTTGCACAGTCGCTCCTCATCCTCAACTTAAAAATCTTGGGAGCAGCTGTGCGTTTCTCTTTGTTTCCAAAACCCAGGCCAGCTCCCTCTTGACCCATTGTGCAGTTGGCAGTTTGCTTCACATTCTGCTCGTACCCTTTGTGCAGAGAGAGCTGCCTGCGGAGACTGCAGGCCCACCCCACTCCGGAGCAGCCGGCAGGACGCCTACAGGGACCTCACCAACCACTGTGCCCAGCTCCCGTTCATTGGTTTTCCCTTTTTGGCTTTCTCCTGACTCTCCAAGAGACTCTTCACCTCTATTCCTCTCATTTGAGATTGAAGCAATTATGTTTAACTATCCTTTTTTCTTTCTGTTTCTGTTCCTATAGACTTAATTAACAAGAGTAGTGTTTTTCGGTTCTGTAATTGAAGCTCATCCATGATCCATATTTTAGAAAGTGGAATGAGTATTTTCACTTCAGAGATTAATCTGAGAAATGGCTATTTTTTAAAAATAAAGTGTTCTGGGAAGAGTCCTTTTATCAAATTTTATACCAGAATCCTTTTTGTTCTTATCAATTTCCTCAATGGTCACGGGATGAAGACAAACTGTTCATTTCAGGCTGCTCCTATGTGATTGTTGTGGATACTCCTATTCAGTTATAAAAACGATAATGGAACAAGACAATGATTGACTTCTACTACCTTGAACCATGGAAGTGAGGAGGTTTTGAGTCTTAATTTTCAAGAGTTAATTTACAAATCAGTATAATCAGAAGTCAGATATGTCATATGTGTGTCCGTGAGCACATGTGTGTGTGTGATTACATCTTTCATTCTCAGAGATGGTATTACTGACAGTATGCATGTCAAGAGTTAGAAAGATCAAAGATTGAACAGTGGTTTTTTTTTTTTTTTTTCTTTTTAATCAACTTTTTTTTTTTTTTGTGAGGAAGATCAGCCCTGAGCTAACATCAGTGCTAATCCTCCTCTTTTTGCTGAGGAAGACCAGCTCTGAGCTAACATCTATTGCCAATCCTCCTCCTTTTTTTTTTACCCCCCCAAAGCCTCAGTAGATAGTTGTATGTCATAGTTGCACATCCTTCTAGTTGCTGTATGTGGGACGCTGCCTCAGCATGGCCGGAGAAGCGGTGCATCGGTGCGTGCCCGGGATCCGAACCTGGCCCGCCAGTAGCAGAGCGTGCGCACTTAACCGCTAAGCCACGGGGCCGGCCCCTGAATAGTGGTTTGTTAATATCAACTTCCTTTCAAGCTAGTTTCACAAGTATAAGGAAGAGGTGATGTTCCTCTGCAGTCAGACCATTAAGCAACTGTTTATTCTATTATACAAGTTTGATTACACCTCTCAAAACTGTTCATACAAGGCAAAATCAAAGCTCCTCAACCTGTCATTTAAAAAAACCTTCATGATATAGAATTAGTTTCTCTCTCAAAGCTCATTGTAGCAGGCACAGTTGTTAGCCAATCTAATGTTCATTCCCAACCATTCTTCTGGCTTAGGGCTCTACAGTAGAACCTGAAAAGTTAGCTGTCACTTTCTCAGGTTCCCTTTGGGTTGCCATGTGTCACAGACTGCCCTGTAACACAGTGCTTGCCAAAGAGAGAGTTGTGAGAAGAATCAGTGAAGGAACTTCCGAAAAGTCTTTTGTTCTTCCTAGGAAAAGGGAACAGATATATCATTTTCCTGACCTTAACAAAGACAAGATGCCTAGAGCTATAGCTGCCATCCTGCGGCCGTGAGGAAACGGTGTTAGAATTGCAGAGATGCGGCCCTGACATAGCTGATCTACTGAAACAAAACTTCCAGGCTTCTATGAGAAAAATGAGCCCCTGTTTGTTTGGTTGATTTTGGTTCTCTGTTATTGTTGCAGAGTGGTAACCCGATACACGCACCTTCCACCATTCCCCTTCCCACAGAAATTTATGCCCCAACAATGCTGAAGTGCTTATATTTTGCCAAACACGCTGTGGTGTTTCATGGCCTTCACGCTTTTGTATATCCTGTGCTCTTCCAACTCATCCACATGTTCCCTGTCCTCTTGCAGCATCTAGTGTCATCTGGTAAAACCCAGCTTCGATATCGCCTCTTCCAGGAAGTCTTCCTTGAGACACCTCAGCCCAAAAGTAATCACTCCTCCTCCTCTGGGCTTTCTTTTTATTTTGAAGATATTTTCATTGCTGAACTTCTCACACAGTATTGCCATTTATTTATTTATATACCTAGTGTCATAAGTAGACGCGGAATAGCCTGTTTTGGAGTGACATGCAGTGCATTAACTATGGACACTGTTGGAGAGTATAGAGCTAAGGCTTCCAATCGGCTAACAGAGAAGGTCAGGCTTACAAACCACTAACCAGACTCGAAGACACAATCAAGTAAAGGCCATCATAAAGTAAAGATGAACATTATGTGAATTCAGCAAAAAAGAGGAATTCATTCCAGCTGGTTGCAGGTCCTATTTCTTTAGGATTCTATTGAAAAGTGAGAAATAAAGGGAAGAAAATCAGCAGGTGAACAGAAATTGGTGACTGGCTTCTGGAGAAATACTGAGTAAACACAATTGTTCTTGGGAAACAAGTGGCCTAATTTGTAAAATTAGGAACTTGTGCTAAAGGATTGCTAATGGTGCCTCTAGCTTTATCCCTTTGTTAATCTAATGTTCTTTGATTAATTGAATCAATTAATATGGTCAAATTGGCACTAAAATCAGAGTAATGCTTTCTAAATCTTGCTTTTTTGTTTAGGCATAGTAAACTAAAGAAAGAAAAAATAAAGAGAAAAAACAAACAAGAGTTTTAAAAAGTCACTAGTGAGAATGAAGAAGAGAGCGAGAAAGAGAAAGAGACCCACATCTGAGACAAGTCTGATGGAGGCAGCCATTTGGGACAGTCCCACTAAGTGGTTGTCCAGCATTCCACTATTGTGACCTCCTGCACAGCCATTCAAGGAGGCGATTCTGCAGCATGATCACCTGTAAACTCTTGAGGAGAGCTAGAGTTCAAGTCTGTTTGCATCCACTTCACATGGTGTGAAAGGAGTGTGATGATGGTGTGTGAATATGCTGTGATATGATGATGATGACAATGACTATTTTGATGATGGTAATGACAATCATGACGGGGAGGTTAAAGAGCGTGCTAGCACTTCACATTCAAACTTCCACATCATTTACTTCCATTACAAACTGATGTTTTCCTAGTTAACTAGCATCAAAACTAAGTTCTACCCTCCCATTATTGAAAGCCAGGAATTTAACTGAGACTTCCAGGAATCTCTCCACCAGCATCTATTCCAAAAGTCCTACCTCTTTTAGATAAAGTCTTCTGGAGAAGCTACTAGAGTTGGTTTCTAGGGTTGTGTTACATAGTCGCCACTTGGTCAGAGCATCATTCACATCCTAATGAGTCCCCTAATATTCTGTTGCTAGGGACACATCTTGTTCAGAAATATTTATATCATTTGTTTGTGACTCACTAGGAAATACAGTGTTCCTTATGGACTAAACCTTTTGCCAGAAGGCTGAAAGGATGCCATTTTCCTCGGCTCCTAGGTAGAAGCTCTTTCCTCTTCCTAGGAATACCTGTTCCCTCTAATCTATCTGGGGAACTCCTACATCCTTTAAGTCCCAGTTCAAGGAAGTTCTCCACAGAGAACTCTTCATCTTCATTCCCCCTCTGGAGTGTATCATTGTCTTGTTCAATAATTACCTTGCATGACCCTCAATTTTAGCACTGATCACGCTATGCTATGTTTACTTATTTGCACATCTATCTTTTCTACAATACGGCAAGCTCCTTGATGCCAGGGTCTGTGTCTGATTGATTTTTGAAGTTTAAGTGTCTGAAAAAGTATCTTGCACAAATACTTGTTTAATGAATTAATGACAGTCATTTTATTAACATACTAACATTCGTCTAAGAAAAAGGCAAGAGAAATACCATTTACCTCAAGATTCCAGATTCCATGGATTAGATTATTTGGTGTATAGAATTTTAAGAACAAAAGGCCAAAGTATAGTTTATAAAAATAAAATACCACAAATCATTTGGTAGAGGTAATGAATTGTAATGGGAGTTTAGCTCATCTATTTACAGCTCAGGAAATCACAAATGGGCCCATTCTGTTGAAGTGTATATTGTAAAAATTAAACTGTTCTCTCATCTTTCATGATTTTCCTTTTCTTTGCATTAGGCAAGATTTGTATTTGAAGCTTAGATATTATCTTCTTTTGACCAGAGACTTCAAATACCACCCACGAATTTTTTAGGCAGCATATCAGGGGAGTGAACTCTTTTGCATGAAAAACGTTGAACACATACCCCATAAAGTTTCTGTAGAACATAATGGTGCAACTCTGTCATGAGATTTTCTTCAGTTAGATATTATTAGTTGTTGAAATTATTATTATTGAAATAGTCCCAAAAGATTGCAATATGATTAGGACCAAAGGAACTAATGTTTTAGCAAATATATTGGTTGCTTATGGAATAAACTGCTATTCCACAGCCAACTCTGTGTTGTAAACCATGTTATGCAATAAAATACAATCTCCCCCCAAATGGACATGAGCCTTTGCTATCTTTTTGGATTAAATTATAGCATCTTTCAGATGATTTTTGGTATGTGTGCTACTTTATCTTCATTATGAAGAAAAAAATTTTGGATATGGCCTTTGGAGAAAATCGTGGCCTCATGAGGACACAAATAAATTATATATGGCTCATTAAAAACTGCCAGTTCAATTCAGATAACACTTATTTATTATTAGTTGTTTTAAAGGTTTATAGTTATTTTCCAGATTATTTCATTACACTTTACTTAACCCCATTTAAAATTATTTTTCTATGATATATTGTCCAGTTTAATTTTTCTTTCCATTACTTTCCTACTGAAAGTTAAATAAAAATATGCTGCCATTTGCCTCCTAGATCATTATCTTGTGCTGGGCAATACTATCCTCAGAATTGCTGATGGGCTCTATGCCACTTATTTGCATGTACTGTGTTGATATAGGAATGCTGAGAGAAATAAATTTACTTTATCAAGATGCATTTACTATGTGGCACTGTGTCCTATGCCAAAGCAAATCAAACAAGAGACAAACAAGGAACTGTGTCATCCAACTGTTCTAACATTTTGAAAGACATCTCAAAGTTTTCATACACTACAACGAGTTCTTTGGGTTTTACCTCACATAATTAAACTGTAGAGATGAGTTTTTTTGATGGATGAATTTTCCTATTTGTGACAATAGGTTACAGAGCTATCAAAACCATTTATTGGTCAAAAACTAATTAAAAGTAATGTATATTTCCAAATTTAACAGTATGGTGTAAGGTAAGAAGCATAGGATTTATAAACAGGTTGACATTAATTCAAATATTGGAGCTGCGCTTTACCAGGTATGTTAGCCACAGTTTCCTCATCCACAACATGGGGGTAACAATAAATACCTTGGAATATTGTTGCAAGGCTTAAATTAGATACTATATGTATGACAAATTGAGAGCCTGTGGAGTTCAGCAGATGATGGTAGGACTAATGGGAATGATAAGAGTAGTGTGAAAATGGTGATCCTATAAATAAATATGAATTGATTTTTGTTTTTCACTGAAAATTTTACTCTTTTAAGTAAGCCCAGCCATGATCTAATGTGCTTTTATGTTAATCTAATTTGGCAGCAAAAATAATGATGATGATGATGATGCTGTGCTGGTGAAGATGGTGTACTGTGATGCTGATGTGGGAGATGATGCTGTGGTGTGAACACTGTTTTGACAGCGATTTAGCGTGATTAGGGTGTAGTGTGATGGTGGTTTGGTGTGATCACGAAGTAACGTGATCTTTGTTGTGATGATGGTGTGGTGTGATGATAATGTGATGTGATGAAGGAATCATGTGTGTCCAGAGGTGGTGATGAGGTGCGAATGGTGTGGTGAGCTGATGGTATAGTGCGGTGACAGTGTCATTCTGTTTCTCTGGTTGAATCCCAACTGATACAGATTTTGGTACAAGGAGTGATTCTAGAGGACCAGAATCATCAGGATGAGTTTTCTGAATTGGTTCTGGGTTTTCTGGAATTGGTTCTCTAAAGTGATTAGATCTAAAGGCTCTAAAGATTCTATTTCCAGTAGTAAAGATGGCACTGATAGTCCATGGCATGATGTGGCAGTTGAGGTACACAGAATATTGTCATTGGATACTCCTAATCAAATTGTCATAAAAAGTGAACTTCTAGGTGACCGTGCACTTGATATCTTAGAACGTTCTAGTCAAACAAAAGGGTATAATTAGGATTGACTGGTTGCTCCTAAATATACTAGCAAGAGTGAGTGTGCGGGGGAGGATGAGCTCAGGGCCTCAAATTCCCAGCTCTAGTTCTGTGTAAATTACCTGAAAACGTCTACATCTGCCCTGAAATAAACCTTATCTCCTGTTGCCGAAGGGCCAAATTTCGTGAAAACCAAATCCAGAGTGCCGTCCTGTGTGTGGCTGAATTACAAGACCAATCAGATTCGCAGATTTTCAGGGTGTCTTCAGGTGTCGTTCAGGGTGTTAGAGTGAGGACATCGATTGGGAAGAAATGGGGTCCTATAAGTTGGAATGAGGACACATGGGCAGATCCTGATGAAGCTGGGGACACTGACACCCTAAATTCTGCCAAGACTTCTTCACCAGTAGAAGCAGCCCTTCTTCCCCAGACCGAGGAAGTTAGCCCTGCTTTACCTGGAGGATCTGGCCTCCCCTGAGGTATTGGCCTTGTAAGACACTGCTGCTTCTCCTCATCACCACACCCGCTTCTCCCTGCTTCCAGACTTATAACCAAACTCCTGCCCCTGAACATCTGGCCCCAAAAGGCAAGGTACAAATTGTGACCCATGAGGAGATGGCTGCACTCCAAAAGAGCTGCATGGTTTTTCCAATTTATACAAACAAAAATCCGGGGAATATGTGTGGGAATGGATCTTAGGGTGTAAGATGATGAAGGAAGATAAAATTGGATCAGGCCAAGTTTATTAACATGGGCCCACTACGGAGATTCTGGATTTAACATAGCTTCAGGAGTCAGAAAGGGCTCTAACAGTTTGTTTGGTTAAAACATAGACCCAAAGGTTAAGAAAAAAATGAAGTTGAGATGCCAGAACTTCCTTGGTATACTGTAGAGGAGGGTATCCAACGGCATAGGGAGAGTGGAGTGTTGGATTTATCATGGAAGACCTGCTCACTCACCCTGGGAGGGCACACCTTTCACCACGACTGTTGGGAATAAAGTTGTGAGGGGAACCCCAGCATCCTTGAAGTGCTCTGTAGTCACTGTTCTCCAGAGTCAGAAATTACAGTAACAGCTACTACCCTCAAACTGAGATCCCTCAGTGAAGTGGGGATAATGGGATCCTGGGGTTGCAGGGGCCAAGTGGTTGCATTTAATCAGCAGATACAGAGTAGATGTAAGCAGTAATTGGAATAGTCTGAGTAGCAGAGATCTATGGCATTGGCTAGTATATCATGGTGTCCCTAGAGAAGAAATAGGTGGGCAGTCTATCAAATTCCTTACTTGATCTGTATAAGCAGACAAGTTCTAGGTCTGATGAACAGAAGTCTAACTTAAATCACCAAGTTATTGAGGGATCACGAGGGAATCGTGATCCCTCAATAAATTTCTAGACTTAAACCAGTTTACAGACCCAAAACCTCTTAAATGAAGGGGAGGCCAAGTCCCTTTGAGGAAGGACCTTGTTACAACACCAAAAATTAGTACTGTTAATTCTTCTCAGTCTTTCCCCAAAGGGACTGATGGCCATTTACTAGGTCGACTGTGCACTGGGGAAAGTAAAGTGATAAGACTTTGGGGGGATTACTTGACTTTGGCTCGGAACTGACACTAATTCCTAGAGACCCAAAACATCATTGTGGTCTACCAGTCAGAGAAGGGGCTTGAGGAGGTTGGGTGATCAACGGAGCGTTAGCTTCGGGCTGTCTCATGGCGGGTCCCTGAACCTACCCTGTACTTATTTCCCTGGCTCCAGAATGCATAATTGGAATGGAAGAGACATAACGCAGCACCTGGCAGAGTTTTCACATTCGTTCTGTGACTGTGGAGAGGTCAGGAATGTTGGTAGGAAAGGCCAAGAAGAAGTCACCAGAACTGCTTCTACCTACAAAAATTGTAAACCAAAAGCAACACTGCATTCCTGGAGGGATTGCAGAGACGAGTGCCACTATCAAGGCCTTGAAAGCTGCAGGGGTGGTGATTCTCACCACATCCCCACTCAACTTGCCTATTCGGTCTGCGCAGAAAACACGAATTTGGAGAATGACAATGAATTATGATAAACTTAATTAGGTGATGACTCCAATTGCAGCTACTATACCAGATATGATTTTATTGTTTGAGCAATTTAACACAATAGCTGGTACCTTGTATGCAATTACTGATCTTGCAAATGCTTTTTTCCCCATATCTCTTAGTAACGACCACCAGAGCAGTTTGCTTTCAGCTGGTAAGGTCAGTAATACACATTCACTGTCCTGCCTCAGGGGTACATCAACTCTCCAGCCCTAGGTCATATTTTGGCCTCAGGGATCTTGATCGCTGTTCCCTTCCAAAAGATATCATGCTGGTCCGCTACTCTGATGACATCATGCTCATTGGACCTGGTCAGCAGGAAGTAGCAACTACTTTAGACCTATTGGTAAGACATTTGTGTGTCGGAGGGTGAAAAATAAATCTGACAAAAATTCAGGGGACTTCTACCTGAAGGAAATGTCTAGGGGGTCTAGCGGCGTGGGGCAAGTAGAGATAGCCTTTCAAGGTGAAGGATAAGTTGTTGAATCAGGTCCTTCCTACAACCAAAAAAGAAGCACAGCACCTAGTGGGCCTCTTTGGATTTTGGAGGTAACACATTCTTCATTCGGGTGTGTTACTCTGGCCCATTTACTGAGTGACCTGAAAAGCTGCTAGTTTTAAATGGGGCCCAGAGCAAGAGACCCCTGCAAGCTGCTCTGCCACTCAGGCCATATGACCCAGCACATCCAATGGTGCTCCAGGAGTCAGTGGCAGATAGGGATGCTGTTCGGAGACTTTGGAAGGCTTCAATAAGTGAATCATACCTTAGGATTTTGGAGCAAAATCCTGCCATCCTCTGCAATAACTACTCTCCTTTTGAGAGAGAGGTTTTGGCTTGTTACTGAATCTTAGTAAAGACTGAATGCTTAACCATGGGTCAACAAGTTACTGTGAGACCTGAGCTGCCCAGCATGAATTGGGTGTTGTATGATCCAACCAGTTATAAAGTTGGGTGTGCACAGAAACACTCTATGATCAAATGGAAGTGATATATATGCAATTGGCCCCAACCAAGCCATGATGCCTCAAGTAAGTTACATGAAGAATTGTCCCAAATGCCCATGGCCCCTATTGCTGCTACACTGCCTTCCGCCTCCCTGCATGTACCTATGCCTCATGGGGAGTTCCCTATGGCCATTTGATGAGGAATAGAAAACCAGGACCTGGTTTACAGATGGTTCTGTACAATATGCAGTCACCACCCAGAAGTGGACAACTGCCCCACTAGAGCTACTTCCTGGAACATCCCTGAAGGACAGTGGTGAAGGAAAACCCTCCCATTGGGCAGAACTTCAGGCCATGCACCTGGTTGTTAATTTTGCTTGGGAGGAAAAATTGCCAGAGATTTGGCTGGATAGTCAGGGTCTTGGAGTGAACATTATTGGAAAATTGGTGACAAGAAGGTCCGGGGAATGTATGTGAGTAGACCTCTTTGAACAGGCAAAGAATGTGGAGATAATTGTACTCCATGTGATTGCTCACCAAAGGGTGACCTCAGCACAGAAGAGTTTTAAAAACAAATGGTTGTTAAATCTATGGGTACCAGTCAGCATCTTTCCCTAGCCCCTCCTGTCATTGCCCAATGGACTCATGAACAAAGTGGCCTTGGTGGCAGGAATGGAGGTTATGCATGGTTCCAGCAACATAGACTTCCAGGCTGACTTGGCTACAGCCACTGCTGATTGCCTAATCTGTCAGCAAAAGAGATCAACACTGAGTCTCTGATATGGCAGTGTCAGAGTGCCATTAGGGTGATCAGCCCAGCTACCTGTTAGCAGATTGATTACACTGGACCTCTTCCATTGTGGAAGAGGCAGCACTTTGTTCTTGGGGAATAGACACTTACTCTACTCCATCCATGGACTTACAGAATGTCTTAGCCACTGTCATGGTATTCCACACAGCAGTGCTTCTGATTAAGGAACTCACTTTACAACAAATGAAGTGTAGCAGTGGGCCCAAGCTTATGGAATTCACTGGTCTTACCATGTTTTCCATCATCCTGAAGCAGCTGGATTGACAGAATGGTGGACTGCCTTTTGAAGACACAGTTACAATACCAGCTAGGTGGCAACACATTGCAGGGTTGCAGCAGGAGGCTATTTATGTTATAAATCAACATCCAATGTCTGGTGCTTTTTCTACCAAAACTAAGATTTACAGGCCCATGAATCGAAGGGTAGAAAAGGGAATGGCTCTACTTACTATTATCCCTAGTGATTCATTAGCAAAATTTCTGTTTCCCATCCCCATGAACTTAGGCTCTCCTGGTCTATAAGTCTTAGTTCTAAACAGAGAGATGGTTCCACCAGGAGATGCAACAATTATTCCACTGAACTGGAAGTTGAGACTGTCACCTGAGCACATTGGGCTCCTCATGCCTCTGAATCAACAGGTAAAGAAGGGAGTTATTGGGGCTGGCCAGGTGGCGTAGTGGTTAAGTTTGCATGCTCCACTTTGGTGGCCCAGGGTTCATGGGTTCAGATCCCAGGCACGGACATGCACACTGCTCTTCAAGCCATGCTGTGGCAGTGTCCCACATACAAAATAGAGGAAGATTGGCACAGATGTTAGCTCAGCAACAATCTTCCTCAAGCAAAAAGAGGAAGATTGGCAACAGATGTTAGCTCAGGGACAATCTTCCTCACCAAAAAGAAAGAAAAGAGGGAGTTATTGTATTGGTTGGAGTGATTGATATGGATTGCCAAGGGAGAAATTGGGCTCCAACTACACAATAGAGATAAGTAAGAGTTTTCTGGAATACAGGAGATCTTTGGGAGTCTCCTAGTGCTACCATGTCTTGTGATTCAAGTCAATAGAAAACTACAACAACCCAATCCAGCAGGACTGCCAATGGCCCAGACCCTTTAAGAATGAAGGTTTGGGTCACCCAATAGCAAAAACACATGACCAGTTGAGGTGCTTGCTGACAGCCAACAGAATACGGAATAGGCAGTGGAAGAATGTAGTTATAAATGTCAATTATGACCACACCATCAGTTGTAGAAATGAGCACTTTAATAGTTATGAGTATTTCTTCCATATTGTTTTATGAATACGTTTGTACATATATTAAGCAAAAATTTGTGTTTTCTTTCCTCTTTTATCCTCTTATCATATAACATAAGATGTATTAATAATAGTTAACTTTATGTCACAGTATTTAAGTTGCAGAATATCAAGAAGAGTGAACACTACCCGAGGACTTTGTATGCTCTTCTGGGGGGAGGGGTTAGCATGTTTTCAGTGGTATGGAGGATAGTTGTGTTGTGTTAGATGGAGGTATGACTGTGGCATTGTCTTTATTTGGAGATTATGGCTTCAGAAGGTGTGTATGGATGTTAAGTTGGCAAGGAGTGGGCTGTGATGGTCAGTTTTAGTGTCAACGTGGCTGGGCTACAGAACTCAGTTATTCAATCAAACACTAGGTGTTGCGGTGAAGGTATTTTATATATGAGCTTAAAGTCCATAATCAGTTGACTGTACACAGGGAGATTGTTCTAGATGGCCTGTGTAGGCCTGAATCAACTGCCAAATGCCTTGAGATCAGACCTGAGACAGCCTTCAGTTCTGAGGAAAAAGCAATCCTGCCCGTGGTTAATACCTTCAAACTGTGCCCAGAACTTCCAGCCTGCCCTTCCTGATGGCCTGCACTATGCATTGTGGACTTACCTTACCAGTGCCCAGAACTGTGAAAGCCAGTTCTTTGAAATAAATCTCTAGTATCTCCTACCGGTCTGTTTCTCTGGTTGAACCCTGACTGATACGGCTCTTAAAAAGAAAACTCCCTTATTTACCTCATAGTCTGTCTCGTGTCAACACTAATTTGTTTACTTGATTTCTTTCTCCATTAAAGAGTAAATCCCTTGAAATCATGGTCTGGATGTCTTAATTCCCTGAAGCTCTAAGCACAAGGCCCTGACTAAATGTGTGTTCAGTGAATAATAGGTATTTTTTGAAATTTGCTTTGCTGATGCTTAAACTTTTTCATATATTGAAATAGCTAAGAAAGAAATCTTATTTTTCAATTTTTCTTGTTTTTTGATTTTCAGTGGATATGAAAGCCTTGATCTTGGGGAAAATGTGACTGAGGAGGCCAAGTACATATTTCAGGTTCAGAATTAAGTTTAGTTCCTAGCAGGCTTTCATTTATAAGTTATTCTTTGTTTCCACCAATTGCCACCAAAAAGTAGTCTTGCAAATGGTTTTCAAGTGTCACTAGACCAATAGTAACTGTACTAACATTTCTAAATTTATAACCACAACTCACTTTTTTCTTTAAATATTTTTTATCCTAGCCTTCCACCTTTTTTACTTTCTCTCATTCCAGTTCCCTTGGCTGGTGCTCTCACAAGAATCTTCCTCCAGAAAATGTATCCAGGCAATTCTATATTACACAACACATCACTCATATTCATGAATTCATTTCCTACCTCATTCACTCGTCCCTTAAATAGTTACCAAGCACATAGTGTGTGTGAGGGATTATGCTACATTATCCAGCGTGTCAGGGCCAATTCTTAGCTTGTGGCCAAAATCAATGCTAAAACCGGAAAAATAAAAGCCTTTGCCCAAATTTACCTAATTGTTTGCATGCAGATAAACCTTTGATTTTCTCATCCTCTAAATTCGGGTTAGAAGGCTACACAGATTTTCAAACTGCCCTTGTGGTTTCTGCCCACAGCAAACAGACACACACACACACACACCCCCGCACACACTCCTCCCTGCCCTTTTCTTAGTGATTCATATGACTGAAAGTGAACTCAGACACGCACTAACAGAGCATTTTGAGTGCCTAGGTTATAACGTTGACCTGAGCAATCAAATATTTGCATAAGGGCCAGAGCTGTAGTCTTCCCATTTTTGTCCTTTTGAAAATATTGGAAGGAGAGGTAGCAGTCAGATTTCCAGAGAAATCTAGCTCTGATGGGTTAAAATCATGTGCTACCAAAATCTAGCCTGGAGTCCTCTTTTCTCCTACAGAAAAGCCCAGCTCAGGGCAGGATTCTGAAGTGCGTGTCTCTGTCAGATGCCGTTGAGCGTGAAGAAATGACCTTGAGGCTGCAGGAGCACTGTCCTCAGAGTCATTACACAGATGACAGCCTAGAAATGCTCTCCCGCCTTGGGGGGGAATCTGGAGATCTGTATTCTGCATTCCACACTGTAGAGGGCTGTGCTGCAGCCAAATTCCAGGGCGTCATCCCCGCTACAATGTGACTGTTTACTCCATCTCAAAATGTCACATCAACATGACCTTAGAGGGAGCATTTGTTTGTGTGACTCTGCAGAGCAGAGCCTTCTCTGTGGCGGGGACACTGAGTTGTTAGTAAATATGGAACTAATAGAGGAGGAAAGGAGAAAATTGGATCCCAAACAAACAACCAGAAGAATAAAAAAGAAAAGAAAAAGGAAGAAAGAAGAAAAGAAAAATAAAAATATGACGATAATAAGATTGATATCTACTCAGTGCTTAACGTGCATCAGGCGATAGTCTAGAATCTAGATGCTTGCATATTAATTCATTAAGTCCTCACACTATCCTAGAAATAGGTACTATTGTTGTCTCCATTTTTAGATCAGACATCTGGGCACAGAAAAGCAAAGTAGCTTGCACAGTTAGTACAGTTTCTTAGTGGAAAAGCTGGGATTTGAACTCAGGCAGTCTCAGCTCAGAACCTGCACTTTGAAACGCTGCCTGCTACTACCTCTCAATAAAAATCAACAACAGCAAATGAAGTGGAAAAGGGTAAAGAATTAGAAGAATTTATTCAATAAACATTTTATTTGATAAATATTTATGGAGCTGGAAAGACAATATTTACTGAGCTGTTGAAGAAGACACAGTTCCTGTGTCTTCGCATTTTAGTGAAAGAGAGAAAAAGGGGGGGAAACAGAAAATGAGTGAATGCAACAGAGTAAAGAACCATAGCAGGACTTTATGCAGAGCAAGGCCTTAGGTGTACCCATGGGGAGGCAGCTATCTTGACCCTGGGAGGAGTTGGTGGTGTTTGTGCGTCTCCGGGAAGCAATGCCTGCACTGGCTCGGAGAACCTCCTCTGGCAGCCATGAGAAGTGTGGGTTGGGAGAAGATGAGGCCCAAGAGGGGAACCGTTAGAGCTGCTGTAACCCAGCGTGTGTGAGCTGAAGCAGGCCAGAACAAGAGAGTTGGCAGCTGGATTAGAGAGGATGAGATAAACTGAGTTGTAGTTTGGAGGAAGACTGTCAAGAACTGTTCGTCAACCACTTGCCATCAAGGAGAGGAACATCATGAGTCGAATCCCAAGTTTCTGACTTGGGCACCTTAACGGTGCTACCCCTGAACCCAGGGAAGAAACAGGAAGAAGACTAAGTTAGGGGGTTAGAGGAGGGGAGATGATGTAAAGTTAGCAAGTTCTATCTTGGTGAGTTTGAGACCTCCATGAGACTTCCAGGTTGAGATGTCTTGGGAGCCATATGTCCGAGCACACAGACGCGACCACCATCAGTACATCGGTGACAGTGACATCCTTCAGAGTCAGATTGCTCAGGGTATGTGCTCAATGAGAGAAGAACAGTGGAGGAGGGAACCTCGGAAAACACTTAGAGTGGGGGGTACACAAAGGAGAAAGAGCCTGAAGAGTAGCCGGAGGTAGAAGAAAGAGAATCAACCACCCAAAAGAAGGGAAGAGCTTCCAAGGAAAAGAGATCAGAGATGATGTCAAATGCCACACGCAGAGTCACCCCACAGAACATATGGAAAGCTTTTAGGAATTTGACTGGAGGAGGCTATTGGGACCTAGAACCCAGGTGGAGGGCTCTTGAAAAGAAGGGGCAACATTTCCCTTAAGAGAGGAGAGGAAGAGAGGAGGATAGGAGGATTTTAAATGTTTTAAATGAAGGGCAGAAGTTTAGGTCTAATCTGTGAATTAGGAAGTGAGATTGGAAGCTGATATGGCAATGGAATTGATAACAGTACGCAATATTTGAAACATTTGTTGAGGGAAAAAGACAATTTAAAAGGCTGCTAAGTGACAAAGATGTCCTGGCTGATACTGAGAAAGATCCATCTCCAGCTCCAAATCTGCATTCTGACTGCCCTCAGCAGCCCCCGCCCCCCAGCAGGAATGCAGGAGGTTGTGATGTTGGTGGGAAGGGGTGGGATACTGGATTTTACGAATTTAGAGGTGGAACAGTATGATTGCTCAAATGAAAAGGAAAAGAGTTAATGAGAAATATGTATTTCCTGATTATCATTTGTTAAATTAAACATTTGTTCATTGCCTGTGCTGTGCCCTGTGCAGAATAAGTATTCAATGAATCACAGTATTTGCTGAGCACCCCCTATGAGCTTGGCACTCTGTTAGGCACCGACCATTCAAAGCTACACGACCCCCACCCTTGAGGTGCTTACAGTCTGATGGAGGAATCACTCAAGAAAACTGCAGAAGTGCAGCGGTGAGAAGAGGCTCCGATAGAAGCAGGCACTGGCTGCTGGGGGATCCTAGAGAAAGGAAGTCCAAACCCAGACGGTGGGGGAGAGGAAGAAGGGAGACTTCCTGATGGAAGAAGAGAAGTAAGAATCAGTCAGGTTCAGTGTCTGGATGAGGCCAGAAGAGGAGGCTGAAGAGACAGAGGGCCAGATCATAATAAGCTCTATGCGCATACTGAGGAATTCAAATTCTGTCCACTAAAACTCTCTCTCTCTCTCTTTTTTTTTTTTTGGCAAATGACTTAACAGCAAAAGCAAGCAAGTGTTTATCCTCCAGAGATGTAATAGCCTACCCTGAAATGGTTGTTGCTCTTGCTAAAATTCCTCAAGGTCTCATGTTTAAAAAAAATGTGAATTTTGCAACATACTCTATAATGTATTAATTTTAATATACTTTGAATTTTTTTCCTTCAAATAAATTAATCTTCAAGAAGATGTGTCATGCTCCTCCTGGAGCTTCCTGTCTGTAAATTATGGCTGTAGGTAAATAAGAAATCACTGAATTATTTTAAGCAAGAGTGTTGCATAATCAGATTTCTGTTTTAGAAAAATAACCTAGCAACACTGTATTGTTGTACGGTTTGGGAAATCAAGATTAAGGACAGGAAAAGCAGTTGGGAGGCTATTACAGTAATCCAGATGAGAAATGATGAGTTCCTCAGTGTTGTCGGTATGAGTAGAAAGAAGGGTACATAGTCAAGGATTATTAAGGGAATAATAATTTCAGTGAATATGCTATGAGGAATGAGTGAGGAATAATACTGGAATTGAATGCTGTTCCCTATAATGGTAAATAGAGGAGAGTCAGGGCCTCAGGATCAGATGAAATGGTGAGTTCTGCTCTGGACACTGAATTTGAGGTTCCCATGGGACATCGATGTGCCTATGACTAACATGCATTTAGAAATGTTTATGAGAGTAGCCAGTATATATGGAAGTTAAAGTGGTGGGAACACCACCGAGATACATGACTGACCTCAGAGCCGAGGTCCCAGCACCAGCCTAAACCGAGGACCACAGCCACAAGCCATGTCTTCTTGGCTGCTTCACCTTGTCCAATCACCAAACCATCGGCACCTACCCAGAAAAATGAGGATGCCTTTCTAGCCCTGGGGATGATACAAGAACTCTGAAGATGGAAAGACAATGTAACGAGTAAGTGAAATTTCTGAGCATGCGCTATGGGCACTGAGATGATGCTATTTTTCCTATTAGCAATGTGGTTCTGCCGTGCTGTGGCGGTTGAAAAGCATTTCTAAAGCAGCTGGGGAAAGTTCTGCTCCCGGAGATCACATGCATGCCTGCCTGTGAGCAGAGCTCAGTAATACTTCCCGAACCAAAAGTTGGAGTTTTGAGCTACTCCCAAGTGGGAAGGGAAGCCTTGAAGATATAGTTTGGATGTAAATATATTTTAATTTCTAGGAAATTTTTGTAGCTTCCAGGGGCAGTAAGCACAATATATGAAACTAGGCCTGCCCTGTCCTTGTATTTATATGGGACTTTCCCAGGTTCTCCTTCCCAAGCACTCCAGAGGAGCAGGGAGGGAGGGAAGATGGTTGAAAGTGGTCCCTGCACTCTACTCTCTTTCCAACCTCTCAGCTCTGCAGGCTGGAGCTACGTTTATGCAGCCCCAAAGAACCAGTGTTGAGCAAAGATGAGCTGATGTGAGATGCTGCATAAATGTGAGGATATGGAGAGTTAGACCTCAGGAGGATGTGTAAACCATGTGCTCCTCAAGCTCTCCTTTCAACTTTGTGTAAAACAGTCAGTTTTTCACTTTGGAACATGTTGGTAGGTGGAGCTTTTTAAATAACAAGATTCAAAATGAAATAAATTGTAAAAAATGAAATACCAGTGAAATGTGCTTACAGATAGAGAAAAAAATATATAAAACCCTAAATTCTCTCAGTCACATCTGACCTGGCAGCCCTGAATACAAATTTTCATGCTGTTCATTTTTTATTTAAAAAAAAAAGAATATTCTTTAAATTTTCTGCATTGAATATGTCTTCCTTTTGTAATCATAAAAAAAAATACAACCTGTTTAAAAAACAAGAATGCTATAATTGCTACCCAACTCTCTTTTCTGTGTTTCATTACCAAGTCTCTATTCTCTATAACTGACGTCAGAGCTGGACTCAAACCTTAGTAAACGTTATGTCTCCTGAACAGCCCAAATCAAATTTGCTCTATACAGGTCACCTGTGAGTTCTCTGTGACTCTGGTTTCCAAAGAGTCTTAATCTTGGAACTTCTAAAGATCCAAGATTTATGTGGCCATAAGTGAAACAGTTCTTCTGGAATGAATAAGATCTAAAAGTTTAGAAATCCTCAGGCTATTCTCTAAACAAAGATGTGGGAAACTATTAATGTTTATATTGAAGATTCCCTAGTGTTGGTTTTCTTTCTTTCTTTTTTTTTTTGGTCATTGTAGGCATGAATGGTTAGTCCTCTATAGTCCCTCTGTAGTTGCCTCTAGGCTGGTGCCCTAGCTTGATATGTGGATGTGGGAAAGGATAGAGAGGTAGCTTATCTACTTTCATTATAAAAGGAAGCCAAATGTTCACACACACACTCACACACATAAACACACACATCTTCTCAATCCTGGTTATAAAATAGCAGTTCTGAAGAAGTAGAAGGAAGAAGAAAGTAAATAAGTTTATCCTTTACAATGTCTGTCTAGGTTGACTTATTCATTAGAGAAGATGAGGACAGCGCCTAGGGCCACAATACTCTTAGGAGTGCACAAAAATATTTTTGTTTCTGTTAAAATCAGAAGAAAAAAAAATGAACCCTTAAATTAAAGGAAATATTTTAATATGTAGTATATTCATCTTTATACCAATGCAGTCATACACTATAATTATCAATACTTCTTCTTCTTTTTGGGAGGATGTAGTCCACAAAGGCAAAGGGCCCAGGGCTCGTGAAATTCATAACGCAGCCCTGACATCTGTGCTCCATTCAATTGGCTGTAGAGACCTTTTTGAAGGCAGCATCTGAGCCAAGCTCTCAGTTCCAGGAGTGGGATGCTAATGAAGCCAGGATCTTGGGTTTCATTCCTAAAGGATTCAGTTAACTTTCTTCAGAGAAAAAATATTCCATAGCATCCAAGCTATCTACAAAATGTGTTACTTGATCACAAAGTGAGATTGGACATGAAAAAAATTATGTGGTTCAATGCAAAATCATTGTCACTACTGGGAAAAAATGACTAGGGATTCCAAGTATTCTTAAAAATTAGCTTATTGTAGCATTTGCTACGTTAACAAACTACCATGAAACACTGTGGTTTGAAAAAACCAACATGTCAGCTCACAACTCTGTGGATCAGGAGTGTGGGTAGCACCGTAGCGAGCAGTTCTTCTGCTGGGCTCTCCTGGGCTCGCTGCAAGGAGCTGGCATGTTGGCCAGGGCAGGAGGCTTCACTCGCAGCTGGCAGTCGGCAGGCTGCTGGCCAGGGCAGCTGGGTCCTCCTCCACGTGGCCTCACCTGCCGGCTACACTGGACTTCCTCATGCCGACGTGGAAGCAAACTCTGCTTCTGTCACGTTTACCACATCCACTGGCCAATGCAAGTCACACGTTCAAGACCAGATTCAAGGGATGGAGAAATAGACTTGAATTTGATGGGAACAGCTACAAAGTCGCTTTGTAAGGGGCATGCCTACAGGATGGGAAGAATCTGTGGCCATCTTCTACAATCTACCACACCTCTGCCTTCAAAATCCTCTCATCCGTACGTTCACTATGTCACCTCCTTCTTGAATTTTTGTGTTCAGATGATTGGTTTTACAGTTTAAGCTAAAGCTTAGTTTGGTTTTTTTGGGGGGTGAGGGGGAAGTGAGAAATGGAGACGCAATGGAAACAAGCCCAATATTTCCTTTAAAACAACATTTTATATTATATTTTTAGTGTTTACAGCATAGTGTGATGGAATGAGCCTGATTATATATCAGACCAGTTCTGAGTTCACATCACAGCTTTGCCACTAACTGTGTCACCGTGGGAAAGTTGCTTCATCACTCTGGGCTTTGCCTTCCTCCTCCGTGAAATTGAGACAACACAGCTCTCACTCAGGCTGGTTGGAGAATGAGAGAGCAGGGCATAGTCTACAAGCACTGGTGGGTGCCTAATAATTCTCAGTGTTGGGATAATGATGATTACATTTGGTAAATTGCTAATTAGAAGACAATCCATTCAACAAATAACTAAGGAGCATGTTCTGTGTATAAACTCTCTCCACAGTTTAACTTCATCTCTATTTTGCGTGTGCTTTTGTGAATTTTATGCATGTAATGATTATACATTCTGGTGATTATATAGGTTATATATCAGATTATATAATCTGGTGATTATACATTGCTTCTCCTATTGCTAACCTGCAACCAGCTCTGAAGTGGAATGGGGGTGTCTTCCAGGAAACAATATAGCTTTATCAGAATGTTTTGTAATCAGAGCAAACCAATCATACTATCATGTCATACTAACTGCTAAAACTTGAAATTTTATTTCTCTCATTTATGTCTCTGACTGCAGTCTGATTTGTTTCTTTCATTCTTTCATTTTTGGAGTTAGTGATGAAAATGTAAACTGATCACGCCTGTCTCTTTCAAGTTGAATGCATGTACTTTTTTCAGTTAAACTCCTGGTTTTTGATTTAATCTTTTCCACTTTCATAATATTAGTGACTTATTATCTCAAGTTATTTTCTTAATTTTTCATTCTATGGTTTCATATTCTAAATGAAGCCCTTCGTGTTTCAAGATCCTTAAATGTATGTTTCCACATTCATATCATCAACTTGTAACTTATCAAAACACATCTGCTTGTTTTATGTTTAAACAATATGTAGCCTTAGGACATCACCAAACTTTCAACATGCCACAGAGATGAAGACCTTGGACTTGGTTATCACCTGGGCTACGAGTTTATTAACAGTAAAGTTAAACAGAGGTTACATACTAAATGTGAAAGTAATGTCAAAACACGATGTTAAAAAGTATTTTATCAGGCAAGTATAGTGGTTTTCCACTCATATTTACATTTTAATGAGATGGAAATTTCATGCTTTATGGTTTGGATGGAACATATATGAAATGAATAATGTCTATACTACTTGAGAATGGGCTATTAAGTCACTAGCTTTGTGATGTGGATCAAATGACATCCTTATTTATCTTGATCTGCAGACTCTTCCTTGGGCTTTCTTAGGGAGGCGTTCCTGTGAAAGAAAAGAAAGTTAGTCTCTTACTACTCTTGTTCGTTCAGTCTTGTCTAAAACGAAAATCCTATTTTTAGTTCAAATCTGTAAGCTTGGGAAGTCAATGACATTTCTGGATTGATTAGGTTTTATGAATTTAATTTCATTCACCCCTCTTTTTTGTCAACAGATACAATAATGCCAAAAGGCGAAAATGATGTGTGTTTGTGTGGATTGCAAATATATATGTAACTTCTAAAAACATAATTAATATAAGTCTTATATTAAGACCAAATATGTGCATATATATTAACACACACATATTTTCTTTAAGTGTGTGTGTGTATGTGTGTGCCCGTGTGCATACACTTGGTCTTAATCACAAGAACCATGAAGAATCCTGAGGGAATTTTCATCCCAGGTCAAAGATGGAGAAAGCCTATGTTTCACCAGGTCTCCTTAACTGCGCAGGAGCTAGTCAACAACACAGAAAAGGTACTCGACAAATATTTGTGGAACAAATTCATATAATTATTCATTCATTAATAATAAATGTTTTGGAAAATAAATGGCTAAAGCTTAAGAGTGTATGACTTTATTATCTAACTTGTCCTTTTCTGCTGCATGGATATGCTGCTTGCTGAAGAGTTTCCTTGATAAAAGCCCAAGATTTACTACCAGCAAGCTACGTCTAGAAAGGTTCTCATCTGGTCGTGCCTTCAGCACCCACTCTAGTTCTACTATATGATGTATAAATAACTCAGTGAGGGGAGATGTTTAGACAAAATAAATGGTTTGGAAATACTAGCTGCACATGTGCTTACGCTGAGAGTGCATTAATGAAATTAACTTACACTCCAGTGTGCCTTCTGGGTCACCAGTTTATGAGCATCGGAAACTACACTCCTGAAAGGCTAGTTGGGTGAGGTTAGGTGTGAATCAAGGCAAGGTTTTCTTAGCAAGCAACACAATGGAAAAGAAAGCAGAATTTTGTGGATGGCATTTGTTTTTTTTTTAATATTCATTAAAATATCTGTATAGACAGTTTGGTTCTCTATATATTGAAAATACTAAATATATATGAATTGACCTTGTCGAAGTTGATTTTTTAACACACCTATAAGAAAGTAATAAATAGTAATAATTTCCTCAGTCTGGATATATATAGGTATAAGTTTGTACATGTATATTAGTCAAAGTGAGCAGAAAAATTAAAACATGATTTTAGAATGTGCAAATTAATAAAGAACTGTTAACCATTAGAATTATCCAGTGAAACAACTTTATATGAGATAAACACCATAGCATCCATAGGTGAGTAGGAGTTATACTTCACCATTTTGCTTTAGTGAATTTTAAATAGATCTTTCGATAGACCTTCAAATAGATCTTTTAATAGATCTACTAGATGTTGAAACAATGGACAATTAGATTGGGGTTATTATTTGCATGCATGTTTTCATGAAATCATCTGTATTTGGCATAATTTTTTTGTGTTCTGTAGTAACAATCTTAATCAGAAGTATTAGCATAAAAGCAAAATTTCATTTCCATTTCTTTTCCCTTTAATTACATGTTTATTTCATGAAACATATAATCTCCAGAGGAGCAATTTAGCAGACTATGATATATTCATGTAGAAAAATACAATTGTTTCATTGTTTGTGACAAAGAAAACTATGTAGACATATGGAGAGAAAATGATCTGGAACCAAAAATTCACATAAGAATGATGTATGGACTTGAGAAAATCTAATAAAGTCAGAAGGGGATAGAGAGTTTGCAGGTAGTTGATTTAGGTCCTTGAAATGGTCTTAGTTTTAAATTGCTACTGGTAAGTTTTTTTTCCTATAGTCGTCTTTGAGGAATTGACTAAAATATACACATATAACTGTTTGCTTATTTCCTAATCATTTGCTGTATGATTAATCATCACATTTAAATATGATAAGTGTGACAATGTAAAGAGACATTTTCTCAGCAGAGAAGAATGAAATGAATTTTATGTTTTGCTTGTTAAATTTCAGTTATGTTTTAAAAATTTTTTCAGTTCATTAAAACCTCAAACTCTAATCCAAGTGATAATAAGCCATTTTGATATCATGTATTTTTTCATTTGATACATATTTTTATTCCAGGAAATAAATCTATCTAGATTCTTTTTTCCTATATATAAAAGATTGAGGCTTCTCCAAAAATAAATATGAGCCCCGACTTAAGGAAAAAAGCGAAATCATCCTCAGCCAGATCAGCAACTGAGTAACTTGGAAAGACACTGCCTTTACTATGTAGCTTCTAAAATGTGGACGTGAAACCAATGGTAACCGATACCACTGATGAGCCATTTACTGTGTATACGCAGGATGCGCTTGACAAATAGTACTGCTAATCCTCGCAGTAGCTACACTTTATACACAAGGAAACGGAAGCTCAGTGATTAGTACTTGGCATCAAATCACCTGGTTTCTGAAAATATGCAACTCAAGAACCATCAAAGGTATCAACATAATCTTCTTCTTCTCAAAGACCATCAATTATACCTACCCTAAACTTCCTCTGCAGATATCCACATTATTATATCAGTATCTTGCATAGGAAAGCAGTAAGATGGAAGACGTGTGTTCTAGACCTGCTTTGCCACCAGTTAGCTATGTGAACTGGGATGACTAACTTCTCTCAGCTGTGGTTTTCTTGTCACAAAACAGCATGGTTGGTCAAGACTGCTAAAGGTTGATTCCAATGCTGAAGGTTTCCTTACAGGCTTAATACTTCTTTGGACAGAGATATCTTTCAGAGGGAATAAGGAGGGCTTTCACCCTCATACTGAGGGAGCTCTTGCTTAAAAGAGAAAGTCTGCACTGAGTGGCAATGGTGCCTCAACTCTCTGCAGCGAGGAATCCACATTAGCTAGTGCCTGTCCTTGGCTTGCTCGTTCTCCTTAAATACTATAGCCACTGAACATGAGAGAGTGTATGATGATCCATTTCCCTATTTAATGTTAAAGGAGAAAATCAGTTGCTGATTTAGGGGGGGAAAGGTTACATACATTTAAATGATTTACCTTTTAAGAAAAATTATTTTGAGAAGCTAACAAGCCAATATGAACTTAATTTCAATCAGTTATTTTCCTACTTTTGCTCTCTGTTATTATAAAAACTGAAAAATACAATGAAAGTTGTTTTATCCCTTGGGTTATTCCCCTTTATTTGCTATAGTGTGCTGCTATCTGTGTCAGCATATTGTCTCCCCACCATCCAAATGATAAAGCCTTGTCTGTACAGGACGGTGACTCCGTATCTACCTCCCAGGCTCCTTGTTGGAACAAAAGCATCATGGGAAAAAGTTGCATGCCCCCCAACTCAGAATATTCTTCTTCCGGCCCTCAGTTTGAAGCCCTTGATTTTCACCTAGCTGTGCGTCCTGTCTGGTCAGGAGGGGCTATTTATTAGGAGTCATACAAAATAAACATGAAAAGTTCGCCATAAAATATGACAACCACTTTAAATAATGTTGACTTAATTAAACTTTAAACTTTATTTATATATTTTATGGCTTTAGTGTGAGCTCTTCTCGGATGTTTACTTCAGTGGAAAATCCATCATGTGAGGACCTTGAAAGGAACTAATCCCCCTCCCCCTGGCACAGAACGCAGCTCCAACAATTCAGATCTAAATATTTAGTGATGGATGATACATGTTTATGGAACAGAGGGCAGCATGACATTTAGATGTGAGCTGCGGTTTCCATCCTGAGCATATGGTGGAAAAGACACTAGAAGCTGAAGTTATGCCAACCAACGGAAGTGGATGAGTTTTTTTATGCTTGTCTTTTTTGCCTCCCCCCTCCTTTGCCCATTCCATCTGTTTCTGAAGTCTCTTTAACAAAACTATTCTTACAATCAACTTTCCAGAAAAGCAGTTCTGCTGACTCTTGTGCATTTGGTAGAGCATCCCATGGTTAAACTAATAGCCTTGCTGGGTGTCAGCCAAAGGTTACAGGCCTCTCAAAATATTCCTGGAAAAAAAAAGTTTATCACTAAACTGAAGTTTCTCATTAGTAACCCTGTGGTGTCTAATCTGTGAAATTACATGATTAACTCCTTTGCAGAGTCGGCTTCAGTTGGGGTTTGCAATCCCACAGGAAGTTATTAAAAGTATCACCAAGATAATTTCCTCGCTTTGTACTTGGCCCCTGGGCTAGAGGAAATAGATCATTAGATGAGATGAGCACTTTATAATAAAGTCATAGATCACTCATGATTATTAAATGACTGTCAAGGAAGATTATTATTTTAAAAGCTGAGGACAACGTGATTTGAAAAACAAATAAAAACCATGAAAGAATTCCTTACTTCCTTTGTTCTGGAAAAGAAACGGGAAACATACTGTTTTCTCCCCCATGCTTTTTGAAGTTGATATTTTAATGTCTCTTCTCAAATACAGATTTCTTACCTTGTGCTTTTTTTCTGAAGTTGTTTAAATGTTCCTTCAATGAAAGAGATGATTATTGTAAGTAAGTAAAGGATGCAAAAAAAAAAAGTCAAAATATTGGAGTGGAGAAATACCTCGTGACAGTGTGTGAATGATGTGAGAAGATATTTCCTGTGGTAGCAGAGATGTGGCCATGTGCATGGTGAGTAGCCCACTGGAGGTTCACAGAGATTATTCTAGTCACTCATTCAATTCACAAAACAATCTTTATTAGCCAAGATGCTTTGCCTTTGGTAAGAGTAGAAAACAAAATTACCAGTCTTCCAAGGAAAAGCAACACCAGATAGCTCTCATTTGTAGTCCCAATCCACTACACATTGCAGCTGGTCTTGGAAACCAGTTGGATATTTGGCTTTTTCAGCTCTGCTCTAGGTTCTTAATCTTATTCTGGTCCAGACAGAAATGTTTCATATACCCATTTCCTGTTTTGCTTTCCAAAATATTTACTGTAATTTTTCAATTTCAAAAACATCCTAATCAACAAAGTACGTGGTTTCTTTTGAAACCAATCCCTGACCAGCTTGGATTTTATAATAAAAAGCCCGATCAGTTATTCAACCAAACCATTCAGGCTCCTGAGTTTAAGTCATCGCGCTGGCACTTGGCACTCGGCACTCACCGGGTAGTGATGCTGACAGATGCCAGATGGGCTGAGGAGAAAATGCCTGTGTCATGCAGAAAAATTCTACACACAGTGCCAAATTTGTACAAATTTCTGAATGTCCAACTCAAGAGAGGGAGCAAAGCAGGACATTGGGAAAAGAATGATTCCTTTTGATTTGTCTCTCTGTTTAGTTTTTTTGTTTGCATTCTCTATGATTTTCCGATCCTAACCAGAAAAAAACATTGTCCTAAAATTTCATAAAAAAGGAAATGTATGACAGTTGATAAAGAAATGCAAGTTTTCTGCTCACGCTTGGATAGCAATTCCTTTGAATAGTTATATAATAAACTTCTGATATGTAGAATATTATTTCAAAACAAAAAATTACACCAGTCCACAGTCTTTTGCCCTCTATGTCAAGTCAATAGAAGCAAACAGTGCAGTGTAGGGTCCAACAGGTAGAGAAATAGTGAAGATTGACGCAGAGGGAAATACTTGCATTATAGATGCCCTGTGATGCTTTCATAGTTCTTTCAGACAAGAGCCTAGTAAGAACTGTGGTATTGTGTGTGTGTGTGTGTGTGTGTGTGTGTGTGTGAAAACACATCTAGGTACCACTCCAATACCGTTTAGAGGGAGTGATAAGAACTGTAGCTCTGATGGTTCTTATAGTAATTCTTGATCATCTTGTCAGGGGTGCTGGCAAACGTGGGCAGCCTTCTGCCCAGGACTGTCAACTGCACACTCAGAGAGCCAGCGCCATGATTCAGAGGGAGCTTATGGGGTGTGATCTGAGGACCGCTGAAAGGGTGCTTACCCAAAACATCTGCCTCAACAGTAAGCCACAGTGCTGGGAATTCCCATGAAGCCATTCATTTCATTAACATACAAAAATGTGGAAATGCACATCTGTGTTCAGGGATAGGAAAAATCTGTAGTCATAGCCATCCATGAGCACATTAGTACCAATTAACAGGTTACATTAGTCACCCAGAAGGGTCTAAGCCCATCTTTTATATAATATATATTGTGTATTTACTATATGCCAGGCACTGTAGTAAACTTTCTACATTAAAGCATTTAATGCACACAACACGCTAATGAGGTAAGCACCATCATCTCCCCAGTTTTACAGATAAGAAAACTAGAGCACAGAAATGTGAAGTAATTTTCCCAATGTCACACAGCTGAGAGATGATCAGGCCAAGATAAGATAGATAGTCTTATCCCAGGGCTAGAACCACTGTGCACACTACCCCTATATGAGGCCCAGGGTGCAGCCCAGAACACACAGTTTTGGAGGGAGTATAACAAGCAAGTAAGGGCCCATTTGGAAAAGCTGTGGATGGAAAGCCGCCTGCAAAGAAGCAGATCTGGGGGAGATGCTAAAAACAGGCAAGATATATGCCTGTTGGGTGCTCAAGGCCAGGAGGAAAGAGGGGAAGGAAGACTCTCACAGGTCAGTCTTGCCTGCTGTACCATTTTTCCCATGGCTGCCCTGACTCTGCTTTCTGTGGGACTCCCATCATAGCTGTAGGGCCATGACACATGAATTTGCTTCTTAACAGAGGAAAGCAAAATGCAGATATATCACCAAGTTACAATATCACAGAACGCTTGAGGTAGATGAACATAAAGACATGGCCCTCCCAGCCCCCATCTAGATGGAGAAACTGACAGCTCAGGGAGGTTAAGCAGTCTGCCCAATGTCCCACAGTGTGTTAGTTCCAAAGCTAAAACTAGAAGCCATGTCTCTTTCAATCTTTTACTCCCAAGAAATGGCTTCACCTACCCCACACTCTATCCTCTAAGAAAAGTATCTGACACCATTTCTGTATATCTGAACCCTGAGTTCTGCTGCCTAAGAAATCCGTCAGGATCCAAGTCTGTGCTCCACTGGTATGACTTCTGTTATCAGAGGATGACGTTGGCAGAACCCCTATGTCATGTGAAAAAAGCAGTTACGTGCAAAGACCCAGGTTTACTCGACTGACTTTAAGCATAAGGCCTGGGGAAGGTGCTAGCTGGTGGTAGACCATACTTCAAGATAGCATAACATCTCTTTTAGGGCAACTTGCTAAGTGTATTCCCCAAATCACACACACAGACACACAAATCATCAGAACTTATTAATGACAGGAGCCACGGTATGTTTTTGGACCTGCCGTAGATATCAAAGTTTTCCAAATGGTCTAATCAGCCCCATTAAATGCTAATTTTCATGGGCTTTGGAGTCAGATTCACCTAAGTTAGAATCCTATATTCCCCATTTCCTAGCTAGGTAAACTCCTTAAATCTAGCCAGCCCCCACAGAGCACCTTTGTGAAATGGGACAAACAGGGGCCTGGAGCTACAAGGCCTCGTGGAGCTCTTCTTTTACCCCTCATTAGCTGTATATTCTGGGACAAGTTTATTAACTTTTCCGAGCTTGTGTCTTCATCTGTAAAATACGGGTCACGACTCCTACCTCTCATACTCTCTAATTCTTAGGTGTGTGGTGAGAATTAAATGAGACAATGTTTGTAAAATGCCTGGTGCAATGAGAGGCACGAAGGGATGCTCAGTGAAGGTTAGTTCCCTTGTCTCTTCCTTCCTGATTCTCAGTCCCCTTCCCTGTAATCGCAAATAATCTAATTTACCCTGAGACGTTTGGTGTCATTTCACAACGAAGTGAAGCCGTAGAGCACCGGGCACTCACACAGCAGATGCTGACGGTAAATCAGCTGCAGGCTGCCCGGCTGCCAAGTCACAGAGTGCCGAGCAAGAGGGCCTGCAGCTCCCCTGCCCACAGTCCGGAGTCGGGGCCCAGCTCTCGGCCCTACGGGGAAGGAGGAGCGTTGAGGACAGTGGGATGGTGGCACATATAGATGCCAAGTGGCTCGTGTGTGAGGAGAAGGGGGCGCAGAGGCCAGACAGGACCTCGTAACAGAGAAAATCTCCAGTAAAGACTATTAGATCTAATGTCACAGAGGTGCTACCTCAATGGGCTGGTCCCACCAGCACGAGGAAGATGAATGCCACCGGGAACTGCTTTGTAAACACACGAACACAGTTGTAAGGACAACTGGATGTAACTTCAGCCACCTGCACGTCTGGAGTTCTAATAAGTAGCCCAGAAGGTGCCCCCGTCTAGGACACCCACCACAACTACGTTCTTCTCTGAGTAGAGACGATGAGTTCCTGGGAAGGGACCAGAAGCCACTGCCACAAAGCAAAGCTAAGGCTTCTATGTCTGAACTCACATAATTTTTGGCTGCTTAAAGTTTTTAAAAAGTAGGATCTAAGTAAACAATTCTTTAGCTTAAAAATGTAAGGAAGTCTGTGAAAACATCATTTATAGAAGCTGTTAATTTCAGATTACACTTTGGAAGCCTTGCTTTTTCAATCTGAAATACTCTCCATATGAATAAACTCCATTGCCTTTTGAAATTATAACGATTAGGAAAACATACAGTGATAATATTTCTCATGACTTACTCTGAGCTGCTCTTTTACAAAATTAAGTTTGAAAAGATATTTCATCAGCTCATATCCCTAATATGTACTCACATATGGACATAAGCATACACACCAGTTAAATGTGAATGTCAGATAAATAACAAAAATTATTATAAGTATGGTTTGTGAAATATGCTCAATTGCATGGGATACAATTATGCTAAAAGAAATTACTTTTTTTCTTGAAATTTAAATTTAGCTGGGTGGTCTGTATTGTATTTGCTAAATCTAGCAACCATAACACACCTAGACACACACACACACACACACACACCCCCAGAGGGTAAAAAAAACAATCTTTTAACCCACTACGCCTACTATAAAACAAGGTTTTGAAAAGCCACCCACCATGAAGTTCTAACTGAATCTTCGGGTCTGGATGTTCTGCACAGCCCTCCATTGATAAGATACCAGCATAATCACCAAACTCTCTGATACTCATAACACGTGACTCCAAACTAACTGGTGATTTTCTGCCTTCTGTTTCTTCTTATCCTCACTTGCCTCTCCCATCTGCAGCCTCCTCCTGAACGTTCGGCCGTCTGTTGCTCAGCAATGCCCTGCTGTCTACCTGTGCATTTGTAGCCTGCTGGATTCACATTCTAATCCTCAGTATCCCCAAAGTATTCCTTTCTCCCCACTGCCTTCACCGAGGCCACTATTGACATTTACTGAAGCTAATCATCCAGTATTACCACCTGTGCCCACTTGGACCCTTGTCAGCTTCAGATCCCAGCTTCCTCAGTGACTCAGTCCTGGTTTGTATTTGTTCTTTCTTTTCCAAATCTCTACCATCAGTTTAGATTTACTTCAACCTCTACGTTTAACGGCACTTTTGAAACTTGTCTTGGAGTCCTCTGATTTTAATTCCACTCACAACTACCCTACTAAATCGTGACATCCACCTTCAGCATGTGGGACACTCCACTTCATGGAGAATCTTGACATCAGCCCCTCTGACCATAGTCTTTTTACCTCCATCAGTCTCTGGAACTCACTCTCACTCTTCTGCACTTTTTATTTATTCCTTCCAGCTTCCCTGTGTCCCAGTCCATGTTCACTGTTGAGTCATACAACCTTCTGGCACAACCCTGTGACTCATACCTGCCAATGTCAAACCTAAGATAAGCCCAATTTGTCTGTGCATTTTCATTTATACCCAATCTCTTTCATGAAATGGGATGAGGTGGTTCACAAAGAAAGAAAACATCCCCCTTCTCCAAGTCAGAGTTTCTCTGGGTCTTCAAGCAAGGAAGGTCTTGCCATGCCTCCCTTCTGCTTTGCCAGAGAAGAGGTCCAACCTCTTCCTCAGGCCAACCTCTCTCCACCTGTAAACTTCATACATAACTCTCCCCATCCACAACGTTGCTAAATAATTTATCTCTTTTATTTCCATCAAGTTCTTCCACTTTCCTGGCTCCTCTATTTCTGCTTGCAACCATGAGAAATTCTCCCCTCAATCCATCCGACTCTTTCAATCTCTGGAATTTTGTTAAACCTCATAATGGAATCTTTATGCACAATGGAAATAGAAGATAACTACTCAGATATGATAAACACTAGTTATCAGAACTCAGCATACGAAATAGTTAAAAACTGAGATAATTTCCACTAAAAATCAGAACTAGGTAAGAGACACCTGCTAATACCACTATAATTCCACATCATTCAGGAGGCTGTAACAAATGCAATGAGAAAATAAATAGAAATAACCAATGTTAGGGAAGAGGATGGTAAATTACCTATACATACCTACGAAATGATTATATGCCCAGATTACTTAGAAGACTGCATAGGGCTGGCCCCGTGGCTTAGCGGTTCAGTGCGCGCGCGCGCTCCGCTACTGGTAGCCCAGGTTCGGATCCTGGGTGCGCACCAACACACCACTTGTCCGGCCGTGCTGAGGCGGCGTCCCACATACAGCAACTAGAAGGATGTGCAACTATGACATACTATCTGCTGGGGCTTTTGGGGAAAAAAAGGAGGAGGATCAGCAATAGACGTTAGCTCAGGGCCGGTCTTCCTCAGCAAAGAGAGTAGGATTGGCATGGATGTTAGCTCAGGGCTGATTTTCCTCACACACACACAAAAAAGAAGACTGCATAAAAATTTAGTGAAATGCCAGATATAGATAAAAAAAAATCATAAGAACAGGCTTTCTTTACATTAGTAACCAGTTAAAGATCTAAATTGAAAGATAAATATCAAGTAATAATAGCAACACAAGCAAAAAAAAAATCTAGGAATACATTATATAAGAAAGGCACCCAGAACTTGGATAAAGAAAATTATGTAACAACAATACCTGAACACCTGGTGCCATAGACTGAATGTTTCTGCTCCCCCAAAATTCATACACTAAAACCTAACCCCCAGTGTGATGGTATTAGGAGGTGGGGCCTTTGGGAGGAGATTAGGTTATGAGGGCACAGCCCTATAAAAGAGGCCCTAGACAGTCCCTTCTACTGGATGAAGTTACAGGAGGAAGATGGCCAACTACAAACCAGGAAGTGGGTCCTCACCAGTCGTAGAACTGTTGGCGTCTTGATCTTGGATTCCCATCCTCCAGAACTGTGAAAAATAAATTTCGGTTATTTGTAAGCCACCCAGTCTATGGTATTTTGTTATAGCAGCCTGAAAGGACTAAGACACTTGGGAAAATATATCTTATCTCTGAATTAAATGATGTAATACACAAAATGCAATTCCTCTCAAATTAATATGTAAATTTGATGCAACTTCAGAAGTCATTTACTGCAATTAAAATATGATTTATCTTAGAATTGGATAAAATTAATTTAATATTCTTATGAAAAGTAAATCACTGAGAAGAGCCAAAAATATCTTGAAAAAGAGGAAAAATGAAAAGAAAACATTCTTTAACATGTATTATGTATTGTCAAGCAAACACAATTCCAAACAATATACAAATTTATTGGTGGAACAAAGAGTCCAAAAATAGACCCAAGTACACATATAAACTTAACACTTGCCAAATTTAAGCACAGAGCATTTTGGGATAACTCATTTTTGAGATGAGATGAACAGCACAAAGATAATAATAATAATCAGAAGTGTGTTAATCAGGGTTCCCCCAAAAGGAAAGCTGAGACCAGAATGTGGCCGCAGATAAGAACTGTTATTTGGGAGTTGGTCCCTGGGAGAAATGAGGGAGAGGGAATTCGTAATTGAGCAAAAACGGACTCGTTCTGCTCGCTGCAATCCAGTGTCAATCAATTGCAAATGAGTCGGTGGTTGAGAAAGAAAAGATTATACCATTAGCTAGCACAATTGGAATATGGTGGACTAGCATCCTAAAAAACCATCTTAAAGTCCTACAGAATCTTGGGGCAGTTATATAGGGGAAATGGGCAGGGAAGGAGGGGGTTTGGGGATGTTGATCAGCTGGTGAGACGAGCTTCGAGGAGCCACATTATCTCTTTCTTCTGTCATTTGTGATGGGTACCAACACAGAGTTTTTCTTTCTGGAGGTCATCATGTTCCTGGGGAACTCAGAGAACCAAGTTATCATCTTATCACAGCTGGGAGATATACGTAAGCAAGAGTCATAGAGCTAGCAGATCATGTATTTTGCAAAAGTGAGAGGTACTTAATCATCTAGGCTACATGCAGGCCAGAGGGCATTCTCAGAGACTAGTGAGTCAGGGTCACATTTACAGTATTGCCTCCTTTCTCTAAGATGGCTTCCTTCGTGCTAACTTAAGATCTAGCTGTTACAAATTGAGGCAGGAAAGGAGGAAAATCCAACCTAAAGGAGCATCTCTGAGGTTGCTGCTTTGGGCAACAGGCTCCCTTCCTCTGGCACTGCCTGAGAAATGCGCAGAAGGCCTCCTAGAATTACCCCCGGAAGGATGGGAGGAAGATGGGGCATTTACCCACCCCTTCCTACTCCTCCTCCGTTGAGGATTGCCTCCAGGCACTAAAACTCCCTGCACACGTGGGCTACACTTGAGTGTAGGAAGGCCATAAGCAGAGAGCCCGTGCCTAGAGGTAGGACACGGCCAGCTGAGCGAGCCTGCGGTCGCCTGGAACTGTGTAGTGCAGCTGCGGCTACAATCAGAGGTCGGCAGTGGGGATGCCGATGTGGGAAACCAGAGGTTCGTGGTGTGCTGGGAAACACTGGGCACAGCAGTTCAACTGGACTGGAGGTGCAGCCTGGAGACATGGTGGGTGAGGGCTTGTGGGAGGCAGGTTTCAATAGTGATAATGCTGTTTCTTCATTGTCACCTATTATGGGATAGCTTGATTTTAGGCAGTGATTATCACTAGGTCTGTGGAAGAACACTGACAGCCATTGTAAGGCTGTGATACATACAGTTGATCTCTACAATGGATATTCTTCTGACTCCCAGAGCTAACTTTGCAAGGCGATTCCAGTGTTCTAATTTTTTTACTTGTTGCTGATAGGAGAAATTGGGTAAAATATCTTCCAGATTCATGAAAAATCATTGATGTTCAGCATTACATTCTTGACTTTCAGCTAAAACATAAGCATTCCTTAAGCATCTTAGCACAAGTGAATCATTGTGACAGCCTCAGGTAATGACGTGACTGGTGAGCCTGCTCTTTGTTCCACAGCCAAACGTGTGTCCGATTAGAAAAATCTCAGGATGATTTAAATGCAACCCGAGGAAAAGAGAAAACCACTTCCCATGAGCTTCTCAAAGATCACTAATGGCAATCTCGCTGGAGAAAAGATATATTTTATGAAAACAAAGTTGGCAAAAGAAGCAAGGTCTAGTGAACACCAGAAAATACTAGCATATTAATAGTCTCTAGAAAAGAGTTGCCATTCCTATGGTGGTTAATATACTAATCACAATCTAGTTTATCCTCAATCGTGACTGACCCTCTACATCGATTCTATTTCCCAGTCTCTGCTGCTAATTTCTTCACCTGAAATGTTCTCCTTACTTGTCTCTATCTATTTAAAACTCCCTTTGGGGGCTGGCCCGGTGGTGCAAGCAGTTAAGCGCTCCAGCTCCGCTCCGGCAGCCCGAGGTTCACCGGTTCGGATCCCAGGCACGCGCCGACGAGCTCCTTGTCAGGCCATGCTGTGGCGGCGTCCCACATAAAGTGTAGAGGAAGATGGGCACGGATGTTAGCTCAGGGCCAATCTTCCTCAGAGAAAAAGAGGAGGATTGGCATCAGATGTTAGCTCAGGGCTGATCTTCCTCACAAAAAAATTGAAAAAAAAAAAAACCTCCCTTTGACTTTATTTCTTTGCTGAATGCTACTGATTAATAAAAAAATTGTCCTCTTCTGCGACCAGATTGATTTATATTAATCAGCTGGCTCCTGTGCCAAATGCAGGAACTTTTACATGCATACGTTTCTGTAATTGTATATCACATCTATTACCATTCTGAGGAAACTTCCTTTAATGATTGTGCTGCGTGATTTCTTCTTGAGATTCCATAAAATCAACTTTATGCCTCTGTTTCATGTTGGCCTTCCTGTTTGCACTGCTTTATACACTACTTGACTTCTAACATAAGTTATCTTAAATATAACTGGAAATATAACTTTCCTTTAGACTAGTCACACAGTATTGTACTTTAATTTCATCAAAGTTGAATCTTGTTCACTGAAGTTTCTGAAATGTTGGATTAATAATACAAATAAATCTAGGCTACTTCTCAAATATTCAAAAATCAGTTTTTATAGCAATGGGACACATCGATTAAAAATAAAGTCTTTTCTCACACAAGATATCTAAAGTTGCTTAGAAAATAAGCTACCCATATACTATGCTAGAATAGTAAGAGAACATTCACAATAGTTGTGATTCATACAACACAGAATCAGAGTTAAATTTCTAAAAGAGAGCTGTAAGATAGAAAAATAAACTAAAACTGTCTTCTGACATAGAAAAATACTATATCCTGTGCATACACTACAAACACTTATTTTTTCACTAATGGTACCAGCTAACCAGAATGTTCTCCAAAATTTAAAACTCAATGAGACATTATACTGTAGTTTGATATAAAATGTATCGATGTGTCCAAGCAAACAATGTTTTCCTTAAATAGGACGGGGTTGGGTTCTAGGCCGTTCTTAGGGCATCTTCAATGTGGTGTCTGTCGGAGGTGTGGTGAATGCCATGGTTTGCAGCCAGATCCCCCTTCAGGGCCAGGCACTCATTCTTCCGGATGCCCGGGCTGTTGAGCTCCTCTCTGGACACCGCCCTTTGTAGAAAGAAGCTGTCTCACCCAAGGTGACACCTGTTCCCTGGGCAGAGCCCACACCCAGCTTGGTCAAGACGGGTGGACAAAGTGTCAACCTCCTTGCCTTGACTCAGGACAGCTCTGAAGGGGCATCTCAACTCCAGAGGATCTGCTGAGGCCTCTGTTACAACTGAATCATAGTTCAACTCCTCCCTCTGTCCAATCTTGAGTCCCTCCACCCTCAGCAGTGTTTCTCTCAAGAGACTCACCAATTAACTGCCCACACATGAATTTCTGCCTCAGAGGCTGTTTCCTGGGGAAGCTGAAGGCCACAAAAATTTCTTTAACATTATTCAAGTAATATTACTCAACACGTTAGTCTTTTTTGTGCTTCATACTAGAAACTAACATTCTGATATATGTTACATACCAAATCTAGTCACGGAAGAAGGAAAAGAAAATTGAACCACAGGAAAATTTAATTCACTGAACTTATCAACTTTCTTGGTAATGTTCATTTTAGCCATAAAAAGTAAAAATTAATCAACACAAGCATAATTAATCACCACAAGTATATTAGACTGATTATAAAACTATGTCTAAGATTTTTTGTTAATGGAAATTTAAATTATTTGGTTCAATTAGTGGTTCATTTTACTCAAAACTTTCAAGCTGTTTATATGCAAAGACATGTCAAAATACTTAAGCCATAAGCATTATAGAGGTGAGAACTTAAATTTTTATAATCATATTTCCTGTGAAGAGCAGACTTCAATTTACCAGGAAAAAAAGCTAGTTTTTTTTTCTACAATATAATTTTCTTGGTAAGTATTGACTGTAGTTTCTGGCTGTTGAAGTCTTTCATCTATTGGTAACACATTGACTTTGCCAGGAAGACTATTCTCACAGAGAGTATCCTTACAGCGATGTTTTGTTTGTTTTTAGTATAACATAACAACAGATGGCTACCAGAGAGTGTCTACAGACCCCTCACATCCATTGCCACCTCCTTCAGATTTGGAAGGCTAAACACTACATTTCTGAAGCTCTTTGGCAACTGAGGGCCTGATTTTGCGTCCTGGACGTGATTTAGTGTCTACCAATGAGAAGCTGCAGTGAGATTTGGAAGGCGGAAGGGCGGGACGGGCCAGCTTTCTGCGGCCCTGCTGGCTGACCAGGAGCTCTGATAGACCTGGAGTGTGCAGTGGCCAGACTCCAGGTTCCCCTGACTGTCGCCAGATTTCTGGGTGTGGGTGGGTGGCAGCGGTCTCCTGACCCGTAGACCGCAGCTGCACTGGTGTGACCTTGAATGCAAATGTCCAGTTGCAACCTCACTTCTTCTCCTCTAGCTTTTCCACTGATTTTATAAACACCTAATTCCCTGAACTAAACCCCACCATGTACTTGATCTGCCTACACTTTACCAAAGCCTGACTGATACACGTTCCCACCTAAAAAAATTCAGTCTGGTTTTATTTACACTGTGATTACTTCGATTAGCATAAATGAATAAATAAGTGCATATGTAACAATTTACTCTCCTTCTTTATTACGTAGGAAGATATTTCCTCTACAGCAAATCATTTTTTGGGTGAAGTTTCAATATTTTTTTCTGAAAAAAGTCCTGCTGAGGTGAGTGAGAGCTATGGATCTAGAAGAAAGACTAGCCTCTCCGTGTCTTTCTGGCAAATGCAACTAATCGCGAAATATCCAGTCCTGTTACCTAAAAACCCTGTGATCCTACACCTGTGACTCCACCCCCAAGACAGCCCCATCCAGTGGAGGAGGCCTCTGTGACTCAGATGGAAGCTGGCACGGAGGGGTCACACCTGGACCTTCCACGCGGAAGTCCCTCCTCACTCAGAGAACGTGGAGTCTCTCCAGGGCTCTGCAGTGAGAGACAAGCCCAGTGGGTTCTAGCAAACCTGGCCCCTCAAGCCTCCAGAGGTGGAGGGAAGGAGGTGGCCGGACACTGGAGAGCCCTACGATTTTGAGATGAAGAGGACAGGCGAGGAGAAGGCACGACTGCCGCCGCAGACCAGCACTCTTCATCTCAAAATCGTAGGGCTGGACAGAGCGTAGGACAGTCCAGCAGACCCTCCGCTGAGCCAACAGCTCCTCACCTGTGGAATAACCGGTATCTAACGCTCTAATGCGAGGCTGGAAAGAGCGATAATTAAGTCGATGATGTTTTTGAAAGATTTATTTAAAATAAATTAGAGCAGATTCTCAATCATTCCTACAACACTCACATTGTCCTAGGAGCATTTTCCTAAAGTTGAGTGAGAGAGAAAAACTGAAGTCTGTTTTATCAGTGACGCGGCCCAGCCCATGATAGCGTATTATATAGTGGGTGTCAAATATCACTTGTGTGTTAGTAGGAAAAAGGTTTAAAATTGCTGGTATAGAGCTTAAAAGAAAGATATTGGAGTCAGAGGACCTGGGTTTGAATCCCCCCACCTCCATCATTTACAGGCTGTGTGTCCTCAGGAAAGTTACTTAAGCTTTCTGAGCCCTGGTTTCATCATTTGTAACATGAAGAGAATATTTAGGTGGAATGTAGGCTCCAAGAGGTCAAGACTTATTTCTAATTTGTTCTCAGCTATATCCCCATAATTAAGCATTTAACCCAGCCTAGAGTAAGTTCTCTCTAAATATTTATTGAGAATGAACACATATCCACCTCGTATTAATCTGGTATGGAACATTTAACTGATAACTATTACTAATATAATACGAGAAGCACCTAGCCTTGAGTCCTCCTTCCTTCTTTAATCCTGGATGATCCTTTAAGCCTGAATAGGTTCTGATGAATTCTTGTCACCCTATGGTGCCGTGATTGCCTCAGCCCAGCCCCAGCCATCTCCATCCTCAGCTTGACCCACCTGATATAAATCAGTACAGCTCCTCCTCCCGGGTGATCTGAACCTGCCCCTTCCTAGACTGGTGGTCATTTGACCAGGCTAATGTCTCTGGGCTCAGACCATTCCCAGCGGATGGGGTGGGCAAGGACCTCCCCTGCTTGCCGTTGACCAGAGCCTGCACCGAGGTTTGGGGCAGCACAGGTGGTAGTAGCAGGGTGGACGCTGCTCCCTCAACTTTGTAAAGGCAAACGGGACTACACAGTAAAGAGCTCTGGGGCTGAGTCTCTACCGCAGAGTCCCAGGCCTGGATGCCTCTGGCCTCGCCTCCTCAGCCTGGGGCTGACTTTAGGGAGCAAAAGAGGAGATGCTGTCAGGGGTTGCCTTTTAAGAATCCCAGGGAAGCTTCCAGGCTCCAGGTCCTCTTCCCAGGCAGGCGTGAGGAATTAGTCTCACCTGGAGATCCTGCAGCTACAGCAGGTGAGGTGTGCCGAGCCTGCTGGCCGTTCTTTTCCGAGAGTGTGTCTGCTCCAGCACGGAAACAACCAAGGCTGACGTCTGTCCTAACCTCAGCTGCTCTTCTGATTTCTCCTCGTCCCACTGGCGGACGCTTCTTGTTCCAAGTTTGACGTAACATTCCATCAGCCTTTTGGTCTGTCCAGGGAGGAGTAAGAATTGCTCGAGTATCATTGTTTTCTCACTTGGGCAGGAAAGCCCACGGGTTAGAGAGGGATTGCAGGGAGAGCTCCTTCTAAATGGCTGTCTATTGTTAAAGATCCTTGCCTCTCTTTGTCACTGAGAGGCTGTTTTATATCCCCAGGGGTCAGTGGGAATGTGGCTGAACTCTCCTTCTGGAAATACTCCCATCTTTAAATCTTGCTGCTGCAGGTGGGTGTAATTCTGGAAATTTTATAACTGCTCTTTATCAGGAAGTCAGAGAGTAAGAGCAGAGTTGGAAAGAGATGACGATACAATAAAGGAACTGCAAAAAGTTCTCTCCAACTTGTATTTCAAAAGAACGTCCCCTGGCTCGTACTGTGTGTTTTCTGTGGTTAAAATAATAAAATGTAATATAGAATCAGAAGCACAGGGTTTTAAGCAGTTTCTTTCTCTAATCTCCTTATAGAATTGGCTAAATCAATTTAGAATATTTTTGCTTCAAGTTTCCAAAACTCCTTTGTCATCTTTCTCTCATTTGCCTTGTTCTATTATTATTTCATATTGCACTTTAATTGTTGATAAAGCCCATTATTCATGGCTTCGTGTTTTATTTGGTAGAACACCAGACTCACAGATGATTAGCATCGTTTATGAAGTAAACTTTCTAGAAGTTCAGGGGTCTTACATTGTGTGACTCAGAGTATCTAACACCAGTGTCTTTGATGTTCTCTCCGAGCAAATGGTGCAGTCACAACTGCCCCCTCGTCCAAAGATGAGAAAAGTAGCCAAAGCCAAGTTATTTTTGGAAGACTACAACAATTTTGTTAAATGAGCAAATTTAAAAGTATATATACACTTAGTTTTATTTTAATGATCATATTTTTATTAGCAATTAAAATAGGCAAAATAATCTTAAAGAGAAACATAACAAATACTTACATACACTGTCAACCCTGTGGTAATGCACTTTTTGACACACCTACAAACAAGTCTATGAACTACAATAATTCACTAAATTGTCACTTTAAAACAGCATTATAGCTGGCAGGGAAAGGGAGGGGAGGGCAGTGCCACTAGCCCAGAAAAAAGCATATTGAAGGTCATATAAGTAAAAAGCATAAAGCAGCTAGATTTTATTTGTTGCATTGTAGTTGGAGTGGTTTCTGAAAGGAATAAAATGTGCCACACTTCTGCTTTTGAGGAAGGCAATTCAAACATCTCATTCAATAAATAAAATAATAAGAACAAGTTTTACCTTCATGATATAGTTAAGAGAGTCAAAGAAGGGAGGGGAGAAATAGACACACAAGGAGACCACACACAGTCACGCAGGAAGAGATAAAGCACGGGGCTCCATGAAGGAAGAGACACGGGGCCACCGCCACAGAAACAGGAGCAGGGCAGCTTTTCAGAGACGCACCTTCATCTTGCGGTCTGTGAATTTTGGGTCCTTAAAACTCATGAAGCTAGTGCCCGCTTTCCGCAGAAGGAGCGAAGAGGCTTCTGACACGGAGCTGCTTGACTGTGAGCTGAAATTTAGTCAAGAACCAGCTGGGATCCATGGGCCAGCCCTCTCAATTTCTAATTTTCTTGGCCAGATTAATAAAATCTACCTACTTGCACCAATTTTCCTTAGAAAGGATGCTAACTTATTCTGCTAATTCTCTCACTTCTAAAAGGTCAAAAGGAAAGCTCAAGTTAATACTTTTATTTGATGCCTCCCCACAAAAATCCAAAACAAAATCAATATTATTTACTTTAAGAACTGGTGTGTGTTTTAAGGAGGAAATGAAGAAGGATGTCTACCAGTTTTACGTATATCTTTCCTTAGAGGACCTCACTGGGAATCTAAGCCCTGAGAGAAACGTCTTAGGGAGGAACAGAAGAGCGCTGAAAGAGCAAGCCAACAGCAGCAGCAGCCCCATGTGACCTTGGACCTGGAAGCTAGAGGGCAGCAAGAGGCCCAAAGGGACGACCGCGGGAATCAGCCAACAGGGGTGGCGGTTGCTGCTGCTTACAGTGCTCACCTCCGTGCCAGGTCTGAGAATAACACCCTAGAACCTCACTTAAAAGATATATTTAAAGATAAACCTGTGCTAAGTTATACCATTCAGAGATTTTTTTTAAACAGCTTTATGGAGGTACCGTTGACCTACATCCACTGCACGTATTTCAAGTATAGAATTTGAACCACCCCTGCAAGATAATGAACGTATTCATCACTCTGAAAAGTTTCTCCTCACCGCTGGATAATCCCTCCCTCCAAGACCTGCCCACCACCTTTCTCCAGGCAAACTCTGATCTGCTTTCTGTCAAAATACATTAGTTTACATTTTTTGGAACTTTATAAAAATAGAATCACACAGGATGTACTCTGTTTTTTTCTGACTTCTTTCACACAGCATAATTATTTTGAGATTCATTCATGTCATAGCATGTATCAATATTTAATCCATTTTTATTACTGGGCAACATTACATTGGATGGATGTACCATAATTAGTTTACACATTCACCTACTGATGGAAATTGGAATTATTTTCACATTTTGACTGTGATAAATAAAGGTCCTATGAGCATTTGTGTGCAAGTCTTTATATAGAAGTGTGCTTTCATTTCTCTTAGGTAGGTATCTGGCAGAAGGGCTAGGTCAAGTGAGAGACATGTGTTTAACGTTTTTAAGAAACTGCCTATTTGTTTTCCAAGGTGGCTGTACCATTTTACTTCCCCACCAGTAGTGTAAAAAAGTCCCAGTTCCTCGTCAACACTTGGTATGGTCAGCTTTTTAAATTTTAGCTATTTTAATAGAGTTACAGTGCAGTGTTATCTCATTGTAGGATTTTTTCGGGGGGGGAGGAGGGACCAAATTACTTTATTTGACAGAATAATACAAATGAAAGAACTTCAGTGGATATTTTGGCACAACTTACAGGAAAGGTCAAGGTAAACCCAGACACATGCTCTGCCTTGGTGACTGAAGAAGTCACCCCCACGGCTATGGGGAAGCCAACCTAAGGCTTAGCTATCAGCACCACTGTCTTCCAGGGTGTGCTTGTCAAAGATAGGCTCTGCAATGCCAAGTTCTGGGGCCTCTGTCTTATGCAAGTTGGTTACACTGGTCACCCAATACCTTAGTGGGTTTCACCCACTCATGAGTCTCAGTGAAGTCGCACAAGTCAAGCAGACTCACACAAGAGAGTCTGTTTTTGTCAGTGGCCAGTTTGTGCAATTCCAATAGTGACTGACTTACAATGTGTTTTCAAGTGTAACGTACAGTCCATTGCGTTCAGCCCACTCGCCCGGTGGTCGTGGTCTGGTTTCTTGACATCCTGAAGGAATGTTTGGCCACCTTCTTGGTTCTGCAGCTTCTTCAGTTTCCAGCATGCTCCCTCTCCTCATGACATTGGTGAAGAAAATATTTGGCAAAATTCTTCAAAGCCACATCAAGGTCAAAGTGGTAAGACGTAGACAGGTAGATGTAGGAGAGGTAGACCTCCAGGTTGATCTGGAGGTTGATGGCGACCTCTGAGTCCTGGTGGTAATGTCAGTGCACCTGAGATGGGAGGCTGGTCTTCATGGCAGGCCGCGGAGGCCTGGGAATCATCTGTGAGGAGGTGTCGGAGGGCTGGCTCTGGGCAGCTGGCCAGCTGCGGTGGGGTTTGAGATGGGGGGAGAGTAGGGTTCCATGGAAATACTGTTGAAGCAGGAAGCCCCAGTGACTCTCTACAAAGAACTCTGCCCTATTGCAATGCAGTTTTAATTTGCATTTCCCTAATAATATTGACTATTTTTTCTTGTGCTTATTTGCTATTCTTATATCTTCTTAGGTGAAATGTCTGTTCAAAATTTTTGTCATTTTTTAAAAATGGATTCTTTGTTTTCATGTTATTGAGTTATGACAGTTCTTTATATGTTCTAGATAGTAGTCTTTTATCAGATGTAATACTTGGCAAAGATTTTCTCCCAGTCTTTTTGTCTGGGAGTGTATTTGTCCGGTTTGTCTTTTCATTCTTTAACAGTGGTTTTCAAAGAGCAATAATGTTTATGAAGTCCAATTTATTAATTTGTTCTTTTATGGGGTGCTTTGGTTTTGCATCTAAGAAATCATTGCTGAACTCAAGATCATAAAGGTTTTCTCCTATGTTTTCTTCTAGAAATTGTATAGTTTTAGGTGTTGCATTTAGTTTTATAACCTATTTTGAGTTAATTTTTGCATATAGTGTGAAGTATGGATCAAAGTTTTATTTATTTATTCATTTTTTTACATATGGACATCCTGTTTAAGTACGTTTTATTGAAAAAACTATTCTCTCACCATTGAATTACCTTTGCACCTTTGTTGAAAGTCAGCTGTCCATTACGTGTAGGTAATTTTCTAAACAATTTTGTTCCATTGTTCCGTTTCTCTATCTCAGTACCAGCATCACGTTGTCTTCATTTCTATAGCTTTATATGTCTTAAAATCGTTTAGTTTAGTCCTCTAATCTTATTTTTTTGTTTTCAAAGTTGTTTTAACTATTCTAGTAGACTCAGAGATCTTAAAACCTACAAAGTCAAAAACTAACATTTCCCGCCTAAATCGTGATGCTAGCGCCTTTAATCAGAAATCAAATTTAGAAAGAACTAGAAGCATACAAATTGATGTTATCCATATATCAATGTCTTAATATTCTGTGTCCACAAACAGTGTTGTCAGAAGAACTCTCTCAAGGAGAACACTCTCCAAGCAGGAAGAACCACCTTGGTTAAGAGGGAGTGAAAGCTTGAGATGGAGAATAAGAAAATAAGAGGACATTTTAATTTCTTTACCTTTATTCATATTCCACGCCCAAACATACTAAATTCAGAGCCCTGGAATAACTTGGAGATGTTATCTTTAAAGCACTAATAGTACAATTTAAAAAGTCATGAAAGTTTAGAAAGAAACCAGAACACCAGAGATTAGCCCAAACTGTGTTACCGTGCAGATAGAGAAAGACACCAGAGGCTAGAACAATTAGTGGATTGCTGGAAATATTCTAGGCTGTAACATTAAATAATTCTTTATATTTTAAAAATGTTATTTATCTTTTGTATACTTCTCAGAAGGAACTTTCTGCTTGTGTTGTGTTGGAGTAATAATAATCCAAAAGGGACTCAGCAAGTCTTCTGCTGTATATCCCTATGTGGCTACATCACACCAGTTTATGGGAGACCATGCCACTCTGAACATCAGACTCGTGAATTCACACATAGTAACAAAGCGGAGAAGACTTTGTTAAACAAGACAGAGACTTGGAAGACGTGAGAAGAGCAAGCGTATTTGCTTTGCCACATAAAACTTTGAGATGCATTATAAAAGACACCACGAACAAGCTCAAAGAAAAACAGTAGATGGAAAACAAAGAAAGAGAGAGGGAGAGGGAGGGCAGGAAGGAGGAAGGAAAGAAGGGAAGAAAGAAAAAAAGAAAGAGGTAGATATGGAGGGAGGGAAGGAGGGGGGAAGGAAGGAAAGAAAGAAACTATAACAAATATAAAAGAAAAAGAAAAAGCATCTGCAAGTTGAATTAAAAAATAAAATTAGCTAATAGGAAAAATAGGCAAAGAGTATAAATAGATAAGACACCTTCAAAGAAGTGCAAATGACCAAAAAAAAAAAAAAGAAAGAAAGAAAGAATAAACCCTCAAATTTACTACTAGTGAGGGGAATGCAACTTAACGTGTTAGAATGACAAAAATTAAAAAGATTGGTAATACCCAGTGCAACTATAAACAGGAAGAAGTTAGTACTCTTGTGCATTGGTTTAGTAAGAAATTCAAGAGAAGAGTTTGCAAATATTATTAAAATACAAACTGAATATTACCTTTGACCCAATAATCCCACATTTGGGAATTTTCCTATAGGAAAAAAAAAAGATTTTTGTACAAGAATGTTTGTAGAAGCATTGTTTATAGGGGAAAAGTATTGGAAATAATTTGAATATTCATCAATTTCTAATTGAATAAATTATAGAAAATCAATAAGATGAAATATTTGCACTATTAAAAAATGAGTTAGAAGGAAAACCTAGAGAGCTCTCCATAATGTATTAAGTAGAAAAAGGCAAATTACAGATGAATGAGTAAATACGATCTCATTTTAAAACTTGTTTATATATGTTTGTGTGAGCAATGATACATTAGCTATCTGCTGGAAATTTCTCATCTCACAAAACTCTCCCCAAAACTCTGCGTATGCTAGCTCACACTCTCGCCATTGTATCCTGTTTTCTAGATTCTTCCCAGTTCTCCACAAAGGGAGACTTTCCCTTGACTTTCCAATGTAAACTAATCTACACCCTCCTGGCTTCTTCTAGTTCTCTCCTTCACTCAGCACTACAAGGCTCAGGAGCCAAGCCGGATGACACAGGCTGAAAATACATTTATATGTATATAATTATACATTAATAATTTTTCCCTGTCACAAAGGGAAATTCCAAGAATGGCAGTGGGAAGCTTCTAAGATGAGCCAGCTGTTCTTGGGTGGCCATTTTCATTTACGTGACATGCTTACATAAATTAAGTGTGCATGGGTTGGGAACTGTCTTGCGAAGAATTTCCTTACAAGTAAAGCAGGACAAATTTTCAGGTCATGAGCTTCCCAACACTAAGAGCTCAAAAATAGACTGGAGGGCCTTTGTCAGGGGTGTTCAGGAGTGAATTTTTCACACTGGATGAGAGGCAAACGTTAGTGACCTCAAAAGTCCCATCCAACTCTAAAATTGATGGGTTTTGGACAATTTGTCACGGCCTAAAGAACTACAGTAGGTGAGTAGTTTTCAAACTGTATTCCACAGGGTTCCAGCATCCCCAAGTAGAGAAAGAGAGAGCCTTGTTTTGGGGCTTGCCTTAGCCGCTGCCCTAGCAGTGTGCCACCAGGGACCAGGTGAGCAAAACGCATTAGGAGATTCTTACTGGTTCAGAAATGAAAGTCATTCTTCCTCCACTGCTTTACACCTTCGCTTATATAAACACATGCTAGTTTTTTGGTAATTCAAGCAGCATTTCACACTTGACTCGCCCACTCTTCTGTGGGAATTTTTCCTTTGCTCGCATGGATGGCCACATGAACTATTTCAGAATTCTGCAAGATGTTGCAATAAAAATGACTTTGGCCCACATGTTTGACTGTAGAGCTGATATCTACCCCAGATCAAATAGTTTTTACTCTATAAATAAAGGATTTGACCTGTTCGTTTTAGCCAGCTTGTCTAAACACAGCAGTTCAGCTGAGAAGTCATCCAGATTTCAAGTGTCCGGGCCTTACATATATCACACACATGCCCACGTTTGCACACATATGCAGACTCGTATACACACGCACGCTGGCATTCTTCCCCCTTCAACCAGTTTCAGAACATCTGCCCTACTTCTCCAGAGGACCCACCCGGCAAGTCATCAGCACAGGGGAGAAGAATGATCCTAGGATTTTTTCCAGAGTACCTCTGGCTCAGTAGGCACTAGAATGAAAAACAGAGCAAATACCAATCTTAAAGGGCATTGGCTGTTTAGTTTCCAGCCAAGAAAGCAAAGAAGATGGAACAGGGGGAGTGCTGTGGTCTGCGATTACTGGAGTGGCGGGCTTCCAGAGACACAGAGCCTTGACTTTGTTTTATCAGGATTCTTCCTAAGTTGCTATTAAGAAGTATTTTCAACAATCTCGTTTTTATTAGCCGTTTGTGCCCATTATAGTTTTCTAGTTGCTAGTTTGTTATGGCTTTAACATAAATAAGGTTCTAAAAATGTCTCACATGAGGAGTTGCAGGGCTGGGTATGCCATTTAGACCATATAAAAAGCCTATGTAAAGGACTTCCCTGGTAATGGGACTCTTTTATATTTAATAGAACTGTCATATAAACATATACTAGCATTTAAAATGTAGTTTCTGGGCTATAAAATAAACACCATTTCTAATATTGCTGTTGGCTTTCACATGCATAGAGCTTAGTTCATTAACTGCTTTTTACTTCATTTATATGAAAAGTGTTTTTAACCACCAGAGCAGCACATAAAGTGCATTATCGCTTGAAATGCAGCTGTTATCAAGGAAAGAATAGTGAAAGTCAGACATACCAAATGTTTGATGTAGACTCAAGCAAATTATAGTTAATTTTAACACCTTGTGAAATGCCACAAACTTGGTAAGCTTCCACTAAATTATTATTGATAATTATGATAGCAGTCTTCATAGATTGAAATACAAATGTGGACATACATCACAGAAAATATTATAGGTTTATTTAGAAATATATTTGCAATTCAATGTTCACCTGAAAGTTATGTGGTAGCAATACTTCATTTACTTTATAAGTTAAAATAAAGTGGTTCTGCATTGCCTATATTTATAAAAGTAAGTAAAAATTCACTAAGATGTTCCTCAATTTTCTCATCTGAAAACTGTTGATAATAGTAGTAACCTGACTCATAGTTTTCTTATAAATGAGTTAACACATATAAAGTTAACTCGTATAAAGTTAACAAGTTCTCAGAACATTGCCAAGTACATAATCAGCAATCAATAAATGTTAGCTATTACTAATATTTTTCTAGAGCTTCATTTAGAATCACCAAATGTGAATATTTTGTTGCACATGTTCGAAATTTTTTGCAAGAGCTGACAGAAATCATGAGTGTAAATTTTGTGATAGGTAGAAAGTGCTATGTTGTTTATCAATACATAGCATCAATCAATCTAGATCAATATATCTATTAAAAAATATTTCCTTGTATTTAATTTTCGTGAAAGTTGAGGAGTTTGAGACAAAGAACCATAAGATGTAATCATTGTCCTTAAGAAGTTATTTGAACATAAGTGAGAAGTTAATAATATTAATTAATAAAAATACTGAAATTAATTTTACAAAAAAAAAGAAAACAGTGGCATTACCAAACAGTTGGGAAATGATTGGCATTTGATACATGTGCTAGAACATTTGGCTATCCCTACACAATACAACACAGGAAAAGTAAGATCCTGGTAAATTAAAGACCTCAATATGAAAGTTAAAACTGCAAAACTTCTGGGAGAAAACCTAGGAGGATATCTTTATGACATCAGGATACAGAAGAATTTATTAAACCAGGCATAAAATCCACAAACAATAAAGGAAAAAATGTTGAAATTTATCTATTAAAATTTAAAAATTCTGTGTGACAAAGATAACATAAAAAAAATTAAGACAAGTCACAGACGAGAAGAAGATATTTGCAGACATATTAAAACCTCCTTTCCCCAAATAGTGTCTGGAGTTCTTCATGTGTTATAAACCAAAAGACAACCCAATAAAAAGTGGGCAAAGCATTCACAGAGAAGAAAACACATGGCCAGTAACTATATAAAAACATCCTCAACCCCGCTGCAATAAACGGATATGCAAATTAAAATAACAATCAGAGAGTGTGTGCTTCCAGCTATGGCTGAATAGCTTGCATGACAGTAAACCTTTTAACATACAACAACAACAAATAAAGCTGGAAGTTTAGAAAAAATCTGTTTTTAAGACCTCAGAGAGCAATCAAAATAGTTAGGACTTGAAGAGCCAAGATTCCAAAGAGAAAGGAAGAACAGAGAGTTATGCTCAACATTCACTGTTTCCTGCCCTCTTGAAATATTTGCTAAGAGGCTAAAAGCCAAACAAAAACAGGTAACTAAGAGATCAAGAAACTCTTCAGGATTTCCCACAGTTGTAAGGGCTGGGGAGACAAAACTGGAGTTTAAGGCTCATCATAGGAGAAGATCCTGGTAAAAGGCCCCAGACACTCATTTGAGGCCCCTGAAAGGCTATACTGTTGGACCAAGGAAATTGGAAATAGACTAGCACTCACTATTACTGAAAAATACCTGGAATTAGTTCAACTCTAGGTAGATTAAGATGATCTACTTCTATTCTAATTGTCTGTCTACCAGAAGCAAAAGCTAGTCCTCTCTGCAGGCAATTAGCATTATCATGAGCCTCAAATAATCTTTAACTTTTTCATATACAGTGACTGACATCCATTAAAAATGACCAGTCACACCAGAAAAATAATCAAATTACTTAAAATGAAGAGAAAAAAAAATTTGGGAAAGTAGAAACAGATCCATAGGAGATCCAAATGTTAGAGTTATCAGACACAGATTTTAAAATAATTGTGGTTAATATGTTCAAGAAAAATATAAGACAAGATAGAGACTTTCAGCAGAGAACTACAATCAAGAGGGAAAACAGATAAAAACTCTAGTTTGGAAAAATATAATAAACCAAATTAAGAACTCAATGGATTGGTTTAAAAGAAGACTGGACACTGCTAAAGAGAGAATCGTTAAACTGGAAGATAGGTTGGTAGGAAATAGCTTGAATGAAGCACAGTGAGAAAAAAAGAAAGTACAAAATATATTGTAACAAACATGTTGGACATGATGGAAATGTCTAGCATGTATAGAGGTCTACTATATGTAAAAGGAGAGAAGAGGTAAAGTGGAACAGAAAAACAACATTTGAAGAAATATGATTGAGAATTTTCATAAATTTCTATAAAATATCAAGCCACATACACAAGAAGTTTTATGAACCACCAAAGAGATAAATACAAAGAAAGTTCACACAGATACACATCACAGTAGAACTACTGACACACCAATGATTCAGAGATACAGATACAGATACAAAGAAAATATCAAATGCATCCAGAGAGAAAATATGTTGCCTTTGAAAAAGCAAGAAAAAGACTAGTAGCTAACTACTCAACACAAATGTTAGAAACTAGAAGAAACTGGCCTGACTTTTTCTTTTAATGTGAAAAGAAAATAACTGCCATCTAAAAGTCTACACACAGCAAAAATACCCATCAAAATTTAAGATAAAACAAACGTAATTTCAGATATATGAAATCTGAGAGTTGGTCACCTGCATACTCACACTAAAAAACATACTAAAAAAGTTATTAAGTTCTTTAGGTAGAAAAAAGTTAGCATGCATAGAAATCCAGGAAGGAATAAATAACACCAAAAAGGATAAAAATATGAATACATCTAAATGAACGCCTAATATATTGTCTCGTACATTGTGTGGTTTAAAATATTTGAAGAAGTAAAATACATAACAACAGAAGATGGAAAAAGACTATCTGCATTGTTGCAGAAGTGGTAAAGGAATAGTTTATATTAAAATGTAATAAATCAAGTATTCATGTTTTAATCCTTAGAGTAATCAGTAAAAGAATGGTAAAACAATGAATAAGAAAGTAATAGAGGGTAAGTACAAAATAATAAAAAATACTTCACTAATCTAAAGAAGAAAAGAGAGAACAGAAGAACAAATATAAAATAAATAGTAAGATGGTAGATTTAAACCCAAATACATTAGCTATTTAATTAAATGCAAATAGTCTAATTACTGTGATTAAAAGACATAGTTTGTCAAATTGGATTTTTTTGAAAGTTAGCTGTTTGTGACATGCAAGAGATACATCTTATATGTAAGGTTGTAGAAATGTTGAAAGCAAATTTTAAAAAGAAAAAAAGAATGGGAAAAGATACATATGCAAATATTAACCAAAAGAAAGTTGATATATTTGTATTAATATCAGAAAAAGTAGGCTTTACTGCAATAATCACTATTAACAATAAAATGGTACATTTCAAAACAATAAAATGTCCAATCTGCTAGGCATATATAACAATTCATACAGCCTCAAAATATATAAATCAATATTTGACAGAATCTAGAGAAGAAGTTGACAAATCCACAATCATTGGGACATTTTATTACAAAAATTGATAGGGACATGGAAGGCTTCAGCAACATGAGTAACCAGTTTGACTCAACTGAAATAATATAGGACACTGCACAAAATTTTATAGACACATTCTTTTCAAGTATACTTGGAACATTGATGAAAATTGGCCATATGCTAGTCCATAAAGCAAGTGCTCAATCTCATTAGTAATTAGGGAAATACAAACTAAAATCACAGTGAAATTCCATTGTTACACATCAGAATGGCCAAAATGAAAAATACAGAAAATACATAGCGCTGAAAAGAATGTGGAGCGACTGGAATATACTGCTGTTGGGAGTGTAAATTGGTGCAACTACTTTAGAAAAGTTTTTGGCTTAATCTACTAGAATTGAACATGTGTATATACCATAATGCAGCAATTCCATTCCCAGGGCGATGCCCAAGAGAAATGATTACATATGTTCACTAAAAGATATGCAAAAATCTTCAGAGCAACACTATTCATAATAGCCGAACACTGGAAACGACTCCAATGCTTATCAACATTAAATGGATAAATAAATTGCCATATACACATAGAATGAAATGCCACAGAGCAACAAGGTGGCAAAACTACCACCCTGTCCAACAAGACAGTAAATCTCAATAAAACTCATGTTGAGGGAAAGGATCTAACACAAAAGGTTCTGAACCTGATATTGATTCTAATATTAAACCATTATGGGCAAAACCAATCTGCTATACTAGTTTTTTATGGCTGCCATAACAAAGTACCACAGACTGGGGAATTTAAACAACAAGATATTTATCTCCTCACAGTTCTGGAGGCTGAAGTCCAATATCGGCAGGGTTGGTTCCTTCTGAGGCCTCTCTCCTTGGTTGTAGATGGTCGTCATCTTCTTGTGTTTTCACAGTGCCTTCCCTCTACACCTGTCTGTGTCCTAATCTCCTCTTCTTATAAGAACACTGGGCATGTTGGATTAGGGACCACCCTAATGACCTCATTTTAACTTAATCGCCTCTTTAGAGACCTTATCTCCAAATACAGTCATATTTGAGGTATTAGGGGTTAGGACTTCAACATATGAATTTCATAAGGGCGAGGGGCATGATTTGGACCATAACATTTATGGGGTTAAAAATCAGGGTAGTAGTTACCTATGGGGAGGATGGTGGTAATGGACTGGGAGGAGGCATGAGGAACTCTGATGTTCTAGGTTCTGATAATACATGTATGCTCACTTTATAAATATTCATCAGGCTGTACACTGATTATTTGTCCACTTTTCTAAACGTTGTTTCTCATTTTAAAAAAACTTAATAAGAAAATATGAATTAATAAAAAGAAATTTACGTCCATCAAATTGCAAAAGTATAAAAAATTGCATGAAGTGTGAAGATTTAAGCATTGCTGGTAAGTTTATAAATCAGTGAAACACTTTAGAGAGCACAGTGGCAATGTGTTGTCGTGATAACAAAATAATTGATACTCATTGAATACTGTTCTAAGAGTTGTTATTTAATACAACAATGCTATAAAGTGTGTATTCTTAGGGTACAAAATGGACTGCTGTAAAAAGAAGACTAATAAAAACCCAGTAGTCAAATAAGAAGGAAGTCTATTTATCTTGCCCACAACAGCCCAGCAGTAAAAGGCTAACAGGGCAGCTTCCACCAGGTTCAACTTGGAGATTCCATCTCTAGGAATAAGGCTGTTCTGCCGCACACCGTTTCCTAGACAGCAGGAAGAAGGGAAAGGCAGACAGACCCATGCAGTGGAGGACATCACTTCCACTCACACTTCATTAATGTAGTCACATGGCCACATGTAGCTGGAAGAATGCTGAGAAATGTAGCCTTTATCTGGGTGGCTGTGTATGCACCTGAAACTCTTCTACAGACAAAGGGGATAATGGATATTGGAGTACAACAAGCGTCATAGGCGGTCACTACTACTATCATCCTTTAGAGATCAGGAAACAGTCAAAGAGGGCAGGGGCACACGGAGTAAAGACAGAGGCAAGACGGGAACTCACACAAATGACAGCCCTGCTGTACACTGCCCTGCCGCTCTACATCTAACAAAATTAAAGACCTGTACCCAGCTGTTCTAGCTCTTGTGCACACAGACGCGCATGGGAATGCCCACGGCGGCGCTGCTTGTTAGAACAAAACCAAACAAGCGAAACTAAACTAAAAACAAGGTGCGCTGGAAACCTCGCAATCGTTAGAACTAGATTTTAACATGGAAAAATCTCAAGAACATGATGCCGAGTAAAACAAAAGAAGTTGAGAAAGAGTCCATACAGTATGATGTCATTTGCACAACATTTTAAAAATGAAAAATAACACATATTGTTTATGACAATACATATGTAGTAAAAGTACAGCATATGCATGGCAACAATGCTCACAAATATATTAAATATGGCAAAATATGAGCAAATATTTAGTCTTAGATACTCATTATTTTAATGTCTGTGTTTTTAATATGTTTTAAAAAGTTACTAATGGTGTCCAAATTTGTGTGTGTGTGTGTGTGTGAGGAAGATCAGCCCTGAGCTAACATCTGATGCCTATCCTCCTCTTTTTGCTGAGGAAGATTGGCCCTGAGCTAACATCCGTGCCCATCTTCCTCTACTTTATATGGAACACAGCCACAGCATGGCTCGACAAGCAGTGTGTCGGTGCATGTCCAGGATCCGAACTGGCAAACCCCAGGCCCCAGCAGCAGAGCATGCACACTTAACCACTTGCGCCACCAGGCCAGCCCCTAAATTTTCTTTTCTTTTTTTTTTTTTTTTTTTTTTTTGTGAGGAGATCAGCCCTGAGCTAACATCCGCCAATCCTCCTCCTTTTTTGCTGAGGAAGACTGGCCCTGGGCTAACATCGGTGCCTATCTTCCTCCACTTTATATGGGACGCCGCCACAGCATGGCTTACCAAGCAGTGCGTTGGAGCGCGCCCGGGATCCGAACCAGCGAACCCCGGGCCGCTGCAGCGGAGCGTGCACACCCAACCGCTTGTGCCACCGGGCCGGCCCCGCCTAAATTTTCTTTTTAAGTGCAGTGACCACATGTTGTAGATTTCTTAGATAGTTTTGATATAAATGACTCTTTCTAATCTCTGTAAACTATTGATATGTTCTAGCAATACCAATATCTTTTGGACTGCCTCTCACACATGGAACAGATATAAAAATCATTATCTGGAGGGCCTGGCCCCATCGCCTACTGGTTAAGTTCGGTGTGCTCCACTTTGGTGGCCCGGGGTTGGTTCCCAGGTGTAGACCTACACCACTCGTTGGTGGTGCTGTGGCGGCGACCCATATACAAAATAGAGAAAGATTGGCACAGATGTTAGCTCAGGGCAAATCTTCCTCTAGCAAAAAGAGGAAGATTGGTAACAGATGTTAGCTCAGGGCCAATCTTCCTCACCAAAAAAAAAAAAAATCATTATCTTGACTTTTCATCTAGAAAATATAGTTGGCCTGTGTGTGGTAGCTTACTCAGTTGATTTAGGATTCAAATTTCACATTTAATTTTTGCAGCAATGATATGTGAGAGGAACTATTTTTCTCATATAAATAATGCAATTTACTATGTTTCTCATCCTATTATACTTTTAAACTTCTTTCCCTTTCATCTAAAAATGTTTCAGACTAATTCTAACTGATATACCATTTTTAATCATCAATTGCATGTCCAGGTAGAAAATTTGATTAACATTTTTGTGACTGAATAAAAATAACAACAGACTCCATCATTTTTAGTCTAGATGGAATTTTGGTTTTTTTTTTTTTTTTTGGTGAGGAACATTAGTCCTGAGCTAACATCTGTTGCCAATCTTCCTCTTTTTGCTGAGGAAAATTGTCATTGAGCTAACATCCTGCCCATCTTCCTCCACTTTATACGTGGCACACACCGCCACAGCACGGCTTGATGAACAGTGAGTAAGTCCACGCCTGGGATCCGAACCCACCAACCCCAGGCCACTGAAGCGGAGCACGCGAACTCAACCACTGCACCGCCGGGCCGGCCCAGGATTGAATTTTTAAGTGAAGTAATTTCCTCACATCTTTTCTAAGTGGGCTTGGGGGAAGGAAAGGGAGCCTGAGAGACCACTTGTTAGTTTTTCTTTGAAGGCACGCTCAGGTGAGGCATGAGATTATAGAATCCAGATTTTTCGATTGGATTTTCTAATTATTCTTAAGGCACTATCTTTCTCTTAGACCAATTTAAATTAAATCCAGATATACTACCCTGGTTTAAAACAATTTTGGGTAACAGTAAAGCAGAATTATTAACAGCTTCATCATTATTTCTTCTTATCAAATGCTGACATATTAGATAAAAATTTGGGAATTATTGGTACCTAAACACTCATCTCGTTCATCGTTGAAGGTTGATGATTTCTGAAATTAATACTTAGACCCTTGTTTAATGAGACAGACAGAAATAAAAGGAGGGTAGAGAGGTTTCTCTTGCATTTGAACCAAAACTACCTTATTACTTACTATAGTTAAAATCTTCAAAGACAGTTTCCACGTTTTAACAATGGATTCTCTGCAGCTGATAGAGATATTGTTCTACAGAGGAAAAACAAACTGAGGGCTTTTATAAGAGGGCATTCTTGGTTCAGAGTACATTATAAACGATGTGCCATCACTCTCAGACCCAACAAAGAAAAAGATAAGGTTTTAATGTTAAAACACTAAAATTGATTTATTGATATTATGCTTACACAGGAGGAACCATATCTTACTGTTGATAAGGTGAGCATAGAATTTAGTTTGGCTATAAATATAGTTTCTTATGTATGGCAAGTACAAAAACAATTTCTTGAGGGTTCTCTGAGGAGTGGACTGAGTTGATGTAGAACTAGAACTGTATACTCAGTAACCTGGAGGGTGATAATGACCCCATCTCTTTCAGGCAGCTAAACTTTTCTAGCTTCGTATCTAGGGGTTCTCATAACAACCATAACCAAGCCTACGAAACTTCTTACTTCCAATCCCTTTTGGGTGCAGTGAAATAAAATTTCCATCAATTTTATTCTCCAGCTCTGATCTCTTCTCTGATATATTTTGGCCTAGATTTCTCAAAAAGGAGGTTCTAAGAGAAAGCCTTGCATGCAGATAGTAGTTTATTTGGGGAGCTGTTGTTTTGAGCTGCTACGTGGCCCTGTGCTATCTCTATTCTTGAATTAAAAATCATTAACTATCAGAGACATGCAAATCAAAACTACAATGAGATATCACCTCACGCCCGTCAGAATGGCTGTCATTAACAAGACAAGAAACAGCAAGTGTTGGAGAGGATGTGGAGAGAAGGGAACTCGCATACACTGCTGGTGGGAGTGCAAACTGGTGCAGCCACTATGGAAAACAGTATCGAGATTCTTAAAAAAATTAAGAACAGAACTACCATATGATCCAGCTATTCCACTGCTGGGTATTTATCCAAAGAACATGAAAACATGAATGTGTAAAGATACATGCACCCCTGTGTTCATTGCAACTTTATTCACAATAGCCAAGACTTGAAAGCAACCTAAGTGCCCATCAAGGGAGGAATGGATAAAGAAGATGTGGTATATATACACAATGGAATACTACTCAGCCATAAGAAAAGATGAAATCCAGTCATTTGTGACAACATGGATGGACCTTGAGGGTATTATGCAAAGTGAAATAAGTCAGAGGGAGAAGGTCAAATACTGTATGATCTCACTCATAAGTAGAAGACAAAAACAACAACAAACAATCACATAGAGACAGAGACTGGATTGGCGTTTACCAGAGGGGGTGGAGGGAGGGAGGAAGGTGAAAGGGGTAATTAGGCACATGTGTGTGCTGATGGATTGTAATTAGCCTTTGGGTGGTGAACATGATGTAATCTATACAGAAATCGAAATATAATGACGTACACCTGAAATTTATATAATGTTATAAGCCAATGTTACCAGAATAAAAAAAATAAAATAAAAGATAAAACAATATGGTTAACTAATTTACAAAAAAAGGAGCCAAAAATGTACAATGGGGAAAAGACAGTCTCTTCAAAAAATGGTGTCGGGAAGACTAGACAGCCACATGCAAAAGAATGAAACTTGACCACTATCTTACACCATACACAAAAATCAACTCAAAATAGATGAAAGATTTGAACATAAGACCTGAAACCCTAAAACTCCTAGAAGAAAACACAGGCAGTAAGCTCCCTGACATTGATCTTGGCAGTGATTTTTTTAGATTTGGCAACAAAAGCAAAGGCAACAAAAGAAAAATATACAAGTAGGACTACATCAAACTAAAAAGCTTCTGCTCAGCAAAGGAAACCATCAACAAAGTGAAAAGGTAACCAACCAAATGGAATAAAATATTTGTAAATCATATATCTGATAAGGGGTTAGTATCCAAAACGTTTAAAAAACACAAACAACTCAATAGCAAAAAAACAAACAATTTAATTTAAAAAAATGGGCAGAAGATCTGAATAGACATTTTCCAAAGAAGACATACTGATGGCCAACAGGTACATGAAAAAGTGCTCTGAGCAAAAATCACTAATAACCAGGGACATGCAAATCAAAACCACAATGAGACGGCACCTTGCACCTGTTAGAATGGCTATTATCAAAAAGACAAGGAATAGCAAGTGTTGGCAAGGATGTGGAGAAAATGGAACCCTTGTGCACCGTTGGTGAGACTGCAAACTGGTACAGCCACTCCGGAAAACAGTATGGAGCTCCTCAAAAAATTAAAAATAGAACTACCATATGGTCTGGCAATTCCACTTCTGGGTATTTATTCAAAGAACGTGACATCACTATCTCAAAAATATATCTGTACCTTCATGTTTCTTGCAGCATTATTTACAATAGACAAGACATGGAAACAAACTAAATATCCATCAAGGGATGAATAGATAAAGAAAATGTGGGGTGTGCGTGTGTGATGAAATATTATTCAGCCATAAAAAAGAAGAAAATCCTGCCATTTGCAATGACATGGATGAACCTTGAGGGCATCATGCTGAGTGAAATAAGTCAGACAGAGAAAGACAAATACCCTGTGATCTCATTTATATGTGGAATCTAAAAAGAAAAGCTGAACTCATAGATAGAGAGAAGAGATTGGCGATTGCCAGAGGCAGGCGCTAGAGGGTTGGAGGATGAACAAAATGGATGAAGGTAGTCAAAAGCTACAAATTCCGGATATAAAATAAATAAGTCCTGGGGATATAATGCTCCGCATGGTGACCATAGTTAACATTACTGTATGTATATTTGAAAGTTACTAAGACAGTAGATCTTCAAAGTTCTCATTACCAGAAAAAAAAATTTGTGACTATGTGAGGTGATAGATGTTAACCAGGCTTATTGTGGTGATCATTTCCCAATACATACAAATATCAAATCATTAGTTGTACAACTGAAACCAATATAATGTTATATGTCAATTATATCTTAATTAAAAAAAAGACGAAGTATTACTGTGGGCAGTGCACCAGGACCTACATGGCTAGGAAAATATGTGAACAAATAGTGCAAGGATCAAGGACAGAGGAGAGAGGCTGTCAGCCTAAGAGCCAGCAGCAGGACTCTGCCTAGAGGAGGGTAGCTAACCTATATCCTAGCGGGGGACTGTTTTGGTTTGGCTGATTTGATGAGACATCTTTGATGTGGGAAATTAGCCTTCAGAGCATGGCCATCAAAATATATGCATGAGATAAAGTGTTTTTTTTAAAGTATATGGGAGATTTCAACAAGCTAGCTAGGGAAAAGAAGAAAAAACATGAATTTGGTAAAGAGAAGAAACGTGATGGGGTGGGAATCCAAGAGGAGATAAACAGTGAAAATTTTCCAGCGGGAGATTGTATGGGGGAGGAGAAGACAAGGATTATGGTAATGACTGTTAAGGTTAAGAACTTTATATTTAAACTATATTTAAGCCTCTTGCCTTGCCCCATTTGCCCCCAAAATAAGTGAAGATCTATGACCTACATGGCTTTCTGGGAGAGTTTTGGAAAGCAACCAAGGAAGAAGGCCTGTGCTCTGTGTTAGTATCAACTCGAGGTATACAGAAGAAAATAGTAAAAAGAAAGGAATAAAAGAGACAGAGAACTTCTCATAAATAAGAAATTGGAACAGCAACTAGAAGGATGTGCAACTACGACATACAACTATCTATTGGGGCTTTGGGGAAAAAAAAGGAGGAGGATTGCCAATAGATGTTAGCTCAGAGCCAGTCTTCCTCAACAAAAAGAGGAGGATTAGCAGGGATGTTAGCTCAGGGCTGATCTTCCTCACAAAAAAAAAAAAAAAGAAGAAGAAATCAGAAACAGAAGTCTGTAGATTTTGGAAAGAATGCTTATAATCCTGTCCCACACAAAAAGGGGGCGAAGATATCTACGTGCAACCTTATCTCTATTCCTGAATAGCTAACAATTTTTTCTATCAAAGAAAAATGGTTTAAAAAATGTTTGTTATTGAAGTCTACCATACATACATCAAAGTGAAAAAATCTTAAGAGAACAGCTTGGTAACTGATCACCAAGTTAGCATACCCATGACACTACCCAGATCAAGAATTAGAATGTTACCAAATCCTCAGAAATCCCCATTCTGCACATTCCAATTACTACTTCCACTCTCCTCTCCCAACATAATCACTATTGTGAGTTTTAAAATTATAGATTACTTTTGCCTGCTTTTGACTTTCATATGAATGGTATCATCATACACTTTTGTGTGGATCTGGCTTCCCTTGCTCAATTTTATGCTTGTGAAATTCATTCATGTTGTTCTGTGTATCATTAATTTTCATGGCTGTATATTATTCCATTTATTTATCCATTCTACTGTCGGTGGCCGTTTGAATAGATTCCAGTTTTTGGCTATGACATATCTTTTGGTGAACACCTGGTCTCATTTCCAATGGATATATATCTAGAAGTGAAATTTTTAGATCAAAAGATATATGTATGTTAAATTCTAGTCAATAATGCCAAATTGTTTTGAAGTGGTTGTACCTATCTGCATTCTGGCTAGCCGTACATGAGAGTACCAGATGCTCTGCATCTTGACCCATACTTGACCATGTCATCAATTTAATATTAGCCATTCCTGTGGGTTAATATTCTATTCACTGTGGAATTAATTTGCATTGCTTTCAAGATTCATGATGCTGAGCAACTTGCATATGTTTGTTGGAATCTTTGACATCCTCTTTTGTAAAGTATCAAGTCTCTTGCTGATTTTCCTATTGGGCTGTCTGTCTTTTCTAATTGGTTTGTAGTTTACTCTGGATATGAGCCTTTTGATCTTTATATGTGTTGCGATGATTTTCTCTCACACTGTGGCATGCCTTTTCATTACGTATTTTCTTTTTTCCAACTTTTCATTTGGAAATAACTCTAGACTTACAGAAAAATTGCAAAAATAGTACAGATGATTCATGTATAACTTCTTCTTAACGTTAACAACTTACAGAACTAGAGTGTAATGATCAATGCCAGGAAACTAACATTGGTGCAATGCTACCAACTAAACTGCAAACCTTATTCTAACGTCATCAGTTTTTCTTCTAATGCCATTTTTTGTTTGTTTGCTTCAAGATCTCATTCCAGATACCACAATGCATTTAGTCTCCTCCAGCCTCTGGCAGTTCCTCATTCTTTCCTTTTCTTTCATGACCTTGACAATGTTGATGAGTACCGTCAGTTACTTTGTAGAATATCTCTCATCTTGGTTTGTCTGGTGTTTTCTAATAGTTAGATTGAAGTTATGCAGTTTGGGGCAAGAATACCACAGAAATAATGTTTTGTCCTCAATGCATCATATAAACTGGGGTACATGTCGTCAATATGTCCTACTACATGTGGTGTCAACCTTAGACACTTGGTTAACTGGTCTCTGCTAGGATTCTCCACTGTACTTACTATTTTCCTTTTTCAATTGATAAATGTTTTGGGAGAGTTACTTTGAGACTGTGTAAATATCCTATTTCTCCTCAAATTTCCCAGTGATCCATGAGTGCATTTTGCCTGCAATGATTATTACTGTGATGACTGCCAAATGGTGCGTTTTTCTTTCCTTCTACATTTATTAATTGGATTTATAATGTAAAGTGGAGTTGTCACTTTTTATCCACTTATTTATTTATTTATGTCATTACAGACTCATAGATAGTTATTTTATTACATAGGCTATAATCCAATACAATCATTATTTATTTGTTGCTCAAATTGTTCTCCTTTGGCCTTTGGAAGCTCCTTCCTGTAGACTTTGAAATGCTCCCATCCTGAGTTAGAGAACCATTCTTGTATTTTTTGTGTGAATTGTCTGTTGGTATCACAATATGTATCATTTGTACATCAATCTTTCACTGTTATGCCTGCCTTTGTTCTGGTCTTAGAGGTACATTAATATACTTTAAAATGCTCATCCTCAATCCTTTTGCTTAAATTCCCACAGTCGTCACTATATTAGATTCCTCAAGAAGGGATAATGAGTCTAGGATTTCCTAGATTTTTATATGTTAGAACTGTTTTTCTACAACCTTGATATTCAAAGGACATCTTAAGCACCAGGATGCTTGGCATGGAAGAAAGAGGACACAGCTCTATTATTAAAAGGCTAAGTAAAATCCTTGTAACACTGAATTTTAATTGGAAATACCAGTATGAATTTATGACATCATATTTATGTGTGCACGTATACTCGTATAGGTCTATATACTGACAAATCTTAGAAGCAATGATTAACACAGTAGGAATAAGAATCTCTAGGGCTCAGATTATGGTCTTTAAATACCATTTCCCATTGGAGAAACATGGCTGATTCAGGTCTGGGGCAGGAAATGTTCGAGATGACATAGAGCCATCTTATCCTAACTGATGGCTAGGAAGCTATGAAAGCACTAGGGTCACATGAAAAGGACTGAAGAACTAACTTGAAGGGGATCTTATTGTCCAGAGATGGAACAATTTGAGCTTCAATAAGGATAATAACCACAATGAATTGAAACCTATGAAATGTGTTTTAACCCATGAGATCACAATGATATAAATGAACTAACTGGTCACTTTTACAGGCAAATAGGGAGCCAAGTCATTAACTTGAACAAAGGTAAATAGAGGGAAAGAATCAAGTGCTTATCTTCCCTTTCTATGAACTGGATCACATGGTAACCAAATAGTAGATGAGGGAAAGTGTCTCCTTAAAAAGTAAAAACTAGTAAATAGGAATTGACTGAAACTTCCAATTTCGTCCCTAACATATAAGGAACTTGGAAATCATCACTCTTGTCTTTACAATAAGAAAAAAGCTGAAGGAAGTGAAAATCAATTACTATTCTTGGGTGCATCAGAGAACCAAGGTCACAGGGCAAATTGCCACCTGGAAATCTGGAGAGAGAAGCTAATTCGGAGAGTCACAGCCAAGATCTGCTTCCCTGGAGCAGAAGCCGCCAGAGCTACAAACTCGTAGGAACACTTCAACAGTAACTTTGACAGATTGCTGGAGCCTGAGTGTGGACTAGCTTGCGAGGGAGAAACTCTTGTGGCTGCAAGCTTATGGGGCCCCACACTTTCATGAAACTTACCTCCAGAAACCCCACAGCTTCTTATGGTGAAGATGGGAGAAAGATCCCTCCAGACCCTGGCAGGTGGAGGGGAAAAGTGATCTCCTTTCCAAAACGTACAAGGCCTGTCTAATCGTGAGGAAAACGTCAGACCAATCCCAATATAGGGACAGTCTACAAAATCCCTGACCAGTGCTCCTCGAAACTGCCCAGGTCATCAAAAACAAGGACCGTGAGCAATTGTCACAGCCAAGAGGAGCCTAAGGAGACACGACGACTCAATGTAATATCCTCTCCTAGATGGGAGCCTGGAACAGAAAAGGGACATTAGGTATTAACTCAGGAAATCTGAATAAAGTATGGGATCTAACAATAATGTATCAATGTTGGTTCGTTAATGATAACAAATATACCATACCTACTAACTGTAAATGTACTGTGACATACATTACATTAGTGAGATATTCCTAATAGGGGAAACTGTGGGTGGAGAAGGGGCACATGAGAACAGTAACTACTAACTATTCAATTTTTCTGTAAATCTAAAACTCTTCCAAAAATGAAGTTTACTTAAAAATTAATTAAGAGCTAATAAATAAAAAGTAAACTATGGAATTTTAAAAGTCATTTTTGAGCGCAAATGAATTAATTGAGCTAGGCATTTAGCACCAATAGCAGCCAACGTGTCCCCAAAAAGAGAGAACCAGACAATATGTGCTTCCTGATGAAAAAACAACACCTATAGTCTTACAAAAAGAACTGAAGTGAAGTCAGATCACAGCTCTGGATTCAGCTGCCATCTTGCAGGAAATACAGAGGACAGAGGAACGTGTTGAACAGCACCAGGAGTGTGCAGTTAGCAAAATCCAGGCTGTAGGAACTACCGGGCAAATGTCCTGGGTTCTTCAACAAGTAAATTGTAAAGAAAAGAAAGTGATTGAAGGGGAATCTGTACGTTAAAGGACCAAAAATCATTAAGTTTTTTAAAAGGCTAAACTACAAAGTTTGAATATCTTCCTTCTTTTTTGATAGTCCAGCATCTAAATCCTCATGTAGTGTTTGGGGACTTGCCATCATATGGGTCAGATATTCTGTCTACCAGCTTCCTTTGTGAAAATGACTAGGCAGCTGACCTAGGTGCCGCCAATCAGATGCCTCCACAAAGATCACCTGGTCTGTCCACCCCATCATCAAGAGCGAAGAGAAGGCCCACAGACTGGGAGTAACCACCAACTTCTCTAAAAATTTCAACTCTTCTCTTAGTCCGTTCTGGCTGCTATAACAAAATACCATAAACTGGGAGGTTTATAGACAACGAACATTTATTTCTCACAGTTCTGGAGGCTGGAAGTCCAAGATCAAGATCACGCTACCAGCAGATTCAGTGTCTGATGAGAGCCTGTCTCCTGATTCATAGACAGCCATCTCCTGGGGCTTCTTTTATAAGGGCACGAATCCTGTTCACAGGGGCTCCACCCTCATAACCTGATCACCTCCCAAAGGTGCCACCTCCAGACACCATCACACTGGGTGTCAGACCTTAACATATGAACATTGGGGGGACACAAACATTCAGTCTATAGCAACTCCGTTAACAGGTCTCAAGGCAGAGCCCAAACGCCTAGTGTCAGCCTCCCTCTCATCCAGTAACTATGCTGGGTCTCTGAGCACTGTTCCCCCAGGCCTTGTACCACCACTTTCTCAGGGCCAAAAATGACCTACAACCTGACACTGAGACCCAGCTGCCCCAGATTTCCTTACTTCTATCGATAGAGAGCTGTAGGTACCCAGCCCCCTCCCATTCCCCTAATGCACATTCTCTGCTTTGAATTCACCCAGGAAATATTCTCATTTAGCCCTTTATTCCTGTTTATATCAATCAGCACAGAGAACCCTGGGCTCCCAGTTAACCCCAGTTATCTCCTGCTTTTATTCCCATTAAGGCTCAGCACATCCCCTACACTGTCCCCCTCTCTCATCATCTCCAGTCTCACAAACCATTTCACTGTACCCTCTGAAATTCATGGTCCATGTGCCAGGTTGTATTCTCCACAGTGACCTCCCATCCCTATGCTCCTGCAGTCTTTGCTGGAATGTCACTCTTTCCCAGACCATTCCATTTTAAACTTGCCACCTGTAAGCCACCACCCTCCTTATCCCCTTTACTCTGCTCTCCTTTTTTCCTAAAGCACTTGTCATCTGCCATTTACATAATTTACTCCTTTATTATCTATTGTTTAGGGTCTGTCTCTTGGTGTCCCACCCTCCCCCAGCCCCACTAAAATGTAAGGAGGATTTGTCTTCCTTCGGTGATATACCCCGAGCACCTAGAGTGGCATCAGGCACATTTTAGGTAATCAGTATGTGTGAACTGAATAACGATCTTCAGACTTTGGACCAGGAGTTGACGTCTCAAAGAAGTAGAGTCAAAATAATTCTTCTTCCTGGCCGTGGTGTCGGTGCCCCCCGCCCCTTTCCCAGGGGGGGGCACGTGGGGCAGCAGTAGCAGTAAAGCCAGTGTGTCCAGCACCCTGTGATCTCACCAGCAGTGTCTGCACCGACCTCCGGGCCATCACTGTGGCTGGTTTGGCTGTGGTTTTGCTCAATCTTTTCCTTAGCACCTGCCTGTTTCTTGGGACTGATTCTGCAGCCATCTCGGTGGTCTTGTAAGCGACACAAAATCCTTTTGAATAATTATTTTTCGCTTAAATCAGCCAGTAAGTGCTTGTTTCTTTGCTGAGAACGAAAACACTTAGCATTGGTCTTTTGAAAATGGATGAGGACATATCTGAACTACCCATAGGTTCAGAACAACATTGCTAAAAGTAAGAGAGAAAATATCACAAGAGGAAATGGTCCACTTAATTAACTATCGACATATGCAGAAGAGACAACCAGTCAGGAAACTCCGAGCCGAGAAAGCCACAAAATGTGGAGACTGGAGCGCTCTTCACGTTTCCTCCCAGGTCACTTAGGCACTTATTTCTCTACTTCTCTTGGTGGGGCTGGCCAGAAAGACACAGCAGCAAAAATATCTCTGTTAAAAGGCATCACTTGGACCAGTGCGCTCTGAAAGGCCATCCCGGGGAGAGCCCGGCATGCATCCATATGGTTTGCGAGTCTTTTTCCCTGTGACATTTTTATGAAGGTTATGTATATGTCCCGTTCATCTTCATTGTCCTGGTGCTAATTGCTGTCTATTGGACTTGCTACTGTGTACAGAGACCACATGCTCCCCCGACACCACCCCGGCTGTGGTGTGCCACATGGCCCCGCTGTCCTCAGATAAGAACCTGCTGCTGTCTGACCACAGCAGCTGGAATTGTTCTGCCCTGAAGAGCTTATCTGGTTGAGACTCAGCTGAGCTATGACACAGTCGACAAGCGCACAGAATGAGCGGATTCTCCGGGGACAGCTGGTGGCCGCCGAAGAGCCTCCCAGGGGCCGTTGGACGTGGGCTTCAGGTTTGGAGCCGAGAGTGAGCTTCAGCATGGACACGTCCCGGAGAGAAAGCACAGCTCTGAAGACAGCGAGAGGTTCAGAGAGACACCGGCAATTTCTCTGCCTACCTTTCTCTGGGTGGCTTGGGCATTTATTTATTTTTCCTTGATTAGGGGCAGACAGAAATGAGAGACGATAACCCTCAGGTCCTTTCTTTCTCCTTTATCTCTCTGTAATTTATAAAGCATCGCGGGCCAAGCATTGCAACATCGCCCACGACTGGCCTCCACTGTGTGCTCTTTCCCGGTCCACACCTCTGCCTCCCCACCCGCCCCAAGTTAACCAGGAACCAGAATGTCATGCTTTTCAGTACCTTGCTGTTTAAAACGATTCTATCACATACGTCTGTATGCTTCAACAAACTCGGGCACAGTTTCTGAGTTTTATAAAAATGGTATCATACTTCATGCAGTTTTCCAGGACTTGCCTTTTTTTTCACGTGACGTTATGTTTCTAAGGTTCACCTGTGCTCTTCTATGGAGTAGTGATTATCGACTTTCCCCATTGGACACCAGGCCTCTGTATGACTAGACCGGAGTGTGTTTATTTGCATTCCTGTTGACATTTGGGTTATTTCTGGCTTTTTAGAAATCTGATTGGAGCTGCTCTGAACATTCTTGCTGTGGCCTCTGGAGCCCTCTGCTTCGCATGGTCCAGCGTGACCCCTTAGCGTGCACCTGCTGTCGTCTGCATGCTTCACCTAGCAAGACAGACCCAAACTGTTTGTCTAAAGCCATTGTCTACTTTACCAGCAATGTATGGTTCCCACTGACCCACATTCCCTCAACATTTGATTTCTCAGAAGACTTATTTTGTGAGAGAGAAGGAAGTTTCCCTAGTTTGAGAGGATGAGCTCATGAATGCCATACAGGTTGAGAAAGATGCTCCTGGCTGCCAGGTTTGCACTTTTGAGGGTGTCACTCCTTTGTCTTGTAATATGCTTTATTCATACCTGTCAATTCAGCCGTTGCTTAGGAACGGGTCTGGTAACACCTTTCAGAGAGGAAAGCACAAATGATCAGGTCAGAGAGAAAGCAAATCTACTTCTCTCATGTAACCAGGGCTCCCCACCTTGTGGAAGAAAGGCAGTGATTCTCGGGCTACCTCGCTCTTACATGGGTGATAGAATAGATAGGAGGCAGGTGGTGTCTGTCCTGGGCGTCCCCACTGGCCGGGTGTTGATGATAACTCTGTGCTGGACACTCCTAAGCCTGTTCCTGACACTTGAAGGACTCAGCCCTGCTTTTTGCAGGAAGGGGGTTGGGTGTATGTAGAAGAGGAGATTCGAGGTTGTAGGCCTTGCCTCTCTCCTCTAACTGACATTGGAGATGTGTGTGACCCTCGGAAACAAGGCGTCGACTCACTGAAGCCCCAGTCTACTCTGCACTAGTGGGAGAGGCTAGCATTCCAGCCTAGGTTACAAAGGGGTACTTCTCTAGAAATTTCACACGGTGAGAATTTCAAGCTGGGTGGGAAGGAGGACAAGGCAGAAAGAAAATTGGAAAGATAATAACATGCTAGTTAGTTGAGCTAAGCTTGAAGCTAAACCAAATCTCATTTTGAGACAATTTAGGCAGAAAATCAGGTTCATTATTCACTTATATGAATTTAATTTTCTTCCCAGCAAACCTACAAATTCTACTTTTCACCTTCTTCAGAGATTTGGATTCTGTCTCTATAACAAACCTTGAAATTTTAAAATAAAGTCTGAACGTTTTCTTTTCCAATTTCAAACATTTCTATATTTGGGAAGTCCACGTTTGGGACTGCATTTCCTAGTGATCAGCTGGATGTCTTGAGTTACATAAACACAGATTTGAAGTTTGGTGAGTTATCTGCCTCCAATTTTTTTCTACAATCCTGGAAGATACATGATATGTTCAGGGTCACAGTTTGCTCTTGGCATTTCTGAAAGTCTCTGTGCATGCTGATTTATGGCACAGTAGCCCTTCCCAAGCAGAGAAGACTTTGCTCATTCGGTATGCATGCTTGGACAAAGATGTCCTCTTTTTTTTTTTTTTTTAAGTAGAAATCTTCTTCTATTGGAAAAGTGGCATAGGAAAAGATAGTAGAAGTTACTAGGTAAAAAAGATTCTGGGGGCCGGCCCGGTGGCGCAAGCGGTTAGGTGCGCGCGTTCCGCTGCGGCGGCCCGGGGTTCGCTGGTTCGGATCCCGGGCGCGCACCGACGCACTGCTTGGTAAGCCATGCTGTGGCGGCGTCCCATATAAAGTGGAGGAAGATGGGCACCGATGTTAGCCCAGGGCCGTCTTCCTCAGCAAAAAAAAAAAAAAAAAGAGGAGGATTGGCGGATGTTAGCTCAGGGCTGATCTCCTCACAAAAAAAAAAAAAAAAAAAAAAAAGATTCTGAATTGTAAAAATGCAATGCTTTGCCCAAAAAACACTTCCTCTCTTGTTCCTTGTCATTAGAAGTATGTATGTATAATAAATAAGCTATTTGCTATTGCTTTTTATTCCCTGGAAATAAGCTTATTAATTTACTAGACATTTTCCAAATTAAGCAAAGGAAATTGGAATACAAATTTATGACTAGTTTCTGGGGAATAAACATGAGGCCAATTGGACATAACTCTAGTGAGGCAAGGGTGGGGCAACAGAGCAATGAAATCAGAACAGGCTAACGAGCCAATAAGGATGAATCATAGAATAATATCATCTTAGGTTGGAGGGATTTTAAAGGTCATCTAGTCCAGCAACATGATTTACGCCAAAGAATTTTTTGGCTCGGCAACATAAAACCAAAGTCGTGTAGTTTGTTTCCTAGAACCAATCCAAATTATTCTGGCAAAATCAGATTTGCCTTGCACATTTATTCTAACTTCAAACTCCAAAATATTAGAATTTTTCAACCTGTAATCTATGGAAGGGCCACAAGGGGAGCCCAGGGGCCCTCTAAAATAAAACGCAGAATTCTATGGGATCGTGTACATTCGTGCTTTACTCCATACAGTAAATATTGAGCAGTGCAATCCAAATAAACAAAAGCTCTTTGGGATTCTCAATTTAAATAAAAAAAAAATTAAAGGAGTCCTGAGACCAAAGAGTTTGGGAACCTTTGTCTTATACATTACTGCTATCTTTCATTTCTTCCACAAAATAAATACCTGGTATTTTCTCCTGGGCCTCTAAAACCAATCATTGTAATGCCTCCAAACTGGACTGCCTGCTTGTGTCTCCCCCTTTCCCACTGCCATAGATTAATCATCCTGGCACTTTAGTTAGTTTGTTTTTTTTTTTAAGATTTTATTTATTTATTTTTTCCCCCCAAAGCCCCAGTAGATAGTTGTATGTCATAGCTGCACATTCTTCTAGTTTCTGTATGTGGGACGTGGCCTCAGCATGGCCAGAGAAGTGGTGTGTCGGTGCGCGCCCCGGATCCGAACACAGGCCGCCAGCAGCAGAGCGCACACACTTAACCACTAAGCCACGGGGCCGGCCCCTGGCACTTTAGTTTTATCATAGATTCTGAAATGACCCTTAAAGACAATTTACTTATTTTTACAGGAATGAAATTGAGGTCCAGGAGGATAAACTATTTGTCCCCAGATCACATAGGTAGAGTCAGCTGCTTCTCATCTGGGCTCAAACCTCCAGACTTCCCACTGCCTACAAGAAAAACCCAAGCCTCTCAGCCCAGTCAGTTGTCTTGTTCCTAACAGTCCCCTGCTCTAGACCGCTCACTGCCTTCACAGTCCCCTGAACCACCAGACCCCCCAGTACCTCCAGGTTAAGAACTTTGTTCTTGTTCTTTCCCTAGCTCAGAAGGGTTCCTACCCCTTAAAATCCCACTAATTTATACCATATGTTAGAGAACAATGACATTTAACTATGCTCTAAGTCCTGCATGTAATACATTATCAAAAGATAGCTCTTATCTGTCTCCCTACCCCAGAATCCCACTACACAGAAACATCCACTTTCAACTCTTAACCATTTTTTCTGTTGTATATCCCCATATTTCTAAATAATATGCTTTAAAATGATGTTTCTTAATGTTTAATATTGGTAATTGTCTGTTGACTCCCTACAATAGAAGACCAAGATTTAACTCTTACCCACCACCTGCCACACAGACATTTCTCTCCCTCCCATTCTTCCAATATAGTGATAGCACCATATTTGGCCAAATCAACATTTAGTATATTAGATTGCATCATTTTGTAACTTTTTGGTTTTATAATTTATTTTTAACCTACACACAGTCAGAACATTCATGTGGGTTATTTCTGGACTCTTTTTTTTTTAATTTTTTGTTTATTGCAGTAACATTGGTTTATAACATTGTATAAATTTCAGGTGTACATCATTATACTTCTATTTCTGCATAGATTACATCATGTTCACCACCCAAATACTAATTACAACTCATCACCACACACATGTGCCGAATTAACCCTTTCCCCCATCCTCCCTCCCCCCTGCCCCTCTGGTAACCACCAATCCAATCTCTGTCCCTATGTGTTTGTTTATTGGTGTTATTATCTACTACTTAATGAAGGAAATCATACAGTATTTGACCTTCTCCCTCTGACTTATTTCACTTTGCATAATACCCTCAATGTCCATCCATGTTGTCACAAATGGCTGGATTTCATCGTTTCTTATGGCTGAGTACTATTCCATTGTGTATATATACCACATCTTCTTTATCCATTCATCCCTTGATGGGCACTTAGGTTGCTTCCAAGTCTTGGCCATTGTGAATAATGCTGCAATGAACACAGGGGTGCATGTGTCTTTACGCATTGGTGTTTTCAAGTTCTTTGGATAAATACCCAGCAATGGAATAGCTGGATCATATGGTAGTTCTATCCTTGATTTTTTGAGGAATTTCCATACTGTTTTTCCATAGTGGTTGCACCAGTTTGCACTTCCACCAGCAGTGTATGAAAGTTCCCTTCTCTCCACATCCTCTCCAACACATGCTGTTTCCTGTCTTGTTAATTACAGCCATTCTGACGGGCGTGAGGTGATATCTCATTGTAGCTTTGATTTGCATTTCCCTGATAGTTAATGATGTTGAACATCTTTTCATGTGTCTGTTAGCCATCTGTATATCTTCTTTGGAGAAATGTCTGTTCAGATCTTTTTCCCATTTTTTAACTGCCTATGTTTTCTTCTAGAAGTTTCATAGTTTCAGGTCTTACATTCAAGTCTTTAATCCATGTGGAGTTAATTTTTGTGTATGGTGTAAGGTAAGGGTCTACTTTCATTTTTTTGCATATGGCTATCCAGTTTTCCCAACACCATTTGTTGAAGAGACTTTCTTTTCTCCATTGTATGTTCTTGGCTCCTTTGTCAAAGACTAGCTCTCCATAGATGTGTGGGTTTATTTCTGGGCTTTTGATTCTATTCCATTGATCTGTGTGTCTGTTTTTGTGCCAGTACCATGCTGTTTTGGTTACTATAGCTTTGTAGTATATTTTGAAATCAGGGAGTGTGATACCTCCAGCTTTGTTCTTTTTTCTCAGGATTCCTTTAGCTATTCGGGGTCTTTTGTTTTTCCATATAAATTTTAGGGTTCTTTGTTATATTTCTGTGAAAAATGTTGTTGGAACTTTGATAGGGATTGCATTGAATCTATAGATTGCTTTAGAAAGTATGGACATCTTAACTATGGTAATTCTTCCAATCCAAGAGCACAGAATATCTTTGCATTTCTTTGTGTCTTCTTCAATTTCTTTCAGCAATGTTTTATATGTTTTATAGTTTTCCGTGTACAGCTCTTTCACCTCTTTGGTTAAGTTTATTCCTAGGTATTTTATTCTTTTTGTTGCAATTGTAAATGGGGTTGTATTTTTAATTTCTCTTTTTGCTACTTTGTTATTAGTGTATAGAAATGCAACTGATTTTTGTATGTTGATTTTGTATCCTGCAACTTTACCGTATTCATTTATTCCTTCTAAAAGTTTTCTGGTGGATTCTTTAGGGTTTTCTGTATATAAAATCATGTCATCTGCAAATAGTGACAGTTTCACTTCTTCCTTTCCAATTTGGATCCCTTTTATTTCTTTCTCTTGCCTGATTGCTCTGGCTAGGACTTCCAGTACTATGTTAAATAGGAGTGGTGAGAGTGGGCATCCTTGTCTGGTTCCTGTTCTTAGAGGGATAGCTTTCAGTTTTTCACCATTGAGGATGATATTAGCTGTGGCTTTGTCATATATGGCCTTTATTATGTTGAGGTACTTTCCTTCTATCTCCATTTTATTCAGAGTTTTTATCATAAATGGATGCTGTGTCTTGTCAAATGCTGGACTCTTTATTCTGCCCCATTGAGTGATGTGTCTATCCTTTCACAATTACCACACTGCCTTGTTTACTGTTGCTTAGCAGTAAATTTTAAAATCAGGAATTCTGAGTTCTCTCATTGTTTTCTTATTTTTCAAAATTGTTTTGGCTAGTCTAGTTCCTTTCCCTTTCCATGTAAACTTTAGAATCAGAACAGAGGACTCTTTTTTCAGGTTCTTTGATCTAGAGAAGGATTTTCTGTTGGAGAGTCATGTGCCTGCTGCCACCACTGCCATGGCAGTGTGGTTCCACACCTGGGCTGGCCTCGGGGCAGGGCCAAGAGAGAAAAAAGGAGATTCTCCTGACACTCTCCAGCTTGCAGGGCCTTTATTCCTTTTTAGATGTGATTAACATTAAAATCAGTAGATGTTGCATAAAGCAGATTCCCCTCCATAGTGTGGGTGGGCCTCATCCAATCAGCTAAAGGCCTTAAGACAAGAGAGTGAGGTCCCCAGACGAGGAAGAATTTCTGCCTCTAGACTACCTTCAGACTCAAGACTACATCAATTCTTCCCCGGGTCTGCCCTGCAGATCTCAGACTTGTCAGCCCCACAATCACGTGAGACAATTCCCTAAAATAAATCTAGATAGATAGACTCCAGTGCAGATATAGATACAGATATAGATGTTGATACAGATACAGATATAGATATAGATACACATCCTATTGGTTCTGTTTCTTTGGAGAATCCTGACTAATACAGCTACCTAGACACACAATTTTTTAAAATCAGTAATTCCCTTACTGTAATATAAAAGAAAAATAAATAAAAACAAATCAATTTATAATAAAATTATGTTGAATTCACTATATAAACTTCAAGCAGTGTCCCAGTTACTACTGCTGCATAAAAAATAACCCCAAATTTGTAGCATAAAATGACAACCATGTTATTATAGTCACAAATTCTGGGTGTTAAGAATTCAGAAAGAGCAAAGAAGTGACAGCATATCTCAGCGTCACAATACCTGAGGCCTCAATTAGGAAGACTTGAGAGCTGAGTGACTCAAAAGATGGGCACTAGCATCACGGAGAGTTCATTTATACACATCTAGTGCTTGATTTGAGCTATAAGGTGAGACTTCAGCTGGGACTATTGGCTGGAACACATGCAAATGGCCTATGTGGCTGTTTGGGCTTCCTCTCAGCCTGGTGGTTAGATTCCAAGGCATTCCAGAAGAGCTAACTGGAGGCTGCATCACCTTTTATGACCTAACCTTCAAAGTCATAACATCACTCATTCTGTAGTCACAAGCCCACTTAGATTCAAGGGGGGAAACTTAGATTCCAATTCTCAATGGGATGAGTGTCCAGGTCATGTAGTCAGAAAAGTATATGGAGTGAAGGATAGTCTTATGGACATTTTTGGAAAATACAATCTGCCATTGCCTGGAAATAAATATTTCCATCTTATAAGGGACAATTTCTGACTATGTTGAGAATCAATATTTTAGAGCTATGGGAAACCATGGGTAAGAAATGTAACAGGAACATATGTGACCATATCTTCACTTTGTAAAGATCACTTTTAGGGCAGTGGCGATTTGAGAGTGAGATAGCAGTAAACATAGATAAGTCCCTCGGAAGTTTCTGGAAGTAGTCCAGATGAGAAATGATGGTATCTTTAGACTACAACTCAAGGAGAGATGGATTTGGTAAAAATTTCAGAGTTAAATCCGTAAGATTTGCTGATGAATGAATATGGGGTGGTGGTGTGAAGGAAAGGAATATGTCATGGTGTCAACAATGATGACTCGTTTTCTTGTTTGCACAACTTGGAGAGACAGTGGTTCCATTCACTAAAGCCATGGGGAAGAGATTTGGAGAAAGATCATAATTCAGGTTTTTAATTTGAGTTATTGGAATTATCTTTAAAATCTCTCTGAAATTATTCTTTCTGCAAGGAGAACAGAATTAACTTTGTGTTGATTAGGTAATGAGTGGCTCTGGTGAGTTAGCTGTGGGGAAAGTACATTGTCTTTCAGGTCTCTAGGAAAATGATCCTTCTAGAGTTCTCGAGTTCCTCTGTCACCATTATGTCATCTTGGCCAAACTACTATCCAGTTCTACCCTAAATTTATTTCATAATTTATAATTTAGGTATCAGAGTTCAGCTGCACCTGTTGAAATTTGCTCAGAATAAAGTGAAGGTCGTTGGTGCAAATAACCAGACAATCTAACTGGAACGACCACTCAGAAGCCTACAGCGGCAGAATGGAAGCGGCTGTCACATACACAGCTTGCCTGATCACCCTGGCTGGCCACAAAAGGACACATTTTGGGAAAGAAGAAAAACAAAATCAGAATAGCCAGAGAAATAACCTGAAAGAAAAGGGAGGTGAATCTTGGGAGGCGATTGTCTTCTGGCTGTTTCTCACGACCACTGCTTCCTGAAACAAAAAACCGAAAGAAGACAAAAAAGATCCTTTCTGGACTTTATTGTTTTGCTGGAAAATAACATTTTAGGGGGCATTTGTGCTTCAACTGACATTATGGGTCTTCTTAAAATGTGAAAATTTTATTTACATGAAATGCAGTTTTAAATTCTATCATATCTTCTCTTACCACTTTTGCAAAGAGTTAACTTAAAATACTAAAAAGACGAGAACAAGGAGCAACTTCTGATTTTCTACTGTGGGAAGAAATTTTCTACTGTGGGAAGGAATTGGAATGAGTGTTCAACAGTATTTACTTCTGCTCACATCATCTTAATTCAGATATAGATTGTAGGAAAAGATGTGGTGTGTGAAGTCAGACTTATGTCTGAATAAGTGTGATCTTAGGAAAGTCCTTAATATTTCCTCGCTTTGGCTCCCTCATCTTTATAAAGTGGAGCTCACAATACTCCCCTAGCCAGATTACGGCAGATTTGAAATAATAGATGTAAAGGATCTAAGCAGAGTACTGGAAACATGGTATACACTCAGGAAATGTTTATACACTACTTTTATTACTGTTATTACTAATTCATTGTCATTATTGATGACAGACACATTTTAAAACTATAGATATAGCAGATTTCATAATTTTTCTAAGAGTGTATCAAAACAAAATGACACTGAAGCACGTTGCAGAAAATCACTGTGATGTTTTTATCAGCAGCAATAAATATGTTGAGTACATGCTATCGTCAGGAAAATTCTAGGTCTTAAATATACAATAATTTAGAATATAGAGTGCCTGTTCTTAAGGTGTTTAAAAGCTATATATTGAAGGACAATGTATTAGAAGAGGAGAGAAAGATATAACATTTGCAAGACCCCTCAATTTAATATTATCGTCAAGGGGCCGGCCCTGCGGCTTAGCGGTTAAGTGCTCGAGCTCCGCTACTGGCAGCCCGGGTTCGGATCCCGGGCACCAATGCACCGCTTCTCTGGCCATGGTGAGGCTGCCTCCCACATACAGCAACTAGAAGGATGTGCAGCTATGACATACAACTATCTGCTGCGGCTTTGGGGAAATAAAGGAGGAGAATTGGCAGTGGATGTTAGCTCAGAGCCAGTCTTCCTCAGCAAAAAGAGGAGGATTAGCATGGATGTTAGCTCAGGGCTGATCTTCCTCACACACAAAAAAAAAAATTAAAAAAAAAAATTAAATATACAACAGCATTTAAAGAAATTAAATAAAATAAAATAATTGGCAAAAATCCTGATCTACATTGGAAAAAGGGGACCTACCGACCTGTGTATTGTGAAATGTAATACTTAATTTACTATTCTTCAGATAGAATCTCTGCAGAATCTCCAAAATATATATGTACATATCAGAGAGACACTTGATATTGCATAAGATTCTATAATAAAGGCATGTACAGTCTTTAATTTTAGCAATAGATACAATTTGAAAATTTTAGTTTTTGTTTTGTACAACAAATGTGTCCTTCTCTCTTTTACATAGAATCTTATATGATATATTTTTTACATTATTAGAATGATTATTTGAATTCTGTTTTCATCAGCATATGGACAGGAAGCATAATAAATATTTAAATAAGGATACAATTGAAATTTTCCTAGTCTTGACTATAATTCCTGGCATACAGTATATGTTCAGTAAGTGTTTGTTGAGTGAATTATTTATCTGCTTCCACAGTGAAGCAAAACAATAATATAATATTGAACTACATCAACATGGTCCGTTAAAGCCTGCTGTCAAACTAACAATAATATTCAGTTGCATAAATAATATAATTTAACAATATAGTTCTTTTTGTGATTTTTTCCTAATAAAAGATGAAAAATCACAGTGTCCTATGAATTTAGTGGAAAGTTATAAAAGGTATTCTTTAATTTAACTTCTTATCATAATAATAGGATAATCATATTAAAATAGGACTCTTGTGGATATGAGATTATTTCAAAGGCTTCTGCAGGATAAAAAAGTAGTTACACTTGTTTATAAATCTTGTGATAATTGTCAAGAGAGAATTTTGGGCACTACAGTTGTTCTTTTACTAAATGTAAATTAGAACCAAGTTGTATATAAATTCAGAAATAATATTTGAAGATTAAAGTGAGCTATGATTTTAGTCTTTGATCTAGCCTAATTTTCATTGAGTTATCCTAATAACTAGTATAGATAATAAAATGATATGTCTATATTTAAACGTGTTTATAATACTTATGCTAACACTTAAGACACTTTCAGAAAAGATGTTCCTGAAGATAGTTAATGTAATAACCAAACAAGAAAATCTAGTTAGAGTGGAATTTGAAAAAGATTAATATACTATAGTCCCTTTTCTTTTTGGGAAGAACTGTGTTTTAGAATGAGTCGTCTCATGAGGAGGTGATATTACATAATATAAATGATGTGACTGTTAAAGAATTACAGGATAACGTTATAGCATTTATGAGCTTATATATATAATGTTATACAGTATAACATTACAGCATTTTCGGTCTCATGCACCATCTGGATTGTGAGGACCTGAGGGCATCGGCATTGACTCTGACTTAGTTGTCTTTGAATTCTCCTCAGCCGTGACAGTGACAAATAGGCACAGAGAGGACAATGAGCATGATTCTTGACTGGGCCGGATGTATTTTCGTCAGAGGCAGCAAGCCTGCTTTCCTCACTGCCCTCTATTTTATGTGTTCCTGGAGCTGGAACCAAGAAGCCCATCTTCCAGAACCCCTTGGCAGCAGGATTGCAGCTGAGACTCTGCCAACAAAAGACAACTGCATGGAGTGTGAACGGCTGAAGGGAGGTGAAGACATTAGTGTGCCTCTGGCAAGTGGCTTCAGCAGGTGGCAAATGTGAGGTTCTGTGTGGTTTTATGCAATCTTCAAACTGCTCACTGATGGTGTGGGCAACTCAAATCTTAGCTGTGATTTCCTGTGTTTTCTGATAGCCACTATGGCATTCCCCAGCAGCTAATTCTCTGTATTATCTTGATTGTTGCTGGCAATATTGAAAGTGGTGTCTGTATTACTGATCAATCTATGACTTACAAATATTGAGTAAAGTATCTGAATGAGATTACTTCAAAGTGTTCTTTAGTTAGGGATGAACCAAAAAAATGGATAGTGGATTCAAAGTAAGGCAACCTGGTTTTATGGCCCAAATTTACAACCATCTAAGCATAAGTCAGAGATATAACTCTTTGCATCAGTTATCCTATCTGTCAAATGTAGATATTAGCAAAACATTCACTTAAGTCATTGTCTTAGGCTGTTCGGGCTACCGTAACAAAAAACCATAGACTGAGTGGTTTAAACAGCAGACGTTTATTTCTCATAGTTCCAGAGTCTGGAAGTCCAAGACCAAGATGCCAGCAAGGTAGATTTCATTCTGAGGCCCCTTCTTTTGGCTTGTGTCTGCCACCATCCTGCTGTGTGCTCACAGTACCCTTGTGTGCACATAGGCGGAGAGACAGAGAGAGAGAGAGAGAGAGAGATCTCTTCCCCTTCTTATAAGACCACCAGTCCTACCGGGTCAGGACCCCATCCTTACGACCAAATTTGGTCTTAATTATCTCCTAAAAGCCTTATCTCCAGGGGCCGGCCCCGTGGCTTAGCGGTTAAGTGCGCGCACTCCGCTACTGGCGGCCCGGGTTCGGATCCCGGGCGGCACTGATGCACGCCTCTCTGGCCATGCTGAGGCAGCGTCCCACATACAGCAACTAGAAGGGTGTGCAACTATGACATGCAACTATCTACTGGGGCTTTGGGGATAAAAAGGAGGAGGATTGGCAGTGGATGTTAGCTCAGAGCCGGTCTTCCTCAGCAAAAAGAGGAGGATTAGCATGGATGTTAGCTCAGGGCTGATCTTTCTCACAAAAAAAAAAAAAAAAAAAGCCTTATCTCCAAATACAGTCACATTGGGGGTTAGGGCTTCAACATGAATTTTGGGGGTACACAATTCAGTCTGTAGCATTCATTGAGCTGATATAAGGACTAAAACCATAAAATTAAGAAAAATGTTATACAGACTAGAAGTTCAAATTGTTGTCGTGTTGACCTCGCACATTTATAAGTTCAGAATAACTCACTTGTTTTTCTCCATTTTAAATATTATAGTTATATCCTAGCCTAATTCAATTTATTCCCTGATAAAATTAGTATGTACCTTTTGAAGAAATATTACTCTAACTAATAAAACTCAATTACATTGATCATATAGTAATCAAAATTCTATAGACTTAAATATACCACGGATTTCTGTTTACAACAAAAATTTATAGTATCCTCAAGCTTCTAATTCAAGTCCTATAAGGTAAATATAAAATTCAGGAACTTTGTTTTCAAACTCTTCTCCCTTCTCAACTATTCCATTTATGTCTGAGGCATATAGTCAACATATTAAACATCTCTTATTTCTTTACGATTTTCTCACATTTCTGTACTGGTTTTTTCACTGCTTCTCTCTAAGATTTATAGTAATTGCCTTCATCTTCGAAGATATTTTACACATAATCAGACTTGATTATTATCTGCAACATCGTCCTACTCCCCCTAACTCACCACCACTAATAATCTGTCACTATGTTCTTTTCAAATTAATTATATGAAATGTACATATTTTAATGTATTTATAATATTATTTCTGAATAACACACTGGTTTCATTTTCTCCTTGAAGGTTTCTACGATAATCACCTTCCTAGAAGCAGGAGGGCATGACAGTGTCGACAGCCCTGAATCGGAAGGAGAGACCTGGCGTCTAGTCCTGCCTGGCTCCCTAACTGTGGCTCTTGAGTAGGTTGACTAACTGCTTTGTCACCCGTAGAAGCAAGCCCTTAGGCTGTAGTACGTTCAAGCTACTTCTAACTGAATTTTTTTTTTACTTACATATTCACTGAGCATCTACTATTGTAGATTCTGTACTAAGCACTAAAATAAGATTAAAAAAAAAAAAAGATGCATAGAGCCTCTTATGGAGCTTATACTCTGGAAGAGGAGATACAACAATGTCAAAAATAAATGAAAGGGAGAAGAGGGAGGGAGCCTCTTCACTCTTGTTCTTTACCGATCTGTAGCGAGTTACACCAAGTCTGACACACAGTAATAAGTAATAAGTATCTAATGAATTAGTCAATCAATGTAAAGTATAAAAGGAGAAGGCATAAAAAAGCACTAAGTTGTACATATATCGATGAAATCTTGTTTGATGATATGAAATATAATTCAAATTCTGGGTACACATTTGGCCTTTTTTTTTTTTGGTGAGGGAAATCAGCCCTGAGCTAACATCCGTGCTAATCTTCCTCTTTTTGCTGAGGAAGACCAGCTCTGAGCTAACATCTATTGCCAATCCTCCTCCTTTTTTTCTTCCCCAAAGCCCCAGTAGATAGTTGTATGTCATAGCTGCACATCCTTCTAGTTGCTGTATGTGGGACGAGGCCTCAGCATGGCCGGAGAAGTGGTGCATCAGTGCGCGTCCGGGATCCGAACCCGGGCGGCCAGCAGCGGAGCGCACACACTTAACCTCTAAGCCACGGGGCCGGCCCACATTTGGCCTTTAATCTCAACTCAATCACTTTATATTATGATTCCAAATTAATTATATGTTTTCTCCATCAGAAATAGCAGCCATTCCTAAACAATAAAATATCTGAGAAAGAAATAGAGTCAAATGGACTATGGACTAATGGATTGCTTAGTAATAATACCAGTTCAGCTGGATAACTGATGTGGTATCAATTTTTTAGAAATTAGTCATAATGATAACTTTTTAAAATTTGACCAGCATAGCTGATTTAAATTACTACTCAAAAATATAAATCTCACTTAATATACTATTTTTATAATGTAAATTATCATTATTATAAAAGATAATATATTTTATTTAATAACAATAATTTGCATTAAAAATACAACTGCAAGAGTATTTTTTAGGGGGAAGAAACTACAGGAGCACTACAGTTAGACTTTTCCCTATTTAAATAGCTATTTGGTCTTACCTTAAAGGCAGCGTTAAATATGCCACTTCATATAATACAAAATTTTTTTCAACAAGAATCTCCGGAGGAACAGCCTAACGCATTAACTTTAGTCTGGTTTTACCATTTATTCCTCTCCCTCCAAATTTCTTTACATTAAACACTAAATTGAATGCACCAATCTCTTCTGCTTCTAATGTGTATGCTACATTTTTTCTCTGATTCTTGCTATCCTGAAGCAGCAACATTAAATTCTTTTTTTTTTTCCCATATTACAGTTTTCAGATGACCATTTATCAGGTGTATATTAGTGGATGGTGTGGCTTTTAGAAATTCCATTCGCTATTTGCTGTCTGTGATCTTTGCACAGAACTTTCATTTGTCATGGGATTTAGCTCTCAGCTGTGTTTAGTTTTTAGGTCTTGAGAACAAGTCAATCCGTATTCAGACACCTAATGATGTAATTTATGCAGTGTAAAAGACTTGACCGCCCTCTATCCACCTCTCTGTAGTCAAGTTCTTTGACTGTAGTAATGGGTAACAACATAAAAAAACCACCTCTTGGCAAATCTCTAAGTTTCATTAAAAAAGCATGACTCTATAACTGAGACTTAAAGACATTTGGCATAATGTCAGAATCTCCTGGAATATTCGTTTACCCGACACTAGCCCCAAATACCCAATGTCCCAATGTGTCTCTTGATTTGTTTTGAAATCTGTTCAAACTGAAAAGTTGGAGACTGGTAACACTAAATCCCATGAAATGAGAAAAGTCCCACAACATGTATGACCAAGAATCCACCCAATGTCTTCCATAGGAAAAATCTCCCTAGGTGTAAGGAAAACATGTTATAAAGTAACAAGTGATCTCTTGCATCCTCTTTAGGAATATGAATGAAAAATAAATAAAAGCTGATCAAGGGATCACCTAGCATTCGTTTTACTGTCAAAATTGTTTATAGTTTGTTTGAATAAGTAGTGACTAGTTTTAAAATTGAGATCTGATTTTGTCTCATTAATATTTATCTTACTGGTTTAAAAACTGAATTTAACACTTCACCAATCATTTTGTTTGTGAGGGGCCCCAAATGTTCCAATTTGTATTGAAATAGCATTTTATCAGGTATTCATTTCAACTTTAATTTTATTATGTCATTTTGCTTCCACTTATTAAAAAAACTCTCTATGGTATCATTAATTTCTCCTTTAGCGATTGAAATTAGTATCCTAAATTGTTGATTTCAAATAACTTTCCATCTTTCCGTAAAGTAAAAGCCACAGATATATGAAAAGATATTAGGCCCTCTGAAGTTTAGCGTATTTTACAAATATTTTATACCTCCAAATGCCTATTTTGGGGGTTCATTCCTAATGACCTAAAGAAATTTTCTACCCTTTGGATGAATTAAAAGCCTTATCAAAATTCGTTTGATTTGGCTTCTAGGATCTTTACCAAAGTTCATTATATATGAAGTTCATTATATATATACACACAATGTTATGTATAAATGTTATATATATACACACTCAATATTAAACCATGTCTAAAGTGTGGATGCTGATAAAATTAGTTAATTTGGGAATTATAATGATAAGAGATGTACACGAAAAGCCTTGGGGCACTATCAAAGATGAACTAACCAAATTATCCATGATAGGTACTAAACAAGTGGTTGTTATTTACTAAGTGAGGGATAGCTTATCTAAAGGCATACCTCATAAACATGTAGTCTCAGTGGATTTGCATTTGCCTTATAAAAGTCAATTAATAGAAAATTAAAATGATTATTACTCTTCTCCTAGCCTGAGATCAATCTCTGGCAGTGAAGAATGGAGGGAACTTGTGACCCCACAGTGCCCTGGAGTCTAACGTCCCTGAAGTAAAAGGGTCTGGATAGGTTGATGCCTCTTACACCAAGCTTCTTAAACGTTTTTGACATTGACCCACAAGAGAGACATTTTGTATTGCAGTCCACCACCACTACCACCACACACACACACACACACACACACGCACACACAAGAAAATAATTCCTATTATTACTACACGTGACGTACACATATTTTCTCTATTCTTCTATCTTGTTCTATTATATTTTTTTAAATACTGTTTTCATGCCACCAACTTGATTTCATGACACCTGTCAGGTCATAAGCTACAATTTGGAAATTACTGTCCTAGACCATATCGAATATGCATTGACACCATCAAGAGAAGAATGGAGCAACTTACAGGATGATAGTCCAGAGCACCAGCAGCAGAGACTTCTCCTGTTAGCTCAGAATCAGACATGACAATGGGCTTCACTAATGGTCATCTACTTCCTAGATCCTAAAGTTTTAAAGAGTGCTTTTGAATTTAATCCTGGCAGGAGCACATTTGTTAAGAGTTATCCTTGGCTCTTGCCTCTCCTTTGTCCCCTACTTCCAATATTTCACCAACTTCTCTAAAGTATCTCTTGGACTTTTCCTTTCCTTTCATTCCCATTGTCATCTCTGTAGTCCAGGATCTCGTCAACTCATACACAGACCGCTGCAGCTGGCCCTAGTTGCTCACCCTCTGTGGGTGCTACAAGGCTTATCGTTGTAAAGTACTGCTCGATTATGTCATTCACCCAATTAGAACTCCATAATGATGCTGAGCTTCCCAACACGAGAGGAGAACAAATGGGATTAATATTTGCAGAACACATACTTTGTAGCAGGAATTAGGCTATTTTTTTCCATTCATTATTTCCCTTAATTCTCAAGACTATCCTACAAGACAGATAATTATTAACCTCTCTTTGGTAATTCAGAAAGAAACAGTGAGAATTATAACTTGCTAAATAACCATTACATAGCCCATATATATTAGTTTCCTATTGCTGCTATAACAAATTACCACAAATTTAAGCTATAAATTCCACAGATCACAAATACAAATACGAATTTATTCTTACTGTTCTGGAGGTCAAGATTCTTACTGGGCCAAAATTAAGGTGTTGGCAGGCCTTCATTCCTTCTGGAGGCTCTAGAGAAGAATCAGTTCCTTGCCTTTTACAGCTTCTAGAGGCTGCCCATGTTCCTCTACTCATGGCCCTCTCTCATCTTTAAAGTCCAGCAATCACATCCCTGCAACCTCTGCTTCTATAGTCACATCTCCTTCTCTGACTCTCCTGCCCCTTTCTTTCCTTTATAAGAACCTTTGTGACTATATTGGGTCCACCAGGATAATCTCCCCTTGTCAAGATCCTTAACTTAATCACATCTACAAAGGCCAAATAAGGTAACATTTGGTATTCGGCCAAATAATGTAATATTTATAGATCTCAGGGATTAGGACTTGATATCTTTGGGGCCATTATTCAGCCTACAACAAGCAGAATAAAGTTTTTTTTTTAAGAGCACATGGAACATTCACCTAGATAGACCACACCCTGGCCCATAAAACTAGTCTCAACAAATTTTCAAAAGTTAACATTATACAAAATATCTTCTCTGACCACAAAGGAATTAAACTAGAAATCAATAAGAAAGATATCTAGAAAAATCTCCAAATAGAAAATTAAACAACGCTAAATTATCCAGAAATAAAAAAGTAAATCACAAGGTATGTTAGAAAATATATTTAACTGAATGAAAATAAAAACACAATATACCAAAAATTATGGCATATAGCTAAATTGTGCTTATAATACATAATTACAAATATAAGTATGCTTATATTATAGTCATGCACCATATAACGATGAACCCCATATATGACAGTGGTCCCATAAATGTGATACCACACAGCCTAGGTGTGCAGTCAGCTACACCATCTAGGTTTGTGTAAGTACACTCTACGTGTGCATCTAATGATACATTTCTCAGAACATATCCCCATCGTTAAGCGATGCATGACTACATAAAAAGAAAGGCCTAAAAATCAATAAACTATACTTCCACCTTAAGAAACAAGAAAAAGTCAAGAAAATTAAATCCAAATTAAGTGGTAGGAAAGAAACGCTGAAGATCAGATCAGAAATCAGTAAAACAAACAAACAGGAATAGAGTAATTCAGTGAAATTAAAACCTGGCTCTCTGAAGAAAATCAATAATATTGATAAATCTCTAGCTAAACCCAGAAAAAAAGAATGAAAACACAAATTACCAATACAAGGAATGAAAGAAAGATATTAATTCTTACCCTAAAGATATTAAAACAATAATAAAGGATATATTACAAGCAAATTTATGCCCATAAATTTGGCAAATTAGATAAGATAAACAAATTCCTTGAAAAATATAAATTATCTGATTATTCCTCTACTATAAAAATCAGCATATAATACAAACCAAGGCTTAATTTAGTTTTTTATTGTTTGTCTAGACTTAGAAAAATGATGCAGAAATTATTAATTATGCTAAAAGTGTATCTTGTCTACAACTGTTACATTATAAATAGCACACAAAAATTTGAGAAACTGTTCTAGTATTCATAAGCTGTTTTCCGGTTCAGCAGAGAAGTCATTCACATCATTGATAAATAAGTCAAATACTGACATGTTTTCTCTCTTTCACTTTTGTCTTACTCAGTGTGAACAAAAATATTAACCAAATTCAGGTCAAAACTACACTCATTCACCAATTACCTGAGCAACTTCTTTGCTGTATTGAATAGTAATCAAGCACTTTTTTGTAGTAAAATATATTTTATATATATATATGCATTTTTCTTTTTTTTGCAGAGCCAGTTGTTAAATTGTTAAAAACCAGCACACTTTTGGGTTTATCCCAGGAAGGCAGGATGGGCTTACATTTGAAAATTGTTCAATGTAATTCATCATATTAACAGAATAGAAGGAAAAATCATATGATCATCTCAACAGATGCAGAAAAAAGCATCTGACAAAATTCAACATGATTTTCTAAAATGTCTCTCATAAAAAAATAGAAGAGAACTTTCTTAACTTCATAAAAAGCATCTATGAAAAGCCCACACCTTCATATTTAATGGTGAGAGACTGAATGTTTTCCTGCTAAGATCAGAAACAAGGTAAAGATGCTCACTCTTACCACTTCTGTCAACATTATATTAAAAGACATTGCTATTGCAATAAGACAAGAAAAAGCAATAAAAGGCATACAGATTGAAAAGGAAGAAGCAAAACTCTCTTGTTTAACAGATGACACATCATTTACATAGAAAATTCTAAGGAATCAATAAAAAGACTATAAGAACTAATATGTAAATTTAGCAAGATCACAGAATACAAGGTCAATATAGGAAAATTAATTGCATTTCTATATAATAAAAACCTAGAATAGCCAAAGCAATTTTTAAAAAGAAGAATGAAATTGGAGAACTTAAACTATTTGAATTTAGGACTTAATACAAAGTTATAGTAATCAACAGAATCTAGTAGTGACATAAGGACATTTAAAAGATAGACATAAATTAATGGAACATAATGGAGTCCAAGTTAGGATGAATGTTTTATGTATATATATATATATATATATATATTCATATGGTTTATATATATATATATGGTTTTTAACAAAGGATCTAAGACATTTTAATGTGAAAAGGAATATCCTTCCAATAAATGGTGTTGAAACCACTGGATATTCATAAGGAAAAAAATAAACCTAGATTCTTACCTGACACAACAAACAAAAATTTACTCAAAATGAATTATACACCTATATTTAAAAGTCAAAACTGTAAAAATTCAGGGCCAGCCCAGTGGCATAGTGGTTAAGTTCATGTGCTCCCTTCAGCAGCTCAGGGTTCATGAGTTCAGATCCCAGGTGCAGACCCACACACCACTCTTCCAGCCATGCTGTGGCAGCATCCCACATACAAAAAATAGAGGAAGATTGGCACAGATGTTAGCTCAGAGCCAATCTTCCTCACCAAAAAAAAAAAAAACTCTAAAAATTCTAGAAGAAAACGTACGTGGAAAATCTTTGTGACCATGGGGTAGCCAAAGTTTTCTTAGATAGGATATAAAAATCATAAACCCCCCAAAATATTAATAAATTGGATTTATATAAAAGTTAAAAATGTCTGCTCTTTGAAAGACACTGTTAAGAAAATTAAATACAAGCCACAGAATGGAGAAAGAACATTGTCAACATATGTATCATACAAATAAGGTTGTCAGATATAACAAATAAAAATAAAGGACACTCAATCTTGACTTTTAGATAAACAATGGATGGTTTTTACTGTTTGTCACATGTTTCATATTTGGGGTGTACATATTATTATTCATTGTTAACCTGAAAGTCAAATTTAACCAAATGTCCTGTATTTTATTTGGCAACCCTACTTAAAAACAACATATGTTCAGAATATATAAAGGACTCTTAATACAACTCTTTATGTGATAACACAAACAACCCAACAGAAATTGGGCAGAGGATGTGGAGCAAATGAGAAGTTCATACATTGCTAGTGGAGATTAAAAATGGTACAACTGGGCCAGCCAGGCGGCGCAAACAGTTAAGTGCACGCGCTCCGCTGAGGCGGTCTGGGGTTCGCTGGTTTGGATCTCGGGCGTGCACTGATGCACTGCTTGGCAAGCCATGCTGTGGTGGCATCCCAGATAAAGTGGAGGAAGATGGGCATGGATGTTAGCCCATGGCCAGTCTTCCTCAGCAAAAAAAAAAAAAAAAAAAAAAAAGAGGAGGATTGGCAGATGTTAGCACAGGGCTGGTCTCCTCACACAAAAAAAAAATGGTACAACAATTTTAGAAAACTTACACTGATCATATAATTCTGTAGTTTCGTGCCTAAGCATCTACCTAAGAGAAACGAAAATATACGTACACACAAAGACTTGTAGACAAATGTTTACAGCACCTTTACTCATAAATGTCAAAAACTAGAAACAACCCAAATGTCCATCAACAGGTGAATGGATACACAAATAGTGATATATTGTTCCAATTGAATACAACAGAAAGAAACAGAACTGCTCATACACACAACATCATGGATAAATCTCAAAAACGTTATGCTGCACTAAAGAAGCTAAATACAAAAGTGTACATACACTGTTATTTTATTTATTAACCTTCCTCCCCACCTAAATCAATCTACTCTAAAGTAACAGAAAGCAGATATGTGGCTACCTGGGGTGGAGGCGGTGGGTGTCCAGGGTGGGAGATGGGAGAAAGGGGCAGTAGCAGAATTGAATAGGAAGGAGCACAAGAGAAATTTCTGGAATGACGGAATAGCTTAATATTTTGATGGTGGTGATGGTCAGACACTTGCTCAAATTTGTCAAAACTCATCAAAATGTACATTAAAATGGGTACATTTTGTTCTGTGGAAGTTATATCTTAATAAGGAATTATCAAAAAATAAAGATGTGTTTTATAACACGTTATAATAACCAGGAAAATAGAAGTAAATTCGTATACTTCAAATCAGTGGAAGAAAATTTGACTTAGCCAAAGAAATGAAGAAAAGGTGAAAATAAAGAAAAGAAAATATGCTAAATAAAAAATATAAAATAATATTACAGAAATGAGTCTTTATAACATGATAAAGTAGATAAAGCTCACTTGGCTTATCAGGAGCATTTGATATAGTTAAATCATGTCCTTCTAGAATCCTGCAATCTTCCAACTTACCTTCCACTTCACTTACCTGTCCTTAATCACTTGTACTTGTTCCTCCTGATTGTCTTGGCTTCTCAACATTCTAGTACTCCAGAGCTGAACTTGATCCTTTTCTCTTCTCTGCACTCATTCCCTTGGTATTGTCATTCTGTTCCAAGTCCTTACATACCATCTATAAACTAATAGCTCCCAAATTTACATCTTTAGCCGAGACTGTTCCCCTGAGCCTTCCACTTGTGTATCTAAAGTGCCTACTCATTAGTTTCTTTTGGATGTCTAATTGGAATCTCAAACTTAGCACATCCAAAACAAAATCCTGACCTCAGTCCCCACTTAAAACAGCTCTTGTAGTCTTCTTCACTGTGACATTGGCAACTCTCTTTTCCCATTGCTCAGGAAGGCTGAAATCCTTGAAGCCATTTTCATCTCTGCTTTCTCTCACAACACATCCAATCCAAGCTTTTACCTTCCCTACTGCTACCTTATAGAGTCCACTCTCAACAAGGAATTGGAGGGAATCTCTTAAAATGAAAGTTGGGGGGGCCAGCCCCATGGCGTAGCGGTTAAGTGCACACACTCCCCTGCTGGTAGCCCGGGTTCGGATCCCGGGCGCTCACCTACACACCACTTGTCAGGCCATGCTGTGGAGGAAGATGGTCACAGATGTTAGCCCAGGGCCAGTCTTCCTCAGCAAAAAGGAGGAGGATTGTCATGGATGTTAGCTCAGGGCTGATCTTCCTCACAAAAAAAAAAAATTGTAAATCAGATTATGCCAATCCTCTGCTCTAAATTCTGCAATGACTTCTAATCAGAGTAAAGTCCTTACTTTGGTATACAAGACCATGCACATCCCAGCCTCTCATTTCTTACTGTCTCTCATTCACTTATTCAACCCCAGCCACACTGGCCACATCTCGGTTCCTCCTGTCCACCTCTGGATTTTTGCAATAGCTGTTTCTTCTACCTCAAACGCTCTTCTCCCAACTGGTCCCATGACTTACTTCATCACTTCTTTCTGGTCCTTGTTCAAATGTCACCTTATCAGAGATGCCCTCTCTGATCATATGATTCTGTAATTTCACTCCTAAGTATTTACACAATAAAAATGAAAATATAGGTACACACACAGACTTGTAGACAAATGTTTACAGCACCTTTACTCATCAATGTCAAAAACTAGAAACAACCTAAATGTCCATCAGCAGGTGAATGGATAAACAAATCATGATATATTGTTACAATTGAATACAATAAAGAGAAACCAAACTGCTCATACACACAACATCATGGATAAATCTCAAAAACATTATGCTGTGCAAAAGAAGCCAAACACAAAAGGGTACATTACGTTATTTATTAACTTCCTTCCCCCAAATCAATCTACTCTAAGGAAACAGAAAGCACAACTCTCTCCTCATCACTTTCACTTTCCTGGCTTATTGTTCTCTAGGATGCTTATCTAATATACTATATAACTTGCTTACACATTTTGTTTTTGTCTGTCTGCGCCAACTAGCACACAAGATCCACAGGGCAGGGATTCTTATCTGTGATCAATGCCTGACACACAGTAAGCATTCAACAAATATTTACTGAAAGTATAAATGGCTTTATCTAAACAGAGAGACATTCAAAATTGGATTTGTAAAAGATCTAGAGATATGTTTTCAACAAAAGGTACACTGAAAACTAAAGGACACAAAATAGTTAAAAAATAAAAGAATAGGAAAAGACATGCCATGAAAACATGAACCAAAAGAAAATCTGGGTAAAATTTAAGATGGAAAACACCATAAAGGACTGAGAAGGATATTACTTATGAGTAAAGTAAGTAACTCTTTGAAAAGTTTTAGTTATCCTGAACAAATACGCATCTAACAATATAGACTCAAAATATACAAAAGAACAACTGAGATAACTCCAAAGAGACAGACAGAACAACAATTTAGATATATCAACACATATTTTTCTTGATTGATAAAGCAAACAAAGAATACCAAAATATATAAATGTGAATACTATAGTAAACTCAAACTAATAGAAAGCAGAAAGTATATATTCTTTTTGAGATTTCCTGAAATATTTATTCAAAATGCTACATTCTGAGCCACAAAATAATCTCAGTAACTTCCAAAGATTCAAGATCAAACAAAGTTCTCTAATCATGATGCAATAAAAAAATAGAAAAAAAAAATAACAGTAAACAACTAGAAAAGTATATAAGAAAATAAAGTACTATATTAGTCAAGGTTCAATCCAGAAAGCAGAACCATAATGAGTTATAGGATAAGGATTTTTTATAGGAATTAGACCTGACACCACTGTGGGAAGATATGGGGAAGCAAGGGCCTAGGAAGGGAAGGGTCTGGAAGACCAGAAGAGTCACCAACCAATCAGTCTGACAAGCCAACCATGTTCCACCATCTAAATCAGACTGTGAGGGGAAGGCTCCTGAGGTCTATGAGAAGCTATGCCTTTGTGTTGCTACCGCGTCTGTGGATTTGCTGCCAAATATCTGGTGGTGGGAAGGCTGTTAGTCAACAGTGTTGGCAGTTGGGAAGAACTGAGCTTGAAGCAGATAAGACTGAAAATAAGCTGGAACCCAACAACACCAGTGTTCGTCTGTCACTGCATCGCACCACAAAAACCTACAGAGAGTAGTGGCTGCTCCTCACTTCAGCCTTCTAAATCTCACACAAATTCCTCTTTTGACCAATGCTAGCCAACCTAGAAACGTACAGGGAAAGGAATTCTCAGAAACATAGCTCCAATTTGACCAAGTTGACACAGTGCAAGCTAGTACAGTCACTATTCACTATAGTAACAAAAAACAAACAAACAACAAGGATTTAGGAATGAATCTAAGAGGAACACACCAGAATTTCATGGAGAATTTTTACAGCTCAATTTTAAGACATAGAAGAAGACCTCAATAAATGAAGAAAAACACCATGTTCATGGATGGCATGACTTAAACCAGGAAAGATAATAAAAAGTTTGAAATAAATATTTTGAAGAACCTGACATATCTACACTAATAATTATGGAAGAATAACTATCAAAAAAAGGGCTGAGTGAATTTGAGCAACAGTAGCAAATGGGGGAACTCAGCCTACGAGATGTTAAGATGCGCTAGAAAGCCATAATAATAAAAACAATAAGATGTCAGTACAGGGACTGTACTGATACAGTACAGATCAGTGGAACAGAACAGAATGCTTACCAACAGGCTCATGTATTTATGGGCACTGTGTATAAAAGACTATACCACAAATCAGTGAGGAAAAATGGATTGCGTAGTTGATGAGTTGGGAAATTGGCTTTCTTTTGAAGGAAAAGAAAAGTTGATTTTCAATCTTACAGCATATTGCAAACATTAATTCAAGATAGATTAACTACCTAAATGTGAAAGATAAATCTATAAAGCTTGAAAAATGAATATCTTTGTAACTTTTGTATGAGGGAGAACGTCTTAAATAAGACTCCAAAAACATAGACTCTAAGTTGAAAAAAAGATATTTATCAAATTTATTATAATTCAGTTTTTAATTCAACAAAACACACCATATGCAAAGTTTTAATATGTGAATGACAGGTTAGTAGAAAATATTTGCAAATATCTAAAACTGACAAGGGATCAGTATCCGCAATATACAAGGAACTCCTATAAAGGAAAAGAAAAAAGCAAGAAATGCAAAAAAAAAAAACAAATGATATAAATTGGCAATTCAGAGAAAGGAAAATATAACCATTCGATATGTAGAGATTCTTAGCCTCGCTAGATATCAGAGAAAAAGAAATCAAAATAATAATGCGATACCACTTTATGCCAACAGATTGTAAAATTCAGAAACTTGGAAACAGGAAATGTCAAGCTGGGGAAAGCCGACCTGGAGAGTAATTTCTGTTGATGTGATGACCCAAGAATTCCATTCTGGGGTATACACCTAAAACAGCTGAACAGGAATATTCATCATGTTGCTATTCAGGGGCATCCTAGGTGTTCATTACTAGTAAATTGGAAGTAAATATGGTAGATGCATACATACTGTATGACGTTATGCAACAATTAGAAATAACATCACTAAATGTATACATGATATATGGGTAGATCTTCAAAAACATTGTGTTGACTATTCTGAAAAAAAAATGAACAAGCTCTTTAGCACAAAGCCATTATAAAATAAAATATACATACAAAACCAATATATATTTTATAAGAATACACATATATATTCAAAGACATATTTCATACACAAAATGCTGGTCTGTGAAAAAAGGAAAAATAAAAAAAATTAAATAAGATGGAAAGCCACTATGAATAGAAACCCACGAATGGGGATGAGAGTGTGCCATGAACTGAGACAGATGTTTAACGCAATTATCTACTCTTTGCTAACCAAAAGGAAAAAATTAATTAAGTGTTCCTAATAAGTGTAGTTTTGCTGTTTTCCAAGGATGTAGAGATGAACGGATGAAGGTGGTTCTGCTAAGATGGAGTAGATTTAAGAAGATGAGGAGTCTCTCTCATGGTGAAGGAACTCAAGGAATGTGTGAAATAATATATCCTTCTCCTTACAGACATACACAGTTATATGGGAGCTGAGCTTATACCAGGCAACTGTAGCGAGACCCATGTATCCACACCAGGAGTGTGACAAGGAGGAAACATACAGAATAAAGACCCACAATCCATGTTCATGGCAGCGTGGGTGGCTGGGCAGTGAAAATGGCCACCAGACGCTCCTCAGAGAAATGTTCGATATTATATAATGACAAATATAATCAGAGCAACACAGATTGTAGCCCTAGCTATGCATAGGAAAATGACTTGTTTGCCCTGAGAGGCCCAACAGCCTTGCCAGGGGGTCAACTGCGTGTCTGAGCCACTCGAGAGCCGCTTCACAGCTTCCCTTGTAGCTGCAGTTAAATAACTGTGTAATACTTCATATGCAAACACATTTTTGTAAAGCGAAGATAAACAAATATGTCTTTGGACTATAAGTGTGCATATTTCAAATGTATAAAGGTTAACCCTGAGGGAGCCTCGACACTTAAGAATTTTTGAATCTTTAATGAGGAGAGACTGAAAAGGAATGGGCTGAAGTTTGAGCCACCTTATCTTGGCTGCATGTTGATAAACCAGTGTAGTGTTATTCGAGCCCAAATAAACCAGACTGAGAGACTACTCTATTGTGAAATCATTATGTGACTATTCCATCAGGTCCCTAGACCCACGCATGTTCCAAGGGTGAGGGATGAGCATCCCCTCAAGGGAAAGGAAATTTTTGTTTACATCATCTTAAGAACAGTTCAACACAAGACCACGAAGTAAGATGTGGCAGGTGGACCTTAGTTTGGAGTGAGCATAAACCCGCTCTCCTCTCCGGGCCCCAGTGTTTGGCCTAGGCTCAGAGTTATGGGGATATCCAGCGGCTCACACCCGTGTGAAGACAGACTGGGAAGTCAGCTTGGTCAGGGACTCTAGAATAGGGGTTAGAAAATTTTTCCTGCAAAGTAAATAGTAAATATGTTAAGTTTTTCTGGCAATATGGGCTGTAACTAATCAACTCTGTCATTGTAGTGAGACAGCGGCTGTAGACAATATGTAAACAAACGGGCATGGCTATGTGACAATAAAACTTTATGTACAAAAACAGGCTGCAGGCCAGATTCGGACCACAGGCCAGATTTAGTCAAGCCTTGCCCTAGAACAAGTCTGGAACTTTGAAATAGCACAGATTATTTTCTGTTTTAATTTTCCTTCCACTATAATTAACTTTGGTAAAGTACCAATAGAAGTTACAGCATCATCTTACTTGTACTGTAGAAGAACAGCTGTTTCATGTGGTGCAAGTCTGCTGGGGGTAAAAAACAGCCTTAGCTTATTCTTCCATCGGGAAACACCTTTGTTTTGCTTTCATTCGCGGAGAATATTTTCACTGGATATGGCATTCTGAGGTTGTCTGTTTTCTTTCAGCAGTTTAAAGATGTTTCTCCACTGTCTTCTGAATCGTCCTCCGTAGTTTCTGCTAAGACATGTGCGGTCATTTGGATCACAGTTCTCTTGTATGTAGCGTGTCATTTTTCCCCAGATATTTCAATGTTTTCTGCTTATCTTTGGTTTTTAGCAGTGTATGATGTGCCCAGGGAGGGTTAACTTCTTATTTATCATTTGTGCATTATGCTGAGTTTCTTAAATGTGTAAATTTGGGAAATTTTTCAGCCCTTGTTTTTTTCACCCCCATTCTTTTTCCCTTCTGTAATTTCAATTAAACATTTGTTAGACCTTTTGATATTGTTGCACAAGTTCCTGAGACTCAATTCATTCCATTTTTCTCTCTCTGTTCTTCACATTGAATAATTTCTATTAACCTATCTTTCTGTTTACTGGATTTTTCCTCTGTCATCACTAGTCTGCTGGTAAGTTCATTTGCCGACCTTTTGTCTTTCAGATGTTGTATCTGCAGTTTTACAATTTTCATGTGATTCTTTTTAATATTTTCTACTTATCCACTGAAAATTCCTATCTTTTCACTAATTGTGAACATGTTTTCCTTTATGTCCCTGAGCACAGTTAAAATAGCTGTTTTAAAATCCTTGCTAACAAATTTCAACATCTGTGTCATCTCAGGGTTGCTCTCTATTGATTATCTTTTCTCTTGAGAATGGGTCACATTTTCCTAATTTTTTGTGTGTTACATAATTTTAGATGTTATCCTAGGCGTTGTTAGTGTTATATTGTGGAGACTCTAGATTCTATTACAGTCTTCTAAAGAGGATGTTTGTTTGTTTGTTTGTTTGTTTTGGCAAGCAATTAACTTGGTTGAACTGAAACTGCAAATGATAGCACAAAACCCAGTTCAGTTCTTTTATCCTTAGTTGAGCAGCTTTGAGTCTGTCATATGCATGCATGGTTCAGGATCTGTCAGAGATCTGGGAAGAATTTATACACAGAATAAGGTGTTCTCTCTGGCTCTCTCCTTTCCAGGAGTCCCTCCACACTCATTCACTTTCCAGCAGCTCTGGTTGCTCTGAACTTTGGCCTCCGATTCTTAAGGCAGGAATACTGTAGGTTTTCTATTGGGGTTTAGTGTGTGTGTTGGGGGAGGGGAGAGGGTAAGAACACTCAACGTAAGATCTACTTCTTAACAAGTTTTTAAGTGTACACTCCAGTGTTGTTATAAGCACAATGCCGTATAGCAGATCTCTAGAACTTATTCATCTTGCGTAACTGAAACTTTATACCTATTGACTAGCACCTCCCTATTTCCCCCTTCACCCATCCCTGGCAACCACAATTCTACTTTCTGCTTCTATAAGTTTGACTATTTTAGGTATCTCATATAAGTGGAGTTGTGAAGTCTTTGTCCGTCTGTTACTGACTTATTTCATTTAGCATAACGTTCTCAAGGTTCATCCATGTTGTCACATATTGCAGGATTTTGTTTTTTAAGGCTGAATAATATTTCATTGTATGTATATACCACATTTTCTTAATCCATTCATCTGTCAGTGGACTTTAGATTGTTTCCACATTTGGCTATTGTCAATAGTTCTGCAATGAACATGGGAGTACTAATATCTCTTTGAGATCCTGATTTCAATTATTTTGAATAAATACCCAGAAGTGGGATTGCTAGATCATAAGGTAGTTCTATTTTTATTTTTTTTAAGAACTACTATACTGTTTTTCATAACAATTGCACCATTTTGCGTTCCCACTAATAGTGTATAAGGGTTCCAATTTCTTCACATCCTCATCAACACTTGTCTTTTGTTTTTTCGATAACAGCCATCTTAATAAGTGTGAGATGGTATTTCATTGTAGTTTTGAGTTGCATTTCCCTAATGATTAGTGATGTTTAACATCTTTTCCTATACCTGTTGGTTATTTGTCTTCTTTGGAGGAATATCTATTCAAATCTTTTGTCCATATTTTAGTAAAGTTATTGGCTTTTTTACTTTTGAATTGTAGGAGTTTGTTATATATTTTGGGAACTAACACCTCATCATATATATGGCTTGCAAATATTTTCTCCCACTCCATAGGTTGCCTTTTCACTCTGTTGATTGTTTTCTTTGCTATGCATAAGCTTTTAAGTTAGATGTATCTGTTGGAGTTTTAACCACCCAGTACAGTGCTAACTTTGGTCTGCATTCAGGCTAAAAGCCATAGAAAGTGGGCAAGTCACCTCATGCTGTTCCTCTCTTCCTATTGTCAACTCCCCTCCAGAATCTGCCTGCTTTTGTTCACTCATCAGTGCCTTTAGGTGGTCATCCTTGTTGCTGAATGTGGTTTGTTCAGAGTTTACAAGTGTTACCTGTGAGAAGACTGGGTCCAGTATGAGTTCACTCAGCCATACTAGAAGTGGAAACCTGAGATAATGAACTACAAAATACCATAAGGAAGAGCCATCTCTCCCCTGTCGCCCTCGACCCTGTGCTTGAGTGTCGGCAGCAGCAGTGGTCACCTGGGCAGGACAGTTCTACATAGCAGTGAAGGAATTTTCCAGGGGCTGATGGCACAGCAGATGACAAGGAGGGTGGCACATAAGAACTTAAGGGTCTAGTTCTGAGAAGCTCAGAGTCAGTGCCCTGGCAACAATTAATATTGACTGGAGGCCACCATAATCAACTCGTTTATGAAAATAAGCCCAAATGACATTTGCTCCATTTTATTCTAGATTGTACATGCAAAGGAAAGGAACCATATCTTTCTAGATGAGCTGAGCCATTTTGTTCATAAAAATAGAAAATATTAACGTAATCCCTACATAAGTTACATAAGAATGAGGTACAGAGGAAGAAAGCCAGTGCTGATGTGAAGAACTATAAATTTAAAATAAATACGCAGTATGCAACATTGCTCTTTCTAATACAACTATATTGCTTTGAGACATTACAGACCTCTAGCAGTTAATATTTACCTGGCTTATAAACTGAATGTGACATCCCTTTATTCCTGTTGGAAAGGTTTTTATCACAAAAATATTAGAATTAGAATCACTATTCAACCCACAGTCTCCAAATATTTACATGTTCAATTAGGGAGGATGAATTCTGACGTGCCAAAACTAATTAAATGCATGACGATGTCATAAAAAGTCTACTTATCCTACATGCGAGGAAGTAAGTGCCACTTTCAGATATACAGATGTGGCATTCCTTGTCATCAAAACCTTGTAAAAATGTAAAAGTATAAAATATATAATATTATAGACATGTTTAGTACAAAGTATAAACATTGAGGCAGAGTGGTTTGAGTATAAAGACCTCAGCTAAGTTTTCCTTGAACTTATTACCTTAGAAATCTAAACATGAGTCTAGGACCCTCACACAGGCTGAGGCAGTTTATTATTATAAAGTGGCACAAAGATGTAACAGACAGAGAAAGTGGCTGAAAGCTCTACTAATCTCACAAATTTAAAGAAAAGAAAAGCAAAAAGTCTCAGCCTTTTGGCTTCATAGTCAAATAGTAACTCTGAATTATAAAATTACTCAGATACACTAATATGTGTAATCTGTCACCTTTATGAAAATGCTTTGGAAAAAGGGAAGGCAAGTAAAATTATTCTGGAAACAAAGTATGAGAAGCAGAAATCCCCACTACGTCTTCTTCTCTTTCACAGATAAGTTGAAGAAGGAACAGATGAGAAGCAAAAACATATAAAGCAGTGGAGGAAGAGATGGAGTCTCAAAGAGGTTTGAGTATTCCATCAGTATTTGAAAGTATTAAGAGAACTAGATTTCCATCTCAGCTCTGGTCTAGCCTGGCATCAGTTCTGCAAAGAGAAGCCAGGGACAGTAGGAAAAACTTGCAGGAGATTGAGGAAAGAATTAGGCAAGAGAGTATGGGCATGCCTGATAGCCACTAGCTTTCTGGACAGTGTTTTCTTTAATGTTTCTAGAACACATTGCAATTTATTCATTGGATCAATAAATTTATATTGAGTGCCCAGTATATGAGAGGTACTAGGGAAAAATGGTTGATAAAACAGGGTCTCTGCCCTCTGGAAGCTTAGATTTCAGTGGGAGATACAGGCGAGCAAGCACACAGTCTCAATACAACAAGAAGCCAGGGAGAGGGAGCCACTCTGTACGTGGAAGCGCATAGGAGGAGCACTCAACCTGAACCAAAGGGAAAGGTATCCAAGGAACACTTCACCGAAATGATGCTTAAAGGAACTGTGTTTCGGAGATACAGGGACGAGTGCAGAAATCCGGAGCATAGAGAGATGTGAGGATAACAGAGAGAGGAAACAAGGGTGGAGAGGTGAGCAGGGCTCAGTTAGTGAAGGGTCTTGTGCACCATGTTGTGGAGCCTAGTTTTTGTCTTGAGAACAGTGGCCAGCAGAAGAGGCATGATCAGATGTGCATTTTAGAAAGATCACAGTGTGGAGAATAGATGGGGTTGGGGCCAAGGGCTCAGAAGGCTCTTACAATAAGCCATGGGAGAGAGGATGGTGGCTTTATTTGTGGTAGAAGCAGTGAAGACGCAGGGAGGTGGGCTGATTTGAGAGGTACCAATGACGTAGAGGCACCAGGGTTTGATGTTTGATCAAATGTTGGGAGTTTGGAAGAGGGATGTGTGAAGAATACTGCTGAGAATGCTCTCCATTGATGAACAATGTATCATTTATTGAATGAGAAAACAAAACAAAAGAGGCAGATTTGGAATAGGGAAGGAGAGATAATGAGATCACTTTTGGGCATGCTCATTTGAGGCATCTGTGGACATCCAAGTGAAGATGTCAGATACAAAATTCAGTATATAGATTAGGGATTGGAGGGATGGATGGATGGATGGATGAGAGAGAGAGAGAGAGTTGAAGCTATGGAAGTAGATGACACCTACCAGGGAGAACATATGGCGTGAGAAAAAAAAAAGAGCCAAAACTAGATACCTAATGTGAAGTGACATTTCAGAGATGGGGAGTGGGAGACAACCTGGCAAAGGAGACGGAGAAGAAATGTCCAGAGAGGAAGAAAATCAGGAAAGTGTGTTATCACAGAAGCCAAAGGAGGAGAGTTTGTGGGAACCAGAAAGTGTTTGACAGCATTGTATGTTACCAAGAGGACAAATAAAATGGAGAGTATAAAATAGCCTTTCAATTTAGCAACAGTCACACAAGTAATAGCTGCTCTGGGTTGCAGCATAGCACATTCCTTCTTTCTAGAAAGGAAATTAGCTGTTTTTACTGCTTCTCTGTGAATTGTTCAGTCTGCTCAGCGACTCAGCTCTAACTGTGCTGCCCAGCAAGCACATGCACAAAACTAGAGTGTGTGCACCCTCTCAGCATCCGGTACTTACAATGATCCCACCTATGGCTGCAATTAGCAAATAAATATCCCTCCTTTGTCAACTGTTTTCCCTCCTTTCTTTCCTCCTCATCTGATTATCCACTTTTCAATGAGGATTCAATACCAAGTAGTCTTAACTCTTCAACTTTGAAAAAGAAAGACCTCATAAGTAGGAGAATTCCACAACATCAAGCCAAGAGTCCCAGTGTTGGGGCACTCTACTTGTCTGCTACTGCAACTCATCTTCTCTACCATTCCAAGATCATGTCCTGTGGGTGTTACTTTTATAACTCTGCAGCAGAATTACCTCCCCCAGGGTTGCTACCAATAAGAAAGAATCGACCATTTTTAACAGTCCACAAATTACAGTGCCATTAAGAGAGATATCATGGGGAGATCAATCCTCACCTCCTTGTACTAACACACACACACACCTGTGCTCACACACATGCTCTCACACGTGTACACATGTACTTGCGCACATGTGTTTGCATACACATGCATGTGCACACGCTTGCACACACATACGTGGTCAGTAGTCCAATCTCACACCACTGCCCACACTTTCTTCTTTAGTGACTATTCTCTGTTGCATTATAGTCGGCTGTTTCCGTGCTCGTCTCCCACTCTCCACTTAAGCTTCATAAAATGGGGACGGTCGCTTGTACTTAGGCCCCGCCAACACCTAACATCGTGCCTCAGACATAGTAAATACTTGACAAATGGTTGTCCAATTTAAATTTATTTAGCTAAATTGATTGAGACTCTCTCAGTGTTCTTTCAGTTCTCAGTTCTTTACAAAAGTTGGAAAGTATTATAATTTTTTTTCAGTTCCTAAGGTAAATTCTTTACATGCTGGGCCAAATCTAAGGGCCTTATTTTGTGATTTTCGTTGTTAGGTTATATTTATTCTGCTGATTGACTTTTAGTGAAGTTCTATGTAATAAGATGTTCTTAACATAGTGAAAAGTTTTCAAAAATACAATAGTGAACAGTTAGAACATTAGTGTCAGGAAATTCATTGAACTTTGGGTACCTTCTATTGCATGTCAATTATATCTCCCTAAAGTTCATTTAAAAAATTACTCTCGAACAGACCAATACCTAGTAAGGAGATTGAATCAGTAATCCAAAACTTCCTAACCAAAAAAAAAAGCCTGGAACCAGATGGTTTCACTGGAGAATGCTACCAAACAGTTAAAAAAGATTTAACACCAATCCTCCCCAAACTCTTCCACAAAAGTGAATAAGAGGAAACACTTCCAAACTCATTCTAGGAGGCCAGCATTACCCTGACACCAAAGCCAGACAAAGACACCACAAGAAAAGAAAACTACATGCCAATAACTCCACTGAATATTGATGCAAAAATCCTCAGCAAAATACTAGCAAATAGATTTCAATAGTACATTTAAAGGATTAAACTCGGCTTGACTATGTGGGATTTATCTCTGTAATGCAAGAATGCTTCAACATATGAAAATCAACCAATGTAAAACTCCACATTAACAAAATGAAAGACAAAAACTACATGATTTTCTCAATAGGTACAGAAAAGACATTTTATTCAACACACTTTCATGATAAAAAACACAACAAAGTAGTAATAGAAAAAATGTACCTCAACATAATAAAGGCCATATATTAAAAGCCTACAGCTAACGTCATACTCAATGGTGAAAGACTGAAAACTTTTCCTCTAAGATCAGGAAGAAAACAAGAAGGTATACTCTCACCTCTTCTATTCAATATAGTAGTGGAAGCCCTAGCCAAAACAATTAAGCAAAAAGAGAAATAAACATCATCTAAATTGGAAAGGAAGAAGTAAAATTATCTCTTTGCAGATGATATGATCTTATATGTATAAAATCACAAAGATTCCATGACAAATTTTTATAATTAATAAATGAATTCATCAAAGCTGTAGGATACAAAAGCAAGACACAAAAATCAGTTATGTTTCTGTACACTAACAACAAATAATTCAAAAAAGAAGTTAAGAAAACAATTCCATTTGCAATAGCTGCAAAAATGATAAAATATCCAGGAATAAATTTAACCAATGAGATGAAAGAGTTGTGCACTGAAAACTACAAGACATTGATGAAAGAAATTTTAAAAGACAAATAAATGGAAAGACATCCCATGTTCATAGATTGGAAGACTTAATACTGTTAAGGGGCCAATACTACTCAAAGCTATCTATAGATTCAGTGCAATCCCAGTGAAAAAACCAATGGTATTTTTTGCAGAAATAGAAACATCCATCCTAAAATTGGTATGGAATCTCAAGAGACACCAAATAGTTTTTCTTCTTTGAAAAAGAACAAAGTTGGAAGACTCACACTTCCTGAGGTCAAAACATATTGCAAAGCTACAGTGATCAAAAGTGTGGTACTGGCATAAAGGAAGATATGTAGACTAATGGAACAGAATAGAGGGTCCAGAAATAAACCATCATGGTCAAATGATCTTAAATACAAGTACCAAAGATCCACAATGGGGAAAGGACAGTCTGTTAAACAAATAGTGTTGGGAAAATTAGATATCTACATGCAAAAGAATGAAGTTAGATTCTTACCTTACATCTTATACAATAATTAACTCAAAATGGATTAAAGACCTAAATGCAAGATTCAAAACTATAAAATTTACAGAAGAAAACATAGAGGAAAAGCTTCATGAAATTGGATTTGGGAATGATTTCTTGGATGTGACACCAAAAACATAGGCATCAAAAGCAAAAACAGACAAATGGACATCAAATTTACAAACTTTTTGCATCAAAGGGCAACAATCAACAGAGTTAAAAAGTAACCTATGAAATAGGAGAAAATATTTGAAAATCATATATCTTATATATTCAGAATATATAAAGAACTTCTGCAACTCAACAACAAAAAATCAAATAACCTGATTAAAAAATGAGCAAAAGACTGGAATAGACATTTCTCCAAAGATAATATACAAATGGTCAACAAGCATATGGTAAAATGCTCAACATCACTAATCATTCGAGGAATGCAAATCAAAACTACAATGAAATATCACCTCATACCCATTAGGATGGCTATTATTAAAAAAGATAATAACAAAAGATATTTGCAATAAAAATTGTTGGCAAGGATATGGAGAAATTGGAACCCTTGTGCACCATGGTGGGAATGTAAAATGGTGTGGCATTTATGGGAAACAGTATTGACATTCTTCAAAAAATTAAAAATAGAATTATCATATGATATAGCAATCCTACTTCTGGGTATATATCCAAAGGAATTCAAAGCAGGATCTCAAAGAGATATTTGCACACCTATGTTTATTGCAGCATTGTTCACAATAGACAAGACGTGGAAGCAGCCCAAATGTCAATCAACAGGTGAATGCATGAAGCAAATGTGGTATATACATACAATGGAATACTATGTAGCCTTAAAAAAGAAATTCTTTCACATGCTACAACATGGATGAATCTCAAGGACATTATACTAAGTGAAATGAGCTAGTCACAGAAGAACAAACACTGTATGATTGCACCCATATGAAGTACTTAAAGTAGCTAAAATCAGATTAACAGAAAGTATAAAAGCGGTTGCCAAGGGCTAGAGGGATGGGGGAGGGGGAATTAGTGTTTAACAGGTACAGAGTTTCAGTTTTGGAAGATGAAAAAGTTCTGGAGATCTGTTGCACAGCAATGTGAATATATTTAACACTACCCAAAAGCACACTTAAAAATGGTTAAGATGGTAAATTTTATGTTACATATTTTTTACCACAATTTTTAAAAATTACTCTTGCTGGGTGCTAAGAATATCAATCACATTATAGGTATCTCTCATGTCTTTAATCCGATACTCATATATTACTGAATCATAGAGTCTTATACTTGCAAGATAACACAAATCTTGGTATAACAATGTACATTCTAATGGAGTTTGTCCTTTGTTAAATCTCTCCTCAATTTTCACTCAGAGAGACCTTCTCTGGCTGTGCTCTCTACAAGAGATGATGGTCTCTCATCAGACACCATCCTCCTTTCTCCACTTTGTCTTCATAGCACTTTATAGCGTTACCTGACGCTAAATATTGTATTTCTCTATATACTTTTCATTGTCTGCCTTCCCACAGAATGTAAGCTCCATTAGGACTGGGACTTTGGATGGTGTGATCTGTGCAGCACTAGAAGAGTGCCCCACACATAGCAGGCTCTTGCTCCTTACGTAAATGAATAAATTGATGTTATGGGGAGAAATAACTTCTACATGAGGAGGAAATTTATCATCTAATCCATCTATTCCAACAAATTCTCATATCACAAATGTTTTGTTTCTGATTAATGAAATCAGTGGATTTCACATGGCAAATCCATTCTTTTGGACATCCATTATAACCTACCACTTACACTGAGCCAATAAGCAGCATATACAAAATCAGCTAAAGTAACTGAATTAGTCATAGGCCAAATGTCATGACGGAATATGTGTTTTAAGTAAAGAATCTGTTTCTCCAGGTGACTAACCACCAAAATTATAGTTCTTATGTTTTAAGCTCTTTTCAACCTGGGTACATCCATTATGTTACGATATTAGTTGAGGTCCTGTCTTGCTCATTATTACTTAAGCCAGTTAATTTTTATGTCACTTAATTGATTTTGAATCTTCTTTAAATTTTGGAGAAATGTTATTGACTTTTGCGAACCTATCCATTGTAGTAGTAGACAATAGATTGTAGTCTAATGAACACAGTCTAATGGAATCAGCAAGAGTCGTGTGTGAATCACAACTCGGCCACTTACTAGCTTCGGTGGCCTTAGGTTGAGTTAGTTAAGCTCACTGACTTGCAATTTCTCATCTGGAAAATGTGTCCATAATACCTAGGCTACAGGTCTATTAAGAGGATTAAGTAAAATACTGTATGTGACAGTCTGTGACTATTCAGTGCTTAACAAATGTTCGGTTTCCTTAGTGTTTTGACCTAAACCTTTTTTTTCTTAATTTTATTTATATTTTATTGATAATTAGTAAGTAAATTTTTTTAAATTAAATGCTGCTTTAAATACTCTAGAAGAAATCTGGCTATTTTAAGAAGTTCTGTGATGAAACTCGTCATTAAGAGAAAAATCCTTTTGTAAAGCAATTATTCCCTCTAATTTTTATATTTTGAAGTTTTGCTTAAATTGAGATATACTTTTATTAAATTAAATGCTTTCAGTTAGTGCTATTCATTTCTTCACTTCATAATTTGATGAAATATTTTCATTTTCTCTCCAAACTTGTAATAAGATCAATAATACAGTAATCTCTTCATCTCTCTTTCTCTTTGTTGTATGCTCTCCTAAACTACTTGTACATTTCTGTAGCCTCTCACATGTTTTGACTCTGGTTAATTATAGAATAATTTTTGTCAGTCTATATTAATTTTTGTTAGTCATGTGGGCCTGAGAAGCTTTGAAATAAAACCGAACATCTCTCCATACTAAACACATGTATTTGATTCACAGAATCTTTGAATTATTTTTATTGTAAGAGACTGTATTCTTTCTACAGGTAAAACATTGTTTTGTTTCTCTTACAGTTTTTTTTGCCTTCTACTATTTCATTTCTCTCAAGTAATCAAGCTTATTGCGGTAACCTAATCGACACTGTTAGGTATCCATAGGATCTGGTAACAAGTCCTCTGCTGTATGTTAGGCTGAACAATACTTAGTAAGCCCATGAATAATCTGAATTTTATTAATGCTTGTTAATCAAGATCTTTAATATATTGGATTATTTTCTTAAATTCTAAAGATGTCAACTTAATAAGGATAGAATTTCTTTTTGGTTACTAATAGTGCATAGCAATTTTTATATTTCTAGTTTTTCTAATCCTTATCCCTAAACAAGAAAATAATGGGAACAAATACATCAGTGTTTTTTTTTTTTCTTTTTACATAACACTTTAGGCTCCATGTCAACCAGATATCTGCTGTCCTGCTCCTCAGTTGCTTGAATAATTTTTCACTCAGTTAGAAGTGACTTTAGCCTTTAAACTATTTTGCAAATGTCACTAATTTGAAGTGTGTTTTTTAGTGGAAATACTTCTCTGCAGCTTTGGTTTTCCTGCTTACTTACCACTTCACTTCCCCTGCTTAAATCCTTCCTAACTGTCTTTCACAAACCTTAGCAGGAGAAAGCACCCTGTGTCTGGCCACCCTTCTCTTTCTTCGCACACTGTTGCTGCTCAGCGCTTTCCCTGCTCCTCCTTTTCCAGGATACTTTCTTTTGATTCTGTTCTTCATGAAGATGTTAGGTAATTATTAATGTTTGCATTCTTCCTTTCAAGAGAATTGACATTCTTATGCCTTACTGCAACTGAACTAAAAATAGTCTAGAAGTTTTCTGATATTTTAACCATGTGTTGATATTTATGCCTCTGCCCCAATATCACTGAGAAGTTAAATTCTGCTTCATCAACATAAAACACTACTGCAGGTATTTCTACCTTGAATTAAAATTGCTTCATACGAAGATTAAGAATTATGCCCATTTTAGTGAAAGTATTTGCCAATTTAAAGTTGAAGATAACTAATTTACTGATGAGACTATTCTTAAGGAAAAAATATTTTCTGATTGTGAAAATATCGTGCTGAAAATTCAGTTTTACCCCAAACATTCAGTTTACAGCACTTTTATTGGACTATTTTGTTTAATTAGTCTGAATATGTATGTTATGACTTAACAGACATTAACATATTTAAGTGTTAAGTCTCAGATATTACAAATTATCTAAATGACAGGTAAGAAGAGAATAACGCGAAGAAGTAAGAGAGGGATCCTTGGTTGTCTCTCATAGCATTTGCAAGAATACTGGGGGTTTTCCATTCTAGTCAACAGATCTGATTAACCTATATCCTTGCTCTACAAGAAAACAAAGTATCGACTTTTGTCTTCTCTAAAGGACTCTACTTCCCTGTTACAAAACCACTGGAAATGCAATTTAAGGGCATCTGTCAAAGTTTTTAAAATAAATTTTTAAAAACCCGGTGTTTTGCGCTTTTAGGTTGGGACTTCCTGACTCCCTTGATGAAGGTCACCCTTCAGGTTATTCCTAAGACCTTTCTCAACACATGCCTCTTGAAGCCATTGAAGATGTGTGAGCGTGAGCAGGCGTGAGAGTGGGTATGCACACTAGCTTCATGTCTACCAACAGTCCTCGGTGCTGTCCGTGTGGGATCTGAGTCCCGTGCTCAGCTGGACGGAGCATAGGTGAGCTGAATCAGATACGCCTACTACAACAGAACATCAACGACACAACCTGCCTTCTACCACGTATCAAAAGTCAGAACACAGTGAGAATTTTGTGTTGTGATTACAGAGAAAAATACCAATCTCTTATTTCTCTACTCAAAGCAGGCCCCACATGTGGGCAGCAATCCACACTGTCAGATTTAGGGCACTGAGAAAGCCTCTGTCCCTACGCGTTTCCACTGAGCTCTCCCTAAGGTCTGAACAGCAACATTCGTCAGTCAATCACTCCTCTGGGCCAGCAACACCCTCTTTGTCACTTTTTTCATGCTCTTATAATTTCATTTCATTTCTTTTATAATAAGAAGCAGCCCAGGGTTCCTATAAAACTCCCAAAGGTGAGAACAAGTGAAGAAATATGAATCCAACCTCAGTGTTATAAGAACTGAATTATATGCCGTATGAATATTTGGACTGACTCCTCCTCCCAAACTCTTGGGTCACTCCAAAAAGTCTTTGCCCAGTTCACAATGGTACCTAGGGCCAGACATAGCCATTCATGATTTATATAAAATAAACCCACAAAAGAACCTTTTTGCATAATTTTCCAATCTATTTTTAAATGTATTATTTAAAAATTTCTACTCACATTTTTTCCCCAAACCAATAGAGCATAGGCAAAGTATTTAAGGGAATTTAATCACCTAGCAAGTCTTCTCTAACACATTTATTATTAAGTCATTTGTGCCAGTAATGCAAAGAAATCAGATCCTGCCTCTCTCCAGATCATCTGAGACCGAGAGAGTGTGGAAAGACTGAGACTATGGCACAGGCCAACGAATTTAGGGTGGAGAAAGTGCCTCGATGAAAAATTTCCATTCTTTTTATGAAAAAGGCCTAGCCCAGTGAACTATGGCTTTGGACGTAGAGGTCATCTAAGAGTCATTTTTGGAGGACAGAATAAAAACCAATCCCCAAGCTGTAGGAGTGGTAGGAAAAAGATCTCTTCCCAAGAGAGTTTATTACTTGTCCATTAGAAGGCTTAGCATCAAATCCCACACTGGGGAGATCTAAACAAGGGTTATGTGATAGCTGGTCCCCCTGCAGTGGACAGAGACAGCCTAATTACCACCCAAGCTGCTCCTTCACTGACTGCAATGTAGCCTGGAAAGAGCGAAAGGAACGGGAGGGAGAAACTAGTAATACGATCTATTATACTGCAATTAACTCCAGGCTAGCCCCCGTCCACTGTCAGCACTCGAGCTACACTCACTTCACACATGCAGTCACACACACCACACACACACTCACACCACACAGACATATGGGTGCGCACACAAGGCTGGATCTCCAGAAACCCTAAATCAGTTTCCCCTCTGTCTGTCACCCTCAGGGCGGCTGAGCCAACCTCACCGTCTCCTCCATAAAATCTTTGCTCCCAAGACCCTCAGGGACCAGGGCACCAGATTCTTCTCTCACCTGAGAGAAAGTCTGCTAGAGATTCATTTATACGTGTCTGTTCCATCGCTGCTTCATGACAGGGATTTCATCATGCAATTTAACTGCAAATGATTAAAACATCCAAATATTACCTAACTAATGATATTTGGCTTTAATTACAACTACTAATTGGTCCGGCCTCCTAGAAAAACACTGGTTGGCATCAATTATATAACTTTACCAGAAAGCAAGTCCAATGCTTACTGGCATACCCATGCCAGCTAATTAAGTAAAAATTCCTTGCTAAAAACTCAAGCAGCTTAGTATTTTTTATATATTTTTAAATGACTTTATTTTTCCAATAGTATGGAAAATAAAAACATTTGCAAATATTGTAAAATAAATTACAAGGTATTATTTGTACATCTTTATCAGAAAACCCAAAAGAATTGTTTGAAAAACTATTAAAGCTGATAGATTTTAGAAAAGGAGCTGATTGTGAGAAAAATATACCAAGAAAAAAAATACTAGTTGTCTTATATATCTGTGTACCTATGGAAGTAATATATGTTTAGAAAGAGAGAGAGAGAAGAGAGAGAAAGAGAACAATCCCACCAAACGGTAACAACAAAAACATAGATTATTTATACTAACATTTTTTCAAATATGAAGGAACTACATTAAGAAAACAATAATATGTCAAAGAAGACAATAAATTAAATGATATCACATGCTACTGATTAGAGACATTATTTTAAAGATATTTATCTCCCGTAATTATTTTTCGAGTTTAAGTCAACCCCAAGTCTCCAAATTCAGTGGCACAGGTATCTTGCAGGAGAAGCTGGGGCTCTTCCTGACGGATCTAAACATGCTCCTGGCCCAGGAGTTGGAGAACATGAAGGAGGATCCGGAGGATCAACCAGGCAAGCTAGAAGATATGTGACATGTCTGATCTACCACAGCGCCTGGTGATGCTGCACCAACCTTCTGAGCATAAAAGGTATACGGCCCTGCTTTACTTCCACCTTCCAAACCTCATACAAAATGTTTCTTCTGGCCTGAGCACACTGGGAACTCTGCAGGGAATAGAATTCTGTGAAATGTACTTGCAAGTCAGCTTAGTTGACACAATACAAATTCACCACAATCATACAGACAAATTTTTCAAAAGTGGTGATTTATAGAGCCTTGAGGGTATAAAAAAAGTTTTAAGCATGATAGTAAGGGCAAAAAACATACAGGAAAGACTGAAAGATTTGACTTCATAAAAGTTTTTTTAAAGTCTGTTTAAGCAACAACAACAAAACCAAACGTAAGTAAATGAAGGAAAAGAAGAGAAATGAAAAACTCAGGGAAACATTTGCGATATGTTGCGAGACAAATGGTTAATCTGTTTAATGTATAAAGATTTCTGAATCAATCAAAAAGAAATGAACAACTGACATTTTAAATGTACAAAGGATAACAACTGTTAATTCACAAAAGAAGAAAGAAAAAGAAAGAAAATGCCAAAATACATTTCTAAACGTAAAATCCCATTGGAAATCAAATAAATGCAATACAGTATTCCCCAACCTGTTGACAAAGGTGTAAAAATAAGTATATATCCTAATTTGAAAAGGATATTGGGAAATCAATTCTTCAATGTATTTACACACTTTGACACAGATTTTTAAATTCTTAGTAATTTATCCAGAGAAAACAACACATCCCAGTATGATTATCACTTTTTGCCAAGGCAAAAAACTGATAAATACTTTTGAAGGGATGTGAAAAGGTATCTTTGCTATAAGGATGTTTATAATAGCAAAAAATGGAAAAAAACTGAAATATCCCCAATAAGGCATTTGTTAAATAAACTTTGCCATCTCTATACAGTGAAATACTGTCCATTTATTGAAAATTTTTTATTAGAAATGTGGAACTATATATTAATAAATGAAAAATAAACAATTTAAACAGTTTTATCATGTGATTTTGTTTTTTGTAAAAAAATGTTATATATCTACACCTACCCACTCACCCACAAACATAGATAAAAGTAATGGAAGGATATACACTAAATTATTAGTAGAATTACTGTTTTATTTTCAGTGACTATGTACTATTAGTATAGTACAAGAAGCAATAAAAGTTATTTTTAAGTACTGTTAAAAATCTTGAATACATGATAAAATTATTTATTTTCCCCTTCTTCCTTCCCTGAAATGCCTGTACACTTACTGAGTGCATGAAGCATGAAAACAATGAAGAGAATAAGATGGATGTAGCTGGAAGGAAGTGAGAACTCTTCCTGAAAGAGGTGACATTTGAGAGAAGTCTTAAAGGATGGGCAGAGTTTTGAGTGGAAGAGTTGGGGCAGGCAGGAAACCCCAGCGTATCCGGGAGAAGAGATGAGCCAGCTGGAAGGGGGCCAGGTGTAGAATTGCGTGTTAGACGTGAAGCTGCAAGGTTGGGATAAAAAACAATCAGTAGGCTTCTCCATCCTAATGAGGAGTCTGAATTTATCAATAAGGACACATTGCACATTGATGTTTAACCTGGAGCAAGGCCTGGAAATTGTGTCTTTGACCTTCAGTTATGGTCACGTGCCTGGAGCCCTGTAAAGCACCTGAGCCTAGGATTCTTGGTACGGTTCCATGCAGCAAATGGTCACGGAGATTGACCCAGGCGATTTGTTTATGAATACAGAAGTATTATCACTAAGCGTTCTCAATATATTTTCTGCCCAGAGAAATCATTTTTGACGATGGATATTGACAATCTAGGTCAAAGGAGTATGAAGTACCAAATTCCTTTGCTTTGGTTAACATTATTAACGGCAAATAAGTGAGAATTGGTGTTCTCTTTTCTTTTTCATCCCACATAATATTCCGAACGTGTACACGTCATTCTTGAAAGTACGCCCAGGCCCACGGGTCTAATTGCCACGAGACAGATGACGGAGCTCCAGATCCACGGGAATCCACCTCCGCCAATCTCCGCATGTGCTCCCTTCAGAACCCACCCTCCTAGTTCTATGAGTCTTTATCCAAAGACACATACAGTTTGCCTGTCTTGACTAAAATGACTAGTTATTTCAGGTCAAAAAAGAATTCATGCTGCTTTTAAAAAAAATTACACATAGTGTCTGCCCGTTTTCATGGAACCGATTGATTCAACCAAAATCATCCAACAAAATTGTATCAACCTTTGAAAAGGATTCTTACTCATTCATCAAGGGAAACCACTGTGTGACAGGACAGGCATGGTGGTCTGTTATTACTACACAGAACTGCCATCAAATGTTAAATGTGTATCCCTCCAGCTGACTGACACTTATGAGTGGAAATGAGCCCCCCAAAATAATTACTGTATGTTCGTTGATAAAATTGGAAACAATGCCATTACCAATCATGTTTAACCTTTAGCTTCTAATTAGGAATAACAGAAAACCATCCTTTTTTATTACTTATATATATCATCCTCCATACTCCTGGAATAGTGTCTTTTCTTCCCACCCTCTCCAATTTGAGCTTACCCATCTTCTCTATCATTTTCTCTAGTGTTTTAAATGATTAGTCAGTTAGTATAAAATGCTAAGTAAACTTATGTTAATAGCCACGGATAATTACTTAGAATATAGAAGAGTCTAAATTAAAAGTATCTCTTCCAAGTGGAATTTGCTATTTAACCAAACCACACAAAGCGGTGAACACTGAAAGCTCTCTGCTCACTGGGCTAGTCCAGAGAGGGCCTCTTCTACCAGGTCAGTACTGCCCACACCACTGACATATAGATGAACTCTGCTGTCATTTCTGTATATGGAGGCAAATTCTAGGAAGAGTAAGAAAATTGATCATAAATTAAACTATTTGGAAATTTGGTACCATGAACCATGAATCACAAACCCAAGAAGCCAAAAATATGATGAATAACATCTTTAACAATTCAGAAAGCATTGACAAGATCACCTCTGTCCCAACGTACAGCTAATCATCAAAATTCTTACCACTACCTGCAAGTATACAAAAATACATTTCAGAAGTTTAAGTCTATAAAGGTATTAGAGCAAGAGAAGTTATGAAAATTATGTGCGATTGCTCTGTTGGAGTTGTGCATCAATTTTCCCAGTATTTTTGCTTTGCTGTCCTACTGCTTTCCAAAGTTTGATGTCTCTCATTTACAAAAAAATTGGAATATATTTCATTTACCAAAAAAGTTGGATTTAACTCTATAATTTGTAAATATTTATGCACAGTTTCAAAGAATACATGGGCTTAACTACATTTTTCCCTGATTACTTATAATGCCTAATACATCATGTTAGATCTCACATCTCGCACTTTCACAATAAAACGTTCAGATGGGAAGGCGATAACCCAAACAAGCTGACAACGAATCAGCAGACACTTGGGAAGAAGAAAACCTGAAGTTAGATAGAATCTATAAAATTGGTGCAGATTTAATCTGAGGGCTATTTTCTACTCAAACTTAAAAAAAAAAATTTGTGTTCAAGGATGAGATTTCTGTTCCGGTTTTGCAGAGGGTTAATAAATGGCCTAACAAATGACCCGCTGGTGTCAGCGAGCCTACCCCATTTCTCTTCCACCTTCACTCACATGGCAAGTGGGATGTGAACGCGTTGTTCTGTGCTGTATTCAAGGATGACACCACTGACAGTGATGGCTCCACTCCCCGCGTGTGACTGAGAAAGCCAATATGGTACCGGGAGTCCGTTCTGTAGTTTGCACATCTGAAGCTTGTTGGAAGATTTGTGACTGCAGCTGCCTTTAACAGAGCCTGCCATTGTTTATATCTCTGCCTCCAAAATACAAAATGGGCCGCGGCTAGGAATGAACCACTTCATTTCCTGACCACTGCGAGCCAGACTGATGTCTCTGCTGTTCTTTCCCAGATGTTCCCCAGCACAGCCATGTTGCTGGAAGTTGTGCTTTGCCTTCTTCAGGATGAACAAGAGAAGTTAACTTGCATGATCAGCATTCCTTTGGTTGAGGACTGTGTACACTGCATTGATTCAACAATAGCAAATGAGGACCAGTTCTAAGTACCGACTCTGTGTTAGAGAGCTGTGATAAGTGGTCCACAGGACACGAAGAGTGTGAGGGCTACACTCTGCCATCAAGGTGTTTACCAGGTAGACACACTCTCAAAACGGTTCAAGTCAATGGGTGGCAGGACAAGGGCTGGACAAGGACTTCTGCAAAAGTTAACTGGAGGGAGAGACCATTTCAGGCTTGGGCCTGAGGGAATCCTTCAAGGAACAGAGAACATTTGAAAAAAGATGATCAGAGAGGACACTCTGAGCTTGGGTGATGTGAAAAAACAATACCAGAGTGGCAGATTGACAGCGTGTTTTGGGAATAATGAGTACACAGGTTGGGTCCAAGGGGAAGACTGCAGGATATAAGAAAACAAAGCAGGATGGAGCCTGGGTGTAAGCTGTTAGAGATTTCGTAGAGGCTTTGAAAATAATTGGATTAAGGAGCAATCAATCCGTGAGCGTGATGAGTAGTCCTGAATCTGGCACAAACTAATTGTGTGATATTGATCAAAGGATTTACCCTCTCGGTGCTTGAATTTTTAAATCTGTAGATTGAGAAGGTTAGGATAGAAAAGCAGTTCTCAACATCTGGGTACTGGAATATTTAGAAAATTATGAACAACTATGGCTCCCACGAAGACTTGAGACAGGAAGGTGATACTAGCATCAAACAGACCTAGCCAAGGATGCTTGATGTTCTGTTACACATGGAACAGTCCCACCTGAAAACATCCACACAGATTTCAAATGTCCCCCAGGAGTAGGGGAGTAACCTATTTATCATTATCTTAGCCTAGAAGCCAATTCTGTTTTGTATGAAAATATAAAGTATCTTAATCAAATTTTGATACAGTTGCTTTACCAGGAAATGTAATACTCTTGTGGAGTTGCCAACAAAATACACCTATATCATTAAATTTTACATTGTCACATGGTGAGTCTAAGGATTTATAAAAATATAATTATTTAGCCCATATTTCAGAATGCCAATATAAAAGAAGGTATTGACAATACGCGTGTGAATATTGTCTTCATTTAAATCCAAACTCATCCATTCTAAGTGGGGGCAAGCCTCAGACTACCTCAGAGTATCTTCTATGCGGTTGCACCTAAATTGTCACATTTTGGAAGGCACATTGTTTTATTATAAGTTACTTTTTCTTTTATTTCTCTTTCTTATTATAGGTAAGGGCATTTATTAAAGTTTTAAGAATGATATGTGGAAGTGGAAAAACTATGAATTTTATTTCAGCTAAAGAGGATGGGGGCCGGCCCTGTGGCTTAGTGGTTGAGTGCGCGCACTCTGCTGCTGGCGGCCCAGGTTCGGATCCCGGGGCGCACCAACGCACCGCTTCTCTGGCCATGCTGAGGCCACGTCCCACATACAGAAACTGGAAGGATGTGCAGCTATGACATACAACTATCTACTGGGGCTTTGGGGGAAAAAATAAATAAATAAATAAATAAATAAATAAATAAATAAATAAAAATATTAAAAAAAAAAAGAGGATGGTACAAAATACTTACAATTCAAAGGGGCAGTGTCTGCTGGGATTGAGAACACCGAGATGATGCCGAAGGCCCTTTCAGATCAAACCATCTGTTATCCTGCTGATGTGAGTGAGTCTGGGGCTCGGATGTGTCCAGTGAACCCTCGGAAGCTTAGTGCACCATTTTTTAACAAACACAGCCGTAGATTAGTGAGGGATTCCCTAATGGACTGAAAGAGCAATGTCAAAACAAATCTGTTTTTCACTAACAGAATTCTATTTATCCCTGAGATATTTACCCTGGGGGTAAATATAAGCATGAAATCCTTAGGAATTTTCAGTAGAATTGTCACTAAAAACAAAGGTCTTTTCCCTTTACTGTTCTGATGCGTGCCTCTGGTACCCTCTGCCTGCTGAGCATACTCATCTGATCAATTTTAAATGACATTTGCAATGTCACAGTACGCATTTTCTTCCCCTCCCACTCCCACTCTGCCTCTCGCGTGAAAGCAGTCTGGGCAACGGTATTTTTCACCATGTCTTCGGTTCAGCGGACGTAGGTTTAAGGCTTTACACTCTCAGCATGTCCTGGACTGTCCCCTACACACCTTGAGCAGCACCCTGGCTAGCAGTGGGTGCAGGCCTAATTCGAGCCTCGCCTGTCAGAAGACGTCTGCTTTCTCTGCCGGCTGTCAGATGTTTGCGGGCCCCTGGGAGACGCTCTGCTAATGAGTTACAGGCTGCCTCGTCTATCCCGCGCCTCGACTATCTGGCCAATCTCTCCAAGTTCCTAACCTCCTGCTTCCTCTCTCCTCCTACTGGATGTTCTTCTGGGAGACATTGGATACGGGACGAAACATTCGCATCCTCGGGCCTGCGAGCTTGTCAGTGTGTTCAACTCGGGGGCCCTGTTGCTTTGTTTATCTTTCCTACTTGTCCAGTGGGAGGTTTGGCAAAACGGGAAGGCTTCAGATTGTGAGTCTTGGAAAAATATCTGAGTGGTTTGTTGTTGTTTTTTTAAACTCCAGTCATTAATAATAGGGGGCCGAAACTGTCTTACTTGAAAACGAAATTGTGTGCTTTGAATACAGCCATCTTTCCACTCTGACAATAAGGAAGATGTTTCACATTCTACTGTGTTCTTTTAAAACTGAAATCAGTTAGTGACTGTTTCATGCAAATTGAGGCTAGCAGCCCCAATAGTAAGATATCTTTCTGTTAAAGAAGTGAAAACATTATTTCCAAAGTAGAAGCCTGTTGACCCTCCGTCAAGCCATGCTTTGTTTTTGACAGACTGAACAAACTGAAGGAAGAGAAATTTGGGGATAGAAATTTTATAGACGCTTTCTGTTTTTTAATAACAGAAATGTCACTTCACATGAGGATCTATGACACACAGTCCTAACCAAGTCAGATGATGTTTTCCTATGGAGACAATATGAAGAGAAATGAAGCAAAGATGCCTCTCGATTGAGGATGAAGGTTATGAAACTGATCATCGTACTCCAATGGGCTTAGAAGAACTCGCAGATCTGGTTCCCAGGCAATGATAATGTGGATAATCAGAGCTAGATTGATTCTTGATCTTTGATGTGGCCATACCTCTCCACTGAACACAGAGGCCTACAAAGGGGCCTGTTCCTGGAGGAGGTTCTTGGTGAGCCAGGGGTGGGGACACTCATTGAATAACTTCAGTCTCAGTGGAGCCGTTCATCACAGCTAAGCCTGTGAGTGTTGGAATGATGCGTATGTTATAGGCAGGGAGGGTCCCAGCTTCAAAGGCTGTAAAACACAATATGTGGTATTTTACATCACTTCTCAAATCTGCAAATTCAGATTTCTCTCTGACAAGGCCTTCCCATTAGAATGGGAAGTTCAAAAGTACAGTGCGGTTTGGATTGACCGTTCAACAATAAACATCCCTGCGAATGAAAAAGTCAAAAGCAATTGATAAATCTGCTAGTGCTCAGGATAGGACACGAACCTCTGTCATTTATGAGATATCATTTATCCATCAACTATAATGTACCTTCTTCCTTCTCCTCATTTCCTCTTATCCTGTAGGATAGCTGATTATTATCATCATATCTTTGTTGGTCTGAACTCCAGGATCTGCAATAAAGGTCTTGTGAACTGAAATAGCACAATTTGTCATGCACTGGAATTTGCCTGCTTCACGGAGACTTTGAGTTAAACACATAATTGGAGTGCTCCTTTGTCTAAACTTTATCCACAGCCTTAAACTAGGGAACAGAAATAGGGCTACAACTATGGTGTTTCAACTGAAACCAAAACACTAAAAGTGTTCTACAGCTCAAAAGACTTCTTGAGTAGATAGCCTATCACATCTATGCAAAACCATAGCTATGGTTAAAGAACTAGTTCTCCCTGCTAATCAATAGAAAATGTAATCAGTTAACCTAGCCAAGAAGTTGGTGTTGAATATCATTCTTTTACTGTAGTGTAATCATTCAGCATTTTCAACAGCTCTACAGACACTCAGCTCATGACAGAGTTTTTCTCATAAGATAAGCATTCTTGAAAGAGTAGATGGAGAGAAAATAAACAGCATTTAGAAAAACATTTCCACTGACATGACTTCCCATTAAGATAAAGAGTTTTTCCTTAAAATATTAAAAGAAAGAAAAAGAATAGAAAAAGAGAGAAATAGCAATTACAACAAAAATCAACCGTAGTTGTGGGTTTCTAGCAGCAAAAGAGAAAAAATAAACCATTGAATCTGCAGACCTGGGTTGGAAGACTAGGCAGGTCACGGAACCACTCATTGGTGGGCTGGGAGGAGTTGGGAAGTGTCTAGGTTGTAAAGTTCACTTAAAACTGGAAAATTATATGACTTAAACCTCTTAGATGAACTTGAGCCCCTTCATTTGGGGCCAGGTTATCACTGGTGCTGGCAGTTCAGCCCAGTTGAGAAGGGCCATGTTTTCTGGAGAGTAGTTGTTTAGTGAACTGAGCAGAGCCATGCATTGGATGGTCACAACAGCTGGAATCTGGCCTCCTCTTCAGAGGCAGCAAACAAAACGTGAATCCTGGTGCTTCTATGTGTCACTAACAAACCTTGATTCTGACTACTTGTTTTGTAGGCTTAATACCAGGTCTTACATTATAATATTAAAAAATAGTAACATTGAGAGTCCTTAGAGGTCTGAAACAGGGCTCTAGTGACATGTTTGGTGATTATATCTGGTGATTACCTTTGACACGCTACCACTTCAATCATTCACACCTTTAAACAAGCTACTTTTTGAAAGAAAAAACTTCAGAATTTTTTTAACTGGAAAACAGAAGCTTCCTTAGATTTATGGGTATTTATTTCCTCTCCAAGGCAGAGTAGTGGTTGCCCCCCTTCTAGTCTCAGTACTCTCTGATTTTAGTAGCTACTGATTTTGCCAAAAGCTGGAGACATCAAGCCCATTTGTGATTAGTTCTACGGGGCAATCAACCTTTTAAAAAAAGGATATTACCCCAACTGGTTGCAAAATTGCTAGATTTGAGTGGCGCATTATATATAATGGCTTCTTTAACTCTGCTAAGGAAAATTATATTCGGTGGGTGTAAAAAATACTTTGAAACTGAATGCAATCAGAAAGAAAAGAGCCAGAAGTCATATCATTCCCCTACATGGTTGGTGGCCAAATGCTGTGAAGGGACGATAGTCAAAAACAGTGTCTCCCTGACTGGGAGAGGTGATCCACTTGCTCTGAACAGTCTGGAAGCCAAGCGTGGCCAGACTCAAGTCCCACGAGGTCTTGCCTCATGAGAAAAATTAAACCAGGAAATCTTACTTGGCTTTGAGCTACATTCAAAGGGATGTTTTTCAAATTATTGTGAGGAAATCTAACTGAGTGTGCTATGATTTAAGAACACAAGTCTTCTCCTCCTTGCTTGTTTCTTTTATTCCATCTGCGTCACCTGAGCTTCCCTTCTCTCCAAAAATGCAGCAAAGACAGGGGAAAAGATAAAAAGCAAATTGGCCAATTACATATTTTTCGATATTGAGATGATTTGAAATGACATTTTTTTGTCCCAAAATGTTTTCAAGGTCAAGGGGCTAAAGGACCCTGAGCGAGCTCAAAAATTTAGAGCATCCAACAAATTAAACTCCTTCCTTTAGCATGTCTATTGGGGTCTATGAGTCTTTAATATAATTTAAAGCGTTGTCCCCATAGGGAGGTCTAACATTTTGCACAGTCACATTGAAATAGTTGACCTGCCTGAGGACACTAGAAGAACTTCAAGGGTACATTTCAAGACCCTGTTTCTGTTGATAATAGTGTTCCAGAATTTATACTTATTAATATTGCTTTATTTTGGTCAGACTCCCACAGGAAATCCTGAGGAGTGTACGTTTCTGGCATATTTTATCTTAGATAGTTCCATCCCTTTGGTCTTGCACCCTGATTGCCAGACTGAAGACTACCTTTGAAAGACTCTGCTCTTTAATAGAGCTGAGGATGACAACAAGCAGGAACTTCAACACTCTAGGAAGACAATCTATCTACTTTCTCCAGTTATCATTAAAATGTCTTTTAGACGTAGGTCATAACTGGAAACCTATAAATGATGTCTGTGTAGTAAGCACTTCCCACAGAGCTGGAGTCCCAAGTGATTAAAATTTATCACATTGTTCTTATGGTTACAAATACTGCTGATATGTGTCATTACTTAGAAAGTACTATTCATAACATTTTGATTTCAGTCCAAATAGTTTTTTTTCTAAATTTCCCATAAAATGCTCTTGATCTTTTTTTAAAAGGTCTGATCCACTTCTCCTTTGAAAGAACAAAGAAAAAGGGGTTGATTGTTCTCTAGTTTAAATTTTGTTTGGTGTGATATATTTATTGCCTGGTGGGATGCATCTAATTTTCCACTGGCTTTTCTGAGAAAGTAATTAGGATAGAACTTAATCCTCTGCAACATGCAGGCTCTAAGCTCGTTCATGAATTAAAAGTTATGGTGTTTAGCATGTCTGTTAAAATGATATGTAACCACAAGACCTCATATTTGAGTAGTGCTTTGTTTTTCAAAAATGCGTGTCATGAATGTACAAATTTGTCTTCCATTAGACAACACAGTATGCATTGCAATGCTTTAGAGTGAGCACTTAATATGGTAGGATTTGTTAGACCACAGGATGACAGGGAAGCCTCTCTTTTCATCTCCTAGAGAGCTAAAGATCTAAAATTATTTCCACTTGATTTTCTAACCCTCACGCATTATTGCCATGCCCCTGAGAGTTCGTATCTTACAGCAGAAGGTTAGTGCAGAGTCTCCTCAGACATCCAGTTCTTGTGAGGTATTTTACCTGGAAAGCAGCGAATTGAACTGGCTTGGATTTTTGGAAAAAGTAAGGCTCTGGAGACAGTGTGTCACTTGCTTTTCTGCCCAAATGTTCATTTCCTGAAAGACAATTTGAGATGACTCTGGCTGGACAGATCTAGTTTGAGCTTTTGTAATTGATTTCTAAATTCTGGAGCTAAGTGTACCTTGTAATAATATTGAGCCATCAAGAAAGGGAAGAAAGCAAGACACTAATGGAATTCAACAGCAAGACTTTTTAACTAAGGAATATATCAAAACTCTTATCACGATTTTGACTCCTAGCTATGAAAAGTTCAATACCATCTAAACATTTAAATTAGCTGACAAATATCTACACTATTATACTATAATTTAATATTCTACATTTTACATTTTAATGTAATTTAATACTATAAGAGAAGCTATTTAAAAATGTCCCAAATTTTTACCCCATAGTTTTAGAAATAAATGAAAAAAGAAAAGGTGAGCTTCCTCACTTAGAATTCTGGAGTCAAGAGAATTTGGGGATGAAGTAGGCAAATTGCCAAATCTAGGATTTTTTTATTTTCAAAACAAAATGTACTAGTTCTTTCCATTGCTGACATAGTTGGCTCCGTGTAACTTTTGGAGCAAATCTCTTTTTGTATAATTATCTTGCAGTTTAGAGTCATTTGTGGTGGGAAAAAAAAGCCAGCTGGTGGTTAGCAGAAATGAAATAGAGGGGGTGTTGGTAGGAAGAAAAAAAAGGATCATAGAATTGTTTTTATGAATCTTATTAAAACAAACTCCAAGGAACTGACTTATTTTGTCATATGGGTATTTTATACTATCAAATATTCTTGGAAACAAGCGAACCATTGGCTGGGGCTGCACAAGCATTTGTTATCTGGAGATTTTTCATTACATGTTAAACGACTGGAAAGAGACAATGGTACGTGAATGCAACCAACACAAAATTTCTGGTTGTAATGGAATTTTACAGCTGATATACTTTACCAACTGCTTTGAGCAGGGTTTTATGTGTATTTGTCGCAATTCATTTTGCCTGTTTATATTGGAATTATATTTAAAATGCATGTTTGTAGGCAAGATGACCCAATAACCAGAAAAACAGGCCATGTCTGCTAGATACCTGAGCATCAAAATTGAATTTTCCAGTCAATCAACCAGTTGCTTTGTCTATGTGATAACACAGGCTAGTTTGGTGTTTTTGTTTTTTGTTTTGTAATGTCACTAAATTTCCTACAATAACTGATTATTTTAGAAGGTATGCATACCTTCTAAACAGAAAAACATATGTAAATATTCTAAACATCCTTAGAATTGTACAATACCAGATTCTGAAGGGACTACAAAGGTCTAGATCTAAATCCAATGTGTCAATCATCTCTTTCTAGCCCCTCCAGCAGGTGAGAGGTGCTGATCACCTGAGGCAGCCCATTCTGTCTATACAGGTTAGACCACAAGTCCATCCTTATATGGAAACTTCTATCTATTGGTCCTTGTATATATCTGACAGTAGGGAGAATAAACCTTTTCCTCTTTAACATTAGAGCTCTTCTTTCCTGCAGATAAAATGTCTTCCATTCCTGTAGTTTTTCTTCTTTTAACAGGATTTTATATCTATCTTCTCACCAAGTACATCGTTTGTTTTTGAAATCATGCTCTCTTAAAGTGTGGTGCCTAGACATGAACTCAGGATTTAAAAAAAAAAAAAAAAACGTTTTGACCACTGTGGAATGTTGAGTGCGTTATCACATCTTCCTTAGTCTAGAAAGCTTACTCCAACATTGACCTAAATCCTATTAGACTATGGCAGCCCCATCACTCTGTTGACTTATTTTGAACTCACTATTGCCTGAGAGACCTAGGCCATTTTTTCCAGCATTTTCAATAAGAACTATTTTTCCAGTTGGTTTTCTGAACCCCGGTACAAGGCTATGTGTTTGTTGTTTATTCCTGCTGAACTTCATTCTGTGAGATTCAGCCATTTGTCCAGCCTGTGAAGCTCATTTGGAGCCTGGTATTGTCATCATCAGACTCAGTAAAACCCCAGCTCATTTGACACGATGCCTGCCAAACCATTGAAAACAACATCTGCAAGGCAACCCATTCCAATATGTTCAACTCTAGCCCCTAAATCATTCTTGCTGACGTTTAAATCCTTTCCCAGGTAAGGCAAGATCTCAAATAGACCATGATTAAAAAATGGCCTTACTCCTTATCAACTTACACCCTTGATTACTAATAGCACTTTATTGTTAAGCAAGAATAGCGTGCCTACCAAAGTAAAAATAATCCAGGGACACACAATGAATCAAAGTCATTCATTATGACAACATCTACTTCTGGTTATTTATCTGATCTTTATATGAAAGTGTTGATGATGAAACTCAGATTGTATTTACCATGTTAGATTTTTATCTTTCCTTAACCTCATCTAAAGTGAAGGCAGGCTTAAGCAAAGGCCAGTGAAATCCTCTATTAAACAGAAATGAAACCAATGCAAATTCTCCAAGTCAAATTGAATTTTTTTTTTTTTTAAAGATTTTATTTATTTATTTTTTCCCCCAAAGCCCCAGTAGATAGTTGTGTGTCATAGCTGCGCATCCTTCTAGTTGCTGTATGTGGGACGTGGCCTCAGCATGGCCAGAGAAGCAGCGCGTCGGTGCGAGCCCGGGATCCGAACCCGGGTCGCCAGCAGTGGAGCGCGCTCACTTAACCACTAAGCCACGGGGCCGGCCCTCAAATTGAATTTTTATATCTAACAGTTTTCAAACTCTGCTTGCTTAACTACAGTTCCCATAGGACTTATGCCATTGTTCATTAGACGCTATGAAATAATAAAAATAAAATAATATTGTTGGTAAAGTGTAACGATTACCAAAACTTTCCCCAGAAGCACATACACACCCTAATCATAGAGACAGAAGTCTCTGCATTTAACTTTAAAATGTACAATCATCAAAACGCTTGAGCAACCCGTGTGTAGGAGTGATAGGTCTCGCACATGTTTATGAGCTGCTTTAAATCCTTTCTGGGGCAAGGAGGAAAGTAAATAAAAGACACAGCCGTGCATTTAATGAGGAGGGAGAAGGAAATCTAAATTGGTATGCAGTCGCTGCTCCCACAAACCATTTTATTTTCTAAATATTGAAATGTTTAGGTGCCTTCTTTAAGCCAACACCTCCAATGCAGGAGACATGCTACATCATCTGATGTCACAGATACCCTGAACATCGTTAAGTAAAAATACAGTAACGAAGTGGCTATTTTAATCGTCTATTACCTTTCAAAATTTAAATAAATGTAAAAATACCACTTGCCATCCACAGGGTGATTCCCAATTGTCCTCAGGGTATATACCTTCTTCTGTGACTAGTTTCATGATACTGAATCAGAGCAGAATGTCTTTTTAGATAGAATTTGCATGGGGAGAACACAATTCTACCCGTCTTTTTTTCCCCACTTAAAAATCAAACAGGAAACACATATGTACCATTTACGTGTTATACATGTATTATGCTGGTTTTATTTAATTTTATCCTCTGGAGCCCCAAAATTTCCTCCTTTTCTCTTTTCATTTTTGCGGAAAAGAATAAACAGACACTAGTAGTTTACTTGAAAGTTTGTTGGAAGTCATTTTATTATATGACTCTTTGAACAGAAAAGTCCTTTTCATTAAAGACAATGATTTGTTCAATTGCTTCTCAGTTTTAATTAAGTGGTATAAATTACCCCATTCATAGGACAAATAGATATTCATTTATAAAGTAATCTTGTTTTTTCCTTTAATTATTTTATTGAGGTCATATTGGCTTATAACATTGTGTAATTTTCAGATGTACATTATTGTATTTCAGTTTCTGTGTAGGCTACATCGTGTTTATCACCAGTAGTCTAGTTTCCACCCATCACTGTACACATGTGCCCCTTTACTCCTTTTGCCCTCCTCCCACCCCCTTCCCCTCTGGTAACCACCAATCTGTTCTCCTTATCTATGTGTTTATCTTCCACATATGAGTGAAATCATACAGTGCTTATCTTTCTCTGTCTGACTTATTTCACTTAGCATAATACCCTCAAGGTCCATCTATATTATTGCAAATGGCACTATTTTGTCTTTTTTATGGCTGAGTAGTATTCCATTGTGATATATACCACATCTTCTTTATCCATTCATCCATTGATGGGTACTTGGGTTGCTTCCATGTCTTGGCTATTGTGAATAATGCTGTGCTGAATATAGGGGTTCATATATCTTTTTGAATTATTGATTTCATGTTCTTTGGATAAATACTCAGTAGTGGAATAGCTGGATCATATGGTATTTCTATGTTTAACTTTTGAGGAATCTTCACATTGTTTTCCATAGTGGCTGCACCAGTTTGCATTCCCACCAGCAGCGTATGAGGGTTCCCTTTTCTCCACATCCTCTCCAACACCTATTATTTCTTCTCTTGTTAATTATAGCCATTCTGCCAGGTGTGAGGTGATATCTCATTGCAGTTTTGATTTGCCTTTTCCCAATGATTTGTGATGTTGAACATCTTTCATGTGCCTGTTGGCCATCCGTATATCTTCTTTGCAAAAATTTCTATTCATATCCTCTGCGCATTTTTTGATTGGGTTGTTCATTTTGTTGTTGTTGAGTTGTGTGACTTCTTTATATATTTTGGAAATTAACCCCTTGTTGGATATATGATTTGCAAATATTTTCTCCAACTTGATAATCCTGTTTTCAATCCTGTTTATCCCACATACGGCAACAGCAGATCCTCCATCTTTAAGCCTCAGCCGACCTCTCTCAGCATCCCTCTTGCTGCTCCCAGCCTTACACACACTCCAATGAGGCCCAAATGCATAGTATAGCCAGATTTAAGAAAAAACTTACAGAATGCCCAGTCAAATTTGAATTTCAGATAAACTACAAAAAATGTGTTAATATAAGTATGTTCCAAATATTGCATAGGATGTACTTATACTAACACATTCTTTGTGGTTTATCTGAAATTCAAATTTAACTGAGTGTCCTGTATTTCATCTGGCATTCCTGCAAACACATCTTCTATGCACTGTTTTAAGCCATTTTGTGCACATCTTCCCCTTCATCACAGATGACCTACCATGCCTTATCAACATGGAAGACCCAGCTCAACTGGCTTTTTCCCCTCTTCCGTAAAATCTCGGCTGACCTTCTCCACCCCAACCCCAGCAGAGCTGATTATTGCCTCCTTTGTGTTATGACCACGCCTCGTACGTCCTTGAGTGTAACAGTCACAAGCTGTATCTCACCCTTTTGCGTGTGTCACATTGTGAGGTCTCTGGGACACAAGACACTTTACTCAACCACATCCCCAGTGCTAGAAGATAGTAGACACCAAAGGAGAACTTCCAGAAGGATGTAAGAGCAGAGGGCTGGAGCCAGAAAAACCATCTGAATCCCGGCCTCTGCCACTCTGTAATTGAGAGTGTGGACAACACAGACTCTCAGGGCCTAAAGTTTCTCATTGACATATTTTTTTTTAATTAAACATCCTTGGTCAAGTAACTGTTAAAAATAGATGAAGTTGTTTATATGTAAGGGAACTGTCGCCAAGTGCAGAGTCTCCCAAATAGTCACCTTCTTTTTTTGTTTGTTTTTTTATTTTTCTTGTGTGTGTGTGCGTGTATGTGTGTGTGTGTGTGTGAGGAAGATCAGCCCTGAGCTAACATCCATGTCAACCCTCATCTTTTTGCTGAGGAAGACTGGCCCTGAACTAACATCCATGCCCATCTTCCTCCACTTTATGTGGGATGCCGCCACAGCATGGCCCAACAAGCGGTGCATCGGTGTGCTCCCGGGATCCGAACCCGGGCCACCAGCAGCAGAGCACGCACACTTAACCGATACGCCATGGGGCCGGCCCCCCGAATAGTCACCTTCTGATCCCACTCTCCTTGTTGAACTAAGAGGTATACTGCCTTTCCTTTTCTTTCTTGATCATCTGGAGAGAATTTCAATTTCGATTTTCAAATTAAGTTTTAAATTTTATCTGATTATGGCCTTATATATTTCCCTTTTAATAAGATATTTTAGTTGTTTTGCCAGCTTATCCCCAAATTCTGATTGAATGCCTCACTGCTGCATGTTCTTCCTTTACAATCCAATAGCACTTCCAATCAGACAGCATAAAAGGAGCAAAACTCTGCTCCCAAAAGCTTGCAAAGGAAGAGAGTTTCTAAAAATTACTCTTGTCTCATCTGTCTGACTCACATTTATCTAAAAATAAAAGGAAAACGAGGAGAAAAAATAAACGAACAGGGGATAACGTGCAGCCTCGCGTCTCTAAGTCAGATAACGAGATAATTTTTCTGCCTGCTCTATATTTCATTTTACTCTCCAAAATGACCTTTCCACCCCCCTAGTCCTATCACTAAAATATAAATCCATTAATGAGGAATCTTTTCTTCCCCTGTCCTTGTTCATATCAATCTCAGCAGGGTGCTAGTCTCTCCTTTGAGTTCATTCACTTTATAGTGATTAAAAAGAAAATATAGTCTGGAGACAGCCTGTCTCCAATTGGTTAAGCACAGGGTGAAGAAATAAATTCCTGTGTTTCTAGCTTTCATCTGCCACAGATTTTCTATGTAAAGCCTAGGGAAGTATCCAAACCTGTTTTTTTTTTTAATCTGTGAAATGGGTGAATCATTTTAAAAATATCTCTTTTACCTGGACCATTTTATAGCAGAAAATAAAAAGCTCTGCAAATATTAGTGTTATTATAGTTAATGGTTTTCAAAATATGCTTGCCTGATTTTGGGTTCCATAGGATTTAATGTCATTGCTCATTAGATGCTATGAAACAATAATAATAACAATGGTAAAATGTCGTGGTTACCATAATACACATTCTAATCTAACTTTCAAAGCTAAAGAAACTAGAGGAATCACTGAGAAAAACATGTAAGAATAAATTGCCAGACATCTTAAGAGGCAAATACAGGGTGGTGCCGATTCATTCAACCATTTACTTATTCATTCATCAAATGTTTAATGATCACATACGATAAGCAAAGTTCTGTGACAAATTCTCCCTGAGCTCCATTTCCTCAATTTCCTAATGACAATGAGCCTGTAAGAAATGCACAACACGTGTAACTCGGGGGTTAGTAGCTGAATGTCGCTAAACTAACCCTCTAACCCATTTTTTAATATGAACATTCACTGAGCTTTGCTGAGTCTGAAATAACGTTTGCACGCTCATAACAGCACGGCCTTCTCCTGAAGACTCAGGTAACTTTCAGTTGACACTGTGCGTGCCCAGTGATGTCTCCTTCTCTGCAGAGTAAATTAGGAAGGGGTTACTAAGATCTTCGAAGACCTTCCTGATCGTGAAATTGGTATAAAAGGAGTCTGTAAGGGATGGGCTAACCGAGTCACCCCGTTTCTAAAGAGCTCCCTGCTGGCCTGGCTCCAAGGTCCACAACACTATTCACTGTTTGCCTACTACGTGCAGGCCTGGGCGCCTTCTCCCTCTTCCACTTGAACACCATATACATGCAAACCTAATGTAATGAAAAACTCAAAGCTTCCCCAAAATGTCTGTTTGATAACACCTAGTGAGACAAACTAGGTGCTAAGAAAAGATCAATGACACCTCGAGATCCTGATTCTAGGGGTCCCATGGATATCTTGTGTAATTAACTTTCTCTGAATTAGAGTATGCATGTAGACTTTTAAAAGAAAAGGGGAAACAGAGTTTATGGAGGTATGTACCGTGGCATGAGAAGCCCCTGAAGCCAGCCTGAACCCCGCTGTCTGTTAGAGGTGCTGTCATTTGTAATGCAGGAACCACAAAAACAAGACCTCACATCCTACTCCTAAAAAAGTGACCCTCGTGAAAATCGGGAAGGCAATATAAAAGAGATGAAATATACTTTTACTATACTGCTTGAATTTTTTGTAATAAGCATGCATCATTTTTACGAAAACAATAAAAATATTCCTAAAGAGAAAGGAAGGAAGGAAGACAGGAAGGAAGGAAGGCAGGAAGGAAGGCAGGAAGGAAGGAAGGAAGGCAGGCAGGAAGAAAGGAAGGAAGGGAAGGAAGGCAGGAAGGAAGGAAGGGAAGGAAGGCAGGAAGGAAGGAAGGAAGGAAGGAAGGCAGGCAGGCAAGAAGGAAGGCAGGGAAGGGAGGGGGGAGGGAGGGAGGAGGAAGAAAAGAAGGGAGAAAGAAAGGAAAGAAGGAACGAAGGAAGGAAGGAAGGGTCCATGCTTTGCTCTTTTAGCATTGGTACTCAGAGGAGGCTGTGGATTGCAAGACTAGAGAACATAACCGAGTGCCTTTAACCGTGTGGTTCTCTACAGAACTTCATCATTTCTAACCCCGATGCGTGTCTTTGAGTCCTGCAGCCATAGAGGCTAGTGTAGGAACCTCGGATCAGCTCCCATCTTCCCTTAGTTCCTCAAGAATTCGCTTTGGGTGCCACAACACAGAGCACTAGGGGGGAAAAAGAGCTCCCTCCAACTTCAGAGAAGTAGACGAGAGAATTCTCAAAGCTTTCTGCACTGATGGGAAATCTTCCTTCTTGACCTCTTTCTCTCTCCCTCCAGAGGCTCACAGCTCTTTGTAGACACAACTAGAGAGACTGAACAGTTTCTCCCAAATTTCCAGGTCAAGGGGGCAAGGCTACAGTCATTTAGATATTTACTGAAAGCCTAATAAGCACAAAACATAGTACTTGGCACTATACAGATCCAAAGAAATAATAGATAAGTTTCCCACTGGAGCAAGAAGAAATATACAAGCAAAAAGTAGAGGAGAAATTAGCAGCGAAACAGGAGACTTTAAAAGGTTTAAAGTAAAAAGTTGTTGCTAAAGGCAAACATACAGACCATGAGAGCTCTCTTGACCAATGCGATGTATTTAATATGCACTGCTTTCTTTAAAAATGGATTTGTCACCATCTGTTGATGCACACGTGCACACACACACACGCACACACATATACACACACACACAATCACCAGCCTTTTAGAATAAAATTTTAAAAAATAATCAGAAGTTATAAAAATATACAAAGTTTAAACTATTATAAGGAGGGCAAAGATTAAGAATAGATGGCCTTCACTGAGCATTTTACAGTGCTGAGTGCTCTAAATGCATTTGCTCAATTAATTCTTGCAAAAAATTAATGGGATAGGGATTATTACCATTTTATATCTGAGGAAACCAAGACTTAGAAAGGTTTAAGTAATTTGTCTAAGATGTCACAACTAACCCCATGTCTCTGAAGCCTTCAGTGATATATTAGAGAATTGTGGTCAACATTGTACATACACAACAGTAGTCTGTTCTTAGCGTTTCAAACAAACTCAAGAGTGCCGAGGAGTGGGCTTAATTATTCACATAAAAAGACAATTATTACAAGAAAGAGTCAAGTATGTATTGGCAAATTGGCTCAAGAATAGGATTAGTTGAGAAAAATTTTTTGAAGGAAATGGACCTTGGAAGTAATTTGGGAAGAAAAGTACATGGACTGTTCATTCATATTCGTCATTAAACTCTTATTGAACACCTAATATTGCAAGTTCCTCCCTTTGATGATGATAACAGAAATATGAATAAGACAGATATAACTAACTGCCTTCAAGGAGCTGATGATAATCCTGTGTGAAGTGATGGGATGGAGGAAAGGTGAAGGGGAAGGAGACAGACAATACACTGGGTAGTAAGTCCCAGCATGGAGATGGGAACGAATGTAGAAGAAGGGGAGGAACCACAAAGTCCACCCGTGGGAGCTGGGAATGGCCTCATGGAGGTGGTTAGAGCCGACCTGGGCCTAAAATGATTGGCAAAGTTTGCCTGAAAAATAAAGGGTGGGGACATTTCTGACGGAGAAGAAAGTAGATATGACTGCATGAACTTTGGAGGCCAGGTTTCCTGAATGAGAAAAACTAAGCCCCTCTAAAATGAAACAAGGCCAGAAGCTATTGAAGGTGAATTTGGGAAGTTTTTCCACTGCTGGAAAATAGGGAGAGGGGGAAAGGCAAGACCAGTTAGCATGAGGAGGGGGAAAAAGGAAGAGTGGTTAAGAAATTATGGCTGATCATCGGGAACTAGGAGAAGCAAATGCTTCTCCTTTTCCAGCTCAGAAAAAGGCAACATAATTCATCCCGTTGTTCAACCCAGAAACCGAAGTGTCGTGCCTCCCACCTCTTCCTCATTCCCTACATCTCATCAGTCACCAAGTCCATCAGTTTTCCCCCCACACCTCTCTCTTGTCCACTCGCTTCTCTGCACCTTCCACGCTACTCACTGGACAGGTCTCTGCATTCTCTGCTGCTAGTGCAGCAGCCTCCTGACTGTGCCCCACCAGTCCATCCGCTCCCGTTAGCCAGCATGATCTTTTGAAAAACGCAGATCCAATCATGTCACTCTTCCAGGAGCTTCTCAATATCCTTAAGGTAAAGTTCCACTGATTCCTATGCTTCGCAGAGCCCTCTCCAGCCTCCACTTACAATTTCCTACCCCACTTCCCAGCTCCACCAGCCCTAAAGCACACACACTCTGTGATCCACTCATGTTGAATTCCTTTCATTTCCTGATACATCATGCTCTCTCTTCTCCAGACTTTTCCTCATGGGGTTTTCTCTGTCTGAAGCACTTTCTGCAGGGTTTGCTTAGCTAACTCCAACTCATCCTCTAGGTCTCACCTTACGTGCCACCTTTTCTAGGGAGCCTTCTCTACACCGGATTATGCATCCTCCCTTGGTGGCTACCCAACACGTTGTTCTTCATTGTTCCCAGCACTCAGGGATGTGTTTACTTACCTGTATTCCCAAACAGACCTTAAGCTCCAAAGAGTAGGGCCACGTCCATTGCATTCATTTTATATCCCTTAGCAGGTTTGAGCATATGGGACCAGTCAATGAATGACTGAATGAATCTTACTGACTCCGGGCCAATACCGAAGACGGATAAAAGATTGGTAAATAACAGTGGATGGGTCAAATGATATTCAGCTACCAACTCCAAGAGCAAACCAGTAGGGTATCTCAGAGTTAGCAAGCATTGATCAAGCAGCCTCCAAGAAAAATCAGGCTCGGGGCTGTCCAGGTGTTTTGTCTACCTGCATCTGACTGTGCAGTTAAGTGGAAGCCAAGAAACTGAATGCCCATTCAGAACTGAGGAAGGTTCTCTTCACAGCCGGGGTCCAGAAGGTGCGAGTACTACAGAGAAAAAGTCTTGGGTCAAGCTGGGGGTAAGAGAATCAAGAAAGCTACAGAGAAATGATCTGATTTGGAAGATTAGAGAAATATCAGAAATTGGTTTTTAGTTCTCTATTGTAAGAAAATACCTAAAATAGAAGACATCCTATTATAAGAGGTGCAATACATAGAAACTTATAATTTACTCCGTAAAACAATAGGTACTATGTACTTCAAAGAAATGCAAGAACCTAGTTTTATCATCTCCTATATTGAAATAGTCTCTTTCTCCCTGTGCTCTACTTTGCACCTGAACTTTATTTAATTCTTTCACTGTAATAATCTTTCCTGGTGTTTATCAGAGTCCTTGTACTGCTTTAAATAAAGTGGGAAGCAAAACCAAATAAGCCGTAGCTACCTGCTCTACATGAGGAAAGTATAAGGCCCTAGATTTGGCTTACCGGAAATTCAAATAAATATCGGGATATTTGGAAAAGTCAGAGGAGACGGCAGGAAGTGACACTAGATGAAGGAGGGCGATGGGACCTGGGGAAGGCGTCAGTGAGGCATGCTGCCCTTCTGTGTTTTAGATCTGTATCTGTGCAGTTGGTGACGGGTCCCCTCAGAGCAGCGTCTGTCTGGAGGTAGGAAAAGCTGGTCATTATCTGGGCTTTAAATTGTGTATAAAGTCAGATAACACTTTCTGTTTTTCGAGGATAATTTAAGCTTTTCTGAACTTTTTTGGGTAAAAGCACACTTCATCATCATGCAGCAAAGCTGGAAGCCGGCCAAACGTGGGACAATCAAAGGGCTTTCTCTCCACAAGCCCAGAGCCGGATCCCTCAGCTTCGGATAAGTACTAGTGGGAGAAATGCAAAGACCCCGGTTCTGGAAATCTTCAAAAACTTTCTGAGTTAAAGCAGATCCTTCTACCCTTCGGAGTAAAACAAGACTGGAGCACGAAAAGGAGGGACTAGTCCATGAATAATAATTTTTATTTAATAAATAGAGAATACAGAACAGTTTACAATTAAGAGCCATAAAGATAATTCTCAAGCAAGAATTTCTTCCTTAATTGACTTGTCTGAACGTCCGCTCTCCCTTCCCCCCAAAAATAAACCAAACTATTACTGGCTTTGGCAGTTTTATACTAAAATGCAAGGTTATATATAATCTGGGAAAACCTAAGATAAGCACATCCTTCCTAATTGCCTCTTTCTAAGTTATGTTTCTTGTAACTCCTCATGTTAGAGGTTTAAACTATATTTTCAGAGTATTTATCACATTTTATGTCTCTCACTGTGCAGTGTTAGATCTCACAGGGCCCATTCTAGGGAAGGTGGTAGAGACACAATTTAAGTGAATCCCTCCTGCCTTAAGGAACCACATCAGCTGCCAAGGCTCTGACGTCATCAGCTAGATAGTTTGTCCCTCCATTGTTAGTGAAGCTCTCATTTCATTTTATGGACAATACTAAAAATAAAGGGACATCGAGGACTTGGTAACATGTGGGCTGACAGTCACTGGCTCTACCTCTGCTTTGTCCTTGACTATAGCTAATCACTTACCCTTCTGGAACTCAAATGCTGATTTTACAACTAGGGGCTGGGACTAGAATGTTCTCAACACCACTCTCTAAAATTCCAGGAGATCTTCACCTATTTTGGAGGTACCTTATAAAAAAATATAAAATTTGCCCTACATGACAAATATCACTGCTCTGCCTTCATTTTTCATGTTTACTCTGAGTTTCTTTTTTTTTCTTTAATATTCCCCTATGTTTTAATACTTTCATGGTGTAATTTTTTTAAATGTCAATCCACTTGGAACTTTTTAAATGTTACAATTCAACATAAGGCAAAATTACATAAATCTCAAATATTAGTGAAGTTTACATTAATGCATACTTATCCAAAAAAAGCTTTAAAGTTTTAAAGGGCTTTGAAATTTCTTTTAAGTTTTTAATTTCCAGAAGTACAACAGAATAACTCTTCCTACTCATTAGACTTCGAAGGGTTTGACTGAGTTGTAAATAACATGGTAAGATAGACTAAGGAGGAAAAACCCAAAATCATACGATTTTAACATACTAAGAAATAATGTTGGCTTGGAAAAATATAAATTATTCAGTGTCTTACTGTATTCATTGTTATCTAGTTCTCATTAGGTACATGATCAGATGGCACATGCCACAGCTTATCACAGGCAGAGAGCAATCCTCTGTCCATGTAGTCCCATGGATATCAACATTAAAGTATTACTGCCTTGAGCTGGAAGTATTAAATTTCCTTTCAGAAAAAAATTTCCTCTCCTCCACCTCTACTCTTATTTCCTATCCTGTTACAATAATCTCCGTTATTCTGAGAACTTCTGTTATAGATGTTTTGCCTCTTTGTAGCTCATGCTCTATCCATATCCTTCCATTCTTCTTCCTTCAATAAAGATTTATGAAGCGCTCACTCTTGTCAGCCAGTGCTAAAAGCCGCAGAACTAAATGGCCACAATCCCTGCCCTCAGTAAATTCACATTCTCAAGAAGTTATCCATCCCCTCTAAGGCCCAGTTCTTCATGTATAGAGAGGTAACAGTAATTACTACTTGAACTATTGTGAGGCTTAAATGAAATAACAATTTTTAAATACTTGGCAAAAAGCTTTGGTAAATACTAACACTCCATATTGTTTATTCCATTCTATTCCCTAGGTACTATAGCAGAAAAAATTCAACAAAGGAGATAGTGTTTGAACCATGTCTCAAAAAGGATTGTTCCTCAGAGGAAGGAAGATGGAAAACAGTCCAGATATGGGGAATACACAGTCTGAACATAGGAAGTTTGAAAGAGCATGTCATGTTCTATTTTAAAGAAGTAGAAAGCTGTCCCATTAAGCCAGAAAGAAAAAGCAGATATGAAACCAGAAAGCTAGGCTGGTTTAATGGATCTAATCCTGCAGAAAACAGAGAACTGACAGGGACTTTGAAAAAAGAAAATAACATGGCTTTACTTGTGTAGTAGAAAAATAATCATGGTTGCAATATGGAGGGGGGGTTGGTGGTGCAAGAATCTGAAGGGAGTGAAATCAAGTAAAAGAATACTGAGATCAGAAAAGAGAAGATGATGACTGAACTTAAAACAATGGCAGTTATTGAGTGACGGAAGTTGAATCAAACAATATTTTAGAGGTAGCATCTACCATATGTGGTCACCCTGGGGTGAGGGTTGACCCTGAGGTTTTCAGTTTGGTGGCCAAGAGGACGGATATACCATTAACTAAAATAAGGACTACAGAAAGAGAGTATGTGGACTGGGGAAGCAGGAGTGAAGGGATGTAGAAAATAGGAGATTATTGATGTGGCTTTAGACAAGGAAAAACCCAAGAGAATAATAACCCCCAAGAGGGCAGGGCAAAGGGAAGGAACCAATACAGAAAGTCTGTGAAGAAAGGGTATCATCAGAGACAATAATGCATCAGGAGCCAAGAGAACAGAGAGTTTCAAGAAGGAATTAAATATTCATGCCAATATCATAGAGAGGTCAAGTAAGAGAACTAGGAGAAATCTGGCTCAATCTTCTAACCCCAGGACTGGGGGAGAGAGAGAATGTACGTCTCTCCTCCTGATGGGTTTGAGAAAGGGAGTGTCATCAGAGCAAATTAATGTTTCAGTTAAGTTGAGAAGGCGAAGGGGGCACTCCATAGAAAGCTTAACAAAGTGGGGAAGAATTAGGAGATCCAGTATTCCAATGAAGATGATTGGGAGGAGAGCCAGCAGGCAGAGGAGGGGGAAGTCACCAGACCACCAAGAAAGGGCAAGACTGACCTGGATAGAGATAAGAGTATGGGAGGATTAATGATGAAGGGACTCTGATTTCTTTTTATCTTTATCTTAAGTGAAATAATTTTCAGCACTGTGAATTCCTTTCTGATATCACATTAACTTAATAATTTAATACTCCGGGTGTTCTGCAATTCTACCCTGTATGTGAAGGCACCATGCCAATCTAAGCAACAGCGATGCCAACCACCATAATGAGAAAGCACAGTGAAGTTGTTGCAAAACTGCAAAAAGTTTTCCCATTTAGGTTGAAAGCCACCAGTTCCCCTGTAAGCTTCTCAAGTGTCACCTCGGGATTTAATGACAATCTTGATATGCTACACGGATAGCTGTTTATGGTGGACCCGTCATTTTCCCAGCAAGGAAAACTCAAGTCTGCATTCTTCTGATTTAGCTGCTTATCTCTGTACAACACATATAGAACTGTTACTTACTATCCAAGCCAAGACATTACCCCATCATCACCACATAAGAAAAGCTGGCAGGCTCTAGGTGTGCCCTTTCAGTTCTTCAATAAACTAAGAAAAAAAGATTGGGTAAACCACATGTCTAAATCAAGAGATAAGGTTCTGAAAATTGTTTTTGTCACCAGATATGCCTTGTTGAGAGCCCTGTTTTCTTTTGCCAAGATGCTGAGTCTAATATTTTACAGCCAGCATTTTCAGCAGTCCTGTACTTAGAAGAAAAGATGGACTGCTGTGCTGACCACATCTGGACCAGCTGCAGAGGTAATTTAATCAACCTGGTGTGAAGGACGCTGCTCAAGTGAGCAGTATACTCTGCTGTCAAATTAGTACATAAACAGATTGCCAAGGTAATATGTTGACATGTTTACCCTAGTGTGGTAGATTTAACACATGATCCCAAAATTCCATGACACTACGCCTATCAGAAGGTGGAGTCTGTTCCATCCCCTTGAAACCAGAAAGCCTTGTGATTGCTTCAGCCAGCAGACTAAGGCATAAGTGATGTGACCTCCAAGACCAAGTCAGAAAAGGCCATAGATCTTCTGTCTGGTCCTCTTGGGACACTCTCTGGAAGAAGCCAGACACCACGAAAGAAGTCTGACTATCCTAACTAGCCACAAATGAGCACTCGGTCAAAACCCCCAGCTGAGCTCCCAGTGGACAGTTGAAATCAACTGCCAACCATGTGAGTGAGGCATCTTGGACATCCAGCCCAACTGAACTTTCAGATAACTGTATCCCCAGCTGATATCTGGCAGCAACTGAGTGAAAGACCCCAAGCAAGAATTGCCCCTTCCAGCCCTGTCTGAATTACTGGTCCACAAAATCATGAGCAAAACAAAAAGATTATTTTAAGCTGCTAAATGTGGGGGTAATTTCCTACACAGCAAGAGTAACTAAAACAGAATCTGTCACCTGGAAGTGGGATGCTGCTGGAAACAACAACCACAAAACCCTAAAACCTGTACGTTGCCTTTGGGCCTGGGGACTGGATGACGTAAAAGCTGGAAGGGCCTTGAGGAAACTGCTCAGAAGTCCAATGGCGCTTGGAGAAATTGTCAGTGAGAGCTTAAATGTAATTGAGAAAAATGTTACTGGAAGCTGGAGGAAAGGAGATCTTTGTTCCGTAGTGAAAAACTTTAGCAAAACTACTGTCTGCAGTAACATGGAAAATAGAAAATGAACCTCATAAACTGATGGATCTGGCTAAAGAGATCTCCAGGCAGAATGCCAAAAAATGCCAACTGGTTTCTTTTAGCATATCTATAAGTCACGGATACAGAAGATAAGCCAAAGAAGAAATTTTTCCATTTCCAAGATTATGTAGGGAAAACACGAAGGAGCCAAGGCTTGACGGGCCCAAAAATAAAACTACTTCCAGTCTCTTCCCGCAGAAGATTCTCAGAGTAAAAAGGATCTTAGGAGACACATCAAATCTGGAAAAATGTGGTCTCATGGTAAATACAAAGCCAATGTTGTCACTATAATTACTAAACCTTCAGAATTATTTCAGATGGTGCCTCAGAGACATTTTCAAACAACAGAAGCCCTTTTACATTTCTGTGACTCCCCGTTAAACAATGAGGCTTCTAGGAATGATAAGAGTGTTGTCTCACAGCAGCCTCCTAGGGAGCCAAGGTGGAGAAGGGGTTGCCTGGAAGAGATTTGTGAGTCTGGCTTTTATCTGACAGAGTAGATTTTTAATTGGTACACCAGAAGATCATAAGATTCTTGAAGGAATTGTATCAGCTTGGACTGAAGTGGACAGAGTACAAAATGAAGAGAAGCCTTAGAGCAGGAAGCAGACAGAAAACTACTCAGCTGCATCGTGGGCCACTTCTTATGAAAGGAAGGATAAATCACAGGATAGAACCAAGATTCTGAGGGCAAGCCAAAATCCACAGAGAATTAGTCCCAGGGAACAGTGATCCCTAATGCAAAAACTGGCGATACCTGCCCAGCTGTAGTTCAGATATGCTATAGATCAGTGACTCCTATGCCTTCTGCTTTCCCCATTTTTGAAGGTAAGTGTCTAGCAGTTACCAAGTGCCTATTCCACCATTTTATATTGGGTACGTGGGAGCAGATGACTTGTTTCTTTAGATCACAGACTTCAGATTGAGAACAATGGTATTCACAGAGCTAAACCCAAGGAACTATATCTGAAGAAACTCTTCTCTCTAAAGCTGGTTTACATGAGATTCTGAATCTCATCAGGCCTGAACTTGATGTTGTAATGGAATGAAACGTGAGCACTGAACTTGATGTTGTAACAGAATGAAACGTGAGCAGAGGGAACAGGAGTGAATACTGACAGGGGATGAGTGTACGTTGCATGTAGAAGGAATGAAAATAATTTGTGACCAGAGCACAAAGAATGGTGGCTTAAAACATGGCTCCAAAGATTTTTGACATTCCTTCCATCAAGAGGTGGGATATGTGGGTGGACATATCTCAACCAGTAGAGTATGAAAGAAGTGATGCTATGTAACTTCTAAATCTAGATCAGAAAATTCCATTCAACTTCTGCCTTGTATTATTGGAATTCTCACCTATGAGAAGGTAGCCACCACAAAAGATGTCATGTTACCCTGAGACCGCCATGTTGGAGAGCTCACCCATAGGTGCTCCAGTCAACATCACTGATCTCAAATGCCAGCTATGCAAGTAAACTATCTTGGACATCCAGCCACGTCAAGACTTTAGATGACCAGCCCAGCCAATATCTAATGACAACTTCATGCATAACTCCAAGCGAGAACCCCCCCAGCCAATCCCCTCCTACATTCCTAACCCTCTAAATAGTGAGCAAAATGAAGTGGCTGTTTTAAGCCCTGACTTTTGAGGTAATTTGTTATGCAGCAGTACTGAGTGAAACGCCTAGAAAGAGTTTTCAGTGATGAATATTTCTTTCCAGGATGAGAAGTCCCTCCTGATGGGTTAAGTCAAAGAGGAGGAGGATCAAATATTTGGCATAAACCACATGGAATCCAGAGATAAAAGCTGGACAAAGTGAATATCCATTAATAGGAGAATACATAAATAAAAGTATACTTACGTACAGAATATTTTGAAGCCATTAATTGAAAATTCAGGGCTATTTCATTTGACTTGGAGGGATTTCCATGAGGAAGTGTTAAATGAGAAAAATAAAATGAAGAGCATGTTAAGTCTCTCTCCTCATACATGCATGCATATGTACATTTAACTATGTATTTCCGTGTGTGCATGTGTGTGTGTGTCTATAGCGAAAGAGGGATATTATTTTCAGTATCTCTGCTCTGTAGGTATGTGTGTGTATTTTATACATAGGTAGGCATGTAATTTTGAAGCACAGATAAAACATGGACAGATACAAACTAGCTTGCTAATATAGCTACTCTGCACACGGGGGCCAGGGTTTAGTAGGTAAGGCTAATGCAGGGGAAGAGAGAAGAGAGGAGGAAAGAGAGCCAAGCGAAAAAGGAAAAGAAAAAAATGACTGCATTAGGAATATATGGTCAAATATTTATGAATTTAAGTAAAATATATACACATATGCTTACATAATTTAAACTATTCATATATGCATATATGTGTGTATACAGACTTTTTTTTTACATTGGGACCCAGGGACCAGAGACCATGGAAGGCAATATTATTAATGGCTGTCAGCTGGATTAAAAGAGGGACACAGACACAGGACAAAGATAGCCATGACAAAACAAGAAGGCTCAGAGGCACAGATGTGAAACTGGCTGAGCCCAGGAGAAACCACAGGCAAGATGACAAGCCCTGATGGACTGGTGGTGAATTGAGGAAAGCATAGATACAGTGGATCAAAGGGAATAAACAAAAGCAATCAGAATCAGAAGACTCCAGATACTGGACAACAATAGGAATTTTGGAAAAGCAGGGCAGAGAGTAAGGGATAAGAACGTCCAAAATAATTGAAAAGATAAGGCGAGGTACCAGAGCAAGGACAAGATTCACAGTGCAAGTGAGAATCTGAGAAGGAAATGCCGAGGGCTGCCAGCCACAGAAAGACCTGGGTAACTGAGACCAAGTCTTACCTTGGCCAAGGAACTTCGGATCATGCTATTTGTAGATTACTTTGGGCAGACAGAGTTATATGGTTTAGTCGTGTCTAATTAGGGCCAGCCGAGGAAACTCAAAGGCTATTAGAGTGAAGCCACTTAACTGTGGAGAGAAGCAGCACTTGCCAAGATTTGGAAACCCTTCAGAAGAGCCTTGAATGTGTCATCAGAGATAGATACTAGGTTCTGCCTACCTGCTTGCAGATTCGACAGTGAGAGACATCATTACTACTTTTCTTTGGAAATTTCACATTGACTTTTGTCCAACAACTAATTTGGTTAAGCTGTTTTTACTACTTTCCAGGCAACTTGAGTTTCTTTCTCTAGACATAAAAACCACTGCGCATTTATAGTTATTATCTAACTCATTTTGGAACCACAAACATCCCAATAAAAACTTATTGGTCTATATGTGAATTTCCTAAGTCCTTCAGGTGAAAATTGTAAGTACAGTAAATCTTGCATCAATCAAAAATTTCTCTTCCCAAAGGTATCTGCGATATGCATCACTCAAAAAATTATTTCAGAATTGCCTCTCTACACTAGAGAAAATAGTAAAACTTGGTGGAATGAAGCATCAGACAAAACTGATTGGGGAAGCTGTCTGCAAGTAATTTTAGCAAATTTCATTCAAACAAAGGCACAACCAGCCTAGGCAGAGAAGAACAAATTATTCTGACTGTTTGTACTCTCCTGGTCCACAAAAGAAAGAGTGTATTCTCACATATTTTTTATATTATGTGTTAACTGCATTCAACAACCATGAGAGCACATACCAATAAGTTAGTAAAACCTCTCCCAGAAAAGGAAGGAGAGGTAAAGGAGTTTGAATTTTTGTTCTTTATTTCATTTTGAATTGGTGTTTTTACAATAAGTTTCTGTTATTTTAATATAATAGAAAATTTTTTAGATAATTAAAAAAATGAAAATAATCACAGGAGGAATAACATAGCCAATGGTTTAACTGCAGTACCCTGCTTTCTCTTAAACAACAAAAATTTTAAAATTCTTTGCAGTGAAATTGTATTAATAAGGTATATTAGCCTTTATCACTCAGGCAGCGCATGATACATCCGTTGCCACAACTTGATTTTTGACTTTGAAATAACAGGTCTTGCCATCAAGGGAAACCATTCATCAGAAGGACAGCTCTTCACATACACTTTAAACATGTGTTGAAATCACCTGTCACGAGTCTTTTTTTCTTATTATTTAAGGGTAATATTCTCTTCGCTTTCAAACTCTCCTAGGACACATTTTTTAATAGTAAATTTTTTTCTATTGAAATTTTGTTTTTAACATTAATTATGAGTTTTCTTTCTTTTTTTTATTATGGATTTTTCAGTGAAAGAAAATGGCAACTATATATAGAAGTTCATGTCAAAATTTGAATGTCTAAACTTAAAATTCAAGTAAAAAAATAGTCAAACCTCAAACTTGAAATTCCAGATACTTAAAAATTTGTTGAAGGTGAAAAATATTTTTTATCTCTGTAGAGTTTATTTTTCAGCCTATTTTTCAACTTTACCAAGTTATATTTCAAGCCAATTTGGACTAAACTAAAGTCTGAAAGAGAGTGGGAAAAAATCAGTAATTCAACGTCATTTCGAAGTTGGCCGTGTGAACTAGCATGACTCAGATAGGGCGAGAAAAATGTCTAAATGTCCAGGGCCTTACAAGACTCTAAATTTTTGGTCTTGGCAAATCCTAATGGCTTACACTTGATTTAAAAATACAAGCACGTTGAAGATTTCTAGGCCCATATGCGATATAAAATCACTTTTTTCAGCTATTAAATTGGTTCATATACAAGTTACATTTTTACTCTTTTTAAACTAAAATAGATTTGTATATTTGACCCAGAGTTTCTTCATAATTCATCTTCTACTAATATAGAGTGACATGTAGCCAGATAAAGAACATTATTCAAGAGAAGAGTGTCTGAAAACAATATCTCTATTAGCTCTGACTAGTGTTAGCGGTAACATCAACCACATATTTATACAGTTAAGTGTTTAAACAATACTACTTAAACTGAGTAATAAAAAACATTGTTTGGATTTTCAACATTGCTTCTCTACCTTAAATACAGTATAACATAATTATAACATTTATTTTTATTGTATTTTTTACCTGTAGTATAGTGTCCTAAAGTCTGTGTCCATAATAGTGAAGGACTTTGTTGGAGATAAAAATACAAATTTAAACACTAGAAGAAAAAAATAGTCAAGTAATGCCAGGTAAAAGCATTTACAAATACATCACACATTGTTTTTATGAGGTATCATATGGCAACTAATAGATTTAAGACCAATATATTTTATTACTGCAGCAATTAAATAGAATTTGTTCGCGGTTGCTGAATGTCAGAATTTGTAATGTATCAAACCATTACTATGTGCACTGTGGGAAATTATAAGACATGAAAGATGATTCTTTCCTCCCAAAGACTCTACATCTGTTTGGGAAATTAGCACACAGCTTCATGACAGATTGAATTACTTAATTTGCCCATATTCATTCTTTTTCACAAGAGATCTAAGGCAGGAAAATTTAGCTATTAATAAATAAAAATTAAAATTTTATTTGTATTCCATATTCCCCAAAGGATGTGAGAAAGGGAGAGTTAATAATAGAGCAAGCACTTATAACGCAGGTAAGAAATGATACCAGGAAAACGCTGTAAATTTCAAATGAACAGAACAGATATTAGTGCAAGAGGAAGAGAGATGAGAGTGAGACTGACAAAGTATCGTTGAGCAACTGAGCTAAGTAACACCCCGTAATAACAATTAGCACTTTACACTCATTATTTCATTAATCTTCACATGAACCTCAACCATGAGAGAGCTTACAATTATCCATGCTCCACAAATGAGACCACGGAGGCTCAGAGAACATTAAGTGGCACAGCCGGAATCTCAGCCCAGGTTGTCTTCTAGATGCAAAGTCTATGTTATTATCAAGCTGCTGCACTACCAGACCTATTTCGTGCCCATCCCTGAGTCACCCGGCCTTACAACGTTCCGAATCTCACCAGTGCCTTTCCTGCTGCGATAGGAATACCACCAGCAAGCAATTGCCCAGATGGAATTAAATATTTTCTTTTCCAACAATCACTAGAATGAGCAGTGCCAAGTCATTTTGGAAATCAGAGCCAGATGGGCATTTTGTGATTCTTAGGAAAAAGAAAACCAGTTTTAATACTGATCACTTATCAAGTCACATCGCATCATGGGGACTCTTTTCAACAATAGGCAACACCATACATAAGAGCTGCTGCCTTTCTTCAGAAGAAATCGCTATTGTCGCTGTTACCTCGAGATATTGTCATGGCGGAATTGTTTCCCATCCTGATGCAGGCCACAAGGAAATCTTCTAGGCATTGAATATAGCCAAGGTTATCCACGGCCGTGGGAAAGGTTGTCAGTTCTGGGGAAATTAATTTTTATGAGAGAACTGATGTATACACACGTATTTCAAGGCAAGTTCAAGATTCCTTTTAAGGATTCTGGATTCATTCCTTCCATCCCTGAGACTAAGAACTTATTTCTGGTATTCAGAAGAAGTGAAACTTTCCATATCAAACTACGTATTTTCCTGTCTAGTTTTCTTTTCTTTTACAATAACTGAATATCATGCTGAGTAATCCAGTGCTTTTATGATACGGCTGAAAAACTATAGACAAACACGATAAAACACTTTCTTAGTTAGCAATGATACCTAAATGCAGACCAATTCTACAAATTAAAGCAGTTCACCAAAAATATCTGCTTATGGTGAAATCTAGGCTTCGTTTTATTTATTTTTTTTTTTTTGGAAAAATAAAGTTTAGAAGACAAGAAAGCACAAAGAATAATATAACTGACACGCATATTCCCACCACCCGGGTTTAAAAGCTGTTAACGTTTGGTTACATTTACTGCAAGAAAGTTTTATATATGTACTTAAAAATATATATACAAGTGATATAAGCCTATATCAGAAGAAAGGAAGGAAGGGAAAAAGGACAGAGGGAGAGAAGGAAGAAGGAAGAATTCTTCAAAATGTTGAAGAATTATAGATGAAATTAAAGACCCCTTTGACCACGCTCACCATCCCACCTCCTAGTCTCCTCTGCCAGAAAGCGTCCACAATCATGACTTTAATGTGTATCTTTCTAGTGCATGCTAGAATTTTATGCTTGTGATTTATTCCATCATACTGATAACATATCTACTGTCATTTGATTAATTGCTTTGTTATTCAGCATTATGTTTTGAGGTTTGGTCATGCTGACATATATAGGTCAATGCCACCTATTTTAATAGCTGAATAAATTATATCTGAATACAATATGTTTTAATTATCAACATCCCTATTTGATGTTCCCAGGTTTTCCCTATTAAAACTAGGGCTACAGTGTACACCTTTCTGCATATTGCCTTACACACAGATATAAATGTTTTTCTAGGGAATAAACTTACAAGTAGAATTGCTGGGTGTGAATATTTTCAGTTGTACCATAAACAGCCAAATTGCTCTCCAAATTGGCTTCACAAATGCATACCACCACCACAGGACGTGACAATACTGTTTTCTCTATATCTTCACCCACTCTTGATATTGTCAGTTTTCTGAAATTTTTCTAAATGTGATGACTGGAATATGATAGTTCATTGTTGTTTTTAATTTGCATTTCCCTGATTACATGTGGAGTTGAATTTTTTAATATGTTAATTAACCACTCACAAATGCTATTCTGTGATTTGTCAGTATTTCTGTTTCAACATTTTTTTTCCTTAGAGTCTTTATAATAGTGTAGATAATAATCCTTTTTCTGTGATATACCTTACAAATATCTTCTCCCACTTATCTTTAGCATAAAGTAATTTTTAATTTTGATGCAATCAAATGGTGATGAGCAAATTATAGCTTTGCTGACATTAAGTTCTTCTTGTGTTTCAATGACAACACCTACTCGACTATAATGCGTTATTTTAAAAACTTTCTTGGATTTAGCTACCTACTATTTTAATCAGCAGCTTTCTATCTATGTTCATAAGTTTATAGTTTACCTTTTCTACACTATCCTACGAATCCAGTTTTGAAGTCAGCTTATACTAACCTCCTTTCAAAAGCCAAGCAGCTATTTTTCTGTTTTCTGGAACAACTTGAGAGGTTTATTAATCTCATCTAGAAATTTTCTGGGCCTGGGGCTTATAATTCGGGATGTGTGGGACGTTTTTCTACTACTAAGATTTCTTTAATGGTTATTAATGCACTCAAGTTTTTTAAATTTTCCAGTGTCAGTTTTGGCATTTTATATTTCTACATTTTTTCAAATTTACTAGCATATAATCTTTATATATTCTCATGATGTTCTCATGTTTATTTTGTCAATAGTTGTTTGTTCTGCATTTAAAAGCACATCCTGTCTCTTTCCCCATCCCTCTTGCCAAGGCCTTGCCTCGCTTAGGAGTCTTCTGGTTCAATTACTCTACTCTGCTGTTTATTGATAGCCTGGTTCTCTAGTTCCTTGATATCGATATAGACCTTTAGTGTATTTTTCTTCCATATTTGCTTTTTTAAGGTATTATTTAGGAAAGTATAAAGAATAATAATATGAACATGTTTATATCACTACCCAGCTTAAGAAAGTAAACTTCACTAACAGTTTAAACTCCTGTTTACTCCTACTTGAGGTAACTCCTCTGCACCCAACGCCAGAGCTAATACTATGCTAAATTTCACGTGCATCATTCTTTTGCATTGCTTCACACTGTTACCATACACACAGACATCCCTAAGTAATGGACAGTGCTGTTTGCCTGCTTGTAAAGTTTGCATAAATGGTAATGTATATATATGCAAAACAAGCAGGTAGGTAGAGAGAGATAGACAAATGACAGATGATAGGTGATAGATGATAGACAGATGCTAGAAGATAGGTAGATCAATCGATAGATCGATAGAGAACAGCGAGAGAGAGAGAGAGAGAGAGAGAGACGCTTGTTTTGCTCAACTTTTCGTCTGGAATTCACCCATGTTTCCTGGGATCTCCTCCCAAGTACACTTCACTGTCATCTCTGCCTCGGCGTTTGCTTTAGAGGCACCCAGACTAGGACACCTTCTCTCTCCAGTGTGTTCAAAAGTTTCCTACATTGTCATCACGAAGTGTTTAATATTTTAATACTTCTGCATCTTTTTTTTTTTTTTTTTTTTGTGAGGAGATCAGCCCTGAGCTAACATCCGCCAATCCTCCTCTTTTTTTTTTTTTTTTTGCTGAGGAAGACGGCCCTGGGCTAACATCCGTGCCCATCCTCCTCCACTTTATATGGGACGCCGCCACAGCATGGCTTACCAAGCAGTGCATCGGTGCTCGCCCGGGATCTGAACCAGCGAACCCCGGGCCGCCGCAGCGGAGCGCACGCACTTAACCGCTTGCGCCACCGGGCCGGCCCCACTTCTGCATCTTTTGAGAAGTGTTTTTTCATTGCTTAATGTGAGGAATTAAGCTAAGATATTCTTTAATGTTCAATAATCCTTTTATTCTTGAGAAAATTGGGTTTAAACTTGATCTAACTTTCTACTTAGATTGATAATATTTTGTTCAGTATTTTACATCTATGATAAGTGAGATTAGACCGTAATTTACATTTCTAATATGTTCTTTATATTTAAGTAACAAGGTTATACTAGTTTCATTAACAAACAGTGGGAATGTGCTCTTCTTTTTGATTTCCAAGAAAAATTAGAGTAAAAATGAAATTATGTTCCTTGACTGGAATTAAATTACCTCTAAAACCATCTGGAACTGGCCTTTTTGTAAGTAAATTTTTAGCCTTGATTAAATGTATTTAATGGATAGAAGAAAATTCAGGCATTTTATTTTTTCTTGAATCAGTTATTAAGTTATAGTTTTTCTAAGAAATTTCCATTTTATCTAAGTTTTGGAAATGTTTGTTTCATAGTTTCATCTTTTTGGTTTCAAGTATCTACAGTTGTCTTCTTTTTCATTTCTAATATTGTTTATTTGTACTGTTTCATCTTTTCTTAGAGCCTAAAAATGTCTGTTTTATTAGTTTTTAAAAAAAATGAACTTTTGCCTTGGTTGATTCTCTCTACTGTATATTTGTTTTCCATTTGATTAATTTCCACTCTTATCTTTATAGTTTCCTTCCTTCTACTTTCTTTGTGTTTGTTTTGTTGTTCTTCTAACTTCTTAAGCTGCTTAGCTCATTTATTTTCAGCTTTCTTCTTTTCTAGTATGAGCAATTAGAGCTATAAATTCACTATAAAGTATGCTTCAGTTATATCTCACTATTTGGACACATAATATATTTGTTATTATTCATCTAAATAACTATGAGTTATTTAGAAAGTCTGAAAAATTAATTTTCAAAGGTATGAATTTTTTCTATACATCTATTATTGATTTCTAACGTACTGGAAAATGGCTTCGATGATAAAATTTCTATGAAATTATGTCTTTAGGATGGGGTCAGTTTTGACTACTGTACCTGGTGTGATTGAGAATAAGATGTAATCTCTCATTTGGGGTTATCTATCTTTCATGTCAAGCTCCTTAATAATGTTATCCAAATTTTTCATATACTTATAAAAAGTTTTGCTGCTTGATTCATCAGTTACTGAGAGAAGTTTGTAAATTCTTATACTCTTATTGTAGATTTTCCTATAGTGGCCTTATACATTTTGAGGCTATGCTACAAAGTTTACACTGATTATATCTGATGAATTAAATTTTTATCATCATGCAGTCATCCGCTTTACATCTGATAACTTTTGCCTCAAAGACTGACTGGCATATCATTTATCTATCTGTCTGTCTACTTGTCTATCTATCTATCTGCTCTTTCATTATTTTGGTGGATATGGGCTTAGTATATTTTTCCTATTTTTTCACTTTTGACCTTTCTGTGTACTGATACTTTAGGTGTTTCTTTTCATCCCATTTGATAATATATGACTCTTAACCATCAAGTCTATGGAATTTGTAGTAATTACTATTACTAATAGATCTGGATTTATTTCTACAATTTTGTTTTGTGCTACATCTCCCGATTTTGTGATAGTTCTATTTTTTCTTCTTGCCTTGTTTTGGTCTGATTAAGTTTTGTCTCTTTACTACAGTACCCCAACACAGTGTATCTAGATGTTGAATTTTTTTTTAATGTATCCTATGGGGGATGTCCTGCTGATCCATGTCTTTCATTAACTTGGGAAGCTTTTAGCACGTTCTGCTTGAATATCGCCTTTCCGTCATTCTCTCTATTTCTGGAACGCTAATGAGATATCTGTTAGAGCTTCCTCTTCTACATTCCAAGAATCTTAACCAAACTTTACATCCTATGAGTACTTTTCTTTTGATGGCATTCTGGGTAATTTCTTCAGATCCTTCTTCCGTTTTGCTAATTCTCTCTGCAATACCCAAAAGAAGAAAGAAACTCAGAGCGTGGAGCCCAGCATCTAAATCACCATTCCTCTAGGGACCTCAGGCATCTCTGAAGTGAGACCACCAGAAATCTGAGACGCAGAACAGAGGTCTTAACAAATTCACAGAGTGTGGGACAAAAATTGAAGCTCAGGGCTACCAAAGAGGGAGAGCACCGATGAGCCCTTGAGATTTGGCACTGGAACATGACAGGCTGTAACCTGGGAAGAAAGGTGAGCTGCAGGTTGATGTGCTGTTACAACTTCAAATTCTCTAAACCGTATACTTAGACGGAGGTGATTTTAGATTGCAAGTGCCCAGCCTACCAACCTGGAGAAACAAATGTAAACCCTCTCTGAAGAAGGAAAACATGTAGTCCTCGAAAGTTCTAGTTTCTTACTGTGGAAGGGCAAGTCCATCATCCCTGGCTTCCGTAAGAGGAAACTTGGGGCCTGGTTACTCATGTTCTAGTAGAACTCTGGAGCTATAGTGGGAAAAGTCTCAAAACAGAAGAAAGGACCAATTGAGACATGGGTTTGAGGTTTTGTTAGGCATTTTGAAGAACTACACTATCTCCAACAGCTTTTTTGTATTAAAAAAAAAATCCCTGCTCTCAAACTGACCGATGTGCCACAGCCAGCATTAATTACACTGTGACAGATTGAAGTGATTCTTTGAAGGAAACAAGGATGCCTCTTGTTCAATATTAAGTGTTGGAGACATGTGATGACATCTGTGGTCAGTCACTGACGGGAATTAAGAGATGTGGTTTTTTAGGTCATGTTTCTGTCACATGCTACAACCTTGCCGGGGCTGGTAATGTGCTTTCTTGGCACCCGGGACATGTGCCATCACTGAATTTGGAAGATTAATAGATTTGCAGATTCACAACAAAGAGATGAGATGAAAAAATCTCTAGGGAGAATTTATGATATGGAAAAGCATATTCATTATTTTAATGCTAATCTATGATTTCACGTTGCTTTCATAATACGAACTACAGAAGGTGAATTTGTCAAGTTCCTCTAGCCTGGTAAGGGTAGGCAGCAGGTAGACTTTTAGTTAAATCCAAACCTGATTAATAATCAGAAATTACCTGAGGAGGTTCTTAGACATAAACACAGTAAAATGATTCTCACTCCAGGCTCTAAATACCATCTGTCCTCCACTCCAGGCTGAACTCTCCCCACTTATTTTCTCACCTGAGTGTATTGGCTTCACCACTCTTTCCACATCTATATTACATTTTGTTTATTTGTGACTTCTTTTAGTTCAGTCTCTCCCAGTGGACAATGAGGCCCCTGAGGACAGAGATGTTGACTGTTATCTTCTCCATCCTGTTCATAACACTCCAAGGTCTGAAACCTAGGAGGTGTTCAATAAATACATGAAAAAATGAAGGAATGAGTAAATAAAGCAGCAGAAATCTCTGCAATGTGAGCCAGGAATCTTTCCTTGTAAAGAGTCCCAGAGATGGTTTTGATGATCAACCATTGAAGAATACACTACACTGCTTTACGCCAAAGTGATTTTCAACTAAGGAGAACACATCAGAATTTTTGATGGCACGGGGGGGCAGGGCCAGCTTCATGAGTGTTTGCCTAGTGCAGTGGCACAGGGCCAGCTCAGAAGGGCCCCCCTCCCTCCCTCCGGCACTTAAGGCTCCAGACTCTGCAGTCGCAATCTTAATAATTTTATCTTCGAATTTGTGTTTTGTAAACAAACTCCAATGGGAGCCTGGAGGATGAGCCAGAGGCTTGGAGCCTCTGCTTGGGGGCACTCCTGCTCCCCTCCCGCCGCCTCCCCAGGGGCGGTTGTCAGCAGTCTGCGCCCCACCACGGCTCAGCGACCACGGCCACCCTCACCCCGGGTGGGGCTGGGCACGAGTTAGGAAGGGGCAGGGCCCTGGGGTGCATGTGAGTCCACATCTGCCCAGGAAGGTTGAAGTTAAACAACAAAGAAACCACGACAGGTTGAGAGAGACCCTGGAAAAAAACAAAATGCTCTTTTCCTGCTTTTTGAACAAGGAGTCTAGCCTTTTCATCTTGCACTGGGCCCCCCCTCCCAAAATTAGATAGGCAGCCCTGAGGGCAGGAGACATTCTTTTGACTAAAGGGGGGTGTATATGTGAGAGCTGAAAGCACTCTTCCCAGGGTTACTGCCTTAAGGGCAGGTTGCTGTGAAATTAAGGCGCATTGCCCCCCAGTAGGTGGGGTGTCTCGGTGTCTTGTGCTCCTAGAAAATAAAATTTTCCGTAACAGATACAATGACCTCTTTTCCCCTAAATTATGTTTTCTTGATGGAAACATGATTTTACTAAAAAGCTAAGCTTAAAAAAAAGTTAACTACTTTTTATTGGAAAATGCATTTTGTATATCACAACTTGAAGAATTGCATATAAGCAATTTACTCAGTAACTCTTGGTATTTTAAATTTTTATTTTTTAGTCTTTTCACTTCAAACTTACATTCTCCCCCTCCTCTCTCTTCCTTCAATACCAACACTTGTCTTAGACGAAGCTCCAGTAGCTTCCAGTTTGCTCTCTCAGCCTCTCAACTCCTTAAGTAATGTCCAAGGGTTTTCCTTTCTCTAGGGCCTCCAATCTTCCCAATTTACGGAAGTCTCGGGTGCTGAGGTGTCAGGGGAGAACCTTGAGTCCCCCAAGAAATGGCCCATTTAACACCAGTGGAGATGGCCAAGAAGCCATCTGGGAAATGCTGAGCTGCTGGGTGAAACAGAGAAATCTGACTTGGAAGCAGGCTGTGCTGAGGCCCCTTCCTACCAACAAGAGATAGCGGCTGCTTTTCTTGACTGGGCATCAGCCCTTGCTCCACCACTTGTGTGGCTTCTCTGACACTTCACTGCGGCTCCATGTTTGGAGAGTCTGTCCTCTGTCTATCTCCATACCACTCACCTCCAAGTTTCTCCAGAAGAGCCTATTCATCCCAGGAAGGAGCCACTTTATTCCTATTATTGGTTCTTTAATTAGGAATGACCTCCCTCTCTCTTTCCACCATTCCTGTCCTATTAGGGATTTCTCAAACTTGTCCCTAAGTCTATTCACCAAGCCCCAGCTGGAGCACCTAATCCAATGTCCCACCAGCTGCGTATAGGCCTGTGTGTCCTTCACCAGCAGGACCCATTGGCCAATTACAGTCCAGTGCAGGCCACTTGCCCAACACTAGCATTGCTGGATGGAGCAGTTTATGACTACTCCCTGGGTCCCATAAGAGGGCATGACTTCTTCCCATCAAAAAGAAGCAGAGCTTAGAATCACAGCTTTCCAATTCTTGTTGATTTCAAAGTTTATGACCTTTCTATTAGGTTGCAGAACTAGTGATCTCTTTGGCTGATAAAAGCACAGAAAAGTGTTCAAAATCCTGAAATGGAAGGATGCTTTGAGACACATATGGTGACTTTCATAGGGCCACAGCTCAGTCTTAGAGGACACCATCTCTTTGCACTGGGATAACCCCACCTGGGAGACCAGCCCAGAGCATCCATTGTGAGCCAGGTGGGTGGGGCCATGTCCTTGCTGATCCACTCTTGCCCTTGGATCTAGCACAAGCTGAATTCCCAAGCAGGATCCCAATTTCCTGTGGCCATTTCATTGTATATTTTCCAAGTTCCTCTCAGGACAATCTTTAATAGCTGCAGATGGGATGGCTGCAGAGGAGAGAGGGAGCAGCAATAAAGGCAAATTCCTGTTTATATTTTGGTCATGAAGAACATTCACCAGGACCTTCCCTGATAAGCACTGGTCCTTAAAAAGAAGAGAAATTCTCAATAATGCTGTACGGCGTACACTTGTGATCCTGCCCAATACTCAATACTCCTGGTCCTGTCAAAGCTGAGCTCCTCTCTTTCTTTACCTGTAGATGCCCAGGGAGCTCCATCTTCCAGACTGACTCTATCTTTAAATCAGGGGCTTTTAATCTGGGGCTTCTGAAGATCCATAATGTCCTTGGACTTGTTTATCAAGTAATGCATCTGTGTCTGTGTTTGAAGGTGCACTTTTTAAAGGAAGTTCAATAGATTTCATTATATTTTTAAAGGCTATTCATGATCTAAAAATGTTTTAAATCTTAATCTTTATTGATTTGTGGCCAAGTTGCTTTATCGACCAAGATGTGAGACATGAGGATGTTTCGACCAAGGCCATCCATGCAATCTTAGAAGACCCTGGCCAAAGGCTGCCAATTGAACTTGGATCTTATGATTCATGAGCCCCAGGACTATGAACTGTGATCAAAAACCATGAGAAGACAATCACCTGAGACAGTGGTTTTCAGAATGGGTATCATAGTAGCTAGGATTCCATGGGATCCCTCAGGATTTTCTGTAGGGAGTGACCAAGAGGTGGAGCTCCCTATTCAGCTGCAAGCCCACTAATTCCTGTGTTATATGGTTTATGTGTTGCAGTTACAAGTCAATACCACTTTTTAAAAATTGTATTGGAAAAATAAGATATGAGACTTTGTTTTGAAGTTTGAAAGTTACCACTTTAAGATGTCCCGCTCGTATTTTATCACTGATTCTCAGGATCTGGTGGTTGGGAAAACATAACTTAACCAGAACATGATGCACCCAGACACTGAATTTATTAATAAATACTACTACCGGCATATATACCACCTATACTCATATTAGTAAATAGAATTCACTTCTCATGTCAACTGCAGCCAATTGGAAGAGGATGCTTAGGAGATATTCTTGAGAAGGATTCTGAAACAGGCTCAGTCAGCAGGAAACAGGACTATTAATAATTAGTGATGTCTGCCATGGCCCCAGGAAGCTGTTGTGTATTTGAGACTCCATTTCTGGGTCATCTGGGAGGAAGAGCTGGCTTGAGCCTGCACCACACTAAACATGACTTCTAACATGGTTATTTTGTCTCCATGGAAACCGAGACTTAACATCTTAACCACTTTTATCAATTTGATGACCTACAAACTCTAGAGACTCTGCATCTCCCAGCCCTTCCTCTGCTGCTTTGCCAGACTACCCTTGGACCCACAGTAGCCAACTCTATTGGTAAGTGTTGAGAAATAATTTGAAGGGGAAGCACTCTGACTTCCAGTTCTGTACAGACAGGAGTACTAACTTATAAATAGGGAGCAATGTGACCCAATTACCAAACTAGTGATTAACTCTTACTCAGTCTTCCAGTGTGAGCTCAAGGGAAACTACCTTTGCCCTCCCAGGGGCCCTCCCAGGGGCCCTCCCAGGTGCCCTCCCAGGCTATTGGATGATTTCATTGCATAGTCATCCTTTCTTTCCGTAGCTCTTATCTCAGTTTATAATTATGTGTGTGTGCATGTGTGCGCACATATTTGATTAAATTCTGTCTCTCCCATTAGTCTGTGAGCTCCAGGAAAGTCTATTTTTGCTCACCATTTTATTCTCAGGTTCTTGCAGAAACAGCCCATCACACATATTCCACCGGATGACGCATTACTGCTGCTACCTGATAAAATTAACCCTTACAAACTGAAAGGACAGGCAACAGAAGGGGAGAAGATGACAAAAGATATGGGGGAAAAAAAGTAATTGGCTTCATCTGAGAACTTCATCTACGCCTAGAACACGTTGCCTCTAAGATCAGGAAGGATTGCTCCAGAAAACAGCCAGGAAAGCCTGAACCATTCCAGCTTAAAACCAGTAGTGAACGTCCAGTTCTGTTGTTACTCCTAGGAGAACTCTCAGCTGCAACTCTGACCTTAGGTTGGCCCCAGACTAGTCAATCATACCTTGAGCTTTCCTGATAGCCCCTCTGACTTCCCCTGAGCAGTCTAAATATTCTTCCAATCCTTCCAGCCTAGCATCTCCCTATTCCTTGGCCCAGTGCCATTCTGTTGGAGTTACACAACAGGAGGTCTGAAGTCAGGTTGGGGAAGAGGTAAGAAATACCAAGAGAGTGATGTCCCAGGTACCAAGAGAGGAATGTATTTTAAGAAGGAGAGAACACTGCAAATATAACAATGAATGGACGTTTCATTGAAAGAGACAAAAAACGAACAACCAAAACTAAATACATAACACAAGAGCAAATGGCAATAAAGGCTTTGAACAAAATAAAACTGGCGTGGGGAAAGAGAATGACAGGGGAGAAGGATGGTTATAGTTTCAATCATGAAGTCAAGGAAGCTCTCTTTGAAAGGGTAATAGCTGAGCACAGACCTGGATTATGTGAAGGAGTGGGAGAAGAGCATTCCATACTGAGGCAATAGCTGTGTAAAGGCTCAAATGGTTTAGAGAACATCAAGAAGGCAGGCAGGGCTAAAGTGGAAGGAGTCAGGGAGAAAGTGGTAGGAGAGTTTTGCAAGGGTCAGATAATGTAGAATAATGGATTTTATTCCAAGTGGGACCCAGCAGGAAATTGATCATAGAGATAGCACAGAGGAAGCAGGTAGCCCAGTTAAGAGGCTATGATGGGAGCCCAGACATGCCTGACAGTGGATTGTTCCAGAAAGAATGGGAGCAGTGACAAGGGTGAGAAGTGGTCAAATTCAAGATATATTGGGAAGGTGGACCCAACAGCACTTGCTAATGGATTGGGTGTGGAGCGGGGAAAGATAGAAATCCATTATGATTCCTAGTTTGAGCACCTGAGCAAAATATAATGCCACTTATTCAGTTGGAGAAGTTTGGGGTAGGATTCATTTGGGGTGGGAATATGAAGAATTCTACTTTGGACATGTTACATTTGAGTTGCCTATTAGACATCCAAACGGAAACTTAACCAGTTACATGTACAAGTCTGAATCTCAGGAGGGAATTTGTAACCGAGGAACATAAACTTGAGCATACTGAAGGTGTTTAAATGATTACACAGAATCAGATTAGCAAGGAAAAGCAGGCAAATAGAAGGAAAAAGACTGCTGAGACCTGAAACCTAAGGCAGGCCAACCTTTAGCAGTCAGGTTGGACAAGAGGAGCTAGCAGAGGGGAAGGAGCAGTGAAGTTACAGATACAAGAGACTAGTGTCTCACTCAGGTGAAAGAAAAAAATTTTCCAAGAAGGGAGAGCCATCAACAGTGCCAGGTGCTGCTGAGAACACAAGCTCTCAGACGCTGCAAAGAACTGACAGTTGGCTTGGCAAGTTGGAAGCCAGTGGGTCCATTGACAAGAGCAATTTCTGTGGAGTAGTGGGGTGAAAATCTCATTGAAGTGGGTTCAAAATATTAAGGATATATTGAGAATACATGAGTCATCCCAGGGATTTTACTAAAGAAGAGCAAAGAAACGGACTAGAGGTGGGTGTGGGGTCAAGGGAGGGTTTCTTTTTATTTAAGATAGGGGCTACTATACTTGGAGCCTGTGGGAATAATCTAGTTGAGATAGATAAAATAGTGATACAGGAGATAGGAGACAATAGTTCCTGGCGAAGCAATGGGACCGAGGCCTTATAGGAGCACAGAGCTCATCACTGTAATAGGAGGAAAGTTGACATACAAGCATAAGAAAGGTTGGTCAATTTGGTGATGGGGAGATGAGGTCATTCTCTTCTGAATGCTTCTATTTTCTCAGTGAAATAATAAGTGAGGTCACCAGCTGATAGTGAAGGACAGGAAGGTGGAGTTGGAAGTTTGATGACAGAAGCGATGATATAAATGTGCTTTCTCAGAGAGGAGGGAAGCAAATACTCCAGGGAGATGCAGGAGGCCTCATTAAGATCGCTTTCGCCACTTCCTTCCAGTGCTCACAGCCAACGCTGGACACAGACTGCCTACTTCCCCAAAACCATGGTTGTGGAAGAAAATCTACTGAATTATTGTCCAAAACTGAGATGTGCTTCATGCAATCATAGGCCTCAGTTTACTCGGCTGAACCACACGCATAGGAAACTTGCTTCTTCCTACCTTCTGAAAAGGTGGACCGACAATACAAATAATGAATGTGAAATCCTTTGAGAGGAAAATTGTACTCTATGCGTCCAAGGCAGAGGGGAGACAAACCAGACACACTCTCTGCAGGAGGAATAGCCTTCTCTTTCTGAGTGGAACTGACTAGAGGCATGAAGTGGACCAAATGAACAATCTCTCTGATATTAACACCAGTGTCTTAAATTTTTAGTTTTCATATTTTTAATTTCACGCTTATCAAGGAAGTTTCACTAACGAAGCATACCATGACTCGATTCCCAGCTGTTGACATTAATGTTAAAAAGAAGATGCCCTTGAAACAATTTAAAGAACTCCAGAAAGAGGAGATTAGACCCCAGTACTATGTTTTGTCAGCCTTTTGAGGCTCCCAAAGAGTCATAATGCAGCAGTAACAATACCAAATTTAGTTAGAATCGAAATAAGTTTCTACACGTTGAACCATTCAGCCAAATAAGTCTAAGATGTGGGGGGTAACGTGATGAATACCTTTTACATTCTTTTACTTGTGCTTGGTTTTGGCAGCTTTGAAATAAACCGGCATCCATTGTATCAATGAAGTTATGTGAGAATGTAGTCTTTAGAGGAAATCTGCCTGATTTGAATAATAAACAGACATGATGTTCTTCTGTTAGTAAGTGAAGAGCAAACTGAGGTAAGGAGCAATCACGAAGATGGTGGATAAAGCCAAAGGCGCATAAATGTGTTCTGAGTTATTTGTAAATGTTTTATTTATTTGTCTTATCCCTCTGTTACTTAGCAGTGTTATATGAGGAAATGGTCAGAATTCCTAGAAGCTATTTTACACACTCACATCGCCTGAAGTTAGTAAATCCTGCAGTCGCCTTGGCAAACTCCTCATGTTCTCCCTTTGGAAATAATGATAAACTTGTTTATTCTATTTGTCAGTTTTCCGTTTCTGAGTTTCTTCATCGAATTTGTTATCTTCTTTATGTAACCAAGCTGTCCCAAGCATTGTATGGTCACAGTTGCAAAGACAGAGTAAGGATATGGGTAATAATAAAGAATAATAGTTTGTATAGCACAAGGTTTTGTTAATTGTAAACAAGATGGGGCAGTTATTTTAGCTTCAAACCATACTGCATAAGACTAAATATATGTCTTCCAAACTGCCTTTAAAAAATAAAACTTCGGGGCCAGCGCAATGGCACAGTGCTTAGGTTCGTGCGCTCCACTTTGGTGGCCTAGGGTTTGCAGGTCAGAATCCCAGGCTCGGACCTCCACACCGCTCATCAAGCTGTGCTGTGGCAGTGTGCCACATATAAAGTAGAGGAAGATGGGCATGGGCTCGTCTCAGGGCCAATCTTCCTCACCCTAAAAAATAAAAGTAAGTAAAATGTCTTCTCCATGTCTGTGTGACAAGATGGAGCTTTTCCTCTGCATGGAATGTCACATTTCCAGTGCTGGGATGTGAAGGTTTGACAGAGGATTGACACAGTATGTCACTGAGGTTGGAAAGCCCTTCAGACCCAATGCTCTTGGCCTCCTAGTTCTGCCCTGAGACAATGACTGTGTGAGCATGCAGCTGGGACAGGTGAGAGTTGCACGGGGGAGACAGACTTCCTTTATTTTCCCTACACCTGGAGAAACCATGAGTGGGCTAGCCGTGGTAGTGTGACTGTCAGTCATTGAAGGATTTTTCTGCAGTAAGCATTGAGGATATCACTAGAAAGACCAAAACTCCTGTGTTGTGTTTCAGTGGCTGTCATAGAAACGGGACTCCTAAACTCTCCTGTTCTCTCACTGGGACAACAGGAAGTATCGCAGGCCCACTGGACAATGCAAAACTCCCAGGGAGGACCTTGGAGTTATCATTGGAGGAAGAACCCTGGGAAAGAGGTAGGACATGCTCATGTGCAGACTCAGTGCTCACAGTCATTTCATTTAAATGCTACTTACTCCAAGGTGAGATACGATATATCCGTTACATTCGTTGCTCAAGAAACACAGGGAAAATGAGTTCCCTCATTATAGGAATCAGTAACTGTTTGGCAAATAAATTCTGCCTAAATTTTGTAATACATCAGAAAAATGTATTAAAGAAGTAGCCCAACCCCCCAAATTTCGGTATTAAATATATTTGCCTCTTTCCTCTTAAGCAAATATATTTCCTTCCTCTTAAGGAAAGACACAATTCCTTGCACATTATGACCATTCAGTCTTTTTGAATTGAATTAAAGAATTCTGAGATTTTAAAGAAATTGTTGAAATATGTTGCATTATCCCTAATTAATCATCTCTTCAGTCTTAAAAACAGTCAGTCACCTGATTTGACGAGGATATTGTTGGATAAGTCTTGTAGTTCCTTAAGAAACACTTTTTTGGTGTTGAAATTAATCTGTACACTTAGATCCATGTATAACCCTGAGATAGAAATACTCAATAGATTCATTAAGTGTATACAGTTTCTCAACTATACAAATTAGAAAATCTTTGGATTATTTCCAAAAGATAATAATTAATGTGTGCTCAGCACTTTAGAAAGTGTTTTCACATACATGATCTCATTTGTTATTCATTACAATCTCATAAGTTGGGAATTTCCCTATTTGATAAATAAGTTAACAAAGGCTCCAAGAAGATAATTAACTTCAACATCAGTAAGAGGCTAAGACATGATTCCTCTGTATCCAAATGCTGTGTCTTTCTCACTATAATGCACAGTATGACATAACATAACATTGTAAATGCGTCACAAAATAGAACACAAGTAGCGTTCTTGAAGTCACAGGATTTATCCATTAGTCTAACCTAGCTTGCTTTTAAGCTGAGCATAAGTCCTTTCTTTACATTCCATTGAATGAGTGAGCTTCCCTTGCAGTGGATATGGATCTCTACAGTCCACAGCTGGTAGGGTATCAGCCCTGCCATATTTCTCTGGGCTCCCAGCCACATGTTTACACCTTGTGGCCCTACCCCACTGGTTAGAGCTGATTGGCCAGCTGTAGACAGCTCCTCCAAATGAGAGTCTCAGATTCCTTCTGGCAGAAGTTTGGAATCAGGGACATGAAAGAAATAGTCAGTGTCTGCTTTACTCAGCTTAAATCATGTATATGCTGAATCATGGAGGGACCAAGTTCCTCCTCCTGGACCAGAGGAAGAAAGAAGCACATGGAGGAGCAGAAGAAAGCATAAATTCTTGGAATTGAATTTCACGAACTACCCTTTATCCTCATAATAATCTCCTTTTTTTTGCTTAAGCCAGAGCCAACAGATTTTTATCATTTGCAACTAACATCTATAATGATATATCTGATAATCCACTAAACTCATCTTAATCACTTCATCCTCAACCTTTGAGCAGAACTTTGAAAACTCATTAGATAGATGATTAGAGGAAGACAATAAAAATTAAAAGTTACTATAAATTGTGAGATTTTTCATTAAAAATATTATAAATGGATTTGTAGTAAAGAATTTAACCTTGCCCAAAGGGAGGTCTGGTCTCTGTCCTGGGCTATTGGGAGGGAGTCTCTAGACCCTTGGAATGCCATGCCTGATAGGAGTGTCTTTGCTCGTCTGGGGGCCTTGAGTCACACTGGTAGTCTAACAACATAATTTAGAGAGGGGACTGGCCAGATGGTAACAATGTATTTAGAGTGGGAGCTTTGGGCCACGTGGTATCAGTTGACCTTTGGAGAGACTAAAGACTGAGATCAGCCATGTGAGCAATCAATCATGCCTACATGGTGGAGCCCCAGTAAAAACTTTGGACACCAATGAGAGAGGAACTTCCCTCGTTGGCAATACTCAATGCTGATTGTCACTCATTGATACCAGGGGAATAATGCTATCCTGCCTCCATGGGGACAAGACAACTGGAAGCCCCATGTGTGGTACCATCCTGCACCCTGCCCCATGTGTCTCTTCCTTTGGGTAATTTTAATCCATATCTTTTCCCTGTAATAAACCATAACCATGAGCATAACAGCTTTTATTGAGTTTTGTGAGCACTTCTATTGAATTATCAAACCTGAGGGTAGTTTTGGGAATCCCACAGAATTGCATTCGTTGTCAGAAACGGGGGTAGACTTGTGTGGACGATTCCCTTAAACTTCACAGTTGGCATAGCTTTCACAATGGATGACTCTGTTTTGCTTTTATTTTATTAGAGAAAGCAAGCTCTTTTTTTTTTTTTTTTGCTGAGGAAGATTCACCCTGAGCTAATATTTGTGCCAATCTTCCTCTACTTTGTATGTGAACCACTGCCAGAGCATGGCCACTGAGAGACAAATGGTGTAGATCAGCACCTGGGAACCAAACCCAGGCCCATGAAGTGGAGCATGCCAAACTTAATCACTAGGCCATAGGGCTGGCCCAGCAAGCTCTTTCTATTGGTTATTTTAAAGACTATAAATAGTCCTCACCTCAATCAGAGAGATCAAGATCCAAGAAGAGTTTGAATTTTATACATGCTTCTTTAATCGACTTGATAATTGTGCCCATTTTATTTGTTACATCTCTCTCTGGCCTCTTTGACTATGATGTTCTTGAGGAGAGCAACTATGTCTTCTTCCTCATTATATCTCCAGTCCCTAGCATAACACAGATACATAGGTGGCACTTAGAAATGTCAAATGGCAGGTGGATGGATAGATGGATGGATGGATAGAAGGATGGAAAGGTGGATATACGGATGGATGGTTGGTTGGATTAATACCATAGTTTTGAGGAGTTACAGTGAGATGTTCAATGGCCTAGTGAAATTCCTGTGAGTGAGGATCAGAATGAGCACACTCCTATTTTCCCCCAACTTTCCCTGTGTCTAGGTAGCCAGGTTTATAAAGAAGCTTAATAGGGAGTATTAGGGAAAGCCTTCCCTATATCTCTAAGCTTTCCTGAGCTCAGAACCAACCTGAATAGTGTGATAAAAGGGAGAGTTCAAACCAAAACCCTTTAATGAACACCAGCCCGAGGCATGGTCACAAACAGATAATGCAGTCCTGGACTTCCAGGCAAATGTCTAGGTCAGCACTGAAAAATGTTTGTGTCAATTTTTTTGAAGGCCTGATATTTAACTGTTTGCATTATTCCTTCTACTAATAGCTCCCAGTGATTCTTCTGCAATGTGCTCAATATTTTATACATGCTTATTTACTCCTCATTTCAACCCACCGGGTTCACTATTACTAGCACAATTTTACAAACAAATAAACTGAAGCTTGAGGAGATTATATCACACATCCAAGGCCAACAGCTGCAAGACGTATAGCTGGATGTGAAAATAACTCTAAAGTCCACGTTATTTCTGCTATACCACATCATTGGGCCTCTTTTCTTCCTTTTCAGGTATGTTTAGCACATTTAGCCACATGCGAGGAACCGTGCTGGAAATTATGAGCAACGATAAAGCAAATGAGGTCCTGTGCTCAGGGAGCATAAGACCCAGCATGGCAGAGAGGGAGCGTGCACACAGGACAGTCCCAAGCAGACTGGGAGACAGGCTGACCCCCAGGGGAAAGCGCCACAGCCATCCAGAGGATCCCTGGCTAGCGTGGCCGGAGAAGAGCTCCTGAGGGAGACGGAATCTGACCGCATGCCTGAAGACAGGCATTCTATAGGAAGAAATTTGGGGTATTCCAGGTGGAAAGATGAAAATCAGAGTAGAACAAAGCATACTGGAAAATACCAAGAATCCCAGTTTGGATGAAGGACACAAGTGTACATTTTGAGCCAGCTCTCTTTCTCTCAATAGCTGTGTACTCTTGGTTACATCTTGATGCTTCCTGGAGCCAAAGTTTTCTCACTTATAAGATCAGAAAAATAACACCTATCTCAGAGAGTTGTTGTTTGGGTTGAATAAGGGAACAGCAGGGTAGTGCAGACACTCAGTAAATATATATTGTTTTTGTTGGTGGTGCAGACATAGAAATTCTCAACTAGGGGCCATCTGCCCCCATCTCCAAAATTGATGGACATGTTTGTTGTCATCACAATGTGTGGAGAGTTCTCCTGGCATTTAGTGGATGGGCTCAATGTGGCTAAATGTTCTATAATTCTTGGGACATTAAGGTACAACAAAGAATATTTCTTCCCAAAAGGTTAATTTTGTTTGCATTGAGAAATATAAGAAAGAATAACAGAAGAAAAGGTTGGAGACATGAGATGATTCTACATCACAGGAACTTTGACTACAAGGCTGTAGAGTTCACTCTGATAGACAAAGGGGAGCCACTGACCTTCTTAAGCAGAAAGGAACTCCAATGTCTTCAGAAGATTAATGTATCAGGGCTCGCAGGATAGATTGAAAGTGGGGGAGAGGGTGAGATGCCCATCACTGCCTCAGCATGAAGCATTAAAGGCTTGATAAGTGTGTCAGTCACAGGGCCTTCTGGAACCCTCAAGAAGCTTGTGGCAGATTAGAAATGAAGCACTTTTTTGATACATTTATGCAAATTACAAAAAAGCGCCCCTCCTCCAGGTAGACCTGTGCCAGGGCATATGACTTGAATTTTAGCTCCTTTCTCTCTTAAGAGAGACACCTTTTTCAGTGGTGCTGATGGCACAAGAGGGGACGGAAAGGAAGGGTCAGATCCCAGAAGGATCACAAACGAAGAGGTACAGAAACGGGTCATTGACTGCATCAAGAAAAAGAAAGAGAGTCAGAGCGGACTCCTCTGTGTGAAGCCTGGGTAGCTTATACAATGGTGATGCCCTAATTAGAAAGAGGTAGGTGAGAAAATGTTTTGGAGATAAGATTATAAATTTAGCTTTAGATATTTTGACATTAACATGCCTTCTGGATTGTAATTAGTATTTGGGTGGTGAACATGAGAACATGATGTAATCCACGCAGAAATAGAAGTATAATGATGTACACCTGAAATTTATACAATGTTATAAACCAATGTTACCACAATAAACAAAAAAAATTATTTAAAAAAATAAAATAAAGATGCCTTCCTGACAACAAAAAATCAATGTCTTAAGGCCATTGATTAGAACAGAGCAAGAAGATTGGGACAGAGGAGAACGTGGTGGAGCAGCTAACTGCTGTGACAGAGAAGCACAACTTCCTAATGACTCCAACACAATAGAAGTTATTTTTGTTATTGTTGTTCATAAAACAGGCTAAGGTCAATCTTCCTGGGCAGGACAGACTCTCTTCCACATGGTAAATCAGGGATCTAGGCACCTTCCTTGTTGTGGTTTTGCCTTTCTCCTGGGATCCTTCAATATCATCTGCCTCCATCCAGCAGAAAAGAAAAAGAGAGAGTAGAGGAAGGACACCCACCTCCTAAAACCTTGGCCCAGGAGTGACACACACATTACTTCTGCTCACATTCCGTTAATGAGTCACATGGCCACATCTAACTGCAAGGCAGGCTGGGAAATGTGATCTACCATGTGTTCAGGAAAAAGGGACTCGGATATTTGGTGAACAGCCAGCAGTCTCAGCCACAGGGTAGACCTAGCCTTCCTCTCTTTAAGTATGAAGTCTGTGAGGACAGAGACAATGCTGGTCTTCTCCACTCCATCTCCAGCGCCTTGTACGATGTCTGATACCTAACAAGTGTGCAACATTGTCAAATAGAGGTAAAAAAAAAAAAGATCTCAAAAAAAGAAACCATACAAAGAAATAAGGGAGAGAAAAGGATATTTTAACAATAAAAATTATTATGTTTTATTGTTATTGTTCTTGCTACCATTTGTGGAGAACCTGTTACATAGCTAACCTTCACAACAACCCTGCAAGGTTGTAGATTTTATCAAGCACATTTTAAATATGAAGGAAATTGTGCCTCTAAAATGTACAGCACCAGAAAAGTCCAGAGCCAGCGTTGAGCCCCAGGTCTTCTCACTCCTTATTCCACCATCTTTCTAGAACACCAACTTCCACTTAGTGGGGGAAGGATGAGGAACCTTGACGATTGTGTTGCTCCCTAGGAGAGAAATGTTTGGGAACACATGGGGCTCCTACAAAGGTAAGTCAGGTGACCTGGCATATTTAGCCTCCTTGGGGTACGCTGGGGCACGAGCAGAGCCGCCTGGAAATCGTGAGCCACTCCACACATAGCCAGTCTTGACGGCCCTGCTTTGTTGCTTCACGCAGCAAGCCTCCCCGAGAGAACGCCCAGCTGCTGCTGCTGGCCTTAGCTTGGCCACGTCCTGCAGTAACTTGCTTTCCTGTTTCCAACAGAGCGTTTTACACCGTGACGGCCTATTACTTGTCCACCTTCTTCAGCAGCCACCTCTGCTGATGTCACATAAATGCCACCTCAGCAGTGAGGAAGATGGGTGCTTCATCATCTTAGGCTTTGCCCATGCTTCTGAGGTTCACTAGGTGAGAACTCAAGGGACTTTCTTACTGATGTTGTCTTCTAGAAGTCCCTTGAACCTCTCTACTTTCCTCTCTCTCCACACCACTGTTATCAGTTCTCCCCTGAACCATTTTAATAGACCCCAGTCCGTTCTTCCCTCATCCATTTTCAACTCCCCCTCTAATTTATCCTCCACAATATAGCAAGAGTGATTTTCTTCAGTGTTCATATGATCTTGTCATCTCTTTGCTTAAAACACTTTAAGAACTTACTTTGGCCTTAGCATAAAAATCAAAATCCTTAGCAAGGTTTTAGACCCTGCAAGACCCAGACGTGGCCTACCTAGTGGGAAACGTCTTCCCTCAATTTCTGTGCCCTGGACACAGCGGCCTTTTTTCAGGTTTGCACATGGGCTGTGTTTCTTCCCGTCTCAGGACCATCACACACAATCTCAGCTCTTTGCCTAGCTGTCTCCTATTCATTCTTCGTATTACAGTTCAAGGGTTACTCCTTCACAAGGTTCTTCCCTATTGTTCAGGTCTCTGATCAGGTCTCTCAAGGCCCCCCATGTTTTTCCTCATAATTCAGATCACAATCTGTGATTATATAACCGTGTGTGTGATTACTGGATTGACGTCTATTTCCTCCACTCTTCTATCACCAATACTAGCTCATGCCAGTTGGCACACAACAGGTATTTGTTGAATGAGGAAATGAAGGAGTTTGCCATTTCAGAAAATAGAATGTGTTTCCTCATGAGAACAACCCTTGGAGAAGGGCTTTCATGTTTGAATCATTTCATAATATGGCTTCTTGTTTGTTACTCAATGAGAAATTTTATTTTAAATAAAAATATTCAGTGGTAGAAAAGTCAATAAATTAGTATGAATCGCAGCAGGAACAACAAAAATTAAACTTCCTAGTACTGCTGACATTCACTGCTGAGTATAAATTTAGACTACTCTATATTTATTAGTAAAAAGATGATCTTTTAATGTGCTTTTCTGCTCCTCTAGATTTACAATATTTAAAAGTCTTTGTTCTTCAAGTTTTATTTTTCCTTTAAGGATTTTCAATCCAAAAGTTTAGTAAATGAAGTATATATACAGCTCATGAACATATTTTAAGACTTTTGGGAAACATTCAAAACAAAAGCTATTTTGAGGATTAGGAAACAGCTTGTCTGAATATTGCCAAGTGAATTTGCAATAACCTTTCTGCGGGATGTGATGAAAAAGAAAGGCAAGAACTTCAGCATTCTCAGTTCAAGGTTACAAGGGAATGTGAACGAAAAGTGTTTCTCATCCTGTTAACACTTGGACACACAGGACATAAAAACAGTGTCTTCTTTCATTTAAAAAATTTTAAACACACCAGGGGAAACATTGACCTTTTTGCCTTTAAGCTTCTCTGGGAGGGATCCCGTTGATTTTGACCTCTTTTTCTCCTTCCCAACTTCTTCCTGTGCGTTTAAAGAGCCTGTGTATTTAATGGGTACCTGGGCATCCAACTGTATACAGACTGAGTTGGCAGTGGGAGAGGAAGAAGGGGCCGCCAGATGCTGTGTGTACAAAGCAGAACGTCATCATCATGTCAGGACTTCCCTCTCGGCTACAGGCTGAAGGAGAAAGGAAAATGCTTCCTTCATAATACATTAAATATAAATGACCTTTTCAAAAATGGGCAAAAATAGATGGATGCTGGCAGTCAAGCCAGACAGTCAGAGCAATAAGCTCTTAGGCAAGGATGACTACACCTCTTAAGACTTAGGAACCTGATTCTGAAGGGTCTATATCTTGAATCAAATGTTTTACTCTATAATTAAGAACTTCAGAGCCACAACTACTATTTTGTTTATATGAAAACTGATACCTATTGTAAGGGTGTTGTATATAAAATAAGTGTATTATATAAATAAAATAAGAATTTAAAATAAAATAAAAATGTATTTAAGGAGTGCTTGCATGCAGAAATAACTTACTTCCCAAACAGAACCCTAAACCCAAAGGGAATTTCAGGCTAAACCAAACCTCGTGTGGCCAGCGGCCCTACTGGAGAAGTGAGGCACTGCGCACTCAGTCTGGGGCTCGTCGGTGTCCACCTACATGAAGTCAAGATTGGCCAGGAACTGGGCACTAGAGTCACGGCATCTCCTAGAAAGACGGGGCCAGCATGGAGCAGGGGAACAGGGCAGTTGCAGGGAGAGGAGCTGACAGTAAAGATGAAATCCAAAAGTGTTGCTACTGGGTAAAAAGGACTCGTCCTGTGAAAAGAAAGACCCCCACCCCACCCCCCCGAGGAGGTCTTGGAGCTGACCGCCCAGCCAGCCCTTCTCTGCCCGATGTGTCCCGGTGCGTGTACTTGGGCAAACTTCCTCCTGTAAGTTTACATCTTAGTTTTCAGAAAAGAACCTTAAAGAGAGAATAATCCAGCGTATTCGTTTTAGAGGTGCGACATTCAGACCTAGATCCAGACATGGGGAAAACACATTTACTCAACGTGCTACTAAAGAGTGTTAAATGTATTCAGTAAACTACTGAATACAAAGAAATATATTTATGCAATATGCTTAAGCTAGAGGCTGAAAGAAAGCTAAGTGATATTTTTTGAGGAAATCTAGTGAATTTCTGCTTACAACTCACAAAGAATGAATATTGTATATAGCCACAGATATGATAGGACAAAGCTAATTAAAAATCAATTGCATTGTCAAAATAACCAAGAAACTATAGTATGTCTTATTTGAAAAACAAGGTCTTCCCTAAATTTATCTTCTTTAAAGTGGTCTAACATCCTTCATCAGATGACGAGAAAACCACAGCGCAGGCTCCTGAGGTCACACACCTACGTGAGGCGCAAAATCAGCACGAGACCACAGGCCATTTCACGGCCTCAGAAACCCAGGTCTTTGTTTAGGATGCAGTCTCTTCCTGTGTGTTTGCCCTTCAAATCTCATTTTTCTATAATGTTTCCCTTCTTTGAAAGTGGCCATAGAAGCCTCTATTGTTTCATATTTATATAGTACCTTGTATATATTTCTTTCTACTCTAAGCATTTGTTAGTATTTTATTAGAACCATTAATATAGCTAAATTAAAGACTGTATTGATTAGGATAAGCTATACTGCTATAACAAATAGGCCTGAAAATGTTAGTGAATTAAAAGCAATAGAAATTTATTTCTCACCCATGTAACAGTTCAGGACTGGTGTCCATGCTAGTGGGCCTGTCCCCTTGATCTATGTGTGGTTCTTCCATCCCCTACGGATGCGTCCTCATCTGCTTCCAGCTGGCAGAAGCAGAAGGAGAGCATAAAGAACCCCCACACACACGTTTCTGAAAAGTCCCAGCCCAGCTGTGACCCAAGTCACTTCCACTCACAGCCAAGGGAGAAAGGGAACTGAATTCTGGGTGTTTGCCTGGCCATTGTCCTTTCACTAAAGCAGAGGAGAGACTGGACATTGGTAGATAGCTGACAATCTTTGCCACCATCTCTCTCTCAAATCTATAGCTGCACCTTTTTCCTTGGATTTCTTCAATTCATCCATTATTTATTGAGGACCTCATCTGAACTAAACACAATAATAAATCTCTGACTTTTTAGAGCCTATATTAGCTAACAAAGAACACAAGGCTGTTCTTATTAAATATAAGTTTCACAAATAATATTTTAAAAAATCAAAGTCATACTCAAAGTTAAACTGAAATTAACTTCCAATATCACCCAAGCACAAAATTTCTTTTTTTTTCAAATTAATCAGGCAATAAGTTAATACACATTTCCTGAACATACACTTTGCACAGGGCACCTCTTCATCCATGCTTTGAATACAAACAAGGATAATATTTGCATCGTGACCTCAAAGATTTTCCTCTCTGGCTGGAAAACTAATAATACAAGGCAGTATTTCTTTCTCGATTTTAAAATCTGCAATGCTGCTGTTACACATCTGAGCTAAAGCCATTCCCTTCTTGTCTAGATCTCTGATCTCTTTTGGTTTTTGTTTTGTTTTCTGTTGGATGGTTTTTATTCATAAAGGGTTTCCCTCTCTCCAACACTACTTCTGCATCAAATATTTCAGGTATATGTGACCAATTCTTTGCCTCCTCTATCACCAAGTCTCACTGTAGACAAAGCAAGACGTGCCACAGTCTTCGTCTAGTTACAGTTTAGGCAAATGAGTACGTGCTGCATGGTGTCAGCCCACCCACCAAGAGAGTGAAAAAGAAGACACTGGTTCTCCCCACAGAGAACTGAAAGAGCTTTCAATGGAAACAGGAGATGATTGTGTTTCGCATTGGCAGGCGCATGGTTGTGCCTAGCACAGCCACACATAGCCCATAATATTCAATAAATATAAATGAAAGCATGATAGTAACAAGGAAAATAGTGGTTTGACAGCTGTATGGCACAGTATCTTCTCCCACCCTCCCTCCCCCGATTCCTGAAGGAGTAGTTGTAGGAAAACCTCGTGCAGGAGAAATACAGTTGCTTATGGATATATGACTGGACTTCTTGAACTAAGATTCAAAACACTTGCAAATAAAAAGATTGTGAAACTCTAATTGGATTTCAAAATATGAAAAACATAATACCTCTTTTCTATGACATTCTAACACTCTAGATGGTTTTTCACTTAGCAAAATTCCTAGTTAGTTTTTAAGTATTGGTTTAAATTTTGCCGATTGGAAGCAAATAAAAACTTGCGGATGTGCTATAGATAAGCAATTCTCAAATGGGAGTGGGTAGGAAACTATCAGCCTCTCCGCTGAGATAATGGAGCTAGGAATGTGTGGTTTGGAAAACCTCCCCAAATGATCTACAACTCCCCCACCCTCACCCTCATTTAGAACTACTGTTTGAGCTGTTACTTAGTAACATAAAATGGAACTGCTGTCATAGATGTTGAAGACCATATCAAATAGATAGAGACCCAGGGAATGAAAACAATGGCCCATGGAATGTAAATTGGTGCAGCCACCATGGAAAACATAAGGTATTAAAAATAAAGGTTCCTCAAAATATTAAAAATAAAATTACCATATGATGCAGCAATTGCACTTCTGGGTATATATCCAAAGGAAATGAATCATTATCTCAAAGAGATATCTGCACCGCATGTTCATTGCAGCATTATTCACAATAGCCAAGACATGGAAACAAACTAAGTATCCACTGATGGATGAAGGAATAAAGAAAATGTGGTGTGTTTATATATAATGTCATACTATTCAGCCAGAAAAATGAAAGAAATCTTGCTATTTGCAACAATATATATGGACCTTTAGGGCATTATGCTAAGTGAAATAAGTCAGACAGAGAAAGACAAATACTGTATGATCTCACTTATATGTGGAATCTTAAAAAAAAATGAACCCATAGGTACAGAAAACAGATTGGTGGTTGCCAGAGGCAGGAAGTGGGGGTTGGGAGAAATGAGTGAAGGTCGTCAAAAGGTACAAACTTCCAGGTATAAGATAAATAAGTTCTGGTGATGTAATGCATGGCATAGTGACTGTAGTTAACAATACTGTATTGTGTATTTGAAAGTTGCTAAGAGAGTTCTCTTTCAAGTTCTCATCATAAGAAAAAAAATTTGTAACTACGTGAGGTGATAATATTAAGTAAACCTACTGTGGTAATCACTTTGCAATATATACATATATCAAGTTATTATGTTGTACACCTTAAAATAATACAATGTTATATGTCATTTATATCTCAATAAAACTGGAGAAAAAATGGCCCACACAAATTTTTTCTCTTCCTCGGAAGTTATAGAGAAACAAGGAGGTTTCAGAAGAGTAATCAATAAAAGGAAAATTTCTTAAAAAGGCATCTGGGTGGGATGAGAATGAATGATTCTTATTTTACCTATGATTCTTATTTTATCTATTAAGAATCAAATTTTGCTGTAATTAGAAATATCAGGAAAATAGTGATTTACACAAACAAAATTTTATTCTGTCAAAAAAACTGAAAGTGGGCAGTCCCAGCTGACATAGTGGCTTCATGAACTCTTCAGTGACCCAGGCACCTTCCAGCTCATCTTTGCCAATCCTAATGCTAGTAACTGCCTTCACCTCATCACCAAGATGGCTGCTAGAGTTCCAGACATCACGGCTGCTAGAGTTCCAGACATCACATTTGAGTTCCAGGAAGCTAGAAAGAGGGAGAAAAGAAGGGCATGTGCATTTACTTTAAGAAGACTTCTAGAGAGAACCACTTAAAATTCCCCAACCTAGTCACATAATCTTACCTGGCTGCAATTCAACCTGGAAAATGCAATTTTACTCCAAGATGCAAAGTGCTGAAATAAAATGAGATGTCTCTATTAAAGGAGAAGAGAAGGGCAATTTGAAAATAAGTAACAGTTTCTGCCACAGAGACCTTTAACAACATCAAAATCAGTGCATAAAATTAAATTTATATGACATATACTATAAATTGTAAATATATATGGATTTGCAATAATTGAAAATCATTTGGAAAAAACTAATCCAAATTTTTGGAATGTATGAGATATATATAAATTAAACATCAGTTTAAAAGTCAGTCAGGTTAGGATCAGTAGCCATATTTTCTGCTTAGTAATAAGACCCATCTTTAATCTCAGAAGCGACTTTAAATTGTTTGCAATTATTTTTCATAAGTTCATTGATTGCTACCAACTTTTTCTAAGCATTCAAAATTTACCTGCTGCCCTGATGTTTCAAAGTTAACTTATATTTCTACGATTTGTCAGGTTAAAAAAAAAGGACTTTCTCCAGGATTTAAGATAAACAGACTCACCTTTTTTGGTAATTAAGTACCTCTTTTCTCTATGTCTGATTTCTACAACATAATAATTAGTGATTGCAACAACATTAGCCAATGTCTTAAGAATATCAGTAATTCATGGATGATGCTGAGAGGGATGAAATCCCAGGATAACAATTTATAAAAGGTGGCTTTAAGCCACATATTGAACAAATAACCAATTTTTAACTGTCTAATATATTTAGATATTTTAATGAATGATTAAAATCTTTGATAGGAACTCATCTCAATTATTGAAATAATACTCAACAAACTCCTTCCTTATTCCATTTGACTTTGTAAATTTTTATTCTGTATAAACCTAAAATAAGCCAAAGTGATTCCTCATTCTGCTTCCATTGTTAATTTAACTAAATTGTAAAATCTGTTTTTATAACTTGAAATCTATAGGGATTGAACTCACAAGAAATGCAAGTGAGTTTAATTGAGGACTGTAAATGAGAGAAAATGCTTAAGAAAAGAATTTGGATTAACTAGAGCAACTTCAGGGTAAAAAACGTCCAAGATCTTGTGCTACACCCTACTCAGCAGCTCACAACCATGGACATACCCCAGACTTTGTCATTATTAATTACTGCAGCCTTTCTATAATCTAAATTTTAAGCAGCCCATTTTCCAACCAACAGCTCCTACTTTTGTAGTTTATTCCTTCTAGTACTCCAACTTCAACAATCTATTGACAGCGCTACCTTTTCATTGTCTCTCAGACCTCACTTCCCTTCTGACCCAGCTAAAATTCCATGGCCAGTCATTGTAATTACACCCCTGACTGTACCCTTAACCTTTCATCCTCCTTTGCTTTGTTGGGTTTGCTGGGACAATCTCCAACCGTATTAAACGCATCTTTCCAACATTCCATACCTACCTCACATCCAGCTGAACATGGATGGAGAAAAATACACAACTACGTCAAATCTCCAAGAGCTCTTCACCTGTCCTCACTCTCAATGGATGCCCTTGCTTCCAATTTTAATGAGAAAAACACAAGTTCTGCAGGCTCTCCTTCCACCCACACCTACCCAGTTACCTCCATCTATATCCACATATTTTTTTTCCACTCTGTTCCTATAAATGAACTCCATGTGGTCCTATCAAAATCATCATCTCCGTTTGTATCACATCCCATCCCTTCTCACCTGTTAAATGGCATCTCTCCAGAAGTTCTTGTCTCTCTTCTCTGCCTCATCAGTTGTTTCCCTCCATTTTGGATCATTCCCATCAGCATACCAATAAGCTGTTATTTCACCCATCTTACAAAAAAAACCCACAAAAACTCTTTCAATCCCATTTCCCTCTTCAGCTATCACTTCTCTGCTCCTCATTACAGGAAAGCTCCTTGGAAGAGTTATCTACTCTTGCTGCCTCACTCTTCTCCTATCATTCTCTCTTGAACCCATCTCATTCAAACTTTCCTCCAGACCACTACACCTAAGCTGCTCCTGTCAAGGTCATCCATGACTGCCACATTGATGGAGGTCCTTCCCAGTCCTGACCCCACTTGACTTATCAGCACCATAGGACATAGATGATCATCCTTGAAATATTTTGTGCACTTTGCTTCCAGGATGCCACACCTCCTGGTCTTCCTCCTATCTTACTGGCTGCTCTCATTTGTTAGTTGTTGGAATACTCAATCTCATTTGTTAGTTGTTGGGGTACTCCAGAACTCAGTTCCTGGACTTCTTATCTATCCACTCACTCCCTTGGTAATTTTGTTCAATCTCAGGCTGATGACTCCCAAATGTGTGTCCTTAGCCTGGCCCTCTTCCTTGAACTCCAGCCCCTTTATCCAACCCACTATTCAACAGCTCCACTTGGGTGTCTAACAGGCATCTCAAATCTCACATATCAAAACTGGATTGGTTGCTCCATGTACACCCAAAACCTGTACTTCTGGCAGATGTCTCCATCTCAGTTAATGCCAACTACATTTCTATTAGTCAGGCTAAGCTGGGTTATACTGCAATAATAAACAACCTGAACTTTTACCGGCTTCCAACAACAAGGGTTTATTTCTTACTACGTATCCTGTGTGTGTCTCCTGCAGTTATAATCCACGTTGGTTTTGCTCCAAGCGTCAAAGTGAAAGAGCAGCCTTTAGCTGGAACATTGTTGGTTTTGTGGCAGAAGGAACAAATGGCACAGCAAACCAAGTGCTGGCTCTTAAAGCTTCTGCTTACTTATTATCAGTCAAGGAAGTCACATGGCCTCCCAATTTGAATAGGACAGAGATGTATTATTCTCCCACAGAAAGGGACTCTACATGGAAGGAAACTGAAATATTTGGTAAAGAATAAAACAATCTACCACACCAGTCTTCCAGTTACTCCAGCTAAAACTCTTGGCTCCCCTCTTTTTCTCAAATGCAATCCATCAATAACCAACAGTCTACTTCTCAGTGTTAGCACCCCAGCCCACACCACATCTATGGGCTCCTTACTGGCCTCCCTGCCTCCACCCTTGCCCTCCTAGTCTATTCTCCGAGTAGTATCCAAAAGTGACCATTTTAAAGCACAAGTCAGATCCTGTCCTCTGCTCAAAACCCTCAAATGGCTCCCCATCTCACTCAGAGTAAAAGCCAGTATCTTTTGAACAGCGTTGTAAAATCTACTTTAACCTTCTCCTCTGTCACCTCTCTGACTCCACTGCCCTCTTCTTCATCTCTAGCTCATTCTCTTCCAGCCACATGGACTCTCTGCGATCTTCAAACTTACCAAGTGCATTCCAGCCTCAGGACCGTGGTACTTGGGGTCTCCTCTTCCTGGAACGCACTTCTCGCAGATGGCCACAAGGCTCACTCCCTCATCTTCTTCAGGTGTTTGCTCAAATGTCACCTTCTCAGTGAGTCTTTACCTGGCCAACCTATTTAACAGTTCAGCCCAGCCCCTCACCACTTCCCCTTCTCTCCTTTCCTGCCTTATTTGTGTCCAAGGCACTCACACCTATGTAATTTTCTGATGTATTTTTGTTTATTATTTCTCTCACTCTGCTAGAATAAACACTCCTTGACGGCATAGATTCTTGTCTATTTTATTCATTACTATAGGACAATAACATACACAACATCTTGATCAGTTGACACTCAATAAACATGTATTTATTTAATGAATAAATTAACGAATGACACAAACCATGGACAGCTTTGAGGAACACATAGAAGGATGTAACTTAAAGATGTGGAGAAAAATATGGTAAACATTAATAAGTGTTGTGCATTCACTCAAACACAAGAGGCTTGCGGAGTTATTTGTCTCAAACTGGGGAAAATAAAAAGAATCTGAGAGGGGAAATAACACTGAAAAAACACTCAAAGTGAAATTTCTAAAACTATAATATTAATGACCAAGGCAACACTGTAGAGTTGCCTACTGGATTATTACAGACTGCTTAATTTAAATCCAAATTTGAAAGTGTATATATTTTAATCCTTTATCTCTACCAGAGCAAAAAAGTAGTAGACCATTTCATAAACAGCTGTACCACTCTTGGTAGAAAATCAAAATTGATTTCACCTCTGACTCCAGGTTAAAAGGAGAGCCTTTCAGCCAGATGAATTACCTGCCTCCCAGGCTCGCATGGCCCTGGAGCAGGGTTTCTCAACCTTGGCACAGTTCACACTGGGAGCTGAGTAATTCTTTGTTGTACGAGGCTGCGCTTTGCATCAGAGGATGTTGAGCAGCATCCCTGGCCTCTACCCACTAGATGCCAGTAGCATCTCCCCAGTTGTGACAATGAAAAATGTCTCCAGATGTTGCCAAATTTCCCCAGGTTGGGGTTGCCGTATCACTCCCAGGTGAGGATCACTGCCCTAGAGTAGGCCAATGCCTAGAAAGTTAGCACTCCTATATGGCTTCAAGCTGTGACCCATAAATTGCATTGTGGGATTATTAAAAAACACAATACCAAAACAGGCAAGAAGATCCTCTGCCTGTGATTTAGGGAAATCATAGCCTCCCCTTGAATAAAACATCCCTGATTTGTTTTCCCTAGCATTACTTTGGTTTGGCATTGTAGAGAGATGTTACCTGGAAGGTAGAACTCATTATTAAGCCGTTTTGGTCACTAATGTTTAATGATAGTCTGGGAACAGACTTGAGGACCAAGAGAGAGACAAAAAAGCTTTAACAGGCAGAAAGAAAGAAAAGTCCAGAACATGAGAAGAAGGCTCTACAGTGGGGAACCCTACTTGTTTAAGGAACGACGCGAGATCTTTGGCCAGGGTGAGAAACAGAGGGTGAACCTCTGAGGGAAAATTACGTTTGCCAACAATTTATTTAGAATTGATTCTGTGTAGTCACATCAGCTGAGAAAAAATGAAACTGAAATAATCAATTAAAAATAATATGACAGTTTTGGGGGCCAGCCCGGTCGTGTAGTGGTTGAGTTTGCATGCTCCGCTTCGGTGGCCCAGTGTTTGCAGGTTCAGATCCCGGGCGCGCACCCACACGCCACTCATCAAGCCATGCTGTGGCGGGTCCCATATAAAGTAGAGGAAGATGGGCACAGATGTTAGCCCAGAGCCAGTCTTCCTCAGCAAAAAGAGGAGGATTGGCAAGGGATGTTGGCTCAGGGCTAATCTTCCTCACCAAAAATAATAATAATAATAATAATATGACAATAATATGATGGTTTTTAACCAATATATAACCAATTTTACTATTATTATGGTCTGTGCTAATACAGTTCAAATTGAAAATAACTGAAAATGAAATTATTAAAAACTAACAGGAACTCGGACATAAGAACATTAGTCAAGTCCAAAATCCTTTTTAAATCTACTTTTAAATGAATTCCTCAAGTGTTAAAAATTTTTTTAAAAATATCTTCTTAAGGCTTTTAGAATTAAAAAAAAAATTGTGTTCTGTTTTTCTGGCAGTTGTTAAATTCCCAGATTTAAAGTTTGAAAAAAAAATAGTAAGATAAAATTATGCGAGAGGAACCCTTACTATGTGAGCAGAACAACTAGCAATGCTGGTTCAATTCTTTTGGAAATCAAAAAATAAGAGTTTTTAGATAGATATTTTAAAGCATTTGGTGATTTTAAATAAATACACTTTTAACTACTTAAAAAATATATTATCAAGTTATTATATTCTATATTTCTTTCTCTCCAATAAAGACAATTGAAATATCTATGGTTCCTATAATTTAAATCCATTTTTCAATTATACATAGTAATTAGGGGAACTGGCATAAATAAATCTAAACGTACATATCATTAGAAAATTTATTCCAGCTTGTGGAGTAATTTGAATCTTCTCAACTTCATCTACCTTTGTACTAAAACTATAGTCAAGGAACAAAATTGATTGAGTTTCATTTTCTATCCTCATTCTGAAAAAAATACACAAATAAATTACAACCAAACCAAAAGTAAGAAGTTAATGGAAATTCTAAAAAAAACCTATTTATCTCTTAAGTCTCCAAATTGGTAACTATTCTCTAAAATTATTCACTAGTTACAATTATATGTACTTTAAAATACTTTTAGTCTTACATCTAAATATAAATTGAGAAACCAAAAGATTTGCCTTCGTTTCAAAAACTCTTGAAACACGCTTTTGTTTAAAATGTCACTTTTACATGTTTATATTTTATACTATGATTTAAAAAATGATTTTTCACCAGAAAAAAATAGCTCATCCATCAGTAGCATGAATTGAGGCTTTGAGTTTAGAAGCAAACTATGAACACAGACCAAGTTCTCAAGTATCCATTCACAGAGGATCTTCGTTCGTCTGCCAAAAGTTGATTTTTAAAGAAACTGTATTAAGAAATAGAGCAAAAAGAAACGGGCAGGAGCTTCTTGCCAAACCGCTTGCAATGTGTATATTCTTCAGTATTTTTAAAGTCTCAGTTTTTATTTAGTTGTATTTCCAACTGTTTAGTTAATCTTTATTGACTTGTGTATAATTCTCAGCAATAGGAATGTATCTGTGACTTGAGAGAAGTTTCCTGGTGTGCTAAAATGGACTGTTTACTTTCCTTTGCTAATTCTTGTGCCTAGTTAGGGATCTGGAAGTTTGCAAGACCCAAAATAGTCACCTGGAATACTGCACCCAGGGGAGCGGGTTACATTTTCTAGATGTGTGTCCTACTTGAATCACAGAAAGAGCTGTTTCTGTTTTATTTGGGTTAGCACTAGTCAGTCAATTCTATCGCTTGTCTCAAGAGTGAAAAACCAAGAGCTCTGAAGACATTCTGTGGGACAGGGGAAAATGAGCCAGAGAAACCATGAGACGCATGGCACGGGGCAAATACAGGTTCAGAGGATGCTGTGACTAGCTGATCACCAGAGACAGCCAGGCAAACATAGCTTTGATTGCAAAGTGACAAAATATTCAAACTCAAAATATCTCAGTCTGAATTATCAGTACCTACATTCTTGACAAACAAAAGCAAAACAAACAAAACAAAAACAACTTGTGCTATGTCCCCAGCTCAGTTAATATCACAAACCCAAGCCACATCATCTCCAATTCCTAGCCCCCAAAACCTAGGCAGCCATTAGTCATCAAGTCTTGTTGATGGTGCCTCAAAATATTTGTCAAATAAAGCCTCTCCTCTCCCTTTTCATTGTCACTGCCTTGCTTAAGGCTTTATCCCTTTCCAGCTGCATATCATGGCAGTCTCTCCCTGCAAACTCTACTCTTGCTTCAACAGACTGTTTGCGTGGACTAGAAACACCAAGTACTGTTTGGCTGCTCCTTGAGTTGAGACTTCCTTATCTTTATTCATCCTTCAAGGCATCCACACCCCATACTTCCAGCAGAATTAATCCCTCTCTTTTTAGCATCCCCCTAGTAATATATTTGTATTGATACTCTATTATTACCACAAGTGTTATAATTAGATGAAGATAATTTGTATCTCTCCTACTAAACAATGCTTTCTATTGAGGACAGGACTGCTCTCATTTCTGTACCCAGCTACTGTTACAGTGTCCAGCATCTGATTAATGCTCAATAAGTTATTTCAGTTTGAATAATCAAGTGACCACAGAACCAAACAGTAAAGTACTCAAAATTAGCATTTTGAGGTAAATGCATCCATTGATAACTTATATAGGATTTGGTTTGGTTTCAGGATTGTTCACAATGTTTATCCATGCTTTACAATACCCTCGTAAGCTAGGGATCAATTCATGTTAGAAGAAACCCAAAGAAGAAAGTGACTTCGAGTAAAATCATCATTCCTGCAGTTGTGCTGATAAACCCTCAGCTCCCCAGCGTAAACAGCGAACCGCTCTCGGGAGGCACACCCCTGACGCCGAGTACCATCTCAGCACGCAGGTGCGCCCCAGCCTTTGAGCAGCCTCACAAAGAAAAGCTGATAATAGGAAAAACTGATAGAATTCACTCCCTGAATGCTGAATCTGCTCTTATTTTATATTGACTTTTATCTCCCTAAATAGAAGAGGTTCCCGTATGCCACATACATTTATATATTTCATGGAGAACAAGAAATACCAACTGGCTAGAACTATAATTATATTCTCTTTTCCTCAACATGATGAAAGGTATTTAAGTACCTCTCTACGGGTCTTTTTCTAAGTCCTGTACATAACTGGTTAGGAAACCACAAAAATCATTTAAGTATTCATAGTGTCTATAAATAACAGTAATATTTAACATTGAATACTGTTATAAATGTTACATATATTTACTCAATTAAATGTTACTAAAGCCCTTTTAACTAAGAATTATTTTTAGCTTCATTTTACAGACAAAGAAAATTAAGAAACAGAAAAGCTCAATGATTTGGGCATGTTAGAGCGCTAGGGAGCGGCAGAGCCTGGAATCAACCCAGCCCGTGTGGGTCGGAGCCCACACTGTTAATCACCATCTAAGCTTTGAGGGAGGAGAGGGAGGGGGAGGGGAGAAATGCTACCAAGTGGTTCAGCCAAATTGTATTATTCAGTGACAATATGTATCACCTTTCAACGTTTTTGTTCTTTCCATGTTTAAGCTGCCCAATGTCTATGCATCTGTGTATATATATCTACTCTGAGCAATCTAGAACCATTTTTCTAGGATGGAGAAACATAGAAAATGCACAAATCCATTTTGAAGAGGAAGGGAGTAAAAAATACTTTTAAATATTCTAGAAGCCTTAGAAATTACAAGTTTAGATATCATGAGATTAGAGAAAAATAACCACAATTTTTTAAATTATCCTGGGGACGAAAGAGGTGGGACTTCAACACACTTGCATTTAAATTCTCAGTTTCGGGAGAAACTGAGTTTTCATTAACGCTGTGAGCCCTTTTCCATTAGCGATGAAGCCTGAGCATCCCCCGGCCTTCTCTTCTGCCCTCAAGTGAGAACTGAGTTATGACTGGCTGTCCCAGGAAGAAAATGACTATTACAGGACATCAGATGGGGCGGGCTGGGGGTGGCTGAGGAAAGGCCTGACATGTAGCTTGTAAAGTGCAGCAGCTGTGGCCTGTTTTCACTAATATCTGACATGTTTCTTTGGCCACTCGCCAAATTGAGCTGTACCCAGCATTTCTCCCGTCCTTCCTGTGCCTCCAGGACCCTTTGTAACTGCTACTTGAGACTCCAGCCACTCCAAATCCATCCCCTCAGTTCCTTCCTCCCCTTAATGTGCAGGCATCCCACCCTAATTAATTAACCCAACACCAGCCTCATCCAGGACCTTCCCACACTGTGCCCCTTCATGCAGCCCAGAAACCTCAGCACATTCCTCACTTCATCACTTGTCAACTCCCTTTCTGTTAAAGACCAGTGTCCCCTTTCCCTGACCTGGCCTCTGATTTGATCTCACTTTAAAGTATCCCACTTTAAAGACAGTAACAAATGCTGCCTTTTTCCTGTTTGGTTTGTTTATCCACGGTCACCCGAACTATTATAATGAAAGACCAGGGGACTCAGACGAGGAGCCCAGGAAGATGCTTTGCACATTTGATATGCAGATAAACTCAATACTGGATTTGTAATGAAGACACACTTTGCCCATTACCAAATGTGTGACCTTGGGCGACTTTCTTAAGCTCTTGTCTTTCATTCAGATACTTATTGAGCACCCATCACTGTGCTAGGTTTTGTTCTAAATGCTGGTGCTGCAATTAAAAAATAAAAATGACAGGCCAGCCCGGTGGCACAGTGGTTAAGGGGGCATACTCCGCTTCAGTGTCCTGGGGTTCGCAGCTTCTGATCCCAGGTGCACACCGACGCACCACTTGTCAAGCCATGCTGTGGCAGTGTCCCATATCAAGTAGAGGAAGATGGACACAGATGTTAGCCCAGGGCCAATCTTCCTTGGCAAAAAAAAAAAAAAAAGAGGAGGATTGGCATCAGATGTTAGCGCAGGGCTGATCTTCCTCACAAAAAAATAAATCAATAAATAACAAAAATGAAAATACCTGCCCTGGGTGAAGCTTATATTTTAGAAAGGGGAGATGACCATTAATAAATAGATGAGTAAATACACTATTGGGGGAGGAGGGAAGGCGGCAACTTGGAATGGAATCATCAGGAATCCCCTGACGTGATGCTGACTAGACCTCAGGAGGCGAGAGAGTGGACATGTGGATATCTGGGGAAAAGTATTCCCAACAGAGGAAACTGGAAGTGCAAAGGCCCTGAGACAGGAGGGCCTCGCCTGGAGTGTGGAAGGACCAGCGGAGAGACAGCCACAGCTGTGGGAGACCCGCAAGTAGTAGGAGGTGGTGTCAGTATAATAGGGACTAGAACACAAAGGGCCTTGCGTGTGATGAGGTTTTTCTTTGATTGAAATGGATACTCATTAGAAGGTATTGATTAGAAGAGTAACATGATTTGACTTACCTCTAAAAAAATCTCAACTAATTTCTTTGTAAAATGGGAAAAATAATGAGTGGTTAAGACCAGACTGCCTGCTCAAATCCACGGCCACCACGGACCAGCAGTGTGGCTTGACGCTAATTATTTAACCTTTCTAAGCCTCCGTTTTCTGAGTTTAAGGTAGAATTGATAGTAGTTCCTATTTTCTAAGACTGTTATGGAAATAGATAGTACATGTCGTTCGGGGGCTTAGCACATGGAGAGGCCCGATACTTGCTGACATTCCCAGGCTGGTGAGAACCAGGTGACATGATGTACGTGGAGGACCTGGTGTGTTGTTCAGCATGGTGAGCACTTACATGTCATCCTGGTGTTGTCAATTACTAACCCACTGGCTGTACTTTGTACATTTCAAAACTTTATACTATCACCCTTAAAAAGAGAGGAGCAAAAGTTCACGGATAATTTCCAGATGTCTCAGAGGATTGCTGTTGCATCAATTGAGCACTACTCTGTGCAAAGCACTCTGCCAGGCACTGGAAAGCCAAATGAATTCAGGGCAAAAGGAATATATAGACATATAGTTAGAGATGGAGATTAAAGAGCTAGCGAGATCGATGGATACATCAATAGAGAGATACACTCTTGTCTTATCTTACATATATATATCTTAAAATATATATAATTTTTTTCAAGGAGGAGAAAGGGTTAGTTGAGACAAGCTTCCAGGTTTGCTGACCCCTGTGGTGTGGACAAATAAGAACCGGTCTCCTGAAAGAAAGAAATGTGGCTGATCAGCTCCCTGGTCACACACCAGATCTGGAACCTGCTCCTGGCCACTGCAGCAATCTCACGCCCTTGGCTGCAGCTGGAGGTCTTAGAGGCCTGGTGGTTCTTCACAGCCTCGCTTCTCCTTGCTCTCCAAACTCTAAATATGGTCTTATCTTTCAAGCAATACAAAAGTTACAATATGATGAAATTAAACAGTTTCTTGTTAGACTTCTGATCCTCTATTATCTGTTCTCTTCCTTCCTAGCCTACTTCCTTGGTGCCCTGCTTGGCTGGTGCCCTGAGAAGCCCGTCTTTATCTGAGGAGGAAATCAGCTCTAATTCTGTCTGACCAAGCCGGTGCTCCAGAATGCTCCCTGGATGACTTTTCCTCTAGTAGTGATCAGTTATGCTAAAAACCAGTTATACTCTTTTATTTTATTCTAATGGGAACCATCAAACCATCAAAAGAGGTAGATAAAGGCACGGAGAAGAGACATGTAGACCTCGGGGAGACAGAGATGGATGATTAGAATCAAATGATCAAACGCAAAACATCAAGAAATCGGGTGTGCCCTTTTTAAAATACAATTTTAGGAAGGGCCCAGTTAGAAATCTTAAGCTCAGGGCCCTTTACTCCTAGAAATATTCTATTTTGTGTATGCACAGGTTTGACCTCCCCTGCAGCGGCAAGTGGGGAAAAATGAAAACATACAAGACAGGTGCTCGGTTGTCTTCATCCTCCCGGCTGATTGAAGAACACCAATACGAAAATGCGCCCCTTTAGACGGCATATAAGGACCAGTCTGCTCCCCTTTTCCTAATACACTCCCACCCTGTGCGTGAGGGTGAGGAGGAGGGATAGGGGAGCGCCTTTAACCTGAGAGTTCACAGCCTCTCCTTGCTTTCTAATTCACGTGTAGTCTCTTCCGCATAAATATTCAGGCTTTCTTTCCTCTTCCAGGCAAGGCCTCTCTTCTAGTTCTACCCCTCTCCTCTTCTCCTCCAGAGGGCGCCATTTCCACGGGGTCCTCACGGTGAGCTCCTGGGTTTGGGCTTTGGTTTGGGCAGGGAAGAAGCTGTCTTGCATCTGTGCCAGGCGCCTTGTGCTGTCTCTGCGCCCCTTGTGTCGTCTCTGGCCCCTGGTGTCCGGCACCGCGCACCCATCCTCGGTCGAGTCGGGGCTCGGTGGGGGCGCGCAGTCCTCACACTGCGGCCGCCCCGCGATCCCCGCCTGCGCGCTCCCGGCGCCCGGGAGATCACGCCTACGCGCTCTCGTGTGCCCCGCGCTCCCCGCCTGCGCGCTCTCGTGTGCCCCGCGCTCCCCGCCTGCGCGCTCTCGTGTGCCCCGCGCTCCCCGCCTGCGCGCTCCTGGTGCCCCGCGCTCCCCCCTGCGCGCTCTCGTGTGCCCCGCGCTCCCCGCCTGCGCGCTCTCGTGTGCCCCCCGCTCCCCGCCTGCGCGCTCTCGTGTGCCCCGCCGTCCCCGCCCGCGCGCTCCTGGTACCCCGCGCTCCCCGCCTGCGCGTTCTCGTGTGCCCCGCGCTCCCCGCCTGCGCGCTCCTGGTGTCCCCGCGCTCCCCGCCTGCGCGCTCCTGGTACCCCGCGCTCCCCGCCTGCGCGCTCCAGGCGCCCGGGAGTTCCCCCGCGCTCCCCAAGGACGCATCTCTCTGGGCCAAAACCGGACCCGCACCGCCCTCTTGTTACCAGCTCTCCCAGCCCCTGACCTGGAATTTTCTACCCCAGAAGAGAAGTTGGGACACAGGTGTCCCATTCCTCCTCCTGTTACCCTCCAAGGATGGAAGGGCTCGACTTTTCCCTTCTTGCTGCCATCCGACCTTTCCCCACTTCCCGGTAGCTCAGCCTCTTTCCTGGATCTGTTAAGATGGGTAAGGAGCAGGGAGAGAAATTGGCAACTCAAAAAGGCAACATTAATTGGAAAGTACTTCCAAAACCTCACCCTCGTTTGCCTGAGTAGAGTACTGGTGGCTTGTAATGTGGTGTCGCTGGTTATAGGTATTTCTCCTGCACTATACTGGGGGACCTTGAGAACAGGGCTGCTTTTGCTCTATCTTTGAATCTTCAAAAGGTACAGCACACAACCCAGGACTTGGTTCGGGGTCATTTGATGATTGATAGATAATGATCGAGATTTGGGTGAGTTTTCATCTTTGTGTTCTTACTTTTGTTTGAACTTGACCCGATAAATAGAAGCACAACAGACAAATATTTACTATCTTGTTGAAAATATTTATATCATAACCCCCTTCATACATGCACATATTAGACTATGCTAACTAAAGCATCTATTTCTTGACTGTTATCAGCAATACGGTGGAGCATTTTTGCTTTTTAAAAATTTTAACCCATTCCAGAGAAATGTGTCAAAATAATTATTATAGCACCCTAACATTCTTTTTTTCTTTTTTTTGGCTTAAAACATCAGAAATTTATCGTTTACAGTTCTGAAAGCTAGAAGTCTGAAATCAAAGTGTTGGCAGGGCCATGCACTGTCCCAAAAGACCCTGGGGGAGGATCCCTCCTTGCCCTTTCAAGTTGCTGGTGATTGCCAGCAGTGGCAGCCATTCCTTGTTTTGTGGCTTCATAACTCCAATCTCTGTCTTGGTCTTCACATGGCCTTCTTCCCTTGGTGTCTGTGTCCAAAGTTCCCTAGTTTTATAAGGACATCAGTCGTTGGATTAGGGCCCAACCTTATCCAGTATGACATGTTAACTTGATAACAACACCTGCAAAGACCCAATATTTAAATAAGGTCACAATCACAGATTCTGGATAGACGTGGATTTGGGGGGAACACGGTGTTCAGTACAAGTATGTTGGGGGATTTTAACACAGTCTCAGTAATTAACAGAATGAGTAGATAAAAATGATTCAGGATATATCAACCAACTTGACCCAGCTGACATGCTTAGAACACTCTATACACAACAGTGGCAGGAGGCACAGTCTTTTCAAGTGCACCTAAAACATTCCCAAAAATGGGCCTATAAAAATTAAGTTATAATCAATTCCAAAGGACTGAAATCATATGGTATGTTTGCTGATGCAAATGGAATTAAAATAGAAATCAATGACAAAAGATATGTAAAAACCCAAAAACCTGGAAATTATGAACATACTCTAAATAACACATTTCTAAGTAGTTTTTTAATCATAAACAGGCTTCTAAATTTATTCTGTGTCCAAAGAAGGAATTATAAGAAAAATTAGAAACATTCTGAACTGAATGTTAGCGAAGACGTAACGGATCAAACATCCATTTTTTTACAAACTTACCTAGAAAACTGGCATCTCATGAACATCTGAAATCAAATACTAGGGTGAGGGATGTTAAGAAATGAGGATAAGATGATCTCACCAGCCACAGTTAGACAAACTGCCCTTATGTAGATTGCTTGTTTTGAACACATGCTTTTATTGCATTAAAATATTGATTTCTAAAAGTTAGTACATCTACCTGCATCCATGGGATTAAATGTTCCCTTAGACAGAAACAACCAAGATTTCCATGCTTTTAACCACTCGAGGAGATTTTAAAGGAAGTTTTTTGTTTGTTTGTTTGTTTTGACTAAATATATGTATATCCTCTAGCATATAGTGCATGCATATGTATTCTATATCATATATAAAATATATCAATTTGTCACGGGGTTTTCTAACCTGTGATCTATGAGCCTGGAGGCATGATGAGCCTCACTGAATATTCGAATTTTGCAAGAATACGAGAGGTCTACAGCTTTCATTTGATTCTTAGAGGAATTCATGAACTCAAAACTTTAAAAACCAGTTGTAGAGATGACGGTGTATTTCAGTGCTATTCTTGACTCTCCGTTATTCTCTGCCCTCTAGTGACCTGGTAGAGTCTTGGTCTGTTGTTGGCGTTTTGGATGTCCAAGTAGTGAACATTGCAAAAAATTGAGAATAATCCTTTTAATGCAAAGAATGACCAGATGTGATAACATAACACAGCCCTGTTTGAGCTTCTTGACTTGTTTAAAATTAAAGTAGCATTACATCTCTTTACAAAACTGGCTTAGAATAAGCATGGAAACAGCTTTTATGCTGTCGATGAGGCCAAAAAATAAATGCAACTCTGCACATTTTTTATTTGAAAGCATTCGCAAATGACATGTGAGCCATAAACGTTGGCCAAAAGCCACAGCTAAGCATTGTGTTAAAAACACTGTATGTTTTTAAGCCAAAAACTATTTAGGAATCAGTTCTTCATTCCCTAATTATTAAATTAGGAAGAAAACCAGGGAAAAATAGGTCAAAAGAGATGAGCTTTAAGTATTGCCTTTCAGTTTAATAGTCATGACAACTTTTAAAAATCCAAACAAAATTGATCAACGGCCTATGTAAACAGTCATGCAGGACTGAAGAGGACTCTTCTATTTAGGTTAACAAGAAAATTGTGCTAGAGGCAGCTTGGTGAGATGTTGAGAAATAAAATTAATGAAATAGATGTGTACTAGGAGAAATGATTCTACACACATGTTCTGAATGCTTCTGCTTAGATTAATGTTTTCCTGCAAATAAAACTGGTTATCATCTAGTTCAGGTCAAATAATGCAGCTATAAAGATGAAGCTACAGCAAGCAAGGTATTTGGTCATTCAGAGCCAAGATATGAGAGTCGTTCTAGAAGAACATTAAGTGAGCAGAAACACTTTGGAATCCGTAACTCCGGCACATATAAAAGTTTTAACCTGTGTGACAGTGGATAATGAAACCTCGAAACAAATCCGCATTTCAGTGTCTTCAAGGTATAAGTGTCAGCGTTATAGAGCGTGGAAAAAACAGGTACCTTATTTGACATGTCATTTGAATATACGTAGCTCTCCTCTGTCTCTGAATACAACGTTCTGCCACTCTCGCTTAATCAGGATGCTAACATCTATCTTGGAATCCACTTCCATCTTGGAAAGGTTTAGTAAGATGTACATAGGTAGGTACCTCTAACAAATCTTGATAATGTGCTTTCAGAAGAGGATAGTCTGGAAATGACATCACAACTAAAATATCCTCTTTGAACCCAAAAGTCAAGATCAGCAATGCATTTTTCACATGATGTGCTTTGCTTCAGGGTTCCACCAGAGGTGTAATTAATTTATTAATAACTATATAAATGAATGTAAGTGGAAGATTTATGAGTCCAGGGGAAAAGATGCTTGGAAGGCAGTGTCACCTTCTCCTGCTGTCTAAAATTGGTCTCAGGAAAGTCCAGGGGACAGTGTCATCACCTCTGAGGCTTTCTCTTCCCTGACCATCCATGTGTCACAGAATTGCCACATTCTTAAGGCGTGTTTCCTAACTCTGTCTGACTCTAAGTCCTTTAAGCTGTGGTTTAGGTCCATTTGCTTTTCTTCATCTCCCAGTGGTGATCCCCAAGTCACATAGGAGTGCAAGGAGAAAACTAGGCGTTTTGAGAAATGGTGTTTGGCAATCCTAGTTATTATCACTGAGGAGTCACTCCCTCACAGTTTCACTGTTTTGACCAGTACGCAGAAGTTGCACACTCAAAGGCCTCCAGGCCGAGTGGTTCACGTGGTCAGTGGAGAACAGAAGAGGGTGGCCCTCATGAAATGGTCAGTCACTATTCGGATTCACCTGTCACCTTGTGAAAAGAACACTAAATGTGGCTTTTCAAGGTTATTTTCAAGACAACCTAGATATCTGAATTTCTATGTTAATAATCCTGATTGCTAAATACAGACACTAATTCCAAATTTCTTAAGCATTGTGTAGGCCTGCAGGCAGGACACAGCAGCAAAAGTTTCATACCTCTGTAACCTCCAGGAAAAGACCTCTTGAAACCTGCTTTGGCCACGCAGCCCTGCGACCTGGGACCAGTGACCTCATCTGTAGGATGGATGAGAAGGTTGCCCTAGCAACAGCCTCTGGGGTCCTTTCTAAGGTGTGCGTTCGTCGCATCTGAGTTATAATCCTCCCCGCATCAGGACCAGTTCTCAGACAAGGACATGGCGTCTGACCTCACCACCGAACAAAGGATCAAGAGAACCTCAGTCTCTCAGGACCCACTGTGATGAGCTTTCTGTGTTCAACCCCACAGCACTGACTTTTCCTAATTTAATGTAAAAAAACTTTCCACTTCTTATTACAAAATCAATTAAGATTCACTGTAGAAAAATTAGTTAATACAGAGAAACAAAAGGAAATCTCTTTAAAACATTTATATTCCCACCAAGTGCCTTGATATAGATCCCTTTAAATCTCTTTCTACATGTATACCATTTTTTGAAAAAGGACATCATACTAAAAGCACTTTTTTGTAGCCCACATTTTTTGCTTAATATATTTATCCAAGAAATACTGATTCTTTAAAGGAATATAAATGCAATTCTTATGATAAGATTAATTTCAATTCACTTTATTCAACATAAGCACAAATATGTCCAATTTGTTGAGAGGATCAAAAAAACAAAACAAAATACAAAGCAACCCTTGCCCCCAAAAAACAGCTTTCCTCCAATCGTCTGCTAATTTAGAGATAGAATTTTCAAAATATTAAGAAATCTAGGATTATTACCCTGTAATAATAAAGCCTTAGAAATCTAAAGCAAAAATCGATGAAAATGCATTCGTTGTAACATGAGGGATATTATTTGGAGATAAAAACAAAATACTGGCGAATATAAGTTGTTAGTCTGAATAATGAACCTAGGGAGAATGAGGAGGGGCAGGAGGGTCATTGCAACCAACTCTGAACATTCTTTAGCGCGTATGTGACTGGAACAAGAAAAAATAAATATAACTCATATATAGTAATACGTAATAAACATATTTATGCATTATATTAATATAATAAAGCATATGTGAATAATATAATAAGCAAAATGCCAAGTTTTTTTTTTTTTTTTTTTTTTTTTTTTTTTTTACATTTTTATTGATATTTTAATGGTTTCTAACATTGTGAGATTTTGGGTTGTACATTTTTGTTTGTCCTTCACCCCATATATGACTCCCTTCACCCCTTGTGCCCACCCCCCACCCCCCACCCCCACTTCCCGGGTAACCACAGTCCAGTTTTCTCTGTCCATGTGTTTGTTTATATTCCACATATGAGTGAGATCATACAGTGTTTGTCTTTCTCTTTCTGGCTTATTTCACTTAACATAATACGCTCCAGGCCCATCCATGTTGTTGCAAATGGGACGATTTTGTCTTTTTTTATGGCTGAGTAGTATTCCATTGTATATATATACCACATTTTCTTAATCCAATCGTCAGTCGAGGGACACTTAGGTTGCTTCCACTTCTTGGCTATGGTGAATAATGCTGCAATGAACATAGGGGTGCATAAGCCTCTTTGGATTGTTGATTTCAGGTGCGTTGGATAGATTCCCAGTAGTGGGATGGATAAGCAAAATGCCAAGTATTTTGAACTCTCTTCTTTACTAACTCTCTTACTAATTAAAACTAACATTTTCTTATTAATTTGGGATACAGCAGTGGTGCAAATTTCTGTTCACATTTTCCTAAAAGATGCTAATTAGTGAAATAAATGACCAATAGACTAACTCATACCTGAGAAATAAGAAAGCAACATTTTGGAAGGTTATCTTTTTTGAATCTCCCTTCAGTCCTTGTCCTTCTCTTGACCAAAACTGACTGTGTTACAAAAACACATAGCCAAGAACGGACGAGCTACAAAGCAAACGTGAAAAAAACTCTTATATAATACAGCAGGACAGCGAAATGTTTTTCTTAGGAAAAAATTCTCTCCCTGTCAGCAGTTCCAAATACTAGTATAGACTTTATTTCCAAACAAGTTTCCTTCTTAGATCTGTTTTAAATAGAATCTGATTGCTTTAAAAGCAAAGCTTTGCAGAAAAACATACATTAGTGGATTTGATCTGTTCCATAGAGTCTCATGGTTTCCTGTCCAAGTTGTGAACACCAATATTGCGTCCCATCAGTCTCACAAAAAAAAACCCGCAAAAAAATCTATTCAAGACGCCGTGTCACTAGTCTTGTATATTAATATTCAGAAATTATTCAGCCCATCTAAAGCTGATGTAGCTTTCCATATTTTCATTTGCTTCGTGTATACAAGCCACTGATCCATCTCTTCCCTGGGGAGCATCCTGTTCCCCATTTCTGAGATTAAATAAATCAATTTTATGAAATCATCCTGCAATACAGATGCTCCTTTTTCCCAACCCACATATTCTTATAAAAATTTAACAAGAAAATTTTAAAACATTTCGTCAACATTGTTTTTACAAAGCAACTGTTGGTTATAAACAATCTTTTAGGTCTCAAGGAGATTTAAGACACTTCAAAGACTTGGTCTAAACCCCTAAATCCAGGTCGCTCTCATGTATTTTCTAAGACATGGCATGTTAAGTTTAATGCTTAAAAATTTTTTAAAGTGTTTTCTTAGGCACTAGAAAAATTTTAACTGATCTCGTTCTAAGAAACAGACATTTCTGGAATTTCCATTTTTATTAGTTCTTTTCTTCTTAAAAGATAAAGAAACTAGTGCCTGCGTTCACTGTTTTTATATAAATGTCTTCGAACTTATTTAAAGAAATAACACATTTCCTCTGCCCAAGGCAATGTATATTGATATATTTTGATGCATGTTAAAAAAAGAAATTCCTCACAACCTAGGTCTCACAGATGGTGCTCTTGGTTTCTCTTCTTATCAGGAAAGAGTTTGATCTGTTTTCTTTTAGTATATCCTATGGGTCAGTGGCAAGAAAAAACAAATAAAGGCCATCTTGATAATTATTAGAAGTTTGTGCAAATATTAACTAAAGAATCATGCTAATCTGAATTACTCAGTTAATATTCAGCAATCCATAGTGAGATTCTTAAAATTCTGATTTGAATAATTTGTAAAAGCATGCACAGTAATGGGTATTTATTTTAAACTAAAAGTCATAGCATATGTTTTTTCCCCTAAGCTTTAGGTGATAATGTAAATGGAGTTTACCCTGGCAAGTTTGGGTTATTTGAAATAAAAGAAATTGCAATTTTGAAGGACAGTATTTTTTATTTCACAAGGAAACTTCAATTGGACCAAATAAATAATCCCTCAGCTTTCCGCTAGTAAGAAAGAACTATAGGGAACAATGATTTATTTTTTCTTGTTTTAGTACATATTTTGAAATTTTTACAACCAAGAGGAGCACAGATTGTTCTTTAAAGATTCATTTCTTCTAAAATAAAACAACATGTAGCTTTTACCGCTGACTGGACCTATTCCCCTCAGTTTCAAAACTGGAGAATAAAAGAAGTAAATGTTTGTCTATTTTTATTCTAATACCAACTCTCTTTATCCATGCAAAATTACAGAAGCTTTAAGAGGCATTCATTTACCTGCCTATTTTGCCCAGTGGGATCTGTAATCTTCCCATCTTTCCCTACAATATACATAAGGTGGTAAATGCTCAACCAGAAATTGAAGGGTCATCTATAAAAAAATAATAATCTTATTGTGAGATTTATTCGGGATTAAATCATGGCTGTAATTATTTTTTGCTTTGTGTTTTCTGCATTTTCAAATTTTTCCAAAACGGATGAAATTCACCTATTAAAAAAAAGGAGAAAATTCAAATCATGGTTTCTAAAGTCCCAAGGATTTTTGGCAGATTAAACACCATCAATTTCCTGGTGCAGCTCTTGAACATACAGAGACATTAATAACAATAAAAAACAAAAGTTTTTCCTCCCTCCAGAGGATATTTTGTAATGATTGCTGCTAAAATAATACTGTACTTATAGTGAAAACTGAGTTTATTGTCTCCTATTACAAAATTAATACTTTAATTTTCTCTTTTTTATTTCTTACTAATAATCCTAAATAAGAAACTTTCTTTTGAGCACTTGTGTGCCTAGTTTTGTTAGTTACTAGAAAGCAGCCAATTCAAATTCTTTTATATCCCCTTCTTGATTCTCTCTCTCTCTCTCTCACTCTCACACACACACACACACCACACACACACACACACCTCCACACACACCCAGCACAGAGTTGTCTGTCGGGGCACATAGTAATTATTCAAGCCATCGTTGACACTTCCTGGACAGTCATGGTGTTAGTTAGGCAATGACTCTCTACCTGTAATACTTCAACTCATAAAGTGACAAAAAGGATACTTTTTATAGTTCATACACTCAGATCCCAAGTTCCTGCAGTGGAAAGATCAGTGTTGACCCCAGTGGCTTTGTCATTTTCTCTGTATTTTCTTCAAGATCTAGCCCCCATCCATCAATAGAGAATCTCCAAAAGACTTATATAAACATTTTAAATTCCCAGTGAGGTACATTCTTATTTTCCAATTATTCACTCCCTATTGCCCAGAACATGAGCCTTGACGACCTAGATAGTAAAGTAGCCCAAGCTGTTTAACTGTCCAGATAATAATAGTAACTAATATTCTTATAATGCAAGGAGACAAGAGAGAGGGTAATAAGGATCCTTAGAATAAAATGTAAATTACATAACAAGATTGCCAAAGACCATGCTAAATTTCTCCTTCCCTCTTGTATAGACAACAGATGTCTAGATTTTATGGTGTATCCATTGCATCATTCATTCTCTCATTTATTCACTTATCTTTGTATCTTTTAATTGGAAGCCAGTATACTTCTATATAATAGTTTTAGAGAGTGATTTGTGTGCTACTAATGTCAATATATCTGTAATAAGGTTCATCGCTGTATCCTATTCTGCAGAGAGCTTGTCAGGAGGCCACCTGTCCTTCAATATGTAAATAACATGGAGTTATAAATCTCTGTATAATTAAAAAGATAAACACATACAGCTACAAGAAGGACTAAGTTTATGTATATCTATGTAAGGAAGTCAGGTCTCATTTCTTTGCTTGCAAAGAAAATTACCAGAGAATCGTTCTGCAATGAGGAATCCTATGCCTAGGAAACCCAAGCACATCAAATAGTTTTAACATTCTGCATTGCACCAAAGCACCTTGCTACGATAGTTAGCACCCAAATATGTTTTGTCCCGTGCGGGAGCACCCTTGGAACCAAAGTTTCCAAAGCCCAGTCCTTGGTCTGTAGGATCTCTTTTTGAAGTGCTAGAGCAGGAAAAAGGGGTCAAAAGTTTTGGCCAATTAGATGTCAACTGAGTGGAATATCTTCATCTGAACTCCATACCTCAGGAGTCCATGCTGCCATGTCTAAAACCCCATTCTCAGACCATTAACCTCACCCAATTCCAAAGCCACTTCTTGCCGATACAAATTTTTTAGAAGAGACTTTAAGGTAAGGGATATAGCTTGTGTCTGGGTCTAAAACATAGATGCATTTAGTCAAAATGACGCAGGAGAGAAAGGGAATTGGAAAGCCCTGAACCTCACTGTGTTAACTCTAAACCTCACATAGCTCGGGAAAGCCCATGTTTTCTCTCGAATGAAAAGTAATCCTGGATCTGGACAGCTGAGGTTATAAAAGAGTCAGTGGCATTTTTTCCAAGATTATGATTTTAACCCTACCACCATAGCTGAATAACTAGAATCTATCTCTTTAAAATTCCGTCTTGCAAATTAAATGAGATCTGCTTTATTTCCTTTGAAACATCATACACATTGAGATTTTTGCAAAAGTGTTGCTGATGCTACCAAAGTGGATTTTCTTTGTCTGAATTATCTACAATTATTAACTATATAATAACAACCACCAGCTCTATAACTCACTCTGCACAATGTAAACCTTAATTCATTGGAATTAAGTTAGTTATATAGTTTCTCAACAGAATCAACTGCATTTCAAAGATAGTAAACTGTTGTGTGCTACAGATTATGTTCCATGTAACTTTTTTTTTTTTTTTTTTTTTTTTTTTTTTTGTGAGGAGATCAGCCCTGAGCTAACATCCGCCAATCCTCCTCCTTTTTTTTGCTGAGGAAGACGGCCCTGGGCTAACATCGGTGCCTATCTTCCTCCACTTTATATGGGACGCCGCCACAGCATGGCTTACCAAGCAGTGCGTCGGTGCGCGCCCGGGATCCGAACCAGCGAACCCCGGGCCGCCGCAGCGGAGCGCGCGCACTTAACCGCTTGCGCCACCGGGCCGGCCCCGTTCCATGTAACTTTTGAGTTCCCAAAAGGTCTCAGGTATTCTACGAGGTGCTGGGTGAATCTATGTAGTAAATCTCTGTAATAAATTATATCCTAAAGCAAAAGGATTTTAATATTTATGTTTAGAAATTATATTTAAATACATTATACAAGTTTAATCTTTCTCAAATGATGCCACAATTCAAAAGTGGCCCAGTCTTGAGCAGCATTTTATCTATTTTAATGAAGAGAATATAAATCCTTAGTTACATACATAAAAAGCAAATAGAAGAAACTCATCAACATCAACAATATCAGCACTGCGTTGATAGGCAATCAATAAATATCTGCTGAATGAATGTCTGACCTTTTTTACAGAGAACATGTACAAGTACTAACAGCTGTCCATTCTATCTAATGTCGTACCATCTGTTCTCCTTGGAGTTCAACTTTGGAAACAATAAATGTTTTAAAATACATGTTGGAGCCAGATTCATCACACTTGCAAGGCAGAACACCGTAAGTATTCTGCCTACCCCCTTAAAAATGCAAATGAGCCTGCAGTGATAGAAATCAAAGGCACTGGTAGCACCAAACCAAAAAACCTGAAGAAGCTCTGCTTACCAAATGGAAGAGATTACCATCTAAAGCGTAAAATGAATATTCCATGGGAATATAAGAATTACAATAGCAAATTAGCATCCAAGAATTGAGGGTTAGCAGAATCAACAAAATAAAATATATCATCCAATGTGTCACTGACTAGATGCCTCAAGAAACTCAAAAGTGGGTTTAGAAGCAATTAACTGTTTTTCCAAGTTGTTTCTTTTCCTTTTGTGTGTTAAGGAGATGTAACCACCAGCCATCTTGAAACTGACCAAGCCTCGCCACAGAAGCTACGCCCCTGACCTTTGCCTTATTTTTAATGCCAAGATCTCTCCAGGAGGAGTTTAGGCCTCATTGTGCGGAAGCCTGTTCTCCAACGGAGCCTGTGCAAGCGAATACCTGCCTCTCCCTTTTGAATATTCATTCCCCAACCAAATAAAAGTTCCTGCTTTCCTTTGTTCGGGGACGTCATGACTTTGGAAATGATTCCTCATGGTCTCCTATTTTCTGCAAATACACTTTACTTTGTGAGGCATCTTGCACTGATGTAGAGTCTTATTTAAGTGACCAAGAGGCGAGCCCACTTGATTAGGTATCAAATGCACCAGATAGAAAGCCCATAAGCAAATATAGCTAGTTTCTAATACTTGAATATAGCTCAATTTGGTTAACTTTATTAATTTGCCTATCTGCAAACAAAAATAATTTTTTCTGTTTTCCAGGTCCCTTTCTTCTAACTGGTTCTAATGAATAGACAAATTAAATAAGTTTTTACTCCTACAGTGCTTCTTAGAGATAAATTGTAGGCATATATCAGAGAAAATAATTCACAACCTGGTAAATGGGCAGAAAAACTTGGGTTAGAATTTTATGTTTTTCAGGGTGGAGAGCAAATTTTCAAGGTGTCACATGGACATACAGATCAAGCTGTGCTTGTCATTACCTACACAAGCAAAGCAGAGTGGAACACAAAAACTTGTACACATGTGTCATTAACAGCATTATTCCTAACAGTCCCCAAATGGAAACAACCCAATACCCATCAACTGATGAACAGATAGATAAAACGTTGTCTAGCCATACAATGGCAGATTATTCGACCATAGAAAGGAATGAAGGGCTGACCCATGCTACAACATGGTGAACTTCAAAGACACTATGCTAAGTAAAAGAAGCTAGTCATATAGGACCACATATTATATGATTCCATTTATACGAAATGTCCAGAACAGACAAATCTATAAAGACAACGTACGTCATTGTTGCCCAGAGCTGGGACGGGAAGGAGGGAGCCACTATTAATGGGCAGAGGGTTTCTCCAGTGTGGGGAGGATGAAAATATTTTAAATTCGATTGTAGTAATGTTTGCATGACCCTGTGAATATACTAAAAAACCTTGAATTGTACATTCTGAATGAGTGAATTGTATGGTATGTGAATTATATCTCAATAAACTTGTTTTTCAAAAAGCGGAAGGAAGGTTTGAAGAATTATCTGGATTTAGATTTGTTATTTGGAAGCACAATTATTTAATTACACTTCTACACAAATTCACTAGGAAATTACTATAGGCTCTACTTTTTTTTGATAATATAATTCCTGTATTTCAAAATTATTTTTTTTAAATATCCCCTTTGAAAAAAATCTGAAAAAGTTACAAAGTGCAACATTTAAAAATGTCTGTAATCAAAATATCACAATCAAAAGTGATACAGTCATCACAATTGGCATGAAATTATTGTTTTTATCTTAATCTTTTCTTCTCCATTCATTCGTTGTTGCTGTTGTTCTGTTCTGATGCTATAGTAATTTGCCTCAACTTTACCAAAAGGAAGCTTTGTTTTCATGCTTGTCAGCATTACCCTGAAGCTAATCATTTACCTTGGGGGTTGTCAAAAAACGATTTATTTTCAGGATAAGTTAATAAAATCTAAAACAAAACTGTTATGCTCTGTCACCCACCAGAATACACTGGAGTGAAAAAGCAACTTCAGTTGGTTTCCTGACCTTGCCCAGTTTAACTGTCAAATGAATTCCATAATGGACAGCTCGGAAATCTAATTTGGTAATCCTGAGAAACTCCCTCCTACTCCTGGTCCCTCCCTTGCATTCTCTAAAAGGTTCAAGAAACAGCAATTATAGCATTGACAGCGAGCTCTAACTTGCAGTGTATTTCATACCTTCTCCTTGGTATTCTCCTTAAAATCATCCCAGCTTTCCCAGAACCTAGAAGACGCTGTCTTTAAGTTATAATTTTCATATGCTGATATTTTCCGCCATTTCTTTTTGGCGGAGAAACAAACTGGGAAACATAATAAACAAGAACTACCTCAAATAACAAAAATTACATGTCACCCTTGGCTCCATAAAGAGCTCCAAATCTCTGAAATGTGGCAGATCTTTCCCCACAGGAAGGTCTTACTAACTCCCAGTATATGTCTGTACCATCTCTGTAACCACGGTTTAAACTCCATCTCTGCCTAACGTATCAGTCAAGATCTCCAAAACTCATTTATAAAATGGGGAAACTCTCTGGTCAACAGAGTTCCAGAAGTTCATGTCCGTAAGAGTGATGCCACAGTAGGAAGTAAGACGTGAAGCATCACAGGTCATGACTGAAGATGGGACCTCACGCCAGCTGAGCCATCCTCACGCCATGCAGGTGACAGGGATGTTGGAGTGAGGCCTCTGCCCGGCTCTCCGCTGGAGCTGTCAACCCAAAGATTTCCGCGCGCATTTCTGAGAACCTGGAGCTCTGCTCAGCAGCACAAAGGCAGAGCCAAACAGAGCACCACTACAGAGCCATGTCTTCTCCTCTGAAAGACAACAATTTTCAAATAAAATCACCCAAAGGTATCCACTATCTCCCCACAAACTTAAATGTTTAGAAATACAAACACAGTCTATACTTTCTTTTCAGTATTTTATGAAGAGTTTTGCATAATAATCATATGCAGGCCCATGATTTGCAAAGAGTAAAATTCGAAAAGCATTAGACATTAGATGAGAAAATTGAACAGGAAAATTCAATAACAGTTAAAAACATTTTATTACTAAACCATTAGGTTTTGCTTTTGCGAAAACAAATGTTATAATAATGTTTTTATTTGTTCAAATAAAACCCACTTGACACTCTTACAAATATTTAGGAAAAGAAAGTCCGTCTCCCCTTATATTTATCATTTCTCTCGACATCCTGGCCATTTACATTCACATAAAATGGTCATCTTGAATGATTTACCTTACACATGAAATGTAAATGATATCTGGAAATAAGTTCATTGCAAAATTATATTACCTGATAAATCTTTCTAGTAGTTTATTTGATTATCACCAAAATAAAATGAGTGAGATTATCTGCTTTCTTCAGATTTTTTTTTTTTACTTTAATAACGGTTTTAGAAGCAAATGGAATAATTCTGTTTTACTTTAGATATTTTGAAGTTTGCTCAAAGACCTGCTGGATCGCTGTACAAAAGCTACCTGTGGACCAATCCTGGGCCCCACACTAATTTCACAGACGGCAAGAATCCAGGGCTGCAGGGAGCAGAGGCCGGGAAGCAACGTGCAAGATAGCAATCATCGGGTCTATAAAGTGGTTCCAAATCGTCCAGCCCAGCACTCAGGATTCACCATAATTCCCGGTGTTAGCGCTCGCTAAGCGACAAGTTGATGGGGCAGAAGGTGGGGAGGAAAATGACCCTGAAAGCGGGGTGTTGGTTTTACACCCGCTGGGTATCTGTTACAAGTGAATTTCCTCTGGCGCCAGCAGGTATTTTGAGTAGGCGTCCAGAGGGATCCCAGAGGGCAGGGATGGGAGTGGGGAAGATGGAGCTGTAAGTTTGGGGATCAAAGCTTTCAAGATCCCTGAGGAAATCGGTAAGATCCGGACTGATTGGCCCAAAGGCTTCAAGTGGAATATGGGAGATATTTGGAATTTCTGAGGCTTAGAGGCAGGAGAGGGGGTGGAAAGGTAGGGAGCGAACAGGATCCCTGGGGAGAGATCTTCACCAGGCCAAGGAGGTAAACTTCCAAACAAGCTCACAAGGAAGATGAGAAGCTCTACCCTCGCTTTTTACCCCGGGGACCCCAGAGGGCCACTGCAGCCGCAGATCCGCCAGCGCGCTGGGCTGGGCGGCCACCGCTCCCAGGGGCCCCGCGTCCCCGCAGGGGAGACTGAGGCTCCGGGCGGCCGGGGCGGGGACGCGCGCAGGGGCCGCGAGTCTCCCCCGGAGGTCTGCGAGGCCCAGCATGACAGCCCGCGGCCCGCGGGGCGCTCGGGAAAGGCGACTGGATTTGTTTGGACTAGTCACTCCAAAGGCCTGGGGAGACAGCTATTTATCCGAGGCCGGACCTTGACAAATGGACGGGGCAGTGCACGAGAGGACAGTCCCCCTGACCCCGGGCCGTGCTGGGGCGGGAGGCAGGATCCTCCCACCTGTTCGCGACCCTCCGGGGCGCACCGCGGGGCGAGGCGTGTCTCCACCTGCGGCCCGAGGCGCGCCCTGCGGCCAGGGGGCCCTCTCCCGGCTGGAGGGCTCGGCTGAGACCCCGGCCCTTCAGCGGAGGGTCGCGCTCGCTCTCCGGCGGCGCCTTCTCCCCAGGTTCCCGGAAGGTCGCAAATCTGCGACCTGGCCAAGTTGCCCTGCAGGTGACCCAGTCCTGAACCCGCACTGGAGGGTCCACCTTGGTAAAAACCGTTTGGTCTGGCAGCATCCGGGTCATATATCAGAGAGGTCGTTTAGCAGTCTTGGAGTTTTTTGAGAGCACTGACGAATGATTTGAACCTGAAATTTAATTCCACGCGATGTGAACTGCGACCATAATGTACTTACTGGTTCTTAATAGAAGATAACTCAGCCCCTGGCGTCGCCGATTCTGCAGAAGATCCGTCCAAAAGCCGACGACTCTTGCTTTTGCGGCGCATACACCTAACCAGAAAAGAGCAAACCGCTGCCGAGTTCATTCTTTCTATATTTCTGAACTTTATTGCTTAGAATTTATTTCTCTCGTTAATGTGTAGGGTGCTATACGTATTGAAGTCCTTTAAAAACAAAGACAGTTGTACTAAATATCGACCAACAAAGATAAATAGGTGAATTTCTAACTTGCAATGCAATCAAAAGGAAGTATTTTTCCACCAGTATATTGCTTTTAGTGTAATTCAGTGTTGCCTCAGCTTTAAGGCCAATGCTGTATTACCAGGCAATGCAAAGATGTAAGGCTGGGCACCTAAAATAACGTAATTCTGAACAGGAACTCAGACTACTGATAACAGGTAAACTTAATCACTTTGCTTTTAGGATCTGAAATAGCATTTTTTGGACAGTCTCTAAAATAGCTCTGCATCAAGCAGTGATGTTAATTTCTTTCCTTGTTTGCCTTTATTTTGGTTAAAGACCTAAGACTGAGAGAGTAATTTGAATAAATTCTTTCTTACTCAGTAAAAGAAATCGGATCCTGTCAGTTAAAAAGATGAGACTTGAGTGTGGCCAGAAGATGAGTGTTTTAGCACTTTTGATGGAGACTATTTGAACCTGAAAATTTTTCGTGCTATCTATCTTGCTAGAAGTCAGGGCGAGATAAAGTGTAATCTGGCTCTGATTTCTGCTGGAAAGAAAACATTGAAATGACTGCTCATTTATCACTGTACTCGCCCTCCCCCCTTCCACCTTGGTTTAATTGACAATGTAACACCGAGCTGTTTGTGTCTTCCTTTGACTGTTGGAAATGAAACCAACCCCGGGGAAGGGAGAGTTCTAAATTACTGGGTTTATTCTGTAAAGAAATCATAAGACAAAAAGTCTAGGAAGGGATTATGAAAGCTCCACCATCAGCAAGAACACTGGAGAACCATCCAAATTCTGTGATGACGCCCAAGGTTTTTCTTCTTGTCTGCTTGGAGAATCTGCAGAGGTACCCGGACCAAGGCCAGCTTCTTAGGAGTCCAGTTAATATACCACGGGTGACACTAATCCTAAACCGGTTGCAAGAATACCTACTCTCATGATTATAGAAATTAAAATCATCACATCGTTTGTTTCTAGTCCAGACAGTTATTTTAGCCAAATAGACACAGCATTTATTTCCTCTAAATAGATCTCTAAAATCACAAAAGGAAAAAAGTCAGTATGCGTATATAATAAAATTCAATCTCAATAGTAATCATTTACATAATATTAACACAATAATAGGATACCTTTTCCAATAGTCTAATTAGTCAAGATTTCTTAAAATGGTAATGCCAGTTTTGACAAGAGTCCGATGAAACAGCTAATCCCAAATACTGCTTGAGAATGTATAAATTAGAATAACCTAAAAATGTGAAAATTGTTATTTAAAAGACTTGTTATAGTAAAGTAAATATACCCTTTAACCTAGTAATTCTATTTCAGGGAATTTATGCAATGAAAAGAATTAAGGTTTGAATTAAGAATTAAGATGCACAAAGATTTATTTAAGGAATATTCCTAATAACAAAAAACTGGAAACAAATATATACATGAAAAATGATTTTGCCATTCACTTATGTCATAGAAGAACATTTAATGACATACAAAGATATTTATAGCATGTAAGATAAAATGGATTATTATAAAATATAATTCAATATTTTGTGAAAAATACATTCATAGAAAAGATGTGGGAAGATATATACGAAGGTGGTTTATCTCAGGGTAGTGATTTTCTACTTTTTTGTTCAAAAGCTTTATATTATTTATATATTTACATATATATAATTTTAAAATACAAAAATATTATGCAGTGAGAAGTAAGTCTTCCCTTTCATTTCTCTTATCCATGTTGCTATTTGAGTTGTTGGCTTTTTTCATATTGGTTTGTATAATTCTTAATAGATTAAGGAAATGAGTCCTCTTTCTATCATATATTTCCAAGTATTTTTCCTATTTGAAATCTGACTTTTGATTTTGTTTATATTTAAAACATGTGTGGAAGCACACTTAGCAGTCTTCCATGGCTCTCAGGTTCTATATTTGCTTGGGAAGCCCCCTCCCCTACATGCACATGTGTGCACACACACACACAAACAAATCCACACACAGATTACATTTTTTAAGTTTCTCACTTTTCTTCTAATAGTTTTATAGTTTTCATTTTCTAGTAAGTCTTTAGTCCATTTAGAATTTATTTGGGTTGAAGCAGTAGAGATACAGCTTCTTTGTCCTAACACAGTTTATTAAGGAATATATTTTTCCATTGATCTAAAAATATCACTTTTTTCAGAAATTAAATTTTCACTTATATTTGGATTTCTGGACTCTTTATATTATTCCAATAGTTTGTCTGTTTACTCAGGTGTCAATACACAATTATTTAAATTAATATAAATTTATAATATATTTTAATATAGGGCACCACTTCTCTCTCACAACTTTACTAGTTATTCTTTTTTGGAATGTTTCCAACAATATAAGATCCTGCTTATCTAGCTTAAAAAACTTCTGTGTATTTGTATTGATATGGCATTAAATTTACTAATTAAATAGGGAAAACTGATGTCTTCAAAATATTGAGTCTTCAGATCAAGAACAACATATGTTTTTATGGTGGATTTTTTTATTTCTAATTATTTTAATATTCTTCAGAAAGTTATATACTGCTCAGGAGGAATTATATTCTGCTGATTAAGAGTATAGGCTCTCAAGCTTATAAGATCTTACGCAAGTTACATGAACACTTTGTCTCTCCATTTTCTCACATGTAAAACAGAAATAGTAATTGCACCTGCCTCAGGGATTTGTAAAAAGAATTGAACGGGAAACTCCATTCAAAGCACTTAAGACAGCGTCTGGCAACACCAAGTGCTCAGTATTTCCTATTACTAGATATTGTACATAGCTTTTTGAATTTTTTCCTAAGTATTTAATCTTTTGTATTTGTTATTATAAATGGAATCTTTTCTTCTTTTTTTATTTTCTAGCAAGTTGTTACTCATATTAAGAAAATTGTTAATTTTGTATATCAATTTACAAATTGCATTCTTGATTAGTTCTCTTATTCTTTCTACAGCTTTTCAATTGGTCCTCTTCAATTTCCCAGATATATCACTTTATCATCTGAAAGCTATTATAAATTGTCCTTCTCCTATGTAGTTTACTAACTCATTTCTTCCTCTTGTTTAAATGCTTTGGCTTAGACATCTAGAACCAAAATGAATAATGGTAAAGATAATATAAATTTGTTTTGCCCTTGACTTCAGTGAAAATGTGTCTGGTGTTCCCTCATATATTTTTGTCACATTACAGAATTTTCTGTTTAATTATATCATAACAAGATTTTTCAAATGAGTGGAGTTCAATTTTGTCAAAGGACTTTGGCACAGGTAGACATGACTATGTGGTTTTTTCCTGTGACCCATTAACATAATGAATATATTAATAGAGTTTCTGATATTAAACATCATTGTATTCATACATATAAAAGTGTGAGGACACTTATGTGTGTCATATTAGTCTGTCCATATACTGCTTAATTCTATTTACTCATATTTTGGTCAGGATTTTTGCAAATATTTACATAAAAATGGACTAGAGTTCTTGGGTATGGTGAATGGCTTTTATGAATTCAAGTACACTAGCATTTTTTAAATTTGGTATGAATATTATGCTCCCTTCATGAAAATAATTTAAAAACTTTTCTCCCTATCATCTGAAACTGTTTAAGTAATAATGAAGCTGCCTGTTCCTTAGAGTCTATAGAATTCTGTGATAAAATCATCTAGGCCTATTGCTTTTTTGGTAGAAAGTCTTGAAAACTTATCAATTTCTTTTAAGGACTAATAGATTTTTCTGTCTCTTCTGGTTTGAGTTTTACTACATCATATTTTTCTACAAAATCATCAGTGTTTTCATAGAGTTGAGCAAAGTAATCTCTTGAGATAAAATCTTATTTTCATCCTCTTGCATAACTTGGGCCGGGACTGGTTTGATTAGGCTGGAAGCCTCTGAAAGTCTGGTTCACTGTAATCCCAAGTCTTCCTTTTCATCAATAATCAATGTTCACACAGAGAAGTTAGTTTGAAGGAGAAGAGAAAGAGCTTAGTTTTGGACATGCTGCCTGTGAGACATATGGGCATATTCATATGGAAATGACCAGGAGGCACATGAAAATTCATTTCTAGCTTTTAGGAATTAAATCCAGAGTAAAGACGTAACTGGAGAGCCATCCGTATAGAAATGCCAATGAAGACTTGAAAATGGATATGATCATTAGATGTAAAAGGAAGAAATGAGAAAACCAGCAACAGAACCTTGGGAAATGCCCACATTGAGGTGATTTGTGTAAGAAGACAGTGAAAATAAAACAAATGATCAAAGATAATGTGAAGACAACATAAGGTATGTGGTGTCACAGAATCCCAGCAAAAACAAAATTTTTAAAAATATGTACAGAGAAAGTGATGTATCATTGTTTCTAATACCAACAACAACAAAATGTTAACTTAAATGCCCATCAATCAACAAGTGATTAGATTATGTTTCTGCAATACCATAGACTATTACACAACCATTAGAATAAGGTAGAGCTATGCTTGCTACCATGGAAAAATTTCCAAGTCATATTGTTAAATTTACAAGTAAATCACAGAAACACATATATAGCATGATTCCAAATGTGTAAGAGGAAAATAAAAAGCATTGTATTATACATAGGTAAGGTATATATTCATGCACATTTCTGTAGATCTAGATCCATCAACAGATCAATCAATCGATAGGTAGATATACATAGAAGATAGTATTTGGTGGAGTTTCAGGTTGATCACACACTGGAGAAGAGGGCTTGAGAAAAGTGTGAAGTGGGACTTCCATATTTTGATTAAGGTACTTGTGCTTTGTTTGAAGCTTTACAATAAGACTATACTTATGCACTACTTGAATACAATGGTAATAAACTATATATAATTTTTATAACAAACCAATAATAAGCCAGCAACCAATGCTGTAGGAAGAAGCCCAAGACGACGAAAATCAAGGGAAAGGCCATTGTTTTTATCATTAGAAATTGGACGGTGGCCTTAGAAGAGAAGGTTCAGAATACCAGTCAGGAAGGAATCCTGATTACAAGGGTGGGAATAAGGGAAACTGGGGGTCACAGGTATGTCCCACTCAAGATGCTTGTCTATGCCTTGGGGAAAAACTAAAGAGAACAGGTCACCACAGACTTTTTCAGAGTTAATTCTGTGCAGTATCCAATGAGCCTGTCAGAGCTACTGAGTTGCCATGAGACCTTGGGCTAGAGTAGTGGGAGTACATTCCCTGATACATGGGAGGAGGGATATCTGCACCTTCAGGCAATGATTCTGTTCCATCTGGAGACTGATACAGAAGTCAACCCAGCAGGAGGCGGAGGAGAAACACGGGCTGAGTTCCAATGACGAATTTAAGGGCTAAACCTCGATGTGCTGAACCAACTATATCCTTAGACTTTTCACCTGTGAGAGCAAATAGATTCCCCTTCTTTGGTTAAATCATGCTGGGTTTTCTGTCACTTGACGCAGAACCCATCCAAAAGGCCTGTTTTTATTTGGGACCCTATCTAAATAATGTAAGAAAGACAACCTTAAAGTGAATTTCACAGATAACCAAAAAAATTTCAGATGGCCATTAATTTCAGTGTCTTTCCCATAGTTCTTACCAGCTCAGCTTGCTAACCAACACTGAAATAACATCGGGCGTTTCAAATTTCGCTTCTCTCCTTTCCTTTCCCTCCTCTCTAATAGAGGTGCTTAATGAGTAGTGAAAAGTACCAAAAGGTGAAGGAGAAGAGAACTGGATAATCAACCCCAAAGGCTAAAGCAGTGAACCCCAAAGATATTCACTCAAGTCCGTAAACACTTGTTTGGTCTCCCTGAAGTTATCACTATCAACAGGTAGCTCTTCCTGACATACTGCTGGAGAGTGGATAGTGCATTTCCTTTTGAATGTTAACATTTGAAATATTCAGTACTATCGAAGAATGGCCTTATGAGAAATATAAATCTGTTTCCACATTATTTGAGAGGACATAATAAGTGAATGACTTCTTAAAACCTATGGGGTTGTATCAGGCTTGTTTCATGGTTTTACATCACATGCTATAATTATATAATATTTGATCCACACAAAAGACATTTATGCAACATATATATAAATTAGGAAATACAGTATTAAAAAACACTGCTATAGACTGAATGTTTCCCCCTCAAAATTTATGTGTTGAAAGCTAATCTTCAATGTGTTGGTATTTGGAGGTGGGGCTTTTGGGAGGTAACTAGGTCATGAGGGCAGAGCCCTCATGGAGGGCATTAGTGCCCTTATAAAAGAGACCCCAGAGAGCTCCCTAGCCTCTTCCACCATGTGAGGACGCAGTGAGAAGACAGCCATCTATAAACAAGGAAGTAGGCCCTCACCAGACACGGAATCTGCCAGTGCCTTGATCTTGGACTTCCAGCCCCCAGACTGTGAGAAATAAATTTCTGTTGTTTATAAGCCACCAAGTCTGCAGTATTCTGTTATAGCAGCCCAAATGGACTAAGACCGACACCTAGACCCACCATTCAACATTAAAACTAAAATGTTGCCAACACTAGTGACTCTATTTGTGTGTCCCCCCAATCACATCCCCTACTACTCCTGGACAAAATCACCACTCTGAATTGTGTATTCAACATCCCTTATGCTTCTGTGTGGTTTCATATATATGTGTATCCCTAAACAATCATACTGTAGATAGTCTCCTGTGGCTTGATTTTTCATTCAATGTTACGTTCCTATGACTCATCCATAATGTTGAGTACAGCTCTAGTTCATGTAATTTTCTCTGCTGTATAACATTAAGCCTTTGTTTGCTATCTTGTATTGTTATTCAATTTTTTTCCTCTTTCTTCATGCCTAATGTAACTTGGGGGCCTAGGGGTGGGAGGAATATATCCCAGCCAGTGTCTGTATGGAACCATCATGCAGGAACATAGTCTCTCTCTCAGGAGTTATTGATCTAAAGAGAAAGTTGCTAACTCTATCTATTACAATCGTCCCAGAACAAATTGCAGTGTCATCTTCATAAGACACTTAAGTAGACACTTAAGTACAAGGAACTATGAGGAACGTTTCCCAAAAACTGTGAGGAAAATTCTTCTAATTGTTCTAGTCATCGTACTCCATTGTGGTTTTCAGAAGTGAAAGGAAAGTACTTATCTTGTTGTTCCTCCTGCAAATGCTTAGTATGTAGTTGTTAATAGTAAAGTCAAAGTTCTGTCCTTTCATTGGGTTTGTGTTTCCAAATTAAGACAAATACCTGGTTAAAAATTAAAATGCAAGAATATCATTCACCAATTAAAAGGAACAAAATACTAATATATGCTATAATATGGAGGAACCTCGAAAGCATTATGCTAAGTGAAAGAAGAGTGATGCAAAAGATCACATATTCTATGATTTATGTAATTTATATAATATGCCTAGAAAAGGCAAATTTATAGACAGAGAAAGTAGATCAATGATTGCCCAGGGCTGGGGCAGGAGTAAGAATGAACTGCCAATGAACAAGAGGGAACTTTTTGGAGGGATGGAAATAGTCTAAAGTTAGACTGTAGTGATGGCCGCACAGCTCTATAAATTTACTAAAATCATTGAGTTGTAAGGGTAAATTTTGTTGTATGTAAATTATACTTCAATAAAGCTGCTAAAAATTGAAATGCTGTCATAATGTCTCTAAACTACTAAATCTGATACTTTTTTGTTTGATTTCACTTAACTGATGCAATCTATAAGTAGTTTGGGCTTTTGAAGAAACAGCTTCAGTCTGCTATATTTTAACGTTTACGTGGACTGTTTAATGTGCCGTTTTAAAGTAAAGAATGGGAGCCATAGGGCAGCTTGAGACGACCCCTGCTCATGGAGAAGGCATCTGAGTGTGTAAGAAGGAGTGGGATTAGTGGCTAAGGAGCGTACAATATGACGTGGGAAGACCACCACCGTTCCACATAGAAGTAGCAAAATCCTACAACAGCAGCCGATTTCCCAAGGGATCCTATGTCATGAAGAGGAAGGATTACAGGAAACTGCTACTAACACTTTATTTTCCTTCCTGGAGCTCCCGGAGAGGTTTCTGTAACTCAGTGGACAGGTCCATAGCTACTTACCCTATAGAGTTACCCACAGTCTCGTTATGACTTACGCCTTGCCTCCTCTTTTTAAAGCCCTCTTTCCTTTTGTCACAGGCATTTAAGTTTTTGTTTCCGCAAGTTTGCAACTCTCAGTTGAGTTTGGTTTGTGAAGTGGTGGTTGTTAATTAAAGTACAACACAAACATGCCTTCAAACCAACTATAGAACCAACTATAGAGTAAAAGGATGATTTGGCCAATCAATCCCACTCTTTTGGATATAGTTTTAAATGAAACAGCATTTTTACCTCAATATGGACCAGACCCAAAACTAAAGTAAGAGAAAATAAAGATAAAATATTCAAAAATATTTTTTTAATTTATAATTATGTTTGTGGAGCAGAGAAGGAAGGCAATTGTTAAGATAATTTAAGCTCTTTCCCAAAATGCCACTTTTGTTTGTTATCTTTATATTTTAGAAGAAAAAAATTGGCATGGATTATCCTAATGATGAAAATTCCTCTAATGGTTTTGCATATATAGTAAAAATGTAAGTGAAGTGTGGTCATATAGAGTTTAACACTCCAGAAACAAGCAGTCAAAAAACGCCTATCAATCTTAACGTTTTCCCTATAGAGAAAATTGTAAGATGAGAGTGTGCTATCTTACAAATGGCCATCAGCCTAGCTTGCACTACATTTTTCTTTTATGTCATGAAAAAGAGAATCTTTTTCCAGATATTTGGTTTTTCAATAGGTCTGAGTTTCTATGGCATTCTGAATATTTAAAAAAAAAAAAAGAGAGATATCAGTCACTTGATTTAAAAGTTCATGAGAATTCTAGGATATGAGAAAGAATGTTGTATTCCTATATGCCATTTTTTATAGGTGAAGGATAAAAAGATACCTACAGAGACTTTAAGATAATATTGTTCTTTTAACTAGTTTCACATGGTTTGTGTCAATAATACTTCTCGTATCGAAGATGGAAGTCTAATACAATGTAAGTCATTTTTATATGTCAATGTTTTATTTTAAAAAGAACACATCTGAACCCAACATCACTAAATAGTGATGGTAGTGCACCTAGAGAATTTCTCAGGAAGTTCTCCCCCAGATTCAGTGGATTTCTGTGTTAGTATAAGTTGCTGCTCAAGGTCCAAGTCAGTCCTCGTATCTCACTGAAGACCCCATAAGAAGAAGAGAACTGAGCAAGAGGCGGGTGTGCTTGCCATACCTACCCCATCTTCAACCCACCAAGGCCATGTGCTGAAATTATATTTTCTGAAAGAGTGCAAAGCATCAAAATATAAATTCACAGAATCCAGCAGACAGCTCATTGGGTGATGGTCCCGTGCTCTCTAGACCACCTAAGGCATTCCACAATTCTTGTAAACCTGTAATGCAAGCAAAGGACCTTTGTCCTGACAATACCCCTGCAAGGAAAGAACAGAATTATGCTTTTATTTCCAAGTTAAACTTGCTGAAATCAGTCCCAAAGGTCACTGAGACTAGAACGTAATCAGAATCATTGTACTAAATAATAATTTTAACAGATTATCATAAATGCCATAATTAAAGGTAAATACCAAAATAAATATCTCACCTCTTACTTTTAGAAGACACTTAATTTAATGTTTGGCAAACTTTTATTTTAACAATGGAATCCTTGATTCAAATGCACCTTTCTTTCATTTATAACTGTTTGTAACTATTTGATTTACTCATTTTCAATTTTACAATTAATGGCTCTTTATAAGGAACAAATAATCATTGTTTTCTTAATTTGCATTTCTCAGTGTTAAGAAGAAAATGTTGAGTACTCCAAAGGTTTGCTACAGCGTGACAAAGCCAAGAAATTCAGAGCTAGCTGTCTCCCGCTGAGCGGTGGACTGGCTGTGTGAGCAGAGGTGAGGGCAGAAGAGCACTGGGGCAGGGCGACAGCTGCCCGGAGGGGACCAGGTCCTCACTGGCTCCAGCTACCACCAAACAACCACACTATATGGACCCTTGCCCAAAATAAATCTTCATTGGTTGTATCATATTCACGTCATCTTTTAAATTAAAGATTTTTTTTTAAATCTAAAAAGGAGAGTATATGCTGACCTTTCAGTGTGTGTGTAGAAGTAATAGCACAAATTGAAAGAGCCCAAAGGAAAAAAAAGACATCTGTTTAGCCAGGAATCTCTTTCTTCCACAGTGAGAAAAATTATCATAAATAAAAGAAAAGAAAAAAAGAAATACCACCTAATTTGCATAATTTATATGTAATGTTTCTAAGGCTCTCTCTTTATTGTTTAGGAAGCCTATGAGGCTCTTGAGCCAATGGATAAAAATCCACAAGGGATGGGGAGGGAAACCACAGTCATTTTAAGATTATCCGGAATAAGATACTGACTTTGAACACTTTTTAAAGAAAGGCAATTAACGGGGGAGCCAAGAATGCAAAATAATTGGAATCAAGTAGAGTTACTTGGTAGAAATAAAAAATTCTAAGGTGAAACTTTTAAGCCTTTCATGCTTTTGTTGACATAACAATAGACTATCATTTTTTAAATTTCTCCTTAAAGGCAAAATGATGAACAATACATGCAGTAATTGATTCAGTTCTTAGATGATTTTTTTAAGATGATTTTTTGTAAGATTTGAAATGTATATGAATATGAATACATATATGAAAATTAAAATAAAAAATTATGTGTTTGAATAACACTAAAATAGAGGCTTCATGATTCTATTACCTGTGTCCATTTAATGGGGAATCCCATGTGAATATATTATTAGAGAGGCATGATTATTTTTCCTTCTCTTCAAAAAGCTAAAAACCTATATTTAAGAGTGTCATTTGAGGAAGCATTTTTGTGTGTTTGGTTGGTTTGTTGACTGAGCGTTTTCCTTCCCTCACCAAAAGTGAAGGTTGGCTCCATTTCCCACATGTATGAAGATCCACTGTAAGTCTAAATTTTTTCATGATGCAAACCAATGACTAAATATGTTCTTTTACCCACTTTGATTCTTTCACTCCATGGAGACCCAACTCGAGGCTCCTGCTCATGGCCATTTGTGGCGTAAATCACAAAGCAAAAATGGAGACTTGTAGTGGGTTGAATAGTGTCCCCCCCCCAAATTCACATCCACCCAGAATCTCAGAATGTGACCTTATCTGGATATAGGATCTTTGCAGATATAATTAAGGCAAGGATCAAGATGAGATCATACTGGATTAGGGTATGCCCTAAATCTAATGGGAGTGTGTTTATAAAAGATAGGAAAGGACACAGAGAGAGACACAGAGAGAGAAGCAGCTGTGAGGACAAAGATGGAGATTGAAGTAGCGCAGCCACAAGCGAAGGAACACCTGGGGCCACCAGAAGCTGGAGGAGGCAGGAAGGATACTTCCCTAGAGCCTTCAGAGGGAGGCTGTGAACACCTGGATTTGAACTTCTGGTCCTCAGAATTGTGAGAGAATAAATTTCCGTTGTTTTAAGCCATCCAGTTTATGGGAATTTGTTACAGCAGCCCTAGGAAACTCATACAAGTCTTATGCTTTCAAATCTCTAAATTCATTCGTCAGTCGTGAATACAAAAGACAAGAACTATTTGGGTGTTGGCCTTTTTTATAAGAATGAAATTGGAGGCCAGGATTCTAGGATATCACCATTTTGGCTCTCGGTTAGAACAAGTTTTTTTACCGAGATCTAATTTTAAAAGTTGGTAATGCAAAACCGAAGAAGGGGCAGCAGATCATCTTCATTGTGAATGGTCAGTTTTCTTCTCTAAGGAACTCAAGCAATTATTTAGAACAGGCCCATACGTAGGCAAAAGCGAAAATCATGTACTAATAGAATTCCATCACTTTTTAAAACCACAAAAAATTCAAAAGAGATGCTAACCCAGCATCAATTTTAAAACAAACATCTCAAAAAAAATAGTCGTATCTGCATTTTAATCTTTGGTGATAGCTTTTTTTTAAAGTGTAGTTACTTGCCTGGTAAAGAAAGTTGTGATTTTTACCCCTAGGGTCAAATGCTTGGTGATATCAATGATCTACTGGGAGGCTGTTGCAAAACATGTTGTATCTTTATTCCACCGTGACCCAAACTTCATAAATTTAATTTGGGGGGGAAAAAAGAATGATTGCTAATGCAACAAACATTTAAATCACTGGAAAGTGAAGGGACAGACTAAAGTTGTTACAGCTTAATATGGAATAGATTTATAATTTTGTGACTGAGACCATGAAGTACTTTTCATCCAAAATAACAGAATTCTAGATTTTATTGAAATTGTTCCTCTCTCCCCACACAGACATTTTTAGGGCTTAGTTTTTAGATAAGGTGTTTCTTTGTTGTTGTTGAAAGTCTTTATAATCTGATCCCTAGCCCAAAGTGAAAATGGAAAAAAAAAATAGAATGCTACTGTCAAAAAGGGCCCTAGAGATGTAATCATAGCAACAGCCACCATCACAACAACCAATATTTATAAGTGTTTACTATATGTTAAGCCCTAAACTAAATCCCTCTATAAATATCATCTCAGTCAATGCACCCCAAACACTAAGGGACCCACCCCTGCTGTCACCATGTTAAACAGGACACTGAGACTCAGCGAAGGTAAGGGACTTATCCACGTTCACACAACTAGTCAGCTGTATAAGCAGAAGTTAGACCCAGTCCCCTGGTTCAGAGTCCAAGAGTGTTCTACTATGCCACAATAACTTAAGATAAAAACTTAAGAACAAAAATCATAATTCTATTAAGAACATTCGTGTTTTATAATTTAATAGGCTGTGAGCATCACATTTTTCATCCAATATTTAGTTCACTCTTCTGCCCAAATTCATTCGAGAAATGTTATACTCTACCCTTCCTGGGCAGATTATCTTATTGTGGTCAGTTTTGCAGTTGGGTTAAGAGAAAAAAAAAAACTTACTTATTCATGTGAGAGGAAGTTTAATATCTGCCTAACATTCTAGCTGAAAATAATACTGGCTTTATCTAAAAAATGTCAGAGTGACCAGTTAGAAAGACCCCAGTGCAGTCAATCAACTGTTTGTTTTGTCTATAGAGTAACCCCCCCAAAATTGGTCTAACCCATGTCTATTTCTGTGTGGGAGCTGTGTGAAATACTTGAATGCACTGGTTGAAGAATTCCTAAATTCTTCTACTAATGGGTTCTTTAGAATTGATTTAGAGCTTCTAACTAAAGAATGGTCTTCCTCTCTCTGGGAGGATTGCCCTTTGCAAATTTTAGGAATGAGTATCAGATGACCCTCCTCGTCATAGATCATGAATCTGGATTTAAAGCTCTTCACCCTAATGATTCCTCAAAAAAGAAACCAAGACAAACAGAGCCCGACATTTGTTGTTCTTGTTGTTGTCATTGTTACTGGTATAATGACTTTGGTATACAGTACACCCTCCAATGACAGAAGAGTCCTGAGCATATCTTCTCTTAATCCTGAGTACATGGAAAGTTGGAAATAATAATAAATAAGAGAAATCATTTTTCCAGTTATAATTTCTAAAGGTAAATGCTATGGACTGATTTGTGTCTTCCCCCAAATTCATATGTTGAAGCCCTAACTCCCAATGGGACTGTATTTGGCCATAAGACTCTTTAGGAGGTAATTAAGGTTCATTGAGGTCATAAGAGTGGGGTTCAACAGGATTGGCGGCCTTATAAGAAGAGCTCTCCCCCGCCACCCTCGCATACTCAGAGGGAAGGCCATGTGAGGACACAGCGAGAAGGTGGCCATCTGCAAGCCAGGAAAAGAGTCCTCACAGAAACTGACCATGCTGGTACCCTGATCTCGGACTTCCAGCCTCCAGAACTATAAGAAAATAAATGTTGTTCAAGCCACCCTGTCTATGGTATTTTTTTACGGCAGCCCGAGCTGACCAAGATGGTAAACTACTATCAAACCTTGAAAATATGTCAAAAAAATTAAAACGGGATAAAAAAAAGCTTTCCATTAACTCTCAACCCTTTATACCAGCTGCATGATCAGAGTGATAGAAATTAAACAAGCAACTTGGAGGGCTTTAGTGAGGGCCAATGGTTGCTAATAAATAGCTTTAACAATCTGCACATTTTTACTGGTCTATCCTCAAAAACACTAATTTTATAAAGCCATTTTACTTAGCATAAGTTAGTGACAACCTTAGTTGGAATGGCTCACAGTGGTGAGTGTTCTCAGACGTGTAGTTAGAGGTGGGTTGTTAAATATTTTCAACTAATTCTGAGTTCCACATAAGAACTGAGCCCACTGGTACTTGATTTGAACTAATTATGAACTTCATAGAGAACTTGTGATCTGCACAGAAGTGATGAAGCTGGCTTATACACAAAGTGAATTTTCTATCACAGTAAACAAAATATTCCACTCTATTCATGGTTAACTTTATCCTTTACCCTACAAAGACACTGGCAGAGGTGGAATTGGCTCCCTTTCATTTTACTAATGGATCCCTAAACTCTAAGTTTGGGTAGAGCATATTGAGAGACTATATTGCCCAACTTTCCCGGCAGCTAAAGGGGCCAATAGAATGGGAGCAGAAGTTATAAGTATAACTTCAAATCCCATTAGTATAAGGAATCTGCTTACCCTACACCCTCCTTTCCTCCTTCTTGAGAGCTGGTGAGGGTAAGCTGACCTCACCTCTGTGTGTGAAGGCACCCCCACACACACACAAGGATGGCAGAGTAACAAGGTAGAAGGAACCTGGGCCCCTGCATGTCTTTGTGGAGAGGAGTTGCCCATCCACCTGGACCACTTGCCTAGGTCTGCAAAAACCTAAGTGAGAGAAGTAGGTTTGTGGCTTGTCTGAGCCACTGTATCTTGGAGTTGTGTTTGTTAGTTATGTTAGTGTGGTGTTGTGTTAGTACCCTAAATAATGTGCACATCTTTCAGTTCACAGTGTCCCTTCCATAGGCTATGGTCTAGAACATCCATTCATTCTTCACCAGCTATTTATTAAGCATGTATTATGTATCAGTCCTGCTCTAGGCTCTGAGCACACGCTGAGCAAGGCACACAAGTCCCTGCACTCCGGATGTTGTCTGTGTTTAAAGCTTGACCCTGCCATTTATCCATTATAGTAACCAACCCCCAAGGATGACGTCCCCAGCACTGAGCCATACCTCCTGGTATTCATGCTCCTCTTTCTGTCCCTCCCCTTGAATCTGAGTGGGCCCCATGACTTGCTTTTGATCAACAGAACAAAGCAGAAGTGATGTCGTGTGCCTTCACTTTTATTATTTACACTTATTAATAAATAAAATAGGATGATGGGACAGAAATATCCTTAAGTGAATGCTCGGGGAAGTTCTTACATGGAAGGCAACACTTGAGCTTAGACCTTAAAAATAAGGAGCAGACCACGCAGAGAGCCAGAGAAGGCCATCCAAACAGGGAGAAGAGCAAGGACAAGGGTCCTGGGGTCAGTAACAATACAGCGTCTTTGAGGGATACAGGCATGGCCAGTGTGGTTGGAAGGTGGTAAGCAGAGTAAAGAGTCATACAAATCAGGATAAGGAATTTGGATTTTATATTAAACATAATGGGAAGCTTTCAGAGATTTTAAGCAGGGGAATGACTAGGACCACTCTGTTGAAAATGAATTTTAGAAGGGCAATAACGGAAACAAAAGATCCTTTAGGAGACTTCTGTAGTCATCTGAGTAAAAGATTTTGATGACTTGAACCAGAGTTTAAAAGAGGAGAAGGAGAGAAGGGGGCAGATTTGAGGATGAGTTCATTGAATGAGTGGCCCTTGGGCTGCCCATCAGGCCCCTGTGGTAGAGATTAGATCTTATTTTAACAAGGTCACTCTGGAACTTTTATTACTTAAACACCCTAACACAGGTTCCAGCCATTATACCCTAGGATGGCTCAAATCTGTCATTTTATATAAGTCAAGGTTCAATTGTTACAAATTCCTATTACTAAATAGGGAATAACAGAATATAAATTTTCTCACACATTTCTTATTGTTCAAATATAAATAACAACTCAAGCAATCTGGCTTAGCGGAAGGAGTATCACAAGGCAAATCAGGACACAGGTTCAAGCGGCAATACTGTCACTAACGACCCACGTGAACATGCACAGAGTTCTTGACCATTTAGGGTCTCCCTGGTTCTCAGCCCCTTCCAATTCTGATGGTCTATTACTTTGGGGCTCTATTTGAAATACTACATCACCTGGAAATATTTCATATTTCTGAGGTCAGGATTCAAACTCTCAGTCCTTTCCTGCTGGTCCCAGGATCTAAACTCCATGACTCCTCAAAGCCAAAAGCACCTGCCATAAGGACATATCACAAGGAGATGATCACCAGAAGGATGCTTTGATTCTAGTGCCATCTTCTCCCAACATGACAGCAAGGAGGCCGACAACAAGACAGCCTGCATCTGGTTTATAGCCATCAATAAACCATATTTAACATATAAGTTCTTTACAGGTATCTTTCCTATGATCCGCAAGATTCATTCGTTTTAGGAAAACTTGGGAGGCTTTGCTCTCGGGCTTTACATTAAGATACACAAAAGTCTGCACTTAAGCAAGGTTCTCTAAAACTTCATTGCTATGGGCATAAAGTCTCTGGCACACACGTCTATTAAGATTTTCATTTCATACAGCAGCTCTTCCTCTAGTAGTGACAACAGAAAGGAGAGACTCTGCATAAAACGGGAGGATGGAGGCAAAGACCCTGCCCTGGTACCTGACTAGAGAGTTGCTCAGTTTTTCCTCCCTTCTTTCCTAACATTGAGCAGGTATAATAAAATTATTCCGGTATTAGAAGACCTAAGAGGACATTAAACTGGGTTTGTAACGTTTTGATCTCTCGCTATCTGCCTGAGCTTCCTTCAGCCCACTGGCTCCATGAGGTGAACTTCGTCCTTCGTGTGCACAGGCTCAGCTGCCTGCAAAGTTACCTTGTGAGCATGTGGGATGCAGGATTGCCTCTTGGCTCTAAGGAACCACAATGAGTCTTTCTTTGGACTTCATTGTTGTTGTTTGCCAGCTTTACATCTCAGAGTTGTGGCATCTGATCTACAATTCATAGAATTAAATGTGAGAAGTGGGGGGCTAGGTGAACGTCAAGAGGCCTTCTGATTACTGATCATAAATGATGCCAGATACAGATAACAACAACACCCACATCACCGTGTTGACCTCCCTAGACAGCCACCAGTCTCACTCACTAGTGCTATAGTCACTTCAGCTGCTAAACTATAACAGGCCAGTACCACTATAATCTGGAACAAGTAACGAGAGATAATGCTCACTTTACAAAATAAGTTAAAATTTAATAAAATAGAGTCAGATTTCAATGGGTTTATGAGCAGAAGATGGAAAGTAATCAATCAACCAGCAGCAAAGGGTAGAGTGACAATTATGCAGAGTGGAGAAAGAGGCACCAATTTGCACAGAAGGTCAGCACGTTGTTGACGTGGTGCTGGTTACCATCAAATAAAGAGAATGACACATCTGGAGGTGCCAATTAGAAGGGAAGAAAAGAAGAGAGAATTGGCAGTTTTACTGGTTTGTCAGCCTGTGTGCCTCCTGCTAAATAATGGGGAGTACAAGGCAAGGATTAAAACTTGAATTGCAAGGCATATTTTGATGTTTATGGGAAACAGAATGTGATGGCATATGAAGTCAGTTCAAAAGAAGCCTGTGATGTTTTCCTCCTCATAAAAAGGAAGCAAATTATTCCATCCAAGTGCAATTGAATCAAATTTGAACTTCCTGAAAATTTATCAGTTGATAAACCAGGATTTAAGTTCAAGGATACATTCCACGCCTAATCTTCATTTTACAACTTTTGGAGATAAATTTTCTTTAGCACTGAAATCTTTCAAAGATAGCCTTTCTTGCAAAACAAATTGTTAGAAGTGTGCAGCAAATTGGCCAGATGTCTCTGGGGCATAAACTCTCTCTTAAAAGTAAGGTAAGAACTTGCAGTAACTACCTCATGCTTTCAATCCACTAGTTTTCTATTTAGTGTTTCAAAACAGTAATGTTTAAATTATATCTCTTGTTATTGAAAGAGTTAATACAGCTTCTCAAAAGTGCTTCTCTTCTCACAGAATACAGTTTATATTTTGGGAGAATTTGGCACAGCCTAAGTTACAGCTTAACTGATTTGCTCGGTGGAATCCAACAATAAGTCATTTCCCCACCCATGTGTGCCTAGCGTTTACGGGGCGGGAGAGACACAAAATGTCAAGAGAAAAAAAAAGTATGATTCATATTAATCTACTTTCTTCAAGACTTCACATCAAGATACCTAAATCAGCCTCTTTCACATGTTGCTCCCAAACTGATAGCTTCTCTCATCCCGTAGAGAGTTTTTATGAACACGCCAAAGTTCATTATCAACCCACTAGCCCTTCCCAGACTAAACGTATCACTGCAGGATAAGTGGACTGAATTCCTGCTTATCTAAAATAAAATAATTGCTAGGCACAAAAAACTAGTTTTGCTCCCTTCCAGAAATTGCTATTTTTAAGTTTCAGACCTTGAAAAAATAGACAGACAGCAGAAATCTATTCAGTGGTACATATTACTATGATCGTTACTGTCCTCCGAACAGCCTGAGCAGCCTATCAACTAAGGTGTAGGAGAGAGCCAGACCCACCCTCCCCCCAAAAAAGAGGGGCTCCAAGAAGCAAAATCTTTACAGCTTAATAGCCTGGTATGTGGTCAGGCCACAGTTCAGATCCTTAATTATTATCTCATTCCAGAGCCCAAATAAATAAATTATTTATAGTTATTTTGCAGAGATCTCAGTAGCCACACACACACGTTTCACAAAGTATTGGCCACTTGCACATAGTTCTTTTAGTCTAAAAATAACTTTAACTTTCATGTCTTACCAGGACTGAGAAAAGGGAGGGCAAATCACAGAAATCCAGTTTGGGAATCACTGGGGAAATGTTTAACAGGCCTGCTGGGTGTTCTCTTAATGCTGTCTCAGATCTCAGATTAAATTATTATACTTTCTGTGTTGTAGTACTGGTTCATTTGTGCACGAGGACAAAGGCAACTTCAACTTGATATTTCTGTCATCCCTGCTGTGGGAAGAGTCCTTTTCCTGGTTTATAACATCAATCACTCTGGCAATAAATCTTGGTGGTGGATATGGTCATTTAAATCTCCACCTGCACAAACAACAGAAATTAAGAGAGCTCATAAATCTCTACACTGGTGATTAACAAATTTTGGATCCTGGGCCAAGATATTATGGTGGGGGGCGTCTCACTAATTCATTAATAAAGACTGATTTGCTGACAATCTGTTTAGTTTACAGCATAGGGGAAAGCAAACAAGACCCTGCTAACAAAACAAAACGTTGGAGGTTAGTGAATTCCCAGCTGAGCCAGGATTAGAGATATGATATCTTAATGTAAGAGCGGGGTGCAGACTCTGAGCCAAAAGCTCAGAAGCTGCTCTTACACTTTGCTCCAGCGCCTCATGTTCAATGCCCAGCTGCAAGGAAAAACAACCTGGAGAAGGAAGAGTAAGAGATTCATGCATTCGGTCTCTCCGATTTCATGTCATCGATTTCATCAATCCCTGGGTTTCTAGTTCTCTTTGCTGTTCCACTTACTCCCCAGATTTTCTTATTCTCCAAGAAAGTTGGTCCAGGCTGGGGTTAGGGATGGAAAGGCACCTTTCGCAAAGGGATAATCCTGCTCAGCATTTTGTAAGGTCAGCTTCACATGTGGAACCCTGGTAGCACAGAGGATGGAAGGGAAGGCAAAGGCAGCAGCATTGGGATGGGTAGGAAGATGCCCTTGGCCAGGTGAAGTCTAAGAGCAACTCAGATTCCCAAGATAATAATAGACGCATTTCTAGAAAGAAATTTAGGGGAAAAATTTAAATTCATTAAGAAAAGGATTATCAACTAACAAAATACTTTCCACACACTCCTATGACTATCTCATTCCCCCTACTCCCACTAAACTGTGTGGGTGTGTGTGGTGTGCAGCGGTCAAGCACGTTTGTGTACACACAGGCAGTTCCTTGATATCTTTCAAGTGACCAGGTGCTGATAGATTTTTTTGGTACTTTCTCTGCCATCACCCTCAAGATTTTACGAAGCGCCAGTTTTCCTAATTTACCCAAGTTAAGGTGGGAAGAGACCTGTAGGGTGCTGGCAGGAAGCAGCTGATCCTGCCTGGATTTTAACTGGTGTTTTCTTGGGAGGATGGAGAGCCAGAGGGATGCTTGGGAGATTTGTGGGTGGAAGGCCTAGAAAGAGCAAAGAATCCGGTCGTTTTCCTGAAGTTCTCAGTAACAACCAGCTCTGACCTCTTAAGAGGGAAAGCAGGCTTTAGAAGATGGGCCGGGAGAGGGGCTGTGGCTCTGCCGAGGTGGAAGAAGGTGGCTGGTATCCGCGTGTTGGAGTTGAGTTGATTTTCGTTAGAAGTTGGAAATCAGGGTCTGTGCGTGAGTTTCGCCCCGGCTGTGGAAGGGGTCTAAGAGCGTTGCTGGGGCCTGGCAGGCCCCTCCCCTGGGCTGCAAGGATCCGCCTCTCTATTCCCCAGATAAATTCCTGGTGTCCACCAAATTCCTCAGCGCTCTCTCACACTCCTCTACGGCCACGACTCCGGGGGTGGGGAAACAGAGCGCCGGTTTCCTTCCCTCCCGCAGAGGCCCTCGCGGCTCCTTCCCGCAGCTCTGCGAAGGGGCAGGGGTGTGCGGCCCAACCAGACCCCCAGCTCCAACTCCCAGCACGAGGTGGCTGCTCCACACCCCACGCTTGGGGGCCCATTGGTGTCGGGGTCTGTCTCTCTCTCTGCTCTCGCCCCTCTCCCCTTTCCCTCTCTCTCTCATCCTCTCCCCCAAAATGTCCACCGGCTCCCTCAGCGACGTGGAGGACCTCCAAGAGGTGGAGATGCTGGACTGCGACGGGCTGAAAATGGACTCGAACAAGGAGTTTGTGACTTCCAACGAGAGCACCGAGGAGAGCTCCAACTGCGAGACGGGGTCTCCGCAGAAGGGCCGCGGCGGCCTGGGCAAGAGGAGGAAGGCGCCCACCAAGAAGAGCCCCTTGAGCGGGGTCAGCCAGGAGGGCAAGCAGGTCCAGCGCAACGCGGCCAACGCGCGCGAGAGGGCCCGGATGCGGGTGCTCAGCAAGGCCTTCTCCAGGCTCAAGACCACCCTGCCCTGGGTGCCCCCGGACACCAAGCTCTCCAAGTTGGACACGCTCAGGCTGGCGTCCAGCTACATCGCCCACTTGAGGCAGATCCTGGCTAACGACAAGTATGAGAACGGGTACATTCACCCTGTCAACCTGGTAAGTTCTCCCGCGCGGCCCCCGCCCGGCGCGCCCCGGCCACCCGCCGTGTGAGTGCGCGCGCCGGCCCGGGACCCACGCGCCTCGGCCACCGCCGGCCAGCGCCGCTAGGGACCTTCGCAGGAGACCCCCACGCGGCCCTGCTCTCTGCCCTACAGGCCCGGCGCGGGGTGATTTATTCGAGTGTTTGACGTGGCAGCCCAATTAGGAGTTTGCAAGTGCATCGCACCGGCCAAGAGGAGGATCCCCCGCACCGCGCCATCAGGGCCGGCGTGGAGGGGCTGGTGCCGACAGGGAACACTGACGAGACGCTGCGCCCTAGAAGGCATTTTAGGAATCCCTTTATTCTTCTTTCAGCTGAAGAGTAGAACTTAATTTTCCCCTCTAAATCTTGTAAATAAAAACACCCAACTCTGTTTATTTCAAAAGTATATTTAGGACCATTAGAGATGGACACATTCCTGCTCCCCATAACAGTCACTTATGTCCCCAACTACTTAAATATTCTGCGCTTCTCTTATAGGTGGGTTGACATTTTTAAATCCCAGAAGTTCGAGCAAACATCATCACACTCAGTAAATTCTCACGAGTGTTAGTGTAATAAATAATATTAAAATAGGTCACTCTCACCTGAGACTTAAGAACATGTTACTTTTTATCTTAAAAAGTAATACTCATTGAGCCTAATATTTTTCGCAAATGCACATTACTGTTTAAGAAATATATTTTAATTCCTTTTGCATTTGATTAATTTCATTTAATACATTTTAAAACTTCCAGGCTCTGAAGAAAAACAACAAGGACAACTTACCAGCACCTCTGTTTACGTATGATAAGGAGGAGAGGTTTTCCTCTTAAAAGTCGTCTTATCGGCCAACACTAGTGAGAGATTTGAAGGACTGAATTGTCTTCTCACTGAGTTAGTTTCAGGAACTGGGGAGAGGGAATGCAAAACCACATTTTGCCCTGAAAAGTATTTTTCCCTCCAGTTAAAAGTTTATTTTTCGAATGAGATGAGTAAATAGCTTTTTAAAATCTGGAACTAAAATGAAAATAGTGCCTTGATTTACAATTGCTGCTGCCCTCATCTTTGAATAAGAAACTTAAGTGAACTCAGGGAGAAGGGAAGAGAAAGCTATGCTTGCTCAGCCCAGTGGGAAGATGATCTTAAATAAAATATGCGTGTATATTCTTTTATTAGCATTATTTTTGCTTCCTCAAGAGCTAGTCATCAATTTAGAAACTGTGGTCAAAGCCCGCGTTTGTGATGGCGGAAACGAAAGTTGGCAGTAGGGAAATCGATGGGGATGAAAGCCAGAGGGCCAGGAAACCTGACCACGGCCTCTGAAGAGGGGCAAGAAGGGCCCCTCGCCTCGAGCCTGGTCCCAGTTGGCGCGAGGTCCTTTTGGGCCTCCCTGCTCACTCCCCGTGGCATCTGCCTCCCGCCTGTGCCACAGCACAAGCCACTTTGGGCTTTCCAAGGGCCTCCTCTCTGGAGTTTCACTTCGAACCCAGTAGGAGCCCCTCTTTACTGTACCATCCCGAGCTGCGATTTGGCGCCAATGCTGCTTTTTGCTTTACCGAGCCACGCCGAGTCAATTGCAGAGATAACGGGTCTCTCCGCCTCACTGCCTGCCCCCGGCGCGCCCTCTCCTTCCGTCTCAGGCTCGCAGCCCACCCCACCCCTCCTCCACGGCCACTTACCTCCTCCACCCTCTTCTCTCCTGCAGACGTGGCCCTTTATGGTGGCCGGGAAACCCGAGAACGACCTGAAAGAAGTGGTGACCGCGAGCCGCTTATGCGGAACCACGGCGTCCTGACCTTGGAGGTGCGAGTCTGGGAAAGGCGCGCTCCCCGGGAGGCGGGGGCGGGCCCCGGGAAGGCGACCCCTGCCCTCCCTGCTCTCTGTCTCTGCTTCCCCCTCGCAGCTCCTCTCCCTGTCCCACCCCGCGAGAACACTTTACTGCGACGAGGAGATTCGTTTCCAAACCAGAGGAGATCAACTGTCCTTACAAAGATCCCCATCTATTTAACTTTATTAACTTCTACCGTGAATGACTCTGCGAGCCTTGCTGGTCCAAGTGCAATATGTAATTATAAATCTATAAATAGATAAGAAGAGCCTATCAATGTGTATCTTTTGTACAATATGTTGTAAAGTGTAGGTCATAGAATACCTGACTTTGACAGTCACATTTATAAAGTAATTCACTTAAAGATATATTTTTTTCAAACAAGTTTTGCTACTTTCGAAAATAAATCTTTCTTTATATTACTAAAAGCCCTGACATTGGTGTGATTCTTAAAAAACTTTATTTGGAATAGAAAAGTGGGGAACTATGGGGAAGTTTGATAATGAGTGGTTCTTTTGAACCTCAGTCCAAACTTCTAGAGATAGAAAAGGATTAAATGTGATTCTCATATGAGGGTGCAGGTCTTATTTTGCACTGAAACCTCAACAAGAAACTGGTCTCTCGGGTTCGCTGGTCACTTTTAAGACAATTAGAAATAATGTAACTGTGAACAAAGAAGGGGCAGGATCAAACTTATTAACAGTTACACAGTCCAAGGGAAAAACACACTAGAAAGGGAAAACCCGATTTTCGTGTATTCCATAGTATAATTGCTGACACGAGCAGGAAGGTCAGCTCCATGTTTTATAACTTTCCAGGCTCGGACCTGAACCCAAACAACGCATAGTTGCAAATCAGTGAAGAAATGCTGGGCTCTGTGAAAATGTAAATTCCATAACCCTTAGGATGTTTTACGATTTTCAAAGTGCTGCAACATACATTATATATTCCTTATCAATAATTAATGTATTACTTTCAACAATGCGCATGCCTGCTTTTCGGTGACGGTCAGCCAGTGCGCCCAGCTCCCCGCCACGACTTCCGGCGGACTGGGTTTTAATTTAAACATCTTCCAGGCTACGGAACAGCTCGTTGGGGAAGATTAAGTTGAGATAAACAGAGAGACGAGGCCGAGGAGCCTGGGACCGGGTTCCCTCGCTGCCCCAGCGCAGCCCGCCGCGGCCGATGCGCCAGATGCCACCGCGGCTGTTTAATGTTCGGGGTTATGACCGCAGTGTTTACACGACGTCTTCGGTTATTTATACTGTTATTCCTCGCAGAGGGCCTTGAAACTTCCGCTTCGTTTGCTCTTGCTTTTCGATTTTTTTTTTTTTCTTTTTCTTTTTCTCCCCTCCCGCACTTACCTCGACTAGCCCCAAAGGCAGCTTAGGGGGTGGAGCCCTCAACCCGGCCGTCAGGGAAGGAGCCGGCGGTGCTAGTCCCGAGGAGGGGACCACTGTGCCCGGGAGGTTCTCTGCCAGTGATAGTTACCACATTGCTAAGTGCAATTCTCCAGTCTCCAAGGGCTGGGAACTTCGGTGACTCTTCATCCACGTGCCTGTCATTTGCGCTTCTCCGGGTGTTAGCCTACCCTACCACCCCCCAACCTCCACTTGACCCTCAAGAGCGCGTTTCAAGCTAGGGCTACCTCCACTTTACCCAAATTCGCGTGTTCCGTCCCTTCTACCAGAGGAACAGTGCCCTCGCCTCCCCCATCCAGAGTTCACGTCGTCGGAGATAAGTCCCAGCGCCATTCAGTCGTCTGCATTTCAAGTTAAGTAAATTTTCCAAGCTCCCACTCACGTTTCCACAAACCAAATGCTCAAAATTCGGAGCACTCGACTGAGGAGTTTTTCTGAGAAAAAAAACTTCTGCTTCCTCGTTCTGATGACCCTAAACTGCAAATGGATTTTTTTAAGTCCTCATACGTCCTACTTATAATCCGAAGCCTTTGCTTTAAGCATGAAGCTATGAATCCGGTACACGTGGCTTTACGCCCTAGTTCTGCATCCAGCTTTTTCCTGAAAGGGCCTAGATCCTCAGTTTTCTCATCTCCGAAAACGGGGATAAACGTGATAATATGGATATAATAATCAGACTCATACTTTTGCTCTTTCACCTCGCAAAGCCTTAGTGGGGCTCAGATGAGATTGTATTTGTTTAATCGCTTTGTAAAGGAAAAGATCCATGCAAACATCGGTTCCTTTTACCGAGTGCGCCTGGTGAGCTGTCTGTGCTAGACCCGACCTGGAAGAGTCCAGGCAGGAAGCTCAGAAGGGTGCATATTTGTAACGTACAGGCGACGGCCTTGCTGTTGCACGAACCAAAACACTTCTCTTCGAGGATGCAATGTTGAATGTTACAATTCCTCTCTCTCTTTCCTTCTCTCTCTCACCTTTACGCCTCCCTCATTGTTCTCCAAATTCGTCCAGAGCTTTATGCCAACGTGCCTATTCCCTAGAAATCTAGAATCCAGAAACAGAGTGCAAAGACAGGGCCTGGGACCAGCAAACTGAAAGGCTACACCGGCGTCAGGGTGCCAGGAAGCCCCGCCCACAGGGGCCTCAGCCTGGGGGCCACCGCACCCGGCGCCCCAAGGTTGTCGACAGAAAGCACCGAATAACTGGCTTGTGGCTGCTTTAGCCCCAGGAACGTGACCGCGTGACTGCCCCACACCCCTCCACACGCACATTCACAGTCTAAACATCTCGCCTTCCCCACGGGCCATTCTCCAGCTCCGGATCAGCATCCCCACGCCGACCACGTCCACTGCCCTGTGTCTGCCCCTCTCCACCGGTCTGTCCCAGCAGGGCGCCACCTTCAGCCTACTCGGCCCCAGCCCAGGTACTCGGTGTGTTTGGATTTGAATAGGAGGCTAGTGGCTACGAGAAGGAGTGGGGGATCCCCTTTGCCACAGCCAGATGGGGTGAAGGGTGGGGAGTGTCCTGTCTGTGACCTCTTGGTTATGAAAACTATCTTAGAAGATGCTTCAGAAAGAACCACGAAAAAAAACAGAACCAGGAGAACAACGCAGCAGGTTGTAGAAGGCTGGAAGGAGAATGAAGTGTTGCAAATAAGCGTGTCTGCGAGTTCTCAGGAGGAGCAGACAGATACTGAAACTGGACTGTAGCTGGGGAAGTCCCTGTCTGTCTCTCTCTGTCTCCTCGTCTCCCACCCTCTCTTTCTCTCTCTCATTGCTTGTATGACTTTTTTACAAGCAATTCGTTGTGCTTCCAGCAGGTTTTCCCACTATCAAATCTGAGACTTCTTTCTAAAAAGATAAGTGGTAAACAAAGTGTGGTACCCATTGGTTATATTTAGCGATCATGGGAAACGGCCCAAGGAGACTTTTAAGCCAGCGGTTCATCAGTGTGTATCAGAGTCACCTGGAAGGCTCGTGGGCTCCGCCCACCCGAGTTCTAGATTCAAAAGGTCTTGGGTGGGACCACGGAATTTGTATTTCTAACAAGCTCCCAAGCGATGCTGACACCGCTGGTCTGGTGCAGGCACCACACTTTGAGAATCGCTGTTTGGGGATGTCTCATTAGAGAAACAAAAGAAGTTAGTGCAGAGAGAAAGAAAATATTGGGGATTTTTTTTCTTAAGAGGCTGCATGTTCTGGTCTCCAGTTTCATCCACTTTTCTATTCACTCCACGACGCATGCAGTGTATTCTTAACGCTTAAATGCCAGTCTGAGACATCAAACCACTGTCCTCAGAAAATAAAAGATTTGAGCGACCCTGGTGTATGGACGTGTGTGCCCTCAAAGACAGATTTCAGTCATCAAGCGATGAGTTAGAGACCTGGGGGAATTAGGGCCCGGCTGCTCTTAGCTTCGTGGCGACCCCTAAGGGGGAGAGCGATCTGGCGCCGGGCACTCGCGCACCCTGCGACTCCTCGTTGCGCAGAGGGTCCCTTGGTCCAGGCCAGGTCAGCGAGGATCTCGCCTTCACTGCAGGGCGAGGGGGTGGTTCTGCACTGGTCTGGGGCCTTGTGCGTCGGGCTCGTGGGAAGCCGGCCTGGGGTTGGGGTGCAGGGGCGCGGGGTGGTGGTGGGCGCAGGGTGGAGCGTGCGGGAGGGGAGGGCCGAGAGAGAGGCGGAGTGGGGAACGGCTCCTCCAAGGCTTTGCTACTTTTCTAGCCCTAAGATCAGTTTACGGAAGGAAGCGGGCGCGGGGAAGAGTAAGGAGGCTCCGAATTCTGAGCCCTGTCTACATAGCCTCCCAGGGACCCTCGGTACTCTCGGTACCTCCGACACCGCCGGGTGCGTAGGCCGCTGCCCAGGGGAGGTTCTAGGGTTAGGACCCCGCGCCGCTCGGGAGGGGAGGCGCCGGCCCCACGCAGTTGGCGAGCCGAACTTCTTTTCTTAGCTTCGCACCCTCCTCTCCAAGTGCTGGCTCTGCCCTTGGAAACGCACGGTGCCAGCGGCGTCCTCGAGAGCCCTCTGGCTTCCTCCAGGCGCCTTGGCTCGCCGCGCCTTTGATCTTTAGATCTGGCCGGCTCCGCGGGTCCACCCTCCTGCTTGTTCACGGAAGCATTAACTACCCCAGGACCAGGCTTAAGATCCCCTTCCAGGGCAGAGGGAGGAGAAAGGGGTGGGGAGGGCGGAGGGAACAACTGTTTAGAATGTCCCCAAGTTGTGAGACCAGACTCCTCGAGAGCAAAAGTCACTTCTTTTTTTGTACCCAAAGTATGCCTGACGCCTCCATAAACGCTGAATCACGCGTGAATCATTAACTCTCTGTGGCTATGGTGAAGGAAGCGTATACGATGGAGGGCAGTTGGAGCAAAGAAATTGACAGTGGGGAGTTGCTAGGGCTAAATTGAAACTGAACCTCAGGTTGAAGTCCAGGTGCATACTTGAGGAAAGAATAAAGCCAGTAGAGTTGCTGGAAGTAGATGGCATCACCTGGGGGTGGGGGGATGTTTGAACTGCCTCCCCCCACACTCAGATGAAACTGTAGAAGATGACATTATTAGTTTTGAATTTATATGGCCCTTAGGTCCGAATCATTAGCTTAAAAGGTGCTTTGAATAGTGGAAATAATTTGAGACACTTTATAGGAATAAAATGTTCACAAAATGATGGTAGAGAAATAATTTTTTGCCTTTTACAGATGTAGGTTAGAGCTATATCTAGTGGATGGTAGAGTGGAAAGAGCTTTTGACTGAGTCCTTGGACAAGATACTTGACCATTCAAGACCTTGATTCTTTCATCTGTAAAATGGGTATAGTAATGACCACTTCGGTAAGATAATGGATGTGGGCATGTCTGGTGCATGATAGGCACTAATTAATTGTGGTTTTCTTCTCCCTTTCTCCTCTTCTTCTGGTCATTAAGTCACTAAGTGCCTGAAAGAATGGTGTGCGTTCCCCCTAAAGAGTTATCTAGCCAATTGTAAACACTTATTAACTTCTTATGATAATACAATCACTTTAGGTCATCTTGAGTGTGATTAAAACGGGTTCTCATTCGGTCTCCTTCTTCAGTGAGACCTCACCACCTTATCTGCAGTGGATCCTGTTCCTAATTCTGTACTTTAGCCCTTATCACCTTATCAATAACAGGCAGTTGTTATTTTCTTTCATTTCTCTGTGTGTTGGCTTAGCTTGTGTCTATCTCCACTGGCTCGGTGAGGGCAGGGACTCTGCCTGGCTGGTTCACCTAGGTTTCCCCAGCACCTAGGATGGTAACAGGTGCATTGTAAGTGCTTGAAGAGGAATGAATGTATAAAACTAAATAAGCTCCTCAGAGATACCTGTGTCTGCTAGGTCAGTTCATGTTGCATTGCCAGAACCACAGGCTGGCTCAAATATACTGTCTAATTTTAATTTTAGAATTTGGTAATAGACACTTATTCCATCATAAAAATAAATCTATAATGAAAAAATCACCATCAATGCTGTTGAAGGGAAATTAACCTGAAACCTTGGTCCTCATCACACCTGGATTCTTTTTTTTAACACTAAATCCCAGGAAAGAGTCCATATGAAACACAGTGTCTTTCAAAACAATGTGCATCTCCCTTGAGCATTCTTACCATCACTGGGGACCAGTCACTTCTAAACTTTTCTGCTTGGTTCCTGGGGTCATTCGCTAATGAAACTAATCTAGAATTATGGTTCTTCCTTTGCACTTTATGTGAATACCACCCTCTTCTGCTGCCCTCTAATCTCTTACTTTCAGGCATCCATCACCCACTCAATAGCTCCTTCCTTGATCATATTTTTTTCTTAACAGGCATTTTTTTCTCTCCCCACTAAGGATTGAAAAAAAAATCCAAGGCATCTCTAAACCCAGGGGAATTTTTCAAACCAGCAGGGGTCATTTGGTTACAAGGAACAAAAATCCCTTCTAACTGGCTCAAATAAAAAGGGGAATGAGGCATTGTAAAGATAGGCCAAGGAATCTGGCTGACATCTCCAGGCAGAAAATAAACACTGGGAAAATGTATTGGGAAACTGAAAGTCAGGAATGAAACTCCCTCTCTCTCTCTGGGGCTCTCTGGGTCCTTATCTCTTCTTTCTCTGCCGGTCTTCTGCATTTTCTCCTCTGTGATCTGATTTTCTGTTCCTCCTGAACTTTCTCTTTCATATGAGTTTCATAGGTTGCTGGCTATGATCCTAATTCTACAACAGCATTCAGTTGCAGACTCCACTACCCAAATTTCAGTCTCAGCATCTCTTAATTTGAATTCTCAAGCTAGGGACTACTGTAGACTTGTTCTAAGAGGCTCTGATTAAATTCTTCAGGTCAGCCGTATGCCTCTTGTCCCATTAGCTGTGGTTGGCTGGGGATGGGTGAACAGGTTGGCCAGTGGTGGGGGCAGATTTTTTTGAGATGGAGGCTCTGGGTGAGATCCCAAATCTGTTAGCAAAAATGTAATCTAATGCAATAAGGGCTGGGGTGTCTGCATATGGGCCACCTACTGTTATTCTGCTACACCAATGGTGAGCAACATGTGTTTGGGGAAAGGTCATGTTCCCAGGTCTTATTGTGTCTATGATGGGGGTGAGGGGTAGGGATAACAACAGCAAAAAAATATATATTCATATAACCTAAAAGATCTACTTTATGGAACAGAAACATTTTATTGAGAAAATCACCACCACTTTTTAGCTGATAAAATGTTATTATTGGGCATATATTTAGAAATATGCTAACTAGCGTAGATTCAGCCTTCTTAATTTTCTTCATCCATTTGCATTACACAGAGCACATTCATATATACTCTCATATGTCATCTTCAAAACAACCCTGACCAGGAGGTATTATCATCCTCACTTTTCATATAGGGCAACTAAAACTCCAAGAAGGAAAGTAAATCACAAAAAATTGTATAGTGGATAAGTGGCAAAAGCTGAGAACAGAATTATTGTATTTCATTGAAACTGAAACAGCCTCCTCCTGCCTTGAATGTAGGAGAGTCCTCAAGGTAAAGGAAATTAAGGACAGTCATAACCCTAAAAAAGAAAGAAATACTTCCAGTAAAAGCATGACATAATGCTTTTTACAGTTAGAATTCTTATTCTATATTTATCTAAAGATCTTTTTAGACTTATTTATAAGCATATTTTTATCCTATATCGCCATTAAGGATACAAAAAGAACATTATAAGCAAAATAAATTAGTTAAAATATTCCAAAAACTGTTTTATATTCAGAGTCCAATTCATTTTGAATTATTTATTCACTCTGTCATTAAAATCTGTTGATTTTCCACATATTATGTATTGGTTAGTTTTTGTCACATAATAAACCACCTCAGAACCCAGTGGCTTAAAACAAAAAGCATTTGTTACTGCTCCTAAATCTGTGGGTCACTTGGGCAGTTCTGCTTATCTGGGCAGGGCTCTGCTGTTCTCACTGAACTTGCACATGTGTATGTGGTTGGATGGCCATTTGTCTGAGGGCTTACTGGTCAAGGATGGCCTTGCCCACATGTTGGTGGCTGGCTGGCTATAGGCTGGGTGATGAGGATGACGGAGCCACATGTCTCTAATCAGCCAATAGGCCGGCTTGTACTTGCTCTCATGGTGGCTGGGGAGGGAACAGAAGCTCATGAGGCCTCTTGGATCTAGGTTCAGAATTGGCATAGCATCACTTCATCTGTGTTCCATTTGCTAACGCGGTCACAGGGCATCCTAGATTCAAGGGATGGGGGAAATAGAGTCTACCTTTTGATGGGAGAAGATACAAAGTCACATTGCATAAAGCATGGATGCAGAGAAGGGTGGAGATTTGGGCCATTTTTATAATTAATTTGCTATATTAAAATTTTACTAAAACATCTTCATATTCAGAGTCTAGCCCTTCTGAATCATTTCCCACTTTGAATACGATATCTAGTGAAACCACCCAATTTTGTCCTCCGGGTTATTAAGAACATTTCTTAGAAGAGTTCTCCTCTGCTGTCACTGTGATTTTATTCCAAGCCACTGATAATCTGTTCTGCAAATTTCAATGCTGACCCTTTCTTTCTTTTGCCAGAAGAGAGCATAAAGAAAATACCAACGTAGATTAGTCACACCAAACTTTCTTTTACCTATTCTTAAAAAATTTGGAGGTTTTACTGACTCTAGTTGCATTGCTTGGCATGTGTAGTGGGCTGAATGGTGGCCCAATGGATATCAGATTCTAATCTCTGAAAACTGTAAATGTTACTTTATTTGGAAAAAGAGTCTTTGCAGATGTGATTTAGTTAAGGATGTTGAGATGGAGAGATTATCCTCGATTATTCGCATTAGCCCTAAATGCCATTGCAAGTGTCCTGATAAGAGAAAGGAAGAAAAGAGGAAATACACAGAAGAGGAAAAAGTGATGGGAAGACAGAGGTAGAGACGAGAGTGAGGCAGCCGCCAGAGGCTGGAAGAGGCAAGGAGTGGATTCTCCCCTGGAACCTCCAGAGGGAGTGGGGCCATACCTACGACTAGATTTCAACCCAGTGAAACAGATGTTGAACTTCTGGCCACCAACTAAGACAGAATGAGTTCCTGCTGTGCTAAGGGCACCAAGTTTGTGGTCATTTGTTGCGGCAGCCACAGGAAGCTAATACGGCCTGTGATAGGTAATCTGTTGGGTGTATCTCAGTAACAAATGTAACAGGGTCTTCTACCTATGGTTCACTTCCTTTCTTACATCTGTAAGGCACTTGGATGTTGCTTTGTAAGAAAATATAGAATTATTTGTCCAATGACAAATGCCTTTGTTCCTACACATTGCTTCTCTATTTCCGTTCCTTTCTGTGTATAAGATGATATTTATATTTATATTTATTATTTATATGACAAAATAACGTTTTTCTGATGCTGAATCAGAATATAATCTGTTAAAAGACATTTTTAATGACGATTAAACCCAACATGGATAATACCAACAATATAGATAATTCAAACAAAGAGACCAAGGTTAAGATGTATTCCAATTTTAGAAATGCGAAAACGTGAAAAATAATGCATCTTAGAATGATGGTATACAATAACTCACTTCATGCCATGCATCGTCACTGAGTGCCCGCTGTATGCAGGATCCTGTGTTACACTCTGGAAATAAGTTGACACCTTCCTACCTCCAGCTTGGGTCTTCCTTTCCAGTAGCTACAGAATCTCTACTCCGAAAGGGCCTGAAAGGGCAAGACAGCCTTGTGGTCTGAAAAGCACCACCTGTGCCGTTTTCCAGAAGTGTGGGCTCCCAGGACGTGCTGGCTGCCCTGCCACACTCTAACCACTGGGTTACAGACAGACCAGCCTGTCTTTCATAAAGCTAGCCCAACATGGAGCATTCCCAGCTGCCCCTATCCCAGACTAACCAATCTCCCCGTAGTGGAGAGATATCTGGAGAACCACATTTTCTCTTCCAAGGTGGTTGTCCTGGGGGCTTTTATTTTCCTAAGGCTAAAAGCAGATCTCAGGCCATTTAGAGATGGGCTTTCTACAGTGGGCCTTTGTTCTGCTACACTGATCTGAGCAGCCATTTTGCAAATATGTCCTTTTGGTCCCTAAGCAAAAAAATTTCGGGATATGATAGGTTCATTAGCAGAAACTTACCTTCACTACTGGGAAATCAACATCAAAACCATGACTGACAGATCACCAGAGTCAGCCATGCCCTGTAATAGCTGAGCTTCCAAATTCATTCACCGCTTGCCAAGCCGTCTGCATCATCTCAGGGCCTTTCCCTCAAACCATTTATAAACTTCCCAAAGCTTTTTGTCTCCAGAACCTCTCTTTTTCTTTTCTTTTGAATCTTATAAGTCAACTCACAAATTATATGATACTAAATTTCACTATCTGTCTCAATATTTCATATCAGGTACATTCTAATTTATTAGAAAAGGGGTTTTTAAAAGTGATATTTTCAAAAGCTCATAGACAGGCTTGAGCTTTGGGGGCTCTGCCACTAAGTTGCTCTGACCCTGAGCTAATCATTTAATCTTTCTATGCCTTGATTTCTTCACCAGCGGGATTTCTAAAGTCCCTTTCATCATTAAATTAAAAAGTCGTGACTCGACAGAAAACTCTCTGTGGTTTTTGAGCCAGACTGCTGGTATTTGGCCAGATAAATGCCCAACGAGTCTCAGCTGGATGTTGTAGAAAGTCCCAGAAATTGTTGGTACCATGACTAGTTTTGGAACCTCTGCTGGCCCTGACTGTCAGAACCAAGAAGAGCTCGAGTTTTCTAAGACTCAGTCTCAGAATGATTCCTTTTCCACGTGTTACATAATATTTAGAGAAAATTCCAAAACAAATTATATGTTCACATCTGTTTAGTTACCGTTCTGACCCTGGTCTGGGGCTCATCTCCACCAATGGCTGGATAAGCAAAATGGGGTGAAAAGGGAAGAGTGGTGGCCCAAGGGCATGGCACTGTCTGAAGACTATGACCTTCAGAAGATTTACTATTTTATATTTTGTTTATCCGTCCACAGGCTAGCTAACCATTCCATGATTTTCAGATACTTAGATTGTGTTTGACTTTGCACCATTTCACTTCAGGCCATTATGGCCCTCTTGGATTTTTGTCTGCATCTTCTAGAAGTAGAATTCTAGGCTGATGAGCATGACCAATTTTAGGCTCTTCACATGTTTTGCCAAATTTCTTCTCATTTGACACCCCACCAGTAATTTCCTACTTGGACTGAATTTTAAATTTAAATGTTTTTTCTCTTGGCCACATAGGGAAGTCTAACCACTGAGCAGATAATGAGAATGAGAGGTTGAGATGAATAAGTTTCTCTCTTCTCCACTAATTTATGCTGTCACCCCTTTCAGATCAACTTACAACCTTAAAAAAAAAATAATACTTGTTCTTGGGCAAAGGCTGAAGAAGAATACAAAAAGATAAAAACTACTATAATTGTGCAGCTGTTGGGAGAGAGAGTGAACTTATTTCTGAATTTTTGCCTTTTCATTCCATCCCTAAGAACCTGTAAAAAAATTCTACCCTGTATGCCTCACAGGAAAGCCTTTCACTCCCAAACCAGGAACCCACAAAACAGATTGTTGCCAAATTAAAACAGATTCTGTTAATTAAATTTTTCTGATAATAAAAATAATCTATGGTTATTTCAAACATTTGGAAAGAAAAGGTTTACTTCCATAGAGAGAGACTGATAAATATAATGAAATTAGGTTAATGTCATATATACAGTTTATATCCTTTTTGTCTCTTAATGTTATGAAACAAGGTTTTTGCCACATTATGCAAATTTTTTTTGGAAAAATGATTTTTACAGATTGGGAAAAATTCCATTTAATGCATAAACAATAACTTATTTTGGGGCATTTAAGTTGTTTCCAATTTTTCCTATGATAAATAATACTGCATTGAACATCCTTATATGTCCATATATCTTTGATTACCTCTCAGATTATTCCTTAGGATAGATTCCTAGAAGAATCTATAAATATTGCAAAATTGCTTTACAGAAAGTCTATCCTCGTTCAAACTCTCACCAGCAGTGTATAAGAAAGCACATTACAATGAACGCTTATGAGCACTGAATATTATTTTCTAAATCTTTGTCAAACATATCTCATTGATATTTTTCCAGGTTGCTTTCAGATCAGGTCTTGGTAACTTTACTAATTTACTTATACAGCTTTTAGAGAGAGATTGAGATCCTGCCCCCAGAATTGTTCCAGGATTGCTCTGAAAGACGTTATTTCCCTTTGTAGCCTCTGGGTTGTGTAGCTGCTGAGTTATGTGGTCAGTTGGAGTTAGGCACCACCAGCCGTACAGGTCCCCTGTGTGGTCTGCTCACATTTGCTTCGTGGTTAACTTTACTGTTATGAAGTACCGAGGGACATATAGAACAGCTGCCCTTGGTTTGCATGGAGCTCAGAAGTCCTGTGAGCAGTAACTTAAACTCTGTTTACACTTGGAGTTAAGAGCTGTAGAAACCTGGTAACCTGCAGGTCCCCAAAGTAATCTGGAGTGGAGGGAGGACAGTGAAGGCCAAAAGAGAAACATCACCTTGAGTGAAAAGATTGGGGTGAAGTGGGCCTGACTGTGCAACAGGGTGTGGCTACTGGAGAGAGCATTTGCTCCAGGGCGAATGAGAAACTGGGCCCAACCATCCTCTGAACTAGCCACTGAGGGCTGGAAGAAGGGTCTCCCAGAAGAGCAAATTACTGTGGTGTGAGAGCCCCCTTTTTAAGAGGAAGCCATCAGAAATTGGAAATTTCTTACAGTTAGTGTGAAAAGAACACCAAGAAACTGTCCCAAGATCAGCAGAGGAGGGGGCAGAAACCCATGGGAGGAGAGAGAGTCAGCTGTTCCAAGGAAGCTAGCATTGGTTCAAGTAGAAGAGCGACAGCTGTAAACTGAGCAGGAAGGAGAGAGGAGCCAACACTGGCTCAAGGGAGCCAGAGACCACATTCTGATTACCTTGAGAGGACAACCCTGATGCTTCAGCCAAGCTCCTGCCCCTGCAACCAGTGCTCCAGAGATTCTGACACTGAAAATGACCTATACAGGGTCATACTTCTAGGAATTAATTAAGCAAAAGACCACAGCTTGCTAATCAAGATGGTGAGGGATCAGAGCATTGGGATGTGTGGGGTACCAATATGGGAGATCTATTCGCATCACTTGGTGAAGCCTTTTTCACCTTTATGAAACTATGGACATGTTCTTATCTGGGTAGAACTCACAGTGTGTTCATCCATTGTTTATAAAGGAAACACTTTTTTTTTTTTTGTGAGGAAGATTAGCCCTGAGTTAACATCTGTTGCCAATCCTCCTCTTTTTGCTGAGGAAGATTGTCCCTGGGCTAACATCTGTGCCCATCTTCCTCTACTTTTATATGTGGGACGCCGCCACAGCATGGCTTGATAAGCGGTGTGCAGGTCCACGCCCAGGATCCGAACCTGCGAACCCTGGGCTTCCGAAGCGGAGCACATGAACTTAACTACTACACCACCGGGCCAGCCCCGTATAAAGGAAACCTTTGTATTTCTCGAATTAAAAATATATTGGTTATTATAAATTCCATTTTTATACATGCCAGTGTGTGACCGACCACTGTTCATAATGGAGTGCAGATCCTGCCAAACAGTTTTCTTTGCTTAGAGAAAATATACACATAGAGACTAACAAATATATGTACACACATACATACATACATGTGCATATCACATGTTGATTAACAGTTTTAACTTCACAGGGATAGAAACAATTTTCATTTTCTCCCATTACTTTGCCATGTCGAATCTCCTTTTCCTAGTGGGGAGCAGATCCCTAGTGATATCTTGAGGAGATACCACAGCATTTCCACCACTTTGTTATTAAAAGACAAAGTCATTATTGTCCAGTTGAAAACTCATATCTCGTATCTGATGTCAATCTCGTCTCCTCCACTAGCCACAGCCCATGGCTCTGGGACCTGTGGTGGGCTTGCTCTTTGGCTCTTCCACCAAGTCATTGACTTGGGTTGGAGTGAAGAGAAGGGGTCTGTCTTATCTCTCCCTCTACCTTAGCCAAGAACTTATCACTCTGATGGTGGGGGTTGAAAGGGAGTGTGAGAGAGGATGCCTCTTTACGGACTGCCCACTGCTGTGGTCATCTATTGGTGGTTGCTTCTTGCTTGCCCTGGCTGCCCTCTATGTAGCAAGAGTCCAAATATGTCCTCTTACTTGGGCTCAAGAGTGAGTTCTTCTGCAGGCTCTTTTCTGGAGGGGAGTGCATTAGGAGAGGAGAGGATGATGTGAAGCCACCCTTCTGCACAGTTCCCTGAAGTGGAGTTTGCCTCTACATCTCCACATCTGGCTTCCCCAACGCCATCAGCCCCTGCCCTCTTGCCACTGGTGTCCCCTCACCCTGTGATCAGTTCTCATCTGTCTGCTGTCTGTCTGCAGTTCTATTTCCTCTGCTCATGTAGGTACATGGGTAGATTGATGAATCAATTGCTTAAGCTGAAATCGCAAAAATTCCTTTGGGGAACAAGATACCAGTCTCATAGTTTTTCAGGTCACCTCAATGTCTGTAAGCAATTATCCTGACTTTCTTTCCCTTACCTGATTTGTGGAGGCAAACAAGCATTCCCCTTCCTTTTTCCCATGGGAAGCCAATGCAGAATAAGCAGAGCTCCCACATAAGCCAATCGCATCTGACTCTGAAGACTTTGCTCTACCAGTATCCCAGGTCTTCTGTTTATAGGACTTCGAGGGAGCACTGAGGTGATGATTGAAGTTGCCGGAAGTGGGGCGGGGTGCACTGGGATAATTATTGGAGGCAGCAGAGCTAATCTTCTCAGCTGTTTGTAAGCCCTAATAGAGATGTTAGCCCGCAAATGTTTGAGCCTTCTTGGAGGGTGTCACTGTAGAATAAGACACTTAATGCCATTTATCCAGAGCTTATAGCCTTAGCTGCCAATTTTAAGCAACATGAAAAGCCCACTCAACAATTTTTTTATAAAAATGGGAACACGCTATACATTCTATTTTGCAGCTTACTTTTTATTTTATTTTACCTTTATTTTATTTATTTGTGTGTGTGTGAGGAAGATTAGCCCTGAGCTAAGATCTGTTGCCAATCTTGCTCTTTTTGATGCAGAAGATTGGCTCTGAGTTAACATCTGTGCCCATCTTCCTCCATTTTGTATGTGGGATGCCACCACAGCACAGCTTGATGAGTCATGTGTCAGTCCACGCCTGGAACTCAAAACTGCGAACCCCGGGCCACCAAAGCAGAGTGCACAAACTTAACCACTACGCCACTGGGCTGGTCCCTGCAGCTTACTTTTTAAAAACTCATGGCTACATGTAATTTTGCTGTATGGATACCATAATATTTTTAACCATTTCTCTCTTTATTGATAAATTGTTTCTAATTATTTTCCCTATTACAAACAACGGTAAGATAAGCATCTTTATTCTTTATGTATTCATGTTAGTATTTGTGTAGAATACATTCTTACAAGTAGGATTGCCAATTTCATCAAAATTTTTGGATGGCTACTATCAAATTGCTCTCACTAAAATTTGAAAAAGTTGATACTCCCGGTACAAATTTCCTCACATCCTTGACAATATTCAGTGTTATCAAATTTTAAAAACTTTTGCTGAGGAATTCTGCTTCCAGGAAGAGGGAGCAGATACACTTTTCTATGCTGGCTGCTAAGTACAACTCAACCATCTGGACATTTTATGTAAAGCAAACATAAGACTCTGAAACCAGCTAGAGACCTTGGGACCCAAGGAACAACATGGAACAACCCCCTGGCAGTGTCAGTGGAGACCATGTGAGGATACTGGACTTCCATCTCCACCTGGCAGTAATGGGGTGGCCCTCCCTTCCCTGCTGGGGTGGTGTTGGAGGAGGTCTAGTGGAGACTTAAGACTTTTTGGAAAAGGGAAAATTATGGAGACAGTAAAATGATTAGTGATTGCCGGGGGTTGGGGTGGGGGGTGGAAGGATAAACAGGCAAAGCACACAGGACTTTCAGGGCAGTGAAAATATTCTGTATGATACTATACTGGTGGATACATGTCATTATACATTTGCCCAAACCTACAGAATGTGCAACACCAAAAGTGAACCCTATTGTAAACTATGGAGTTTGGATGATAATGATGTGTCAATGTAGGTTCATCACATGTAACAATTGTATCACTCTGGTGTGGAGTGTTGATGACGGGCAAGGCTATGCATGTGTGGGGAAAGATGGTATATGGGAAATCTCTGTACCTTCCTCTCAATTTTGCTGTGAATCCTAACCCACTCTTTAAAAATAAAATCTTTAAAAAAAAAGACAATCAACAGATACCAACACTGAGATGACAGAGATGTTAGAATTATCCCACAAATATTTTAAAGCCACCAGGATAAAAAAGCTTCAATGAGAAATCACAAACATGCTTGAAACGAATGACAAAATATAAAGACTCAGCAAAGAGTTAGAAAGTCTCTGTAAGAAGAAGGAGGAGGAGGAGAAGGAAGAAGACATAAAGAAGAACTAAATGAAAATTTCAGAACTAAAAAATACAATAACCAAAATAAAAAGCTCAGTGGATGAGCCCAATAGTAGAATGGAGGGCACAGAGGAAAGAATTAGTGAGCTAAAAAATAGAACAATAGAAATTACCCAACTGAACAAAAGAGAGAAAATACCCTTAAAAAATTTATTAGGTTCTCAGGGTCCTGTGGGATTATAACAAAAAATCTGACATCTGTTCATCAGAGTCCTGGAAGGAGAGGAAAAAGGGAACAGAAGTGAAAAAGTACTCAAAGATATAATAACTGAAAACTTCCCAAATTTGGCAAAAGGTATAAACCTAGAGATTCAAGAAGGCGAGTGAACCCCAAACAGAATAAACCCAAAGAAATCCAGGCTAAGATACATCATAATTAAAATTCTGAAAACTGAAAGCAAAAAAATCTTGAAAGCAATCGATAAAAGTGATACCTTAGCTATATGGATAAAACAATTCAAATGACAGTGGATTTCTCAGCAGAAACAACAGAGGTGAGAAAAAAGTGACACAATATTTTTTAGGCGCTGAAAAGAAAGAATTGTCAAGGCAGAATCCTATACCAGAAAAAAACTTCTTTTCAGGAATGAAGTGGAAATCTCATCAGAGATTTCAAGACAATCTCAGATGAAGGAAAACGAAGAGAATTTGTCTTCAGCAGACCTACCCTAAAAAATGACTAAAAGAAGTTTCAAAATAGAAAGAAAATGATAAAAGAAAGAACCCTGGAACATCAAGGAAGAAGGAAGAACAAGGCAGGGAAAATATGTGTAAATACAATAGACTTTCATTTTCTTCTTGAGTCTTCTAAATTATGTTTAACTGGTGAAGCAAAAATCACTGTAACACTGCGAGATGTGGTTCTAAAGGTAGGTAGAGAAAATATTTAAGACAGACAATTATATTACAAATGGGAGAGAGTAAATGACCATAAAAAGAGGTAAGATTCCTATACTTCACTTGAACTGGTAAAATTATGACACCCGTAGACTGTAATATGTTATGTTTGTATAAGCTAATGCCTAGAGAAACCACTAATAAAACTATACAAAGAGAAGTACTGAAAAACACTATAGGTAACAAAATGGAATTCTAAAAATATATTCAAGTAACCCAGAGGAAGTCAGGAAAAGGAAAACAGAAACAAAAAAACAGAGATAACAAATAAAAAACAAAATGGCAGACATAAGCCCAATATATATCAATAATTACATTAAATGTAAATGATCTAAATATACGAATTAAAAGACAGAGATTGCCAGAGTGGATTTAAATTCATGACCCCAACTATATGCTGTCTACATGAAACTCACTTCAAATATGACAATATAGGTAGGTTGAAAATATAAGGATGGAAAAAGATATATCATACAAACAATCAAAAAAAGCAGGAGTGACTATATTAATATAAAAAATAGATTGTAGAGCAAAGAAAATTAAAGACAGAAAGGGGCATTAGTATAATGATAAACAGGTCAATCCAACAAGAAAATATGACAATCTTAAATGTGTATACACAAATCAACATAGCTGAAATATATGTGAAGCAAAAACTGATAGAACTGAAAGCAGAAAGAAACAAATCCACAATTATAGTTAGAGAATTCAACACCCCTCACTCAACATTTGATAGAACAACTAGACAGAAAATAAGTAAGAATATAGAAGAACCTCAACAAGTTAAGAAGGCTTTCTCTTCTCCAGGATTATTATTAAAATATTTTCTAAAATTTGTCTATTACCTTTATAGCTTTTTATGTTAAAATCTTAGTTCCACTTGGAATTTATTTCTGCATATTATATAAAAAAGAGATTTAACTTATTTTTTCTAAGTGGAAAGTTATTTGTTTCAAAATAAGTTATTAAATAATTCATTCCTTATCAATTAATTTGAAATAACTTTATCACATACACAATTCCCACATACAGTTGAACCTTTTTCTGAACTGTCTAATCTATTACTTGTGTGAGAGAGGCAGGCGGTTTCTATTTAGTAATGTATTCATATCCAACTTCTTATTTATAACAATGTGTTCTTTTTGCCCCAGCACAGCTAACTGTTAAAGCAAATTGTTTTCACTTAATAACGCAAAGTAGTGTACTCTATGTAAATTTCAGTTGAGATAATCAACAAATATGGAGAACAGCCAAAAGCATACACAATCCATCCCAACTGTCAAACACCCTAAATCCTGCCCCTGGTTGTACAGTGGAGCAGCAGAAAGCTAGTTGTGGACCACATCAACTTATCTGTGAGTAGGACTCCGTGTACTCAACTGTACTGGTTACACACAGAATATTACATATAACAGATTTCTATCATTTACTATTGCATTTATTCTGAGGGTGTTGTTTAGAACCTAACAGGGTATGTGCACCAATTTCACTGATGATCCAGAATACTGGATGTGGTTGGGCTTCTCTGCCAACTGGTTTGTTTCTCTTCTTAATACTGTGAATGATGTAATGTGTCTCCCTTTGCACAGATGCTTGAAAGATCATAGACAAATCATAGACAGTAAAAATCATAGCAAATATTCAGGGTCATGTAGTCAATTTGATGCACCGACTCCACCACAGGATTCATTTTAGCTTTTCCACTTCCATTATCCCTTTGTCATATTCTTTTTTTTCACTTATTTTTAACTTTTTTTTTAAATTTAGGTCATAATAGTTTATAACATTGTGAAATTTCAGTTGTACATTGTACATTATTATTTGTCAGTCACCATATATATGTGCCCCTTCAACCTTTGTACCCACCTCCCAACCCCCTTCCCCTCTGGTAACCACTAAACTGTTCTCTTTGTCTGTGTGTTAGTTTATCTTCCACATATGAGTGAAATCATATGGTGTTTGTCTTTCTCCGTCTGGCTTATTTCGCTTAACATAATACCCTCAAGGTCCATGCATGTTGTTGCGAATGGGACAATTTTGCCTTTTCTTATGGCTGAGTAAGTAGTCCATTGTGTATATATACCACATCTTCTTTATCCAATCATCTGTCGATGGGCACCTGGGTTGCTTCCACATCTTGGCTATAGTGAATGATGCTGGAATGAAAATAGGGGTTCGTAAGTCTCCTTGCATTGTTGATTTCAAGTTCTTTGAATAAGTACCCAGTAGTGGGATAGCTGGGTCATATGGTATTTCTATTTTTAATCTTTTGAGAAATCTCCATAATGTTTTCCATAGTGGCTGTACCAGTTTGCAGTACCACCAGCAGTGTATGAGGGTTCCCTTTTCTCCACATCCTCTCCAACATTTGTTATTTTTGTCTTGGTGATTATAGCCATTCTAACATGTGTAAAATGATATCTTAGTGTAGTTTTGATTTGCATTTCCCTGATGGTTAGTGATGTTAAACATCTTTCCATGTACCTATTGGCCATCTGTATATCTTCTTTGGAAAAATGTCTGTTCACATTCTCGGCCCATTTTTTGATCTGGTTGTTTGCTTTTGTACAGTTGTGTGAGTTCTTTATATAGTTTGGAGATTAACCCCTTGTTGGATATATGATTTGCAAATATTTTCTCCCAGTTGGTGGGTTGTCTTTTCATTTTGTTCCTGGTTTCCTTTGCCTTGCAGAAGCTCCTTAGTCTGATAAAGTCCCACTTGTTTATTTTTTCCTTTGTTTCCCTTGTCCAACTAGATATGGTATTCAAAAAGATCCTTCTAAGACTGATGTCAAAGAGTGTACTGCCTATATTTTCTTCCAGGAGTTTTATGGGTTCAGTCTTACTTTCAAATATTTGATCCATTTTGAGTTAATTTTTGTGTGTGGCAAAAAATAATGGGCTACTTTCATTCTTTTGCATGTGGTTGTCCAGTTTTCCCAACACCATTTATTGAAGAGACTTTCTTTTCTCCATTGTATGTTCTTAGCTCCTTTGTCAAAGATTAGCTGTCCATAGATGTGTGGTTTTATTTCTGGACTTTCAATTCTGTTCCATTGATCTGTGTGTCTGCTTTTGTACCAGTACCATGTTGTTTTGATTACTAGAGCTTTGTAGAATATTTTGAAGTCAGAGATTGTGACACTTCCAGCTTTGTTCTTTTTTCTCAGGATTGCTTTAGCTATTCAGGGTCTTTTGTTGCCCCATGTGAATTTTAGGATTCTTTGTTCTCTTTCCGTGAAGAATGTCATTGGGATTCTGATTGGGATTGCACTGACTCTGTAGATTGCTTTAGGTAGTATGGACATTTTAACTATATTTATTCTTCCAACCTATGTGCATGGAATATCTTTCCATTTCTTTATGTCATCATTGATTTCTGTCAATAATGTCTTATAGTTTTCATTGTATAGATCTTTCACCTCCTTGGTTAAATTTATTCCTAGATAGTTTATTCTTTTTGTTGCAATTATAAATGGGATTGTATTCTTGAATTCTCTTTCTGTTAGTTCATTATTAGAGTAAAGAAATGCAACTGATTTTTGTAAGTTGATTTTGTACCCTGCAACTCTGCTGTAGTTGTTGATTATTTCTAATAGTTTTCCAATGGATTCTTTAGGGTTTTCTATATGTAAAATAATGTTGTCTGCAAACAGCAAGTGTTTCACTTCTTCATTGCCTATTTGGACTCCTGTTATTTCTTTTTCCTGCCTAATTGCTCTGGCCAAAACCTCCAGTACTATGTTGAATAAGAGTGGAGAGAGTGGGCACGCTTGTCTTGCTTCTGTTCTTAGAGGGATGGCTTTCAGTTTTTCCCCAGTGAGTGTGATGTTGGCTGTGGGTTTGTCATACACAGCCTTTATTATATTGAGGTATTTTCCTTCTATACCCATTTTATTGAGAGTTTTTATCATAAATGGGTGTTGAATCTTGTCAAATGCTTTCTCTGTGTCTGTTGAGATGATCATGTGGTTTTTATTCCTCATTTTGTTAATGTGGTATATCACATTGATTGATTTGCAGATGGTGAACCATCTCTGTGTCCCTGGTATAAATCCCACTTAATGTATTGATGTATTCAGTTTGCCAATATTTTATTGAGGATTTTTGCATCTATATTCATCAGCGATATTGGCCTGTAATTTTCCTTCTTTGTGTTGTTCTTGTCTGACTTTTGTATCAGGGTGATGTTGGCCTCATAGAATGTGTTAGGATGTGTTCTGTCTTCCTCAATTTTTTGGAGTAGTTTGAGAAGGATAGGTATTAAATCTTTGAATGTTTGGTAGAATTCTCCAGAGAAGCCATCTTGTCCTGGTCTTTTATTTTTTGAGAAGTTTTTGATTACTGTTTCAATCTCTTTACTTGTGATTGGTCTATTCAGATTCTCTGTTTCTTCTTGTTTCAGTTTTGGGAGGTTGTATGAGTCTAAGAATTTATTCATTTCTTCTAGATTGTCCAATTTGTTGGCATATAGTTTCTCTTATAATCCTTTGTATTTCTGTGATATCCATTGTAATTTCTCCTCTTTCATTTCTAATTTTATTTATTTGAGGCTTCCCTCTTTTTTTCTTAGTGAGTCTGTCTAAGGGTTTGTCAATTTTGTTTATCTTCTCAAAGAACCAGCTCTTTGTTTCATTGATCCTTTCTACTGTTTTTGTTTGTTTGTTTGTCTCAATTTCATTTATCTCTGCTCTAATTTTTATTATTTCCCTCCTTCTGCTGACTTGGGGCTTTGTTTGTTTTTTTTTCTAGTTCTGTTAGGTGTAGTTTAAGATTGCTTCTTTGAGATCTTTCTTGTTTGTTAAGGTGGGCCTGTATTGCTATGAATTTTCCCTTTAGGACTGCTTTTGCTGCATCCTATATAAGTTGGTATGGTGAATTTCCACTCTCATTTGTCTTCAAGTATTTTTTAATTTCTCCTTTAATTTCTTCAATGATGCATTGGCAGTTCAGTAGCACGTTGTTTAGTCTCCACCTGTTTGTCACTTTCCCAGCTTTTTTTCTTGTAGTTCATTTCTACCTTCATAGCGTTATGGTCAGAAAAGGTGCTGGATATGATTTCAATCTTCTTAAATTTATTGAGGCTTGGCTTGTTTCCCAACATACGATCTACCCTTGAGAATGTTCCATGTGCACTTGAGACGAATGTGTATTCTGCTGTTTTTGGATGGAGTGTTCTATATATATATACCTATTAAGTCCATCTGGTATAGTTTTTCATTTAAATATATTGTTTCCTTATTGACTTTCTGTCTGGATGATCTATCCATTGATGAAAGTGGAGTTTTAAGGTCCCCTACTATTATTGTGTTTTTGTTAATATCTCCTTTTAGGTTTGTTAATAGTTGCTTTATGTACATTGGTGCTCCTGTGTTGGGTGCATATATACTTATAAGTGTTATTTCTTCTTGGTGGAGTGTCCTTTTTATCATTATATACTGCCTCTCTTTGTCTCTCATTACCTGTTTTATCTTGAAGTCTACTTTGTCTGATATAAGTATGGCAACACCTGCTTTCTGTTGTTTGCCATTAGCTTGGAGTATCATCTTCCATTCCTTCACTCTGAGCCTGTGTTTGTCTTTAGAGCTGAGATGTATTTCCTAGAGACAGCATATTGTAGGGTCTTTTTTTTATTATTATTTATGTTTTAATAGTTTATAACATTGTGAAATTTTGGATTGTACATTTTTGTTTGTCCATCACCACATACATGTCTCCCTTCACCCCTTGTGCCCACCCCCACCCCCATTGCCCCTGATAACCACAATACAGTTTTCTCTGTCCATGTATTGGTTTATATTCCACATATGAGTGAGATCATACAGTGTTTGTCTTTCTCTTTCTGGCTTATTTCGCTTAACATAATACCCTCCAGGCCCATCCATGTTGGTGCAAATGGGATGATTTTGTCTTTTTTATGGCTGAGTAGTATTCCATTGTATATATATACCACATCTTCTTGATCCAATCATCAGTCAAGGGACATTTAGGTTGCTTCCACTTCTTGGCTATAGTGAATAATGCTGCAATGAACATAGGGGTGCATAAGTCTCTTTGAATTGTTGATTTCAGGTTCATTGGATAGATTCCCAGTAATGGGATAGCTGGATCACAGGGTATTTCTATTTTTAATTCTTTGAGGAATCTCCATACCATTTTCGATAGAGGCTGCACCAGTTTGCATTCTCATCAGCTGTGTATGAGTGTTCCTGTTTCTCCACATCCTCTCCAACGTTTGTTGTTTTTTGTCTTGGTGATTATAGCCATTCTAACGGGCATGAGGTGATATCTTAGTGTTGTTTTGATTTGCATTTCCCTGATGATTAGTGATGTTGAACATCTTTTCGTGTGGCTATTGGCCATCTGTATATCTTCTTTGGAGAAGTGTCTGTTCATTTCCTCTGCCCATTTTTTGATCGGGTTGTTTGCTTTTTTGTTGTTCAGTTGTATGAGTTCTTTATATATTATGGAGATTAACCCCTTGTCAGATATATGTTTTGCAAATATTTTCTCCCAGCTGGTGGGTTGTCTGTTCGTCTTGATTCTGGCCTCGTTTGTCTTGTAGAAGCATTTTAATCTGGTAAAGTCCCACTTGCTTATTTTTTCTTTAGTTTCCCTAGTCTGGGTAGGCATGTCATCTGAAAAGATTCCTTTATGACCAATGTCAAATAGTGTGTTACCTATATTTCTTCTGTGAGTTTTATAGTTTCAGGTCTCACCTTCAGGTCTTTGATCCATTTTGAGTTAATTTTTGTGAATGGTGATAGCAGATGGTCCACTTTCATTCTTTTGCATGTGGCTGTCCAGTTTTCTGTAGGGTCTTGATTTTTAATTCATCCAACCACTCTGTGTCTTTTGATTGGAGAATTAAATCCATTTATATTTAGAGTGATTATTGATATAGGAGGGCTTAATGCTGCCATTTTATCGCTCATTGTCCGATTCTTCTGCATTTCCCTTGTGTCTCCACCTGTGTATTTTGGACTACCAATTCAGATTGGTAGTTCTCTATAATGGTTTTCTCAGTTTTCTCTTTATTTATCATTTGTGTCTCTGTTCTGATTGATTAGTGGTTACCATGAGGTTTGTATAAAAATTCTCACAGATGAGATAGTCCATTTGCTGATAGCCTCTTATTTCCTTAGACTAAGCCAATTCCACTCCTTTCCTCTTCCCTTTCTAAGTTATTATTGTAGCAATTTATTCCATCTGGTGTGGTGAGTTTGTGGTTAAAATGGCAAGATTATATTTATTTTTGATGTTTTCCTTCCCTTTATCTTTAATGTTATAATTAAGAGTTTGCTAACCTGTTCTGCTAGAGAGCTGCAATTTTCTGATTTTATCTACATATTTATCTCGTTGTTCAAGGCTTTTTAACCCCTTTCTTTTTTTTTCAGGAATGAGGGCCTTCTTGAACATTTCTTGTAGGGGGGTCTTGTGGTGATGAACTCCCTTAGCTTTTGTTTATCTGGGAAAGTTTTTATTTCTCCATCATATCTGAAGGCTATTTTTGCTGGATAGAGTATTCTTGGCTGAAAGTACTAATCTTTCAGAATTTTAAATATATCATTCCACTCTCTCCTAGCCTGTAAAGTTTCTGCTGAGAAATCTGCCAAAAACCTGATAGGGGTTCCTTTGTAAGTTATTTTCTTCTGCCTTGCTGCCCTTAATATTTTTTCTTTGTCATTGACTTTTACTAGCTTTATTACTATATGCCTTGGAGAAGGTCTTTTTACATTGATATAGTTAGGCATTCTATTAGTTTCTTTCACTTGTATTTCCAGCTCCTTCCCCAGGTTTGCAAAGTTCTCAGGTATTATTTCTTTGAACAAGATTTCTGCTCCATTCTCTTTCTCTTGTCCCTCTGGAATACCTATAATCCTTATGTTGCATTTGCTAATTGAGTCAGATATTTCTCGGAGAATTTCTTCACTTCTTTTTAGTCTTAGTTGTGTCTCCTGCATCTGAAACATTTCTATATTTCTGTCCTCCAGACTGCTGATTCTCTCCTCCATAATATAAGCTCTGTTATTCAGAGAGTCCAGATTTTTCTTTATCTCATCCATTGTGTTTTTCATCTTCAACATTTCTGATTGGTTTTTATTTATAGTTTCAATCTCTTTTGTGAAGAAGTTCCTTATTTCATTGAACTGTCTATCTGTGTTTTCTTGTAACTCGTTGAGTTTTTTTATTATAGCTATTTTGAATTCTCTGTCATTTAGATTATAAGTTTCTGTGCCTTCAGGATTGATTTCTGGGTGCTTGTCATTTTCCTTCTGGTCTGGATTATTAATATATTTTTTCATACAGTTTGATGGCATGGAATTTGTGTCTCTGCATAGTGATAGTACCTGGTCACAGATTCCATCTACCACTACTGTGTATGCTGAGCCTGCTGTGACCTCTGCTTGCTTGCTCACAGTGCTGATTTTCTATTATATGTGTGGGTGCTCTGGCCGACAGGCTGAGCTGGAGTGCCAAGTGGGGGTACTTTCTTTCACCTGTGCAACCCCTGGGGACGTTCTTGCTCTGCCCTCACTATCTGCTCTCCCGGGGTGCTGGCTTGATGAAGACACTCCCACAATAGCTTAGTCACCTCTGTGTGGGGCTTTCTTATGGAATGTGAGGGAACTTGGAGAGGGAAGCTGTTCTCATGGAGGGCCGCCCCCTCCCCCACTCTTCTCAGACTATGCAGTCCTGCGCCCTAGATCGCTGCCATTGGGAGAGGGAGAGGAGATCCCCTTACCTCCTTCCACTTCCTCCAGGGGGTCCAGCACCTCACCTTCAGGCTATGGCTGCGTGGGTCTCTCAGACGTATTTTGTGTTGTGTGATGTCCTCTGTTAGTGTATGAATATCCTTTTTGTTGTATCTTGGGGGAAGTCTAAGGGATGAGCTCATTCTGCCATGATACTGACATTACTCTCTCACTTATTTTTAATTTTTATCCTGCCTTGTATTATACATATGTGCTAGGCAGAATAATGGCCTCCCAAAGATGTCCACCTTCAATCCTCAGAACCCATGAATACCTCATGTTACATGGTGTGATGGTCTTTTTGATATGTCACCTTGGCTAGCCTGAAGTCCCCAGTTACTCAATCACTAATCTAGGTGTTGCTGTGCAGGTATTTTGTAGATGTAATTAAAGTCTACAGTCAGTTAACTTTCCGTAAGAGAGATTGTCTGGATAATCTGGGTGGGCCTGATTCAATCAGTTGAAAGGCCTTAAAAGCAGAGGTGAGATTTTCCTGATGAATAAGAAATTCCACCTGTGGACAGTAGATTCAGTCTGTTCCCAAGAGTAGACTTATAGAATGAATGCCTTATCCACTGTCAAGATTCCAAACAGCATTGCTTTTGATCAAAGAACTCACTTCACAGAAAATGAAGTGCACCAATGGGCCCATATTCTTGGAATTCACTGATCTTACCATGTTCCCCACCATTCTGAAGCAGCTGGCTTGATAGAATGGTGGAATGGACTTTTGAAGACTCAGTTACAGCACTAGCTAAGTGGCAATACCTTGCTGAGCTGGGGCAATGTCCTCTGAGAGGCTATATATGCTCTACATCAGCATCCAATACATGCTGTGCCTCCTGTAGCCAGGATTCACACATCCAGGAATCAAAGGGCAGAAATGGGAATGGCTCCATTCACTATTACCCCTAGTGATTCACTGTCAAAACTTTTGCTACCTTTTTGCACGACCTTAGGTTCTGCTGGTCTAGAGGTCTTGGTTCCAAAAGAAGGATTGATTCTACCAGGAGACACACAATGATTCCATCAAACTGGAAGTTGAGACTGCCACCCAGCCCCTTTGGGGTCCCCATGCCTCTGAATTAGCAGGCAAAGAAGTGGTTACCGTATTGGCTGGAGTGATTTGTCTTGATTAACAAGGAAATTGAGTTGCTACTCCACAATGAAAGTAAAGAAGAACGTACCGGAGATACCCTGGGGCATCTGTTAGTATAGTCAATTCTCTTGACTGGTGGTAGCTATGGTCTATAAAGCTGCTGTAAACACTGAGTTGGCAAATATGTATTGAACTACTGCTCCTAGGGGAAACGAGTATATATTTCATATATATACATACATTTCTCACATAGATTACAATCTTAAATTCTAAAAAACTCATGCTGGTAGATTCTATTTTCTTTATTTTACAAAAGCGAAAATGCTACAACCACCTCAAAAGAAAAAGGTTAATTTTTTAAAAAGTGAAAATGAGGTTCAGAAGTGTTAAGTGACTTTCCTGAGTCAGCTCCACTAGCAGGTGCCAGGTTTGGGATTCAAACCCTGTCTGCTGGCCCCAGAGCTGGAGCTTCTTGCGCTACACTGCGCTGCCCCCTACTGGCCGCATCCCCTGGCCATCTCTGTGTGAGAGCTGAAACAAGAAGATAGTGTCGCCTTGTTTGTAACCCCACCTAGAATCAAGCCCAGTGGAGAATTCAAGTTTTTTCTCTGCTCTATGCATGGCTGAGAATGACCATAAAAGCCTGCAAGCATTGCTTTTGGGATCATAAATAAATTTTAGCATAGGCAAATTCGCAAATATGGAATCCTTGAAAAATGAGGGTGATGGTACTCTCATGCCCTGTGTATTAGTCAGGGTTCTCCAGAGAACCAATAGGAGAGTGTATATATATATATATATATATATATATATATATCAATTAACTGTGTGTGTATGTGTATATATATACACATATACATATATATATATAATTTATTATAAGGAATTGGTTCACACAATTATGAAAGCTGAGATTTCACGATCTGCCATCTGCAAGATGGAGACCCAGTAGAGCCAGCGGTGGTGTAGTTCCAGTCGGAGTTCAAAGGCCTGAGAACCAGGGGAACTGATGGTGTAAGTCCCAATTAGGGGGCAGGAGAAGACCTATGTCTCAGCTCATGCGGTTGGGCGGAGAGTGACTTCTCCATTCCTCTGCCTTTTTGTTCTATTCAGGCCCTCAACGGACTGGATGGTGCCCACCCAGATTGGGGAGGGCAATCTCCTTCAATCAGTCTACCAATTCAAATGCTAATCTCATTTGGAAACACCCTCACAGACATATCCAGAAATAACGTTTAACCAACCATCTGGGCACCTGTGGCCCAGTCAAGTTGACACATAAAATTAACCATCACACCTTGTAATTAAGTAAATGGAAAACTATAACAGTCCAACTCAGCCAGGACACCTAATGGCCCAGACCCTTCAGAAATGAAGGTTTGGGTCACCCACCAGGGAGAGAACCACGACCAACTGAGGTGCTTGCTGAGGACAAAGGGAATATGGAACCCACAGTGGAAGAAGAAAGCTATAAACACCAGCTCCCACCAGCTAACCAGCTGCAGAAATTCAGGCTGTAGTAGTTATGAGTATTTCTTCCTTGTTTTCATATGAATATGTTGGTATATACTTGAAGTGATCATTTTTGTTTTTTTCCCTCTCTTGTCCCCTTATCATCTAGCATAGGATGTATTAATGACAGTTAACATTGTGTCACATTATTTAAGTCACAGTATGTCAAGGAGAAGAGTGAACAGCACCAGGGACTCTGCATCCTCTCCTGGAGAAAGGGTCCGTGTGTTTTGGTTGTATGCAGGATGTGTGATGTCAGGAGGAATATGACTTTGTTGTTGTCTTCATTTGGAGGTTAAGTGTAGTTTATGGATGTGTGTACGGGTGCCAAGTTGACAGAGGGTGGACTATAATAGCCTTTTTGACATGTCAACTGGACTAAACTATGGTCCCCAGTTGTTAAATCAAAAGTCCATAATCAACGAAAGGTGACTTTAGGTAAGGGAGGTTGTCCTGGATAACTTGGATGAGCCTCATTCCGTCAGTTGAAAGGCCTTAAAAGCAGAGCTGAGGCTTCCTTGAAGAAAAAGAACTTCCACCTGTGAACAGCAATTTCAGCCCAGGCCCCAGAGTTCCAGCTGCCCTTCCTGACCGCCTGCCCTATGTATTTTAGACTTGCCTAGCCAGCCCCCGTGATTGCATAAGCCAATTCCTTGCAATAAATCTCTTAATATATATGTCCTACTGGTTCTGCTTCTCTGATTGAGCCTGGATTGATATACGCGCCAAAAGAGAATTAAGGCTGCAGATAGAATTAAGCTTGCCAATCAGCTGCAGCTGACTTTAAAATAGAGGGATTATTCTGGATTATCCGGGTGAGCCAAATGCAATTATAAAGGGAGTTAAATGTGGAAGAGGGAGGCAGAAGGGTCAGTATCAGAGTGAGGCAGCGTGAGAAAGATTTGACTGCCATTGTGGGCTTTGAAGATAGAGAGGGGCCAGAAGCCAAGATGCTGGCAACCTTCAGAAGCTGGCAAAGACAGAAACGGATTCTTTCCTAGGGCTGCCAGAAGGAATGCAGCCCTGCTGACACCTTGATTGTAGCCCACAAAACCGATTTCAAACTTCTGACCTCCCAAACTGTAAGATAAACTTGTGTTGTTTTAAGCCACTAAATCTGTGGTACTTTGTTACAGCAGTAATTAGAAACTAATATGCCACGTCTATGAAAGCTGTCTTAAAATTTTCCTAGAATAAGAGAGTGAAAAATATATATATATAATTTTAGTTTATAAATATATATTTAAACATATATTTATATTATAAAATATATACAAATTTATTTATATAAATTTTCATACAAAAATTATAGCATTGAAAATTTATTCTTTATAAAAGAAATTCAGAAAAAATAATTGGGATCAGTATTGTGTGAGAGAATGTTCAAATTGTAGTTTTTACTGAGACAATACAATATAACAGATGTTAAGCTTCACAACAGAGCCCCTTAAGAGGAATTTATAAAGAAAATGGTCCAGAAAAATTGGTTTTAGACTCTTGAATCCGTCAACCAAGTGAAGAATATAAAAGGGACAGTACAGTGTGGAAAGAAGATTGTTGTGAAAGGAGATTTTGTCACAAGATGGCACTTTTATGGTAGAATACAGTTCATTGGGTTTTCTCAGAGGTTGGATGAAGGATCCACATTTATAGTCAGTGTCCAATCAAAAGGTAGAAACCACATAGTAATCGGAACAGGAAAGTTTAATTTTAAAAGTTATTAACTATAGCAGAGGATTAACTTGAAAGGCAGAACCCTGAGGGTGTGTTACCCATGGAGAGAACAAACTTGGAAGAGTGGCCCCCTTCCCACGGCTAGGATTCAGGGCTTGTTGGAGAAGTCCACTGGACAGAGAAGATCCTGGATTGTTCTGGGCTAGAGGTGGTCCACAGCTGGCTGGTGCAGAGGCTGGCAAACAAGGAATTTCAGCCGGGACTAGCATGCAGGGAACACCCTTCTTGGGGGGAGGCAAGCAGAGTCTGGCAAACTGGGAATGGTGGCTGGGACTCACTGGGAATTTGCCCTCTGGGAATTCTGCAAGGGAAAGCCATCCACGAGAGGTGCCGCACCTGGGAAGTCATTGTAAAGCCACCAGAGGACATGCTGGATGGAGGTCCCCACAAGGAGATGCTCTGTTCGTTGGCCACCAGATGCGGCTGGCTGCCATATGAGCTACAGGAGCCTGGCCTGCAGAAGCTGCACCAACCACCAAGGAGCCTGCTAGAAGGAGCACGGTGGACGAACCAGAAACGGAAGCCCCTTCCTCCTGCAGTGTCCCTCTAGCGCCCTCTACTGACAAAGCGTAACCTCGTGCCAGCTGCGAGAAGAGATGCTCGTAAAATCCAGCTCCAGAATAGTGGATTTGGAACTGAGAGGCAATACATTGATAGCCGGAACACTGCCAAAACCATTACCTTCCTGTGTTTTTATTTTTCTGTTCATCAGACAAAACGGTTTGTAAATTAACTTCCCGGGTTTCTCTAGATACCACCACCCTCATCATCAAAGAATCCCCAGGAAATAAAAAACATTTATCGAGCTTTGTGCTAGAACGGATGCTTACATGCTGCATCTCCCGGCTGTAGGACAATGTAAGACGCACTGCATTATACAGAAAGCAGTATGTGAGTACATGCCACTATTTTTTTTATTTTAACCAATGAGGAAACTGAAGCTCAAGGTCACACAGCTAGCAAGTGAGGGATCTAAAAATCTGAACCTGGGACCATCTGATTAGAAAATGGGTGCTCTGTTCACTCAGCCTGAATTTCTTGCCAAGAGACTAATTTTTTTGATGATGTGCTAACAAATTCCAGGTTCTAGGCTGAAAACGTGGTACCTTAAGTAAGGTCCTGCCTTTGAGAAATCCTGCTGGCAAGCATCCGCTACTTTTTGAATGACACACCTTTTCTGTGAATGCCTAAAAAATGCAATAGCAGTTACATGTTTTCTCTTACGAAATTTGATCGCTTCATTGTGAACACACTGCTCTGCATAAGCCCTCCTTTCCGTTGAAGCCTCGCACCACACGGTGGCAGCCTTGTTTCTCGTTTCCTCTTCTGTGTTTTCACAGTAGAGATCCTCGTTGTTGCTGAATGGGTATTGGGTTCGGGAAGAAACCAAACGACGCAGAACCACGTTCTGGAGAAAACGGCGTGGACCTTTGTTTCCTTATTTATAAAACTGAATTGATCTCCAAAGTCCCTTCTAGCTCTCATTTATGATTCCAAAGCTGACTTGGCACTGAGCCTGAATCCACTAAGGTTGTGAGAAGAGGGTGGCGGAACAAAGCCTTCAGGAGCAGGCTGAACAAGCACTTGCCCAAGAGCCGGGAAGCAGCAGGGGGCGTGAGGTGAGGGCGCTCCCAGCAAATGCGTGGCGGGAGAACCAGCTCAGCAAACCTCTGGAAGTTTGAGGATCTGCAGGGAAAAATGAATTAAAGAAGATTGTGATGGAAGTTATAAATGAGTTAGAAAACACTGGCGATGTGTTTAATTTCCACATCCCAGAAAATGTGCTAAAATCAATCCTTATATATAAAGCTACCATCTCAGAGGAAAACCGAAAGAATCAGTTCCTAATGGAAGTAACTCTAAGAGCTGCTTGGAGGAGAAAAAATACAAAACCACCCCAATCCAATCCAGGGGGAATAAACAATGCCTGCTGAATAATATTATAACTCCTCTGAAGAAAAAATTAACAGAAAGATAGCAGTCTGCTATCTGCCACACATTTAGCTATGATGTCTAAAAAAGGGGAGACAGAAGAAGCATTTAAAATGTCTTTTGCAGCATTGTTCAGGAGAGAAAGTCTGGATCACGTTGCATATGTATTTGGTCCATATGAGGTAAAACTACCTTGAAACAAGACAGACACTATCTGGTTTGATAATGCTTGCCTTGGAAAGTATCCAAGTACTTTTCCTTGGAAAAATTTCCTGATCACCAGTTATCTCTGTTATAGAGAAAATATCTTGCTTTCAATATTTATTTGGAGACAATATAACAAAGAGTCTCAGAGCACAAGCTTTGGAATCAGACAAAGCAAGTTGAAATCGTCCTGCCACTCGAGCAAGTTACTCAACCTAAACCTTGTGTTTATCTTTGTAGAAATACAAACATGAGGGTTGATTGAGACAATGAATGTGACCGTGTTAAGTAGTTCTGGCACCTACTAGGTACCCAACAAATGGCAGGTATTGCTACCAACAACCCATCCCTTCTTTGAAGTTTTATTAGTTTCGATGGATTTTTTTAATCAATGTTATTGATTAAATCAATATCAATAAATTACTGTCTGTGGTTTCCAGACAATACCATCATGTGCAAATAAAAATAATTTTATTCTGCTTTTATTACAATTATTTATTTTTCTTTTCTCATTGTATTGGCTAGAACTTCTAGAACAGACAGAAGAAAATAATGGTGATAAGAGGCATCCTTGTCTTAGCTTTAATGACTATGCTGCTAGTGCAGGCTTAACAAAGAAGGCAAACGTGCAAGACACTGAAAATGTTCAAAAGTCTGACTTCTTAGCTATCCCATCTCCCTCCCAATAAGGTAAATGGTATCCTGAATTTCTTGTTTATAACATCCTTACTTTAAATAAAAAACATTGTATTAGATTTTTTTTAACCTTTGCTTCGAAAGAGCTTTCTGTTTAGTTTTGCTTGTCTTTGAGCTGACATCATACTCTATGGTCTTTGCAGATTGCTCATGACGCTCAATATTAAATTGCTAAGGTGAATCCATGTGATTGCTTCTAGCTTTAGTTTATTCATTTTTACTGCTATATAATATTCCTTTGTGTAAACACATCACAATTTATCCATTCTATCTTCAAGAGAGTTTTGGATTGTGTATAACTTTGGCCATTAGTAACATGGATGTAAACATTTTTGTATATGTATCCTGGCACAAGAGTTACCCTGATAGTTACTAATGAGATACGATATTGAGCATCTTTCCCTGTTTTACTCATATGTTTATTCATATGATCGTGTTTCTTCCGTGAAATGCTCTTCATGTCTTTTGCCTATTTTTCAACTGGGTTGTCTGACCTTTTCTTACTCCTTTATAGAAGTTCTCCATACAAACTGGACACTACACTAATCCATTGGCATTTATGTAAGTTAAAATATATTCTTCAGTCTGTGGCTTGTCTTTTCACTTTCTCTAAGGTGTTTTTTCATAGAATGAGGATATTAATTTTAATGTTGTAAAATTTAACTGCTTTATGATTAGTTTTTTGTATCTTGTTAAAGAAATACTTCTCAATCCTGAGATCATAATGTTATTGTTCCATATTTTCTTTTAAAAGTTTTAAAATTTTGCCCTTCACATTTTAAGTCTTTAATCCACCTGGAATTGATTTCTCTGTGTGGTGTGAAGTAGGGGTCCTATTTTATTTTCTGTACAGATAACCTGTTTTCCTAGCATCGTTTATCAAATTGTCCATTCTTTCCCCGCCAGAATTGCAATATGACCTCTGATATATATCAAGTTTCCATATATAAGTTATTCTTATTTTTCGTTCCTTATTCTGTTTCGTGAGTCAACTGATCTAATCCTACACCAATAGTCTATTTAATCATATAGCTTTGTAATAAATTCTGCTAAATGAGAGCTTTCCTCCCAACCCTGTTCTTCTTAAGAGTGTTTGTCAAGTTCCTCTGAAATTCTTGTGGGGATCTGGATTAAAATTCTATTGAATCAATAGACCAGTTTGGGAAGAAATTAATTCTTTTAGGTATTGAGTTTTTCTACCTATGAGAATGGTATCTGTCTGCATTTCTATGTCTTATTCAATTTAAATCAATAACATAATTTTTTGTGTGTGTGAGGAAGATCGGCCCTGAGCTAACATCTGCCAATCCTCCTCTTTTTGCTGAGGAAGACTGGCCCTGGGCTAACATCCATCCCCATCTTCCTCTACTTTATATGCGACCCCGCCACAGCATGGCTTGACAAGCGGTGCGTCGGTGCGTGCCCGGGATCCAAAATGGCGAACCCCGGCCACCGCAGCAGAGCTTGCACATTTAACTGCTTGGGCCACCGGGCCAGCCCCATTATAACATAATTTTTACAATAAGGTCTTGCATATCTTATTATATGTATTCCTGAGTACTTCGTTTTGTGGATTCTGTAAATATTATATTTTTATATTACATTCTTTAAACTGTTTGTGCTAGTTGAAGTGGATATGGTTGATTGACCTTCAGTTCTCATTCCCACTCTTTCTAGTGTCATGGCTGTGTTGTCACTGTCATTTCTAGCAGAGTCTGGAAAGCTACAATCTGCATCTTGCAGATTCTCCTGAAGCTAGTTTTATCTTTGTGAATTAGTTTCCACAAATTATATAAATTTACAAGGGATTTGGAAGACAAAAGTCAGGCGGAAGTCATCTTTCTGTCACTTCAGTGGTTGGGGCTAGTAAGCAAGGCCACTGAGATAGGGAATCTGTCTGCAGCAGTGTTTCAGAATCCAATCGCATTTCACTGGTGTTGAATTGAGACATAGTTGAGAATGGCTTCTGGTTTCACATTTGTGAATCGCAGCATTCGGGTGTGTTACTGAATGCGTCACCTGATTCTCTAATGTGTGTATTGTGATCTCCTTTGGAGGCTCATTCTGTGTTGTTCTGAGATTCATATTTGGAAGCCTGAATCTTCCAATGATTTCATATGCATCTAATGTTGTCTATTAAATCTCTTTCTGTTTAAAGGAGAGTGGTTTCTAGTTCCTGGTTGTTAGCTGTTATATAGAAGTGCAACTATTTATTTTGTATTCAATAACTTTGCCAAACTTTTTTTTATGCTAATGATTTATCTATAAATTCTTTTGAATTTTTGATGTACATGACCATCTCATCTGTTAGTAATGGTTATTCTGATTTTTAAAATCCTTGTATCTTTGATCCATTTTTCTTGCCACACTCACCTGTCTAGTACTCCACTAGAGAGCCTTGGAACAAAATGCAAGTTTAATAGCAAGTGTCCTAGTCTCAGTCCCATTCTTAAAAGGAAAGTGTTTGGTGTTTCACTGTTAGGTATGATATTTACAGTAAAGTTATTTTTATTATTTGTAGATACTCTTTATCAGTTTAAGGAAGTTTGGTTTTATTCCTGACTTTGTAAGAGTTATGTTTTAAATCATAAATGCATATTGAAATTCATCAAATGCTTTTTTTGCATCTATTGAGATATTCATCTGTTTTTCTTCTTTAATCTATTCATCTAGTGGATTACATATAGGTACTTTCTTATGTGAAAGCAACCTTGCATTCCTGAGATAAATTGACTGGGTCATGGTGTATTCCCCTTTTTATATCTTGGCTAGTAGGTTAAGCACTTTATCAAGGTATAATTGACACATAGTAAACTGAATATATTTTAAGTGTGCAATTTTATAACTTTTGACTATATATAACTCAAGAAACCATGACCACAATCAAGAATGAACATATTCATCACTCCAAAAATTTTCCTCATACCCCTTTATAATCCCTTCCTCTCACTCCTCTCATTCATTCCTAGGGAACCACTGATCTGCTTGCTGTCACTATATATTAGTTTGCATTTCCCGGAATTTTATATAAATGGAATCATACAGTACATACTCAGTTTTGCTGTGACTTTTTTTACTCAGCACAATTATTTTGTGATTCATTGTGTTGTTATTGCCTGTATCAATAGTTCATTCCTTTTTATTTCTGAGTAGTGCTCCATCTTATGGAAATATCACCATTGGTTTACCCATCCACGTGTTGATGGATATTTGGATTGCTTCTTGTTTTTAGCTGTTAAAAATGAAGGTGCCATAAACATTTGTGTACAAGTCTTTGTATAAACATATGCTTTCATTTCTAGGAGTAGAATGGCTGAATCACATGGTAGGTATAGATTTAACTTTTTAATGTACTGCCAAATGGTTTTCTAAAGTGGTTGTACGATTTTACATTCCTACTAGCAGTGTATAAGAGATTGATTTCCTTCACATCCTTGTTAACACTTGGTATGATTTAAAAATTTTAACCATTTAAATAGCTTTGTGGTGGTATCTCATTGTGGTTTTATTTGCATTTCTCTAATGACTAATGATGTTGAGCATCTTTTCATGTGCTTATTTGCCATCTGTATATCTTCTTTGGTAAAGTGCCTGTTAAAATCTTTTGCTCCTTGTTTTATTGAGACTTGTTTTCTTATAACTGAGCTTTTAGAATTTTTATAAGATATATGATTTTCAAGTATTTTCTCCAAGTCTATGGCTTACCTTTTTATCCTCTTCCCAATATCTTTTGAAAAGTCAAAGTTTTTCATTTTGATTAAAGTCCAATGTATTAGTTTGTTCTTTGACAAATATTCTTTTGATGTCATATATAAGAAATATTTGCCTAATCCAAGGTCATAAAAATTTCCCGTATGTTTTCTTCAAGAAGTTTCATAGTTTTAGGTGTAAGATCCATTTTGAATTAACTTTTATATATGCTTCAAGGTATGGATTGAAGTTCTTTTTTTTTTAGCATTTGGCCACCAAATTAGTCCAACACTATTTGTTGAGGTTATTATTTCTCTACTGTTTTGTTCAAAATTTTGCCTAATGATTAAAACTGTCCAGTAATTTTCATATCTCACACTCCCTTTGTCATGTTTTGGTAACAAGTCATTCTAGTTTCATAAAATGAATCTAGAAATATTTCCTATTTTTCTATTATTTCTGACACTTCGTGTAAGATTGGAATAATTTTTCTCCTTTGAATGTTTGGTACCTGAATGTTTGGTATCCATAAAAGCCATCTGGTATCACCTCACACTCGTTAGAATGGCTATAATCACCAAGACAAAAAACAACAAGTGTTGGAGAGGATGTGGAGAAACGGGAACCCTCATACACAGCTGGTGGGAATGCAAACTGGTGCAGCCTCTGTGGAAAATGGTATGGAGATTCCTCAAAGAATTAAAAATAGAGATGCCCTATGACCCAGCCATCCCACTACTGGGACTCTATCCAATGAATCTGAAATCAACAATCCAAAGAGGCTTATGCACCCCTATGTTCATTGCAGCATTATTCACTATAGCCAAGAAGTGGAAGCAACCTAAGTGTCCCTCAACTGACGATCGGATCAAGAAGATGTGGTATATATATACAATGGAATACAACTCAGCCATAAAAAAAGACAAAATGGTCCCATTTGCCACAACATGGATGGCCCTGGAGGGTATTATGTTAAGTGAAGTAAGCCAGAAGGAGAAAGACAAACTGTGTGATCTCACTCACATGTGGAATATAAACCAACACATGGACAGAGAAAACTGTATTGTGGTTACCAGGGGCAATGGGGGTGGGAGGTGGACACAAGGGGTGAAGGGAGTCGTATATATGGTGATGGACAAATAAAAATATACAACCCAACATTTCACAATGTTAAAAACTATTAAAACATCAATTAAAAAAAAAAGCCATCTGGACCTGGAATTTTCTTTATGGGAAAATTTTGGCTATTAATTTAAGTTTTTAGGTGTGGCAAAATATGTTTTCCTAGGAATTTGTCCTTATCTTTTATATTTTCAAATTAATCGGCATATATGAAGGTTTATAATATCCTCTAATTGGTTTTTAATGTCTACAGCATCTGTAATTTGATGGCCTCTTTTATATTCCTGATAGTAATTTTTTGTACGTTCTCTTTTTCTCAATTAATCTCAGTTAAAGATATTTGTAATTTTTATTAATCATATATGTGTATATCAGCCATTATCTCTTCAGATATTATCTCTGCCCCATTTTCTCTCTCTTCTACTTCCTGGATTCTGATTTAATGTATGTTAATCCTTTCTCCTCTATCATTTATGTCTCTTACCTTCTCTTCTGTATTTTCTTTTTGTCTGTTTCATTTTAAACTATTTTTATCTGATCTATCTTCTAGTTCACTAATTCTCTTTTCAGCTGTGTTTACTCTGCTGCTAAAGCTATCAATCCAGTTCTTAATTTCAGTTATCATATGTTTTGGTTCTAGAAATTCCATCTCATCCTTTTTAAAATCTGCTATGTAATTTTTTTTCCTACAAATATTTCAAATTTACCTTTTATTTTGTTAAATAGTAAGCATAGTTTTATTACCTGCTTGATAACCTTCCAAAGCCAAATGTTAGGTATTTGTGGCTCTATTTCTGTTGTTTGTTGTTTCTGTTGATTCTTGCTCACGCTGACTTCTTTCCTTATCTGCCAAAGTCTAAATATACGTGTGCTGGTAATAGTATCTGAAAACTTATTCTTAGGAATAATTTCAAACCTAATGGAAATCTACCTTCTTATAGAGAGATCTATGTTTCTGCTAGGCATCTAGGGACACTATTAGTCTGAGATCACCTTAATATAAGTTCAAAGTTTGAAATTCCCTGGGCCACTGAGATGATGGAAACAACCACAAGAGGACTTGTTTACTTCAGGTACATCCTTACCCTCAGGATATAGCCCTTTTGTGTCCCACCTTGGTGTCATAAGTACTTCCTGTTCAACTTTCCACTTTGTGCAATCCCTGGGCTATTGCTGTACCCTTCATGTAGTGAGGATATCAAAATGAAAGTTCCAGTTCTCAGGATTGGCCAGTGCTCACAGAGCAAAAACACCTTCTAATCTCATTTACCTTTCTGGGTTCTTCTTTGTTCTTAATTTTGGTCTCATAGTTTCTTACTCCCTTTTTAGTATTTGCTTTTAATAAAGATTTCTAGATTTTTCTCCCAGAATTTTTAGTAGTTTTCAGCAAGAGAATTGGTCAACTTCCAGAATCCAGAGGTCCATTCCTTTCTTTCTGAGTCATTTTTGCTAAGTTATTTTTTTTTAGGAAGTTGTGCATCTCTTCAAAATGTTCAAACTTATTGGCATAAAGTTGTTTATAGTGTTCTCTTTTTATCTTTTTAGTTTTTGCCACATCTGAAATTGACTTTCTTTTTCATTCCCAATTGTTTTTATTTGGGCTTTATCTCTTGTTTTTCTTGGTCAGACTCATGCAAGTGTTGCCTATTTTATTACTCTTTCAAAAAAAATCAATAGAGGTGACATCAGCATCATGGCAGAATGAGCTTCCCACATTGAACTCTCCCCCTCTAAGACACGACAAAAAGGACATTCATATTCCAACAGAAGCTATTCACACAACACAGGGGACATCTGAGGCACCCAGGCAGCCGTACACCCGAGGACTGAGGTGCTGGAATCCCCAGAGGAAGTGGAAGGCGGTAAGAGGAGCTCCTTTTCTTCCCCAAGGACTGTGACCCAGAGACTGAGACCATACGGCTCTCAGAGGAGGGGGAGGGGTGGCTCGCTGTGTGAAAACTGGTGCTCTCCAAGACCGCTCGCAGCCCGAGGGCATCCCCCTACCGAGGGAGCGGAACTGTTGCGAGGGTACTTTCAACCAGCTAGCCCCTCAGGAGAGCAAAGAGCGACAGCGAGGCGAGAAACCTCTGAGATCGGGGAGGCGAAAGTAAGCACCCCTCCCCCACCCGGCCCACCTGACTGGCGCTTCAGCTCAGCCCCATCCCCAGAGGCAGCGGCCCCAGGCGCTCGGGCCCCACCAGCAGGGGCAGCGTGACCACCCCACCCCCATAGGCAATGGCCCCCAGGTGCCCAGGCCTGAAAAGCACTAAGACGAGCCTGTGCCCCCACACCAGAGGCAGCGGCAGCTCAGGCCCCACTGCACCACAGCCCCAGCTGTGCTGGCTGGACCAAGCCACAGCCCCAGCTTCCCTGGCTTCCCTGTGCCCCGCCCACAGCCCCATTGGCTTGACCGCTCCCCCACCCCTGGCTCCAGTGGCTTCAGCTTGGCCTGTGCTCAGGCTCCAGCTGACTTTGTGCCAGCAACTTCGGCCCACCACACTCCAGTTCCAGCTTCTTTGGACCAGCAGTGCCCCAGCACCTCCTTCTTTGGCCCAGTGAACTCCAGTTCCAGCTTCTTCTACCCAGAGGCGTTCCAGCTCCTGCTTCTTTGGCCCAGTGGCATCTCAGCTGCTGCTGCTGCAACCCGCCCGCACCCGAGCCCCAGCTGCTTCGGCCTAGCTGTGCTCCAGTCTCAGCTGTTCCCACATTCCAGCTCCAGCTGTTCCCATGTTTACCCCCCAGCAGCCTCCACTCAACCATGCCTCAGATCAGCCAGGGGCCGACGAGAGTGCCCGCAGATTGAGCCAGGCCAGAATACACAGCCCTTGACCCCCACACCGCGGCAGCAAAAGAAAATTGCGACCATATATTTTCACCATGAGGAAACGTAAGCCAACACTGACAGGCACCATGCAAAAATATATTAAATCTCCAGACCAAAAGGAAAATGACAAGCACCCAGAAGTCAACCCGGAAAGCACAGTAATGTATAACCTTAATGACAGAGAATTCAAAATAGCCATCATAAAAAAGCTTAATGAAATACAATGAAACACAGATAGACAATTCAATGAAATCAGGAGTTTCTTCACAAAAGAGATTGAAACAGTAAAAAACATCAATCAGACATCTTAGAGGTGAAAAACACAATAGAGGAGATAAAGACAAATCTGGAAGCCTTAAGCATCAGAGCTGACAGTATGGAGGAAAGAATTAGCAATATTGAGGACAGCAATGCAGAAATGATCCAGATGGAGGAGGAAAGAGAACTAAGACTAAAAATAAATGAAGAAACTCCGAGAAATATCTGACTCAATTAGGAAATCCAACATAAGGATTATAGGTATTCCAGAGGGAGAAGAGAGGGAAAAAGGAGGAGAGAACTTGTTCAAAGAAATAATATCTGAGAACTTCCCAAACCTGCGGAAGGAGCTGGAAGTACCAGTGAATGAAATCAATAGATCTCCTAAATATATCAACATGAAAAGATCCTCTCCAGGGCATACAGTAGTAAAGCTGGCAAAAGTCAACGACAAAGAAAAGATATTAAGGGCAGCTAGAAAAAAAATAAATAAATAAATAACATACAAAGGATTTCCAATCAGGACCTCAGCCGATTTCTCTACAGAAACTTTACAGGCTAGGAGAGAGTGGAACGATATATTCAAAATTCTGAAGGACAAAAACTTTCAGCCAAGAATACTCTATCCAGCAAAAATATCCTTCATATATGATGGAGAAATAATAACTATCTCAGATAAACAAAAGCTAAGGGAGTTCATTGCCACAAGACCCCCACTACAAGAAGTGCTCAAGAAGGCCCTCATCCCTGAGGAAAAATAGACAAAGGAGATTCAAAGTTTTAAACAAGGAGGAAAATATGTCGACAAAAGCAGAAAAATTGCAGTCCTCTACCAAAATAGATTAGCAAACACTTAAATATAAAACCAAAGATCAAGGGAAGGTAAGCACCAAGCATAAATATAACCTCACGTTAAAGACGAACTCACAACACAAGAAGGAATAAGATATGACAATAATAACATAGAAGGGGAAGAGGAAAGGGATTGAGTCAACTTAGTCTAAGGGAATAAGAGGCCATCAAAAAATGGACTATCATATCCACGAGATTTTTTATACAAACCTCATGGTAACCACTAACCAAATAATCAGAACAGAATCACACATGATAAAGAAAGAGAAAACTAAGAGAACCCCCATACAGCACTACCAAACTAAATTGGTAGTCTGAAACACACGGGACAAGAAACAAAAGAAATGCAAAAGAACCGGAAAAAGAGCAATAAAATAACAACAACAAACCCCCATATATCAATAATTACTCTAAATGTAAATGGACTGAACTCTCCAATCAAAAGACACAGAGTGGTGGGATGGATTAAAAACAAGACCCAACAATATGCTGCCTCCGGGAAACACATCTCAGCTCTAAAGACAAACACAGGCTCAGAGTGAAAGGATGGAAGACAATACTCTAACTAATGGCAAAAAAAAGAAAGCAGGTGTTGCCATACTTATATCAGACAAAGTTGACTTCAAGATGAAACAGGTAATGAGAGACAAAGAGGGGCAATATATAATGATAAAAGGGACACTCCACCAAGAAGACATATCACTTTTAAATATATCTGCACCCAATACAGGAGCACCAAGGTACATAAAGCAACTATTAACAAACCTAAAAGGAGATATTAATGACAACACAATAGTAGTAGGGGATCTCAACACCCCACTCTCATCAATGGACAGATCATCCAGACAGAAAATAAATAAGGAAATAATGGACCTAAACAAAAAACTAGATGAAATGGACTTAATAGACATATACAGAGCACTCCATTCAAACACAGCAGATTACACATTCTTCTCAAGCGCGCATGGAACATTCTCAAGAATAGACCATATGTTGGGAAACAAGGCATACTTATATAAATTTAAGAAGATTGAAATCATAACAAGCATCTTTTCAGACTGTAATGCCATGAAATTAGAAATCAACTACAAGGAAAAAACCAGGAAAGTGACAAAGCTGTGGAGACTCAACAACATGCTAGTAAACAACCAATAGATCAATGATGAAATTAAAGGAGAAATCAAAGCATATTGGGAGACAAATGAAAATGAAAATACACTGTACCAACTCATATGGGATGCAGCAAAGGTGGTCCTGAGAGGGAAACTCATAGCAATACAGGCCCACCTTAACAAACAAGAAAAAGCCCAAATAAGCAACCTCAAACTACACCTAACAGAATTAGAAAAAGAAGAACAAACAAAGCCTAATGTCAGCAGAGGGAGAGAAATAATAAAAATCAGAGCAGAAATAAATGAAATTGAAATTAAAAAAACAGTAGAAAGTATCAATGAAACAAAGAGCTGTTTCTTTGAGAAGATAAACACAATTGACAAACCCTTAGCCAGACTCACCAAGGAAAAAAAGAGAGAAGGCTCAAATAAATAAAATTAGAACTGAAAAAGGAGAAATTACAACAGATACCACAGAAATACAAAAGATTATAAGAGAATACTGTGAAAAACTATATGCTAACAAATTGGACAATCTAGAAGAAATGGATAAATTCCTAGACTCATACAACCTCCCAAAACCAAATCAAGAAGAAATACAGAAGCTGAATAGACCAATCACAAGTAAAGAGATTGAAACAGTAATCAAAAACCTCCCAAAAAATAAAAGGCCAGGACCAGATGGCTTCTCTGGAGAATTTTACCAAACATTCAAAGAAGACTTAATACCTATCCTTCTCAAACTATTCCAAAAAATAGAGGAATATGGAACACTTCCCAACACATTCTACGAGGCCAACATCACCCTGATACCAAAGCCAGGCAAAGACAACACTAAGAAGGAAAACTACAGACCAATATCCCTGATGAATATAGATGCAAAAATCCTCAACAAAATATTGGCAAACCGAATACAGCAATACATTAAAAGATCATACACCATGCTCAAGTGGGATTTAGACCAGGGACACAGGGATGATTCAACATCCGCAAATCAATGTGATATGCCACATTAACAAAACGAGGAATAAAAACAATATGATTATCTCAATAGATGCAGAGAAGACTTTTGACAAGATCTCACATCCATTTATGATAAAAACTCTCAACAAAATGGGTATAGAAGGAAAGTACCTTAACATAATAAAGGCCATATATGGCAAACCCACAGCCAGTATCATACTCAATGGGGAAAAACTGAAAGCCATCCCTCTGAAAGCAGGGACAAGACAAGGGTGCCCACTCTCGCCACTCTTATTCAACACAGTACTGGAGGTTCTGGTCAGAGCCATTAGACAAGAAAAAGGAATAAAAGGGATCCAAATAGGCAATGAAGAAGTGAAACTCTCACTGTTTGCAGATGACATGATCTTATATATAGAAAACCCTATAGAAATAATCGGAAAACTATTAGAAATAATCAACAACTATAGCCAAGTGGCAGGGTACAAAATCAACTTACAGCAATCAGTTGCATTTCTATACACCAACAACGAACTAACAGAAAGAGAACTCAAGAAGACAATCCCATTTACAATTGCAACAAAAAGAATAAAATATCTAGGAGTAAATTTAACCAAGGAACTGAAAGACCTATACAATGAAAACTATAAGATACTACTGAGTGAAATCAACGATGACATAAAGAAATGGAAAAAGATTCCATGCACTTGGATTGGAAGAATAAACATTGTTAAAATGTCCATACTACCTAAAGCAATCTACAGATTCAATGCAATCCCAGTCAGAATCCCAAGGACATTCTTCACAGAAATAGAACAAAGAATACTAACATTCATACGGGGCAACAAAAGACCCTGTATAGCTAAAGCAATCCTGAAAAAGAAGAACAAGGCTGGAGGAATCACAATTCCTGACTTCAAAACATACTACAAAGCAATAGTAATTAAAACAGCATGGTACTGGTACAAAAACAGACACACAGATCAATGGAACAGAATTGAAAGTCCAGAAATAAAACCTCATATCTATGGGCAGCTAATCTTTGACAAAGGAGCTAAGGACATACAGTGGAGAAAGGAAAGTCTCTTCAATAAATGGTGCTGGGAAAACTGGACAGCCACTTGCAAAAGAATGAAAGTAGACCATCTTCTTTCACCATACACAAAAATTAACTCAAAATGGATCACACACCTGAAGGTGAGACCTGAAACTATAAAACTCCTGGAGGAAAATATAGGTAGTACACTATTCGTCATCAGCCATAAAGGGATCTTTTTGAATTCCATGTCTACTCAGACAAAGGAAACAAAAGAAAAAATAAACAAGTGGGACTTCATCAGATTAAAGAGCTTCTACAAGGCAAATGAAACCAGGATCAAAATGAATAGGGAACCCACCAGCTGGGAAAAAATATTTGCAAACCATATATTTGACAAGGGATTAATCTCCATAATATATAAAGAACTCACACAACTGAATAACAAACAACCCAATCAAAAAATGGGCAGAGGAAATGAACAGACACTTCTCCAAAGAAGATATACAGATGGCCAATAGGCACATGAAAAGATGGTCAACATCACTAATCGTCAGGGAAATGCAAATCAAAACCACACTACGATATCATCTTACACCTGTTAGAATGGCTATAATCACCAAGACGAAAAGCAACAAATGCTGGAGAGGCTGTGGAGAAAGGGGAACCCTAATCCACTGCTACTGGGAATGCAAACTGGTGCAGCCTCTGTGGAAAACAGTAGGGAGATTCCTCAAAAAATTAAAAATAGAAATACCTTATGATCCAGCTATCCCACTACTGGGTATCTACCCAACAAACCTGAAATCAACAATCCAAAGAGGCTTATGCACCCCTATGTTCATTGCAGCATTATTCACTATAGCCAAGACATGGAAGCAACCCAAGTGTCCCTCGACTGATGAATGGATAAAGAAGATGTGGTATATATATATATACCATGGAATACTACTCAGCCATAAAAAAGACAAAATCGTCCCATTTGCAACATCATGGATGGACCTGGAGGGTATTATGTTTAGTGAAATAAGCCAGAAAGAGAAAGACAACCACTGCATGATTTCACTCGTGTGTGGAAGATAAACCAACAAACGGACAGATAGAACTGTTTGGTGGTTACCAGGGGCCAGGGGGGTGGGGGGTGGACGCAAGGGGTGGAGGGATGCACTTCTATGGTGACTGATAAACAATAACGTACAACAAAAATTTCACAATAAAAAATATGTATATAAAAAAAAATAAGCTGACCCATAAACTTCCATTTAGTGTGAATATGTTTGCTTAGAAGGAATCTCCTTTCAAATAATTATAATAAAGTTATTTTTTAAATGGAAAAAAAAATCAATAGAATCCTCTCTATTTTCCCTATATTTTCTATTTCATTAATTTTCTCTTTATGTTCATCATGTATTTTTTCTACTTTCTTGGAGTTACTTCTGCTTTTCTCTCTCTAACTTCTTAAGTTGGACCCTTAGCTCACGAATTTTCAGGATTTTTTCTTTAAAACAAAAGAAAGCTTATTGTGTTCGTTAAATCTTCTATATCTCTATTATTTTTTATCTGCCTTATCTATCAGTAATTCAGAGATTTATTGGCAATCTACGCTGATATAAATTTTTCAGTTTCTCAATATGTATCAGTTAATTTTTACTTTTGTTGATATTAGTATGGCTGCTAGTTTTTATGGTTAGTATTTTTCTGGAATCTTTTTCTTCATTTATCTTTCATACCTTCTGTTTTTTAAATATAAAGAATCTTTTGGAGACAATATATTTTCTTTTTGTTTGTTTATTTTTTAAATCCAGCAGAACAATCTCTGTTTTTTTTTTTTTATTATTATTTTTTGAGAGGAAGATCAGGCCTGAGCTAACATCCATGCTAATCCTTCTCTCATTTTGCTGAGGAAGACCGGCTCTGAGCTAACATCTATTGCCAATCCTCCTCCTTTTTTTTCCCCAAAGCCCCAGTAGATAGTTGTATGACATAGTTGCACATCCTTCTAGTTGCTGTATGGGGGACGCGGCCTCAGCATGGCTGGAGAAGTGGTGCATCGGTGCGCACCTGGGATCCGAACCTGGGTAGCCAATAGCAGAGTGTGCGCACTTAACCGCTAAGTCATGGGGCCGGCCTCAAACAATCTCTATTTTTAAACTGGTAAACTCAATATATTTATACACAGAATATAGTGGAGTGATTTTTAATCCATTAGTATATTTTCTATTTTTTTTGCATGTAAATCCATTTACATGTATTATGTTTGCTGGAAATTTAGAACTTGTTTCCACTATCTTGCTTTATGCTTTATTTTTATGTTTCTTTTTTCGTCTCTTGACTTTTTTATATATGTTTAATTATTTATTTGTTTTATTACTTAATTTTTGCCTTCTACTACATAGAAATTTATACACTGTGTTTTTATTCTCTTTGTAATAGTAGTAGTATTTTAGTAATTTTATTTAACAACTCAGCAAGATCTAAAATTAATCATAACTTAACTCCTCTTTCAAACAATATAAGTCTAAGGACACTCCTCTTGCATCAACCACCCCACTTCCCAACTTAATGGTGTTGCTAAGTATGCGTGATGAAATTTCCAAGGTGGAAATAAAGTAGTAGATAACTTTCCCACCACTAGAGGGTGAGATGCATTTTTTAAAAATAATTTTTAATTTTCTATATTTCAAAATAATGTTATTATTTATCTTAGTAGTAAATTGAATTACTTATCAAATGACCAGCTGAACTTCTGTTTCCAGAAGTTGCCCTAAAAGCACATATTTACCTCCTTAGCCATTCAAAATTCAATTAAATTAACAGAAGAAATATAAACATAAAAATAATTCATGGCAGCACTAAAAACAGGTCTGGGGTGCCACCAGAATACCAGAAGAGTGGAGAATTTCTAAATCACATGAAGTAGATGTCACACTCTAGGAGGGGGGTGGAATATGGCAAGAGCAGGGACATTAAAGGAGACTTCATTTTGTGTGTGTACGTTTGTGTTGTCTGAATTTGTACAAAGAAAATGTATTCGTGTATTCTTTGCGTAGAAAAAAAGGTTACATAGTAATTTATAAATAAACTATATGGATAGAGATTTGATGATAAAACCTAACAGAGCTGAGGATTTTTGAAACCTATACATTTGACAAATGTGATAAGAACTCCTCCAAAAGGAAGCTGAAATCACAGACAGCGGAAATCTTCTATTCATGTGGAACTTATGTTTGTTAGGAAATAAAGATCTGACTATAAATATTTTTTTCAAATGAATATCCAGCTGTCTCAATATCCTTTATTGACTGTTTACCCTTTTACAGAGTTGAAATGCTACCTTTATCATTTACTAGATTCCTTTAAATACATGCGTCTGTATTTTCTATTTTTTCCCCGCTCATATTTTTGTCCATCCCTGCCCCAGTTCTATACTATATTAATTATTATTGGTTTTTAATGTGTTTTTATATCTGGCAGTTCAATAGTCTTCTTTTTCAAGATTGTCTGTGTTATGCTCTTACATTTTCCTTTCTGGATGAAATTTAGAATCTGATTAATTTCATTAAAATTATCATCGGCTATTGATGGGGATAACGTTAGATTTACGGACACATTTGGGGAGAATGGGCTTCTTTATACCGTCAGCCTTTCCATCCAAGCAGTTGAACGTGCGCATCTCTCTTCTCTCCATCTTCTGTCTCTGCTTCTCTCTCCCCGTCAGCTTTATCTCTAGTGAGTATCATCCTCTTCCTTGCAGAAGAGGATATGCCAGCTTGTTGCCCTCAATCCACACCTTCCCAGTTTCACCACCAGAAAAGGAAGTTGCTCTTTTTCCCGGCTGCTCCTGGATAAATCCTGGGATGGGACACTCTTTGACCTGGCGTGGTCAGACCCCCTCTTCCCAACCAATCACAGAAGGCAGGAAGGGGGGAGTGAAGAAGTCAATCAGGAGAGATAAACCACACAGTAATCTGAGCAGAGACAGTACAATGTAAAGAATTTTTAACTAGAACAGGGGATTGGAGTATTGAGGGATTGGCTAGTAAGCAACAAAGAAAACTCTAAAGAACATAGGACTAGCACACATAAGGAGCAGGCACTGCCTCCAGGGCTGAGACGGAGCCCCCGAGGAAGAGCCCGCCCCCCAACATGGCTGAGCTCCAGACCCTCTTGGAGAGGGCATGGCCGTGGCTTCTTGAATGACTTAGAATTTGCGAAGATGCTTCACAGACAAAATTCACTGGAAACCCGCCCGCTAGCTGCTGGGGAGAGCTGTTCACAGGGAGGTGTCTCACTGGAGGTGCTCTCCTGCAAAACCGCGTGATGGGGAGGAGGGTTTGGGGGTGCGCTGTGGGAGTCGGGCGCTAGTGAAGCCGCTCACTGTGTGGGAGCCACATGCACTACAGGAACCTGCCTGACCACTCAGATTCCGTAGGCACCTTTCTACAACAGAACAACGCTGCGTTTCTGTGCAATAAGATACCGCTACCCTTCTTACAAGTGAAGTTCTCACCTTTTCCTCTACCCATTCTGCATTTCCCCTGCCCACAGCCGGAACCTCAGCTGGTTGGGATTCTTTGTTTGGTAAAGTGACCCAAACCTTCTTTCCAAAGGGCCTGAGTCCTCAAGCACCCTACCTCTTATTTTTGGTTGCCATAATTTTTCATTAGTCTTAATATTAGACACGGAAGTTCTAAGAGGATCCCCGGAGAACCTCCTGGGTTCCAGAGTGTCCTCCTTGCCACCACTGTGTACAAGCAAGCCAATTTCTCTACAGCGTCACCATCTGAATGTATCAGTTCACTCAAAGTTTACAGCTCTGGTGGGGGTTTTATTTGTTGTTGCTAATTTAGGAAGTATGAGAGGGTTCAAAATTGCTATAATTTGCTTGAGTGTGACTTTTCCATGTACTTTGTTCAATTATATTAATAAACATCTTAATGGTTTTTTATACATTTGTATGAGTTATTTATGCAGTAAATACTTGTAGAAATAAAAAAAATCACTCCAGCCAGTAGATTACCCCCTATTTTTGCTTTTTGTTTCAGGGGTATAAGGATCCCAAAATGGCCAAGTGGTAGTCTCATCTTCCAGGTTAGTGGAACTGTTGTTGCATCTCCCCCAAAGAAGCATTCTCCCCTTGGAGACTATGGTCTCCACACCAGCAACAAAGTTTCTAGGTAAGGGAGGAAAAATTCTGAGTGGATTATCAGGTGAAATTGCGAGAAGAGCTGCTCCCACTGACATACTTTAATTCCAATGTATTCTGGCAATGGAAGAGAGAGTACCATATAATGGTCTCTGATTCAAAATATATCCTGGAAGACAGAATTCCATTTTTCCAGGGTGTTGCCTCCCAACTGGGTCATAACTGAGTCTTCAGTAAGTCATTTCACTGTTTAGTTAAGCCAGCTGCTTCCAAGTGATGGTGTATGTGGTAAGATCAGGTAATTCCACAGACATGGACCCATTGCTGCACTTCCTTTGCTGTGAATTGAGTTCCCTGCTTGGATGCAGTGTTGCATGGAATGCACTGATGGTGGATAAACCATTTTGTGCGTTCACAGATAGTGGTTCTGGCAGAAACATTATGAGCAGTAAAGGCCAATCCATTTCCAGAATATGTGATTATTCCAGTGGGCATGAATCTTCGCTCCCTTAATGATGGAAGAGGTCCAGTGTAATCAACCTGCCACCAGATGGCTGGTTCATCGCCTGGGGAACAGGGTCATATCAGGACTCGGTGTTGTTCTCTGCTCTTGACAAATTGGGTACTTGGCATAGTGTCAGCAAGATGAGCCTCAGTAAAGAGAGATACAGGTTGTCGAGTGCAGGCACAGCCTGCGTTCCTACCACCATGGCCACTTGGTTCATGGGCCCACTGAGCAAGCACTGGGGTGGCTGGGCAAAGAGGCCGGCTGACAGCCACAGAGTGTGCCATTTTGTCCACCTGATTACTAACAGTCTCCTCTGCAGTGGATACCTTTAGTGTGCATTCAAATAGAACACAAATATCTTCACAGTTTGGCCCATTCAAAGAAATGCATCCATATACCTCTTCCCCACACTTCCTTGTCACCCATCTTCCAATCCCATTCCCTCCAAGTCCCTGTCTAGGATTCTAGAGAAGCCTTCCACGCTTCAGGAGCCTGTCAGGGGAGCACACTGGAACCAGGAAGCAAAACCCTTTTCTACTTCAGTGTCTCTCCAGCACTTTCTACAGACAAAGCTTAACCCTGTGACAGCTAGCAAAAGAAGAATATTTAAAGGGTCAAGATCCGTCTTCACACAGCAGGCATCAAGAGTGAATTTGAAACAGGACAGGTCCTATGTAGTTGCCCAGCTTAGCTTAGAAACCCACCTCTCTATCCATCGCTGTGGCTATGGTACCTCCCATTTGGACCCACATTAAATTGGAGGTGTGCAAAGAGTAGAAGTAGTTCCCCCAAATAAGAGGGAAGAGTACTCTTCCCAAAAGAACAGAGGAGTTCTGGGCTGACAAAACAACGAATCTTCCTTCCACATCACCCTCTGGCTGCTCAGTGCATGCACACACACACACAAACACACACACACACTGTTTTCTCCATATCTACATTTCTCTTAACAGAAAGCAACTATCCCACATGCAATTGAAAATGTACTCAACCCCTACCCAGTGGGAGGAGAAAACTCAAAGTCACCTCCATCCCAAATTCATCATCTTTGAGTGTAGTCAGTCTTGATCAGGTCCAGATGTAGCTAAATGATGAATAATGAATTTTTCCCAAATGCACAAATATACAACGGGGGGCAGGGCATAACGGGATAACAAAAACCGATGAGAAAGGGCAAAAAGGAGAAGCAATATGCAATGGTTGTGAGCATGTACCAGATCCTGTTGGACAAGGGTAATGAGGGTAAGAAGGACTTCTCTTCTTCAGCAGAGAATTGAGATCTTTGGTCAGCCAACCACAGTGCCAAGATGTCTTGTGTTTATTATCCTCCAAGACCCGGCCTTAGAGGAGTGTGAGAAGGAATCTCCTGGGACTGCCCTGAACCGAATTCATCTTTCTACAGATACCGAGACTGGGACATTGTCTTTGAGACTGTACAACGGGTAGATGCCTTTTGCCAGGCTGAGGACTTTCTGGCAATATCTCAAAACTTACTTGGCTGCCTGTCAATGTCATTTGGGGGAAATCCATTAGCTTGTCATCAGAAATCTCACCGAGTATATGGACTCTGCCCCTGCTGTTTCCATCTCTTGGAAGCTGGCCTGACTACTCTGTCAACCTCCCTAGATCTTAGTTCACTGTCTTTGCCACAGACTCTATCTGAGAGCAGGGGCGGGGCAAGGGAGGGGACAAGCTGGGGTCATAAAGCCAGGTTACAGCATCAGAGACTCTATTCCCTAAATCGTACACCACTCAACCGGCATAATGGAAGGAATTACCTTTTTCAGTTGGTAAGGAGGCACAGAAGGAGATATTTGAGAAGAATCCTGAGGAAGGAGGCATCCCTGACTCCACTGCTCTGCTGGGTCTCCACATTCCTAGCTAGTTTATTAACTTTATGTGGGGCAGAAAATTTAGTTGTTTCCAGTGGCAGAGTAGATATTATCTGATCCCTGTCAGTATAGGAAAAGTAAACCACTGGCAGAAAAGATTCCTCTTAACAATGCTGTGTAAGTATCACCCCACTATTCCCTGTCTCCTCCAGAAAGGCCATGCTAAACCACCGTTTGTCTCTCTCATTGCACTATGCAGGGCAAGCAGGAGCAACATATTCCAACAGCCTGATTTTTTAAAACCAGTTCATAAAGCTAAAGCCTTAGTGGACATAATTATCTGTGCTGAAGGATGAGTATTTTGTTTGTTTATTTTTAGTTACCAACCCAACACAGGTAAATGCTTTCATAAAAACAAAACTGCATGCTTTGATGTCACAGTAATGTCAATTATTAAATGTTTCAAAATGCTCCTCTCGATTTCCATGCCTATTTCATTGCTGATCAGTACAGTTTGCAGACTGGCTGTGGTCTCTACACCACATTTTAAGAAGCACTGATCTAACTGATAAAGCCCACTATTTTCCTAGCCTAGGTGTCAATTTCTTTATTAATCAAGAGTCTTGGTTCAGAACATATACTGTATATTCTAACCTTACCCAGAATCTGAGTAATGAATATTATAACCTTACCTGGCACCTCAATAGTGGAGCACATTATAAGACCAAGGAAGCCAGTGGGCTTTATGGCATTGTCCTACTTCTTTCATGGTGAAGTGAACTCCTTGGTCGGAGGAATGGTGTTTGGGCTAATGAGATAGTGTACAAGAATTCAGTAAGTCCACGAAGAATGGTGCTTGAGGAAAAAACCAAATCCAATTCCAGAATGAGGAACCATTGTAGTGAGACAGATTGTTGACCATCTATGACAAAAACGAGTCCAAAGTAATTGACATATCTTGCTGGTCCCCTGGAAGGAGGGTGCCTCATCAAGACCTTAGAATTGGTCTCTGTTACTGTAAAATTGACTTTTCAGCAGTGGCAGTGATCACTGGAATAGAGCCTTTCCCCTGCCATTTCCTTGGAAAATCAGACCGTGTTACTCTACAGCTTAAAACCCCTCACTTCCCCTAGCACGTGGAAAAATCCAAACTCCCTTCCATAGTCTACAAGGCACTGCAGGTTCTCCTCACTTCCCCTAGCACATGGAAAAATCCAAACTCCCTTCCATAGTCTACAAGGCACCGCAGGTTCAAGGCCCTAGTGTCTCTCCAACTTCATCTTGTTGCTCTTCTGCTTGCTCTGATCACCTTGCCCCTTCCAAGCTAATACTCAGCACAGCAAACTTTTAGCATATCCTGTTCCCTCTGCCTGGAACACTCTGCACATTCCCTCCACTCCCATCCCTTGTAGGTAACAGCTGAAATGTTACCTCCTAAAAGTCGTCTCCCCACTACCACACACAGTTCTTTCTAACCCAGTCTCTCGTTCATTTTCTTCGTTACATCTAACAAGAGCTATAATTATTTAATACTATTTGAAAAACAAGTTAGTACAGAAATGGAAACAAAACAGAAATTCCATGGTTCTACAGAGCTTTTAAATGCTTGGATATTTTTCTGAACACTCAGAGTGGGAAGCAAAAGATCAAGAGACATCCTTGGAGACCTCGCTAATAATGAAATACCCAAATGCCTGCATGCTTCCAAATCCCCCACAAGTCAGCCCCTGTCTTCTCTTTCAAAAGGACAGTGGCATTATCATTTTTCATCCATGATTCACACCAATCAGAGGCCAGGTACCCATGAGCCCGCCTCGTCGTGGCCTTTGATTAAACCAGAGCCGCCCGTCGGCCTCACCCAGGGCCAGAGGCTTCCGACTGCAGCCGAGCTCGGGGGCAGAGGCCCCGCGGCCTGGGAGCGGGGCCCGGGGCGCCGGGGGTTGCGCGCTGCGGGCGCCCCGGGGCGGTTACTCAGGTCTCGCCCCGCCGGCAGCCCCCCCCGCGGCCACCCCCGAGCGCGCCCCCGGGCCCAGCGCGGCCGTTCAAACTGGCGAGCGTGCGCCCCTCGGGGCCCCGGGCCGTTCCAGGGCTGCCCGGGCGCAGAGCCGCGGAGGACCCCGTCCCCGGCGCCCCTGCGAGCGCCCCCTCCGCCGTCGCCCAGCCGCCCTCGGCTCTCCGCCCGCGCCCGGCCCCGCCTGCGGCCGCCGCCCCGCCGCCGTCCTCCCGCCCCCGGCCGCGCGGTAACCGCCCCCGAGCGCCCCGGGCCCCGGCGGGGCCTGACCCAGACCCCAGTTGAGTAAGGACTGGAGGGGCAGGCGACAGAGCGACCCAGGCTCCCTGCGTTGTCCATCTATCTCTATCTAGCTAATCGATGTAGCCATCATCTATCTCTATCTATCCATCATCTATCATCTATTTATCTGTATCAACCTACGCATCATCTACCTACCTATCCATTATCTGCCTATCATCTATATCTATCTGTATCCATCATCTGCCTATCCATCCTTCTATCATCCATCTATCCATCATCTATCTATATCTAGCTGTCATCTATCATCTATTTATCTATATCTATCTGCCCATCTACCCAACATCTATCTAACTATCCATTATCTATCTACCTACCTATCCATCATCTGTATCTATCCATCATCTATATATCATCTGTTTATATCTACCCATCATCTATCTATCCATTATGTATTTACCAATCATCTATCTGTATCTATCATCTATCCATCCTTCTATCATCTATCTATCCATCATCTATCATCTATTTATCTATATCTATCCATCTACCCGTCATCTATCAACCTATCTATCCATTATCTACCTGTGTATCATCTATCTCTATCTCTATCTACTGTCTGTCTATCCACCCACCCATGCATCCGTCCGTCCGTCCATCCTCCATCCTCTCCTATCTATTTCAGGACTAGGATTAGAATTCCTCAGTGAGAGCTTTATCGCGGCGAAGTCAATTAACGCGTTTATTTCAACTGAAAAGGCGAAGCAGGACTTTTTCAGACAGAAAATGTCTAAGTTAGACTTAGAGAATAAACTTAGTTGTTAAGGACCAGCTTTGCTAATAATTTTCAGCGGTGGACCTCTTCTAGGAGTTGAATGAACTAACGAGAAAGTAATAAGGTTTCGATAAAAAAAAAAAGTGAAGTATATTATACTGAACGCCAGAAGTTACGTACTCCTGTTTAGATATCAGCTAAAAATGTACAAGGGATACACGGTTTTTTGCACACCTTTTTAAGCAGGTCTCAAGCGAAACAGCCTGCACCCAGAGCACCCCCTCCCCGCCCACCCGGCCGAGCTCGCGGGCCGCACGGCCCGGACCCGGGACCCGGAAGGAGGCCCGGAGAGCGGGGAAGGGGCGGGGAAAGGGAGCAGCGAGAGCCGGAAGTGGTGGCTAGCGCGGAGCCGGGGCGGCCGGCCTGGCGGCGTTCTAGCCCGCGCGCCGTCTCTATGCCCCGCCGCGTCTCGTCTATTTATTGTCGCGGGGACGCGGGGGCCGCCCCGGACCCGGAACAACAAAGCGCGGAGCCCGGAGGCCGAGCCGCGGGGGCTCCTAGCAACGGGCCGGGCGGGAGTTCCATGGAGACGGGGGAGCGCGCCCGCCTCATCATCATCCTCGTCCTCCAGCTGATCCTCCGCGTCCGCCGCCACCGGCAGCAGCGCTGCCGCCGCGTCCTCTGCCGCCGCCCCCTCTTCCCACGGTAACCCGCGGCCCCGGCGGGGGCGGGCGGAGGACGGCGGCGGGGGGCTCGCCAGGGATCACGGGGTGGGGCGGGGCGCCCCGCGGGAGCGGGCCGGGCGCGGGTGGGAGCAGGGAGGGGGCTCCCTGGGAAAGGCCGGGGGACGGAGCGCCCCGGAGGAGGGGCGCAGGGGTGCCGGGGGTCCGCGCTCCCCAGAACTTCCCGCGGCCCCTGCTGCGGCGGGGGCCCCCGAACAGCGCCTCGCCCCTTCCCGGTCCTCGCAAGCCAGCAGCCCCGCTTTATTTGATCATCATCATCATCACCCGGAATTAGGCTTGAGGAGGAAGGATCTGGAACCGAGGAGGATGGAATGAACTGTGTGTGGGGAGGGCTGAGCCAGGATAAGGGTCGGGCGGGATAAGCGCTTCATAATAGCCAGCCAGAGCCCTAAAAGTGCAGTTAATGGGGAACGGCGGTGTCTGAAACTCTGCCCTTCCGCCCAGATGTGCATCTGCGGGCGCTGCCAGCGTGCTCGCTGCACCAGGCGCGGACTGCAGCCAGTCCACAGCTGTGCGCCCTCTGACTGCATCTGTCACCTGCAGCTCCCCAGCCACGGGCAGTTAACCAGCCTGGGCTGTGTGTTTACGGTTAAGAACGGTGCCTTAACACTGGCTCGAGAAGGGAAAAGGAAACAAGCCTGGTGTGATTTTTTTTTTTTTTTTTTTTGGTGAAGAAACAATGACAGATTCCCTGGGGAAATTGAAAAAGAGAACTAGAAGGAGAGGGTTCAGCTCTCCTAGCCTAATTTGCAGTCTCTTTGAAAGTTTGAGAAAATGGCAGTTCATTCGAATCAGGAAGGGGCTTTTTTCTCTATCTGGGTTAAAGAATTATTCACAGTTTGATGTGTTCAGTTAAATGCTCTTCAGTTTAAGCAGTCTCTTTAAGCCTTACATCACTAACTGCTTAATGGTTTTATACTTGCCAAACCATTGTAGGTCAGCAAATGAGGTTTTCCTCATTTGAGAATGAGGCATCCGAGAAAGGCCACATATACATACTACAGTAATACCATTTTTGTGTTCAGTGGGAACAAGGCTGTTTATAATAAAGTTGAAGATGAAAGATGAAAATAAAACTGACAAATCACAGAAGCAATTATGTCAACCACAGCTTCTGTTTGTCCCCCACCTTTTTAGCTAAGCCTGGTTTGTGTTCAACAAAAAGGTGTCATCCTTATTTCCAGCCCCCTCTTCTCTTTTCTCTGCCCTCAAAATCAGTCTCAGAAACTAATGATCTGCTACTGTGTGCTCTTGATTGATGTGACAATACAATTTTTTTTTTCTTTTGTGAGGAAGATCAGCCCTGAGCTAACATCCATGCCAATCCTCCTCTTTTTTGCTGAGGAAGACTGGCCCTGGGCTAACATCTGTGCCCATCTTCCTCCAGTTTATATGGGACGTGGCCGCCACATGGCCTGACAAGCGGTGCATCGGTGCGCGCCCGGTATCTGAACCCCGCGCCGCCAGCAGCGGAGTGCGTGCACTTAACCACTACGGGGCCAGGCCCCAAAACAGAGTTTTTAACTCAGGCATTTTCATGGAATTGAGGTTCAGTGTTTCTTGTTAAAGGAATTTCTTGTATGAGATTGGCAGATTCCTTTAACAAAGATGGGAAGTATAATCATTGGGATACTTAAAGTTTCATTTTAAGGCTGAGAAGGAAAACCCAGTATTGTCATCTTTAGGTTAATGAATCAAGGACTGTGGCTTAATCTTTTCATATAGCTGTTCTGTGAAGGGTACACTGAGGGATGACCACACTTGAGGCTGCTGGATGTTGAGCGCCAGGATTTTCCTAGTGCCTCTGAGACTCAGTGAATTCCCTCTTTCTCAGGGCTGCCTGTAACACACTCACTTCACCTCGACCTTATTTGATGTTGCCACTGCCCCTTCCGTGTCTGAGTGGGGTCAGGACCTAGCTTCCACCTTTATTAACAATCCAATTTCTGCTTTCCCTGCGCTCCGCTCCAACCCTGGCAACGTTTGGTGTTGTCTTAGTTCCTCTCCTTGCTTAATTATGTCCCAAAAATGATTTTATATGCTCTTTGTATTATTTCTGTTTCTTACCGAGTTTTCAACACTTGTCTGGGCCTGTGTATTCTTTTGATTAGTGTTACATTGGAGGGATGGTGTTACAGTATTATTTGAGGATTGGAGTAGTCATGTCAGATGTTCTGTATTCCTTCTGAACGACTGTTGATTGTGCAGTATGATAGGTAGGAGCCTTCTGCTGAGAATCAAAAGACTGTATTGAAATAAGGCATGTAAAAATATTTGGAGTTTTCAGAAGAAAAGATGTTTTAGAAGTCCCAAGTGGTAGTAATGTAATTGTAGACAGTCACTTTTTTAAAGATGAGTATTGTAGAGCCTGCTGTTTGTTTTTAATTGAACCTCAGATTTTCATAATTCTTATTCCAAAAAAACTTTTCTTAACATCAGTGTTCTGATCATTTTGCATCTGAATATTTGACTGAAATTACTTTTTGCCCAATTTGAGGGAACAATTTAAGTGATTCCCACAAATTTTTCTTCATGTGGAAAATTGTCATATCAAAATTTTTGTGAATGTGTATATATATATAGAATGTGCAGAATTTGCTATAAAATAGAACAAATACATATGAAATATACGACTGAATATTTTTGGAGAGTATCATTTCTTATCATGAATGTGGCACATTATTTAAAAATCAGCAGATATTGTATAATCTAGTTGAGCGGCTCTCGGTGCTGTTTTTAGGTGAAGGAGCCCCGTAATAACCTGGTGATGGATTTCCTTCTGTTGCATCATAGACCATGTGATGAAATTATTATTGCTATGAAACATAAAGTTTAAATTGATTTCAGAAGAATTTATAGTAGACTGTTTCTATAATGTCTCTGAGTCAAAACCTGTAGTGCTTTGAACCTTTGCCTGTATTGTGGCTTTTGAACTAATAAAGATTTCCTGAAGTTTACACCCGTATTTGTTGTACCTTTTGTATGCCTGATGCCACATCAGGTGTGCAAACCTGGATGACAAGTGTGTCTCTTCAAGTGCTTTCTGTGCACTTGTAGATAGCGGAGACATGACACGCGTGGATACCAAAACAGGACAGACACATTTGAATTTTAAATCCTTTATCACATACTGCCGGGTGCTCTTGCTGAATTAGGAGTTTCTTGAGAATCAGGACTGTGAGTCGCCATCATATTATATGTCCGTGTTGTGCGCGTGTGTGTGTGTGTATTTTGAAGATTAATATGTTAATAGGAGGATATATATTTTTATTTCTTTCACTTCAGGGACTTATCTAGTGGATGAAGGGAACCTTTAGGCATCTGATCTAATGAGGAATCCAATTCTTTATGCCTAAAATTTCAACTTTTTATGCTGGCTGCAAGTTGTAAACAGCAAAGATTTCTCAAAGATGATGAGGGCTCTTTTTTTTAACCAATTCAAACAATAAAAATAATGCTGTGCTGCCTTGAGTAGATATAATATGTGCTCTTGTCACACGACTACCACTTTAGGAAATTTCAAAAAGGGTGAAGAGTATATACATATCTGAGGTCTTCCACGCCATGTAGACTAATTTGATTTTTGTATTGTGACACAGTCAACCTTTCATTTATAAGAGAGATGTAGTGTGTGTGTTTGTATAGTTGTGAAAAAGCGGGATTCCAGGTGTGTGTCATTAGTGGAAAGGAGTCAGGTCGTATCAGAAATTGTACTCATCTAGTCTTGCCTTGTGACTAAAGAGGGATAAAATTCAGAATTTGGTTTAAATGGCTGGTTTTATGTTGGGAGGCCTGCTGCTGGGGATCCTAGTAAATGTTAACAACACACTCAGGTGAATTCTGGGACAGTGCAAATCTACCTTCACGTGGGAGTCAATAGTGCAACTGTTTAAAATTTCACGAAGAAATGCAGGACAAAAGTTTGGCTGTGATTTTGACCATGCAGTATTCATCCATTCAGAAAGAATACTGGAAATCAGGTTGTGTATTAAGCAAGAGTTTTCTCGTGACGTGTGTGAATGACTTTAGTGCTTTTTTGCACCATGGACATCTGTCTGTAGACATTGGTCCGTGGTATGTTTTTGTTTTTTAACTCGCTAGGTGAGAGCTTACAACATCTTAAAGGAAGCAAAAATTTGTTTTCATTAATTACATGGTTCCAAAGACTCAGGTGTTAACCTTCCTCCTCCTGATAAATTGCAAGTATTTCATTGAGAGACACAAGGGTTTTGATCAAAATCAGTTGCACTTTCTGGGAATTAGGGTTAGTGTAGTGCTTACGGGGATGGACCCTGGCTACGGACGGCCTCTGTTCGGCATGGTGGCTCTGGTGCTTGTTAGCAGTGTGGCCTTCAACGGGGGATTTCATTGCCCTGAGCCCAGTTTCCTCATCTGCAAGATGGGGTTAATATTAGTACTATCTTGTGGAGTTGCTGTGAGAATTAAGTGTACATCACGTAGAACAATGCTCAGCATAGTTAAGAGCTAAAAAAGTATTCGCTGGTGCTGGTAACAGTGGTACTAGGTAGTATATTAAAGGTGAACCATTAACCCACTTGAATACTTTGTTTCTTGTGCTTGGAGGCTTCTCTTAAAGCTTTGGTATTCTTTGTGATCACTGAAGATCGGACTCACATCTTCCGTTAGGTTTTGGGAGGGGAAGCACTTTTGTTTTAATTTTGAATTGTCACACAGGCATGTGGTTATCACTTATGGTGATAACCAACATCTCTGATTCTTGGAAAAGAAGGCTGACAAAGCCTTGCCTAGCACCGTGTGGCCGCTGTTGAAAGGCGGGTTCCCTGCGGACCTGACTGCTCGTGTAGCTATGTGGGGCTTCTGAGCAAAAGGAGGAGACCCCAGTGGTTTCAGTTAGCAGAATTGTCTTTCTTTAGAAGACACTATTTTTTGCTTGCAAGACCTTAAAGATGGTAAACTTGAAACTTGTTGGTGTCATTGTCAAGCCATTTAACTTGAGTTTTCTGTGTCACTATAAATGTTCTACATAGTAGCTTTCTTGTAATTTTAGAAGTAGCTGAAACTGCTGCTCTGCTCCAGTAATTCAGGCGGCTCAAGAATGAGCGCAGGAGATTGCAGCGTTATTTATCGATGGTGAGGCCAGCCCCAAATCCTGGGGTCCCTCATCAGGAGATCCTGTGGTGATTACAGCTTCGCAGAGGCTGCTGGGGAAATGGCTCGCTTTTTAAGGTTAGGTCCAAACAGTTTCAGTTTAGTTGTGTGGACATTTGAAACTGCTGACTAGAAAATAAATATTTCTGCTTAAACACAATGAATTGCAAACTGTTCTTTCATGTTTTGGCTAATATCCATATCCAGGTCATGGTTTTTAGTTGAAATATATTTTTATAAAATATATCTTATAGAAGTTTCTATAAAACATATTATTAAAAGTATATTTTGCTTTAAATGTGCAGGGGTAGAGTTTAATTCCGTCTTCCATATTGTGCTGGTTTTGTTTGTTTTAGTGTGTTTTTATATAACTCCCCTCCCACACACGCACACTAAAGAGATTGGCAAATATGCTTGTATTTAGAGGTGTGGCTTTTGTTTTCCTGTTTAAAGAGAGTGAAGTCTAGTTGATACTATTGATTTAGTTGAGTAATAGCTGTGTTGCCCAGAATAGATTTAGTATTGGTATAATATTGTTAAGATTATTTTCATAGCCATCATGGGTCCTGGATCTAAAAAATATTGAGATAAGTGAGGAAATGATCGTGGCTATATATATATATATAATCTCCTTTAGTTTGAGATAATCTGAGGACTATACTGGTAGACTTTTAGGAAAACGTGTCTCCAAGGTGTCAATACTGTTGTCCGGAATAAACCTGCCTGTTTTGAGAGGAAGTTCTTCCTAACACGTTAATGTTTCCCTGGTGTTCTTTCCACCACACTTTTCAGGGCCAGATGCTGCTGTGCTTCAGATAGGAAGATAATAAAGCCAGTGTGTAACCAAAAGTACAAATATGAAGAAGGATATTTGGTTTATGACTGTGGTCAGTGTTTATAGAACCTGTCGTTGTTTGAACCTCAGCTAAGATTCGTGGTTCACCTAGCTTTTGTGGAACAGGAACCACTCTGTGCTTTTTAATTTGCCGGATACTTCTGTTGAGCCACAAAGCCTTTTTCCTCTCACCTGCATATGGCTACGTGAGCTCCGGTTACTTGTACGTGTGTGCACCCTAGTGGACATGCATCCCGTAAATGCTCGTGGGTTGACCGCATCCCGAGATCTCTGCTCGTGGCTGGTTAGGGTGGTTGCAGGAGGCACAACCACGTTGAAGACGCAGTCACCAATTGATTAGACCTCCCTCAGCACAGATTTGGTATGCCAATCTCAGAAGACGCTAGATTTCTTAGCTCAGTTCTCTACTCCCTTTTGGTGGCGGGGGACCTGAGGTGGGGACGTGATGTGGCTCCACGGCTCACAGCTGATGCAGAGCTGGAGGAGCAGTGCTTCGGGCGTCTTCACAGCGGCTTATTGTTGAGGCGCATCTTCAGGTTAGTGTCGCAGAGGAAGTCTTTGGCCAGTAATCTTGAAGATTCTGCTTCTAAGCATAGTTCAAAACTGCCTGGATAATTGTTTTATTTTTGTGTACATTAAGAATGTGTGCCTTTTGGGGCCGGCCCGGTGGCGTCGCGGTTAAGTGCGCGCAAGCCGCTGCAGCGGCCCGGGGTTCGCAGGTTCAGATCCCGGGCGCGCACCGACGCACCGCTTGTCAAGCCATGCTGTGGTGGCGTCCCATATAAAGTGGAGGAAGATGGGCACGGATGTTAGCCTTGGGCCAATCTTCTTCAGCAAAAAGAGGTGGATTGGCATCGGATGTTAGCTCAGGGCTGATCTCCCTCACACACAAAAAAATAAAATCAAAAAGAATGTGTGCCTTTTAATTTACTCTTTCTAGGATGTTTGTTTTGGGCCTGTTAAACTGGAAAAGTTACAAATGTCTGAAACTATGTTCTTAGTTTATCTTATGTTGTGTCCTCACTCTCACTTTGTAAAGAGAGAAACAATGGCTTTCTCCTCAAACCCTGTGTAATTGGAGGTTGATATGCCAGTCTATATACCAACTCTCGTGGAATGAATTTAAGGTGCAGATGAGTTAGGACCCTTGGGGGTGAAATGAAGAGCACAACTCTCTTTGGGGGTGGGGGGCTCAGTGCTGAGGGTCCGTAGTATGTTTTAATTAAAATAATTCTTTCCTTATATCAGAAATGATGATATTTCTGTATTTGTAAGAGTTCCCGGAACACAGTTGCCCTTCAGGATTGGAGGGTCTGCGCTAGAACCAGTGAGGACCTGTCAGGTGTGGGAGCGCTGAGCTGGACGTACCAGAGTGTGAAGCAAGGAATTAACGGGACGTGTCAGAGAACTTGAGTGGTTGGGGCTACTCAGATCCCTGTTATTATTGTGCAAAACGTCTGCTCTTCCCCTTGGTTCCCCAGTTTCACAGTTCTTCCTTTCAGTTGTTCTTCAAGTATTCATTTAATTCGGCGACTATTTGTTGAGTAGACGACCAAGTGCCAGCTACTAAGCCCCATTCTGAAGACACACGTTTAGGTTAAACAGCTTTTTTCAAGGAGCTTGGTGCCTGCAGTCTAGTAGACGGTTGTGATGCAGACGATGCCTTTGCGTTTGCTGTGCCCTCTGCTTGGGGTCTCTTCTCTCGGTGTTTCATATTACTGGCTCCTTCTTACCCTTCAAGATCTCATTTTGAGAATAGTTTCTCATCTCTGAGGAAGTTAAGAGGCCTTCCTGGATCATTCCTCCTAAAGTTTGTGTTGTGTCATCTTATTTCCTTTATAGCATAGATCACATTCTCTAATTATTTTAATTGCTTGTCTCTCTGTTGTCTGTTTCTTCCACTGGAATACAGCTACCGTGAGGGGTCCTTACCCGCCCCTCGTGTTCTGAGCTGCATCCCCAGCGTCTAGCTGGTGCTTGGCTCACATCAGCTGGGTACTGAATGAGTGCAGTTATGAGTGGGAGTGTTAGCTGAAGGGGGCGGAGAGGGCATCCTACGCAGATATAAAATCAGGACAGGGTCTGCTCTTGCAAGAGGAATGGTAAAAAGTTGAGACTGTTAACGGTGTGTTAGAAGTGGAAGGTTAGGTTACAGAAGGTAAATTGGAGACAGAAAGCTCGCTGCATTCCAAGCCAAGCAAATCAGGTTCGCTTTCGTCTAAGAGAGCCAAGAGATGTTTCTTTAAGCAGGGGTGTGGCACAATTAGGGAGATAATTCTGGAAGCTTCTTTGGTAGATGGACTAGATTGTGGAGACTGCAAGCAGAGTTCCATTAGAAGGCTGTAGCCATGATGACAAGTGAAAGCATAAAAGAAACACGGATGCTTTGGATACAGAAAAGAAGCTAGATGAGAAGCTAACTGGGTACAGAAGAAAAAGAAGAGACGAGGGATGGTTCTGAAATTTTCTCGTTCAGGTGTGAGTGTTGGATGGTGGCTCCGTTATCTGAAATTAAGAATCAAGAGACAGCAAGTGTTTCCGAGGCGATTCGTGAATTTTGTATGTGTTGGTTTAATGTAATGAATATGCCTAACACACAGTTAGGAAGGTGGATTCAGGTCTCTGATAGGTCAGGATTGATGTGGGAGCCATAAGCCCGGGAATCTGCGAGAAGAAAAGGGTTTAGGGCAGTGGTCTGTGACCTGCAGGGGTCTTACACTCATTTGAGACTAGGAGGAAAGCAGTGACTCCTTCAGCTGTGCGTCCAGGGCTGTGTGTGCAGTTTCAGCGCTCCTCGCCTCTGGGGCCTCTTGTTGAGCTTCGCAGGGACTGGCATGGGCTTCAGTTGAGAACTTTTGATTTAAGGGGCAGAGAAGCATTGAGAAGGGAGGGGGACCTCCGAGAGGTGCCTCGGAAGCCAAGGATGGGGTGGTGAGGGAGAGGTTCAGGAATCAGGGGCTGCCAGTGCGTTATGCTCTGGAGAGGTCCAGTAGGAGGGAGTTTCCACTGGGACATTGGATTCAGCAATGAGCCCTTCATTTCCTGCGGTGCAGAGGCAGAAGGCAGGCTGGGAGGGTTTTGAGCATGAATCCAAGTGAGGGAAACAATGCCTGGTAAACAGGGTGCAGAAATCGTGATGTTCTCTGTGATAAAGTCCTGATAGGAGAATATGGCCCACTTTAAGGACCTACTGGAAGGGGAGTTCCATTGTTTTGATAACCTGCTGTGGTGCTGCAGCCCAGTGGCTCTTAACGGGCTGTTCATTAGCAGCAGCTTGGAAATGTTTTAAAAATTAGGGCCCCACGAAGGTTAGTTAATCAATATCTCTGGCAGTTGATGGTCTTCATAGTTTTTATTTTGTTGTCTCTTTTTCTTAATAGTTAAGAACCAGTGTTCTGATCAGCAAACTTCCTTATCACGCTTGTTGTGTGTTTTACGTAAGAACCCTTTCTTTTACTTGTATGTTATCATCTAATTACAGTTGATATTGTATCAACTAATAATAACTAACGATCAGTTGACTATTGTGCTAGTTTTCAATCAGTGTCCTTTAGTCTTTCTCACAGACCTTAATTTCCAATTTAAAGTTTTATGGCTTTCTTCTGACCTTTAGACAAGTTCTCCATAATTATCATTTTTGAGTGACTCAGCCCTGATCAATTAAAGATCTGATTAGTTCTGAGTAAAACAAGAACTTCTTAATGGTACTTTCATGTGGAAAAGTATTCGTTCTGTAATCCTGTTTGCTTTTATTTAAATATGTTACATTTTTTACTTAATAGTAAGCTATTTTTTAACTAGAAAAGTTTGAACTCTATGCACTATTTTCCAAGTAGTTAATTTCATAATCTTACCTTCTTTTCTTAAATGGCAGTCATGCATGACATAGACCTTAAACAGGTTGTCTGCACTGGAGCAGACATTGTTTATGAAGCGTAAACCTATAAGGACAGTAGAAAGGAAGCTGTCAGAATAGGAACTCTCACCTGTTGTGTTGCCACCTTGCAGTGCGTTCTCTTGACTGCATTCTCAGTGAGCCGTCGGTGGTTCTGGTTTGAACCTTGCATTCACACCCTTGAAATAAAAACCAGAATACAGGGAAGTTTGAACTTTACGCATGCCAACCCTGACACAAGCCAGAAGCTGAAAGAGGGTTTATTTGGTTTGTTAACTGCTTAGTGAATTAACATTTACACTTGCAAGGAAACTAATTATCTTTTAAAAATTATGCTGTTTTATTAGCATCAGCTTAATGGCTAAATTAGTCTCACAAATTGTAGTTACTTATTATGGGTAACTTAGAACAAATATCATGATTCTCTATAAAGAGATAAACTTCCTAGTTTTTTAAATGATAGCCCCTAATATGGGAAAATAGACACGGAAGACTTGCTGGAGAAACTGATGCCTTACACTTGAAATGAACATGATAAATTTACACTTGAGATGAACATGATGAATAGTTTTGTTGCAGTTTAATATGGAAACCTGTTGTACTTCTAATTTTCCTGTTGTTGCAGGTACCCAGCTAAGTAAAAGTTAGCAAAATATCTATTTAGTAATATGTGGTAGACTTGCTCAGACTCTTGCTTGTTCCCTGTCTCTTCCTATTCCCCTTCTCCTCCCAACCCCACCCCCTCAAAAACACCCACACAATCAGCAGCTACTATGTTGTGGTTTGAAATGGTTTTATTATTGGGGATTTTTTTCTAATTCACTGTTAAATTTAGTTATTTTTTTAAATACTAATTTCATTTGCCAGATACATCAAAATTGTATTCTTTGTTTTTATCCCTTGCTTTTCGACTTGAAGGAACAGGATCTGTTTTTGTGTTCCAAAGTTGAGGACCACAACGAATAGCTGGAAATCCTTTCCAGTTTTGAACATTTCTGTCTCCATGGAAGATGATGAAAGATGATAATAATAACAGTGAGAGTCGCTCAGTTTGGATGCTGACCGCGTGAAGTGCTGTGCCAAGTGCTGGCATGGAGTTTCAGTGTTCACAGCACTCGGAGAGAGACTGTACCTGCCTCACCCACAGATGAGGACAGTGAGGCACAGAGGCGTTAAACAGCTCACCCCAGGCCACACAGCAGATGAGTGCTGGAGTCTGGATTAGCCCAAGTCATCCGCTCCAGAATCTGAGCTTTTAAACTTGAGAGTGTGTGTGTAGATACTGCTTTTTAATAATCTCAAGCTAACAGCCGAGCTCTTGCAGACCTTCTATTGAATGTTTAGTGCCTGGGGAACTGTGCCTAGGCTTGGGTACAAAAATAAGGAAGACTCGATCGTGCGTCTGAGGGGCTTGTTGTCCACCAAAGAGATGGGTGTAAGTGGGAAATTTCACTGTGGTGTGGTGTGCATAGCAACGTGGCAGCGGGGCTCAGAGGAGGGCCTCTGGCTCAGTCTGGGGGATCAGCTGTCTTAGTGCCTTTGATTTCTTATTTTACCGTCATGGTTTTAATTACCTTCTGTACTAAGGTTTCCAAATTTTCACCTCCAGTCTAGACCAGGACCTGTCCTGAGCAGGGCCTCTTACCTCATTGTCTACTCAGTGTCTCCTCTCGGATGTATCACAAGTTCCTTCAGTTCAGCATGTCCAAAACAGAATCCTTACCTTCCTCCTTTTCCCGTCTCCCCTGCAGACCTGCTCTCCTTCCAGTGTTCCTGTGTCAGTAAATCGTATCTTAGGCCACACACCTTCAGTCTTCCTCCATCTCCCTTTTCCTCTTCCCCATATCTATCAAGCTCTGTTCACTCCATCTCCTGAAAATGTCTCTCTTCTTTCCATCCTCATCCACCTCGGCCCCCACTGCCGTCACCTCTCACCAGGACTGCTGCACGAGCCTCTGACAGAGTGTCCTGCCCATTCTTATCTTCCGGTCCATTCTCCTGCTACAGAAGCGGCAGTGATAGTTTTTAAAAGCAAATGTGTCATGTCATTTCTTGCTTCTCTTTTAGCTCACCATTGCTCTTGGAATAAATATGAAAATCCTTAACGTGGCCTGGGGCACACGATTCGACCCCTCCCTGCATCTCCAGCCTCGTCTTCTGCCCCTTTCCCATTCACTCTTCCCCCTCTCGCCATGCTGGCCCTTATTCAGATCTGAACAGTTCATACTCTTCACTCACCTCAGAGCTGAGAACACCTGCGTTCCCGCTACCAGGTCTTGTTCACTGCTGGATCCCCATCCCCTAAGACAGGGCCCTAACACTTAGATTTCCAGTTCGTGGTTATAGAATTGATTGAATGAAGGTGATGCTGAGCTGTAGAACAGGTAGGAGTGAGCCAGGTGTAGCAGTGGGATAGATCATTTTTAGCAGAAGGAATAGCATAAGCAGGCAAAAGGTTAATATTCTATGTATAAGAGCTTTTATAAATCAGTAAGCTATCTCAGAAGGAAAATGAACAAAGAATATGAGACAGTTAACATAGAATAAATACAAGTAGTCATATTTGAAAAGTTCATTCTCATTAGTATTCAAGGAAAATCAATTAATTCAATATTGCTCTTTCTTGTATCCCAGGTTGTCAAAGATTTTTAACAAAATCCTTTGTTGAGTAGGTACAACAGCATATGCATATGTTGCCAATCTTGTTTAATATGCACAGATACATATGTGGATTTAGCAGCCTCAAAACATGTGCCTGTCCAAGCATAGAAAAAACTTAACAGTAATTATCACTGCAGTAGGGTTATGCTGAATTTTTTTAGTAATTCTTATGTAATCAGAAAATGATGTGCTATCTTCTTTAAAAATCATACATTAAGACCTTTTATTTGAAATACTGAGAAATCTATCTAAAATAAATATTGCTTTTGCATAATAAGGAATTGATACGACAAATTTCTCAACTTTGAATCCCCAAATTTCAAGTTGTATTCAATAAAATACACTTTTTTCTCTTGTTATCTGTGATAGTACATTGGTTCAGATTAATAGTAATGTTGGCAAAGACTAATATGACATTACTTAATAGAGCATGTTGTAATTTGTGAGGTGCTCATTAATGTCTCCAAATAATCGTGTGGTGAGTAAATGGTGTTGTTTGCATTTCATAAGTAAGGGGAAAAACGGTTCAGAGCCAGCCTACTGTCACACAGCTTCCATTAGGATCCAGGTCTGAACATCCAAGTTCTCTTACTTTATAGGTACATTTTAGTACATGTTGAAATAGTGAGATTCTTAAGTAGGCTACTGTTTAAAAAACATTATTAATATGGGATAGGTATTAGATTATGTAATCTTAAATTGCAAAATACTTCATTTTTTCAACTGGAACTTTTTCATGAGCATGTAAACCATTGGCTTATCTTTCCTTAAGAACTCATTCAGAAAGTCAGCATCATTTAAATCTTCATCTACCTTTTAGGCACCATTACAAGTATTTTTATTGACTAAAACATAAAATATACTCCTCCTTACTATTTTTTTTAATAGATAGTTGCCGGCAACCCTCAGAGTTGTTGTTAATTAATTTCCGTTAAAAAAAACAATATCTTTGTCATTCTTTTAATATAGATTTTTAAATTCATTTTGATGAAAGTTATTCACATGAACGCCCTTCTTTCTAGTCTTCAGAACTGGTGTTTGACTGAGTCCGAGAGAGAAGGTGGAGACGTATGTAATGAAGGTGGTTCAACTTTCTGTCTGACTTAGTGTAATGATGGTTTTGTACAGCAGTACCTCTGCTTTTACTTAAGCATGTATTAAATATTTTATGTAATATGGGTGGTATAATATATAAAGCTTTTCTTTGGAAAAGACAGAGGCTTTGGTGGCCAGGCATACTGTTAATAACATTGTCTTCATGTGGCTAGAAGGCACAAGTGCCAGCACAGGGACTGGCTGCTCAAGGGTGCGCCCTCGGGCCGCGGCGTCGGCCAGCCACCACCTATGCTGTTGTCCTTGAGCGCGTCCAGCTCCCTCTCTGCCCCCTTGACCTTGACCGCAGGTGCACGTTGAAGGGCAAGTGGGCGGCTCAGAATTAGGATGTTAATTTAACTAAACAACATAATAGTTCTAGAATTAAAATAGAAAGTTAGTGTATAATTTCCTACATTTGTCTATCGTCTGTCTTCATCCAGGAGGTCGAGTCCTGGGATTTGAGAGTTAGATGCGGTCTCAGAAACCATCTGGTCTCATCTCCCCCGAATAGATGACTCCTTCTATAGGGGACCTAACTGTTGTTAGTTGTCCAGCCCTGCCTCCCCTGTTTTGACGCTTATCTTCTGCGGAGCCCACCACTTTGCAGGTATTGGGGTTTTGGTGTGATTTCATGAGATGCACTTCGTGTGACTTGAACTGGATCTTTCAGTTTCCTTTTTGTTTAGATATTTGAGAACAACCATCTTTCCTTTCTTGTGCTAAATGTCCTGAGACTCTCCTCACACAACTCTTTTTATATACCATCCTCCTTTCCTCTGGAGAGCTGGACGTCAGTGCCCTCTTTAAATGGTAAGGTCAGGACATTCTAGATGTTGCAGTCGCAAAGAGGCTGTTACTACTTCCTTTGCTCTGGACACTCCTATCTAACCTACGGTTGTTTTGGGTTTTTTTTTAAGTAATATAATTAAAACCTCATGTTGTCTTAGTTTGACCTATTGTGAAGAAAAGTCTTTTTCTTAACAGCTTTTAAAAATTATTACGGAAATTTTCAGACAGAAATGTAGGGAGAGTAGTGTAATGAACACCCATATATGTATCACCTAGATTTAACAATTAAGAGATGAAGCAATAATATGGCACTTTTTTTGTTAAAATAGTTATTCCTACTATCCAGATCTGTTCTGTACCTCAGAATAGATTGTCCAAATTTGTTTGGTTCCTGTGGCAAGATTCCAGATATTGAGAGAGTCATCTGAAACTTTATCCAAATCTGTTTGTTACTGAGTTCAGATCGTGAAAGATACTTGTATTTTAAAGTAAATTACGGGCCAGCCCCAGTGGCCTAGTGGTTAAGTTTGGAGCACTCCACTTCTGTGGCCCAGGTTCAATTCCCAGGCAGTGACCTACACCACTTGTCTGTCAGTGGCCATGCTGTGGCGGCAGCTCACATAGAAAATGAGGAAGATTGGGAGTGGATGTTAGCTCAGGGTGAATCTTCCTCAGCAAAAAATAAATAAAGTAAATTACAGACATGACATTTCCCCCTGAATATTTCAGTATGCATCTCCAAAAAGCGTATTTATCTACATAACCACTCTCTTCTTTCAGCTGACAAAAATAACAGTAATTCCCTGTCTCATCTGTCACTCAGATCCACACTCACGTTTCCCGGAAATATCTCTTGCAGCTGTTTTTTTAAACCAGGATCTAATCAGGGACCATGACACACAGGTGTGTTGTTCGTTTTAGTAAAAACATGAGCTTCACATCTATCAGCATTAAATTTTGCTTTATTGGTGTTGCCTCATTGGGCTCGCCCAGGAATCAGCAGACTTTCTCTCAGAGGACCAGATAGTGACGATTTGAGGTTTGCGGGTCATTTGGTCTTTGTCACAACTGCTCAGTTGTGCCACTTCAGTAGGTACATGAGCATGGCTATGTTCCAGTAAAGGTTTTTTTTATGAAACAGGCACTGGCCCATTGGTGTAGTCTGCTGACCCCTGCCTAGCCTATTATGATCTCAATTTTTTCCAGCTGTTAACGTGACTGTTCTCAAGTTTTGCGTCAATTCATTAAATAGTAGTATTCGGTTATGATATTGAACTGCCTGTGACTCCATCAGACAGTACTAGCTGCCGTTTAATGGACACATGCTATGTGCTGTGTACTTGACATAATCCTGTTTGGTCCCTAGAAGCGCCCTGGGAGATGTGGTGATATTACCACCAGTTTCCAGAAGAGGAAATGAAGACTTAACCTACCCAGTGTCACAGGCCTGAATGTAAGCGCTGGGTCGGCACTCCCTTCTGTAAGGCTTGTGCTGTGCTATGGAATGGATGGGGAAGGTCCCCCTCGTTCTAAAAGGCCCATGTTGAGAGACTGTCAAGTAATGTGTTGGAATCAGCAGCACAAAGTGTCTGTTTCCTAACCTGCTGTTTTGGGAGCTTTATAAAGAACACGAGATTAGTTCAGGGGCTGGCCCTATGGCGTAGCGGTTAAGTGCGTGCGCTGCACTCCGGGAGGCCCGGGTTCGGATCCCGGGCGCGCATCGTTGGGCAATGCTGCCGCGGCATCCCACGTACGGCAACTAGCAGGATGTGCAACTATAACGTACAACTATCTGCTGAGGCTTTGGGGACAAAAAGCGGGAAAAAAAGGAGAAGGATTGGCAGTAGATGTTAGCTCAGGGCCAGTCTTCCTCAACAAAAAGAGGAGGAGTGGCATGGATGTTAGCTCAGGGCTGATCTTCCTCAAAGGAAAAAAAAATAAAGAATACGAGTTTAGTTCAGATGGCACGTCTTACTTGTCGAGACGAACGCTCTCTAGGAGAGCACATGGACTCATGCTGTTAGAGATGGTTCTGTGTCCAGTCTCCCCTACTTCTGCCCTTTCTCAAAGCTTGGACGATAATTTTGTGGTTAAACCTTTGAGGACCCTCCTTCAGCATCCACAGATGCAACCTGAGTACACTTAGAGTAGTTAGAATCTACTTCTCTGTATTCTCAGGTTTATTTAGTTTTATTATTTTGGCTTTTAGTTAGATTATAGAGTTATTTTTGCTTCGTTTTTATGACGGTGTTTATCGTGCCCATCAGTTTCAGTGTCCTGCCTGGTGTGGAAGATGTGCAGTGTAGTGGTCTCGGGTGCGGGTTGTCTGAGAGACCAGGAGGTGGCGGTGTTTCCCAGGTGATGTGTTCAGGTTGCAGTTTTTCACCACCAGAAAGAGGACCCAAAATACTGTGTGTTCTTGTCCATAGACATCCTTGAGCCAGGAAGAAGCTACTCCAGCTTCTATGATGCTGTTTAACAGACAGCTAAAATATGATATTTCCTGAATTTAGGACAGGTGCAGTTTTCAACTTTGCTTTTTATTGGAAGGAACTATTTGACAAACTAATACTAGGCATTTACTTGAGAAACAGGACAAAAAAACCTGATTAAACCAAGTCTTAATATTAGGCCTTGGGCAGTGGGAACATTACTGATAATTATATTTAAATCAGAATGGAATTACTTTATTTTTATTATAGTAAATGTAATAGATATCTTTCATTTTAAAAAATCTAGACTCTACAAAACAGTAGAAGAAAAAATTTTTTAAAAGTCACTCTGGGGGCCAGCCCCGTGATGTAGCAGCTAAGTGCTGGCGCTCCGCTGCTGGCAGCCTGGATTCGGATCCCGGGCACGTTCCCATGCGCTGCTCGTCAAGCCATGCTATGGTGGTGTCCCATATAAAGTGGAGGAAGATCGGCACGGATGTTAGCTCAGGCCAGTCTTCCTCAGCAAAAAGAGGAGAATTGGCATGGATGTTAGCTCAGGGCTGATCTTCCTCACAACAAAAACTGATGGCAACTCTCTGAATAGAAGAATTGTTAACATTTTGGCAGGTATAAGTATATAAGTACATACATAGATATATAAGCCAAAATGAACTCTTATCAAAGGTATAATTTTTTCACATTATGGATTTTTGTCTACATGTAGTTTTATAATTTATAAAGTCTGTTTAGTAATCTGTTATATAAGACTGTGCTGTACTTTATTTAACCAGTCCCTTCTGGATGGACGTGTAGGTTTCCGTTATTAACAGAGTTGTAATATTTAATCTCATTTATACTTTACTCGGTTGAATTATTTCTCAAGATGCATTTTTAATGGTTGCCTGCAGTTTGACATATATGCATATTTTTAGTTATTTGAATGCATGCTGCCAGATTATCTCCTGTAAGAAGTTTCTGTACCAAATTTAAGAGAATGCTGGGTTACTCACACCTTCCCAGCACTGTTTGATACTTGCCAATACAAGTAGTGGTAGCTCACTTTTTAAGTTAGCATTTCCTCATTACTAGTGAACCTAAAAACTATATATTTTCAGAGGCAAAAAGAACTTCTAAATAAACAATTATTCCAAGAAAAATAGTAACGGAAATATAAATATTGTTAGAATCAAGGGATAATAAAACATTATCTATCCAACTTAGACATACCTAAAACGCTGGATTATAATTGCCTTAAATGTTCATACAAGAAAAGCGAAAAACTTCACAACTGAAGTATTAAGCATCCAGCTTACTTTCCAATATAAGACATTAGAAAAAGAATAGATCCAGAAGTCGACCCCAGTGGCGTAGTGGTTAAAGTTAGTGCGCTCCGCTTCGCAGCCCGGGTTCAAGACCCCGGGCACGGACCTACACCACTCATTGGCCTTGCTGTAGTGGCATCCCATGTACAAAATAGAGGAAGATTGGCATAGATGTTAGCTCAGGGCTAATCTTCCTCAAGCAAAAAAAGAGGAAGGTTGTCAATAGGTATTAGCTCAGGGCTAATCTTCCTCAGGAAAAGAAAAAAGAATAGATCTGTAGAAGGAAGGAGATGATGAGCATAAGGCAAAAAATTTAATAAAGTGGATCAACTAACTGCTGATAGTTTGTTCTTTGAAGAAACATAATGAAATAGAAAAACCTTTCAGCAAGGTGGACGAAGGAAAAAAAGCAGAGATAAGTACTATAATGAAAAGGAGATAAGTATACCACAGCAGGGATTTTAAAAAATTGTAAGAAAACCATGGAAAATTGTATACCAGTAAATTTTAAAATTTAGAAGAAATGGAAAATTTCCGAGGAAAATTTGATTTAGGAAAACTGAAATAGAAGACATCAATTATCTTAAAACTCTTAAATTGAATTAGTCTTTTAAAATCCAAGCAAACAAACAAGAAACAGGTCCAGACAATTTTCAGATAAGATCTTCTAAACTGTCTTCCAGAGAATCAAAAAAAGAAAGAAAGAAAGAAACTGACCTAACTTATCTAATAAGTCTGGTATATAACCTTGATACTCAGCCTGATAAGGACACTCCAAGAAAGGAATATTGTAGGCTGCTACTACTTAGGAATATAGGTAATTGTGAATGAAGTATTACCAAACCCAGTCCGTCAGTGTATTTTTTAAAAATCATGACTTATTTGGGTTCAGGGATATAATACATATGTAATAAGTTTAAGAGAATGATAAAACACCAATTCAGAGGAGAGGTTTCCTCCAGAGGGAAGGGATGAGGATATGGTTTGGGAGACGTGCATGAGGAGGCATCAACTGTATTGTAATTGTTGTTTTTTAAGCTGGGTGGTGGGTACATAAATGTCCATTGTGTTATTCTTTTTGCCCTTTTCTGTATCGTAAATATTTCATGCCATAGTGTTAGCAGACTTAACAGCTTTGTGAGTTTAAATGTCGCTTGAAATACTGTTCTTTTTTGTGGAGTTACTTAAATGCACTCCCCTTAGAACCGTACAAACCAGTTAAAAAAATTTACGTATACACCAACATAAAATATGATAAAGCATACTGCATATGCATTTTCATGGATGCTGTGTGAAGGAGCTTGTAGGGAAGAAAAGGACTCTTAGCTCTTTTGCATAAGTATGAAAATAGGTAGCTTTGGAAATAAAGTTTCCAGCTTGCTAACTTAAGTTTTCTGCATGCCTAGTATTAAAATAAATAGTTTGGAATTCTGAATAGATGAGCAATTTAGTATAGACTGGAGATTGATTGTCTAGCATTCATTCACCAAACACTTACTGAACACTGAGTATGTGCCAGATAAGGTGCTGGGCCGCCGGATGCACAGGCGTTTAAGACGTGGTCTTTGACCTCGGGAAGCTCAGGATGGGAGGAGGTGGAACAGACCATCTGGATGTTTAACTGTAGGCACATAATAGTCACAATTTGGGATGTTTCTTCCCTAGTGGGAGTTAGTTTCCACCAGCTTTCCTACAGCAGTTTGTTTGTTTGTTTTCTTAATTTAAACAAAGTTATGTGTGTGTATTTTCAGGAATAACCTAAGCCTTTTGAACTACTCTCAGGGGTAATCAGTTCCTCTTTAATGCTGAGAAGAAAGTTTACTCAGGTAGACCCTTTTTACCCATTGATGAATTTTTTAGCTACGCTTAAAATTAGAAAGGGTATGATAGGCTGTCAGACGCTCTAGAAATTGAGATGGTCTCTTCTGCTGCAAATGGGTCTTTTCTTTTTTAACACTGCTTCATAAACATGGAGTCTTTCATGTCAGATGCTGCTCTTTTTTTTTTTTTTTTCAAGTACTGACTTCATATTATATCTTTGATTTAAAACTTAACTGAAGCAATGTTTTCTGAGACTGCTTGCCAGGTTACTCATCTAAAATATGAACACTTCCTAACTTATGATGAACTGTGCCCATGACCTCTTTTTAAGAATTTAAGTTGCTGTTGTGTAGAAACAGTCATCAATTTTGAATTAATTACAAGACTTCTTTGCATTCACAAAGATTTCCTTTACTCTTTCTTTCTTGACTTTCTCATACCTTATATATTGTCCTGTATTCTCCTTCAGACAGTTCCGTGGTTTAGTACTCAGAGTAGGAGATCTGAGTCCATTTGTTTCAGCCTGTTTGATGTAAAAAATCTGTGTGAAAGTAAATTTGACATGGTTTCTTCATACGTAGTTTCTCCTTAAATAGTGCGTTTTTGTAGCCTGTTCTCGTGGGATGTGTATTAGTTAGGATTGGGTTTTTCTCATATTACAAAATTTCCCACGTATGAGGGACTTAGGATAGAAATTGATTTTTCTCTCATATTCCTAAAGTCTGGAGTTGGGAAGTGCAGGGGTAGTAAGGAGTTTCACAGTATCAGGGACTCAGGCTTCTTGTGTGTTACTGTTCTACTGACCTTGTCTCATAGTCTCATGATCCCATATGGCTGCTTGATCAGCTCTCAACGTCCAAACTCCAGGCAGCAAGAGTGAAGAAGGGCAGAAAGGCAAAAGGGGTCTTTGCTGGCTTAGTTCCCCTAAGCAGATTTCCCAAAAGACCCAAACCCATTTCCTTTTACATTTCATTGACCAGCACAGAGTCACGTGGCCTCTCGGCTGTACCTCTTGCCAGGAAGCCTTAAAAGTGTATATTTTATTTCTGCCACAGTGTCCCCACCTGGACGTCTGGGTTCTGTTCGTTGTGAAGGAAGAGTGGAACGGATGCTGGGGTGAGCAGCTCAGAGCCTCCACCTCAGAGTTATTTCACAACTTATAGGAACATGGGAAACCTGGTGGTGTCCAGATGGCTCCATCTCTGGGTGGGATATAGTCATGGGAGGTGAGCTAAGAAATGGCTGCTCTGCCTGTTGACTTGGACTGACTTTATTCATAATCACTGTCCTTTCTGTGTGGTTAGTTCCCAGATAGCTGTGCTGATATTTTCATGCGCTTGTATAATCCCCACAACACTTATGTGGTAGGCACCGTCCACTCCCTGTCACAGGGAAACCGAGGCACAGGTGGGTCTCGTAACACACTGAGCCTGCTGCTTGAGACCAATATTGATGACTGCTTCTGTCCACCTCTGTGTCTGTCCATCAGGCCCCACGGCCACCCCGTCCCACCCCTTGTACCCAGACGTCATTGGAGGTTACACAGACAGACACAGAGAACAGAAAAGGTTGAAGGGACTGTGAGTGAGAGACGAGAATGCAGGTGAGGTCACGCGGACACAGAGGTGAGTGGTCTGGTCCTGGAGAGGCGCTGGGCGTCTGGGCTGACGTGTGGCCATGTGCTGTCAGATGCTGGACGGCAGAAGCACAGGATCGCGTGTTCTCTCTTTAGACTCTTGGCGTTGTCGTTGTTTGTCCCATTATCATTTGAGTCCTTATAAAGAATACTAGTCCTTCATATTGTGGTTGTAAGGAATCTTAAAGATAATTAGAATGTAGTATTACGATTTTCTGATTTTCTCTTTGTGAGTTAGGTAAGCCGAATTACCATTACTTATTTTTTAAGATGTGGAAACCCAGTCAGAGAGAGAATTTTTCACCTGGACGTGGGTCATGTGTTTAGTAAAAACTGGGGCTCGTTTTCATTTGTTGGCTGGTTTATAGAAATGCTCCTATCATAGTTTTGAAAAAATACATATTTTGGAAGAGTGTGATCTTCATAAAAATGGTATTGTCTCTTGTTCCACCTCCTACCTACACACACAGGCTTGTGGGCTCCTTGAGGACACGAGACTTTGCCTTATTCATTTTTCTCTCCAGTGTCCTCAGTGTGTAGGTGTTCAGTGAATGCATAGTGAATGAATGACTAGTAAATGAGAAACGTCTATTAGTAAATGTTATAATTAATATTTCTGCTTCTCTACACTTAACTCAGTTACTGTCCCTGAAATAGAGGAGAAGTGGGTCATCCTTTGTGTAGCCCTGGCGAGTTGTATGGGGTGGGTTAGAGTACCCTTAATGGTTGGGCTTCGGGACCGCAGAGTCCAGCCCTGGCGCCCGGCGTGCATGTGGATTCGCCGTGGCTGTGATGCACCCGGGGCAGGGCGGTCATCAAGGGCAGTAGCGGGAGATAAGTCTGCTAAGCTCCTGGTGTGGAAAAGTTACTGATTAATTTTAAGGAATGAAAGTTAGGTCCAGATTTTGAAGGATTTTATATGACATGTTACCTTTTAAAAAATGACATTTTTAGTGGGGAAAAGAAGGGACATGATTTGAGTAACTTTTGAAAAATCAGTAATGTAGATTCATTTCTTGCATTTTAGTTTTCAAGATTATTCGTGAAAAATAAATTAAGGAAACATTTAAGTTTAACTCCTTCATTGTGTTTTCTTTCTCAGGATGTGATCCTCGTGGTGGACGCTGAGTCTAAACCACCCCAATGGACGCAGACAGCGATGTTGCATTGGACATTCTAATTACAAATGTCGTCTGTGTCTTCAGAACAAGATGCCATTTAAACTTGAGAAAGATTGCTTTGGAGGGAGCAAATGTAATTTATAAGCGTGATGTTGGAGTAAGTATCTGAATTTCGGTACGTATGCTACAGAGCTAACTTTATATAGTGCTCTGATTGGTGGAGGAAAATGTATTCATCCTCCAGATGGCCTGTGAGCACCTGACCGTGCGCTAGGTGTCTTGGAGACAGTGTGCTAGGTGCCCTGCAGAAGGCCCCTCTCCTGGAGTGACCACTCTGGAGATGCCCGTCTCCACATCCCACCACGGAACTCACTGGCCACGGACAGTTCATTGTTCTCGCGGGTTCTTTTAACGAAGGAGGGGACAGTGAGACTTTCGTATATACTCATTCAAATATAATTATATTAGAATGATGCCACAACACACACACACACACACACACACACACACACACACACCCCACACACACAGTAATTTTTGTACTATGTTGTCATACCCCTCTTTAATTAGCCAAGGTAGTTGGTATTCTTTAGTAACAAATTGCTGAAAGTATTATGGTTCATATCCTAACTGGGACATTTTAAATTTTACTTTTTGTTAAACCTGTAATATTTAAAATAAAAACTGATAACTTGCTTTTAACGTTAGTCTTTTGAGATTAACATTGTAAATGATAATGGATGTTCATTTGGCTTTTATAAACCAAAGAATAGTAAGACATATATCTTACTATACATTTATTATGAAAATTAATAATGTATATAAAGGCTCTATTTAAGCTCTAAAAATTAGATGCCAGTATACCTTGGTAAATTATCATTAGTCCTTAGTACTAGAAAAAACTAAGTAAAGATGAATTAAGTTCAATTAAAAATTTCAGTGACTCACAGTTAAAGATTTTCAGGTTCATCAATAATGCCATCTTTACTCTAAAAAAAGGAATAAATATGTCTAAAAAGAAGGGAAAATGCCTAATGCTGTTTTGGAACTTCAGCATGCTGTATGGCAGAGAAGTTGTTTTTCTTAGAAAGGTTAACTGAAAAATCTGAGTTGATGGACAAGCTAATGGTGAGACAGTTAAATGTAGAATAAACTCAGTCCAGTGTTTCTCAGCCACTTGTGCATGAACTTTTATAATGTATTTTAGCTCAGATTTCATTTCGGATCTTTGGTAAATTTTGTCTTCCCAGATTTAATAGCTTTCTAGTTTGATAATATGGCATATGACAGAGAAAGGGAGGAACTCAAAATGTGACAAGAGTTTTAAGGAGCAGTGCCTGATTCATTTATTTGTTATATTATTCAGTAAAACATTTCATATTTCCATAAAAGAAAAGTTGCAATGGAAATTTAAATTCACATGTTATCTTGGACCTTAGTCCTTGACCTATTTATACTCTATGTAGGTAATTGCATTCAAACCCATAGTTTTAAATGCCTTTCATATCTAAGAAATCTAAAATTACATCTCCAGCTCCAACATTTCTCCTTCATTCAAGATTTGCACATGGAACTTGAATATGTAATAGGCATCTCAACTGTAAGACACAATATAAGGTAGGGGTGGGTACCATGATGCAGAATAAAGCAGGGTTAGAAGTTAGAGAGCCAGGAAGGGAGTCTTTTGGTGGAATGGCCAGGGAAGGCCTCTCTATGAGGTGACATCTGGTGAGAGACCTGAATGAAGTGAGGCTATTGAAGGCAGAATATTCCAGATGAAAGTAGCAGCTACTGCGAAGTTCCTGAGGCGTTGAACGAGGTTGGCATGTTAGAGGGTCCACACAAATTGCAAATCCCAGTTATGTGAGCCGAGTGGAATGGAATTTGAAGTGTTTACATACTTATGATACCTGACTTTCAAGTATATAGTGCGAGATTTATACAGACCTTGTATTTTTAGTAAATTAAATGTCCTTTTGGATTAATATGTTGTTTGTGTTCCGTATGGTACTTGATTTCAGAACGGGTGATGTGGAGAACAGTTATTTCAGTCTTGGGTAAGCTTGGAGTAGTATTTAAACATTAAAATGGCCACAGAGAGCAGAACGGTATGTGAAAATTAACACTTACTATGTAATGAGGTTGGTTTTGTTTTGCTTTTTTTTGCAGAAGGTATTAATGAAGCTTAGAAAACCTAGAATTACAGCTACAATTTGGTCCTCAGGAAAAATTATTTGCACTGGAGCAACAAGGTAAATGTTACTTGGGTTTTTAATTTTTATTTTTTAATTTTCCCCTCGTGGACAGGACATTTCCCTAGACTTAAAAACAAAATCATATGTACAATTTGTCATGTTCCTCATTATAAAATTTATATCCTGTATAACCAATAATCTTTTTCTTTCCTTAAAACCGTAGTGAAGAAGAAGCTAAATTTGGTGCCAGGCGTTTAGCCCGCAGTCTGCAGAAACTAGGTTTTCAGGTAACGTTTTCAAATAATATCCAATTTGCAAATAGTCGAGGATTTATTTTTGTACAGTTAAAACTTGTAATTTAATTGATTAAAGAAATCCCTACAGAAACTCCTTTAATGACTGACCTTTTTTAGGTTTTTTTAATACTGTCTTTCAGTACAAAAATTTAATAGTAAAACTTGTCCATGTGGTATTTGTAACGGATCTGGGCTTTTTCCCAGATCCCTTTCCCATAGAGAGAAGACTTATTTTCTCACAAGTTAACTGTCTATTCAACTCTTTAAGTTTTTCACTGTTCACAAAAATAATCATATTTTTGATCCTCTGGAGAGTGGTCTGTCAGGAGCATGGTAGAGAGCTGCGGGGCCCTGGTGACCTGCACACACTGTTGGCAGGCTCTCACACTTGCAGAACAGTGACCATCGCTGGCAGGTTGGCCTTATCAGTATAATTTTGTAGAGGCATAAGTTTGAATAAAAGTAATACATGTGAGGGGCCGGCCTGGTGGCTCAAGCGGTTGGGTGCACGCGCTCTGCTGAGGCGGCCCGGGGTTCGCTGGTTTGGATCCCAGGCACGCACTGACGCACTGCTTGGCAAGCCATGCTGTGGCGGTGTCCCATATAAAGTGGAGGAAGATGGGCACAGATGTTAGCTCAGGGCCAGTCTTCCTCAGCCAAAAAAGAGGAGGATTGGCAGATGTTAGCACAGGGCTGATCTTCCTCACAAAAAAAATAATAATAATACATGTGATGGACTTGCTAGGTCACCTTCGAATGATGAGTAAATGAGAGAAAGGTGAGCTGTGGTCTCTGAAGGGTGGGCACAGCAGTGGCAGTCGGCACTAGAGGAGAGCAGCGGTGCAGAGCCATGCTTGACCGTGGGCCGCTCTGCACAGCTTCATGCCTTTCTACACCTGTCCTGTGCAGGTCCTGAGTTCATCTGAAATTGTGGTTTTATTGGGAACATTTGAAAAGATAGTGGGATAAAACCAATCAAGATGTTGGTGGGAGTGGCTGAAGTTACTAATACTGAGAGGACGTTATTTTCAGCCTCAGAGCCTCTTTTCTTAGCATAACATTAGAAACGTTGAGAGAAATCCCAGTTAGTTGTAAACACAGTTTTATCACTCTGTCCCCCAAGAGAAAACAAACATTTAACTGAACTCACCAAAGTGTCCTTTCTCCTGACTGCATGTCAGAGAGTCTCACCTTCGGAGCTCAGGGGGCATTCACTCCTTAGTGAGTTTTAAGTGACAGCTTTTCCATTTTGATTCTTGAAGGAGGACTCGGCTTTAATTTTTTCCTCACTATTCTCTCTCTTATCCTGGTAGAGTTAATATTCCATTTAAAGTATTAAAAAATTAAACCAAATCTAAGATTCAAAAGACCCCAGATGTACTGTGGTCTTTTGAATTATCTCAGGCTTTATTTTTTTAATGAAGTTTTTGAGTTTTTTTAATCATGCAATTATCTCAGGCTTTATTTTTTTAATGAAGTTTTTGAGTTTTTTTTTCCCCTTTAATTATAGCATTAAGGAGTCACTGATAATTTAAAATGCTAAAGCCACAATTCACATGTTTCTGTTTTATCCTATTTGCTCTCATTTTTAAGGATTTGAACTTAATTATTAAGATTGCCCTGATGAGCACGTTTTTTTGTTTCAAAATAATTCATTTAGTTTTACTTCTGTCCTAAAGGTAATATTTACAGATTTTAAGGTTGTTAATGTTTTGGCGGTGTGTAACATGCCATTTGAAATCCGATTGCCAGAATTCACGAAGAACAATAGACCTCATGCCAGGTAGGTCTTTGAAGAATCAAGGTAACTAACCAAATTTGAAATTACTCGTCAGGCTATAAATATTTATATTAATTGTGGCTTTTTTTGTATAGTTACGAACCTGAACTTCATCCTGCTGTGTGCTATCGGATAAAATCTCTAAGAGCTACATTACAGATTTTTTCAACAGGAAGTATCACAGTAACAGGTATTTTATGCTATTGAAACCAAGCTTGTCTGTTACGGGTTGAATGAGATCAGAGGTGCCCAGACCAAAGGAGAAATAGTGTCTGATTTGTCCTCTTCATGGGAGCCAGTCTCCTGACTTTTAACGCTGTGGATTAGTTTTACCTGCTTGCTTTTATATGCTGTTTTTAAATCTTATATGTACTATTGTGTGTCTGTCTTCTTTCCCTCGTTGTCCTCTTAGTGAGAGTCATCTGTGCTGCCCCGTGGAGTCGTATCACTCCCTCTCGTTGCTCTGTGGTGTCCAGTGTGTGGATTCACTGTCCACAGCACTGGGATAGTGTCCAGTGGGGAGCTGTTGAGAATATTCTAGTATAGATTTTCTTAGTGTGATTTTTTAAATTTATGATATCTTGTATTTAAAATACTTGAGAAACCCATTTTAAGAACTTCATAGAGGTTTTACCTAAGCAGAATACTCAAATATAATTGATACCTGTTAGTTATATTTTATGTAAATTGTGTTACATCTTTTGAGTCTTGAAGTATTTGGAGGGGGTGGTTTCAGAATAGTAGGCCTGGGTGTCAGAGTAGCATTAGCGTGCGGGATGATTTTTAAAGGTCCTGTGGTTAGAATTATACAGGGACAGTACTTGGGTGTCAGGCCCAAGTTTTGGCAAAATTGAGATGAGAAGTCTCTTTAGTGTCCTTGAATTTTTCTTTTTATTCCTTCAGTCCCAGAGGAGGATAAAAATTATTGACACCTTTAGATGCTCAACAAATAAGCTTTAGTTTTGACTCATCCGTGGGTTTTCATATCTTCTTTAGGGACTTTTAAAGTGTCTTGCCAGAGTTGTACTTGAATCTTAAAAATGGAGTAGTGGGAACAAGTCTGTTCCCCTCTTTCAACGATCTGTTTCTACGTTTTGGAGTCCAGACTTCGGAGAGGCCCCAAACTCTCTGGATAAGTTTCTGCGCTGCTAAGTGTAGAATAACACAGTGCATGTATAAAATCTATATCTGTTGAGTTATTAATTAACACAATAACAGACAAGGCAGTTGACCTGGTGAATAAGTGTGCGTTATATCTTTACATCTGGAGTATACTGTAAAATGTTAACAATTCGGTGGACGCATGAGTGGTTCCTGTGGGCAAAGCACTGTGCCATGTGGAGGGGAGGGGAGGAAGGGAGTGGGAGAGAGGGTGAGATGTCAGAGTTCACAGGGGGGCATGTGTTCGTTCTCAGGATCTTTCAGAAGAGCTAAGTGTGTGTTACTGAAACCATTTTTATTCAGAATAAATTTTATGGAAATATTTTTCATTGTCCTTTTTTATGTTTCTTTTTAGCTATTTAAATGAAAGATTGCATTTTTAAAAAGTTATTCCTAGTGTTATATTGATAATTAATAGGTAGCGTCACCTCATTCCCTTGTGCTTTTTTTCTGTTGACTGAGAAGCCGTGAGGGTGAGGTGGCCAGACTCGTAATAATCACGTGGACACCAAGTGGGAGCACGTCTGTGGGATTGTGGCTGCGTGGTTTGTGAGCCTGCTGGTTTCCCAGCACTGGGAAGCAGCTTCGTGTCCCTCTGCTGGGTTCCTCGATGCTCCTGTGAGCTCCAGTCAAAGCCTGACCGAAAGCCAGACACAGTGACCAGAGGGTGGTAGCGCCTCGTCCCGCGTGTCACCCTTCCTTTGACAGCACGTCACCGAGCTTTCTCTCTCCCATGGTGGTGTGCGTTCCCTCTTTCACACTGGTCCCTAAAGCAGCATGAGTAACCTCAGCTGGTGTTTCAGATTCCCTTGAATTGTCCAGGAAAAATGTTTATTCTCTTAGTTTTTATGATGACTGTGTGTGTATAATTACATAGGTGTAGATTTGATTAAAACAATTAACCTGATGTCCTAAACTGCTTGGATGTCTTGAATTCTGGTAACTCAGCTTCCCTCTGCTCTCCCCGCCCTTGCCTGTGTTACAGGGCCGAACGTCAAGGCTGTGGCTACTGCTGTGGAACAAATTTACCCATTCGTGTTCGAAAGCAGGAAGGAAATTTTATAACTCATCACTTAATTGGTTGGAATCCCTAACTGAGCACCTTTGAAAACCTGCTGCATATTGGACTCGAAACAGAAGGAGAACTGGACCAACAGTAATCGAGGAAACAGACTCTGTTGTTCATCCCGGCTACAGTGTGAGCTCCAGGCCTGGCGGATTTCACGTCGGACCTTGCTGTAATATAGAGGAAGTTTACAAGATGTGACGTTGCTGCTTTCTACAAGGACTCTGTTTATTTCTGCAGTGGTTCTCATGTCCCCGTAGCAGAGCTGTCACAGTGTGCACTACCTTCAGTTGTTTTGTTGTTGTTGTTATTTTTTTCCAGTTTGAGCTAATGTGTTTTATTTGTGAATAGTCTTTTACATTTTTGTATGCTGAATATGGGCACCAAAGAACCTGTAAAAGTTATCTTTTTCAATTGAATGTGCACAAATAAAAGTTTGGAAAAGATCTTTCTTCATATCCATTCTATAACTTTTATTCCCCATTTTCTATTTTAACAAAAATTGTATTCATAATTCTTTTTTTTAATCTATGCAAGCTTAGACTTTTGCTAAAGTGTGTTGGCTTCTTTTTGAAGTGTATTTTGTAAATATATATATGCCACATGTGTATATTATCTTTAATGCTCTGTTACCAAATATCAGATAGGAATTTTTTTCTCGCAGATTAAACATAAAAACATGTATATAAATTCTAGGGAACTGGAGTAGAACTTTATAGATTAAGCATAATGTTTTATGTTGCTAATTTAATATGACAGAAAATGTTAAATATCTTTTAAAAGTTACAAAATTGTAGTTTTAAAGAGAGAAACCTCTTACCTACAAGATGGATATGAGAAAGAAGCTGTGATGGGTTGTACCTCATATGTACCTGTGTTATTCTGGGAAGACTCAACTCGGTTGTAGGAAAGTAGTAATACTAGGTTGGTACTCAAGGCTCTCCCAGGAGTCTTGTCGGAAGCTGATACATTGTGCTGTTTTACAAGAAGTGCCCACAAGCTGCCTCTGTGCCACAGTATAATAATATAATTCAACTTGAACTTGAAAGCCATTTTGCAAGCTATGTCTTTCCCCTTGCTATGTCTTATTTAATGGAGCTAAAGAGTGGCCGTTCAGTGTATGGGATTGCTGCTGTTCAAGTTATAACACACGTGCGTTTGTGGAACAGCGGCTCTCGGGCTCACCGTGAGCCCTGGGGCGGGAACGCAGGATCAGTCTGCAGCTGTGCTCTGCTGCTCGCCTGTAGGAGTTGAGTATAAGCTACAGTGGTTTCACCTAAAAATAAAGCTGAGTGGAGAATCAAGTTAGCTTCTCAGTTAAAACTTAACAGAGACAATATTCCAACACAATCTTCCACTAACACCTGAATTTCCAAAATGGTTTGAAACCTTTGTGGAAAATTGCAACATCTTAGCCTCCATATTCTAGTACTATTTCTGTTTTCCTTACCATATTATAAAATCTTGAAAACCTAGCTTAAGCACTGCACTGAACAACACATAACATTTTATGTTTATTTTTATCTTCTTTGTTCTCGATGCCTTCCCCCACCCTGCCTCTCCCTCATGAGTGAGGGGTAAAGGATAACTTATATTTTCTTTCTTGTGAAAGACTTAATTGTGATTTTCAGACTTCTGTTCTTTTTTTACATTTGTGTTTATTTGCTTCATTTTAAGATCTGGTAGGATAGGTAGCCTCATAAAACATAGAGAATAAAATTCAATGACATAGTTATAGGTTCTAGGCAGACTGTTTTAAAAATTTGAGATGTTCCACTTAGTTTTAATTAACAGTAATAAGTGACCTCCTGTTTTGCAATGTTCACAAAGAGGAAACAGAAAGGGGGAAGAAACGTGATTCTGTGGCCAAGGTGCGGATCTGGATCTCGTTAACCTTTTCAGTATTCAAGTGACTGGAAACCAGGTGCATCAGAGCTCATCACAACAGGACAATCGGACGGTCTGGCTTCAGAGCTGTGGCGGGAGCATCATGTGCAAAGGGTCGTGGGTGACCCCAAAACTTAACAAAGCTGGGGAGAGAGGAGCATGTCTGATGTCTTCTGCTGGCTTTTCACAAGTGCTGTAAATTTTTTATAAATAAAACTGTGAATATATACATACAAATGATAAGTATTTCCCCTTTTTTATTTTTGAACTCAAAAAGCTCTTATTGGGGGTGTATTGGGTGAAAATTAATTTGAAGACAGAATTGTTTAGTTTTAGACTCAGAATAATAGAAGCAAAATATGTTTAAGATACTGAAATCACTGCTGATAAACCTACTAGGTTTATAAACAATGTCCTGCCCATTAACAATGAATGACTAAACCAAAAACTAGCTAAAGTGTATATAGTGTTTGAACTTAAAAGGAAACGTAACAATTTTATTACATATCTTACAATCTGTGATGCTTACTGAAATCACTGCTGATAAACCTACTAGGTTTATAAACAATGTCCTGCCCATTAACAATGAATGACTAAACCAAAAACTAGCTAAAGTGTATATAGTGTTTGAACTTAAAAGGAAATGTAACAATTTATTACATATCTTACAATCTGTGATGCTTGGCAAAGAAAAAAATTGGTATTGATTACCTGTCTTGATTTTCTTTTTAAATCTCAGCATATAATTCTATCAGAGATTCATAATAAATTTCTTAAATTGATCCTCTTACAGGACACACTTTCTTTTCTCCTTCCAAAACCAACAAATGAACAGAAGACAGCGCGTGCTCAGACTTGGCGATGAAATGTACTGCGCAGAACTAAGATCTCAAATCTGTCCTCGTGACTTCCCCACCGATTTTAGTTTAGATGGTGCACTTCAGAACCAGGACTCCTAGTGGTTCTCCTGCATCTCTGATGAGACAGTGTCACTACTGCTTACGTAGATGGCAGCCGCACCACTCATAAGGCAGTGTGGTAGGCTGCACACCCTTACATCAGACGGGGACGGCTTGTCACAGACTAATAGGAAAACTCCAAGCTAAATAAGGGTTTTTGACTCGCAGGATTCTCTTTTCTTCAGGTTAATCATATTTTTGTATTCTTTTTCAAGTTAAATTGTTCATACTTGTACGTTTTTGTGTGTCTTCCATAGCTTATGATATTAGTAATTTAATGGGTTACTACTTAAGCGGTTTGAGATTCTTTTTTTTGTTTTTGTGAGGAAGATCGGCCCTGAGCTAACATCTGCCACTCCTCCTCTTTTTGCTGAGGAAGACTGGGTCTGGGCTAACATCCATGCCCATCTTCCTCCACTTTATATGGGACGCTGCCACAGCATGGCTTGACAAGCGGTGCGTCAGTGTGCGCCCGGGATCTGAACCGGCGAACCCCGTGCCGCCGCAGTGGAGCGCACGCACTTAACTGCTTGCACCACTGGGCTGGCCCCTGAGATTCTTGATTATAGATTTCCTATCATATCCAAATTCTGTTGGTCCAATGCCTCACCAAGTCTTAAATTCAGCTGGACAAACGCAGAAGAGAGCACTCCGTTGTGAGGGCAGAAACCCAAGTTTCAGGTACAGTGGCGTCTCTGTTCCATCACAGAGGAGAATGTAGCGAGGGAGTCGTCCTGGGGTCTGAATGTCATCTGTCAGGTCTGCAGTCACCTAGAGTCGCACGATTATGGCCCACACGCCATAACCTGAGGTAGTGATGTTCCTGAGGAGTGCAGAGAGTTGTGGGAAATGGGAGGTCACTATCAAGTTATCGTGAAATCCTTACAAAGAGAATTTTGTAAGCTTGACTTAATAACTCAATCCTAATTGCTTAGAGATTTGTAAATAACCTACTGGCCTGACTCCTTTTTTAATGTTTTACTAACAGCTATTTCTAAATAAATATGGTCCCAGGAATGTCCTTTCTATTCATATTTTTAAAAATGGATGGGAAAATACTTATTTTTCTCAGCTGTTGCAGAATTAATATTTTATAAGACTAACATGAAATTCGTAAAAGTAGGATATTTTGCATTACATTGTAGTTCATAATTCATGAAAGAAGCTGTGTAGTTTTCATACTTGTTGAACTGTAATGAGTTCTCACTAAGAACCCAGCCAGGACCCTGTCCTAACCTGGAACATGTGTGCGATCGTCCACATTGTGTCCTGTTCTTGTCTACACGAGACCCAGTGCAAGGAGTGTCTTAGTGGGCAAAAGCTGGTGAGCTCGTGTTCAGAACCTTTCTGTGTCTGAATAATAAAGCTGGAGCCTACCTCTATACGCATATACCTTAAGGTCAAAGTTCATCGCATCACTAGTCATAGTCTTTCAAAGGCTGCTCTGTGAAAAAGGTGGAAAATACTGAACCAGCAGGTATTTTTTTGAGCTCGTATGCTGCTCAGAGTAAGAAAGAGATCACTCGAAAGCTTGTACCTCATCTACCTTTTGTGGTTCCTTTGGGGGGGTGGAAATTAAAGATTATCTTTATAATTTCAGGATTTCTTTAAAACTAGCTCCATTACACTGCAGAGAAAATGCAGGAGTGGTTGGAGACGCCCTCCTGCGATGTGGTCTTGTACTCCATCAACCTGCGAGGTTCTGAGGCCATTAGGTCTCTGGAGACAGCTGCCCTGGTTGTCCCCCGTCACACAGTTTTTTACACTCTGAGAGCTGTTCCTGGGGTTTTCTTTTTTGAAGCTGTTTTGGCACTAATTCCTCTTGCTGATGACTCATAAAACAAATGTTGTTTTTCACATAGTTCCTGAAAGAGAAAGAAGCACTAGAAAATATCATTCTTAGTTTACAGTACTTGAAAGAAAATGTGCAGGTTACCATTTTTTAAATCACCCTGGGGATTTAATGTTTCAGCTATGCAAAAAAGACGTTTCTATTGCCAAGCTTCGATGTATCGTCAAATTCAGTATACCACAGAACTTTGGTCGGTCTCTCGCAAAGGGTAAGGTGGGTGTCTGACACAGCCATGTCACTCCTGTCTGCAGGGAAGGAGTCCAAGGATGGTATTATGTGGAACTAACAGAGATAACGTCCCAGATCCTATTTCATTTTTTTCATTTCTCAAACTCTACCAATATGCCTATATTTATGTCGACATTGTCTACCTTCCGCATTATTCCCTTGTTCCTGCATTAACAAATTCTTTTCTAGAGGATTCTTCCCATCAGCATAAAAACATGCTCTAATATCTTAACATTTATTTTAAAACAAGAGAAGGCCACCTGTGAACCTTCCTCCCTTTCAAATATGTTTTCCTGTAATTGAACCAGTTACTTGAGTGGCTGAAGCGTGCCTGACACTGTGGATGAAGAGGCCTGCTTTCAGGGAGGTTCCGTTTTCATAGAGGAGACCAGCAAAGAAGCATATAGTTTCACATAAAGTGCTAATGAGGAAAGTAACAGGAAAGGAAAAGAGGGACAAAGTTGGGAGCGACTGTCATACTGCGGGCATCTCTCAAGAGGTGACTGTGATCAGAAATTGGAATGAAGTGTGAAGAATGGCAGGTAAAGTGTTTACAGAGAGGCCAGTGTGGCCAGAGCACAGTGAGGACGTGAATGGCAGAGATGAAGTTGGGGGGTGGGTAGCAGCCATAGTAAGAAGTTCGCATTTTGTTTGAAATGTCGTTTGAGCCATAGGGTTTTGAGCTGCGGAATGACAGTTTTTAAAAGATCCCTCTACTGCTGTGTGGAGGATAGACTGTAGAGGGCGGGAGCTGGAAGACCAGTGTGGAGCTTAGTATAGTCCAGGTGAGAGAGAGTGGCTTGGATTGAGCTTGGTACTGTGGAAAGTGTCAGATTCATGGTATGTTTTGTTAACAGAGCCAGTAAGACTGACTGATAGTGTAGATGTGGGGTGTAGGATAGCGTGGATGAAGCCTAAGCTTCTGGCCTGAGGAGCCCCCTCCCCCGGCCCCCAGCAGGAGGCTTGTGGAAGAATGTGTGTGTGTGTGTGAGTGCATGGGACTGGGGATCAACAGTTGTGTGTAGGCTACAGAGGCCTATTAGACGTTCCAACAGAACATGCTAAGTGGGCAGTTAGATCTGGAATTGGAAAGTCAGGTAAAGGTCACAGCCTGGTGATGCACATTTGGGATCATCAACTTACGGATGGCTTGTAAAGATGAGCACAATCGAAGAAGTGAGTGTAGGCAGAGGAGAGTCTTAAGGACTGAGTCCTGGGCACTACTGTATTAAAGGAGTGGAGGAGGATGAAGAGGAAGCCAAGGAGACCACGGCGTGACTCTGAGGGAGAAGGGAAACCAGGGTAGGGTGATATTCCAGAAGACAAGTGAAAAAACATGTTTGAAGATGAGGAGCATGAGGAACTGGGCAAGTGCTGCTGGGAAGTCCAGTGATACGGGACTGAGGGCTGACCCTGAGGTGTGATAACTTGAAAGTCATAGTGGCCTTCGGAGTAAGAAAATGGGAAAGAGCGCTTGAGTGGAGTTACTTCAGAAAGACTGGAAGGCGAGGACATGGAGACAGCAAACATAGAGCATTCTAGAACCGAAAAGTAGGGGCAGCAAACAGGTCCAGTACCTGGAGGAATTTGAGGTCTAGGGAGGTATTTTGTTTGCAATGGGAAACACTGCAGCTGCGTGTGTGGGGGTGCGCGCACAATGATAATCCCATAGAAGGGGGAAATTGATGCCGTACACAGCACACAAACGGAAGAAATGGCCTTTGCGACAAGACAGAGCCTGTGGGCATAGATGTAGGTAGGTTAGCAGAAGGTGTGGAGGATGAGGTGGTCTCTCTGTTTCTGTTTTCTCAGTAAACTAAAAAAGCAAGGTCATCAGCAGAGGGCAAGGAAGTGGGAAGGAGTGCTGGAGGCTTGAGGGGAGTGTGGGGTGTGAGGTAATCATCTTGGAGAGCAGGAGAGTTACCACCAGGGAAATGCAGGACATTCTGGCAGGCCTTGAGATCCGTGTTCATAAATTTAAAACTAGCCCTGTCAGCATAGTTGTGTGTTTTCTTGAGTTGTGTTCAGCTCCTCAGAGGCAGGGATAACATAAGCTGAGTAACATGGTTCTATCACAGTGAAGTTTTGCCTGAATGATGGCGGGAGAGGGGCAGGGTGGAGGGAGGTGGTGGTCCATGGAATCTAAGCAGGTAAGTGAGGACACGGGGTGGCTACTCCATGGATTCCAGGTCCTGGTGTGGCTGAAGTGTTGAGTGCGGGTACTCGAGGAAGAGTGGTCCCGGCCTGAGGGGGATGCTGAGAGTGCAGCAGCGATTGGTGGCCACAGTCTAGGGTACGACCATCCCGCCTGCTCCCCTTCAGAGTGAAACCTGAAAGAGTGGACCGTAGCCGGTTCTTGACGAACTTCCACTCTCCCCTCAAACCTCGTCAGTCACCTTCGGTCCTCTCACTACACTGTCTGTGCCTGACAAGCCTGTGGTCACCTCCCTCTTTGTGTTGGCCTCGGCAGCATCCGCCATCGTCCAGTCCCACCTCCTAGATGCTTCTTCTGGTTTCAGTGCCACCTCCTCCTGGCTCCCCCACCTCACTGCTGGCTCCTTTCAGCTCTTTTTGACGCTCTCTTTCCTCTGCTTGGTCTCTAAATGTTGGCGTTGTCTTGGGCTCTGTCCTGGACCTCAGGCCCTTGTCTCTGCTCTCTGACTAGGTGATCTCATCTGGTTCCATAGCTTAGATACCACTTATAAGCTGATGGCCTCCCAAATCTGACCCCAGCCCTCTGTCTTCAGAATTTCAGACGTACATGTCCAGCTGCCGAATAATAATGTATCTCTCTGATGTCTAAAGGACATCTCAAAATTAATACATCTAAAACAGAACTCTGCAATCTCCCCAGCCCTGAAACCTAGTCGTCCTTCAGGCTTCCCAGTCTTACCATCCATGCCATTTCTCAAGCTAAAAATTTAGATATCGTCCTGACTACTTCATTGCCTTATTCCTATGTTCAATTCATTCATTCATTCAATAATGAGCTTCAATTATATGCTAAGGAATTATTCCAGATTCTGGGAAACAACAGGGAACACAATATACAAAACTCCCTGTCCTTGAGGAATTTAAGTGGAGCGAGAGCACACAGACAATAAACCAAGTAAAATACAGACAGCACCAGCTTTGGAAAAAGTTGAAGCAGGAAAGTGGATGCAGAGTTGGGGACACGACTGTGATTTTAAAGAGAGTGACGGGAAAGTCTGAAGGAGGTAAAGCAGGGAGACAAGTGGATACCTGGGGAAAGAGAACTCTAGACGGAAGGAACAAATGCAAAGAGCTTGAGTCTTGCACGTACCTGGTGTGTTGCGGATGCAGCCACAAGGCCAGTGTGGCCGATGAGAGGAAGAGGCGAGACTAGTGGGGTATGTGGGGCTGTGTGGCCCATGGAAAGGCTTTTACTCTGAGATGAGAGCCGCCGGAGGATTTGAGCAAAGGAGTGGCTTGATCTCGTTTAACGGGATCCCTGGCTGCTGTGTTGAGAGAAGACTGGAGGGGACAGAGGGTGAAATAAGGACCAAGCAGGTGGCTATGACAATAAAAAGGAGAGAGACCCTGAGGACTCAGATCAGGGGGTAACAGTGACGGTGGTCAGGCTTTGGATATGTTGAAATAAGAGCCAACACCATTTTCTGATAGATTGAAGGTGGAGTGTAAGAGAAAAAGGGTCAGGGAAGACTCCACAGTGTGGCGAGGGCATGCAGGATAAAGCTGACATCAACTAGGGGGAAAGGACTGCGGGTAGAGTAGGTTTGGGCAGCGTCAGGGTTCAGTATAGAACATGCAAGTCTGAGATATCTGTTAGACATTTGAAAAGACGTGTAGAGCAAACAGACAAGCCTTGAATTCAGCAGAGATATCAAAGCTGGAGATGGAAATTTTGGAGCCAGTGGCATAACGATGGTATAAATGTGACCGAGAACCAGGCAAGGAAAGGGTTACTGAGAATCTGATCACAAACTAACATGGGCTGTCCAATGTTTTCCAGATAAGGAGAAACTAAATGTTCTGGTTTTCAAAAGTTGATGTCCCCATTCTTGAAAATGTTGCCATCTTACAGTGAAATCTACATGTTTGCCTCAAGACTCCTGCAAACTGCTCCAGCCCCAAGTGTCCAAAAGTTACCATGGACCCGTTATATAATGACATGTTCCTTGAACTCATTATGAAATGGCATATTGCATTGAACCTGTTATGTAATGACATGTTCCTTGACCTTGTCATGAAGTGGCATGTTACATTGAACTCATCATGTAATGGCATGTTGCATTGAACTCATTGTGTAATGGTACCTTGACATCGTTATGTAATGGCTTGCACATGCACCATGATTGGGCCCAGTTGTTACACAGTTGTAACATATCCTCTGCACTCTAGTGTATAAGGTCTCCACCAGCACTAGGCTTGGGGAGACACTGCTTTGGGAGCTATCCCTGGTGTTCTCCATTGCTTGTGCAAACAATAAACTTTTTCTTCACTTACTTCGGCCTTGGTTCTGCTTTTCAGCTCTGCACTCACCAAGAGACAAACCCCTTGAGTTCAGTTACATCAAAGCCATAACTTTGTTTGAGATCAACAAGCCAGTGAAGAGGATAGAGAAGTGGCCAGAGGACTAAGCCCTAGGGCATGAAAACTTTAAGATAGAAAGTAGGAAGATAGGATGGAACCGGCAGAGGATGCTGAGGAGGAGTGACTAGTAGGAGACCACCAGGAAGAGGGTCCCTGAAGGCAGAGAAGCAAGTGTTTCAGGAAGGAGGGCCCACTCAGTCAGCCAAATGCTGGGGTAGTCACTAAGCTAGCCTTTAAGCTGAGGAATGAGGGTTGGTCACTGGGCGTAGCAACGTGGAGGAGACAGGGATGTTCAAAAGAGCAGTTTCAGTAGAGTGGTGGCCATAAAAGTCTTATTGGAGCAGGTTCAGGAGAGAATGGAAGAGAGAAATTGAGGACAGTGAACTTTGCTATAAACGGTAGCAGAGAAACAGAACAAAAGCTAGAGAGGAAAATGGAATCAAAGACTTTTTTTAAGATGGGGAAAAAAATCATGGTTTGTGTGCTGCTGAGAAGTAGAGATCCAGGAGAGAGGTAAAATATGGATGGTGCAAGTGTGTACAGGGAGAGTTGTTGGAGAATGTCCTGGAGAAGGGAAAGGGGAGGATGTGAAGTAGCTCCCCTCACGCAGGAGTGATGGAGTTAATAGAACCCAAAGGGATGGCGGTGCATTTGGTTACACATACCGATGTGTGGGTCCATGTTGGAGGTTGTGGAAGTTCCGCTCTGATTGTGTCCATTTTCTCCATGAAGTCAGAAGCTAGGCCATCAGCGGGAGTGAGGAGGGCCAAGGAGGTGGGGAGGTTTCCAGAGAGAGAAGGTGGTACGGAGCATTGTCTGGAGAGAGGCGGTTAATGGACTAGGGACACGTGTGATTGCCGGGCAGCGTGGAGGGTCATGGTCATGATTTAAAATGAGACCCAACGCTGTGCTCGTGTGCTTTCTCAGCCACGTTCAACTGGGTGACTGCAGACTCTCGCTTGGCATGCCTTAAAATGTAAATCGGATCACGTCACTCCCCTGCTTTAAATACTTGAGTAGCTTCCCATTGCACTTGGAATGAAATCCCCATTCCCTCAGCCTGCAAAGCCCTGCACACTCGTCTGTGGACTTTCTAACGGAATCTCAGATCGCAGCCTCCTGGACCTCTTCCCGTTCCTGGAACAGGTCAAGCACGTTTCTGATTCAGCCTTTGCACTAGCTGTTCTCTTGGCCTGAATTCTCTTTCCCCCATCTTTGCATGGTTGGACTTTATTGTCACCCAGATTTTATCTTAAATGTTACCTCTCAGAATAACCTCAATCAAAAGTAGCCCCCACCCTATCATTTACTATCTTATCAGCACGTTGTCATTCTCAGGGCATTTTGCTCCCTGACTAGTCCTGTTGTTGAAGAAATGAATCTGGATGAATGAATGAAGGCACGGCCACATAAAGTTAACTGTGAAAAGTGAAAAATAATCTAAGCCTGAGAACTAAAATGTTGACAAAACATGACCTTGTTGGATTTCTCTATTTGTTTCCACTTCAACTGGGGAAAAGAATAAAAGTCACAGCTGAAGTAGCAACTATGGCAAATGTCCCATTTGGGGTTTGTAGCTGGAAAGGCAGAAGTTCAAAATAAAATCCTTTCAAATTACATTATTGCTGAAATCTTTTCTGACCTCTCAGCTGAATCACAGTCTAGTTTATAAAAAACTTAACCAGCTTGGAAGAATATTTGTTTTCTCAGCCTTGTAGAAATAGAAATGAAAGAACCCAACTCCAAATATGAGAAAGGAGAAGGGTAACAATGGGTGAAGTATCAGCATTGAAGGGAATTGGACATTATAAATAGTTTCCTCTTACTCCTTAGAAAATCATGGGGTATACACCTCAGGACCATCTGTTTCCCTGGTGACAAAAGCTGCTTCATTGTTTCATTCACTCCTAAACGTCTAAAGACTCCCTTAACCCAGCAGTGTCCTTCCTCAGTCTTCAAGTCACTTCAGCTCCTGTGTCCTGGCAAGTTCCGGGGCTTTCCGTCACCCCCCATTTACTTAACTAGTTTGAGAACTTCTCAATGCCATTATGTATTTTATTTTATTTTTATTTTTGTCTCAGACATTTCCCTCCAGGGACCCTTGTTTAACACACACACTTCATACATACTTTGGTCAATTCACACAATGCAGGCTGCTTACATTTTCATTTTAAAGGCCTTTGTCAGCCTGCTGCTTCAAGCTGAGACAAGACCAGGCTCTCCAGAGTTGCCTCAACAGGAGTGAAGTTCTCTGAAAGCAAACTTTGTTTCCTTTCTGCCCTTAGAACTGGGTTCCCCACAACATACCCCCTGGTAGATACTGCTATACATGAGTTTAAAATGCAGAATGGTGTTGCTACCTCATCTTTCATCACCCACTGCACCCGTGTCTTTATCTGTCTGGAGAGAGACGGTCCCACCCACCTCTCTCCCCCCACCTTGTCTAGTTTTCGGCCTCTGGATCTTCTAATTTGCAATTTATAACTTTCTTGGAGAGAGTCTGGATTTAGGTTGAATAATTGCATGACTCAAAAGTAACAGAAATGTGATTCTTTCAAAAACAGTTCATAATTCAGAGTTTTACTAATTTAAACAGATTCCTTCCCCACCCCGAAATTCTGAATGAATACGTTTTGTTGAGCTGTAGATACCCAAATCATGCGTTCTTAGGGAATGTCTTATTCTGGAGGTCCACTAGGTGGAAAGGTTGGCTTTTCTTAAGTTTTGTCTTCAAATTTTCATTTGGTTTGCAACTTGATACTTTCTGACAGCCCCATATGAAAAATAGATCTAAAAGTTTCTTAACCTTAATGCATACAGAACATTCTGATTTCAAGTTAGACTAGAGAGCAATAAGGAATGATAACAAAGGAGGCCCTTAGCTTCCTGCAATTAATTCATTACGACTTTCTCCCTGCCTCTATTTTTCAGTTAGCATTGCTCACAAGAATTTTAACAACTTTCATTTTTGAAGGAATTTTGCTCCCCCAGCTAGTAGATGGGTAGCTCAAAGTGCGTACACCCAAGGTGGGTTTCCATATAGCCAAGGAAATTTCAGCCCCAGGGCTCCTCACCTGCACAGCCTCTTCCAGGACCCACACAGTCGGGCCTGATTTTACATTCATAATTTGTATTATTTTTCTTAAACAGGACCCTCAAACCTTAGGTTCCACAAAACGTGCATCTGTCCCTGCTTACACACCTCTGTACCTACGGGTTCCCGGAGGACCAGAGTATCTCTGACATGGACTTTTCCACTCTACTCCAGGTCCCGAGGTTCACCTGCCTTCCCTCCCTTCCATTGCACGTCCCAATGGCGCCTCATATGCAGTCTGTACAAACTGAACTTAGTGTTGTCCTGGACCCCCCAGACTCCGGCCTTCCCAGCCCCCGGCCTGCTTCTCCTCCTCCGGCTCTCACGTGGATGAATGTCTCCACTGTGGACAGGGTTAGCGCTCTCAGCTGGAGAGAGATCCCAGTTCCCTCAACTGTGTCCCAGTCCAGCTCCAAACTAGCTCCCAGTCCAGCTCCCTGCACCCCCTCCAGCCCCGTGGTTTCCTGCTTGCTTCCTCCCACAGACTCCTTCTGGGTCCCCTCATCCCCTCATCTCCAGTTTCCATATTTTGCCTGAGTGCTCCTTCAAAAATCTGGTCACTTTAATTCCCAGCTCTGTTGTTTTAAACACGCCCCCGAGCTCTGCCTTCAGGATGAAATCCAAATTCTTTACCAAGACCGACAAGACCCTGCCCGACTGCTCTGTGCCCTTGGTTCTGGGCTCATCTCTCCTCCCCAACTCAGAACCTGTCCTCTTCATGCCACTCCAATGGATATCCTGACCTCTGCGTGTGACCCCCTCCTCTATTTCCCACCCATTCCTTTTTGCCCAGATAACTCCTTCAAGATTCAGCTTTGGATTCATCTCTTTCAGGAAGCTTTTATAGATGAAATCCTCCAATATCTGTGACTTTCCTCTGTGCTGGTCAACACAGTGTTTTCTTGTCTGTCTCCTAAAGTGAGGAAGCTATGGATCCTCTGTCTCCTATATCTTTGATTCTCTCCTAGTACAGTGCCTGGTCCATAGTAGATGGTCAACCAAGAGTCGTCGAATAAGTAATATCTGACGTGGTGGAGAGGGGAGTGGTGTGGTAGAGCCAGTGTGTCTCACTCATCTGAACACATCCTCTTCCTCCTTCCATCGGACAGACTGTCTTAGACCACAGATTAAATCACATCCTATGGCTCACGGATCCTAACCTGTGTGGTTTATATTGTTTTCTATGATGTAGGATGTGGAGTTTCCATCCTCGTATCTAATCTCCACACACCATGAATTCAGCATTGGCCTTGTCCACAAGTTATCAAATTGAACAGTGAATACTTTTTAATTGCCTGCTAGGAATTAATATTAAGCTAGGCACTGTAGAGGTTACATAAGAAAGATAATGGGGGCAAGCCGGCCCGTAGCTTAGCGGCTAAGTACTCGCGCTCTGATACTGGTGGCCCGGGTTTGGATCCCGGGCCCACACCAACGCACCGCTTCTCCGGCCATGCTGAGGACACGTCCCACATACAGCAACTAGAAGGATGTGCAACTATGACATACAACTATCTACTGGGGCTTTGGGGAAAAAAAAAAAAGGAGGAGGATTGGCAATAGATGTTAGCTCAGAGCCGGTCTTCCTCAGCAAAAAAGAGGAGGATTAGCACGGATGTTAGCTCAGGGCTGATCTTCCTCACAAAAACAAAAAAAAAAAAAAAAAGAAGAAAGATAATGGGCAGAGACCATTCCCGGAAACCAAAACTTTACAACCTAGTTGAGGAGGTAACATCACAGGAGTTTTAGCTAAGGCAACATAGAAGACAATGGGACTGAAAATATTGAGAATCCAGGAGAAAGGAATGCTAACTAGAGCCAAGGTGACTCAGGCTTTGAAGACGGTTTGGGTTGGCCCTTAAGGCATAAGGATGTAGGGCTAAAGCTTCCAAGATCCTATAGTGTAGGAACAGAAGTAAGGAGATAAGAGTCAGTGAGGGAGGAGGGGACCCAGGGAAGAAGACTGTCTCATAGGAACTAAAAGAGAATTTCAAGAAAGAGTAGGTGTGGTAGACGAATTGTGGTAAGAAAATTCTTTGTCCTTCGTCCCATCAAGAGAGTAAGTCATTTCTACACCACTTGCATCTGGGCTGGCCCAGGGACTTGTGCTGAAGATAGAAAGTGGGCGGAGTGACATAGGGTCAGCCAGCACCTACTGCCACCCAGGTGAGTGAGGCTGTCTGGGACCTTCCAGTCCAGCTGATCCTCCTGCCGACGGTGCCACACGAGCGAGTCCAGGTGAAAGGAGCAGAAGTGCCACCCCGCCAAACCAGAGAATCATGGGAAATAGTAAATCGTTATTTTAAGCCACTACTTTTCCGGATGGTTTGTTATGCCTAGATGGGTGACTGATGTGAAACCAGCTATAGGGAAGGATGAGAAATGAAGGATGACCAAGAAATTTGGAAGTCGTCGGTGTCCTGGCATCTCAATTCTGGAAAAGGCCTGAATCTGCCAGAATTGCTTCCAGTTTACAGACGAATGCATTGAGTTATCAAGGTCTGAGGCTATTAATTATTTGAAAAGTATATTTGTAATTAACAGTCTTGTTTCGATTCTGTGCTCACCAAGAAATCCAGACATTTGACTTCAACTTGCAGAGCGAGGCAATGCTCTGGTCAGGCCAAGGGTAGAGCCAGCCTTCCTGACAATTATCTTTCTCTTTGTAAATGAATAATTTTCATTTTCAATTTATTTTTTAAAAACAGGGCCTTATCTGTATCAAAAATTAGCTCTACAGTTTTATATTTAACGTATGTCTTAAATTAAGAGAAAAGTTTTTCTGCTTTCTGAAGTGAAATATTCTTAAAATGTAAACAATTTAAAAGCGTATGAATTACAAAGTGAAAATTTTCCACAGTCCTACTCACTATACACCCTAATAAACCAGCATTAACAGGTTAGTCTATATAAATATATATGTACACATATTCCTACCATCAATTCATCTAATCAGGTTTATTTCTCTTTCAGATAAAAGGGGAAGAATCAATACGCCCACAATTTCTGTACAATCATACGTCTCTTTCTGGCGTATTGAAAGTATTTTTAGAAGAAAGCCACAAGGTGTAAATATGTAGTTTCCTCCCATTATATTAAAACCCAAGAACAAGTGTCCCTACATTGTCAAGTGTAGCGACTTAATCTTAGGAAGAGTAACCAGTTCCCCTTCATTCCCGGCCCGGTGCATCGCCTGCTCCCCCAGGCCACAGTGTCAGTGGTTAGAGCTGTGCATTTTAACCTGCTGCTTGTCTTTGCATCGCATCGAAAGGGGTACTACGGGGTTGACTTACACCCGCGATGGAGAGGAATAAGCCATTTGGTTTGGCAGATGCTTCAAAGGAGAAACGGATGGGAGAATGACGGCAGGTAACCTGCTGGGAGGAGTCAGAAAATACCCGTGCTGAAATGCTATTATCCTTATGTTGACCCCAAACCAGTCTGGGGCTTCTCCGGTCCTTGGCTTTCTTTGACCCTTTTCTTATTCCCCTTGAAGTTTTAATTAAGTTCAACCATATTGGGTCAACTGTTCCAATTTCTGTGGAATCTTGTATTTCTGGTTCATTATAACAAGAAATCATTCTCTCATATCCACACACACAAAAAAAAATTTCATTTCTCTCTACTGAAAGAAAGAGGGAGTGTTCTATGGCCCACTTCTAGGTTAGATTGTTTACGCAGTCTCTCCATGTGAAACTTATTTAACCAGTTTTCTAAATGCCTAGTCATATAAGAAACTCTTTATTAAACTGACTTTATGCCATATTCGGAATAATTGTAGACATTTAAATTCAAGAGTTTTCCTGGTGATCTCAACCTTAAGTGTTCAGGACTTAAAGAGACCTGCACATGTGGTGGAGAGGGAAGAGCTGAAGCCCGTGGTTCTAGTGAGCATGACATTCTAGGACCTTCCGACACCCCTCCTGTGTGGGGCAGGTGGGGAGACGGGAGGGCTTCTTAGATCATCACTGCACAGAGCTTTGGAAGCTTCACTTGTTAGAAAGCCCTGGTTATACTAATTCCTTAGCTGGTCACCCAAATTAAACACATAGCAAAGAAACTGGAATTATGCTTTGAGATATGGTTTCACACCAAAGGGAGTGTCCTAAAATAATTTCACATATTATTATTATTATTTACGTGTATATAAAAGCTGCATTTCTGAGCAGAGTGTTGTTCAGAGAGCAACGCACAGGGTACTTACGCTTTTGCCAGCTCAGTCGATATTTGTTCCAAAGAGCATCCCTTTGTCTGTGGTATAAACACAACAACGAAGGCCAGGGAAGCCAGACTCATGACTGTATAGAAAAAGCACACCCATGGCAGGCCAATGCGGTCTGTAAAGGGCAGAAGAAATTGATTAGAAACGTGCTAAGGGTCGCTTTGATCCCATTTGTGGACAGCCGATGCTTAGAGCGTATATAAAAACACACGTATTTTCAAACACTCCAGTAGGATCCAGAGAAATAGCAATCACAAATTAAAAATACAGCCAGCCTCTGAAGGTTTCATTTTTACCGACTACACCAGCTTTCTCTGGTAAAGTAAACAGCAGTCTTGTAACTACACAATTTAAACCCAATGACATCTTCTTGGTGAGCGTGCTTTCTTTTTCAAAATGGCAGTACACAGGCTCATTGCAAAAAGAGAACCTCAAACGGCACGGAAACATAGAAGCAGAAGGTAAAACATCTCCTCTCTCTCCTCTCCTTCCACAATTCCTCTCTCAGGAGCCACCGCTGCAGCAGTGTGGTTTCTGTCTGGTGGACATTCTTAAAGACATATTTATGCAGATGGACTTTTCTTGGAATGAGCTCACCCTTCTTTACTCTGATTTGAATCAATCATTTCACGTTAGCAATATTTCATCATTTAGTAGCCAGCAGTGTATTTGTAATGCTTCCTCCTGGGTTCAGAGAAAAAAAGTGATAATGGTTCTAAGGAAAGGCGTTAACTTGCTAAGATGCATCAGCAAGAAGCAGGATCGTTATTGATGGATCTCACCGCCAGCCTAGTTTTTCCTCTGACCACTTCCAGCCAAAGGTACCGTCCCTTTGTGGTTACTGACCAAGGTCAAGGTCCGTTAACTGGTGATAAATGGCCTCCCGTGCACTGGAGCCTGCCATTCGCATTGTGTGCCCCCTGGCTCAGCGGCAGAAAGTCCAGGGTGGCAGACAGTCACGAGGAGGAAGCTGGCTCTTTTTGCACACAGGCTCAGACCAACTGCAGACTGCACCAGCGCACACAGCCCTTCACAGCTGCAGCCACAGATCATGATGGCTCTGTCAGGAGAACTGGCAGAGCAGTTCTGCAGGGAGGCAGTTTGGTGAATGCAGGGTGGGAGGATCTAAGCATGTCAACCACTTGTCAGTCGGTCCTGCCGATGGGGGAGAAGCAGGAAGCAGAAACAGCAGTGTGGCTCTGCTGGCAAGTTAACTAGAGTCCCATACCTCAGGGCTTCTCGTGCTGCTGGCACAGGGTTTTGCCCAAGTGAGTGCTTAATATAGTGCTTGTAGAACTGGCCCTTCTTCCCTCTCTGGGGCATAAAACCAGAATACAAACAGTGAAAAAACCCGAAAAAGTCATAACATCAGACTTGTCCCTTGCTCTGTGTGAGCACTTTCAGTGACAGGGAGCTCACCACTTTGCAAAGACTCTCGCTGCACTGTGAGCCAGCTCTGCCTGCTAGAAAGGTATTCCTGACTGACTCCTAAGCCCACGTCCACCCTTCAGGACCTGCAGGTCCCCCGGATCAGCTCTCCGCTCCCCTCTTCATGACAGCGGTGCAGGTATCTGCATCTCCTCCGTCTCCTCCTGGAGCCTCTTTTTTCTGAGTCTAATATCCTGAACTCGTACTGTCCTTCACAGACCACAGGTCACGTGCCCGTGCCATCCAGACAGCCCTCCCTTGGGGAGGCGGACCCACTGCAACTCTCTTAAAATATTGAAACAATCCTCTTAAAATATTTTTCCCAGAGCCGAGCACAATACTGCAGCTGTGTCCTGATCATGCAGAGTGGGTTTGTCCTCTGGATACTCTGCTTTTATTGATACAGCTGAAACTGCACGAAAAAACTTGACGTCCCAGGGCCTGCTGCCAAGCAGAACTCTTATGTCTTTTACTTGGAAAACTGATTTTTGAAAATAAGTATAGAATTTCAAACTTAGTCCAATGAAAGGCCATCTACAGGTTTTAGATCATTCCAGGTTTTTTTTAAAAGTGAATACGCTTTCCTAACACCTGTTCTAAACTCCCGTGCAGGAGGACCTCTGAATCTGCATCAGCTCATCCTGTACCTTAGCCATCCTTCCAGAGGTTTGTGTCATTCTCATCCCTCATCATTTCCATTCTTTCTTTTATATTTCCCCTTCTCCATGCCAAACCGCAGATAAGAGTGTGTGTGTGTGTGAAGGTGGAGGGCACAGGTCTATGCGTGTGATTGTAGTAGGAGAGCTGTGGGACATAAACATTTGAAAATTTTATGTAAAAACCCAAACCATGCTTAATTGATAACTCCAAAAGTTAGTATTTCCAAAAGTAGATGTATTTAAAAAAAAGTGGTTGACAAGATTCGGAAGTACTGTATATAAATATACACTTTTTTGGAGTATACATCAGCTTTTGAAAATTTATGTATTAATGTTATTTCATATTTATATATTATATATATAAAAAAAGGAAAGAAAGAAAACTTAAGTGATTGGTCGATTTTGGAGGATACTGGGAACCACCTCATTATTTTGAAAGCTAGAAAATAAAGACAAATTTTCAAGAATTTATCTTCCCTTTCTTAAATGATTCATACTTTAGGACAGGCAAATAACGAATGAGAAGAAATTTCTCCTTAGAGGAGTTTTGCTGATACAAATGTAGAAGGAACAGCAGAGTGGAAACAGCGGATCTGGGCAATGACCCTCCGAGGGAGCCAACAGGACAAAGTGGGAGATGAGAGACGGGATGCACCTCAGATGGCAGGACACAGGGCAGCACCCGTGAAGGAATTTGTAACAAACTAACCAGAAAATCCAAGTCCCTCAAGCCTCTGGATCTAAGTAGCAGTTTGCAGGAAACACAGGAACAGAGGTCACCTGATACAACCTCACTCAGCAAAATCCTGCTGGGGGAGAACTCTAGAACAAACAACCCAGTTTCTTCATTAAAAAGGTATCGTGGGGAGGAGGGGGAGACATAGACATGAAACCTACAAATTATAAGGCACATATCAATCCGTTGTAAATTACGTATTTGGATCATGATTCAAAGTGTGAAAAATAATTATAAGACAACTGGAAGACTATGAACACAGACTGGATATTTGATTCCAAGGGACTACAATTTTTAGGTGTAATAATGATACTGTGGTTATAGTTTTTAGGTGTCTGATCTTTTGCAGGTCCATGCTGAAATTTTATAGACAAAATAACATTATGTCTGAGGTATGACTCAAAAGAATATGCTCAAAAAGAGCAGGTGGGGTTACGAATGAATTAAGATTGATACCTGTTGAAGTTAGTGGTCAGTAGATCGGATTCATTGCCATTCTCTTTACTGTTGAATGTGTTTGAAAAGGTCCACAGTCCAATGTTTTTTAGGTGAGTGTGCTTCCCTGACAGTTGTCTTAAGAGCGCAGAGGCAGAGGAGGAAAATGATGAGTTCTTACCGGTCACAGTCAAAAACGTCAGAGAGATGAGGAGGTTGATGCCCCAGTTCATGCTGGAAGTTAAGGCAAAGGCTCGTCCGCGAATTCCGCCGGGAAAAATCTCGCTCAGCACCAGCCAGGGCACTAGGAGAAGGCAAAGGAGAGGGGAAGGGACAGCAAAATTATCAAAAGCCCCTAGTCCTGCGTGATCTGTGGTTGGAGAGCTGGGCAGGTCCTTCCTCCGCAGGAGGGAGGACGCCTGTGCCTTCTCCTCACCTTCAGCCAAGTGAGAGAGGATTCAGGAGAAACACTGAGAGAGCTTGACAGTGGTCCCCGGGGAGTAGGGGGAGGGACATAAGGTGCTGGTATGTGACACAGGCCTGAGAAATGCAAACGGGAGGGAGAGTGGCTGGGGCCACCTGCACGAGAGGCAGCTTGGGACATCTGCCAAGCACAGAGCCTCGGTGCCAGACCCCGGCTCTGCCTGCTGTTCCTCTGGGCCCGTTCCTGTCTTTTCCTTTCCCGCTGACCTTGAAGAAGTCCAGCATCATAGCTAGTGAGCAGGTAGGAAATAAGGCTAGGAGGCTGGAGGAAAGAGGCTGGCTACCGTCCCTTCTCCAACTTGGGCTTCTTGGCCTGGGGCACGCTGAGCGGACAGAAGCTCTAAATTAAATAGAGCTCCAAGATTTGATTATTATACGAGACTAAACATTTGAACTTCTGAAAGGAGATTCTTCTTGGCACGAAAACTGATCAGAGGACTTTTTATTATCTGAGACTGACAGGGAACATTATAGGACGTGTCTGATGGGATTAGAAAGGGCACAAGAGGAACAACTTAACTTGTCTTGTTCTCACAACCTCTCACACTGAGTTTGCCTAATAAAATAGCTGCAAGTTCTTACATGGGCCAAGCACTTTACAAACCTTATCTCATTTGATCCTCACAAAATCCTGCAAGATAGGAACTATTACTATTCCTCTTTCATAGAAGAAGAAAACTGAGGCTTCAGGAGTTAATAATTTGCCAAGGTCACAGAGCTCCTAAGCAGCAGAGATGGCATTGAGCCCTGGCACTCAGGTTCCGGAATTCATGCTTTTTAATCACAGTTCACTCTTGGTGGTGGCTCAATAAATATTTGTTAATGAATAAATGAATGTGCAGTATAAGCACCTTTGATTCCAAGGAAAGAAGGACTTAGGAGCTGCCCTAGGCCCAGCTCACTGCTGACTAAGTCACCTTGTGTTGGAAAGCCAGCATTTATATACAGACCAGCTGCATCACCCGGCCTAGAGGAGGCGGTGGGAGGAAGGAGCAAGAAGCCAGGGATGGGGCCCACTGGTCAGCGACCTCTTGGGCCCCCTATACGAGAACCAAGCAGTCAGATGTGCCTCTAATTAAATAAATTGCCTCTCGTGACAAGATCACACTCTGTACAGAAAATATCTGCTTGTGGTAAATTTGCTGTTTTAAAGTAAGAAAAATAAATTTAATTATAAAAGAGGGCTGGAAAAAAATTTTTTTCTTGATTATCTTCTCCAAGTGAATCTATATAGGGTTACCTTTTGGGCTTGGAAGCTAATGTAACAAAAAGAATATTATTATTGTCCTAGTTAATAGGGAATTCAAAAATAAAATTCCATGTCCCTCCTCTCTGCTCCCTACCCCAAAAGACCTTCCCTAGTTTCTTGAAGATTATATCCCTGGTGGGATCACTTTGCTCTTAATGAGACCAGTGCAATACCCAGTAACCTTGCCTTGAGCTTTGCAAGACTGGGGATCTGGCTCTGAGTAGAATGGTAGCTCTATAATTCTGGTGAAGCCTTGTAATGACCTGTCCTTGGACAAATACAAGATGAAATTTTGTCAATCCAATTTTTTGAGGCTAAATAATCTATGCCACAGGCCAATCCCACTATGTCCCTTCCTGCCATGGATATTTGACATGGGTCAGGGTGGAGTCTCAGAGGGTTCCTTATCACCTTTTGCTCTAGCGTCCATGAGGAGGAGGTGGGGGGAGGGACCCTCTTTCATTTTCTTTTGGTAGAGGGGTTAGCACAGGGTTTCTTGATCTACTTCCATCCCCATTTCAGCACCTCTGAAACCCCTTCCACGCCTCCCCACCTTCATTGTGATGGCCTCTTGGAATTATTTGGTGGGATTTTGGGAAAATCATTGCTGGGGTCATCAGAGCCGCGTTGGCGATGAGAATGAGCTGATCCTGCTGTTATAGAAAGTGGTGGATTTTCCCAATGAGAAGAAGGGACAGTTACACAAAGCACTGGTTATAAGCGCTCGGTCTGAACTGTCAAGAGCTTGCCTAAAGGATCCTGAGATCTACACTGAAAGACTGTCCTAGGCGTGCATTCAATTCAGCAGCTGAGGCAAGTTCTTGGGCAGGTTAACCAGTCAGTGAGCAATGAACTGAATATTGAAAGAGACTTCCCTTAGTCGCTCAGGAGAACTTGCTGTAGACAAACCCTACACCTGACGTTCCCAAAACTAATGTATCATAGCTGAAAGCTTCTGCTTCTTTTGTGATCTAATGGAAAGAATTCAAGAACTGATGCCTTGGTTTATCTAATATTGACAAACTGGATGTCGCAGCAATTGACAAGTGTTTTGACAAGGATGGTCCAACCTCCCAATGTGGAACCTGTCAATTCAAAAATAAGGAGAATGTTATTTTAACGATGATGTCAGAACCATAAAATTACAGGTTTTCAGATCCAGAGAGAAAATGGCACTTGTAGCAAAATGGAACTTACTGAAAGGGTAAAAATCTTCCCTTGGCTAACTTAGGAGCAAGACGATGCCAGAATCTTACAGGCCTCCATGTTCCCTAGAAAGAAGCTGTGAATGCCCAAAGCAGAAGGAAAGAAGAAGCTCTGTTTCAATTTATAAGTAAAGAGGATAGAGGTATAAACCATCATGTGGGGATTTAATGTGTTGATATTTATAATGACAGGTGGAAGTTTTCTTAAAATCACTGATTTTCTTTTTTTTTTTAACTAGATGGCCTAATTTCTCCCCCAGGGAAAATCAAGTTATTGCTACATGCCACAGTGAAGAAGTGGTGGCTCCTTCTGGGTGTCCCTGTGATCCCCCACCCTGATGACAGAGCCATAGGGGATGCTTCGTGCTGTTGCTTGTGAGGAATCCCCAGAGTGTTCAGAGATACAGTGAACTCTTCTACAGTGAGCACAGCTGCTGCAGTTTACAGCCTCTGAAACAATTCTCCTGGACCTCTATTATTCCACCTTTCGTTCCCGGGCTAACTCAAAGCAACATGTGCCTCTATAAATGTCAGAGTCTGCACACATCTTTAAGGTCTTCTCTATGCTGCAGGGACAGGAAATTTTGAACTTGTTGGGAGATAATTGTCCATAGGTACTGGAACTTGTATTTCACATAGCATTAAATCACTCGTCAGGACTTGCCTGATCCAGATGAAATCTGCAGATAGTGTTTGTGCCTGCACTGAGGGTCATAAAAAGGCCTTACAGGCCTCCATGAAGGACGAATATGTTGAAGTGTCTCTCTGTGCAGTGGAGGACATGGACTTGGGTTAATAGATACAATCGATGAAAATGACTCGGCCCTGTGACATGGAAACTGCCATGCCTGTCTCCTCATCCCTCCATGTTTCTGCCACTGCCACAATTTTTCCTGCTGAAGCTGTCACTTAGCTCCCTGTGCTTTCAGATGTTAAACCCTGCAGCTCTCCGGGCATATTTTCCATTTGGCTTGAGCTCTTCCTGAACAACCTAACGCGCCAGCCCCAGGTTTGAAAGACTCATGGAGATCTTGTAACTCTGGAGGAAGTTCTACATGCAGGCCACAGAGTTGTCAACAACTTGATTTGTCAAGGAGCCAGTGTCCTATACTTTGTAGGATTCCCTTTTATTGCCTTTGCAATAGCATGCAGCACACCTAGCTATCTGACTGCAAGGGGGTACTTTAAGTGCGAATTCGAGAGGGAAATATGCCCATTTCCTTCCAACCAGATGTTTAAATCCTGACCTCATAATTTCCCCAAATGGAAAAATTATGTTCTTTGAAAAATATACTCCCGCATAGGCCACCATGTCCAACATCAGCAATGATGTGGTGGCTTTAATTTATTTTAATTTTTTGTATTCTCCCTTGTCTTGGTCTCTCTGAATTTTGCTCACTCCTGTCCTCTTCTAAAATAAATGCTTTATTGAAGAATACAGTAGTCCCCCCTTATCCATGGGAGATACGGACCAAGACCCCCAGTTAGATGCCTGAAACGGCGGATAGTACTGAACCCTATATATACTATGTTTTTTTCCTATACATACAGACCTATGTAAATAAAGTTTAATTTATAAATTAGGCACAGTAAGAGATTAACAACAATAACTAGTAATAAAATATAACAATTATAACAATATTCTGTAATAAAAGTTATGTGAATGTGGTCTCTCTCAAAGTATCTTATTGTACTGTACTCATCCTTCTTGCAATGCTGTGAGATCATAGAAAGCCTATGTGATGAGAAAAAGTGAAATGAATGATGCAGGCTTTGTGGCCTACCCTTAGGCTACTATTGACCTTATGATTATACATTAGAAGGAGAATCATCAGCTCCCAGGACCTTGGTCGACCTCAGGTAACTGAAACCGTGGAAAGTGAAACCATAGATAAAGGGGGTCTACTGTATTATCTTGGATTACTTACATAACAAACTAAGAAGAGCAATGTAATAAAGCCTCGATGTTCCCCAATCTTTCTATCTTAATGATTTCTAGTCAAAACCAACAGAAATGATTTTTTAAAAATATTTTAGGAGAGGGGCCAGCCCGGTGCCATAGCGGTTAAGTTTGCGCGCTCTGCTTCAGCAGCCCAGGGTTCGCTGGTTCCCATCCTGGGCGCGGACCTATGCACTTATCAAGCCATGCTGAGGTGGCGTTCCAGGCAGAGCAACTAGAAGGATGTACAACTATGACATACAACTATTGACTGGGGCTTTGGAGAGAAAAAAGGTGAAAAGGAGGAAGATTGGCAACAGATGTTAGCTCAGGGCCAAACTTCCTCAAAAAGAAAAAAAATATATTTTAGGAGAAATTGGACTAAATGGAATAAACCTCAATAAAAAATGCCAGAGGTAAGAATGGAAGCCTTTTGTGAGCTGGCACCATTTGGGAATAAGAGAGAACTATGATGTGGTCTTCCAACTTACTCACTCGTGTAGCCTTTAAATTAATTTGAAAAACCACGTACTTTCTTTTATTTATAAGTCAACATCTAACATTTTTTTCACCATAAATTTAAATAATAGCAAAGAATTTAATTTCTAATGTATTATAAACTCCAAAATTTAAAGTGGAACACATCACTTTTAAATATTTCCAGTGAAATTTAAAAACCATACCTATTTGATACTCATCATCATCCATTTTAAAAATACAGGAATAAGGTATTTAGCATAAATTTTATAGTTCCTTTTTCGCCTTGAACTTAGTACTTTATCCTACTGAAATGCATTTTTAAGCTTGAAGGTCTTTTATTGATCACTGCATCATACTTCTCTGAAAAAAAAAGACCTTAAGTTGAAATTTTAGGTTTCTTTTTATTTCCTCTAAGAGCTTCTAAGTATTTTTTCTCAGTTAAGTTATTAACACAATAATTAATACAAAATGGATAAAAATTATAGAAATATATTACAAATTGTTAGAAATAACTTTTCATTACAAAAAGTGAAATTTATTGGAAATATCTCTCTTAATGAATGGTGAGGTTTTCTTTATTATGTACCTGTGGGTGAAGGTCACTTACTTCTAGAATAACATGACACTCTTTGAATAGATGAAATTTATTGTTCTTAAGAATAATGAAAATAGATGGGGAGTTGAAGAAATTTTCTAGTAGCGATGTCACTCAATTCTTTGAATTAATAGCAAAACTTATTTGTAATGCTATATCAGCTGATAACTTCATTAGGTCATCCTTTAGTTTTGCTGAAAGCAAATTACTGGAAATATCTAGGCTTATGAAAGGATTATTATCTAGTCATCAAAGCCATTTTTCCACACCACACCTGCACTAGTATTTCCAATTGTCTTTTTGATTCGTGTTCTGGAGGTTTCTATAATTTGGGACATGTATCATAATAAATTTTCTGATGAGTAATAGGTACGCTTTCTTTCAAGTGGAAAAAGTTATTACTGGGGAGATGGGGAAGAAGAAACTTTGGGAAACAGATTTTTCCTAAAAAATCAGGAAATTGATTTCCTTTGACGTATCATGGAAGGAGTACTCTGGAAAGTGAACCTCAGGAGTATGCATGTCCTAATTTGCAGACAATTGAACTGGAGTTCAAAATGCAAAACAAAAAAGAGAAAAGAGCTACAAGAAATTAGTCTTTTCTGGTTTAAACTATAACTTGAATGTCATGTTTCAGATGTAATATTTTACGTTGTGCTTTCTTCACAATTGATGCTTTGGACTTCAGCCAAAAAGTATTACGGGTTTTGATGTTGCAAATGTTCCTTGGAAAAAATTCTTAACACTGTGTTCTGGAAAACAATAAAGTACCAAATTAATGCCTGTGCTTATTAGAGCGTGTTAAAACCTTCGTCTGTTTCTTTAATGTCTTAAATGTCCAATATTCATAATTTTCCAGGGATCGGACTGTGAGTGTGGTGCTGGGCTGAGAGGAAAGTTAAACACCGACGTCCACTGTGAACAGTTGTGATGTTAACGGAATCGATGGTCTCGTTTCACTGTGTGTTGAGCTGTGCTCACGCTACAAGAATGCAGTGTTACTGCTCCATCAGCTAACTCCAAAGAGGAAACCAGGATTTAACTAACTAAAGGCACATATTTCTGTAAGTTTTTCCTCTTTTGCTTGGACGCAAAATTAGTATAAAACCATTCAGATACTATTTTTAACTTATTTTGCATTATTTTAATGACTGACACCCGAAGACCAAATAATTCACCACTTTAATCAAGCAAAATGACATTTAACTTAATTAATTGGAAAAAAGGAGAAGTATTGGTATGAATATTGGTGATAACTGAAACCTAATATTTAAAAGAAAAAAAAAGATCTGAAAGATCTTAAAGGTAGACACATACAACACAAACCCATTGTGTGACTATGATTGTATAATGGCTACATTTGATAATAAAACTCTCCTGTTTAAAGAATAATAATTTATGCCATATGCCTTTTCTCTAAAGGTATATAATTATCCTATAAGAATGGTGGAAAGGGCAGATGAGCACTAAAAAAGCCTTTCACTGTGATGCTTCTGAATATTAGGGGCCTGAGTCTAGTAGGAATTATGAAGACTATCAAAATCTCTTTGAAATATGTGATGTCCTTCTGGTCTGTTAACTGCTCTGTTCTACATCTAGGATATTTTGGGGTAAAGCAGCTAAATAAACATCCAAATTAGAACCTGCTGTTTCACATCCCTGGAATTGTCATAATCTTTAGCTCTGCAAACATCACACGAACAACTTCTTTTTGAAGATCTAGAGTTATTTGGGTATAAAATCTAAATTTAAATGTTATGGCAGATGAGTCTTATGCTTCCTACTGATACCCATCCTCCAAAAGGCTGGTTAACCTCCATAAGACCAAACCAAACAAAAAGCTAGGCTCTATAATCTTTGAACCTTAAAAAATTTCAGTTTCTTGTTTAAAACAGAAAAATGGTCTTTTTAGGATATTTGAGCTGAGAGACAAATCTCCATGGGTATCTTGCATTTCTGTGTGTCTTGTGAGCAAAGGCACTGACTGTCTTTGTTCTAGACCATCTTTCCAAGGATGTCTGTATAACATCAGCCTTGGAAGACAGAGGTGGTGTCTCCTCTGGAGCAAAGGTTTGTTTACCTTCTGGTAGATTCAAGATAATGTCTCCAACCAGGGAAGAAACCAGGCTGGCTTACCACCTACTATAAAAGATTTGGGTTCCCTAAGCTTGGGGTTCCTCTCTAAAATAACCCATTGTGTGTGTAGGTGTCATCTGGCCCTCTTTGTGTTGCCCTGCGTGTATTGGGGCTTGCAGAACTGATGCAAACGTCGAGATTCTGGCTATTGCTATTGCTGTGAGTAACAAACTGTCCATTGTCTCTGACCCAGGAGTCTTGTGTCTTTTGCCAACATCCATGAAACTGTGACAAGCTAACTCATTAGCTTGCAAGTGGGCTAAAATATCAGCCAGTTTATAGTTCTTGAGAGTTTGATTACTTGTGGCTATGGCATGATTTTTCTACAAATGTTTTTTATTGCTATTATTAACTTTGGACTGTACCATTTACATCTGAGAGATTTAATGTGGTTCTTAAGCCCGAGATAATCCATTGAAATATTTCTATAAGTTCTAATGCTAATTAAGTAAACAAAAACAACCCCAAAATTCCAGTTCAGATTTTCACTTATTTCTCTTAGGAAAACCATAAAAGAATTACCTCAAATCTATTTTGTAAAGAGTCAAGTTTAAAAACATTCAATTATTAAACCAAAGTAGGAATAATTATACCATGATGTGGCTAATCTCAATCTTTTTTTTTTTTTTTTTTTTTTTTTGGTGAGGAGATCAGCCCTGAGCTAACATCCACCAATCCTCCTCTTTTTTTTTTGCTGAGGAAGACGGCCCTGGGCTAACATCCGTGCCCATCCTCCTCCACTTTACATGGGACGCCGCCACAGCATGGCTTACCAAGCAGTGCGTCGGTGCGCGCCCGGGATCCGAACCAGCGAACCCCGGGCCGCCGCAGCGGAGCGCGCGCACTTAACCGCTTGCGCCACCGGGCCGGCCCCTCAATCTTTTTTTGTTAGGGGAAAGGATGGGTCTCATATTTGGAGAAAACAATGGAAATTTGGAAACGAATATTTTGTCTGATACCACAAATTTTTTTAAATGGCCTTAATTTTAGTAAACTTAAAATATGAACCTTCTTTAGTCATCAAATGAACTGGAGATGGCCCTGCATTCTGAATTGAGTAGATTTATTTGGATATAATGTTGGTGAAATGTGCATGGGGTTCCACACAAACCACGTTTATCTCTCATTCCCTTGATGTTGACTCAGATTCACACTACAGGGGATCAGGGTAGATCAACCCCACCTAGAGGGCTCCCTTTTAATCACAGAAGCGAGAGAGTTCCAGAAACATCTCTTTTTTGGGGGGACATTCTTGACTCATCTAACAAATATTTATTGAGCCCCTGTTGGGGGCCAAGCCCTAGGTTAGGCTCAAGAACACAACAGCAAACAAGACCAAGTGTGTGTGCACACAGGACATATAGTCTAAATCAGCTGCACCAATTTAGAAGAGTGGACCTTTGGGTGTTTCTCAGCCTACATCACACCTTTCACCTTCCGCCAAAGCTTCAGGATTTTCTATAAAGCCTGTCTGGTTTCCTAGAAAGCTCTCTTGACTGTAGGCAATCCAGAATTGAGCCATACTTAAAGCCACAAATCTATTCTGTTTAGTCTTGACCAGGCTGGAATGGGGTATAGAGGGGGTTGAGGAGGACCCTGGCATCACAACCCAGCACAGGAGTATGGCGTGCTCCCTGTGTGTCCTGACATGACTGAAGCAAAATGCCTGCTGAGGTCAGTGCTGGCATGATCAGAACTATCCATCTCATGTCTAGACCGGGGCCAGACGTATAACAGCACTAATAACCAAGTGTACTGAGTCCATGCTGCACGCCAGGCACTGAAAGAGGTACACTTTATACAGACTGCTTCACTCAACCCCACAATTACACTGTGAGGTTGCCAAAGGCTAGTACAAATTCCAAAACTACGTTGTACGGCCTCAACAGACTTTCTTGCTGTTCTCCTAAACCTTCAAGCTCAAGTGCCCCTCAAGGCTATGTGACCTGCCGTTATCCTGCTTAACACTCCCCGCTCCCAGATCTTCACCCTGCTTTCTTGCTACAAGTGTTGGTCCAAATGTCAGCACCCCAGAAAGGCCTTCTGTGACCATCCTACCTGCCCTTCTTCCAAGATATGCTCTTTGCTATCCTTCTTTATAACTCACCTCCACCTAAATGTTAACACTTCTCTCCTCCTGGAGTTGTAGTATGTGTTATTCATTTGCCGGCTTATTGCCTGTCCCCACCACTAGCTCCACGAGGGCAGGATGTGGATCTGGCTCATGCATCCCTGAATCTCCAGCACCTGGCACCGTGCCCACTATGTCGTGGATGAACAATACACGTGTGCTGGGTGGGTGAGTGAATCGGTGAATCTCCACCACTTTTTCCCTCTGTTCTCTTCTTGGTCACTCCAAGGTGCTTTCCTGCTGGAACTCCCGCTTTTTTGGGAGAAGAGACTGGGGCAGGTGATTTGATGTCACCTGTCATTCAGTCTTCAGTGTAAGGTTCTGCTTGAATGTGCGAATACAAAGGTAGTTAAAGGATTATAGTCACAGCCTCATTACCGAACACAATAAGTGACCTTGGACAAATTCCTTCTATCTGCTCATAATGAAAAGATATTAATCACGAGATGGAAGAGGAAGTTAATTAATTTATGGGCATAGGAATTTGGGGATTAAAAAAGCCTTTGTAATTATTGTGAAAAGAATAGCCATACACATTTTTCTGAGTTACAGTGGCTATTTTAAGCAGAGCTGGGTTTCTACATGAGTATCACCCCAAACGCACTCATGAGATGCTAACTGTGTGCTGTGGGTTTGGGCTCATCTCTACTTCACTTTTGAAGCATGAGTGGAAGAGAAATCTTTGTGTGGCCTTATGTCCTCACAATGTCAGGAGTCTTCGGTTCGACCCTGAAGCTTGAGCCATGACAGAAAAATGTTCAGTTATTAAAGGAGCTAAAATGAGGACCAGGACCACCCCAGACACATGGTGGAGAGTGAGGCTAATATTCCAAACATATTTTAAAGTGAAAGATGAGGTATGGAAAACAGAATGTTTAGTAAAAGTCTCCAAGAAAAGCAGTGGAGTATCTATCCTGATTATTTGATGGGAGAGTTTTAGTGTTAGTTACAGAGAAACAGAGGGAGAGCCTCTTAACCTCTTTAGGGCCAGGAACCCCTACAGCAGGCTGGTGACGCCTGTGGATTCCTTCTTAGATTATTACTTTAAATGCACAAAATAAAATATACAAGATTACTTGGTACCAAATTTATGCCCCCTCCTGAATTCTAGATTCTAGAGTAACCTTCTTATTTTGCAATTAGGGAAACAGAAGAGCAGAAAGCAAAACAATGTAGGACACACACTTTAACCTAAAAATAGGAACACTTTTCTGGCAGAAGCAAACCATGCTGTGATCTAATATAATTAAGGAATGTTGTTCTAAGTCAATCTGTATTTAAGAAGTTTTAATAAGGAGGCTTAATCTTGCTTCCAATTTTACTTTAGAACAGCAAGTACTTTTTCCTTTATACCTCTATTTACACAAAGGATTTGCTTCTGTTACAAGTAATAAACTCTCTAATTAAAATACTTGAGCGGTAATCACATCAGATTAATAAGTTTTATAATGCATTCAAGATCTGGTATGAAAACTTGCCCCTAATAAAAATCTTCTTTAGACTCCAACTGGTTCATACAGCTGACACCAATGCTCTAGAATCCAATTTCGGTGACTGAATTGGAATTCCTACAGTATATTTTCTTTAGAAAAGAAAAATAAACTACAACATGAATATGGACATAAGTGATTGACTCCTAGCAAGAAAAAAAAAAGATAATTCTTCAGACCCTTTCTAAAAACACTAGAAGAAGCGATATCCCAAACCATGGATGTGAGATGACTGTGTGTTCTCCTTAGAGGGGATGCTTTGGGATGGGTCTCGGACTGCATGCCTCCTAACCTCAGGTGTGAACTCCACTCAGCCCTTGGAACTACAATTATAGGTTGGAGAAACCATGAGATGAAGGGTTATTTCCCTTTCCCGTACCCAGACCTCTTTCAACCCTGACATTCTCCATCTCACTAGCATTGCTTTTGGTCTGAGAAATTCTCGAATGGACTCTCTTTTCCATGTTGTAGCAGAAATCAGAGGTGTCCAAAAAATCTGGGACTACTTTCAGATACTCTGTGTCCAAAATTCCCAAATAACTCTTTATGACTTAACAAAGAAAAGCCCTACCTGCCTCCCGCTACCTTTTTCTGAGCACTACTAACTTCCCTGCCCCTTTGCTTACAGGCAAAAACAGAGAGAGAGTTTTAGAAATCATGCCTAGGTGATGGATTGTTCTGCAAAAACCCTCGTGATGGTGTCTGGCAGGAACAGGAGTCTCTGTGGCAGCCTAGCATTTCTAGCTTACGTGGTACTTAGCCTGCCCACTAGATAGCTTGCTGCGTGTAAAGGAGCACACTTTGAGATCTTTCTAGATCTGCATCTGAGTTTTAAAGTCCTTCTCTTCCTTCCCCCCTTAAAAACACAAATGTATCCCCACACGATTTTCAAACAGATTGATGCAGTGCTCAGTCAAAGGGAGAGAAAGAAAAAATAAGAGATACTGTTTCTTCCCTCAAAGAGTTTACAATCTAGTAACCATATTCTGGTTAATAAGCCAAAACAAACATACGGAAGCAATACCCTACATCATTAAGGACTGGGTTGTATAATCTCACTGTAACCTCCATGTATATGCCTCTCTGTAGCATCCAGCATACATGCAGTAGCTCACTTGCTCACCTACACCCTGTGAGATAGGACGGGTATGATGATACCCTATTCATAGAGTAGACACAGCTTCAGGGAAAATAACTGACTTAAAGATCACAAGCCAGTAGGTAGAAGAGCTGGGATTAGAACCCAGGGTTTCTGATTTTAAATTCAGGCTCTTTTTAGGCCAGAAGCAAACTACCCTACACCAGTAGTCATACACACAAAGACCTCTAAGACATGGAGTGGATTCATAGAGGAGCTAAGACTTCCACTGAGTTCTAAAGATGGGAAGGATTTGGGAGAGGAGAGGGGGCGGGAAGAGACCTCAGCAGGAGCTCTGTGTCTCCTGGCTTGGGTGTGGAACAGTGGGAGATAGAGGAGCCCAGGGAGGTAAAGCGTCACCTCATGGCACAATGCCAGGGGGCATCACTCATTGTGTGTTCCATGTGGAGTCTACATGTACTTCTACACGAATGGGGGCCCTGGAACACAACTCCACAGACTAAAATGTAAATGGTGCCTCCTGGAGTTCTGCAGATGCCCTGATAGCGTGGGTGAGATGATGGAGAGCCTTGAAAATCACGCAATTTTTCCCTCAAAAGTGGGTGGTATCGTGGCAGGAAGAGCTGGAATCAGGCTTCAGCTGTCTGTGGCTCTAGGCCTGAATTGTGTGATCTCGGTCTCTCAGAGTTTTTTGTTTCCTGTGTATAAAAGGAAAATATTGGACTAGATAATTTCTAATCTCCTTTTCATCATGAAAGGCATTTGACCTCTCTGATGTGGTAGTAAGTAGGAAGCCATGCGAGCATTGGTGACATGAGGAACGTGGTATTTAAGTAATACTGGTATGGAGGATGGACAGGGGTGAGAAGGGCCTGGAATGGAAGATAACTACATGAAGCATCTCCGGTAATCCAAGAGTGAGACTGTGAGGGGTAGACTAGGATGGCAGAAATGGGAAGGAAGGGAGAAACACAGAGGCCATTTGTGAGGGAAAATCCAAGAGCACTGGGTCATTGATTGGATGGGGAAAAGACCCCAAAGCATCAGACCTGAGTGACTGGCAGAGTGCCTGCCCCAAGAGAAAGAAAGGGACTTCCCCCCCAGGTGTAGGGGGGAAGAATTCAGCACTGGGCTTCTGGTGTTTGGTGACAGTGACGCATCAGAATGGAAAAGTCTAGTTCTCAATGGGATGAAAGGAACTAGAAGTCACTTGAGACCATTGAGTTGGAGATAAGTGGGAGTCATCAGCTCAAGGGAGATAATTAACGTTCCTGAGAAAATAAATGTGAAAGCTTTTATAATGCATTAGCGAAAGTGTTTTTTGGTTTTATAGCCAAGAGACCTCAATGAAATGACCTCACCTCTTTTTTAGAAGTAGATAGAATGGAAGCTAATCATATATTTTAACAATTAATGTTTTCATTAAAAGAAATGAATGTCGATCACAGCAATTGATGACGGAATACAGGGCCCTTGACCTTCTAAAATACTCTGTCTGTAGTCACATCTAATCTATTCTCTCAGTCCAGAGTTTATTCCTCTGGTGATTTTGTACTGTGTCGATTTAGGGAAGCTGGAAGTACGTTTCCCGGCAATTCCTTCCTGTAGTTCCGGGTAAGGGTCTGCAGGAAGAGAAGTTTGCATGAGACTTGGAAGGCCAAAGTGGCACCTCAGCCCTGTGCTTGGGGGCTGGTGCAGGGCCCGAGACGTCACTGCAGCTCGTGCATTTTGTGATCTGCTGTTCTCCTTGTTGCTGCTGCCAAAGCTCCTCCAACTTCTCCCAGTATCAGGCCAGGCACATTGTCAGGGACCTGGAGAGAAGGTCACTAGTTTTTCTGCAGGTTGCCTGCGTCCCCGGAATCAACGTGATGAGAGACAGACGTAGACTTCAGTTTCTTTGCACGATTCCAGTTTGTCCTAGAGGGGCCGTTGTCTTTGCGTCCTCCTGCCTGAGTGCAGCTTTTCCTCTGGCCTGCCCTGGTGACCTGTAGAGACTTCAGGCCACAAGCAGATGCGGTGGCAACAGCCTTCCACAGACTTCTTCACCAGCTCCCCTTTGTGGCCCTGAGGAGTGACTTTCTCCTTCTCCTCTCACCATCTCCTTCTAGACCTTTACTTTCTCAGCGTCTCCCACAATCGTGCGACGTCTGATCCCTGAAGAAAGTGCTTATCCCGTACCCCTCACAGTGGCTCAGCTTCCCTGATAGAATTGCTCACGCCGTCTTGTTATCCAGGGCTCTCTGGACCCAGCCTCCCTTTAACTGACTGCACTGTGTGCATTTCATTTATTCTCAAAGGACCATTAGCTATCAGAAAAGGGTGATGAAGTTTTAAAATGCATCTTAATATTTTTAAATGCCTTCACGACAGACTGAGAACAAGTATTACAGTACTAGCTACCGTGAGGTCTGGGAACGCTCTCTCCGGGCTTCAGGTGCCTGACCCCGGGAGCCTCCAGAACCGCACCCAGAACTGGCCGGCTCCAGTGGTTGAGTGAGAGAGAAAGAAACTCATGTCTTGTTGAAGCCTCGGTTATTTTGGTCTTTGTTATAGCTGAGCTTGAATTCTAGCCAAGATATACATTAAACATTATCTTGATTAAGGTCAGTTATTCAAGTAAACGCACATCAAAAACACCTGTATTCTTATCAGTGTCCTTCTCTATTATCTTGTAGTTCAGGCTTATACATGTACGTGCTCACATACCTGGTAGAGCTTCAGAAAAAGAGACACTGTCTCTTATCTTGAATAAAATGCAGAGTGGCCCATTTAATAGCCTCACGCGATGGATAATGATACACTATTTTCATTCATTATGACTTCTAGTGTATCTTCTTGGAGAGACCGAACTAAAAGTAGTTACCATTGACTATCAAGACCAACACAGGACTGCCTAGTCTTGTCCTGGACTAGGGATGAACCCTGAATTCCAGAGGACAAGAGAAGTCTTCATGTATTTGAACAAGTCACTTAACTTCTCTGTGATTCACTGTCTTCATTTGTAAAATTTGATGAATACCCTTCGTTTGTAGGCTTGTTGGGAAGGTAAGACTCCAAAGTATGTCATGACTTCCCAGCACAGTATTTGACATACTAGGTGTCAATAAGTGTGTAGTTGAATCTAAAGCTTAATTATATTTTAAAAGAATTAGTGTAGAATACTATTTAAGGAATCCTAAGGGGTAAATAAGAAACAGCCTCCAGTAATTTTTTCCAGAATCAGATGGAGTTTCCTGAAAAGGGGACTCTTGCTCTAATACAACAATGTATCCAACAATATGTAGTGAGTGAGGATTTGCCATGTTTTCTAAAGCTGCACAGAAAGAAAGGAGAGAAGGGCAGCATGAGCATGGGAGGACTCTGACCGTGAGTAGGTTGGTTCCAGAAGATTAAGATCAATGTCTCTCATATTATAATATTTGTTGTGTCATCATCTCTGCCAGCCTGAAAGGGTCTCCGAATTAAAATGAAGAGGGCATCCTTTTCTTTCTGCTGACCTTTTCTTAGATTCTTAGTTGATTCTTTCAGAAGATTGGATCAAGACAATTGATGTAAAAAGGAAATATCTGTAGTTTTATGATGAATACACAGGAAAAAAAAGATGCTGGCAAAGGAAATCAATGGAACAATAAATACCACCTGCAGTTCATCAGATGAGCAAAACTTATTGCACTTACTAATATAGAAAAGTTCACAAACAAGGTTAAGTTGTTCCTGGGCACAAGAGAGCACTCATATCTTGCCCTTCTGATACACTTTAAAGAGTTTCTGAAAATAAAAATATAAGATGCTTGCTCAGATTTCGTTAGCCTTATGTTTCAGAACAATCACATAAGTATTTTATGGACTGCATGTTTGTGCCCCGTCTGAAATTCATATGTTGAAACTCTAATTCCCAGTGTGATGGTACTTGCAGATGGGACCTTTGGGAGGTAATTAGGTCATCAGCGTGAAGCCCCCCATGATGAGATTAGTGCCCTTATAACAAGAGACACGAAAGAGCTAGCTAGTTCTCTCTCTCCCTCCCTCTCTCCCTCTCTTTGTCTCTCCCTCCCTCCCTCTCTCTCTCCCTCTGCCATGTGAGGACACAGCAAAAAGGTGACCATCTACAAACCAGGAAGCGGGCCCTCACTAAGAACTGAATCTGCCAGTGCCTTGATCCTGGGCTTCCCAGCCTCCAAACTGTGCGAAATAAATGTTGGTTGTCTAAGCCACCCAGTCTGTGGTAATTTGTTATAGGAGCCCAAACTGACTAAGACGAGTATTTCACAGGTACACACTCAAGATAATTGAATCCTGAAATAATGGTAGAAACATGTTTCCAGGTAACTGTTCATTAATGATAGTATTTATCATTATTAAATCTTAAAAAGCAGAGTCAGGGTTCAGAAACAAGTCAGAAAGATCAGACGTTGATGGTGTTGTAGTGTTTACTCTATCTACCCATGCACAGTCCCTTATGGGGCAATCTGTCTACTCATAGTGCCTGAAGAAGGGCCAGTTTCTGGTCATCCGTGTTTTGGCCCAATCTTGCCCCAGCTGATTAGACTAGAACAACCACCTATGAGTTGACAAAGCAAAGAGCAAAGTCAATCAGATTCCGTCTCTCACTCTGTAATTTGAACAAATCAGTATCTAGAGAATGATCTCACTTAGAAGTGGGAGTAGACTGAAAGCCTACTGAAAGCCATGTGCAAGTCCAGTTATTAATTAACTGAGACTAAGCTGGCCAAACTTGCTTATTGCTGACCAGAAAGAAGCAGACACAGGGAATGTAGCTCTCTCCATTCAAGTGTAAGCTCTTTGAAGACAGGGACAGTATCTGTCTTGTTCATGACTGTTTCTCCAGCATTTACCATAGTTCTTGGTTATGAAGAAATTAGTCACTCAACACATATCACTGCAATGAGTAGTTAACAGTGGATCACTAAAGCAGCCCCAAAGTGACTTTCTTCCCAGAAACATTGTCCAGTTCCCAGCACCAGAATCCTACATTTGTCCATGAGATTCCTTCTCCTTCAACATAGCCCGTGTCTTCTTCTTGTTCTTAACCTCCAACACTTCCCTTTATTTGAACAAGTTTGTCTGGTCCTTGATCTGTGTAAACAAAAGTTTCGATACCAACTCTGTAAGAGAGAGGGAGAGAGGGAGGAAGAAAGGCAGAAGGAGGGAGAGTATGAGAGGGAGAGAGGCAAGGAGTGGGAGTTGAGGATGGTAGAGAGAGACAAGCCTTAAATTTTAAACACTTAATTTTCTAGTGAGATGTACAAAAGACCCTTCACAACTTCCCTAAAGAGAGGTTTAGACTTCCGGTGTGAGGCTAGCAGACTAGAGAACTGCAACAAACAACTGATTCTAGAGAGTTTGCTCAAGAGAAGTGTTTAAACTTGGTCATTGGAGTAGACAAGCTACGTCAAATAAACAAGCTCGTAGCTCTCTCTCTGTAAACTGTATTGTGTTGAATGGGAGTAACTTGACTCGCATTCTCCTGCTTAACAAAGTGCCCAGGGAGGTTACTCTAGTATTTACATAAACTTAAAGAAATAATGCATCCTTCTTCTCAACCCGTAATTCCCTTCTTCTTTACTATCACTCGTATCCATCCACTATTGTGTCTTTAAGAAAATCTAAACACTTGATTTTCTTTTCTTCCACTTATGAAGAAATTCAGGAATGATATGGAGAAAAATGTTATCCTAATAAACTTTGCTTTCATAAAACAATATATTCTCTTGGGCAATAAATATCTTTCAGGTCTGATTCATCTCTAATCAACTGGTGTTAAAGTATCCTCATGCAACAGATAAGGAGACTAATCCTTCGGGTGAATACGAGCCCTGCACATTTCACAAAGCAGATACAAGCCAAGCATACTTTCCACATTACCAGAAACATCAGGTGACTAATGTTATCCCTGCCTTGCTTTTAGTAGTTCCATATGTGAGATACTATAGCACTACGATGCTCTGACTGATCAAAAGCAATACATTAATATTCATAAGGGGAGAGGGGGAAGGAATAAAGAATAAAATACTTACTTGGTCCCAGACCGATTGAAAAAGCAGCAACATAAGCAAGCAAGCTGGCTAAGGACAGCCATTTCAGAAAAGCTGGGACGCCCTCAGGGTCTGTGACTATCTGGTGTGCAGTCTGGCTCAGTCCAGCATTTGGAGAGGATGTGGAGGTCATCTCCCCTCTCTTATCCACGTCATTTCTCATAGGCATTAGTGAGCTTCCACTGGGGGAAGTGATCTCCTTAAAGGGCTCTCTAAGATTGTCACTGCTGGCCGACAGGTTTACTGGTCCATAAAACACAGACTCATCCAAGGACTGGTTGATAGGACTTCTGCAGATACTGGTGAAGTTCATGTTGATATGGAGGTTCACGACGCCCATTGTCACCAATGAGGCTGCCATCACAGAGGAGCCCACACAGAGGAAGGTTTTGCTTCCTACATGGTCTACAAGAAGAGTGGCCGGGATGGTACTGACGACCTTGACAACCCCAACCCCCGTGGAGGCAAGGCTAGCCACCTCATTGCTTTGGAAGCCAACAGACTTCAAAACAGTTGATGCATAGAATAATATATTTGGCTGGCCAGTGATTTGGACAAAAAACACCAGTGTTAGGCCTATCATTATTCGGGTCCTCATGTTGTCCTTTGAACGAAACAGATCCCAAAAACTATACTGATATTCATCTTTCAGGGAAGATTTGATCACAGTGAGTTCCTCCGTTGTATCTGAGATGGTTCTCAACCTCCTGAGAACATTGCTAGCAGCTTCCTCCTGTCCTCTCATCACCAGAAACCGGGGACTTGGAGGAAGAAAGTACATCGCAATCGCCTGCAGAACTCCCAAGGGAATAACAAGGCCAAACATGTACTTCCAGCCCTGGGAAACATTGGCAAATGCATAATTGGAAACGTAGGCAAAAAGGATGCCGGTGACAACCATCAGCTCGTTTAGTGACACAAGAAGGCCTCTTCTGTGCTGTGGAGCAATCTCTGCAATGTAAACACAGGTGGCGATTGAAGAGAGAGAGATGGAAACCCCTATAGCGATGCGTCCCACTATAAGGACCGAGTAAGATAAACTGAGTATCAAGACCAGGCTTCCGAGTCCAAGGAGGCAGGATGACAGGATGATTGCAGGCCTTCTTCCGAACCTGTCAATCAGGACCCCTCCGGTGAGAGAGGCCAGTAAGGCCCCAATGAGGAGCGAGCTCACCACCATTTCTTGCTCGTGGCAGGTCAGGGCCAACAAGGTCCTTATCTGAAGAAGAGCCCCAGAGATAAGCCCGAGTTCATAGCCCATCAGGAGGCCACTGACGGCAGCAGTGACAGCCGACAGGAGGGTGAACGTACCACAACCTATGAGCAGAGACGAGAACCAGGGATCAGTTCTGACTCGTTATTTTAAACATTTTATGTCTGAATGGAGACCTAACCTTGTATAAGTACCTTTTTCATAGCACCGAGTATAAACACACACATAATTATACTAAATAATGTACTAACCAAAAATGATTAGATATAGAAGGAAAAATCCTTTTTGTTTTTGGGAAGAGAGCAGTGGAGACATGTAGAAAGTCATTTCCTTCTATTATGTGATGTTGATGTTGTTTTTAGTTTCGAGTGGACAGCTATGCAAGAGAAGCAGACGGCAGATGCTGAAGACTGAACAAACGAGAACACCGTGTGGGGCCTGCCTGGGCACTGGATCAGAAATCCCGAGGGCAGCTCCTCGGGGCCCACTGCAGCGCCCTGCGGGCAAAGCCGTGGGGGCAGGAGAGCGGGCAGGGGCCTCCAGAGGTGCTGCAGGCTCCCGTTGTGGAACCTGGGGAAATAATTTTTGGCAGCAGGTACATAGGTGTTTGTTATGTGTTTATAACTCATCAAAACAAAACCAAAACAGAACAGAAAGTAGCCGAGGGAAGAGCGTTGCGGGCCCAGCAAACAGCCGTCTCCAAGGCCTGCGGACGGGAGCGCCCCCTGAGGTGATGCCAGCGAGCGCATCCCGTGTGGGGAGCATGAGCTGGGAGGTGGGTGGGAGAGGGCATCCCGTGAGTGTGGGTAGGGATGGAGGGGGCGCTTCCTGCAGGGCCGCGCAGGCTGCAATGACAACTTGTCGTTGTATTCCAAGTATAACGGGGTCGATGCCCATGAGTGGGAAGAGGGCACTGAGTTTTGGTTCTATGTGGAGTCCTGTCTGGTAGCAGGGAGGAGTTCGCTGCCTCAGTCTGGACAAGCGATGATTCCAGCTTAGACTTGGCGTGACGCGTGGAACCAGAGACAAGCAGGCAGATTCATGAGTTAATTTGGAGGTAAAAACGGCTACACTGGCTCGGGAATTGGAGTTGGAGGATAAGGAAGTGGGTCAGAACCCAAGATGGCTCCATGGTTTGAGCAGTTGGTTGGGTGATTTTACAACATTCAATACCTTGCACCCAGGTGTCTCTGCCACACAGCGCAACATACTGACCCAGGGAGGACTGGGAGGAGGACCGCCATGGGTGGGGTAAAGGAGGAGTGCGAATCAGAGGTTCCATTTTAGACTTACTGAATGTCTTGTTTTACCTGTAGACATTCAGATACAAATGTCCAGTAAGGGACGGAGTGTACAGATTGGGAGCCTGAGAGGTAGGTCAGGGCTGGAGATACACATTAGGGATTCAGCAGCATGTATTTGGTCTTGAAAGCCACGGGAATGCACTTAGTGAGAGAGAATGGAGAAGGAGCCGCATGACCAGGACGTGACCAGGGAATCCCAACAGTTAGAAGAGGAGACCACAGCCTAGGGCTGGAGAAGCTACAGAGCTGAGAGGTGTGTAGAATGGACTAGAAACATGCGCTTGGGCACACAATTATCACAGGCTGAGCTAAGGCTATTTAACTGGTGGGGGGTCTGGTTAAAAATGCTGCTCAGCTCTAGTGAAGTGAGCAGGTCAAACAAAGCTGATCTAAATCTCTTCCCACCACAAATATCCAAGGTATTTAAATCTCCAGAATCTTGGCGGGATATGCGAACTGGGAGACTCCAAAAAATAAATAAAATGAGGATCGAATATTTAGGTGGAGGAGCAAATAAAAATGCAACAATCCACAAGAAAATCAAACTAATTGATGAACTTTGCAAACACAAACCATTAAATTGAAATTAAATGGGCAATTTATCCAGCTAATCAGAAAACAAATTTTTAGCACCGTTACACGGCAGGCATCTTCCTAGGTACTGAGGGCTATGAATATAGAAATGAAGCAAAGCAGATGTGGTCCTTGCCCCCAAGAAGCTTAACATTCTGGTGATAGCTCTATGTTTTGTTATTTATTGTGCACTGTTTTAATTTTTACAGGCAAAATGACTCTGAAGTGCTCTCTTATAGCTTCCCTCATGTCCTCAGTTTCCACATATTCATTTCCCAGGTGATCTTAAAATCCTCAACAAGTTCCTCCACCACAAATTAGGTCAAATTCTCACATTTGGATAAGAGTATTGTATTGCTTCGTATCCGTACTTGTCTTTGTTCATTTTTTCTATGTCTGACTGTTGATTAGCATGTGTGTTTTGACAATTGGTCTCTGATATTCAGATTGGAGAAATAAGTGACTTTGGAGAACGAAACACTTGGGAGGCAGATTGAGTGAGGCCCCCAGAGAGGGGTTTCAAGCGACAGAGGGCAGAGTGGGACACTGAGTCAAGGACGTGGGGGAAGAGGTGCCAGAACTGCTCGAGCAGCAGGAGTAGGCACTCTGACTTTCTCCTTCACCTTCTCATTTTCCCCTTTTGCTAGATGGGAAATTGTGCTTCTCTACAAAAAGAAAGATCCCGTGAGGCACAAGAGTCCCTTCCCTTGCGCCTCTACTACCCTACTTTAGAGAGAGTCTGAGGCGGGGAGTTGAGGAGGAGTAGGGGTGAGGGGCGAGGCAAGCCACAAAGCCAGCCTCTGGTGGTCCGGGGAAGTCTCTCCTGACAGAAGTGGCATCCAGCTCCTTCTTGTGCTTTCTGGACTTAGCTTCATGTGCCTAGTTCTTTCAGCCAGAGTTCATAGGACACTGACAAAGTGGGATGTGTTCAAAGGGTCTGCAAACCATTCCAGTTTCTCAATGTCCCTCTCGAGACCCAGCAGCTAGCACTGAGTATAGTTCTTCAGAGACATAATACAATTATTTCCATAAGAATTTGTAAAAAAAATTTAGAAAATTACAATTTTAAAAAAATTTTGTATATCACACCATTATCTATCTATTTATCTATCTATCTATCTACCTATCTATCTATCTTTCTAGGGAATTTGACTTTAAAAGCTTAAAAAGTTCTACTAGGACATTCTATGACTCTATTCCTACATGGGGAGCATAGTAACATGGGTTATACACTGCAGAGAATTAAGCCAAGGTCTTCATTGTCTGAATTTTATTTGAGGGGTGTATCTCCCCCGTTATATGCTTTAAGGGGTACTGCCCAAAACTAGCTTCTCCCCTCATCTCGTGACTGTTACTGATAACTGCTGGGGTCCCGTTAGGATCCTCAAGCTGTCAAGACAGGATTCTGAATTCGAATTCAGTGTGGAAGGCTAGTCCCTGATGCTTCCAAGATTGCAGCCCTGTGATACCTCAGGACTTCCAGCACAGGAAATTTTCCTGGTGCCATTTTACCACATAAAAACAATGAAGAGAGACATGAAGAGTGGGCTTTCTCCTGTGTTTACTTTTTGGTTGATGCTGACAGAAGCGCGATGGCATCCTATGGACGACAGAAAGCAGAGGGAACTTTTCCAAGAAATCTGGCAGGGAGTGGGAGGAGAGAGAGAGGATGTGGCAGGGAGGTGGGGTTTATGCTTGTCTAAACATGGATGGGAGAGTCTGGGGCAGCTGGAAGGATGCAGGAAAGGCAACCAGTGCCAAAGGAGAGGGCAGGTGGGGAATCATAATTAGTGCCTTTTCAGTAAACCCACAGCCTCGCAGTCAAACAGTCTGCACTTAACGCTCGTGATGAAGGTCAGCATTCCCAGCCATTTTACTCATGGCCTTGCTTCACAGGGGCCCTTCCTGTACATCCGTTTTCCCCAAAAGTGTCACAGGGAACTCTCAGCCTTTAGTGGACATCACAAGAGTGGCAACTATCTGGAGACTTGCAACTGGTACCCACAGGCTGTTGGGTTACTGTCTGTGTCTGGCTGCTTTGCTGGAAGACCAGCAGTGTTCCTTTTGATGCAGTGATGCTTCTTTAATAAGGTAGTAAAGTAAAACTGGTCCCGCGGAAGACGTGGTCACAACCAAGAAGCTTTATGCAAACGAGCGCTGAGACCCTCACGGGGGCGGGGCACAAAGGGCAGGCAGACTGAGCAGCCACCAGACAATGGCTGCATTGTCTGTGCTCTCGGTGACTCAGATGAAAGCACGGCCGGAACAAACACCGACACGAGACACTCACTTCTCACAATATCTGAGTTTCTGCCTGTTTTCTCTTCTCCCTTCTCCGTTTGCCTGTTGCAGCAGTGAACGCTCTCTGGCCAACTCCATCCTACCGCAGCCTGAAGAGCTGGACGCACGGAGTATTTTTTTTGGCAGGCGGCCAGGCTATTATACACCTTGACCAACTGTGAACGCCTCACCAACTTAACAGACCCTCTACTTTATGTTTTGCTTAAGAAAAACTTGCAGGGGCCCCCCAGTGGCCTTGCCGTTGTGGTCTCCCCTTTCTCTGCCCCTTCTCCCCGGACACCTAAAATCCCTACCCATGCCTCAGGAGTCATCTCAAGTGCCACCTCCCCTGTGAAGACCACCCTGCTCTGCCTCGTGCTGCTGTCCCACCCCGAACCCTGTGTTCCTACTGTGCACACAGTGTGTCTTCAGAGCACCTGTCAGCACCTGTCACCTGTCAGGCCCTCATTTATGTCCTGTTGGTCTTCCCCTATTAGACTGGAAGCTCCTTGAAGGCAAGAAGCTTACTTTCTTTATGAGGTATCTGTATTCTCACCTCCCATCTCTGGCACAAGGGAAATGCTCAATGAATGTTTGTTGAGTGAATGAATGAATGATAGCACTCCCAAATACTGATCCTTGGTCCCCTCCTCCCATGTTCTGTCAGCAGACTAAGGTTAATCCCTAGCACATTGTAGTGGTTAGCATATAAAACTTTGTATCTACATAATGCTTAGCACACTCTTAGCGTGTCCACGAAGCTCTCAGCAAGATGATTAGCCTGTTAACACGGCACCGCCGCAGAGGCCACACAGGGCCTCGCGGCATTAGCAGTCAGCCCTGTGTGGACCTGTCCTCGAGTCCTCGGACTCTGTGGTTAGTGGTCCCCTTCCAGTGGACCAGGTTTTCAGATCCCACCCCAGTCTCCAGGCACATTGTCCCGCTCATCCTCCTTCCTTCACAGCCTATGGAGACCCGATTCATCTTGGAAGATCAACTCAAATATCCCCTCCTCTCCAAAACCTCTCCAGACTCCCTCTCTCCTCTCTCTTGCCTTTGGTCCGTGGCCTTCAGCACCCCAGATTATGTTTAGTTATGTCTGCACCTGCCTTAGATTGGGGGTGCCTTGAGAGTGGGGGTGTCCGTGTCACAGGGACTGCATGGTGCCTGACACGCAAGCTCGGGAGGCTACTCGACGTGTCTGAGGGAGCAGCGCTGGCTCTACCAGAAAGCTCCCTCACAACCTCTGGGAGGGCACGTCCCGTGGAGAACTGACGTGTGGGGTTTCCCACGGCTGTCAGGGGCCCCAGATACAGCCTCAGGGCCCTGGAGCACGTGTGGTGCCCCTGTGGAGGGAAATGTTGGGCACTAGCCTTCATCTAGCCACCATCCTCCCTCCCCTGCACCCCAATCCTCCCTTTGACACATGATGAAGCTCAGACCAGCAGGAAACATGGCCTCCTCTGTACCTACTATTGTCTGACCTTTCTAGGGCAAAAGGATGGGAACTTTGCTCTCTTTGTATTTTTCCAACCCCAGGTTTGATTTGGTAGTACTTTCACAGACACACTTTGCTGAAACTATTCTGCTGGCTACGGGGGTGTGAAGAGGGGACGCTGCTGTCATCACACATCTGCACTGCCCTGCGTCCTGCTTTGTCATCAGCTACCCTTTCTGTCTGCTGGCACGTATGCCCTTCATTCTTTCCTTCCTTCCTTCCTTCCTTCCTCCCTCCCTCCCTCCCTCCCTCCCTCCCTTCCTTCCTTTCTTCCCTCCCCCCCTCCTTCAAGGTGAAACTTTCACTAGGATAAGCCCAGGTCCTTGTTTCTTCTAAATCTTCCTGCTGCTAGTTGAGTTCTTCTTCTACTCAGAAAAGATTTCTTCTAGTATTTTGGGTTTTCCCCAGCATCTGTTTGGGAGTAATTATTTATGTGTTAGTTATTCATATTTATTTCCTCTCTCATGTCCATCTTCTCGTCCTTTTGGTGTGCATCCTAGGATAGCTTCTCATATTTATCCTCCACATCACAGGCTTCAGATGATAGTCTGCTCTGGCATCCCAGCCTCCTCATTCTCCTTCCACATCCCCCGCCAGACTCTTTGCATCTCTGTTCTCAGCCGGCTCCATTTCACCTCGGTTTACTCTTACTATCAGATGTAGTCCTACAGCTCTTTTTTCACAGAGTCCATTTTAAAAAAATTATAGAGAACAAAAATCAGACGCTTTCCAAAATTTATGTGTGTTTCCTGTAAAAAGAAATCTTAAAATGCATGCTTTGCCTTTGTATTTAAACTGTACTTGCCAATAACCAGATTTGCTGCATTCTTCTTATCTGGCCCCCAAACCAGTTATGATATTTTTGAGTGCAAGAAACCAAAAACCCAAAAAACAAGGGCTTAAAACATTGTGGCATTATTGTTTAGTTAGCAAGAAGTTGAGTGTCTCTGAGGATTCACACTCTATCCATCCTTCTGTTCCCGCCTCCTTAGCGGGCTGGCTTTTGTCCCCGACCTGTCATTGTATGTGCAAGGTGGCTGCCACAGCTCCAGGAGTAAGATTCTCTCACGACCAGATTCAAAGGGCAGGGACAGTGGAGGAAGTAACTTAGGGCAAGGCCCCTCCTTTTATCAGGAGGGAACTTTCCAGAAGCACCTGGGATGATGATGGGGTTCAGGACAAGCCACACCAAAATGTGACACCTTGGCATATTGAATATTTTAAGCCGAAGGAGTTTGAGAAAATGGCAGAAGCAGGAAGTCCCTCTGACTTTCCCCCTGGCCTTCTCCCCTGAAGCGGGTCATAAGACCCTCATGTGGGAGGTGTCCGCCCTATACCCAGAGGAAAACAACCACCTTATCTTCGAAGACAAAGGGACGTGAAGAGGAATCTGGACAAACAAGCCTTGCTAAGTGTCCCCTAGTTTACGTCCTTCCCCTCATACTCCTTGACCTGTCATCTTTTCATGACTGTCCACTCTTCATCAAGTCTAGCATAAAAATACTCAGGTTTGACCATTTCTGTGGGTCTTCACTTTCTTATAAAGGCTCCCATGTCGCATAAAACTTACATTAAATAAATTTGGATGCTTTCCTCCTTTAATCTGTTTTCGTCAGTTTAATTTTCAGACCCAGCCAGAAGCCCTAAGAGAGCTGAGAACTACATTTCTCCTCCCCTCCAGAGACTCACCCTAACGTCTCACTGACCAGAACCAGGGTTCCATGGTCAAATCTGGCTGCAAGAGAAACTGAGAAGGTGGCCTCTGAATCTTTCAGTTCTCCTGATAGGAGAGGCAGAAAACCAGAGGGAGCTGGACCAGCTATTGGGTTTTCAGTGTCCGACACACCTTATTCTAGCCATGTAGTTGCATCTGGAAACTGCTCTTGATTGGACCTGGAGGAGAAATTGATATGCACAGCCGCTAGCCAACTTTCTGACGTCTGAGAGCTGTTTTTCTGGTGAGGCTCCATTGGACTGAGAAAGGAATTCTTTTTCGTCCCCTGACTATGAATAAGGGATCTTATTCCTGCATTAGTTAAAGCAGTCTGTAGTTCTTTGCTTGTCAAAAACAGTACATACAAAGCTACAACTTCTAGAATGCACCATTCTAGTGGTTCATCTAGGCTTTCCTCCTTCTTAACACTCATTTCGTATTCCAGAATAAGAGCCACTGTCTTTCCTATCTAGCCCAAAGTTGCTGAAATCCTGGAAATTATAGCCGCTAGAAGATGTAGGAAGAGACGTGATGATGACAGGTTGGGATGGGAAGAAGCGGACCGTCGAGCAAATCTTCTGACCCTCTGAAAGAGCGGCTCCAGGGCTCCGTGGAGATGTCTTCCTTTTCTCCGGTTGGTGAAAGTTCTCTCGTTAGAGAAGCACAGTGAGAGTCTGTGGAAAGGTAAACTTTTAATGCCCTATTTTACACGTTAGGCCCATGTTTGCATTTTATTTAGGGTTAAGTCCTAACTCATTGAATACATCTGGCTTTAAAGCTATTGTAATTTTGCATTTCTTTCCATGTTTTCATGGGGATTTTCAACAGATAGCTAAGAAGGAGTGAATCTGGAGAACAAACCAGCAGGATCTTTCCTAGAGACCTCTGATGTCCCTCGGACGGAAATTCTCAATGTGTGTGAGCTGTGGACATCTCAAAATTGACAAAGTCTTTAAAAAGGACCTACAACCCATAAATGATTATTGAATACGGGGAAAAATAGTAACGTACATACCCGTACTTCAAGATTTCAAACCTATGTAGATGTGATGAAAAAAATTTTTCTTAATTTCAAAGTGCTAGTGAACGCGTGGTAGCTTTCTGTCATTCTGTGTTTTCTAATCAATAAACATAAAACAGCGAAAACTTTTGTGTGAGGATTCGGGACCGGGCCGTGGTGTAGCGGTTAAGTGCGTGCGCTCCGTTGCTGGCCACCTGGTTCCGATCTCGGGTGTGTCTCAGGCCATGCTGTGGCGGCGTCCCATATAAAGTGCAGGAAGATGGGCACAGATGTTAGCCCAGGGCCAGTCTTCCTCAGCAAAAAGAGGAGGATCGGCATCAGATGTTAGCTCAGGGCTGATCTTCCTCACACACACACACAAAAAAGTAGTCCATGTACTCAAAAATGGTTGAGAATCACTCTGAGTGCTTTTTTTTTTTTTTGTGAGGAAGATCAGCCCTGTGCTAACATCTGCCAAACCTCCTCTTTTTTTTGCTGAGGAAGACTGTCCCTGAGCTAATATCCATGCCCATCTTCCTCCACTTTATATGAGACGCCGCCACAGCACGGCTTGACAAGCGGTGCATCAGTGCACACCAATCCCAACCAGTGAAGCCCTGGCGCCAGCACCGTAGCAGAGCATGCGCACTTAACCACTTGCACCACCGGGCCAGCCCCCTGAGTGCTTTTCAAATTCTTTAATTAGGGAAATAAAATGGTAAGAAAATAAACAATATTGTAGAGACTTGGATGTAAAGCTCTCAGGAAGAGCACTTTGTTTACTAAAAATAAATACCTGGATGCCCACCCCAGTGTTAAGGGACAAGCCCATGGGGCATGTTGATAATATACAGGTGAACTGTGAGAGAGAAGGAGAGAGAGAGGGAAAAGGCCAAGAGGGGAGAATTTTGAGGAGTGTGTGTGAGAGAGAGACAGAGAGAGAGAGAGAGAGAGAGAGAGAGAGATCAAGAAACGGTGGCTAGAAGACATGGAAACAACCCTAGTGTCCATCAACAGATGAGAAGATGTGGTATATACATACAATGAAATACTACTCAACCATAAAAAAAGACAAAATCATGCCATTTGCAACAACATGGATGGACTTTGAGGGTATTATGCTAAGTGAAATAAGTCAGAGAAAGACAAATACTGTGTGATTTCACTCATATGTGGAAGACAAACAAACACATAGATAAAGAGAACAGATTGGTGGTTACCAGAGGGAAAGGGGTTGGGGGGATGGCAAGAGGGGTAAAGGGGCACATGTGTATGGTGATGGATGGAAACTAGACTATTGGTGGTGAATACGATGCAGTCTATACAGAAACTGATATATAATAATATACACCTGAAATTTACACAATGTTATAAGCTAATATGATGTCAATAAATAATTTAAAATAAAATAAAAGGAAAAAAGAATGGCTAAGAGATCCCAGAAATAGGAGAAATGGAAGAAAAGTTGAGGACCAGTTGTCAAGTTTGGAGAATGGGGATGGGGAGCAAACACAAGGGAACAACAGAGCAAGAGGCCAGTGGCTTTAGAAAAGTTGGTTTACAAGAAATTCCCTATGGTGGATTTGACAGGAGAATTTAATTGCACCTAATATTTAATTGCTCTATAGACCTCTTCAAATCACCAAGAAAAATCTACACAGAGATTGTGTGAATGGGATTTGAGTATATGAAGGAATAAGGGCTGTAATCCACGCATGGATTGGAGCAGGGATCAGAGAAAAGACCAGCTGCAGGAAGTGAGGGACAAGAATCCAGTGGAAACAGGAAGCTGGTGCAAAAAGTGATCAGAATCACAATACTCCTCAGGTGTGCTGTGTATGTTTGAGGATGGGCGGAGGGGTGGGGAGCCAGGAGGCATGTGGATTTAACCTTATGGGGGCTGGAGCTATTTTTGTTTAAATATTAAAAGAACAGTGACCTCATAAAGCTGGAGGATTTAGAGACATGCAGGTGGGGTTTTCCAAGACTCCCTAATTCTGTCACCACTACCATCACTTTCGGAAACTTTCTTGATTTCTCTAAACTGATGTGGTCTCTTCCTAGGAATTCCGCCTCTCGTGGTACTAAGCACACAAAGGTTTCATGATATGGTCCCTGCTTACATCTTCAGATTCCTTCGTCATCCTTTTCCCCCACTTTAAACTCTGTGCTTTCCTCATACAAGAATATTTGTAGTTCCCTGAGTGTGCCATTCTCACTTCCAACTCGTATACAAGCTGTGTTCTCTGCTTAGAATGCTCTCAGTAAACCTACTGGCCTCAGTTATATTTTCTTGACTCAGCTTAGTCATACTGTTTCCCAGGATCCTTCAAAAACTGGCTGAGCTGCCCCTGTGCACTATCATAGTACCACGTATCTCGCCACCTCCTGCATCGTAGGTTTCCTGATCCTGTCTCTCTACCTCAGTTGGTAACTAGCATCTACATTGCATGGCTGTCTCATTCACCATTGGACCCAGGGTCTAGCATCATGTCTGATTCCTAGTAGATACTCAAAATTTGCTGAACGATTGTCTTGTAGTTATTTAGATTCTTATCTTTCCGACGAGTTGGTAAAATCTATAGGCGTGCATAATATCTTAGAAATTTTTTTTTGCCCTGAAGTCTCCAGCACTGTGCCTCTCATACAGTAGGTGCTCATTAAGTTTTGCTGAATAAAAACACCCTTCAGTTCAGTGAACACTTCTTCACTCATTTACTCACTGAACAATTAAGCATGTACTGTGTGCCAGTGCTGTTTTGGGCACAACCCCAACAGGTGCGTCTGGATGGACCGTGCCATCTGCAGGGTGTCATTGTGGGCACTGTGTTGAGACATTCCCTAGGTTACATCTCGATCTGATGACACACGATGGTGGTACTTGTGCCACATGCATGAGACCCCAGATGGAAATGCAGAGAAAAGGCATCGTTCCTACCTCTCATGAATTGCACAGTGCCTTCCGAGCACTTCTGTTGGCTCAGAGTTCTGATAAGCACAAGAACATATATTTTACCCAGGAACTTATAATCTTATAGAAGAAGACATGTGACATGGAAAGCTAAGGAACTAGCTAAAATAGAATGCAAGAAAGTTCTGGAACGAGTGTAACAGGGACCCAAAATCACAGATCAGATCACAGAACGGAGCAGGAAGTGGAGACATCAGTGCTGGATAGTATCATTGGTCAAGTGGTCATCACCCTGGACTGGATTTAAATACTGAGGTTCAGATCTCTGTGCTGCCACCTATTATTCACGCTCCCTGGAACAAGTCACTTTGCTTCTTTGCAGGAGGTACCTGGGCTTCATGGTGAAGGAACAGTCTGGAATCAGAGTCCCTGCTAGTTACCAGCTAGACTTTGACATGCCCCTTAACCTGTCCCTGTGTCCTCATTGCTAAGATAAAGATAATAGTGTTACCTGCTTCATAAAGTTGTTATGAGAATAAACTCAATAGAGGAGTGCCTGGTATGTGGCAGGAAGCACTTAGTAATGTTAGCTGATGATCTCTGAGCCTCAGTTTCCTTATCTGTGAACTGGAGGTAATTTACTTCATTGGTTGTTGTAAAGATAAGTAAGATGATGGTAATAGAAGCACTTGGCCCACAAAAATCACTCAACAAAGGATGGATTTAGTCTGAATCAATGGGGTAAAATCTTCATGACGCAGAAATAAAACTGAAACAATGTCTCTTACTGATGTTGAAGGAAGTAAACTTATACCTTGTTTCTAGCATAACAATTACGCCTTTTCATAAATTCTTGAATTCCTTTGTTTTGGCAATACCTACATAATTGGGCTTTCATCATGAAATATTCTCCCTGTGATTTTCCCTCGGGGTTTCTACAGTTTTGTTTCCCAATAGAAATGAAACATTTCCCTAGCTCAGGGATGCTCTCTCACTGTACAGACTGATTCTGATTATAACCTTTTCCCCTATTCTTAAAAAGCCTCGCACATTTGAGTCTGAGATGCCTCTGTAGGCAGGTTGCTAAATGAGCATTGCCCATAGCTCCCGACTCCAACTTGCACGCAGCGTGGAAACAGGTGTATGCAGGAGCAAAACGTTTTGGATACAATAATATGGATGTAGCTAATAGCCCCAGAGCCTGACATGCCAGGCAGACCTGAGTCATTAGTGTTTCTGAGAAACAATTATTTCCAAGGGAAGTACAATTTAATAGTTTAAGGGTAAATTACACTTGATTTACTTAAGGAAAAAATAATCCCATAAGTCAAACCAAGGATTACATTTTTCTCCCTGATATTTTGGCAAAACAGTGTAAAGTGAGTCATTGTTCAAAAAGAATGAAGGCTCCTAAAATTAGAATAATGACATAAATTATTTTAATCTTCTTATATCTTCTACCTAAATTAGTATAACACTGAGGCATAGCCATTTACCAAATGCGTAAAAGAGCACGCTGTGACATAGGAAAGAAAATGATACCAATGAGCCAAACAAAACAAAATCGAATAGAAAAAAACCATATGAATTTATGATTTACTACAAAGGTAATATATTTGACTCGGGTTTCAGCTGGGAAATATTTGGGGGGATTTCAGGTCCAGTGCCTTTAACTGAGCTTGGGTACTTTTTGAGGGCAGATGGGGTGATAAACCACCCTTATTTAGTATTTGGTCAAACAGCCTCTTGGGAAGAAGTCCATTCCAGCTTTCCCCCTTTCTCACCCCATAACTTGGTGTCCTTGGACGTGGATTTCATGGCCTTCTTTTTTTCAATAACTCATCCTTTGGGGAAGACTGTTCATGAGAAAAAAATTGAGCTAGGGAGCCCTGTTGCGTTCAATTTAAGAATCCTATAGAACCAGCTCTTGCTCATACAAGCTGAGCAAACAGCCGCTTTGACTCTTATAGCCCAAGCTAATGGCCGGCTAATGGAAGGCTGCTTGGAGCTCTTGGAACTTTCCAAACCCTGAGGCTAAGTAGTCCTTCGGTTCCTCCTACTGAGAAAACGCTGCATACACAACCAGATTCCAGAACTAACTCCTCTTGCAGGAGAAATCTAACCCATACACGGCCGTTGAAGACTGCATTTCAACTTGGCCAATGCGCGTCTGATATGCACGTGTACACAGGGGTTTCCTCAGGCCCCTCCAGGGTGGGTTCGTTGACTTTTGAGTTCTGTTTTCACCAGCCACTGTGAGACCTAGACCACTAAACAGTGTCCCGGTGAGAATTCACACGGATTGTCCCCTGGGGGCCCACATCAGGGTCCTGTTAGCTGCCACCAGGCGTGCTCCTGGGATCTCAGCTCTCGATCTTACCGGAGAGAAGGGAGATGTTTAAAATATGTGACAATTGGGGCCGGCACTGACTTATCAGAACAGACACTGGCTGCAGAACCAGTTTGGGCACGCTGCTGTCTGCCGGCTCAGGTCAGTCCCTCTGTCACTGCACTGCCTGGCGGCTCCTGGCCTGGCTTTGTCCACATCTGCTGGGCCCTGCCCCGCAGGCTCCCGCCACTGCATGTCTGCTGGCGGCCAAGAGGTGGTCTGTGGTAAGAGGCAACCTCTCTGTCCCTCTAGGTGACACGATCTTAAAGGGGAACAGGAGCCCTGCTGTGTAGGCCAAACGCCACCCAAAGCTTGTGGCCAAACATCTCCCCTCATGTTTGTTCAGAGCCTTCTCCCTTCCTAGACCCCAGAGAAGCCATTTGCCCAGCCTCACGGTCATGAAAAGCCTCAAATTTAGACTTTGGACGTGATTTCCCAGTGAGGGTAAATGTACAGTCACAGAGAGAAGCTGACTGAAGTGAAGAGGGAGGCAGTTATCTTCAAATCTGGTCTTCTTTCCAGACAAAAGAGTCTCTAGTCCCTCGAAAATTCACACGCCTATAAACCCTGTCATTTCCTTGGAAATATCAAGCTATGCTCAGCAATTTTTTGTTGTCAGCCATTAATTTGTTAAACACACATGTTTCTAAAACACAAAATTTTTGTCACAGGTTTCGTCACTTTTTAATATACGCAGAGCCTGGAAGAATGGGAATGGCCAAGGCCTGAGTCTTCTCAAGTGACAGGTCTGTTGTTAGAAGCTCCTCTCATATCCAAAGCCCTGTTATCAGGTCAGGCTGATTGGCTGGACTTGCTCTTTCCTGGGGATGTTTGTTCCCAAAGCTTCTCTTACAACTAAACTTCCTCTCAGGGAATATGCCCCAACCAAAATTAACAAGATGGCCTGCCTAATCAGAGTAGGGATGTGATCCCCCTGCTCCAGGAGCCTGCTCAGGGCTAGGGACGGGAGGGAGCAGGGAAGCAACCAGGCCAGCTGACGTCCTTGCTCCACCTCCCCGCTGTCCACCAGAGCGGGCCATGGTGGCCTGGACTGACCACTTACCCAGCTTCCAGTTGTACAAAGGAGTTCACAGCTTTAAGCACGTTTGAGAACTGCCTTCAGTATCCCTCTGGTTAGCTGACGTATGCATTTCTTAAATCTCAGACTGTAGCATCTCAGATTTAGGAGGGTCTTAGAGGGCTGAAGTGCTGCCCTTTCACTGGGTCAGTCAGTGAGTCCACTTCTAGCAACCTGGGCTCCAGAGCCTTCGGCAGCTGGATCTGCAGTGCTGAGAAGCCGCACTCATATGGCGGATATTGTTCTGGGTTTCTGACCTTTAGGACAGATCCGAGGAAAAAGCAGTACTGGTGGGGTAAAAGTGGGTTTAAAGGAAACCCTCCCACTAGCCGGTTGTTTGAATCATGAAATTAGGAGAGCCTGGGAGACCCAGGTCCTGAGATGGAGGAGGAGGCACTGGGCCTCCCAGGCCAGAGGCCACCAGGGTCAGCTTTGCACCAGCCACTGCGTGAACTGGAGCCAACCACACATCTTCTGGCCTTGTGTTCTCCTAGTGTGAGATGCTCCAGCAGTCCATGTTTCTCACTTCCCCTATATCTGTTGTCAGCTCTAGGCCCCAGGATTTCAAACTGAGCTCAACCTGCCCTGTAAGGTCAGTTATAACATGTCTATGAACACTGAAAAATTTACTAAAAACGTACCCACTTTGAGTCACAGCTTCGTGAAAATGAATTTAAGTTCATTAGCTTCTAGTCATTGGAACAAAGCATTCTTTCTAGTTAAAGAGGGGTTGGCCAAGGGAGACCTGTCACCACTTTTCATTGTGCATAATAGCATTGGGGGTGCAATCACAGAGCACCCCCCCCTTAAACCTCAGATAATTTAATTGCCTCGTGCTGGGTTGTATAACTCATTCCTCTTTATGCTTTAATTTTCCCAGCTAGGAATATAGAAAAACTTGCTACCTTCAAATGCAGAAATAGTATGATAATTATTGAGCATATTTTAAATACTCTGAATTTCCTGGATGAAACTATAGAAGTTTAAAATATAAAGAAGTTGAAAGGAGTATTTGACAAACATTATTTAATTAAACCTCAACATCTTCATAAAACAGACTGAAATACAATCCCAGTGGGGAGATTAAGTAACTTGTCAAAACCATGCAGAAGTCTGCACCATGCATTCATTATATACATATATATATACAGATGATCGCCTTTGGGTACCAAGAGCTGTTTAAGACAATTTAGGAAAATTTACAAAAGTAATACTAAAAGGTTTGTATTCATCTAAAGATACATGCTATACAGCACAAATCAAAGCTGTATTCATTTGAGAGTTTAGGGAAACATTTAAGCTTCCTCTAATAATAAAGCTTCATTTAAAAGATAATTCATGGTATTTATTCACTTATCTTTTCTTTACAACAACACAAACAGTTGCACTTTAAATTGAATTCTGTGCGTATATTCAACCTTTACAAACATAAGTACATGTGAGCCTCCTTCGGGATAATTGTGAACTTGTACCGTTTAACCTATGAAGAGTACACTGTGCTTTCAAAGCCATATCGAAATTAAATCGCCAATTTTTAATGGTCACAAAGCTTCTTTCCCTCTTCTTTGTGACATTATCGCTGCCTCTACTTAGTGAACACCTTGGTTGGCATGACCACCTGAGCTCACCCTACAGTTCAATCTTGCTGGAATTCAGAAAGAAGAACTTTGCAACTTTTCCCCTTTGCCCTCAAATACAAGTTTCCCTTGCCCGTTCTAGGACTTAGGAGCCAGAGAGCACACTTAGATCAAGGGGCAGCTCTGCTCAACAGGGTGAGGCCATGCTGAGGGATGACCCAGATACTCATTCTTGACCAAAAGTGAGAAAACAAGAGAAGTCAGAGCAGGGAGCAGGACAGGGAAGGATGACAGCTTCTCACTCTTGAGGAGGCATCCCTTTGTGCCTCCGTGAGAGGGGTCATGGGTTCAATTCCAACATCAGACGAACCCACAGTGCACACATGAGTATTTGCTAGATCCATTCCAAGGGGAAAGGTAAATGCTTTTTGTACCGTTTAGTGTTTTGGATTATTCATGGAATTCCAGTATATGGCCTGAGATTATATTATATGATTAGGGGGAGCAGAGCTGAGGAAAGCGGTAGGAAGGAGAGAATTATTTGTGTTTGATTTCATTTCATATTATGATTCATTTCTATTCTTTTGAGAGCAAACTAAATGAATAAGAAGAGGCAGCTAAAAGTGTAGAGTGTGTTTGTGGGAACTGTAAATGTGGAAGTGAAGAACAGCATTTGGTCTAGCAAAGAAGTGAATTAAAACTTTTCCAAATTTCACCTCCAGAAGGCAAAGTATTGAACAAACCTCAGTTCGAAAAGCCAGTTTTAAAGAAGGCGGGAGTGATGAAGCCAAGGTTTTCAGCTCCGAATAATGCTCAAACTCATTCCAAATGGATACTGGGGACTTAAAAGAAAGTCGTGTTCATTGATTATGTAACTATTAATTTTATGAAACCTATTTAAAATACTGATTAAAAAATGGTGGTTATAATGTCCACTTGTTACAGGTTGTCCCTTTGTGACAATAAATGAAAAAGCGTGCATGTGGGGGTGTGTGTTTACACATGTGACTATCTTGCCGGCCAATCTTCCCAAAATGAAGATGATTTACACATTATATTGTCAACACGATGAACAGGACCCAGCTCACCAGTGGTGGAACTTCATGTTATAGCTCCTTGTCACTCCTCCCACCAGACCCTGTCCCCTTCTCTCCATGCACCGAGCAGGCTCCCGTGTACACGCACGCACACACACACACACACACACACCAGTGAGACGACACGACTACAGCTTGCTCCTCTGGCTCCTCTGGCCTCTCACCCCAGCCCTGCTGCCTCACTTTACCTCTCGCCCAGGACGGATGCCGGCCGCCGGCTCTGTCGCGGCCATCTGTCTGCGCCGCTCTCTCCTTCGGGTTCAGCAGACTGGGGCCCTCCGTGTTTTCAACAGGTACCATGGTCACGTAGAAGTTACAGCCTTTCCCTCGGCACCAAACCACCCCGACCGCCTCCACTGACAGGAGTGGTCACTTTCCCCATGGTCCCATGCTAAAGAAGGGTGAAAAAAAAACTTCAGGCAAAGCCAATGTGATTTGTGACCAACTTTGTTTCTATTTCCGAAGGCTTTGCCCTTTTCGGTGACACACGCTGTTGCTATTCCCGGCAGCCTATCACGGGCAGGGGGAGGGCCGAGCCTCCGGGAGGATTGTTTTTGCCTTCAGATGTGGAGTTGCTATCCAGCCAGGGTTAAAGGCCTGGGGCCGGCCGGGAGCTCTGACACAGGGTTGGGCTCTAGCTAGGAGCAGCTCTGGTATTCCTGCACCTTGGAAAAGAGGCAGAGAGGGAAACGTGCAGATTCAAAGGCACCCTGAGAGGGGAGGCCCAGAGTCCTCAGGGATGGTATCGGTTAATTTTGCACGGAGAGGAACTGTTCTGCAAAGACATATCAGGAGGAAAAGTGTGTCAATGTCTCGGCAAGACTGTTATTCCGAGAGTCATGACACTTACCAGCTTAAACAAGGCATAAAACATCTTCACTGTTTCAACCTGATATTACTGGAGGTGAGTGAGTGCCTTGTAGCTCTCTCTCTCCAAGGCCTGCGGACACATCAAGGCCTGAGACCACGCACACACAAACTCAGATTGAGTGGATTCTTCGGGCTTGTTACGCCCTGGGTGTGTATATATACTTATTCATTTACTTATGTTTAATTATATATTTATAGCAAAGTAATCCAGTTTATTTACTCACAGTTGTCTTGAAGAGAGGAACCCACCTGGAATCTTCTGCCAGGTTGTGTGATAGCCTTCTAGTGGGAGGAGGGTGTTTCCAACCCGGAGAAGCCAGACTAAGGGACCTGCCATGGGGGTGTGGTGCTCATACAATCTGAACCCAAATCAGAGCATGAGGAGGAAGATTTCTTTTCTGATTTGTGAGCATATTTATATAAAAGGTCTCACAGAGTTGTGACATTTTATCTTTAGTTATATGTTTATTGAAAAATCTTAGAGAGGACATTGGGATCATTTTAAAAAACCATTAGGGGTGAAAACTAAAATTTCTGGAGCATTTATTATCTGCCAGAAAGTCTGCTAGGGGCATGAACTCCAGTGATTCTTTTGAGGAAACTTGTGAGGCAGACACCCATGCCACAGAAGGGGAACTGGAGGCAAGCTGCCTGGAGTCTCACAGACGCTTATGGTGGAGCGGAGTCTGTGAATCTGGGTGGCATAATGCCGTGGCTCCCCTCTATCCTAACATCCCAGCCTGTCCTTCCCTGATTTTCTTGGCTTCCTTCACTTTCAGCCCTTCTCGGTCTTCAGAGGATGCCATGAGATATGGCTTGTAGTCTTAGCCATCCCTCTGGACAGAGAAGGTAATCCGTGCTCATATAGGCAAAGCTGAACCCCACTGGACTCACTTTCGGCGTTTCGGCTGGATCATAACACAACTCTAAATTAACTTCTCACCTGTACATTTCCTTTATTCATCACTAGGTATTTCTATATCTTTCTTATCCTCCAGGGAATCAGGTAGCAAACGGAAACAAAACTGTAATAATTCAACTGGAATTTATTATGCACCTGTTGTATGTCTGCTGACAGTGCTGGGACATGGAAGTTCTCTAAGCACAGCCCAGCTGCCTGCTGATTAAGAAATGAGGCATTCAGAATCCCACAGATCAGCATGTCCCCACCGAGGAATGTGTAGTGCAACAGAGCTTTAGTTTTCACTTGTTCCCAGGACATGTTACGATTGTAGGAGCAGCCATTTTTATTTGTGAGATACACGTACTTCTCATCAGATCTCCATATTCTCTTGGCTTCTGTTTCTTTCTGCTCAGAGCCAATGACCTCAGTTGGGGAACATGTTTTTGCAATGGGTCAGCTGTATAATTGCTTTGTGTGGTGACCCCAGGCCCCACATCTCCAACAGCTTCTTGGCACCATGCGAGTGTTGGAGTGTATTCTGTAGTCTTTGACTAGGCAGAAGATAAACCTAGTTCCAGAATTCCTTACAATGGCTAAAAGCAATGTAACAATTCTCACTTTGCTCTCTGTAGCGCAACCATGCAGGAAGCGCTCAGGCAGAAACCAGCGAGAAATCAATAGGATGAAGCAAGCAGTGCCACTGGCTGCAATGCTTCCTGGCGCACCTCTTTCTGTTCCTCATTCTGTTGTTGACCCAACGTGGGCCACTGGCTATCCCAATGTCTGTTCTGTGCTCACCCTACTCTCTTAACTCACAGAAAAGTTTAGGGGGAAAATCCTTTTCACTCAGGCTACAGGGGAATATTCTTCTGCCTAAATTTCCTTAAGAACCCAGTCTTTCTCCTTCACAGTATTTTGCACACTTGTAATGTATTTAGTATAGTCACACGCGGTGATTTGATTAAAGCTGCCTTTTCTGCCAGACAGTAAGCTCCATGAGAGTGTGGGCTACGTCTGTTTGGCCCATCATGGTGTTCCAACTGCCTGGTACAGAGTAAATTCTAAATACCTGGCCGATCCCTGTAAATCCACTGAACTTTAGCGTTCCTAGAACATACGCTCCAAGAGGGCAGGCATCCAAGTCTGTCTAGTGTTCATCGGTCACTGTATCCGCAGCTCCTAGGCATGCAGGAGACCCTCAATGTTTGTTAAATTAACGAGTGCTCACAAGTGGAGCTTTCAGTGAGCTGAATAATGATTTAGTTTTTTGATATCAAAATCCATATGAGGATTGCCAATTGAGGATTTGTCCTTCTTCTTTCCTTTCTGTTAATTTCTTTAGCGCAAGTATCGCCACAGGCTGTCCTGTCTGCTTGGAGCTTGAGCCACTACCATCATTAAAACCCTCTCTTCCACTCCAGGACTACACACTCAGCAGACAGCAGACGACAGTTCATTCCCATAACCCCACAACTCCGCTACACACCACGTTAGACCACACTCTCAAAGACAGACACTGCTGCCAAATCTAAAAGTACGTGTCGCGGCTTATAAATTGACAAGGCAGGTAAGGGGATGAAAGAGAAGGCAGGCAGCGTCACAGGGCACGTGAACATCTACTACATACCAGGCCCATTTTCGTGGCAGTGTTTCTTAAACATCACAACAACTTTGTGAAGCAAATACTATCACCTCCATTTTGCAGAAATTGAAACTGAGAAGTTTATGAACCGTGTCCCAGATTAAAACACACTTTGCAGTGTTTTATCATGAACATTTGGATCATAGAGGAGAACCTAGATTCTATAACCAACGTGCTCCTGTGCTCACTTTTTCACCCATCTTCCTCCATGTCAACTTTCGATCCATCCATCGATCCACCCTGGTGTTTATGCGTTTCAAAGTAAGCTGAAATACTTGGGTATGTGTATCATTCAGTAGAGTTCAACATTTGTTCAGGTTCTTTTTTTCTTTGAGACATTTTACCTACAATGAAGTGCACAAATCCTAAGGGTACCATTATGTGAATTCAGAAAAGCACATACATGACCATCTTCCTAGAAAGTTCCTTCATGTCTCTTCTGAGTAGATTCCCACCTCAACCTCTAGAAGCAACCAACATTCTGGTTATTTTCCACATGGTTAGCCTTGCCTGTTCCAGCTCTTGGTCTAATGGAATCATGGAGCATGTTCCCTGGTGTAAGGCTTCTTTCACCGGGTATAATTCTGAGATTCATGTATGCTTTTGTGTGTATCAATAGTTCATTCTGTTTATTGCTGAATAGTATTTCAAGGTGAACATGCCACAGTTTGTTTATCCATTTTCCTGTTGATGGACACCTGGGCTGTTTGGCTTGGGCTATTAAAAATAAAGCTGTGATGAACATTCTTGTGCAAGAATTTTTGTAGAACATAACATTTCAAAGCACAGCGGTCAAAGTCCATTTCTGTCCAAAACCCACATGCCTCCCCTTGCACCCGCTGCTTCTCCGTGGTGTGTCTTGCTGCGTGATGTTTATATGGTTTATGTGGAATTTACCACTGGAGGTTTTAATCCCGAAATGGTTCATGACAGTGTGAACACAAGTGGGGAAACATGATCTTCAGACAAAAAGTATCCAGATACAAATTCAGCTCTTTATTAGCCGTGTTCCAATAAAATATTCATCCTGGTGTGATTTTTTTGGATGGATATTCATTATTTTACCTGTATATACTATCTAAATAACTCCTTTCTCTAGAAGTTTTCAGTGTAACTTTGTTCTTATCAGTAGAATATTACCAATCATAGCATATTGATTCACGTTCCTCAAATTTCAAAAGTATGGTTAAATTCATTATATGTTCATTTGGTACAAAATTATGTAATTAATCATAAAAGAAAGACCATGTAGTAATGTAAGATCATGTTATTTCTATTATTTTAAGTGGAAAAATCAGAGTAGAAAATTTCACGCTAATTACCATTGCAATAATTTTTAAAAATATGTGTGCATATTCGTAGAGACTAGGTGGGAACTTGGAAAAACTGAAAATAACTAACATGTTGGAGTAGTAAATCATGTGTAAAAAGTATTTTCTGAAAAAATGTTTTCTTAATGTTGTTATAATATCGTATGTCTAATAAGTATAAATCCAAATAAAAATTCTTCAAATTTTGGGCTGCCACATACTGTTTTGCAGTCTGTACATTGCATGACTATAGGTGGGCCGTTCACATAAATAGACAGCAGAGGTCTCTTCGTTTATTTATAAAACAAATTTTCCAGAGAATTATAGTAAAAATGTCATGAAGAAGGGGCAGTTTTTTCTAATTTGCACAAAGATGCATCTGGGTAACTGATGGGGCTGCTGAAATTATCATCTTCCTTTAAATTACACCATCTTATCTATTAGTTTGGCCCACGTCTGCTTTTGTACTGCTTACTTGTATAAAACGAGCACATTCTCCATTCAATTAGCTATTTTTCCAAATAACTTATTTCTAAGTTTTAAATCTTCCTCAGTACTATTACTATGCTCTTTGGGTGGAGGCGTCCACTGAAAGTTGCTCAGTGACCGAGCCTTTCCTTTAGGTTATCTGTCCTTTTATACCAGGATGTCAGAAAAAGTTGCTCCACCTTATGTGACAGCAGCAGCCTTTATTGGCTTGGAGCTCTGGTCCTCCTTTGTCACATGTCCCCTTATGCTGGTCACGGAGGAGGGCATACCATGGAAAATCGACTGTCTCCCACACCGAAGCTGGAAGGGCCCCTTTTCTGGCTTCCTTTGCACTCAGGGCCAGGTTCTGCCAAGTAGGTCGCACACCCCAGATGTTGTATCAGAAACTGGCATCATGAAGTAGCAGGATCCACAGGCCTCATTCCAGCAACAATGGTGGCAGTTCTGGCCGCCATGTCCAGTGTTCAAGGTTCCTGGATATACGCTGAGAGGGACGTGCCCAGGGTGGCCAGACCAGCACAGAGCAGAACTTTGGGAATTATTCTTGACTGCAGAGTCTCCATGTTGGAGCTGGTTTCCGAACTCATCCGGCTGAGTCCTTTTCTATGTGTGCAGAGGCAGATTAATCACAGAGCTAACGAAGTTTAAGCTTCAGGGCACCTCACTCGCATTGACCTTTCCAAGGCCCTGGGAGGGGCCAGTGATGCATTCATATGATCGTACATTTTTGTAAAATTTGCAAAAGTAAAATATTTAACTGCAATCAGTTAAGACCACTAACTCTTTGCACCCTGACACTGACATCTTCTTTGTCATGTTTTCCTTGTGTCCAGTGACATAGGAGGGGCCCTGGAATATGTGGGGTCTGGCTTAGGGACAGTTAAGTTGGAGACCTCATTTGGCTTGAGTTTCGCTTCTATGGCTCACAGGCACATGGGTGTGGAGTTAGGCTCTTGCTGACTCTCCTGGGAAAGCAAGAGTCTTCAGGAGTTCTCCTGCTCCCTCTGTGCTGGCTCAGCTTGCACGCATTCCACACGATCCCTCATGTGACACACTGATGGAAAGGGTAGGGCAAGAGGGCCTATGGCTCCCAGAGCACGTGGGCCATGGACGAGGGCTGTGCTGCAAGACAGACTGGTTCTTTCCATTCTCTCTATGGAAAATAATGTCACGAAAAAGCATTGTGAGTGAAGAGGAGAGGGGGGAATATTGTTATTGAGGTATATCAAGCAATTCCTGGATTATGTGATGTTCGTAACACTTGGCAACTTTTTAACATCTGTAATTTATCTAAATCAATATTCACTTTCATACTTAATTCTGTATTCTCATTTTTTAAACTAGGACACCTCAAATTTTTTTTTTTTTTGTGAGGAAGATCAGCGCTGAGCTAACATCCATGCCAATCCTCCTCTTTTTTGCTGAGGAAGACTGGCCCTGAACTAACATCTGTTGCCAATGCTCCTCTTTTTTTTTCCCCTTTCTCTCCCCAAAGCCCCAGTAGATAGTTGTGTGTCATAGTTGCACATCCTTCTAGTTGCTGTATGTGGGAGGCCTCCTCAGCATGCCCGGACAAGCGGTGCATTGGTGCGCGCCGGGATCTGAACCGGGGCTGCCAGTAGTGGAGTGCGAACACTTAACGGCTAAGCCACGGGGCCGGCCCCCTGGAGCCCTCAAATTTTTATAAACTTCAGTCCCTACAAAACTTAAATCTGACCCAGTGACTATGTTTGGGAAATAGTTCTTTCCAGATGACCATGCTTACTAGAAATCTGTCAGATCCATTCTCTTCTCCTCAGACCCACTGCCACTCTCTAAATCCAGGCCACCTCACCGCCTCCCACACGGAAGCTGCAACAGCTTCTGACAGCCCTCCCTGCTGCATTCTTGCTCCCCGAAGCCCGTTTTCCATACTGTAGCCGAGAAGATTTTTTTCTAAAATCTGGACCCTTGAATGGCTTCCAGTTGTTTTAAACGTTGCACCAGCTTCCAACTGTTCTTAGGGTTGGTCTAAATTTCATAATGAAGCCTAAGATATCCTCCATGGTCTGGCTCGAGCTCACTGCTCCAGGCCCATCTCCTGCCACTTTCTGACTTGAACTCTGCAGTCTAGTCCCGTCTTGGGCTCTGTGGTGGGCCAGCCCATTGGGGCCTCCTTGACCTGATCCCCATTTAGACACTTGTCTCGTTCCTCGTGGTGGTTGCCCCAGTCGCACCCCAAGCACAACTACCTAAACCAGGAGCAGACCTCTCATGCTCAGGGAACCAACAGCACAGGCCAGGGTCCTCTCTTTCTGATCTTCTCTCTCTGAATTAAGTTAGGGACTCACTCTATCAGTCAGAGTTCAGTGCAGGAATTTTAATCAGGAAGGAATTTAACACAGGGAATTGGGTTCTTGTAAAACCATTGGGCAGCCTGAAAGACCAGATTCCAAGCATTCAGGTCTCATGGCCAGAATAATACAGAGCTGACTCATCAACTGATCTCTGTATCAAAGGTCGCCTAATGGAGCGAGTTCAAGAGTGCACTGCTGAAGTCCAGGGATCAGACCGTGACTTCCCTGTAACCGCCCTCTCCAGCAAGCTGTAGATGCAGGAATGCTGCCTCAGGGAAACCTCACATCTGCCTGATCCCACAGGCTGGCAGAAGGTCCCCACAGAGGCAGAGAAATAGCCTCCCCATCATGTCTACCTTCATGCGGATGCATCTAACTGATGTCTAGAGCCTGATTGCAAGGAAGTCTGGGAAATGCAGTTTTCCAATCTCCCCAACAAGAAGGAGCGTGGATGAAGGTTGAGAGGGCCCCCACACTGTATCCACTCTAGTGGTGTTTGGGTTAATAGAGCACGTGGAGTGAGGCCTGGGCTCAGGGCCATGGCAGCCCAAAGTCTGTGCAAGCCAGAGTCATGGAGGAGGGAGCAAAGGAGACGTGCAGAGTAAGAGAAAGCCGGACACAAAAACAGCAGGGGAAGGGAAAATCAGAGTGAAGCAGAGAGGGAGCTGGATGGCCCCATGGGAATGGTCTTGGCCTTTGGTTTTCTGTGAGGCCTGGCTGTGTTTTGTACTTTCCTGTAATACACGAGGGATTGGGCGGTGTGATCTTTTCCATCCCTCCCCACTCCCTCCCCATCCCCCCTTGCCAGGGCTTCAGTCTCTCTGACCTCGTTCCTGAGGTTGGGCCACGCGCCCCCTCCTCTCTGCTCCTGCGGTGGCAATGGCGCAGAGTGCAGCGCCGCCACTGGGTTAAGCACGGAGCTAGTACTGCGATGATTTACTCCCCTGTTCCCCGTCCTAGACTGTCAACACTGCGAGGACAAGCTCTGACCACCTCACTCACACCGCTCCTCCAGAGGCTAGCACGGAGAAACCTTGAGTGGCTCTGAATATTTGCTGAAAGAAATACCAGCGGAAAGGATGGAGAAGAGGGCCTAAGCAATAAAACTTCATACCGATCTTGTGTTGTTTCATCACAGCATGATTTTGAGCTTACGTTCTAGGACTAGTCTTGGTTTTAATTCTGACTGTAACACTTATTAACTCTGGAACCTCTTTATGCACCAGTTTTCTTATCCCTAAAATGGGATAACAATAGCACCCATCTCATAGGGTTCCTGTGAAAATTAAATGAATTAATATACACAAAGTATTTAGAACAGTATCTGACCATAGTGACCCTCAATAAATGACAGCTGTGGTTGTTGTTGCATCCAAGGGGCTCCATAGAAGTATAAGGTGTTACCAGAAAAAATACTGGTTCAGGAGTGAGATAATATAGATTCTAGTGTTGGAGTTTTTGTTTATTATCCACACAACTTTGGGCAATTCAAATCAGCCCTCTAGGCTCGTTTCCTCATCTTTAAGATGAGCAGACATACACTTGCTTTGCCTAAAGCTGCTAAAGTTTGCCGAGCAGCCAAGCTCCCTTTCTTTGGCTGCAGTCTTGTATTTTTCTTTTGGAAAAATTATATGCCATTTTGGTGCACCTGGCAACACATGTACACCACCCCCAGCCAAGGAGTAGTCTTGTAACTGCCTGCTGTGACAATTACATATTCTCTCTCCGGAATGTGAGTCTCAACAGGTGACATAAGGACTCTATCTGGGTGGAACAGTCAGTCATTCTCAGTGGCAGAACCCAAAAAATACCATCCACTAGTTCCTATTATCCATTGCTCCAGAACCTTCTTGGTTCGTCCCAAGACTTTGTTCTTCCTGTTTTTTCCTTCAGTTCTATAAACTACTCCAAAGCCAAGCAGCAAATTTGTTTTTGGCCAGTGCTGGCCAGAATCCAAAGATGCCCTAACGTAAGCCCTCTCAAAGGATTTTAGTTGAGATAAAATCGGATAAAGTACTTGAAAGCAACTTAAAAACTGTTAAGGTACCATATAGATACAATCTCTTCACCAACGCAACAGCAACAGCAGCTGCAGAAGAGGATCAAGTCAATGCTCAGTCTATTCGTTTATCCATTCAAATCACGCTCTCTCTTCCTACATAAAGGTAGAAGCAGCGTTTGACGGTAGACGGGCCATGATACAGCGGTGATCAACCAGAAAGGCCCACACATCTCTAGCCTTTACAATAGCGTGACCTGACTCAACATTTCGCAGAGCCACATACCCAGCTGGAGGTCCCTGGTGAGATCTTCACTCTCAGATGAGAGTTTGGGGGTGGCCTTGCCTACAGGCGTGGTGAGAAGAGAAAGCACAGTGTAAAGGATTGGGGGTATATCTACATTTTTCCAGCTCCATCCGTAGACGGTCCACCCCACGAAGTGGCAGTGGTCAGAGCCGCCGTCCTTCTCTCCCTGTTGGCAATCAGAGCTGATGTCCTCAAGCAGAGAGAATCAACTCTGGCATAAAGACAGGAACAGGGTTGCCAGGACAGCACTTCCTATTCATCTTCTACCAAGCTTCAGTGTCCCTCGAGATGTTAATAGTTATTCAGAGGAATTAAAAAATGAGGGGGTTCTTTCATTGTCCAAAATGTATGAGAAATTCTTCATATTATGTGCTGTTCTTGGGACACCAAAAAACATTTTATATCTAAGAAATTTTTCAGTTTAGACACTAAATAGTTTTAACGTGGATTTCTCCCAACTTCTTTAATTTTAGATCCTTATTTTCTCGACACACAAAAAAGCCCACTAACTTTGAGAAGGACACAGTTTGGGAAACCTGCATTAGGGTCTTTGTGGCAGTGGGGTGGCTCGGCTGACAGCAGGCCTTGACCCTGAATCCGCTCTTCTCTGCTGCCCTCTTTTGATGGACAGAGGGAAGAGTGGGTTTCCAGCCGAGACGGACTGAGGAGAAGACAGGGAGTTGCTGCTGCGTGAACTGGCAGAGAGAGAGCACCGCGTCGATCCTGGGAGTTGCTGTGGTTGGCTGTTCCGGGCTTTTTGTGGCCGCTGTCAGCTGCTTGTTCACGCTGCATCTATGCCTGCCCAGGTGTCCCTGGAGTAAAGGGAATATGGGCATTCATTCACAAACTCATCCATCCATCCTCGCGAAAATTTATCGTGTGCTTACTACACACCTGGCACCATGCAAGGCGATAGGGATAAAAGAGTTAACGAGCACTCTGGTGGAAGAACCAGGACTTTTCCAGACCATCTGACCACACTCATTGCACCTGTGTCTGACTTTCCTTTTGATGCGAATATCCTTCCTTTCTAAATGTGAGTCTCAAGGACTGAAACCTTCTATTGAGACTTCCTTCTTATCACATCCAACAACCATCTTTTCACAGCTTCCCAGATCCAAAATACTATTTAGTAAGGACACTTTGCTTTTCAGTCATAAACGGCCTCCTTACTTTCGTATGATTTTCACTATTTCCAGAATTCTTATTTCATTGTCTTGTACTGAAATCTGAGGCAGAATCTGGGTTACAATCTACCTCTGGAAGCTTCCTGGGCGTGGAAGAGGACTCACTCCGGGAAGAAATTCTCATGGAATTCCTGAGATGTAAAGGTGTTAGCATCTTGAGTGTGAGCCTTTCTGGGGCTCAGGAGAGTTTTTTTCTGATGGACAATCATTATTGAGAAGTAAACTGATCCCTGATCATTTCTTCTCTTCAGCTTTGTAATGACATCTCTAAGAAGCACAACCTGTGAGGACCGAAAGGGACCTCAGAGACGGTGGAGTTCAGCGGCTCTCTTTGACAAGTAGAGAAGCAGAGGTCTTAAATGGTTACGTAATTAGCCATGAAGTGACCTACCCAGCAGCTTTAGTTTACAAAGGAAACCCTTAATTATTATGTAGTAGAATGATTAACTTTTATCTTTGATCTCTAAAATTATCAAAAGCCGTTTGTTAACCCCAAACCACTTGTGCTGCTGACCTTGAGGCGGTGCTGGGGGCCCTGGGCCCCACAGAGGCATCCCTCACGTGCCCACCTCCTGACAAAAGAGCAGCAAGGAAAGCGACTCGTCCAAGGTCAAGGGGCAGGTGAGGAGCAGGACAAAGATTAACATCAAGCCCTGGTCAACATGATTTTCTCTTTCCTTATTCTCTTAAGTACTTCCTTTCTATTTCCTTCTCTACACGCCGAAACATTTAAACACCACGGTGAGCAATTCAAAATGTGGAGAATGGCCAAATTTGCCAGGGTCGGGGAAGTACATGATGAGTAAATTTTTTGATGAACATTCTGAAATAAATTTTATTTTGATCATCATCCTAATGTGCATTACACACTTCCCTGCCTTAGTTAACATCAGGTGGGAACCAGACACAATGTTTTCTGGATTATTCTGGGTAACGACTGTATCGAGTTGTACAATGATGTCCTGAAGAGTAACTGATGTGCGAAGTATGAAGCCAACTTTGCTTCTTCCCTCAGTTGCTTCTAGTTGGTGGTCCTCAAACATTTTTTGTGTGTGTGTGTGTGTGAGGAAGATCAGCCCTGAGCTAACATCCATGCCAATCCTCTTCTTTTTTTTTTCCCTTTTTCTCCCCAAAGCCCCACTAGATAGCTATATGTCATACTTGCACATCCTTCTAGTTGCTGTATGTGGGACACGGCCTCAGCATAGCCAGACAAGGGATGCGTTGGTGCGCGCCCGGGATCCGAACCTGGGCCGCCAGTAGTGGAGCTTGCACACTTAACCGCTAAGCCACGGGGCTGGTCCCCCTCAAACATTTTTGCTCAAGTACACCATAAAAGAATTTGAAAACTCTTGAAAAATTCTGTACCTCTTCACACATTTTTAAGCTGACTTCTAAATGTCTTTACCATAAGTTTAAATAGTTTCAAACTCTATATTTTCTAAGGTAGTGTATAACGTATATATTCTTTAAATATATTCATTAAAAGCAAGGCACTATAGATTCAATCTGTGGCTAACATCTGTCACCTATTGTAACAGGCCTCAGTGTCAAACCAAACAGTCACACAATACTTATTTTCCACCAGGAAATATTTAACCTTATTTTTAAGCTCAAATAACCACACTAATGTGCATCTTCTGTGACAGTCTTCTCATGTCCGAATTCTTGTTCTACAGTAGATCGATGATAGTTGGAGAGAAGGAAGGAGATTTGCCCTGAGTTGGAACTTGAGAACTGAAGTTTTCAGGAGGAGTGGGCAGGCCCAACATTCATCTCATGTTGGAAAAATTGTGAAAAGCAACTAGAGCTATCAAGCCCTGAAAAGATACCTTAAATACATATGATGAGGTGAAAGAAGCCAATCTGAAAAGGCTACAAACTGTATGATTCCAACTATGTGACACTCTGGAAAAGGCTAAACTATGGAGACAGTAAAAACATTAGTGGTCGCCGGGGGTTGCGGAGAGGGAGGGATGAACAGGTGGAGCACAGAAGATTTTTAGGGCAGTGAAACTGCTCTGTATGATACTATAATGGTGGATATGTGTCATTATACATTTGTTCAAACCCATATACTGTACAACAGCAAGAGGGAACCTAATGTAAACTATGGACCTTGGGTGATAAGGATGCGTCAATGTAGTTCATCACATGTACAAATGTCCCATTCTGGTGTGGGATGTTGATAATGGGGGAAGCTGTGCATGTGTGGGGATAGGGGCTGTACAGGAAATCTCTGTACCTTTTAATTTTTCTGTGAACCTAAACTTATTCTAAAAAATAACGTCTATTAAAAAAAAGCAACTGCACTAGATCTGACCAAGTTCCATCTGAGCTGCTCCATGGATGTCTCGCGGGTGGCGTAATACCACTAACCCCATCCAGCCCGGAGAACGGTGCCGAGGCCGGCCTGCTGTGTGTGGACACCGTTGTCTTGCTGGGGCCAAAGGTCAGCCCCTCTGGATTGGGGATGCAACTTCAGGAAGCAGGTGGAAATTTCCACAATCATCCTGAGAAAGGGCAGACCTAGAAACCAAAAGTGAAAATTTGGAGGTCAGGGATGAGAGTGGGTGGGGTGGCAGGGAAACGTTCTTTTTTGGGGACTTTGGGGAAGAAGGGTTCAGGAATGAGAGGCGAGAATGTGCCCGGGGAACTCCTGCTGGAGGCCCAGCGGTGGGAGGAGTTGGCTCCCGGACCCGGAGGCAGGCGGGGGACGGCAGTGAAGTTAAGGTGAAGACTGCCCGAGCCCCTGAACTGTTATTCTTTCTGCAGATCTATTCTTCAGATCTGTTCTACCGATTTGGCAAAAGGTGGCGGCTGGTCTCGGCTACATCTTGGGGAGTTGAGGCAGTGGTCTGTGCGCATGCTCAGGACCAAGGCGGAGAGGGCAGCGGCAGGTGCCGGAGGGCCTCCAGGCCCCCTTCTCCCCTGCTTTGTAAACTCGGATTGCTGACCAGCTGAGTTCCAGGGAGGCGTGGCAGGCTGTGGCTCTTCACCCCTCTCTCTCCTGCACCTCACATTCTCCAAACCTCCGCTTCCCGCTTGCGACCTAGCAGGGAACTTCAGGCTGAAGGAAAACAAGATACCCGACAGCATCTACATAATTAAGCGGCCTCTGCACCTGAGAGAGGGAGGGGCAACTCCCCCCTCCTGCTGAGTAACGTGCATGGACCTGGGATAGCTCTCTTGAGTGGCTGAAGCCATTTTTTGTGCTTATTTCTGAGTTTGAGCCCTTCCTGGGTGGGTCACAACTCCAGATATGTGGGGTCCAGGTATATCTAGAGACAGAAAAATTCAAATCTGAAGATTCATCCAAGAACATCTTTTTCCCCATCAACTTTACAAATATTGTATGAATTCCACATGGATAATTGATGGAGATACTAGGTGTGTCTCCTAGCCCTGGGACATCCCCACCCAGGCTCCCAGAGGGAAGTGGGGCCGGGAACACCCCGCCTGGGGCTGCGGAGCAGCAGTGACATGGCCCTGAGAAAACAAGCTGCCTCCTGGCTCTTGATCTGCCCAAGTCCAGGCTGATGGAGGGATTCTGCTGGACTGTCCAGCTGACGGCGGGAAGGTGGGCCAGTGCTTGGGGCTTATTTTCATTTCCTGGGACTGCTGTAACAAGACACCACAAACCGGGGGGCTTAAAACAGATGTTTATTCTCTCATCACTCTGGAGGCTAGAAGTCTGAAATCAAGGTGTCGGCAGGGCTATCCTCTCTGAAGACTCCAGGGAAGCACTCTTCCTTGTCATGTCCAGTGTCTGGTGGTTGCTGGCCTCCTGGGCATTCCTTGGCTTGTGGAAGCATCGCTTCAGCCGCCTGCTTTGCTGTCACTTGGCATTCTCCTTTTATGTCTGTGTCCTTTCTGCTCTTCTTAGAAGGATGCCAGCCCTATAAGAAGGCCCACCCTACTCCAGTATGACCTCATCCTCTTAATTAATTACATCTGCAAAGACCCTATTTCCAAATCAGGACACCTTCTGAGGGTCCAGGAAGGACATAAATTTGGGGGGGACACTATTCAATGCAGTGCAGGCTAAAGAGTCAGAAGCAACCCTTGACAAGTGGGGCTTTGAGAATTCGGGGAGGAGACAGAGGGTTTTGTGGTCTACAACTGGGAAGACCCAGAATGCCTCCCCTGTGGGGCCCCAGGGAGGTGCCAGGGCCTCGGTCACAAGGGGGCTTGGGCAAAAAGTGACTACCTCCTCAGCAAAGATCCTGGGTCCAAATGTGGCATCGAAGCAGCAAAATCACCCCATCAAGGGACCATGGTGCTTGTAAAGTGGGCGGCTCCACAGTGACCATTGTAGACAATGACCAGAGGGTCCTTCTCAGCATTGTGAGCTGTGTGAAACCCCCATGTCATCACCAACCTGGGAGAGAAAGAGCCCCGAGTGACTGAGGTGGAATTTCCTACCAACCGGGGCTTATAAAGTTGATTTATAGGAATTCGAGAAATGTAACATTTCTTACAACTCATGACATAGAATGAAATTCATAACAGGGCCGGCCCCGTGGCTTAGCGGTTAAGTGCCCGCGCTCCGCTCCTGGAGGCCCGGGGTTCGGATCCCGGGCGTGCACCGATGCACCACTTCTCCGGCCATGCTGAGGCTGCGTCCCACAGACAGCAACTAGAAGGATGTGCAGCTATGACATACAACTATCTACTGGGGCTTTGGGGGAAAAAAAAAGAAAAAACAGAAACTCATAACAACTACACACAAGGAATAGTTCCAGGATTTATCTGAATTCTTTTTTTCTTGATATATATTTGACATATAACATTGTATTAGTTTTAAGTGTACGACATAATGATTTGATATATGTAAATATTGCAAAATGATCATCACAATAAGTCAAGTTAACATCCATTACCACAGATAGTTACAAATCTTTTTTCTTGTGATGAGAGCTTTTAAGGTTTTTCTTAGGAACTTCCAAATATATAATGCAGTATTATTAATTATAGTCACCATGCTGTACATTACATCCCCAGGAATTATTTATCTTATAACTGGAAACTTGTACTTTTGACTCCCTTCACCCATTTTGCCCACCCTTTCCACCTCCCACCTCTAGCAATCACCAATCTGTTCTCTGTATCTATGAGTCTGGTTGTTTTTTTTTTAGATTCCACATATAACTGAGATTGTATAGCATTTGTCTTTCTCTGTCTGACTTATTTCACTTAGCATAATGCCCTCAAAGTCCATCCATGTTGTCACAAATGGCAAGATTTATTTCTTTTTTATGGCTGAATAATATTCCATTGTGTATAGGTATATATCACATTCTTTTTCTATTCATCCATTGATGGACACTTAGCATTTGAATTCTTGTACAATCTGTGGCTGATTACAATGCATAAAATTGGATGCCATTGATTTTCTGACAAAGCCCTTACCCTTTTGGAGAATTGGTCAAAAGAGCTGAGTGAGGACTTTCATAAGTCACTGTTGATTTGGGGAAAACCAATGGATTTTGAAATAATACTTAAAAAAAACCTATAAAATGCTTCAGAACCCCTGGGCAGATGCTAGGTGATATGTTCAACAAAATATCAGGAAGAGAACACAGAGACAGCATTGTTTGAGTTAATTGCAAAGATTTATTTTGCTATGTACCTTGGGAGAAAAACATGAAAGGGAAAGACACAGATGGGGCTCCTTAAGGCCTATATCTCAGACTCTTCATTTCCTTAGGAAAATTAGCCTTTCCTGGGAATACAAGGGCAGCCTGGCATCATCCAGTTTGGCTGTGCCTCCTGAGTTACAGGCAAAGCTGTTGGGATTGGTGGTGGGGAAAAACAATCAGAAAATAAGTGACTGTTGGTCCAGGAAGACGGAAGGAGGAATATTAAGTAGATGGCACCACAGTGACAGATATCCAAGGCCAGAAATGATATCGACTGATGAAATATCCCCAGTGTATTAGTTTGCTAGGCTGCTGTAACGAAGTACCCCAACCTGAGTGGCTTAAACAACAGAAGTTTATTGTCTCACGGTTCTGGAGGTTGAAAGTCTGACGAGAAGGTCTCCGCAGGGCCATCTCCCTCTGAAGTGCCAGAAATGGCTCTGTTCAGATGTTTCCACCAGTTTCTGGTAATTCCCTGGCTGTGGCAGGATAAGTCCAGTCTTCACATGGCGTTGTCCCTGTGTCTGTCTATCTGTCTCCAAATGTTCTCTCTTTATAAGGACACCAATCATACCAGATTAGGGGTCCCCCCTACTCCTGTATGACCTCTTCTTAACTAATTATACCTGTGAAGACTCTATTTCCAATGAAGTCACGTGCTGAGGTCCTGGGGGTTAGGACTTCAACATACGAATTTGGGGGGGACACAATTGGGACTCCGCTCAGAGCAACTTTTCTTCCGACATTGCGCCTGAATATCTGAGAACGCTAGAAGAGGATTTAGGATCCAATGAAAAGAGAGGACGCTTCACGTCAATTCCCTAAACACCCCCCTGGAGGCAATTGAAAAGGCCGGGGTCTGTGTTTGTACAAGATTGTGTACAACAAAGATTCGAGTGTTTGGTACAGAAGGAGCTGGTCCAGGAGATTGAGACACGTGCAGCTTGAAACTTGCTCATCTAAAGCATGCACGGGCACATGCAAAGCTGAGAGTGTCACTCCACTGCGTACTCACTGGCCCTGTGTATCCCCTCCTGCACCCCAGTGCTCTCCTTACACTGAAGCAGGTGAAGGAAAGGGGGATTGGAGGGGAAAGGAAGCCACTGCTCACTTCCATGAGTGCAGGAGCAAGATATGAATGGGTTGACCTCAGTGGCCCGTATATGCCTGCTGGAACAGATGAGAATTTACCATGGCAACGAGAAGCCCGGACTGCCCTCGTGCAGGCTTTGGGGAGCTTGGCGTCGACACCCTTCCACAGGCCTCCTGGGAGCTGGCTGCTGAGGCACAGAGAGGACCCTCAGGTCTGGTACCCCATCAGAGACACGGCTCTTACTTGGTCCTTGAAGGAGTGGCCTGGAACCCAAGTGAAGTGACTACAACATGGAGGAGTCCCCCAGTGGTGACCAGAATCCCTGCTGAGCCCCGTGGTGGGAGATTCAGAGCAAACCTCAGAGGGTTTAGGGAAGCCCAGCGGCCTGTGTTTGCTTTTCTATGGTAGACTGCATCCAAGAAGGAACCAGTGCTGAGCAGAGGAAACGGGTGTGTTTATGGTAATCACGGAGAATCAGGGAGGAGCAGGGAGGGAAACACTCCAAACAATAGGAAATTAGGCTCCGCTGGCTCCTTTGCTGTTCCCTCTGACTCCACACTACAGAGGTCCTAAAAATGGGAGGAAGAACAGAGAGGAAGAGGAGGGCACAGTCCTCTCACCGGAGGCCAGATCTATTTTTGTCAAAAATTGACTCTCTTCCCCTCTAGCTGCCTTTAAATCAAACTTTGCTCCCCCAGACTTGAGGTTTACCAGGGGCTTCTCCAGATGAAGAAAATTCTAAACCTGAGATGCATAGTGGGTTGGGTTGTTGCCTCCCCATCACTTGCTGTGGACCCAGTCTCCCCTGCCTAGTGTGAGGACCTCTGGGGAATATCCCTCACCAACTGATAGCCTACTTCGGGTGGGGGAGCTAACATCCTGGAAACCCAGACATGGTCCTGCCGGATGGAGGGCAGGGTAGGGTATATGTTTCCTTTTCAGGGACTCCCAGATTGTGTGTGGAGGTGGGAGGGAGAGAAGACGAGTTAAGATCATTCTTGGAAATATCAGCTTGTGTGTGGGTCTTGCTGCAGGGTGTGTACCTCCCCCATCCCAGAAGATAGCCAGCCTTCTTGTCCCCAGGCAGCCCCGTGCTTTGTGTGGCACTGCAGGAAGTAGCGGTTGCCCGGCACCCGGAGGACACCCCTCCTCCTGGCTTTTGTTTTGCCTGGGCCTGGGCGACTGAGGGGAACCATGCTCCCTAAGACGGAGAGCCAATGGCGAAGTGCCCACTGTTGAAAAGACCAAGCAACTGTAGGGGAGGGAGGTTTTCCAGAGCCCACCTTCAGAACTGGGAAGGGAATGGGGGCTTTTGTGCTTTCCACACCTAAGGAAGGAACAGTCCTCTCCTCAAAATATTCACACTGTCTTGAGCACTTGGGAGCAGGGCTGGCGGAATCTCAGAGGAGTAAACTCTGGGTTCACCCAGAAAGGCTCCTCCTCCTCTCCCTACCCAGTCCTTGTGGAAATTAGAAAGAGATGCCCCCAGCTGTCCCTGTCACACACAGGGTTGGTGAGCAGAGTGCAGAGTGCATTCAGTTTCCACTGGCTTCTTTGCTTACACAGGTCTCATCAGTTCTTCTCTCTCCTCCCAAATCGTTATAGTTATTTTTCATTCTTCTGTTAGATTTTTCCACACGCCTTCAGTTCTCACTATAGCACCTCCCAACTTCCATAACAAAGCTTATTTTTACATTCTTGGTATTTATAGCATTATCGTTTTTAATTTCTCCAGCTCTAAACAATTTATTCATGCTTTGTCTATAGATTGATTTTAAAAACTGGCATTCACCATACAGCCTTTACAACAGGATGATTATAAATATATTATTCGCTATAGAACTAAATGAAGTAATGTGATGGGATACGTAAAGAAAGAAATGTAGTCACGTGTCACTCAAAGCTGTGACACTAGAAGAAAATATGTCCAAATGTTAAAATCAATTATTTATTTTCTTACACTCTATCAATTACTCAAAATTATACCATATTTTAGATTGCTTCATATTTGAACCTTGACTTTCTTATAGATATGCTTGTTTTTCTTTTAGTTTCTAATTGCTTTTGTTTTTTCCTAAAAGAAGCTTATGACTTTACCTTTTCACTAAGGTCATCTAGCTTCTTAATAATATTTGTCAAGGTGAATCCACTGACCTTCTTTATATGTTAATTTGAACATATAGCTCTCCAGGTCTGGTGCATAATCTTCATGGGTTAGTCTCCTCTTTCTTGACATCATACCTTCTTCCTTGGATTTATTTTAAGTTTTCCTAAAGTATATCCTCAATATTTTTTTTCAGAAAGGTAAATAGTAGAACCTTTCTGAGGCGTGCGTGTCTGAGAACAGCAAGACCGTTCTTTCACTTTATTTTCATGTTGGAGTAATGGTGTGGGGTGGTATATAACTCTGGGTTAAAAAGTAACTCTTCTCTGAATTTTGAAGGCGTTCAGTAACAGGATGTCCACCTGGTTTTCATTCCTTTTAGAGAAACTGTGATATTCCCCCCCAAAATCTTTTAGGTACTTTTATTTATCCCTCTCACTTTAGAAATATTTTTGTATTATTTCATATATTATTTTCTCCCCTTTATATTCTCTATTTTTTATTTCTGGAGCTCCCATTGACCAGATTGTGGGTTGATCCTGCATGTATTAGTTATCTATTGCTGTACAATAAATTACCACAAACTCAGCAGCTTAAAACAAAACACATTTACTGCTTCACATGTCCATGGGTCAGGAGTCTGGCATAACTTAGCTGGATCCTCTGCTCAGGGTCTCAAAAGGCTTCAATCAAGGTGTCAACTGGACTGCAGTCTCATCTGGAGGCTTGACTGGGGAGAATCTGCTTCTCAGCTTGGCAGAATTCATTTCTCTGCAGCTGTAGGACTGAGGGACCAGCTTATTGGGGGTTGTTGGCTGGAGGTCACCCTCAGCTCTTAGAAGCCACTTTTGGATATTTGCCACTAGGCCTTTCAACGTGGCTGTCCTCCTCTTCAGAGCCAGCTGGGGAGGGAATCCCTAGCACTAGTCTTCTAGCAAGAAAGGATCTTGTATAGTGTAATATAATCACAAGGTGACAGAACGTGACATCCTGTCACCTTTGCCATAGTCAGTTTACTAGAAGAAAGCCACAGGTCTAGCCCACACTCAAGGGGACAGGGTTATACCAGAGTGTGAACACCAGGAAGCAGGGATCATGGAGGGGACCACCCTAGAGTCTGTCCACTGCATACCAGGTCTCTTAATCACCACTCAACTCCCACACAGGTTTTCATTTTTTAATATATTTTTTTCCTTCAATCTATGCTTTGGAAGATTTACTCTTCTTTATTTCTATTTTTCCTGAAAATAGAAGGCCCGTGAAGTAGGAGGAAAATCACAATAGTGTGACATCCTGGAAGTCTAGAGAAGGATGTTTTTCAAAGAGGAAGGACTGGTCAACAGTGTTAAAGCTACGTCTTATTTGCTGATGAGTCAAGAAAGATGAGGACTGGGGGGCCGGCCTGGTGGCATAGCCGTTAAGTGTGTGTGCTCTGCTGTGGCAGCCTGGGGTTCGGATTCCAGGCGCGCACCAAGGCACCTGCTTGTCAAGCCATGCTGTGGTGGCGTCCCACATAAAGTAGGGGAAGATGGGCATGGATATTAGCCCAGGGCCAGTCTTCCTCAGCAAAAAGAGGAGGATTGGCATCAGATGTTAGCTCTGGGCTGGTCTTCCTCACAAAAAAAAAAACAAAAAGAAAGATGAAGACTGATAATTCACCACTGGATTTAGCAACCTGGGAGCGTTGTGACCTTGGGAAGAACAATTTTGGTGGAACGATGGAGGTAGAAACCTATTTCGAGTGAGTTCAAAAGAGAATGAGAGCAGAAGAAAGAGAGTCATAAACCATGGACAACTCTATGAGGAGTTTTCCTGTGAAGAGAAATGGAGAAAATGGGGCAGGAGTTGGGCAAGGACGCAGGATGGAGAGAGATTACGTAAGACGTGAGACTCATTGCGTGTTTATATGCTGGCAGCAGTGATCTAGGAGAAAAGAGCGAAAAATAAAGGGACACATGAGAGCAAAGGGCCAGTAGTGGAGCAGCGACCTTGGATAGATGAAGGATGACAGGGTCTGATGCACCACTGGGGAGGTTGGCCTGGGACGGGAGCGCAGACAGTCTATAATAAGAGGAAGAATGATGGTGGGAAGGGAAAGGTTAATAGCTGACCTTGACCAGACCTCCTTATAAATATGTTAATGATATATACGGTCAGAGAGAGAGAGCGAGAGCACCCTGCCAGGTGTCAACTGGTAGACAGCTGGCAGCCTAGAGTTATATAACAACCCACACCACCACTCCAACATGAAGGCAAAATAAAGGCGCTCTCAGACATGCATATCTCAGAAGATGTTCTACCATTTACCCTTCTGAAAGAAAATATTGAGGATATACTTCAGCCAAACTTAAAATGAATCCAAGGAAGACAAAGGTATCAGGTCAAGAGTGTTTATTCTAAGTAAGCCTGGAATTTATAGAGTTATGCAGCATCTCTGGCTGGGGCGTGGACTGCACACCACGTACATTGTTCAGAGACCAACTGTTAATCTGAAAACAAATGCATTCTAATGAAGGAGAAAGAGCCATTTTTAGAGGGCTGCTCTGACAGATTTGGGGTCCTCCTGAAAGAAATGCTACACCTGTGCCTGGTTCTTGCCTGTGGTCTTTGAATTATTAGTGCAGTTTGGCGCTGGGTAGATCTATGATTCCAGCGAGGCTACTTGGCAGTCAACCCTTCTGCTCTGAAGGCCGGCGGGCAGATGTTAATGTGGGAGTGTCGTGGGCGCGACAGCTTCTCTGAGTTTTTTTTTGTTTTTTTTTTTTTTTAATTCTCTTGGGTGCCCTGGGTAAACTTTGATTTCTCCAGAATTAGTCATTCTGTTTATTCCTCTTGGTCCTCCTCCTTTGACGACTCATTTTGGGAAACCGCTCTTGGTTACCTGGCAACAAGCTAGCTGAGACCGATGGTTCGCGCCTCTGGGCGGCAGAGCCTGAGATTTCCTGAGCGATCAAGCGCCCCGCCTGCCTCCACGAGGGCTGCTACCTAACTTAAACCTCTCACCGGAGCAGGCCCCTTCCGATGCTCCAGAGGTGGGCAGCTGGCATTTCCCAGGAGGTTCCTACATAACTGGCCCCCAAGCTCAGACTTCTCAGTGCTCCAGGCCAAAATGTTTATTTTTCTCACCCAAGACCACTGCCATGTCATGCTCACTTTATACGAATCAAGCGCCGCGGGCATCAGGGTCTCCGCTGGAGTGTGTTCAGCGGCTCCCCGAATCAGGCACGGCTCTACGGGATGAGAGCGCAGCGTCCTCCCGGCTTCCACCACGTAGGGCTCTGGTGTTTGCCCAGATCCCTTTGGCGATGGTCTGGTGATCCTTGCCCACCTCTATATGAAGGGCTAGACTGATTCGTGGAGGGGCTTGGCATGCTTTCCACAGTCTCTGTGTAGGCCTGTTCCCCAGCGAGGCTCTTCCTGAAGCCGGCGTGCTGCGTGCGCGCGCGCGCGTGCATGCGCGTACATGCACTGAATGACAGGGTTTACTTTCGGGCAGACGCCGTACAGGGAACACATAAGCTAATTTTGTGGACAAAAAGGCTAGGGCTTTACTCCGATGTGCCAGTGTCCACCCTTGGAGCCCTAAACCCAGCGTGATAGGTCCCTCTCTTTCTTTAGCTACCCTCCCTGTGTTTTATTTTTCGCTGGGACATCAGTGCCAGTTGCTTGTTGAGTGTGAGGTGAGGGAAGATAGATGGGAAGGCAACCACCAGTGCCACTGTTCTGTAGAAAGCCTCCAGGGAATGCCAGCCTCCCGCTCCTGCTCTGAACCTGCCGATGCCTAGCTTAGCGCCCCCTGGGGCTGGCAGAGGAGAACAGCCCCCACCTCTCCTGCAGCTTCTCCCGGGGCTGCTCGGATGGCTGCTCTTGTTCAGTACTTCCCCATCTTCTTTCCGTGTTCCAGAAATCAGTCAGCATCTCTAACCCACTCATCACCTGTCGTGGTTACTTTCCTCGCTGTCTTTCTTTACTCGTAACACATGTACTCATCCAGCATTTTGAACCAGAAACCCAACCCCTTCGTCTTAAAGAATCTGGGTTGGAAACAACAGGGGACTCTGAACCCTGCCTTTGTGTGTAGGGCATGTTAAAATAGGACACTTTTGCTCTCAATTTTGACTACAGCCTCAAAAAATTAAGTCGAAAATAATAGGTGGCAAATGTTCCCACATTCCCAAGTGAGGTGCTGGGCCCCCTCTGCAGGGCTAGCAAAGGAGGCGACCAAGAGCTGTTTCCATGACTCTCCTATCCTAACATCTGCAAAACGGGTATAAGAGGATGAGGCTGGAGAGGGAGTTCCTTTGACAAAGTGCTGGCAAGCTCAGACTCTTTTCCTCCCCTCACCCCAGATGCTGGGGGAGGGCGAGGGCTGCTTCCTCTTTACTGGAGCCTCATGAGAAGGGCTTCAGAAACACACTTGGAAAGCTTGATGAGTGCTTCTTAGAGTTTGGGAATGTGTTTGAGCCATATGAAGGCAAAGCTAAAAGGCTAAGCTGAAGCCACGTGTGAAGACAGGAAAGGCAAGAAGGCTGTGGTAGGGCAGGTGGCATACTCAAGGATGCTTGAGCATAGCGTGGGCTAAGAGGACATGAGGATTTTCACTGGATTGGATCCATCTGGAAGGAGCCCTACATAGGAGAGCAGCCCAGTGAGGTGTCCCCATCAGTGTTAGGGCAAGGGAACCCCACTGGGTCTGTGCTGAGGGTAGGGGTTGTTACAACAGTTCCTTAGGGAATGCGTCACCCATGTCAGGGAACTGGGCAATGTGAGGTCTCATAGTGGCCTCTGAAGAATCCCTGCTGCACTCAAAGAAAATGTCATCTGGGAACCTCCATAACCCATCCTGCATGAGATCCCCAGATCAGCTTGTAGAGGGAAAGAAGTCAAGGAACTAGAAAGGAGACTGACCACGTCCCCCTTTCCCATTGCAAGTTTCCAGCCCGAAGGCAGCCTGAGCTTCTCAAGGAAGAAGCCTTCACTTAAGAAAGTTTGGAGTTCTTCCTATACATAGATCTAGATATACTGATATGGAAATAAAGGTGTCACTATGACTAAAAGTCACTGCAAGTCTTTTTTAATTTCTGAGAGTTGTTATAAGATTCTTGAGGCCTGCCTTAGATTTTACCCAGCGGGCAGAGAGGAAATATCTCTATAGGGTGGTTGGTAAGGGCAATGAGGAGAAGGACTGGAGTTGTTTTCCGCTTGCACCCCAAGGAAGTTACATTTCCATTCTGCTCACTCAGATCCAACTCTCAAAAGTAGCTTTTGAGGAAAGATGACATTGGAATTAGAGGTAACAATTTAGATGAATAAAGACGGCACGGTTGTCAGTGTCCAGATGTGAAGACATTCATTCATCAAAGGAGATATTAATTAATCAAAAATAAATGGATCACCTACTGTGTGTCGTGACCTGAGCTAGGCACAAGGGCTACAAATGTGAATAAGAGCGAACTTGTGCTGCGCAATTCTTAGTCCGTTGGGAGAGTCAGATGTGTGAACAAATAAATTATGGCACAATGTGACATCGCAATACAGACATAGACACAGAATTATATGGAAGTCGTTTCATATCTCATGATGCTCATTTGCATTTGTTATCTGCATATCCTTAAAGTTAAAATTTACTTGGGGAGAGCCACTAACCTAAATTTGGAATTTCCTGGTAGGGAAATAGGGAGACAATGAATAGGGGTGGGGGGGTGCCCAGGCCACAGAAAGGTTGACTTGGACGGGCCAAGAGAATTTGCCCACTTCATGACTGTGCCGAGAGCCAGAGCTACTTGCCAAGGAACAAGTTTTGTGACAGTTATTATGCAAATTAAACCCAACTCTCTGTGATTAGAGTAGGGTAGGAATTGGCACAGTGATGTCTTTTTTCTTCCACATATTAAAAAAAAAGGCCTTAACAAAACTAAAGCTATTTCTTGCACTTTTGGATTTGGCAAACATTATGGTGAATGAGGAGAAAATAGAAAAATTTTAAATGCTTTTGGCATTTGGCCCTAGTCAAAGATAAGAATTAAAAGTGAGAATAATAAAAATCTTTAATATTTTAAGGTCTTCAAGTCTTTTTCCTTGGAGATTCTGAAATGAGCGACGTACAGGGACTGCAATATTTTTTTCAAAGATCTTGAGGATGATGATTGTTGTTGTTGTTATTCTGGCATATTAAGTAATATTCACCCCTCAGAAATATGGTATTTTGGCCATCCAGCTGTTTAGAGATTACATTAAATCTGATGACCATTGAATTAATATATTTGTATTTATTTCTCTTTATTGCAGCTTTAACAATTTTTGTATGGAGAGAACAGAGAACTACATTTAGCCTTTTATTTTATTTTTTTAAACATTCAACCTTCCTCTCTTTGAACCTAATTTAGTTGAGGTTAGGATTTTCCCCCCAAATAATAGAGTAGCTTTGCACAAAAAGATTATCAGCCTTTACACTGTCCATATAACTGCCATATAGTTCAAGGGAAGGCCCTATGTTTTATCTTCCTATCCCACCCTCCAAATCTCTCAATAACAGCTACCCTTTCAAAAATGAATTTAAATTATTAGTAGCAATTATGAATGTGATCTACAGTACTTACATGTGAGAAAGATTGTATTATTTATTGTAAATTAAATACATTGGTCAGGTTTTGGGGGTGTCATTAAGGATCTGAAGACTCCTTTGGTGCCCCCAAACATGGAGAAGGTTTCTAGTCTTCATAGCATCGTTGCCATGGCTGAGATACCCATCTGCCACATTCCCACTGCTGAGAACTCTGTCTAGTCCATCGTGGGCAGTCAATGAGTACTTGTTGAATAAATGGGTGAACCCTTGAAGGGCTGTTCAAAGTGGACAGGAGGATCTGTTACTTCTGCGTCCAAAGCTGTCATTCTTAGTTGTTGGTATCTGAAGGGGTCGATACATAGCATGCCCTATTCTCCCTGCTTGAGTTCATGACCAGGTGAGAGACAGACACAGGAATGCTGCAGATGGAGATCAAAATACCACTGTAGATACTGATAAAGCCATGCTGGGGAGAACCGCCAAATGGTTTGTTAACACTGAACTCCAGAGCTCAACTGGTTCACCCACCAGCTGGACTGGTTTACCTACCCAACCAAGGCTGCTCTAGACAACTGCAGTCCCCCTCCATTGGGGCAGAGCCTGGAAAACTGACAGCAGAGCAGAGAAAAGTAGAGAAGACCTGGGATGTGCAGGCCTGATTCTTTCTCCCAACTGGTTCATCAGAGCAGGTGCTTCTCCTCCCTCGGGAGAACTGAGCTACAGGTGGAAGACAGGTCTGCTGTTTGCCTCTTATGGAGGTCTCTCCACAGCGGGGGGAACATCAAGAAAGGGAACAAGGGAACCCCCTTGACATCAGTATTCAGTTCCTCCATCAGCTGTGAGCTGCCTCATAAGGGAGGTCTCGTGTCCTCTTGGGGCACAAGCGCCCACTCATCATGAACCCCAAGCTACATGTTCCTCCGCAGCCTCTGGAACGAACACCTCCTGCATCCTTGTCTGGCCAGTCCTGGCTCTACCACCCAAGGTATCAGCCTCCTTCCGTGGGCCAGGATCCCAGGACAAAAGGGTCGGTGGGGCGGGAAGGGCTTATTCTGAGTGCCTTCCACCCTCTGTTCTGCCATAAAAATATCCCTGAAGCCATGGAGCATGTAGTCAGAATCTAGTTTCTTAGGATATGAAAGGAGGAAAAACAACTTTCATTCTTCAGATTTCCTACAGAATTAAGAATAAAATGCAAATACAGATTCTAAAAATTTATTCTTTTTCCTTTTCAAAGTTTCATTTGCAATTTAAATAATAGGCATTTTTGGTGGCTTGGTTTAAAATCCAGCACTGAAAAGGGAGATGAAAGATAACATAAAGTTTAACTCTTCCTGCCCCTTGTGCGTCATTGACAATTTAGCACTGGAGCACAGGAATTGTACGATGACAGAAAGAAGTCTTTTTTTGGAAAGCTAGGACTCTGGCCAGTTATAAAATGGTCAATTCTTAATGTTCTCCTTCAGAGTGGGCCTTCTGGCGGCACAGGCAGCTGCCCGCTGAAAGATATGTCTGACTCAATATGACTTTCAAAACAGCTCTGCTGCCAGGAAGGCCACATGAAAATATGCCTATAAATGCAACCGTGGACACGCTTTCTCTGGACATGGATGAAGAAACAGGTCACCCGGGGACTATTTGCCACAATCTTGTGAACATGAAGGGGAGCTGGGTTTCTGCAGTTAGAACAATGAAAGGAGAGATGCTGGTTCTTAACGGCATCTTTGAACTTACAAGTCAAACCAATCCTCTCTTGCCCCTGAAATTTTGAGTTACACAAGCCTATAAGATATCTTCATTATTTGAAACAATAAGTAGATAGAAAACATTTTAAAGGAATGGTAACATCTTTAGCTATTTTCCACCATAAATTTGGCTTTTAAAATTAATTCCTGTCACGAGGCAGGCTTTCAAGACACATAGCACAAGGCAGCTATATTTTGATAAGAGGGGAGGGAAAGAAAAAAGGAGGAGGAAGAGAAAAAGGAGCGAGAGGAGGAGGAGAGAAAAGCAGAAAGCGATTTTTAATGCCGGCCTCTGGCCCCAATTTTCACCCAGGCTGAAACAAAACGAGAAGAATAAAAACCACGCAGAGAGTTTTTCGTGAAGGTAAAGTCACTCAGTTCAGAGGACTTTCCTTTATTCTCAGAGTATGTTCTTCCAACTACTTTTTGGTATTAAAATATCCTTTAAAAATACGAATGGTGGTGATAACAGATAGTAATTGCTTTTTTTTTTTTTAATTTCCCAATTTGAAATAAAAGCTGGGCAACTTGATCGTGGTCCACAGTATTGAAATAAAAGTGTACTGGTCCATGATGTCCAAGGTTTAAGAACCGCTTCACCAGAGGATGAGTTGAGGGCCATGAATATCTGGGCTCACCAGGACGCACATTGAGGCAGAAGAGGAGGCTCAGGCTGAGAGGGGAAGGGGTGACAGGAAAGCCAAGGCAAAGAGATGGTGAGGCCAATGGAAAGAGCTGCTACAAGGGAGAATTAAGGGGCTTTCCATCCACCTCCTTTATATGATCTTTGACCTCTTAAATGAAATATCTATATTTCACAGTGCCTGGTGCAATGAGCACTACATACGTGTTTTCTGTTCTAGGATTAGTATAATTAATCCACATTAATGTAAGGAAGAAGAAAAAGAAAGGAAGAAAACCAATATTTAATATTTGGTGTCTGGCATCCATTATCTCCTCTGATCCTCACAAGCTATCCTTTTATCCTCACTTTACAGACGAGGAAACTGAGTATATGCACAATTGTCTAAGGCCATAGAGGCCATAAAGGACGAGAGCCTGATTTGAGCCAAGGCCGTGTTCTTCGGACTCCAGCACAGCACCTCAGCAGAGGGCACCCAAACCCAGCCGAGCACGAAACTGCTCACGTTAAGGTCCAGATGACATGACCGTGTGAGAACTTTTCCTGCAGAATATGAACCATCCTTGTTGTATTTAATTCAGACCAATGGCAAAATGAATCTATCAATTCTGGGATCATACACCAATTGCTGATACAAAGTTTAAGGTTTGCCCAGAGGGGCAGGGCTGATGAAGGTTAGGATTTGCAGAAGCTCCCTGTGTTTTTTGGAATTTTAATTCATTAGCCACAGAGTACACAGTAAAAGATTAAAAAGCAGTTTGGCTTCTGGAAACTCTTTTACAGGACTTCCTCAGAGAGAGGGGGAGGAAGGAGTGGAGGAAGGGGTGGGATTAAACAGACAAGCCATCATTTTACATCTTACTAAAGTGATACCAGGTCCTTAATCAGCAACAATGTGAAAGGACTACAAGGTAAGTGAAGAAGCCTGGGGACTGATTTTTAGAATTTAACGAAGTTCACCCTAATTTAGTTACATATTTTAAGGGCATACTAATTGCAACTCAACAAAACAATGAAATGTACTCTAGAAACAATGTCTTGATCATGAATGTTCTTTAATCCTAAACTTGGCCGTTGTTTATAATGTTCCATGTTGGTAAATCTCATGACCAAGCCAGAGAATTTCTGTCAGAAATTATATTTTTGTCCAATCTCTAGCTGAAACATGGCAGCTGATTCAGCACTCAGCAATAAAATAAAACTCATTCCTCCACTCCCGATTTGAAATAGATGTATATATCCTTTGGCTAACTGCTAAATCTGGAGCTTTGCACAGTTTCTATTTGAAAGTTTCTCAACAGTGACCAAAGCTAGCATCTGTCCCTTCACCCTTGCTGAAACACTTGGAAAAAACAATTCTCTCTGTCACGGTAATTCAGAACTTCTTTAATGAAACAAAAATACATGGAGCCTCTGAAAGCTCCGTATACCCACGGAACATGTAAGCACAGCCCCCGCCCTTGGCTCTCCGTGGAATGGAATCAGCCTTTCTCTAAATATAAAACATGGGCATCGACTACCTCATATATTTTGCAAGTACATTTTTCTAGTTTGTCTTTCTACTGGCAAGTCTTAAACTAGGGTAAAGTTGGCATTTTTTTGGAGGAATGAAAAGAACTTCACGCTGCTCAAAGGAGAGTTATATAAGAGCTAAATTTGAAATCTGAAATAGTTCACATAGAAAAATAGGGACTACTTTCTCTGGAAAACCTCCTAATCAGCAAAATTTCGGACATGGTGAAGATCTGGAAATCACAGGTTATGCTCCCGTGACCTAATTGCATCGCCCTTGGTCAAAACGGGAGACAGGGAATGAGAAGGGCAGCCCTGGTCAAGGGAGCTGGCCTGGTACTATCAGTGAGGTCCTGGTTTCGCTTGCACTCTCGGCTGGCACCCTGCACTAAGTTTTGTCCTTTTCTGTTGAACAAAAACAGTTTCACAGAACATCGGCACCAGACAAGGCCGCCTGTGACCATGATGGATCAGGGCAAAAGCAAGTCCACTCTGCAGCCACGCCCGAGCACAGACAAAAACATAAGTGCTCTCTAAACCACAAAAATGATCAAACGTCTAATCGAAGTGCCTGCTGCTTCTTTACCAATTACAGCTTTAGCGTCCTAGTTTGTCTTTCTAGAGAGATTCATGAAAATACCTGTTATGAATTGAATTGTACCCCCCCCCAATTCATATATCGAATTTATACTTCAGATTGTGAATGTGTTGGAAGTGGGGTCATTGCACCTGGAAATTAAGTTGAGATGGGGCCATGCTGAAGTAGGGTGGGTCCCTAATCCAGTGTGACTGGTGTCCTTATAGGGAGAGGAAATTTGGGCACAGACACACACAGACAGAATGCCATGTAAAGACTGGAATTATGTTGCCATAAGTCAAAGAACTCCCTAGAAGTCAGGAGAGAGGCCTGAACACATCCTTCCCCAGAGCCTTCAGAGAGAGATGGCCCTGCTGACACCTTGATCTTGGACTTCTAGCCTCCAGAAGTGTGGGACAATAAATTTCTTTTGTTTAAGCCACACACTTTGTGGTATTTTGTTATGGCAGCCCTGGGAAACCAATAAATACCCAATCTTAGAATAACTCTTTTTTTCTGACAGCATCAAATCCGGAACAAAACCTTACTTCCTTGAACTCTCCCCAAAATCACCGAATACATCCCCAACTTACCACAGTTCCCCAGGGCGTGTCTTCTTATTCACTGCAATGAGTCAATACAACCAACCCTGCTTTAGCACAAGTGTTCCCGGTGGCCTTCGGCAGAAGGGCATTGACACGACTCAGGACGCCTTTTTCTCAATGACGTGTATAATTATTGCTTGTTTCAACTGCTTGAGTTTTTGTCAGGAAACCCTTCAATTGACATCATTAATGTCTGTTCTCTACTGTCTTCTCTACATTAAAAAAAGGCTTCTACACATCACTGGTCAGATTTTATCCAGAATCAAGGCTCTTTATTGCTTCAAATGTGCATATTAAATTGTTTCTGCATTTTTAAGCTCCTTTAAAGTGTTTCACTATCTTTCTACTTTCAATGTCTGAGCATACTTTTTTTTTTTTTAATTTTAGCCTTTTCTCTCCTTTTAACTTTCTGGTCTTATTTCACACAGGCCATGTCATTTTGAATCTTATTGAAAATTTCAATTTTTTTTTCTGAGTTCTGTGATAAATCATTTTTAGAGGTTTCCTCTTTTCTTTTTTTTGAGTCTTGGATATCATGAATCTTTTCTTTTGTTCTGTAATACACTTGCAAAATCTCCATGCTTTGTGTGTGTGTAGATTAGAGTATTGCTAAAAAATATTCTCCTGTATAGTGGAATTTACAAATCGAATCCAGCCTAGAACAACCAATCCTGACCTGATCCACAGATCCGTGAGAACAAGTATTTATTGTTGTATGTCACTAAGACTTTGTGGTGGTTTGTTTTGCAATAACGGTTATGGATCCACCATGTTTTCTCATTTGTTTGCTTGCATATTCATAGTCCCATGATGGGGTAACTATCCAGATCCAGCAATTGCTAAATTGGGTGGATGGATGCCTTTGGCTTTACTTTCTGACAATTGAGTGCTAGCTGAATTTTCTCTTTAGATCTGCAACCGTTTAATGTTAGTATACTCAGCTCCTAGCCCAAATTCTAGCAGCTAACAAAGTACATTCACATGGTTTGTTCTGTGGAACTGATGGGATTTTATTCCATCTCCTCTACCGGTGTCATGACACGGAACACAAAGAGAATATGAAAAACGATTCCCTCCAGAGCTGGCACTCTCTGTCTAGAGCACTTTACTTATGGAAATTACGTAACCCTAGTTCAATGCATTCCCCTCTTCTTGCCCAGTTGTCTTCCTCCAGTTGCAGCCCTTAACTGGATATAAGAAGAGAGACTCTAAAAGGAGCACGGGAACGGCGGACAGAGGCGGGAACGGAGGACGGAGGTGGGAATGGCAATTTGGCTGCAGCTTCAGAGGAGGGGGAGAGATGTCTGGTTTCCTTCTAGGCCAGGCCTTGCATTTCTGGGCCAGAGCAGATGGTTTGGCAGCTATTAGGGTTGTTCAGTTTCCCGTGTCACAGCACGGGCTGGGTGTGTCAACCCAGGTTATCCCTTGGAGTCACGGAAAATTTCTCTTAGAGTCGTAATTTTCAGAGTTGCAAGCTTTCATATATTTCTCTTTTCTTAAGAATTTTAATAAGAAGCAGAGGAAGGAAGAGTCAGAGGCTCCTCAGTAGATGCCATTTTAAATTGGAGAATAAAAATACATACAGTGATATAACCAGAGTATATGTTCCTTGTGGGCAGACACTAATTTTACATTTCTTAACTAATTTATAGCATAGTATCAGCACGTAGTAGTTGTTCAATAAATTTTCTTTGATGGATAAAATCAGTTTGATCTAAACCATAGACAATCCCTAATTATCCAGTTGGCATTTCTTGGTGACAGAGGAAGGAATTTCATAAGCATTTCCCAGGTCAAAACATCCTGCTATTCAGATATCAAGCCAATTCACTATTTACTTGATGTAAGTTAGTACCAACTTCATAAGCTTATTGTGAAGATTAAATAAGAGTATTGCTTCAGTGGTCAGTATAATGCCACTCTAACAGCAAGTATGTCTTACAGGTAGTTTAAATATTAACTTTTATTATAAGCCACCTAGAATGTAAGTTCTTTGATGGTAGGGCTTTGATAGTTTTCTTCGACCCTGTAGCCCCGGCATCTAGGGGCTTGGTGTACATTCATTGAATGAATGAATTAGTGATGGAACAAATTAAGTCACACCCAGACCTAAGTTCTCTGCCACCCACTTTGGAAGATTAATCACAGGTTCCTATTACTTGTATTAGAAACTGACAAGATGCTATACAAGTTCATCACTTGGTGGCACCAACAGAGGTAATGAAACCCCCGAATGATTGACATCAAAATAGGTACAATCAGCCAAAAAGAAATTACTACATTAATCACAGGTTCCTATTACTTGTATTAGAAACTGACAAGTTGCTATACAAGTTTATCATTTGGTGGCACCAATAGAGGTAATGAAACTCCCGAATGATTGACATCAAAATAGGTATAATCATCCAAAAAGAAATTACTACTAAGTCAAAGGACATTTTCCCCATCTAAACTTGTTGGTGGTTTAAAAAATCATGGCAGGCATTAGCAGCCAGTAATTCCATATAAATTAGTACTCGAGCCTTAAAGCTGCTTAGAGAAGTTTCCCTTAATTTTTTAATTTAATTTTGACTCCCTGAAATATTCAGCATTTATGGCAATGTTGACACGGGCTCATTACAAAAGCAATGTTAGCTGTTATTAATGGAAAACTTAGGTTGAACAATGAGCTGCAGTACCTTGGGAGAATCAGGCAAGTAAATATTTAAAAACAATATTTACACTACATAAGGCAGGTGACATAAAGGATTTTCAATTAAATGATCTTATTTGTCGTATTTTATGATGCTTCCCCTCAGTGAATCTGCAACATAATGAAAGGATTTAAAATTTAATTACCTCTAGCTTTTAAATCCTATGATTTTATAGTTCTTCAGTTCTGGAGAAAAATGTGTTTTGATTTTCTTGTCAAATAAATAAGATAAAAACTAATGTTTTAAGTTTTGAAATGACATACAAACATACTTAATTTCTATTTTCGTGCATGCACTGTTTCTCTCTGACAAAGCGAGCCCAACCAAAGTGTTACTTCAGAAATCTTGTGAATGTAAAGTTTCTAGAATGTTTCTTTGCTCCAAGTCTAAATTTAATGTTTGGAGGTTAGAGAGAAATCATAAAAGGATAAAGCAACACTGTCACTATGTAAACAGAAGCAAAAATCCTCTTTGAAAAAGCCATAAAGAGCTGCTCGTTGCTCCAGTGCCAGAATGTTCTGTAAGGATCCTTTGCCTTGTGCTGGTCACACTTTTCTGAGCCAACGTTGCCATCTATTGGTAAAGTTACCCACAAAATGAAATTTTGGTTGATAAATGGCGAAGTCTTTGTTTTTGCTTTCGCTTTGGTTTGCTCTATGAATTTTATTCAAATTGGTGTGGAGTTGCTTCTGCTTCCTGAACGAATGTCACGATTCGGGTAGCAGCTAAGAATAGTGGGTTTCATGGCTGTGCTGTTTCCGACCTGTGTGACCTTGGCCAGCTACTCAAGCTCTCTTGGTGTTTGCTTTCTCATCCATAAAATGAACCTACTTAGAACAGTGCCTGGTATACACTCTGTGCCCAATGAATATTAGCTACTATCATTATTTCCTTCTTAGGCAAACCTAAATGAAAGAGTCTCAATTATTTCGTAGGAACATTCCTCGTTTCTAAGATATTTCCCATTTGTTTTTTTGTTTTAATAACCCAACAATAGAAGAACATAATGGAAAGTCTGTAATTTTGCTGAAGTTTTAGTTTTCATATCTGGAAATTATTCAATGTGTTAAAATATACTTAGCTGAAAGTTATTTCAGGTTACTACTTCTTTTTTTATAAGTAGTGGTTTGATTTTGAATGTTCACATTTTTCTATAAACCCAATTTATGATCGTGACAAAATTTGAAAAAGCTGTAAACAAGTAAAAATGAGTAACGCTTTTGGAAATGCAACATGTACTCATGAAGGGCAGCTTGTAGAATATGAATATCATTACCGAAGACAAACAGCTAAGCACTCCGTGCGGTCTCAGACAGAAATTCACTGAGGGCTACTGTGACCTTCCACTTTTCTTTTCTCCCATCGGCCATCTTGTCCCCTTTCTTCACTTTGAGATTTATTCTGTAGGCTCATGCCCTTGCCAATATAAATTTGCCTCTCTTTTCTCAGCTCCTGCCAAATCTTCTCTTCATTGATTATCCTGATCAATATCAAAAAGGTACAGGAGTACGGCAGGTCCTTTCACAGTCTTCCTCGGAAGGTCTTGGGGAGGAGGGCTGGGAATGCTTCCGTGTTAGTACCTGTGACCCAGTCACTTACATATTCTGTAAATCACAATTATCACACAGTGCAGTTTGAATAATGACCCATGTTCCTCCTCACCAGAGCCTGTGGAACTGCTCCCACATGGTTCTGCCTCAGTCCCATTAGGATCCAGTTCCCTGGTCATTCGACTTCACATTGGCTCCTTTTCTCTTGCTAAATCTGAATGGGCACTTTCCTGGTATCAAGACTTTAATACTAATCGCAGAGAACTCCTGCAACACGTCCAAAGCTGGTGTTCAGACCACCACACACCCTCTGCCCTACCCCAAGGGGCTCTACTATGTTCTCGTCCCATCTTCATAAATGACACTGCCTTTCATCTCATTGCTCAGGTCCAAAATCTTAGAGACATCTTTAGTTTCTCTTTAGTCTCACATCTCAAACTCAGTCCATAGACAACTCAGCAGCTCTACCTTCAAAACACCTCCCTACCCTGACCTTTTGTAACCTCCTCCAGTGCTAATGCCTGGGTCAAGCCTCCATCTTCTCTCCCTGATGACAGAAATGTCTTTGAAGGGATCTTTTAAAAATGTAAACCAGACCATGGCCCTTCTCTGTTCTAACTCTCCAGTGTCCTCCCATCGTATTTAGGATGTAATCCAAACTCCTTACCATGGCCTCCAGGCTCTACAGAAATGGCCAGAGAAGACCTGTCTCATTTCCTTCCAGATTCCTCTCACACACTGTGCCTGGGCCTCCAGCTCTCCCTGAACCCTCCGACTCCACTCCCACCTCAGGCCCTTTGCGCCTGCTGTTTTCTCCCCTGGAGGATGGAGTGCTCTTCCCCCAGATGTTGCAGTGACTTGCTCCCTCACATCATTCAGACCCCTGTTCAAATGCAACTTCTACATCAGGGCCCCCCCAAAACATGCTCATTAAAGCACCCCCCCTTCCTCATCCCTGTCCCGTTACTCTCCATCCCTGAGCCAGCTCTGTGTTGATTTGGACACAAGTCACTCCCTGGTACTGTGTATTTAGCTGGTGGTGGTGTGTCTCCACCCTAACATGTACACTTCTGCAAGGCAGAGTCTTTTCTGTTGTTCATTGCTGTACCCCCGGTGCCTACCATGTAGGAGGAATTTTTAAACATTTGCTGAATTCATGTGAGAATTATGGAGAATGAATGAAAGTTCAGGGTCTCTATTGGCTATTTCTCAGACATTACATTTAATTATTAGAAATAATAACTACCACTTCCCAGCGACAGATACTATAGTAGGCGCTTAACACACGTGGTCTGATTTAATCCTCACGGAAACGCTAAGGGGATCTTGTGTGCTTTCTTCAACTGCCTGATGACCGTGATTATCTATTAATTTTCATAGATTAGGAAAATTGTTCATCAGTATTGATCGATGGCACAGATTTCCGCAGACACTGTGTAGATACATTTCCCAAACACGCCTTTCCTCTTGATTTAAACTGGCCTAAGCTAATCTCCCATTTGAGCTAGGTTCTTTGGGGACATGTCAGTAGTCTCCAGGGGCTGCAGTGGGGGACAATTGAATGACCACTACACATCTTAGTGTCAGTGTCTGTTACCATGAAAGCAACACTGAGGTTGAATCAGCCACACAGCCCGCTTTTAGCAAGCCAGCACAATCACAGCTATATACTTGTTTTTAAATGCTCAGCGACTACGTGGCGTGAAAGGTTCACTGCGTGTGATGATATTCTGGCAGCAGGATTTAGCTGATCTAGTCAGACCAGGTAATTTACGAAGTCGTGCCCAGGTCTTCTGTGGAGCCTAGAGGAAGAGTTTTGAAGGGTATGGCAGCTGTGCACATCAGATTCTTAGATCCCAGTTCGTGCAAGGGCAACACTCCTGTACAATATTTCTAAGCAAATCACACACCTTGAACCCCATTCGTTTTTACAATACAGATTAGTTCTAACAGCTCTACGCTGATGAACAGTCCTCACAGTGCAGATGGAAACAGTTGAAGCCTGTAGCAGCAGCCTCTCGAGTGAGGTCTCCTGAGTAGAGGGTTTCAAATGCAAACTAACTACTTCTGGAGTGTGTATCCTTGATTAGGGAAAATGCACTTCAAACGTCAAGTAACCTGCCCTTGAGTGTTCCTACTTTGTACATAGATCACACTGTCCAAGCCGAAGCATTTGAAGGGAAATTACAAACCACAGAGTGGTCTCAATGGGAGAGCCAATTCCAGGGGGTGTGAGTGGACAGGATGAGACGACAGCCAGAAGCACCTTCGTGATGGCTTCGTGGGTAGCAAGTGGCAGCACGAAGCCCTCACACTTGCCTCTGAAGCAGAGGCGATCCACCATCGGGAGGAGCTGTCTTTGTATTTCCACTGGGCCAGTGGCAGAGCTGTGAGTTAACCTGGGCTCCATCTATCTCTCGGCCTCCACACCGGAGGTCTCTGAAGCAGCCATCCACTTATCGTGGAGCGCTGTTTTGAGTTGTGGAAGTCATCGAAGACCAACCAAATGAGAAAAGCAAAGGCTGTTTATTCAGAGCTGCAGGGGAGTCAGCCACCGTCACACACGTTTCGGCAGAGACTTAAGGCAGGCAGAGGGGTGGAAGCTTTATAATAGGAAAAAGGGAAGCCTTTAGGTGTGCCCTGACCGGAGGCTGTGGGCCTGGAGAAGCTGTAGGTGGGCTCACTAGAAGTGGGGCGTCCTATGTGATCAGTTGGGGTACATATTTGGCTTTCTCTGGTTGGTCCTGAGTTGGAAGTGGGGACAGAAATTAGGGAAGCTGTCAGCTATTATTCAAGTCCTGGCCATTTGGGGCCAATTGTTATGGAGGTGATTGTTCAGCTTCCTGGATTGTTACCGGAGATGGAGGTCTGACTTCCAGCAGCCTGGCTTCCTGGGCCAGGTACTGTGGACAAGGGGGTTGGTTTTCTGGGCGGGTTGCTGCAGGTTGTGCGTCAGAGCTCTATTTCTAAACATGGTCTGGCCGTTGTCCATTCATATATTCAGTCTCTTGAGAGAGTCTGGGAGTGGGTTCGGTTGATTACCCAGTGCCGGGTCCTTTCACGACCTTGGCTGCCCCTAAGCCTGTTGAGAGAGGCTGGGAGTGCGGGCTCCCCCAGGGCGCTGTTAGGAAGAACAGCTCCGGCCTCTGGACATGTCCGCTCGCACGGGGAGTCTATTTTGGTCTGTGGCTTCTCTTCACTAAGTGCTTCATTAGTATAAGCCCATCTGATTTCTGTCTTTTAGGAATTCCTCGAAATTTCTATTCCTTTGACAGTACCCTTCTTCATTTATCATATCCTCGTATCTTTTCTGTGGTTGTGATGGCGTTTTGGTAGAGGTAAGAGCAAAATATTTTCATTGCGAGATAATCTGTAGTGCTTTTTGTACCAGAATAGAAAGAAGGAACAGTGCTTTTCCACCCCTATGGCCACTTTTTGGAGAAAAGGCAAGGCTCTCATTTCTAGGGGGTACGTTCTTCTGCACTGCCCCCCAGCTCTTGGCAAACACAAAACCACTCAAGCTTCTTTATTTTCTAGAAGTTTTGCTGAAGAAAATCCTACCCTCTTTTGTTTGAAAGATTAAGACCATCAAAAAATTAAGTTGGCGCTGCCATGGATTTGGGCGTAGGGGGTGGGGGAAGGGAAGATAATAATTACAAAAAAACATAAAGTCATTCTGAATATTTTATGCAAATCAAGTCAATTAACATAAAACCTGAATTTTATTTGCAATAATGAGGGAGTCAAAGTCACTAGAATATAGTGATTGTTATAAAACTATTATATATTTTCCTTTCATAGAAATAAAATTCTTTTTGATAGTTGCAACATTTACTTGCTCCAATATCTTTTTCCTACAAAAGTGCTTACTAGATTAGACATTCATGTGACACTGTAGACATTATGTCATTTTTGATAAATTTTGAGGGGCCACATTCTCCATTGCTGACCAATTTTGGCAAAGCTACATATATTCTGTAATATTAAAAGAAAGTTTTCAGAAATTTGTCCAGGAAATTATCCCTCAAAATTTTGACCGTATTACAATGGAATTTAAAATAGATTTTAGGAAAAAACTTACGTGTTGCTGCCCATGAATATCACATTCCTTACCGTGGTCAGCATTCCATCTCAACTGGAAATGTTTACATAGTTACAATAATTCTGCAAATTACTTGGTCATCTGGCATTGAAAAGGCCATGATGTTCTTTTGATATAGTGACCCTTTCTTTTAAAAATAGTGCTGTTATTTCCAATATTGGAAAAGAACTGATTTTGAAAGTTAGTTTTGGCTCATAGATAGGACAGATCTCATGATTTACAGTTGAGATAAATCTTCTTCTTAATAATTCTAGTGTTTTCTATGTGGAGAAGTTGGCACTAATATCAATACACTCTGTCATTTTTTTTGTATCAATTGTACATTTTTCATACACAAATTTTTTCTTCAAAATTTTCTTAGTCTTTGATGATTTCAAAGTGTTTATGTGCACATAATTTTGTTTCCTTCCTTCTTCTGTTTATAACATTAATTTCACTTAAAATATCATGTCAAATTAGTATGGATAAACTAAATTTAATAACATTTATTTTTTCAAATGTATACCTTTTTCTTGTATTCTAGAATCTATTAATGCATCAATAATTTGTAAAAGATTGTCACATACTGCCACTATTTGAGTTTTTGTGTTGACTTTCCAATTGTGTTTTAGATAAAGTTTTCAAATGTATGTTTGTTAAAAATGTTTTTACGTACAATCAATCATTTTATTGTAGCCTTAAATAATTTTTAGGATCTTCTGTTGAAATCTGTTTTTCCATTTACATTTCCAGCACTGTTACATATGAGGAAAGCATTAATATAGATCTGGTTGCTTATTCTTTGCACGCCTTCAAGGGAACCTAGAACCATGATTGACCCTTGGCCAACCCCTGGGAATGTGGCCCTTGGAATGTTCTGTGTGGTAGTGACTGATGAATCTGCTGTTTACGTGTGGAGCAACGGACCATGCTCTACCAACTGTCAGGTTGCTTTACACAAACATCAAGATTGGTAAGGTATACCTATTTTCATTGTTGGGGTCTGAGTTTCAGTTACAGCGGCTGGTTAAATAGCAGCATATACCTATGTGATCAGCACCCCATAAAAGCCTCAGACCCTCGAGACTAGTATGGACTTTCCAGGTCATAGACACTCCACACACATCACTGTGGTTCTCCATCAGAGAGAAAGCACATCCAGTGGGGCCTCAGATGAGGAAAGATCCAGGAGCCCTTCCTGGCCTAAATATATTCCACCAACGGATCTTTTTCCTGCTGTGTTTGCTCTGTATTCATTGCCATAACAAACCTTAGCCGTAAGTATAACCTGCTCTTGAGTCTTGTGAATCTTTCTAGTGAATTACCAAACTTGAAGGATGCACCTCATAATGACATTTCAGTCCATGAGGAACCGCATATAGGATGGTCGTCCCATAAGATTAGTGTAAGTACACTCTATGATGGTTGCACAATGACAAAATCGCCTAACCACACATTTCTCAGAACATATCCCCATCGTTAAGCAACACATGATTGTACAGAAATATCAAAACAACATATTACTAGCCCTATTATCTATTGGACAAAATTCCCCAAATGTTCAAATATAGAAATTTTTGCACTTTGAGAATCCACAAAGCCAAGCATAATTATCTGGATTATATGGCTTCCTTACGTCAACAGTTTTATCGAAAATAATTAAGCAATATTTAACATGTATTACTTTATTCAAAATTATTTTATTCATCACATCTACTATAACTTTAATCATTTGGTTTTGTATTCCATCCTGTAAATGGTAATAATATTTTGTGTTAATGTTTATTTTCTGTTTAAATGTTATGCTATAATGTTAGCAAATTTGACTATGGTTTCTGCCAAAGGAAAAGAATTCCCAATATCATACTTAAAAAGTTTCTTGGATGATCCTCTTGTGCTGGACATTGTTTTGCCAAAATCTAAATCATATGTATATACATTCAAGAATAGGCAATATTGTTCCTCATAGAGTTGCTGCAGCATTCATGTTTTTTTAAAATCAGATTTTAATTTCAAACACATACTATTATGGCAGTCTTATGAAAACTAATTATTGAATTAGTGTCCTATTGCTGCATTGCAAATTACCACAAACTGAGTGGCTTAAAACAACACCCATTCATTAGTTCACAGTTCTGTAGGTCAGAAGTCTAGGCACAGTGCAGCTGGATTCTCTGCTGAGGTTCTCACAAAGCTGACATCAAGGTGCTGACCAGCTGCATTCTCCTCTGAAGTTCAGGGTCCTCTTCCAGCTCCTTCAGGTTGTTGTCAGAATTTAGTTCCTAGGAGCTGTAGGACTGAGGTCCTTGCTCTTTTGCTGGTTCTCAGACAGGGCCATGCTTAGCTCCTAGAGGCCACTCTCAGTCCCTCGCTAGTTGGTCCCCTCTGTCTTCAAAGCCAGCAATGGAGACTTTTCCTTGTATCAAATGCCTCTCACACTTTAAATCTCCGTCTTCAGGAGAGCACAGTCCCTTTTAAGGCTCACTTGATTAGATCAGGGCAACCAGTCTCTCTTTCTTAACGTCAACTACAATAAACTAATGATAGAGTATCTCTTCTATCATATTCACAATTCATGCTCACATTCAAAGGGAGGGGTTTATACAGAGTGTGTATACCAAGGGGCAGCAACCTTGGGGACGATTTAGAATTCTGCTTTCCATAGAGTCATTTTACTTTCTTTATGATTACTAAGACTATATGATAAATGCTAATTATCTTTTTACACAGTCTCATTCTTCAGTTAATTTTTTCCATCCTCAAGGAACTTGCAATTTAGCAAAATACAAAATCTTTTGAGGTAAAATAAAGAAACCAAGATCTAGTAGTTTTTTAGGTACTTAAAGAATTTGTGTATAATAGGTTTCTAGAACATCATGTATGTAATTTGGAAAGATAAATTTTCTTAATTGATAGGGCTAGTTTTCTATAATAACATCCTGTTGTTTATTATTCAAATTACAAGGTCATATGCCTGGATCAGGGGAAAGTATATTGAGTTAGTGGATTCTTCAGGTCTTGCCTCTTCAATTTTTTGAAATTCATTTCTTGTTGACATGAAAGTAAAGATAAATTTACATTCTGTTCCATCAGTCACATGGTATTCTCCATTCTGTTGAAACTAGCAGTTTTAGAGTCTTTTCAATTTTTGCTAGTCTCAAAAGATGGCCCCTAATCAATCTCATCTCCCAGGCTCCACTCTCGTATGGATTCCAGAATGAATCTAGGCTGATTCCAAGACTCACTTTAATCAATGGAGGTGTCAGAAGTGACGCTAGGCCAGCTCCAAGACTAAGCCTTAAGAAGGCCTGGAACTTTCTGCCTTTGCTCTCTTGGAAATCAACTAGCATGTAAGAAGACTGAATTATTCTGCAAGAGAGAGATGCCACATGTGGAGGCCCTGGAGGATGGGATGCCGCGTGCAGAGAGAGGACCTGTGGAACAGCACCAAGACACGTCACTGAAGATGCCATCTTGGATGTTCCAGCCCAGCTGAGCCTTCAGAGGGCTCCAGCCCCAGCAACCATCTGGCATGAAGGACTCCAAGTGAGACTGGCAGAAGAACTGCTCAGTTGAACCTACTTGAACTACAGAATTATAAAAGATCATGTTCAATTGTATTTAGTCACTAGGTATTTGAGATGGTTTATTGTGTAACAGTAGATATCCAAAACAAAATTAGTGCCTGGAGGCTGAGTTTGTCACAAAGAAATTCTAAAACATATGGCATTGGTTGGGGGACTGAACAATTTAGCAGAAACTTGTAGGGGCTTTAGAAGATTAGCAAAAGCTGGACATGCAGTGGGGAAATTGCTACTGGAGACAAGAAAAGAGGGGCACAAGTTATGTACAAGCAGAAGAAATTAGAAAAACTGTCCTCTGCGATAATATGGATTACAGAGGGAGGTACCTGGTCAACTTGTGGATCTGGCTGAAGGGAATGTTGAAAATGCCTACTGGTATCTTTTGGCTACTGATGACAAATTACAGGGAGGGTGAGCTGAGCTAAAGAAGATATGTTCAATTTTCAAAAAGAATTTAGAGGAAATATTTTCATCCTAGGTCTTGCAAGTTTGGAAAATAAACTGTTACTCATTCCCAGGTTATTTAGCCAGGAAAAGATTTGTAGTAAGAATTAGCCTCAGGGGGAAAAATCAAATTCTGTAAAACATGTTCTTAGGACAAAAAATAAAAATCAGCTCAAGAATGTAAGCCATAAGATCTTCTCAGTTGTTAAGACCTTCAATTAGACAATAGGGCTTCTAAGATTCTGAAGGACGTTTGTCATATAGCAGTTTGACTCTCAGACCAAAGAAGAGAGGGACCTATTTCAAAGAGATTTGCAGATGTGGCTTTTACTAAAGGAGTGGATTGTAATTTTATGCACAGGAAGCCCACAAAGGTTTTAAACTACATGGAGGCCCATAAAGCTTTATACAAGGTTGGAACATAGGTACTGGAGACAGTTCAAAATAAAAAGAGACATCAGGGCCCCCAACTGTAAGAAGCAGGACAAGAGAACTACTCAGCTGCAAACATAAGCCATTTCTTAAGAAAGACGGAGGATAAATTACAGGGCAGACTCAAGAGTCAAAGAAAACTACTCGCAGGGAGCAGAACTGGACCCTAACCAAAAACTGTTTCCTGCCCCCAGAGTTGGAGGAAGTGGCTACACGTGCCTATCTGAATTTCAGAATTGCTATGGACCAGTAGCTGCGGTGTGATTCCCATCCCTCCCCATCCCTCACAGGTATGTCTATTGCAATTATCCTATCCCTTCTTCACCATTGTATGTTGTCAGTTTAGTTTACAGGTCTTTGCAACCAAGAAATCTCATCTGAGCGGCTACACCTAAAGGACCACACTTGAAGAGACCCTTGATTTAGATGATGAGACCCTGGAATTCAAGCTGATACCACAAGGGGAAGAAACTTTGGGGAGAGGGAGTGAGGATATTTCTACATGGGAGATACACGAATGTTGTACCAGAAGGCAGGCTATGGTAGATTGTCTCCAATGATGACCACCATCAATTTGTTCCCTCCCAATAGATGCATTCTACCTCTATTCCTCCCCCCACCCCATCAAGAGATAGAGTGTTTTTCCACCTTCCTTGAATCTAGGCAGGTCCTATGGGTACTTAGACCTTACTTGTGGTACAAGAGACATTCTGGGACTCCCAAGCCCAGGCCTTAAGCGTACAGGCAAATTCTACTTCCTTCTTCTTGGAGCATTCACTTGAAATCCAGCCATTGTGTAGAGGTGAAGATCAAGCAGCCATGTGGAAAGGTCCATGTGGAGAATATTGAAGACGTCTAGCTGACAGCCCCAGCTGAGTTCCCAGCCAACAGCTAGCACCAATGGCTGGTCATGTGAGTGAGACCCTTTTGCGCATTTTGGCTCAAAGCTACCTGACTTCAATCCCATGAGAGACCCCGAACAAGAGCAATAGGAGAACCACCCAGTCAACCAGCAGCATTGTGAGAAGTAATCATTTTCTGTTTCAAGACACTAAGCTTTGGAGTCGTGTGTTAAACAGCAAATTATTTCAATTCTTTATTGCTTCATAACACTCTATTTCAAAATTTAATGACTTAAAAACAATGTATCCGTTCTCACCACTAATCTGTGATAACTAGATAGTTGTGCTTCACGTGTTGTTGGCTGAAGTGCTGGGATGAGAGGAAGGTCCAAAACTATCTCATGCTCATGACTGGCTGCTGGTGCAGGCCATTGGTCGGGAGTTTAGCTGGGGTTGTCAGCTGGGTGCCTCCATTCTCCTCTTCGTAACCCTCCCTCCCTAGCTTCTTAAGCTTCCGTACAACGTGGTGTCTAGGTTCCAAGAAGAAGTATTCTAAGAGGAGAAAGAAGAAGCTGCAGATCACTTAAGACCTAGTCTTGGAATTTACATAGTGTCACTTCTGCCACACTCTAGCAGTGGAAACAAGTCACAGAACCAACCCAGATTCAACATGAGAGGGGCACTACCCAAGGGATGAACTCCCAGAGGTGGTGTCTGTTGGAGGCCATCTTTGGAGACTGACTGCCACAGTTTTAATTTATATATTTTTCCAAAATTTTATTCAGTAATAAAAAAGAATTTTTACATTTCCTTCTCTAATGGCTTTCTAGTTTCCTTTTCTAATCTTCTGTATATAATAACCTATGTATATATACATTTAAAAAGCCACAGCATGGCTTGATGAGCAGTGTGTGGGTCTGTGCCTGGGATCCGATCCTATAAACCCCAGGCCACCTCAGCAGAGTGTGTGAACTTAACTGTTATGCCACCCGGCTGGCCCCTTGATTTTTTATTTTTAATTGTAGTAAAAAAACATATAGAATTTACCATCTTAACCACTTTTAAGTGTACAGTTCAGTAGTGTTAAACGTATTCACATTGTTGTACAATAGATCTCCAGAAGTTTTTCATCTTGCCAAGCTGGAATTCTATACCCATTGAAGAACAGCTCTCCATTTCCCCCTCCCAATATTTTAAAAATTTTAAATAACGTTAAATAATTTTAACAGAAGTTAATTTTTATATTATGAAATCTTACAGTAACAAAAAACAATGTCTATAATGTAATTAGCATATTGTTATATTATAATCTTAATTTGTGTATTTAATTCTCATCTTGTTGATTATTAGTAGTTATTACATCATAATTCACATCACTTATGGTGGAAATACTTGCAGATTTAACTTGAGAACTCAGCAATACAACTCTGGTGTAGTAAACAAATAGCAGATTCTATGCATTAATACTGACAAGAAATTTTTTAAAGAGACTCATCAGCGTATCAGTCATAAAAGCATCTTCTTATTTAGATGCACAGGTTATTTCAATATTATTTGATCAACAAAGTCTTTCAATGGTCAAACTTGCTCATCCTCTGAAATCAGTTCCAAAGATACTGATTTCAGTACTTATACATCCTCATTCTCAACAGCAGTATCTCCTCCTTGGGCCTCATTATCAACTTTATTCTACTCCATTAGTCTCCTATCTGGCCTCTTCCTAAAACTTCTTTTGGCTTGAATCTATCCTATATATTGTTTCCAAATTAATTTCCCTAAAGCAAAATTCTGATCTTGTCAACCACAACTGAAAAATACTTAATGCATTTCCATGGCTTAGAATAGCGATTATCAAATGTTACTTAGACATTAGAATCAATTGGAGAATTTTAAAAAGTTGTGATGCCCAAGCCATACTCCAATCTAATTAAATCGTAATCTTGGGCAGCAGTGGAGTGGGGTGGGAATAAGACCCAGGCATCGATAGTCTTTAACACTCTCCAGACGATTCCAATGCACAGGCAAGGTTGAAATGTGAGGCCTAGAGGAGTAGTTAATTAGGGGTAATGTTAGCCCATCTGTGAAGCTTTAAACAACTACATATGCCTGCTTCCTCTCTTTCCTCTTGCCCCGCCAGGAAACAACGAAACTCAAGGATGAGCCTGGGCATTTTATCTTTTTAAAAAGACCACACAGGACTCTGCTGCTTCTTATTGAGAACACTAGCCTAAATTAATTAAAGATATAACCTAATCAGATCAAAAATTTTAAAAATATTTCTTGATTATGGTGATATAACTAGGTGGAAACCAGGAATAAAACTCCTTGTTCCATCCTATAAATGAGAAACGACAAACATTACAGTTAACATTGATGCCTTTACTTTTAGAAATCAAGGAGTAAATTCAAATCTGAATTAGTCTTTCTAGATTATAGTCATACATTGCTTAACGACAGGGCCACATTCTGAGAAATGTGTGGTTAGGCAATTTTGTCATTGTGCAAACATCTTAGAGTGTACTCACACAAACCTAGATGGTACAGCCTACTACACACCTAGACTGTACTGTACTAACCTTATGGGACCACTGTCCTATATGCTACCCGTCATTGAAGAAATTATGTGAGCTTTGGAACCAGAGTTGAGTAGAAATCCTAGTTCTGTGACTGTAAACAAGTTATTTAATCGCTTTAAGACTAACTTTCTTCATTTACAAAATAAGGTTAATCAAATCTACCATGTATTTAGGTTGTGATGGTTAAATGAGTGATGAACATATGTAAAATGAGTGGTATAGTAGGAACTCAATTATCATTGTTATTGTTTTATAAAGAAAGAGTGCTCATATTCAAAGATGACACATCTGATCATTTTAGGTGCTATGAATTATGTGATGAGTATGAAATTGCTAAGACCTAAAACCATGAAAGCCTTACAAGTGTAGAATAAGGGAGATAAAGTAATATGACTAAAGTCTTAAAGGAAAATGAATTAATGCAACATGAAATGGTATGGCTTAGAGTTCCAAGGAACAGGACCACCTTTAGGGCAGAGAGTTAAAGATTTTTTTACACAAAAGTCATGGGCTTTGTATGATCCCTATAGGAGGAATCAATAAAGTAGTCATCTATTATCCAGCCAGTCCTCTATAAAATGGTTAGCACCAGAGCTCTGCCCAGGCAGGAGTGTTCTACACAGATGGTGACACCCTCAGCCAATCAGAGCCCCTGCTTTGAGGCGCCTGAATGGGAGACATTCAGAAATGGACACAGTGAACGACACAGAAGAGAAGCACACAAAGAATTGCTGTAAGCAGAAACCAAGAGGGGTGGCCTCCATGAATAAACAAGACTCATGCTGTAGCGGGGACACAGGGTCCGTCGTTAACCCCAGAGGCAGGAGAAGCACCTGGAGGAGGCATAGCTGACACGCTGGGGCAGGCAGCAGCTGACACCGCTTCTGAGGGACCACCGCCTGGAGCTGCCAAGGGCTCCAGGGAGGCTGGCAGATCACTAGAGCTCTGTTGTGTGCTCAAGGACGGCCTCCTCCTCCCGGAGACCTGGCCGTGCAGCTGCTCACAGGGCTTCCTATCTCCCTCCCTTCTCAGTGCGTCCTCACAACAAGCCCCCGCGGACTCAGAGACCCTGAATGTGCCTCTGTCTTTTGCGAATTGGACGAGTATAATTAACACCCTCTCCTAATTGCACCTCGAGAACCTTGGCTAGAGTGATGCAGGGAAGCTCCCTCCTTCGCCCCACAGGCTGAACCCGCCTCACGGAACAGCAGCTCAGGAAAACCCTGTTTGCTCGCACTGGCTCCTGTTCTCTCTGCTTTCCCTTAGCTGTGTCTCTGTATTCCAGTAACACTAGAGTTTTCAAAGTCTCACACTCATGATCTCATTTGATTCTCATGATTTTGTGTTTTTTTTTTTGTTTTTTTTTTTGAGATAATGGAGCAATGAAGGTCTGCCCTTCTACATTTGAGGTGGATTTGGAGATGTACAGAAGGGCAGGTGGCTGGTTTGAGATTTCCTCAGCTCAGGAAGCTGTTTATTACAGCAAACCTTAAAAGATGGAGGAAAGCAGTACGAAGAACACGGAGCCAAACTGGATTGAAGGAGAGACAAACGGGGGGGAGGAAGGGGTGCGCGTACTGCACTTTATGGTGGAAGGAATCCAGGAGCCCCAGGAAAATTCCACCATGATCATGACAAGCTTACATCCCAATCATGCACGGGTCTGAGGACCCCGCGGTCCACCCAGCTAGCCTTTGTCCTACCTCCTCTCACTGGCAAAATTGTCCCACTTTGAACGGTAGGTTATATGGTCCACTCTATTATGACCCTGAGGTATTGCTAGTTAATAAATCGAGGAAAGATAAAAATATACTTTTCTCTATAACTAGAACAGAAAACCATATTTAGAAGAAGTATCTTTTGGAAAATGGTCAATGACATAACTTTCAAAATCAAAATGTTTGGCCCTTTTTTAAGCAGACCATTGAATCAGTCAGAGCAACTACCCTCATTGAGCATTTCAGTCCATGTTTCTGCAGACTGAGTAAATGTGTCCATTGCATTTGTGGACTGGGGATCAAGATTCTGTTCCTGCCCCATCTTCCATTTGAGATCGGAACTACACACGGCTGCTATTGTTATTTGTAAATATTTAATTACAATGTCTTGAACTCCTTCTATATTCAGAAGGACAATTTTTCAATAGATGGAGATAAAAGTACTTAAAAGTGTGATTTCATAACAGCCTCAGTTATACATAAAGGAGAGACTGAGATTGCCTGAGTGTAGGAGCAGAGATTGCTTATGGGCACACATACTCATTTGTCCATTTTTACAGAAACACCTATTTTCTTCACGTATCACAAAATAGAAGTCCAATGGAATCACTTTTGTCGAGTTGACTGTTGATTCTACCTTCTTCGGAGTCAAGTCAGTCCAGATCCTTATCATCCTAGCTGTCAATAATTACAGCATCCCCATCATTCTTTCTTCTTCATCCATCCTCAAACCAATCCGTTCTATACAGTGTCAGAAAGTCAATTTTCCTAGAATGCTAGTTTTGTCATCACCTCTCTGCCTAAAAACATTCAGATCTCCCTCTGCCCTGTGTCATTAAAAGGGGCACATGTATATGGTGACGGATGGCAGCCAGACTTTTGGTGGTGAACACAATGCAGTCTATACAGAAGTTGAAATATAATGATGTACACCTGAAATTTATATAACATTATAAACCAACATGACTTCAATTAAAAGAAAAAAAAAGGAAATTCCAGATTCACCCCTTTGAATGACTTTCCAGGTATTCCATTAGTTAGTCTCATTCCATCTGTCCCAACACTCCTACAGCTCTACTAGTCATAGTTCTTGTTTCTGCAATTGATCATATACCAGCCTTGTATCGCCATTTAATTTTTTCTCAGAGATAGACCTCATTTTCTGAACAGAATTGAAAGGTCTGTGGTGACAACGTCCTTTTCTTTCCTTCTCAGGCAGGGGCGGCTTAGAGCTGAGCTGCTGGACTCACAGCTTCTTGAGTGTGGTTATTAATCACCTCGTCCACAGGATCTGGCAAAGCATCTGATGCCAAATTGATGCTCAATAAATTATTAAATTGCATGCATTAGGATGGGTGCTGACTATATGAGTTGAATAATTCACTTTTCTCCCAGCAGGTGTCACTTGATTTAAGAGGTTTTAGCCTTATTTTAGCTATTAAACGGATATTTATATTTTCAAACTGTAAAGGTCTACCTTATGTTGTTGTCAATTTCTTTTTCTCTGCTTTTAGGAGTAGTTCTTTGCCTGGTCCCAAATCGTGCATTTCCTTTTGATTTCTCTTCCATGCACAGGCTTTCCCCTGCTGCACCCTCAGACAATGACGGTGGTAATAACATCGGCTGACGTTCACAGAGGGCTTACCAGGTACCAGGTGCAGGGCTGAGCACACCCCACGTATGACCGCACTGAAGACTTAGGACACCTCTATGAGGTCGGGACTATCCTTACCCCATTTTCCTAATGAAGGACCTGAGGAGGGTGAGCCAAGTCAGAATCTCACAGCTGCAGTAACAGAACCGGAATTCAAACCCAGGCATTTAGACACTTTTAGTGTGATGTCATTAACTTTTTTTCTGTGTCATTATATAGTTTTTGTAAACATAATTTTACTAAATTTTTAACCTGAGTGCCAATTTGTTTGTTTGCCACAAATGATAGATGTTTTGCGGCAGAGTGGGCTCACGCCTTTCAAGTTTCCTGATAAGCATCTTCTGTGCTTCTGAGATTGCTACACTTTTTAACTAGAAAAAAGGATGATTGAACTTTAAAGCTTTAAAACCCAGGCTTCTCTCTCAGCTCCAAACTGCTCTCAGCATCCTTGATGAAGCTTTCTTCCATCAAAGAGGCGTCTTTACAAGGAGCTCCTGGGAAGCACTTAGCACAGCCCTGCACAGAAAGTGTTCGGTGTTAGCTATTACAATTACTGGTACCATTTTCTATAGAGAAACAAACCAACAGATCAGAAGAAATGCACCAACAGGATAAAAGAGACTATCTAGGGCTATGGTGGGCACATGTTATTTTTATCTGCTTTTCTGCCTCCTGCTTTGGGAACAGCACGGCCCCTTCTTTTGAGGACTTTTCCCAAATACTCAATCCACATGATTCAGGGCAGCTGTCATTCATGGAGTTCTGCTCTCCTGGCCACCAGTGTGGGCATGTGGGCCCAGCCAGGCCAGACCCAGCACTTCTCTGGGATTTATGGATCCCAGAGTGGAAGAGAAAAGTCCCTCCTTCTTTTGAGGAAAATGAAGCAAAATGAAATTAAATAGTCTAAAATCACATTGGCCAATCCATTTGGAAAAAAATTAAGTTAGATTGCTATCTCATGCCATTTGCAAAAATAAATTTGCACATAAATCAAAGACTTACAAAACTATAAAAGTATTAAAAGAAAAAAAGAATATAATTTAGTAAAGGGGAGGCCTTCTTAAATATTATAGAAGATGCACAATCCATAAAGAAAAATGGTGGACACATTTAATTTTATCAAAATTTTAAACTTCTATATTATAAACATCATTGCAAATAAGGTTACAAGACAACTAATAGACTGGGAGGAAATATTTGCAACATACATAATCATTGGATCAATATCCAAAATTTACAAAGAACTCATAGTCCATTAAGTAAAAGACAAACAGTATGAACAGACAATCCACAGAAGAGGTTATACAAATGATCAGCAAATATATAGAAAGACGCTCAATTGTACATATATCAGGGTAATGCCAAAACACAAACTTCAACCAAATACTGTACTTTCTTTACCCATCATATTGCAAAAAATGTTAAAATCTGATAATAGTAATTGTTAGCAAGTGTATGGGTAAGGCAGACTGTATCATGCGCTATTGGTGGGAGTAAAAAATTCCATAACATAGAGTGCAATTTTAAAATTAAAATTAAAAAATTTTATGACCCAGAAATTCAAATTCTTAGTGTTTATTCTAGAGAAATATTTGGACGTGTGCACAAGGACACATGTTTAAGGTTGCGCATTACAGAATTGTATGTAATAGGGAAAACTTGGAAGCAGCCTAAATGCCTAACAACAGAGGTTAAAAGAAAAAAAAAAAAAAAAGGCATGTCCACCTACCATAACCATGAAGCAGTTTTTAAAGCATTGTGTTTAAATATCTGAGATGGAAGGATTACAAGAGACACTGTTGTGAAAAAGTGAGTCACAGAAGAGAATGTGTGGCATGATAACATCCATGTAAAACAAACAAAAAAACTACAAATCCACATGTGCATATGTGCACATAATATAACTATGGATGATATAAATATAAACATAACGTGATGCACTCTAAAAGACAAAACCAAGCTAGTGATAGCAATTATCTCTATGAGGGATGACAATTAGGGATAACGATTGAGAATCACTTTCATCTGAATTGTCTGAATTTTTATAAAAGGAATATATTCAGTTACTGCTTTTATACTTAAAATAAGTAATTAAAAATAAAGGGAAATATTGAACATGGGTTTTGATTTGTTTTTTAAAGAGAATTATTTCATTCACGTGCCCAACCCTATTCAAATGTGGGTCTCGTATAGCTCCTCTCTCTGTTTTCCCTCAGTTGCTCTCTGACTCAAGGACCCTCCTGTTGACACCTGGTTGTCCCACCTTCTTCACTGTGACTCTGAACTCTCCCATCTTCTCAGCCTTGTCAAGGCGTACCAGTCCTTTGATCCATTTCTTCAGGTGGTTAGCTAACTACTACCATAGATTAACTCCCTCCAGGGGACCCACAGTAACAGCTTAGTGTGTCACCTCTCGCAGATAAATGGTGTACTGTAACAGGGGTCTTTGATGCCTCATCTTAAAGAACAGATTAGTGGTGGCAATTTTAGGAAAGTTGATGTGAAAGATATTTGGGAGAAGAGAGATTTTAGAATTCCCTTCATCAAATTACAGAGTCTGCTTTCTCTCCTTATGAATGACCTTCATTTTATTGACTGATATATGGTAAATCGTAAGATTTGCAAAGATATTCTTGCATTATTTTGATCACTATAAATAGGAAATAAAATTTATTTTGCACTATATATATATGCATTTCCTTAGTTTTTTCAGTCTTTAAGATAGGGAGACTCTGAATAAGCTATACAGTTTATACTTATTCCTTCAGTGTGGATAAGCTTCCCATAGAGATTCTTTCAAGAGACTTAAAGCAGAATCATTTTATAACAAATACAGCTGGTACCACTTTTTTCAAATGCTTGGTATGTGCCTCTGACATTCTAAAACATCAGCATGCCCTAGAAAAATTGTGTCGGGAAGGTTTGAAGTAAGCTCATAGTTTGAAGAATTGGCTTGGTAGACCATTTAATATGGTAGGTAGTAGCCAATACACTCATACTAGTATTACTTAATTAATTTTATAAAAAAAATACTCATTGTAGATAATTCAAATGCAGCAGAAAAACACACACACAAAAATAAATATTTCCAAAATCAGACAATCCAGAATCCATCATATCTTAAAGAAAAAGAAATCAATCTTTTTTACTCTGATGAGGAGCAGAGCCAATCTTTTATCATAATACTAAGTTAGATTAAGGTACATGCACTTGGAGATTAACCCAGCCTAAGTGACCTGAGGCCCCCACAGAGGACACTGGCTGAGGTTTCTAAAGCAATGGGATGTTTTGGTTAGGCAGGAGCCTAGGGCTCAGATAGTTTTGCAAATTATCCCCAAATCCTTGACACAAGCCTCTCAGCTGTTGGCGTTACCATCCCGTTTAGTGTCCACACAGCAGCCGCTCAAGTCCGCAGTGAGTGACAGCAGGAAGGTCACTCTCCGGGTTTCCCTTCCCGAGTTATCCTGGAGAATCTCCAGAGATGCATCCGCGTTGGGCCAAGAAATGTGGTGCAGTCGTGGCTGGTCATCTGCCTGCAGCTGCTGCTGGCTCTCCTCGGCCCGTCGCGGCTCTGCGCTGACGCTCCGCGACTCAGCGACGCGGACACGGCCCAGCCTAACGCCGCACGGCGCAGCTCACCCTGCCCCCACGGCTAACAGAGCTTTTCCTACGGCCTGGAAATAATAGCAGAGAATGACGGGTGAGAAAAAGGAAAACCACCTGAAGCTGCAGGGCCCGCTCCTGGGGTCCGCAGCCGGGCCTGCCGTGGAGGGGCTCCCCAACCCGCTCTTCCTGTGGTGCCCATCCCTCTGACCTGCGGCGGGGACGACTCCACCCCCCACCTCCCCACCCGGAGGGTTATAGAACAAGCCTCTTCCACAAGGGAAAAATCAAAAGCATATTCACAAGAGGAAACAATTGCTGTGGAGTAGCAATACCCCAGGAGCATTTTTGACATTAATATGTGGAATAAGTCAGTTCCTCATTCTCTCTAACCTTCAGTTTCAGAAGCCAATCTTTTCTTTACATTTGCTTAACCAGCGGCTCTGTTAAATTGCTTTTTCCTATAAAAAGGAAATAATAAGATGAAAAAGAAAAACATGCAGCAGTAAATCCAAGCTTCCCTGTTTGGGAAGCTTGGATTGGAGAAACAGGAAAACTACTAGCAGGTTTGAAACAGTGTTTTCCTCTTGCTTATAAGGTGTCAAAAATGCCAGCGTCCAGTCTCAGAAAGATAGGTTAGGTCTTGGCTGCTGTTGTCAGGCTGGGTTGAGATGGTCCTGCCTTCCATCTACCTACCTTTATCTACAACCTTATACAGGAGTCCCATCCTGAAAAAGAGCTGGGAACTTGAACTTTTTGAGGGTCCGGGATTACCTACATGACTTACGGACTAGGGTGGCTTCTGAAAGAGAACACGTTAGAGGGGAATCAGGAGCCTGACCCAGTAAGTCAGACCCAGACCCGAGGCCTGAGACTGAAACAAGGATCGTTGTTGCAGGTACATCCTGTGGCTGATGTTGAAATCCAGCTTGTCTCTGTCCCTCTGGAAGGACAAAGCTGTGTGTATCTGAATTAAAAGAACCCAAATATGCAGGCCCAGGCTGCTGGCCCACAGGCCCCCTCGCCTCACACAAAGGGATGGGACAGTATTCCCCTCTCGTTTCCAAAGGGATAATCTGAGTATCTAGCATCTGAGGAGCGGTCGTGGTGTTAGACCATCTGTGCAATGAGGATCAAGACGAGCACTATTGTGTGAATTGGTAAAACTGCTTTAGAAACTGGCAGTGTCTACCCAAATGGAACATAAACCTTATATTCCAGTAATCGACTGATCAGTCAATATTATCTATAACTGTATGTACCTATGTGTACATACTCCCTGTACATGCAGTGGTTCTACTCTTAAGTGTATATCCAGGAGAAATGAGTGCATGTGTACCAAGAAGGGCATGTACGAAAATATTCAGAGAAGTTTTATTTTTAAACTGGAAACAACACAAATATCTATCAACACTGTAATGGGTAATCATGATATAGTCACAGAATGGAATACTATTTAGCAGTAAAAAAGAATAAAATCATATTATGCATAGCAACATTGATGAATCCCAGAGAAATATTATCCAGTGGAAGAAGCCAGGCAGAAAAGAGTACTTGCTGTTTGATTCCCTGGACACAGAGGCCACGAAACCTCTGCTGACAGACCTCATTGTAGTGATTATCTTTGGTGATTGACGGGGAGAAGCTCAGGGAGGCTTCAGAGCACTGAAAACATTGCATACCTTGATCTTGGTTGGGGTTTCATGTGTACGTGTGTGTGTGTGTGTGTGTGTGTATCCACTAATCTGTACAGTTATGACTTGTGCAATTTACAGCACGTAAGTTAAAAATTCTTTTTTTAAATAAGCTGAGGACAATGGGGAATTCCCTACAACTAGCATCTTGCCTTGAGGAGTCTGGCCTTCAGAGTAAATTGTGATTGTCCATTTCCCCAACAGATGGCAAAGGAAACTGATTCACAGACACACATAAGACCCAGGAACTCTTCAAAATGTCTGCGGAGATGAACTCCAGGAAAAGACTAGATTTCTAGTTAATCGAGCAGATGGGGGCTTGGAGTATCAAGATTTGCTCTAAGTGTTAATGTAGAGTGATCTCATTTGTAACAACTGGCCGAGCAGACTCTCTCTGGGTCAGCTAAAAATCAGAAGAACCACGTTTGACCATATCCAGCTCAGCTATAAAACTGGCTCGGCACATTTCTGATCTTTTAAAAAGCATTAGTAAGATGATTCATCAGCCAAATGCTTTCGTGGGAATGAACAACTGATTAAGAGAAATAGCTTGGTTGGTTTCTGCTTCTTCATTTACAGGTTTTTAAAAATTGCCCTTTCTGTCAAATACCTCATTTCTCTCCTTGATGTTTTTTCTTTCATATTCACTTTATGCTGCTGTAGTGTCTGACAATTTACTGAAGGAGATCTGATTCTAAGCCAGTGAACCAGGCAAAAAGTTCCTGCAATGGCCAGATGGCTCATCTTGGATACAAGGCTTCTGCGTCTTCCAGTAACTCATGTTTGTGTTTAGAGCTGCCAGGGACTTTTGTCAATGTGTAGAGACAGAGCTACTGGTCTACCTCCAGTTCCTCAGTGTAGTCATCCAGTAACAATAACGACAACAACAACAACAACAGAAGCCGCAGCCTTAGCAGCGAATCCTGTAATAAAATTGTCACTTAAGGAAGGAGGAGTTGTTTTGCAGTACCTTGTTTCTACTTGTGAGGAGCACAGTTTCTTAACCTAAATATTTCTGCATTCCAATCTTGGATCAGCCGTGCATTTATTAGTTATACGACTTTGGGCAAGTTATCTAACATCACTGAGTCTAAGTTTTTTTTTTTTTAGTGAGGAAGATTGGCCCTGAGCTAACATCCGTTCCCATCTTTCTCTACTTTAGATATGGGACATCGCCACAGCATGGCTTGATGAGCAGTGTGAAGGTCTGCGCCTGGGATTGGAACCTGAGAACCCTAGGCCAGTGAAGCAGAACATATGAACTTAACCACTATATCACCGGGCCAGCCCCATAAGTTTTTTCATCTTAAAAGTGGAGAAAACAATATCCCTCAAGGATTTTGTGAGTTGAAAGTGTCCTAATACTGTAGGCGTGTCTAGTGCATAAAAGGCAGCACACAGATATGTTTTCTTTCCCTTGTTCCAGCTAGAAGACTGTCCTGACAGCTTTATCTATGAAGGCAACATCCAACTCTTCCCCAGTCCACACTCAGTGGTACTGCTTTCAGACTGCCATAGACTCAGCTGAGGAACAGATATTTCAGGATCTTGCATGGGGTCACTGCTTGCCCCCCCAAAAGATCGGTTTGGACTCCTTATAAAGTGTATGTGCAGCAGGGTGGATGAAATTTCTGAAATATTTTACTGTATCAGACCTTATTATTTTATAAACTAATTGTAAAATGAAAATATGAAAGTTAGGAGATCGGTTTATAAACAAAAAAAGATAGGTCTTATAAACAACACATTTGGAACAAAGACGTAAATCATTAGTCATGCCAAAATCTGTGCAATCTCCAGTTTTGATGAGATATTCATTGATCTATGGTAGTTCATTCATGAATGAAAAGAAAATTAAAGAACATTTGTGATATGCTGGAGCTGCATCATTGTGTCTAAAGGCAAGTTGCAGGTAAGATTTCTATGAAATTTTTAGGTTTTTGGAACCGCCTTGTATGTGAAATTAAAGGACTGGCTATAACGACTTCATTCATCATATATTTAATTAGGGAGTCAAAGATTCCTCAATTTCGCCTCAGGTCCAATTGAAAGATGGAATTCCTCAATAAATAAATTAAAAATCTTTACTGTGGACTGACTATGCATAAAATACCCAGCAATGTTTCTCAAGAGGAAGCAAGTACCATTTTAGGAGCCATCTTGGTAGGAGAATTTTCCACTTCAGTCTCTTGCTGATCCTCTCCTGCAGACAGAGGCTGAATCCTTTCCTGGCTGGTAGAACAGCAGTAACGGCCTAAAAAAGAAATCTAAGAGGATTTACATGAATTAGGGGGACTTCTCAAAATGCCAGCACCAAATCCTCTTAGAACACTTGTCGTCTCCTGGGAAATTTGCTTCCCACTTTGTTACTGCAGTAATACAAAAACTTGTCAAAGAGAGTGAAGACAAGTTCTCAGAAGCCCCAAGTGGAGGGAGGGTCTTAAAGACACACTGGCCCATTATAGAAGGAAGCCGTGTGAACGTTCAAGGGTCTCTTAAGGAGTCCCATGGGGAGCAGGTCCTCGGCAGCAGTGGAAGAATTGAGTCTAATTGAACTCCCTTTGAGGTGAAGAGGCCAATTTAAAGTAAGATCAGTAATTTTAGCTCAGGCCCTGTGATTGGTCTCATGTGGTGGCTCAAAATTATCCTCAGGGTCGCCTGAGGGCCAGGCACTTTTCTCACCCGAGGAGGCATTTCCTTTATCCTGCGCTGGCCTGATTAGGTCTCTCTTCTTTCTTTTCTTCCTTCTTCCCCCACTAAACACAGAAATAGACACCCTTTCCCACTCCCTTATAGAAAAAGTGATTGCTAATCTAAATAAATGTTTCCAAAGTATATTCTATGGAAGGTCTTCTCCTGCCCAGTGCCTTTCATTCTCCCGAGCAACCCAGGGCACCCGGTTACCGTTTCCCAGGCTTATCAGGGTCCTCCTGGAGCAAATTCATCAATGGAGTGCACACCTTCCTTGTGTTCAGATGCAATGTGCTCACAGCTTTTGTATGTTCCAGTGATTCTCGCTTGAATCCTTCTCCCTCCAAGCACCCTGCATTGAAAGAAAACTTAGCAAGTTATTTTAAAATATTTGTGATTCTGCCCTATTTAGTGTTCCCCTGCAGAGAAAATTTTCTCCATTATGGAAGAAAACAATGTTAATTCTACTTTTGCACGAGAAACTGGCCATCAGAGTTATGAACCTAAGAGTTCATGAGTGATCACCAGCGTCACTCAGATTCAGGCCAAATGCTTCCAGGCGGAACATTCAGTTACTGGAGACTGGTGGCAACAATTCCACTCATTTCTTTTCACGGTTGTGGCACAGGCTCAAACCATTTCATATTCTTGGTTGGAATTTCTTTCTTTGCCATTGGAAGACCATGAGGACGTTAGGTTGGGAATGGGGAGCTGCCGGGCCGTCCCCTGAGACGCACGCACCAGGGAGCCTCCAGGGAGGCTAGATGTCCTTGCGCAGGGGACCATGGGCATATACCCGTGTGAGCTAATAAAACGGCCTCCCGTGAGGAGCAAAAGCAACCCATGTGCGACAGACTGTCTCCAGCTTATCAACAGGGCAGTACTGACCTTCCCCAGTGAACCATGGAACGGAGCAACCTACGTTTCTCAGACACACCATAAACCATCGAACTGTTCTTTATGAAATATGTGGCTTCACAGGAACATTTATGCAATGGGACACAAATGCAGAATTCTGGAAAACAAGCTGGGGGTGGTGCTACGTTACTTGGACAGGAATGTAGCCTGGAAAACGCTTGGAAGAGAGCACTGTGAAAGGAGATAGAGTTACCTCCATGGGAAAACTAAAATGTTTGGGATAAAGACACCAGGAAGCAAGATTCTGAAAGCCCTGGGGGGCACAAATAGACTGAATCCTGGATTGTCTTGACTGCCTGGGACTATTGTTATTATTACTAATTTAGAAAGTCCATGAGTCCAAAAAAGATGTAATAATTAATTAATATAATTAAGTTAATTCAGAATGTCAGAGGTCATTTGTAGCTGTAGCTAATTTAAATTCAGCTTTTCTTACTTACAATGACACACCACTCTTCCTTGTCTCTATCTGAACAATTTGGTCCAAAACCATCAGGTGAGGTCGAGCAAGGCGGATGTCCACACAGGGCAGGGTGGGGAGGTACAGCAGGGTGACCGAGTGTGAAGGGTGTCCACGGGAGGGAGTGGCAGCTCAGTGTGAGTGCTGGAGCCCGTGTGAGGTTAGAAGGGTGCCCCTGTAGGAGGGTGACCCGACTTGGGGCATCAGAGCCTGAGGAAGGTGAGGAGGACACCCATGCAAGGGAGGGTTTGGTAGGTGTGTACAGGGAGTTGATCCAATGAGTAAATACTTTAAGGATAAAGAGAGCAGGTTTCTCACTGTTGGAGCAAGGAGTTACAGTTATGATGGGGAGAAAACTAGAGTGAACTGAACTGGAATTAGAGATATCAGTGTAAATTTTTTTTTAAATCTAGATAGATAGATGAGAGATAGAGAGAGAGAGCCAGAGACAGAGAGGGAGGGAAGGAGAGAGAGAGAAAGTCGCTGGCTCTGTCCACTGAGAGGTCCTGGGAGCAGTGAAACCCCAGGACCTAGCAAAGCAATGAGGACACCTGGCTCCCAATCTTAGTCTCTAAACATCATTCTCCACAAAAGGAACCAGAGCTTTTTGGAAAAATGGCTAATTCCAGGGTTAGGTCAACATCTCTTTGGCAGAAAGTAAAGCAACTCTCAGAGAATATGGAGACATGTCAAAGCACATAGCAATCAGATTGAAGGGGCTCCCACATACCAAATCTGGGACAAGTGAGCACCAGAATAGATATGTGATATGTTCTAATGATAGTAATGTTACAACCTGTTAAATAGAATAAGAAACAATGAGTATATTCTGAAATGAATGAATGAATTAGAAGTTTGACGAGGAATGGTGTATCTACATAGCCTCCGTCTCCCCCTAACACATACCAAATACTTATCAATGATAAGGAATAAAGAGTAATTTTACCGTGGAGAAGCCTTTTAAAGCCACCTTAACAAGTGATCAAGTTAATATTATGAGGACTAGGACAATTTGAAATTGTGTGTCATCTAATAGAAGGCAGTAAGAACACGTCATTTCTGTGATATTCCTGCCAAAGGTGTGCAATCTGAATGCACTCATGTGGAAGCATCAGACAAACTGACAGCGAGAGATGTCCTACAAAACAACTGGCCTGAGCTCTAATCGGTCAAGGTCACGAGATTCCAGGAAGGGATGAGGAACTATTCCAGATTGAAGAATACAAAGAGATGTGACAACTAAATGCAAGACATGATTCTGAACAGATTCTTTTGCTCTAAAGGACGTTGGGACAAAAGCCAAAACTTGATGAGGTCCAAGGATTAGGCGATGGTAAAGTATCAGTGTCAATTTCCTGATTTTGGTGGTCAATTGTGGTTAGGTAGGAGAATAGCTTAGTTTGTAGGAAATACATGCTAAAATATTTGGGGGTCATGGGGCAACAAGTCAGTTGCTTTCTCTGAAGTAATTCAGGAAAAAAGGTTTTTGTATTCAACCTGCAATTTTTCTCTAACTTTGAGATTGTTTCAAAATGTTAAGGGCCTGCCCTGTGGCTTAGTGGTTGAGTGCTCGCGTTCCGATACTGGCGGCCCAGGTTCGGATCCCGGGCGCGCACCGATGCACCGCTTCTGGGGCCATGCTGAGGCCACGTCCCACATACAGCAACTAGAAGGATGTGCAACTATGACATACAACTATCTACTGGGGCTTTCGGGGGGTGGAAAGGAGGAGGATTGGCAATAGATGTTAGCGCAGAGCCAGTCTTCCTCAGCAAAAAATAGAGGAGGATTAGCATGGATGTTAGCTTAGGGCTGATCTTCCTCACACACACACAAAAAATGTTAAATAAAATAAAGTAGAATGATGCACCCAACAACAATACAAAGAGCATTCTTCCATCTTTGAGTTTTGAAGGACTGCCCAGGGTAGGCAAGAAGGCTTGAATGAAACGGCTTGAATGGATCTTACAGATTAAGTACCTGGTTTCAAAGATGGGATCAAGCTCCCAGGGAGGCCAGATTTGCTCCTGATCTGACCTGCCCTGGACCCCTTTCTCTGCAAAGTTTCTAACTGGAAGTCCCTTTACACAGGTGACAATGGAACAGTTTCTCTTTCCTCTATTTTGCCAGGTTATAAGACCTACTTAATAATTGGTCATTATTACTAAGGTAACTTTTCAACTTGAAAAACAAAATTCTCCACATACAATTTAAAAAGATTGACAAAGCCAACCAAAGTAAGTAGATTTCCACTGTTTAAGTAGCAAACACAAATGAGTTGGAAAAGAATCAAGACTGCGCTATAAGTAGCAGCGTGTCCTGGGTAAGAAAGAGCCCAGAGTGTAGAAGGAGACTCCCGGGACCAAATCCTGGCTCTGTCACTTCCAGTTATGTGACCTGGGGCCACCTACTCATCCTACCGTGTCTCAGTATTGGCCTCTGTGGAAAAGTTTACGATGTATACCCTCCTAATACGGTTTGTAAATGTAAAACACTCAGAATTGTAACTGGTAGATGGTAATTCCTCAGTAAGTATTAACTATTATGAGTATTACTATGAATATTTTAAATATTTGTACCTTAGGATTTAGCCCTTCCCCTTCTAAGCTTCACTTCAAAGAAACAGAGGAACACCCATGTACAAGAATGCCCATTGCAGCAACGTTTGTAGTAGAGAAAAATGTAACATCTTAAATATCCATACATCAGAGGTTAGCTAAAGCTCAATGACATATTCTACCATAATTTTTTATACTAGAATTTAAATGCGTAATCTTCATGTCATATTTTGAAGTGAAAGAGCAGGTGAGTACACACGATATGATATTTATGTGGAAAATACAGTAAATAATGCTATATATTTTTGTAGGTCTACATAAATATATGTCATGCTTAGAGAAGTATCTGGAAGGATGCACAAAAATTGTTAACCATTTATTACCTTTTGGAGAAAGGAACTAGATTAAAGCTATGATCAAAGGGAATTTAGCTTTACATGTAAATCCTAATTTTCTACAAGGAGAATATGTATTATCTGTATAATTAAAGCTTGATAATAAAAATCATGTCACAGTATTCCCGTGCTATAGAAATAAATCTTTTAAGCACATGAACAATTCTTGATTAGCGTCAGAAAGGGAAAGGAACAAAATACTTCTATCTGAAATATTGAGTTGGAGAGGAAATTCAACATATTTTACTCTGGGAGATAGTAAATGTTATTTGCTTGTTTGCTTTTTCTCCAGCTGATTTCCAGTTCTGCATTTTATAGAGACTAAGAATAAAAGTCGTCTTCTTTTCCTAACCAGATGCCAACAGATGACCTCCAGCCCTGCTGGGAAGGGACACTAGTCTGGGGGTGTAAACGAGCTATGGATCACTCATAAGCTTCAGCTGAAAGGTGACTATTTCTTTCTTTACTCTTTCCTGTGGCTGCTGCTGTCACAGCCCGCAGCGCTGGACCAGTAAGGTTTTGTTCCAGGCGTGCTTGTGTGGAATGACCTTTGGAAGGGAACGGGTTAGGTTTTCTCAGACAGGCTTTTCCTGCACTGTGCTCTTAGTCGCTGTGAGTACACGTTTTGGAGTAAGGAGCAAACTTGTGGTCGTGAAGGATTAAAGCTCAGACCTTGCCATATTTATCGAGTGATCCCGCAGTTGCCCTTCTGCAGGTTCTGCACCAACAACAGGAGTTCGCTTGCAGCCAGGAAGGGGGAATGACCTTGTGGCTAAAGTGGAGACCGGCCGCCAAGAGCAATGGCTTCCAGTCCTGGCTGGGGAGATTGCTTGTGCTCTAGGACATTTCACCTCTCACTTTTCCCACTTGTAAAACAAGAACGATAATAACACCGAGAAATGTAACCCGAGGCCCCATTTACACAGCACTTAGGACTCTTGGATAAGAAACAACTTAGAAAATGCCTCTGCATTACTCATTGGGATAATGGACCAGCAATCTGCTTCCTTTGAAAAAGTTAAACTAATAACATTTTTACTGGTTATTTGATCTCAATATTTGTGCCAAATGCAATGGAGATAATACAATTTCTTATGCTGCTTACATTTTTATTACTTAGGCCATAGAAAGTTCAAAATCAAACCTCTACCTATTTTTGGAGATGGAGGAAAGCAAAATAAAGCAATTATCTATATACCCACAATAAAATTACAGACTTTGACTTCAAAGAAAATACAATACTTATATTCACTTAGTCAAATGCCTTAAAATAAAACTGATTCAAAGGGCATGAAGTTGGGGAGTTGGCAAAAATTAGAGACAAGTGGGATGCCAGATTGCCTAACGGGCTCCAAGGAGAAAATGGGATGGAAGAAGCCAGAAATCAAAGGCTTCAGTGCGAAGCAGAAATAATTCATCCACAGGAGGTCTCAGAAAAGATGAGCTTGAGGGACAACAGCCACCTCCAGGGTCTGCTGGCACTGCTGCTCCCGGACCCTAAGGAATTATCCTAGATTCCTGGGCTTTTCCTCCTGGAAAATTAGCTGAGGATTACTAATAGCTTATTTTATTTTTTCTCTCTAGAATTTGGATGCAACTCAGTGCAATTGGTCTGTAATTTTAGGCACACTCAGGGCTGGCATGAACCGTCTGCAGAAAGAATGTTATGATCTTGCCACGTACTTGTGTGCTAGCAGATGAGGACTTGCTCTCCACTCGAGCCTGGTAACTGTGCCACATCAGCATCAACACGGATTTGCATCTGCAGTGACTTACTCTATCCTAACAGGGTGATCCTAGTTTGGGGAACTGTTATCCTAGTGACCTTGATGTAGGTGCTAGTAGCAGGTGTGTCCTGGCTGCTCTGGACGGCACAGAAGTGGTCCTGCCATCTGTGATTGCTTTAAATGGCCCTGGACAAATGAGAGCCTCTCCTATTTATTCTAATTATCAGATCTAAGGAAGGATTTTATTTTCAGCCAGCCCCAAGAATGAGTCCCAGAGTTTACAACCCACAAGGCACACTGTTGGGAGATTCTTCCTGTGACGAGACCCCTGCCCTCTCGCCTGTGAATTTGGGTGGGCTGGTGGGATGTGGTGAAGAAGGACAAGGGATGTCATTTTCCAAGATGTGCCCTACGCTGAGCTGGCAGATGCTGTGACACTGGTTTAGAATAAATGTTATGGGGCTTTTCCCAGAGAATTCCTTCATCCTAGTTTCCCGGAGGATTCTGCTGTGACACATCAGTGGCTAATGGGGCCTCTAAGAGGAAGGGATTCATCTCCTTGTTTCTCCTGGAGGTAGCCTCTCCGAGCAAGTGAACCACAGACGTGGCATCTCCATATCACGATTCCTTAAAATAGTCAAGTGAATGGCTTTTCCGTTTTCTTTCTTTCTAGAATCCGATCCTAGAACTCTTTCTAGTTAGTTCAAAGAACTACAAGAAAATTCATGTTTAAGTAATAAAGTTTAGGCAGAAAATTTAAATGGTAGATAATAATAGGTTATGTCTGCAAAGCACTTTTATACACCTCCAAATTGTTGTATTTTATTTTCCACATCCCTGAGAGACCAACAGAAGTGTAAAATATTTAGAGTTGGAAGAAAATGTGGGGGTTACCTGCCCAGGTCCCTACCTGATACAGGAATTTCCAGTACAGTCTGCCCCCAAATGTAGTTACCAAGTGTGATGGTTAATTTTATGTATCTACTTGAGTAGGCTACAGGCTGCCCGGGTAGCTGGCAAAAGACTATTACCGGGTGTGTCCGTGAAAGTGTTTTCTGGAGAGATTAGCGTTTGAATTGGTGGAATGAGTGGAGAAGAGCATCCTCACCAATGCCAGTGCATCATCCGATCTGCCTGAGCAGAACAGAAGGTGGAGGAAGTGTGAATTTGTCTCTCTGCTAGAGCTGGGACGCCCATCTTCTCCTGCCCTTGGACATTGGAGCTCCTGGTTCTTGCCTTCAGACTCGACTGAATTACATCACTGGTTTTTCTGGTTCTCCAGCCTGCAGCCGGCAGATGGTGGGACTTTTCAGCCTGCGTAATCACATGAGCCAATTCCCATAACAAATCTCCTTGTATGCGTGTCTCTATGTATCCTATTGGTTCTGTTTCTCCAGAGAACCCTGCCTGACGCTTGGAGCCACAGCATGGTCCCCCTAGCTCTCAAGATCTCACTCCCTCCTCAGATTGCTTCCAAGTCGGGCTCCCTTTGATTTCCACCCAGTTCTAGCTCTGTCCTGCTGCACGGCACAGCAAGATAAGGCTAACTCCTCTTCCGCACGAGATGTTTGTGAACTGCTATCATGCTCTCTGTCTGCTCACCCCCTCACTCCCCTCTCAAGCTAAATACCACCCCACACTCCTCCTTTTCCAGGTAGATAGCCGCAGTTTTTGCCGTTGGAACCTGGTCTCGGTACATTTCCCATCCTGCTCATTTTAATCCGAATGGTTTTCTTGAAATATCCTGCCGGAAACAAAACCTTCTCCTGGTATTGCCTCATCAGTAAAAAACTGAAACTGTTTTCCTTTTGGACACCGTATTTCTGTTAATCAGCCTAAGAGCACGTTTGATTTTTGGAAGCTTCATTTGCACTGGACTCATATTGAGATTGCAATCAATTAAATTGTCTAATTTTCACATGTACTGTTAAACTCAACTTTTTCGATTTTATAGTTGTGAAGTTAATTCTTTGGACTTTTATCTGAAACTTTATAATTTTTTACCAGTTTTCATCTCATTTGATTCTTTCAGTAGTCTTTTTGAATTCTGACTCTGTTGTGTATCATGTCATAGCTCCTTTTTCAGTCTCAAGTTGTCATTTCAGGCTATTGACATCCTTTGCTTATTTGTTTGTTTGTTTTGATTGACCAGTTGACATTGACCCAACTATTATCACCCCAGCTTTTCTAAAGCAGAGATGTTTTTAAAATGTCTGGAAGCTATTATACAAGTGAGTTGCTCATTCATTCATTCAACAAACATTTTTTGAGCAGTTACCATACGCCAGCATCTGGGTGCTAGCGATTCAACAGAGACGAAGTAGACAGAGTCTCTGCCTTCAGGGGGCTTATATTCTAAGAAGAGACATAAATGAATAATTGCAAAGCATGGTGTGATAAAGTAAGTGAATCTATTGGGGAGACAGAATAATTTATAGGGCAGCTATTTTAGGTAGAGTGGAGGGAGCACATCTTCACCAAAACGTCGGGAGGTGAGGCAGCCTCCAGGAAGAGGGAGGGCCAGTGGGAAGCCCCGGGACCCGTCAGAGCTGACCAATATGTCCAGGTCCCAAGATTCCAGGTCTGGTTTCCGTCCATCTGGTTCTGGCTCTGACCTTGGCCCCCAGCACAGGACTTCTTGGGTTTGCCCGTGGCTTCACGTACTGGGCGCGGTGATAAGTCTTTCCCACAGCACAGCCCCGAGTGAAGAACACTGGCCGCGCAGCCGGCCCTCACCAACCCTCACCAGCAAGTGCGGGACTCCTCTCTTAGGGGCCATTTCTCAGGGACTTTCATTTGGAAGAACACGTGGATTCAGGAATTACAGACTGAGCAGGCACAGAAATAATGCAGTGGCTGTGAGAGCTTGGTGTGTGTATGCATGTGAGTGCAAATGCTTGTGAGTGCAAATGCGTGTCAGTGCAATACATGTGAGTGCAAATGCATGCGAGGGCAAATGCATGCGAGTGCACATATACGCGAGTGCAAATGCGTGTGCACTGTGCCTGCTTTGTGGTATGTGTGTGTTGAAGGCGTAGTCCTTCCACTGACCTTATTACCTGCTGTCAGTCTTCTAATGTCACAGAGCAATGCCAACTCAGCCGCAGAGCCATCTGGAAAATTAATATCGAGGTCTAGTGACACTAGCCTCTTGCCCAGACTAGCTTTGGCTTCCAATTTTCCTTCTTCCCGTGTGTATTAAATGATGAAAACACAAACCAAGGAGGAACCACCCAGTGGGCCCTCCTCAGAAGTCCATGATGCAGAAAGAAAAATGACAAAAATGTGGTCAGAACTTCAGAAGAAAGAAATATTAATAAACACTTAGTAAATACATATTTTCCCAAAGCAGACAATATATAAAATAATATGCACTTATTTTAACAGAGCTGTTTTAAATCTAGTAAAGTTCTACTGAAAATTCTAGTAACCCTCCTAAGTTCCTCTGTAAAAATGAAGATTGACTTGAGCAGTCTTCAATCTCCTGACGCCCCGCAGAGTAGAGGTTTATGACTGCTCGTTGACGGGATGCCATAAAAGATGAAATACATTCAGGTCAGACGGGAGCATGTTCTGTTCCCATTGGTCACTCTTCTGACTGGGAAGTGATGGAAATATAAGGGCCCCTGGGGTCAGCAAGACCTGACTCGAATTCTGTGTCTGCCTTTCACAGCTCTATGGAAAAGTTATTTATTCTTGCTCTGTAACTCGGGGACCACAGTCCTCACCTGATTAAATAAGATAATGAATCTACAGGACTTAACACATAGGTAGACTTCAACAACTGTTAACTCTTTAATCCTTCCCTCCCCTCTGAGGTATTCGAGTTGTGTGTATGAGTGTGTATGTGCTAATAGGACAGAAAACTCTTATAACTGGAATAACATTTGATATATTTCCTCTGCTCAGACATACAATAGGGGAATTATCTGAAAGATTGGCCGTATGGCAAGACTTCCAACAATATTGACAAGATGTTTCTGTTAACGTTGCTTAGATATTCAGAAGTATCTGTTCTTTCTGATGGTGTCTAAAGAGACACAACCCAGAGAGTTAAGAGTCATGGGTTTTAGTTCCATTTCTCCTTTTAATTATTCATGAGACCTAAGCTAGCCAATTATGCTTTGCCTCTTCTGTCCTCTGGCCAATTGGATTTATAACACCTGCCTTCGCCCAGCTCTTGGGGCTAGTAAATGGGAATTTAGATACAGCCACTTGATGCCTTTGACACATGATTAGCTTGTGTTTGGATTCAAACATCATAATGCTCTATACTGTGTTCTCAAAACTTCCAATTTTCTCTTATTTTTGACCCACTTTACATTTTTTTCTCGTTATTTTAAACATTATGTACTATTTTTGGGGTCAGTGTAGTGTGAGCAATGCATTAAAAACATATGACCTTTGATCATTTAGGCAAAGTATTTATCACCTATTATATGCCATGCATTGTAAAAGTCATGACTTTCCCCTTTTGGGGTTGGTATTATTATTTCTACTTTACAGAAAATAAAGAGTGAGTGTCAGGGAGACAAAATCATTTGCTGAGGATCACAAGCATATTAGGGATCCCAGGATTCAGACCCAGTGTTTCTACTGCTTCACAAGGCCGTGCTGTAACACGGAGGGAGCTTCTTTCTTCCTCCCACCGACTATCAGGTTCAGACAAAAGAGCTTCAAGATCTTCCACCGTAAACCCACTGCCCCCAAACACCCAGATATACATGAGGACAAAGTAGACTCTTGCTGATTTGCAAAAAAATAAAAAACCCAAGGAAACAAATATTCCCATTTCCTGGGCTAAGTGAGGCGGCACGTTTGTGTGGTTACTTAACTATCATGTCTCTCTTGGACTGGATTGCAAATTCCATGAAGGCAGGAACCGTGTTCCTTTCCGCTCATCATTGTATCTCTAGCACTAGGCATGGTACCTAACTCTGAAAAATACTCTGTAGGTTTTTATAGAAGCAATGGTATGTGTACAAATGAATGAACGATAAGAAAAGTCTCAGATGTGGACTCAGCAATTCTAAGGACAACTTACAGGCAAATCAACAAGGAAAGAGATGTCTCCAACAACATCGCCAGCCTTTCCTCCTGTGCTAAATAACAGCTGGTTTAGAAGACAAACCCTGGGTTGCAATTCTGAGGAGGGCAGCTATATAGGGGGAAGTATTCCAGGTAAAATATGGGTTTGGGACCTGAAATTTGGCTTTTTTGGGGGGAGTAGGGAGTCATGACTTATGAAAATAAATTTCACCCGCAAAACCTCATATAAAAATTTTTTACAAATCAGAAATCTGAAAGAAATATACTGAGCGTGAGTAGAAGGCCTGAGTAACAGACATGTATGTAACACATCTAATATTGACCACCTGAGATGTTGCATAGAAACATCAGCATCATTGTGTCCACTGGGTGGCGCTGCACACTGATGTTGATGTGATTTCACAACTAAAGGGCGTCAGGAAATTGTTAGGACAGTAATTCCTTATATGTAAGAGCTCCTTCTTTCATTTGATTCTCACAGTAGCTCGATGAAGAATGTAGAGCATGTGCTGTTATCTCTTAAATACAGACCTTAGACACCATTAGACTAAGAAACTGCCTCTCAGGAGAGTTGTAACAGACTTAATAGAGCTGTTCACATTAAAATGGTCCGTTCATATTGGAGCTGCATATTCCAAAGTTATTTACTGGAGACCTTTGGTTCTTTTCTCCAGTTTCAAATGTCTGTCTCATCAAAAGGCAATCTCTGTGGAAGGGAGACTGAAATAGCCGGCCTCTGCTCCCTGGTGGTGGCTCTTGTGCTCACTGCTCGGTAATCACGCCATGATGCCGGAAGGAGGCCGTGGAGAGAGAAAAGTGGTGTCAGAAGCCACGAGTTCAGTTCTGACCCTTCCACTGACTCCACGGGAGTCTATTCATCTAAACTTTTCAGAGCCTCAATTTTAGCATATGTTTTTAAAAGAGAAGAGAAATATTTTACTTGTTTGCCTCGCTAGTCTGATAAGATGCAATGAGTTAACATGTGATGATGTCAAGTGTTCTGTGAATGTAGGTTATTATTACTTTCTCCGGAAGCTTACTCCACGTTCATGAAAATCCTTCCCATTCTTTCAATCCTGCTCAAACATGATTCCCATACAGAAGACTCTTAGCCTCTCGAACAGTATGGAGACCACCAGTACACCAGTTGAGGGGAGCTTGATATGCCTGTTCGTGAATTAGCTGATCACTGACTCGATATTCTTTGATATTTTCTTTTATCAGCTTTATAGTTTTATCTTTCAGGTCTTTAATCCATTTGATGTTTATTTTTAAAGGTTATGTGAAGTAGAGACCCAACTTATTTTTCTTCACATAATGAGCTAAATTTCCTATCATTTGCTAAATAATCCATAGTTTCTCCATTCGTCTGCAGTGTCCTAATCTCATCATCTGTATGCCATCCCTTCAGTCCTGTTTGTCCATTTGTCTGTCCAGATGCCAATAGCATGCTGTTAATGTCTTTGTAATATGTTTTAAGATCTGGTAGATCTGATTTTCCCCTCCCTACTCTCCATTGTCTGTTATAGTGGATCAATTCTTTCATGTAAATTTTATATGAACGATTAGTGGATCTTACTCTTTCCTATACATTTCACAATTAATTTTTCAATTCCTCCCAAAAAATCCTTTTAGGATTTTCATTAGAAATTTACTGAGACCTATAAATAAATTTTGGAAGAATCAACGTCTTTGCAAAGTTATGACATCCTACCCGTTGACATAATATATCTTTTCACATAGTCAGTCCGTTTAATAGAGTTAGTTTTTTTTTTTAATTAATTAATTTATGTTTTGTGAGGAAGATTGGCCCTGACCTAACATCTGCCAATCCTCCTCTTTTTTTGCTGAGGAACACTGGCCCTGGGCTAACATCCGTGCCCATCTTCCTTTATATGGGACGCCGCCACAGCCTGGCTTGACAAGCCGTGCGTCAGTGCGCGCCAAGGATCCTAACCGGTGAACTCCGGGCCGCCGAAGCAGAGTGTGTGCACTTAACCGCTTGTGCCACCGGTCTGGCCCTAGAGTTAGTTTTTTATCTGTACAAAATTCTTGTGCATTCAGTGTTAGGTTAATTAATTCCTAGACATTTTATAATTTTTGCTGTAACTATAAACAAAACCTTTTTTTCTGTTGTATTTTCTACCTTTTATTGCTGGGTAGAGAAACACATTATTGATTTGCGTAGGTAAATTCTGGATGAGGCAGCCTTGCTGAACTCCCTGTTTTGGTCTTCCAATTTGTTGATTTCCTTGGTGTTTCTTATAAATAATCACATCATCTGCATCAGTGACAATTTTGTCTTTTCTTTCCTGATCCTGATAACTCTTATTTCTTTTTCTTGTCTTTTGTGTGGCTGGGACCTCTAAAACTATGTTGAACATGTTGAATAGTGATAAGATTCATGTTATCAGGATCTCTCTCTCTCTCATCTCTATCTCTATCTGTATCTCGAAAGTGTGATTTTCAATTAAATAACACTTAAAGAACAGTGAAATAATGACTTGGATATCCTTTATTTAGTAATATCTTTTATACCTTATATTTTAAATTGCTTGTTCACGTATAAGATTTCATCATGTTAAGAATTAGCAAGATGGAGAACAATTCTTAATCTCTGCATTCAGGGATTTAATTCCTTGAAAAAGTTTCCTGCTTTTAAACGGGAAAAATTTTCAAAGGCAATTGAAATAAACATATGCATTGAGTTGTGTTTAAAAATGGGCTTCTACTAAGTAACAAAACTCTCAACAGGACAATCTATTAGGAAAGTTGTAAAAGACTCCTAGAGGCCTCAAGTCTTAAAAAACTGTGTAAATAGGTGCAGTTTTAGACGTGGTGTTTCCTGGGAAGCGAGTGAAACTAGTTGATCACGTCCCGTCAGTGAAGACCATTCTCACGCGTCGTCTCTCTGCTGGAACTTTGCGTTGGCCTGTCAGGAAGGCAGAGCAGGTGCTAGCATCCCCACTTTATGGAAAGGAGACTTACCCAGACGGCAGAGGTAGACTCTGAACCAACTTCTCTGGTTTAGATCCGCATATGCTCCCAACAACCCTGGGTTTCTTCAGCAGACGTGACCGCACTGCCGTTATCAATGATGAAAAAGTAAGAACACAGCTTCTGTGGGACGTCACCCCCCGCCTCCTTTAAAGGAAGGGTCGACGTGGTGCAGAGTCGGGCTACTGTAGCATGAGGCCGCTCTGTTTTGTGGATTTTATGGTGTGTTTAGGAAACCTAAAAGGAACTGTATTTTAAAAGTTTAATCATCCTTTGGGATAATGAGAAACACCTTGAACTCCACAAAACCAGGACATGGGAATATTGACTCAACTTCCCCTTCAGGATCTGCGTGTTGCAGCTGGAAAGGTGGACTGGCCTAAGGGCTGTTCTCTATGCTTTTAAAGATGCGCACCTGGAGGAGCTGACTGGAAGCAGTGTTTTAAGTTCTGAAGCATACAGAAGGTCCGAGTGGTCCCAGCACCCAGCTCCCCAGTCAAGTGCCAATAGCACGGTTATTTACTTACTTGTTAAATTACAACACATTTTTCTGCATCCCAACACGTACTACCTCAGACCCTCTACAGTACAAAAGAAGTGATTTTAGTCCCCACTTGAGAAACAAGAAACCAAGACTCAGAGACACAAAGAAGTGGAGCTGGGTTTTAAAAACCAGAGATTTTCCTAATTTACTCTGCTGCCTCCCTCAACGTATCTTTTCTTGGCTTCCTGTTCATTGTAACTTGGGATGGCTTGGCCAAGCTGATACCTTGCCCTTTTATGGAAGACAGAAAATTCTTCAGATTATTATAAACAGTGTGTGCGTGAGTGAGTGGTCTGCCAGAAAGGGGGCCTGATCAATGCTCCTGAGTAATACAGCTGCTTCCTTTCCAAAACTGACTGTGGAATTCTGATGGAAGTTGGGGCCACCAGTGTGTGAATATGATGAGAAGTTGGGGACAGTCGCTGTCAACCTGGAGGGATGGACCTTGTGTTGTCTAATGCCAAACGAGTGTCCTCGTAAGCCCGTTCCTTCCTTCCTGTTAACATAGTTGGGAGAAGCAGAGCTTTCACCTTTTGTTTAGGGTTTGTTTTTTGATGTGTTGCTCAGAGATAAGAAATGGACAAGAATGAAGAGAGGGAGACTCATTGAATTTTACGTAATTGCATATGAGATTAGACTAGAAAATTTGCAGATGTTTCTGGCCACAGACTCATTTTATTTGGCCAACACAGGAGTTTTTGATCTTAATTATTAAACTACAATGCTTTTGAGAGAAAATGCATTATCTATGGCTCCTACTGTCTTATTCTAACATGGTTTACAAGCCTGCCTCCTGAAGTCACTGAGGTTATGACCTCTGGACCTGGTCTTTCCCACCCAGATGTTTTTATGATCCTACGACATTGGAAAGGACAAGAGAATTGATAGGGAGAGTGACTTAAAGGAATCTGGGGATGGTTGCAAGGGAAAGGATCATTCCCCTACTCAGATAATCTTGGGAAAGCACTCAGGTATGCCCCAGGCCTGAAGCAGCTCTTTAGTGACTGGAAAATCAAGATGTTTCCAGCTGTTTTAGATAGAGTGTAGCTAGAAGGATGTTGCTGAGCTGTTAGGTTCTGAAGACACTGAGCAAGGCAGAAATCACACGTAGTTGCAAGCGGCAACTGTGGAGGCCAAGTCTGTGTCTCAGTGAGGGCACCACTGCGTTTGTTTGTTCTGCAACGTGAAACCAGACTGCTGTCTTCACTCAGCTCCAGATGAAAAAGTCGACATGCAATGTAAGAGTTAGGTTGCACCAAAAATGTTGGAACACTGGAATCACACAGGTGAAATTTTGAACTTTTTAAAAATATGAACAATTAAGATAACTTAAAAAAAAAATCAACCAGCAATCAGGTTGATTGCTGACCTCCTCTGCTCCCTCCTTTAAAATTCTAATTCTGTGTTATTGGAAGACTTAATGCTTGTATATGCATACCAAATTTCTAAAAGGATACCACCAAAAGCTTGCTATTGGTTACTTCCAGCAAGGGGAAATTGGGATGGGAATGGCTGAGAAGGGCAATTGTGAAATTATTACTCATTTCAACCTGTTGTGTTTTTACTTATTTATTTTACCATGAGCATGTTCTCCATTTATAAATAAAAGAAAGATGTAAGGAAGCATCATTCCACTTCCATTCTTTCCTCCTCCCTGATTATTTCATCTTTTGTTTGCTGTATTTTAAAAGAGTTGTCACATATATGTTTGATTTGAAAAATTAATTTTCTCTAAATTTATCCCAAAGTGTCCGTTATTATTAGGTAGCATGATCAAGCATCAGATCATTTCTGTATGTCTCTTTTTCATGATCTTACAGAGGAAAATATAATCATTGTTTTCAATTTGGATCCAAAATTGTTTCCGGCCTAAAGTTAATTAATTTAATTAAACACACTTTAATTTTATTAATTATTGTCAAAACGAATAGATCTATGCTGCACTTTGCTAGCAACACTGCAACACGCTTGGGATCAGAGGGTTTAGGTCTGGTGGGGGTGATGACTTTATGATGCTACATTAGGAGCCAATGACTAGTCAAAGTGGCAGTAAAATAATGTTGAGCAGAATGGCATTAAAGTTATCCAGATATGAACAAATTGGCAGCCATACATCTGTTTTATATATATGTATGTAAAGTGACACAATGTCTTTATGCTTATGACCCTTGGTCTGCTGTTCACCTGAAGGGATTATCTGCAAGTACATTTTCTCATGAACAGTCCGTACTTCATATATTTGTCACAGCATTGTCATCATGCCTGCCCTGGTACACTAGGTGGAGCACAGAACAGACAACACAGAAAGGAGAAAACCAAGAACCCTGCCCGTCAGAGTCTGTGGTTTCCAGGGTATCCACACACACAAACATATCTGTCTGAACACAGTGTGATAGGTAAACACTAAGTACACAGTAAGGATTGCTCCTCATCTTGCTACTCACGTCCTTCACAGAAAAGATGTGGAGAAAACATATATAAATTAAATGTGTTCTCATATAGCAAGGTGGCAGGGGCCAGAAAAGACCAGGAAAGGTCATGTGTAAGTCAAAAGTGAAGTCTCGACAATAATAATTGAGTTTTTGGTTTTGGTGATGGGTTAATGATTTTCATGCCATATGATAAAAATATTTAAATAATTTCTCCAGTTGGGCTTAATTAATTTGGATGAGTATGTGTTTATTAATAGAGGCGTTGTTCTGAGTAACAACAGGTAAAATTGAACATCACTGTGCTCCTAAATCAAGGTTGGAAGCCTACGGAAGAGGATTTTAGGAATTTTTGATGGATGAGGTGAGAAATTTCTTAACAGAATAGAGATTGACTACCGTGTGTAACATCTTGCCTGGCCTATTACACTGATTGATTATTGATCAGCTGATTTGTTATGTCCTGGGGATGTTGAAGAAACAGGTGAGCAGGCGGTCTTTGTCCTAGAAGCTATTATTGCAGCTGTGACAACCACTTCAACAAGTAAGTCAATTACATTAAAGAAATAAACTACATTAAATGTGCCTTGCTTGGGATTCCTCCTTCTTCTCCCTCTGTACCCAATAACTCACCGAGCCCCATTTGTTTGAGGCCTTCAAATGATCTCTTCTTGGGATTAAGAGGAACAAACTTCCAGTTAGAAAATAAATAAGTCACGAGGATGTACTGTACAGCGTAGGGAACACAGTCAATAATATCGCAATAACTTTGTATGGTGACAGATGGTTACTAGACTTGCCCTGGTGGTGATTTCGTAATCTATATAGATGTCGAATCACTAGGTTGTACACCTGAAACCAATAGAAGATTGTCTGTCAACTAAACTTCTACAAAAAAAAAAAAAGAACCTAGCCATATATCAAGTCAAAAAACCCGCCAAAACCTCTTCTGTCTCCTTTCCCACCACCACCGCTGGGTGACTGTCAGAAGTCCCCTAAGTGACTTCCTTTTTTTTTCTTTATTAATTCCAAAGCTCTCCCCACACTCGTAATTCTTGGCAAGAGTCACCAGAACTCCTTTTGATCACTTCTCTTTCCTCATGGAAAACCTCCAAACGCTTCTTTTAGCTGCCCTGTGAAATCTAAACATCTTTGTGAGACTCTCATGAACATCAATGACAAGGTCCACCTCCCTAGTTAGTCATTCTCCACTGCTTCTTGGTCTCTCTTTCTCCTGTACTCTAGCAAGGAGGAGGGGAAACTGAGAAAGACGATGAGTGGGGAAAGAAGAAATTAGTGAGCTTTCTTCGAATTCCAGTTCCTCTGACCTTGTCTCACAGATAGGGTGAAAAGATGGGCGCTGGCCGCATCGTCCCTGAGGACATTGAAGTAAGGAGAGGTTTGCCCAAGTCACCACTTGCCCAAAGCTAGAAGGACGATAGGAAGAGCTGAGATTCTGAACTGGGTCCGTCTGAGGCTGTTCCTCATCCTCATATCCCATCCATTGTGCTTCTTCGAGTTGTCCCTCACGCCCCCACCCCCACCAGCCAGCACCCGGCTGCCCTTCTTCCTGCCTCACGCTCAAGATCTATTTCCCAAGATGGCCTACCTTGACCCCCCAGATACCCCCAGGCATCTCTCTCTCTTAAACTACCTGAAAACCTAGCCTGTTCCCCTGATCCCCAAATTGAGTAAGATGGTCCTCCTCTGTGTTCCCACAGCATCCTGTGTTTATCATACTACATATTTTTTCATAAACATTTTTATTGATATATAACAAACATAGAGAAAAGTGTATGTATCGTAAGTATATAACTTGAAGAAATATCAAAAAGCATAACCAATCCCCAAATGACCAACCCAATCAAGAAATTACCAGCACCCAGAAGATACCCCCCTCATGTGCCCTCTTGATCAATATCTCTACCCTCCTCCCCTCCCCAAAGGCAGTCATAATCCTGACTTCTACATAGATTCGTTTTGTTTTCCCGCTTTTAAATTTTATTTAAGTCAAATCATGCAGTCTGGTTTCTATGTTTGTTTGTGAGACTTATTCCGTGTTGTTGTGTGTAGCAATGATTTGTTCTCATTGTAGTATAGTATTCCATTATATTTATTCATTTTATTAATCATATTTATTCGTTTTGTTGTTGGTGGACATTTTGAATTGTTCCCATTTTGGAGCTAATATAAATACTTCCACTATGAACATTATTGCCAGTTTTTATTGAATATATGTACACTCTTCAGGGTCTGTACCATGGAGTAGAACTACTGGGTCATCAGTTATAAATATGTCCATCTCTAGTAGATAGTGCCAACAGTTTTCCAAAATGGTTGTACTGCTTTACACTCCCACTGCACTCTCTATTTCCAGCTGTTCCTCATCTTCACCAACAACTGAGAGTGCCTACATTATCATTGCAAGTTCTCTCTCTCTCTCTTTGCCTAGCATGACACCTGGAAGGTTTCTTAGGAAAAGTCTGGTGAAATCAGTAGTGAATGACTAAGAAGCACACAACTGTTTGCTTCTTTACTCTTATTGCCACTTGGCGGGCAGGAGAGCGTAATGGCTACAAGCAAAGTCTTTGGAGCCAGACCAGCATTATTTGACTTCTAACTTCACCACTTACTAACCAGCAAATTCTGTGCTAGTTTCTTCACTTTTGATATCACAGCATTGTTCTGGAGATTAAACAGAGTATGAAGTACTTAGAAAGACATCTGGCCTATAGTCAGAGCTCAACAGTGTTGGCTATTAGTGTCATTATCCAGTCCTCAAGGCCTGCATCCCATTGAACACCCTAGAACTAGTATTGGTTAATAAGAATCTTTGGCATCCTGTCTGTGAAGCTGCTCTAGGCAGCCGGCCCCACAGAGAGCCTCTGGACTTCTGAAGTTCTCTTTACCCCTCATTCACCACGTGTCACACGCCATGGGTGGGTGCCATGTCTGCCCAAGTAGATGGCAAATTCCCTAAGCACAGTGACTGATTTATTTTCACGGTAGCAGTGGTTTTGGAGCCCATTTCAGCTTGGGGGAATCCCGATTGAGTAAGTTCCCCCAAACCCGTATTTGAGCAGATCCACAGCGGGAGAGCTATGGACACATGAATTGTCCTCTTTTGCAACCATCATGCTCAAATGTAGTTTCAAATACTGACAGGGATGTGCCCCACTCCCCTAGATAAAGGACACCCCTGCCCATAGGCTGTTTGACATCAGGGTGCTTTGTAAATATTTGCCCTTTTTTATTGACCCTGTGTTCTTTCTTGACTTCCCTGTTCCAGCCTTGTTCCCTTCCCACCCACTTGTGTTAGATCTAATCTCCTCCCATTTGTGTGACGAGGCCTGGGACTCCTCTGGCACCTTTCCATTCTGGAACAATGCTAATCAGATCTCATGTAGTGATTGACTGTAACTCAGTGAACCAAATTCCTAGCCTTAGAAAATGAATAGGTTTTGTGATCCATGACTGGCCCCTCTGGGCCATCTGTAATTAGATTATAGATTCCCAGCCTGCAGGAACTGTGTTCAAGTAAAAATGTGATTCAAGCACTTTTTGTTCAAGGAGGAATTCTTAACTGTTGTTGATAATGAGAACAAGGGGGAGATAACGCAAAAAATCTCCGTCTGAGCTAGCATCAATCTTCACTAGGAAAATGCAGGTTTAGGCTCTCTTTGTCGCTGTGGTTGATTTTGGCATTTGGATTTGGCGAGGGGCTTTAACACGTAGCTGTCTATAGGGCAGCACAGCACCTGAAATACAGCCCTTGCCCTGGGGCCCACCTTCAACAGAAGTCGTTGACTTGCTTTGATCCCATTCCTTCGGTGGATTACAAGGGAGAAAGACTGAGTGAACCCAAACGCTGTTCAGCCCTTAGAAGCCTTGTCGGGGAGGTGAGATATAAGAGCCACAACAAAAGAGAAAGAGAGCCCAACTTTCCCCAGGGGATTCCCTGTGCAAACTGAGAGGTCAAGGTGGAGGGGGAGCAGTAGGCTTCCAGGTTAAGGCAGCAGCAAGGTAGGAATTTGTGTGAAAGGACTAGAAAAGGGAAAGTCCAAACAATTTGGATGCAAGGTGATCCCCTGCCCCTCTCTCACAGTAAACGCTCCAGTGGGATGAGTTCCAGGAGTGGCCTCTGCACACCAGACCCAGTCTGCTGGCCCCGTGCAGTGCTGGGTGCACACCACCTCAAGAGGCTTCTGGTCCAGGCCAGGGATGTGCTCCTTCCAGATCCTTCTCTGAGCGGCACTGGGCTCAGGTCAGCCCTGGGGACTCTCAGATACCACAAGTCCTGCCAGCTCAGCTTTTTGGGAACATATCCATTTATGACAAAGATCCTCGCCCTTGTTAGCGGCATTCTCCTACACTTCAGACCGTTATCTTGTTTCCATTTCAACAAACTGCTTTACTGGAAGAGTCTGCCTTTTCCATCAGGCTCTGGAAGGGTGGAGGTTTGTCTGCTCTGCTCACTGCTGTATCCCCAGCACTCAGGATAGAGCCTGGCCCAGAGGAGGCCTCAAATGTTTGTCAAAAGAATTACCTGTTACTTCAGACAAGCCAAATGGCAGGATGAGCAGCCAGCTTCACAGGGCAGGCAGTAAACACAGGGAACACGGCTTCATGGCTGCCCTTGCAGACGGGTAAATTGAAAAGGATTGTCTGGATGGATTTATGAATGATGACATCATAAAATGCTGCTAAGAAGATCTGGAACATAAATTGGCTTTAAGACCACCCTCTGCTCCCTGGAGTCAGAAGCCACTGCTATTGCAAGCAAACCACTGAGCTGTAAATTACAGCAGCATTTTCCTGGTTTTAAATTTTAATCTCTTTAGTGCTGTGGAGCCAATCCCGACTCCCAGAAACCCTGAGTACAGCAGAGCAGAACCCTGCCTGATCTTTTTGCACCGTCCTCACCTTTCAGCACTATATCAGACAATGCTCTGCGGCTATTCACAGAGTGTTCATGGCCAGTTTTTTGGAAGTGGGTGGTCAGGTCCTTCTTCCTAGTCTGTCTTGGTCTGGAAGCTGTGTTAAAACCTGTCCACCCTTGGTGACCCTGCTGGTAATTGAAATACTGGTGGCATAGCTTTCAGCATCACAGCAACATGCAGCCACCACAGTGTGACAACTGACCGATGCGGGGTGTGGTTCTCTGACTGGGACATGAAACCAGGCCAAGGTGGTGAGAGCACCAGATCTTAACCGCTAGACCACCAAGGCTGGCCTTCAATTTTAAACAGACTCATTATTGCCCCCTATAACCAAAATATACAAAAGAACACACGACACAATTTATGTAAATATTTTTCAAGGTTTTATTGCAAACCAAAATTGGTTTATCACACACAAAAAGTTGTGTGATGGGGTGGGGGAAAAAATTGTACATATTATAACCAGGTTAATTACAGTACATTAAAATGGTGGTTTACATTACAAATAAGCCTGTAAGTTTAAATATACTAGTGTTATAACCCAATGTACAGACTTTCTTTATACAATACATACAATTATCAGGAACGCAAAAAAAAAAAACACACACACACATAAATAATGCCCATTTTACAGGTGACATTTGAAACAATGAGAACACTAGGCTTTGACTGACAACTGGGGCATTGGTCCATAAAAACCCTTTCTAAAAATAGAAATATTTGTAGCAGCAATGCTTTCTTTAAGCATCTGGATACAAGTCATTGCAAGACCATTTCAATAAATTTTAGTTATTAACTCTATCTTACAAAAAAAAAAGAACAGTCTACACATAAATTTATCTTCCAAATATGGAAGAAACAAACAATGTCCCACATTGTAGTGTCCTGCAAGTGTCACATTGATGCTCATAACTGAATCCGTCTTGATCAAGCACACCACACACACACCATGGTTCACACAGTAAATCCACGAGGGAAGATAAAGAAATGAAATGCTCTGCAATAGGAAAAGCTTTGGAGCTAACACGATCTCATCGGAAAAGGCACGTTTCATAATATTCGCTCTCACGGCCCAGACAGACCTCCAGAAGATCCTGCTTAGAACCACGTCTCCCTTCTAACGAGACTTGCGCATCTGTCTAAGGCGGCCCTCTGATGCTCGGTTCAGAGATAGCACCACGTTGGAAGGAAGAATAAACATGAAAACCTCATGAGCTCAGTGAGAGGAGGATGTGCTCTGCGAAAAGCTTGCAGCATACAGTGTGCAATAAGATTGCCAAGATGTGCAAGTTTTCAGAGATGTGCAAATTCTCTCTGAAGATGTCCTGTCGGCTGGCAGCTCCGCCAAAAGGCTAACTTTAACATTGAAAAACACACATAAAATCCTTCGAAACCACACCTAAGACTGTTCAGAGGAAAGAGTCCATGGGAGGTGCATAGGAGAAGCCCAGGAAGGCCTCGGCAGCCTCCTTGACACTGGCTGTGAGGAGGATGCTGTCCGGGGACCTGCCGATGGAGCTGGGGACCGGCTCTTCGGTGAACTCGGGGTCGAAGTGCCGCAGGTCGCTGGGTCCACTCTGTGGCAGGAAGGAGGAAATACACTCTGTGTCAAGAATTCACATGGATACAGGGCAGGGAAATCCCCACTCAGGCTTTAAATCCTGGGGCTCAGGTCTTTAGGGCACTGTATGGGAACTCCCATTATAATCATCCATTCGACTAACAATACCCAGAGGCCACACACAGTGTAAATAAGGAGATAATGTTCACTTTCTGTCTTTTGGTACTTTAATTCATAAATGTGCTAAAAAATTATGTGAGCTTTGTTGGGACAAAAATTTTACTTTTTCTCTAGGTAAAATAATGAGCTATGAATAAAATATCTGCCGGTTTCTTCCTCGAGGGCCCTCCCCCTCCACCACCACCACCAACTCTCACTTTAAGACATGCCCTTTGGGCCTCCCTAATCTTAGAAGAGAGAGATACTCACCACATTCGGGTTAAAAGGGGGAGTAATTTTCTTATTAATGAGATCATCCCAGTTAATTAGGGAGAAGAAGACGTGGTTCTTAATCTCCATCTGTTGAGAGGAAACACAAGATTAATTTAGACAGACAGAATCCAAGGAGGGCAGTGAGGTCCAGTGTGTGTCCCAGACAGCCCAGGAGAGCAGGAAAAATTGACTCACAAAGTCTTCCTTGGCGCCCAGCCTCTTGGTCCGGTCCTTCTGCAGGAGGCCCTCCAGGAGGTGTCTTGCAGAATTTGTAATATTTGGCTTCAACTGGAGGGGCTTGTTCAGAATGTTGTCGTACATCTCAGCGGTGTTTCGGCTGTAAAAAGGAGGCTGAGAGAAGGGGGAAATTCTTAGACCTCAGTTGGAAATTCTCCATAGTTCTGTATGGAGAACTATGGAGAAGGGACTTGCACTACAATGTATTAAGCTGGATTTGACAGTCTTTCCCTTGATAGGTTTTCTCTGCCCTGGACTTTTTAGCGTCTATTTTGCAACCCTTATCAGCAAGTAGATGCTAACAAGCCATGTTCTCCACCCTCACATAGGTTAAGTGTGATTATCTCTAGTAAAACGTGAATTTACAGAAGAAAAATTCACTCAGTACGAGTTTACCCTAAAACACGTATAAAATAACCAATATGCCTTTCTTATCAGCATTTGATAAGCTGACTGATAAGGGCAAGACACAACGACCAGGCCTGCAGTGGGGCCCGTGTGCCAGCTTAGCCTGGATTGTATGAAGACTACATTCTAGGGAGCGTCGTCAAAGCAGGGGCACTATTCCCCGATTCTACCCGATTCTCAACGTGCTACTCACCAGGCCGTAGAGCATCTCGTACAGGACGGCGCCCAGGCACCACCAGTCCACGGTCCTGTCGTAAGGCTGTTTATGAAGCACCTCAGGCGCGAGATACTGAAAGACAGAGCAGGAAAAGAGAGTTCAGAGCTCGTGACACCAGGCAATCCCAGGACCAGGCAGGCACTTTGAAAGGGCTGAGACCCAGGTCCACTTGGAGGGTATATCTCCTGAGATTACTTCCTGATGAACTGCTGGACTTGGAGGCTGACTGGCCCTTATGTGCACTGACATTCTGGAAGCTACTGGGCTCCCAGTAGGTATCTCATCTGGGGATTTAGAAATCTTTTAGGACGTGTATCTTGCAAACATCTAGTTTTAATTAAGGCAACATGAGGCCTTGGAATTTCTCATGCTGCACCACACAGCAAAGGTATTTTACTTGCACTGAATTGGACTAAGAAATCTCTGAGAACCGTTCACTCTTTTGTAGTTGAAAGCATCATTGCACTTCTCTCTTTTGGAAGGAGGGGGTGGACTGCCCCAAATCGAGAGCGCTCCTACCTCAGGCGTGCCACAGAAGGTGGACGTCGTGCCGTTGTGCTCAATGTTCTCTTTGCAGAGCCCAAAGTCAGTGAGGACAATGTGTCCCTGTGAATCTAGCAAAATATTCTCTGGTTTTAAGTCTCTGTGAAAAAATGAAGACAAAAGTAGTGGCATAAGTTAACTTCACTTCCTAAGAAATCCTCTGTAAAGATAACTGCTAGGGGTATTACAAGCATCTGAAACTCACTGTAGTTGTACAGCGAATAAAACAAGGCGCCCTTCTTCTGCTAATCTATTCTGGATTAGGCACCATCCTAGCTGGCTAGGGCTCTGGTGGCATGGAGCCAAGGCAGCTCATATGCTGGGAGAGCTGGTTTTAGACGACCAAGTTGTACATAAATACAAATTATTTTAAGGCCCTGTCAAAGGCTACGGCTGTCTCCTTTACACCCAGGAAGGGTAGCCTTAAGAGCTCCTCGGCTCACCTATAAACGATGTTCAGGGAGTGCAGGTAACCCAAGGCACTGGCTATTTCAGCAGCATAGAAACGAGCCCGTGGTTCCAGGAAGCAGCGCTCCCTCTGGAGATGGTAAAACAGCTACGGGAGACAGAACAGAGTTAGTCTGGGTTGCCAAAGCCTGATAACAACACATTTAATTAGTCTCGACATATATAGCTAAAGAGAACAATGGCAGGAAGTGGCCCTAAATAGTCTATTAACTATCTGAAACCTGGCAGGTTAAAGCAAATGCTAATTCTGGTAACTTTTCCCCCCTAAGTATCTTTTACAAACTTTCTTCTCAAACCAAAACCAAGCAGGCTGTGCGCAGACACCCAAGGGGCGGCTCAAATTCCCTCTGCTCACCTCTCCACCATTAATGTAGTCTAGGACGAAGTACAGTTTGTCAGCAGTCTGGAAAGAGAAGTGAAGGCCCACCAGGAAAGGGTGTTTCACATTCTTCAGGAGAACATTCCGCTCCGACATAATATGCTTTTCCTAGAAGAAGGATAATTAAGATTTAGTGGCAAATTTCAATTTGGCACTAAACTTCCAAGGTCAAACTCTTCAATGAATGTCTATCTCTAACCCCCACCCATCAAGCACCTCTCCTACCTCCTTCTTCTTCAGGATCGCCTTCTTCTGTAAAACCTTGACTGCATAGAAGACTTCTTCTGCTTTGTGTCTGGCCAGAAGAACCTGAAATTTCAATTAAAACATCATTTTGCTTTCCACATTCAGGGAGAATGCAAAATGAGTGCATGAAAGACTATAAATAATGAAGTCTTCAGATTTGAAATTACCTTTCCAAAACTGCCCTTCCCAATCACTTTCAAGAAGTGAAAGTCAGATGGTTTAGCATGAGGGTTGGATGACGGGCCAAGGTTGATTTGCTGAGAAGGACTTGGCTGGAAAAGAAAATGTTTTCTTTTAATATCCTTCCTTCAAAGGAAGACACTGATAATAAAGTAGAGGTAATGTAAAAGATGTGACATCTGCAAGTAACTGAGGCAAGTCACCACACATCTATAAACACATTCAAAAGTATTTTTCATCCATATATGTTAATATTTCAAATGAATAAGGAAACTATATGCCATCATGTTGTTGTAAGCAGATAAAACTTGTATGCAATATGCCTTTTAAAATACTCCACTGACTCAACACTTAAGTGCTTCTGTCACTTGTCATGCCATGAACTAACGAGGCATTCCTGCCTTGATGCTAATTTCTAGAAATGCTATTCTAATTCATCAATGTAGGAATACGAACTGACTCATTTACAGGATTCCTCCACAGAGGCATCACAAACAGAGAATACTTACCGGAGGAGAAGGGTTGGCATTCATAAGCTCAGGCTCCTGAGGTTGGGAGATTTTCAAAATGGACTGAACTTCAGGGCTGCAGAGAAGAAAGGAGCCACTTAGAATCTCTCAACTCGCCACAAGGGGGCACACCAACACCAATAGTGAGTTTCTGGCTCAACTTTTCCCCCAGAACTGAGTGTTTAAACTAAAAACACCCAAATAAATTACTCAGTTAAAGGAAAAACAGCCAGAGAAAATAATAAACCCGGTTAAATACAGAGATGAGGGTTGTTCTTTAAGGAGAGAGGGGGTGAATTACGCAAACATGAAAATTTCATCTTACAATTAGAACAAGTCAAATCAGCACATTCACTTTAGTGTTTAAAATGTTTTAAATACATTAGAACTTAAAGAGAAAAGGGATCCTCACACCCGGGGCAGTCTTTGGCTTTCTGATTAACACGCTGATGAGAACGTGTCTTTACTGCTGGTAAGTAAACTGAACTATACTAATTTTTACTGCCCCAATCCCCCCAAACTTACTGTTTGCATGCATAGGAGTTATTGGCAATCTTCTGAATGAAGTCGTTCAGGCCCATCCTCCTCTGTTTCATGAAAGCTGTGAATTAGAGAAGAGAAATAAACAGACGTTTAGACGGCTTAGTCACATCCGATGCCACAAAGACTCATGTGATCAAGGACCTAAAAAAATTTCCACTTCGCGTGTCCACGAACAGAAGCGCGGCGTGACGCGCACACTCACCGATGAGGATTGCAACCATGCCCCTCATTCTGGAGTAAGTGAGGGTGCCCCTGGCAGCCTCGGTTTTCACCGTCATCGCCACACACAGAGCGCAGGGGACGTTAGCGACGGGAGACGCGCTCAGCCAGGACTGCGCTCGGGCCGCGCCGCCCGCCTTATAAGCGCTGCCCGGCGAGGGGGCGGGGCCCGCGCGACAGCGAGGCAGCGGCGCTGCCGACCCCGCCCCGGCCCCGCCCCCAGCTCGTCCGGCCCCGCCCCCAGCTCGTCCGGCCCCGCCCCTCGCCGCGAGGCTCGGCTGGTGGCGGTGCGCCGGGTGGTGCGGCCCCCGGCGGGAGGGCGACCCGGGGCGCGGGCGGGGGGCGCGGGGCCGCGCTGAGCCTCCCTCGGCTCCCGGGCCGCAGAGGAGCAGTCGCGGGCGGAGGGGCGGGGAGGGAGGGAGTCCGCGGTAATTTTCCAGTTCTCCCATTGATTCCGCCCTGCGAGGCTCTCCAAGTCGCAGCCTCGCGGCGCTCCCCGCCCGGCGCGCGGCCACCGGGGGGCTCCGTGCCGGCTCTGACTCTCCGGCCCTCCCTTCGGAGTCCCCCGGCCCGGCGCCGACCCCTCCCCGACTTCCCGCGGCGCCTCCCCAGCCCCCGCGCGGCCGGGGTCCCTCCCGGGGCAGGCGGCCCGCGCCCCGACCTCCGGGCCCCGCGCCCGCCCCGGCCCCCTCCCGCCGCCCCAGCACGGCCGGAGCGCGCAGCCCCGCCCGAGCCGCAGCCCGCTCACCCAGCCCGGTCAGCAGCAGGGACTCGCTCCGCTTCTGCGCCTCGGCCCTCTTCTTGGGGCGCGGCCGCAGCAGGGACTCGAGCCGGGCCCGCGCCAGCGCGCCCTGCATCTCCGCGAGCGCAGCGCCGCCGGCGGGCGAGGGCGCCGGAGCTCTGAGCAGCCTTGAAGGAGCCGCCGTGACTCAGGCCGGCAAGATTTCCTGCCGAGTCCCAAAACAAACAAACGGCCCTTGTGCGCGGCCCGGCCGCTTCCGAAAACGCCTTTTTTGTGCTTTTGGCCAAAGCCAAGCAAGGCTGAAAAATCCCAGAACTTGGAAGAGGAGGAAGGAAGGAAAGAAAGAGGGAAGGGGGAGGGAGAGGTCAGGAATGTGCAGGGGAGGGGGCGGAAATAAAAGTCGTCTCTGCACTGAAGGGAAAGAAGGACAATCTACATTTTGCATTTTTTTCCCCTAAAGTAATCTCTGAGAACATTCTGCCCGTTTCGCATGTAATTTTCTTCCTTGCATTTTAATCCCCGCCATGCCAAGGACACGTGAGGAAGTGGCGAGTCGGGGAGCGGTGGCCGCGCGCAGGGGCGACCCGGAGTGACCCCGGGGCGGCGCGGGGGCCCCGATTCCCTGTGCCACCTGAAAACTCCGCAAGGTCGCCTTACATCGTCCTCAAACCCCTTAGTGTCATCGTCTTCCCTGCCCCTCCTCCGGTCTATTTCAGGGCTGACCCGGGAGTCTCCTTACGGTTTTACACCTCGTTCTTTCCGTAAGTCCCAGATACACTGACTCGGTAACTCCTGGAAGACCAGCCGGGACCCTGCGCCCGGGAAGGCGAGGAGGGAGGAGGCTCCGCAGAGCCCGCCGCCAGGAGCCGCCGGGAGCTGCAGTCCGCCCGCCGCGCCAGGACCGGCGCCAGCGCTGGGGAGCCGCGAGCAGGCGACGGGGCCGGGAGCGGGGGACGCCTGCGAGTTACTAGGATTTGCAGGGCCCGGTACCTGGCGCTGGCTGGTGCTGTCTGCGGTGGCTGCCCTGTCATGACCCCTTGCTGCCAAGGGCCCTGCCATGTTAGAGCAGCCTCCTGGGGCTGACACACTCCGAATACCGGCCAAACCAGGAATAGTCTGGGGAACGGTTTTTCTTCGGTCCTGGACACCGATTTGTTTTGCAGGCACAACCACCTCATTTGCCCTAAGATGATCTGTGGTCCCAACTGCTCCTTGGTTTACTCTGTTAGCACAGCCCCAAACCGGGTGAAGGGAACACATCTCTCTCCTGGAAAGAGGCTGGGAAGTTTTGCTCAGCACCCACTCTTTAAAAAGTATTTATTGTTGCCTGAAATTGATGCTCTAACCTAAAGCAAGGTTTAGGAAACTCCAAATCACAGTCACTGGCCCATTTCTGCTTCCTCTTGCATGGATTCTTCATAGAATATGACTTTCTTATTGGCAGTGCCCCGCACATCCCACATTCCACTTCAACTAGCCTAGCCCAGCCCAGCCCTGCTCCCACACCGTCCCTTCCCCTTTTGAGAGAGCAAACTTTGCAAAGACTGCCCAGAAAAAGCATCCTGTACCAGAATTTCTGCTTGTGTTTTTAAAACATTAAAAATTAAGAAACGTTCCATCAGAGACCCTCCCCCACGCCCTCTCCTGTGCCTTTCCCATGCCAAGTAACCTCAAATCCTCTGAAGCATCTTTGTTTTATCCATTCTATCCAAATTTCAGTAATAAAAGCAGACGAACCTTTCAAAGGGGATTTTATAGCCTCCTCTTTCATTCTTCAGGTTGCCTAGGGTATGAAGGTTGGGGATTACTTTCTGGAGGCTGGAGGTGGAGCTCTGTTATGGCTGGAGTAGGCTCCTGGTATGTGCCTATAAAGCTGGAGGCTGTGATGTCAAGGGAGCACAAGGCAGAGACAGCTGTCCCTGCTCTGTTAGGAACCCCACTTTATATAAGGCAATTTACATACAGGAAGGGAGCAAGCTGCAAAGTTCAACACGGGGCCATTTATTCCCTCCATTGCAACATCACCCAGAAAATTACAGTCATCAGCGTCCTGGGTTTATTACACCCCCAGCAAGACACACAAGAAATGTAACTTGACTGATTATCATCACAAATCAGTCCAGAAAAAATTCAAAACACATGCGCAGGGCTCATTTTCTCAAAGGAGCTCTGCTGCACGCATTCGAGGAGGAACGTGGAATTTAAGTTAGGGGACTTTAAATGGAATAGAGAAGAGGCACAACCGTGTGATTTGTGGTTGGAGCAGAAAAGGAGCGTCTGACGTGCTCCCTCCTCCCTCCCGTGCTGTTCAGCAGTTGGAGACGGATGGTCTGCTAAACTTATCATTTAACGGAGAGAATCAAGTTGTTGAGACTGGCTTTTCTTCCAACCGGATACCTCATGGGTGGAGCAGGCGCCCCCTGTTCTGTCCCAGCAACCTACTAAGACTTCCGAACAGGAAGGTGACACACGGCGGCGGGTGTATGGGGTAGGGGATGTGGACAGGGGACTGTGTGTGACGCCCGCCTGTTAACTCTGCGCAGGCTTTAGGTTGCCCTGTGGCCGCTTTTCAAACGCTTGATCCGTTCTTCCTTCCCGTCGCCAGCCTCTTTCTTTGGTTCAGATAGTCCTCCTACGGGGAGCAATCAGCCCCTTCCCTCTTACTCCCTGGTGGCAGGGTGGCCAGAGTTTCGTCACCAGAATCTGCTTGTACGTGCAACATAGAGGGCGCTCGCGTTCTCCGGGAGAACCTCTCCCCAGTGCATGATCCCCCCACTTCCCTCCTGAGGTTGAATCCGTTCCAGATAATTTCTCTACAACACTTGGTGCAAAGAAAATATAGACAGCTTGATACGAGAGAGGCCGATTACCTCCCCACTCCTCCAGCCAATCGTCTCCTTTATGCCTCATACTGGGACAACTACAATCAAAACTCCAGTGGAAATGATTTACCAAGATGCAACGTTTGCACTGAAAAAACATTTTCTAGTACCTGTGTATTTTAATACTTCAGAAAATCGTTTTAGCTCTTCTGCTATATTTTTCCTTAATGATGGACTATAAAATACTAAAATCTGAAAGCTTTACTAAGCTATGACCCTTTCCACTTAATTTTAAGGCTCAGGAAGCAAATTACTGGTATTTCTCAATGCATCAGAGGAAATGTTTTGAAAAATATTTTTATAAGAACTTAACTATGCCCGCACTTGGACTGCTTTTTAGATGTGTCAGCTGTGTTGGTCTTCACTCCCTAGGACAATATCTTCCACTGATAACAGGGCAACATAATTGTTTTGTGTTGCTCAAAGTACGACAAATCCTAGAACAATCCTGTGCACAGTTTACATTTCCATACTCATTTATTCATTAGTTGATGCTTATAGAATCCTTTCCTTAGAGCATCACCCAGGAAAGTGCATAGAAATGCCAGAAAACAAAATTATTACTCTAGAGAGCAACTGAATGGATCAGTTTTTGTTGACGCTTGTCACCAAGGGCATGTCTTTTTTACAGTATTCATCAAACAGAAAATGAGGACAACAAATGAGCTTACGCAGGATAGCTATTATGGGTAAGAAGCTAGTAGCGGTGGTTAAATAAATGTCTATTTATAGAACCCAGGGTCTATAGTGATTATTACCTTCTGTATTCATAATTGTCAAAATCGACATGCATAAGGAGATAAGAATGTGATACAGCAGGTAACTAAGAGAAGAACACATTATCTAGAATAACAGTGTTAAGAGTCATGAAGACCCACAAAATGACATGCTTTATTTATGCAGGCCTTATTTTTTTTCCAAGACAGTGGTTTTGAACAAACAAGACTATACACTACAAGAACCTTGTAGCCATCTAGTATGGAGACCTTATGTTGTTTTCTTTAACAGCATTTTTTTTTTTTTTTTGGTGAGGAAGATTAGCCCTGAGCTAACATCTGTCCCCATCTTCCTCTATTGTATGTGGGACGCCTGCCACAGGATGGCTTAACGAGCCGTGTGTGGGTCCACACCTGGGATCCAAACCTGCAAACCACGGGCTGCCAAAGTGGAGCACACGAACTTGACCACTACACCACCGGGCCGGTCCCTCTAACAGCATTTTTTGACTATTAAGGATTAAGTGATTATTGTTATTTTTCTTCTGAGTTGAGCAGATAATGGGCAAAATTGTGAAATAGCAAAACTTGCTTTTAGGGCCAAATTTTATCTCCTTCCTGTAACCCTTCTTTGTCACTGAAGTTGACTCTCATGCTTCTCCTAGTTCCTACCCGTGGCAGTGGCGTACTATGTGGTTTCCCAGACTCTGAAATATTGACCCCCGCCTTCCACTAATGCCAGCCACCACAACGCCCTGCTCTCGGCCAATTGCCACAGGAGATATTGACCTGATCCTTCCACCCGTTCGCTTTTCCCCCTCCCTTCTTACAGTTCTTCCTTCCTTCCCTCTCTCTCTCCTTCCCTCCTTCCTTTCTCCCTCCCTTCTGTTCATTCATTCATTCATTCATGCAAGCATTTAACAAGCATTTATTAAGTACAAAGATTAAGATCAAGTGACACAAATATGAGTAATCTAGTTATCTGGATTACTGAGAGAGTGAACTTTGCTCTCTCGTTCTAAGCGGGGAGACACTCTAAATTAAGATGAGTGTTAAGACAGAGGTGTGAGCAATCTGCCATAAAAGAAAAGAGAGAAATTTTCCACTGGGAAGAAGCAGCAGGCATGCAATTGTTAAGAAAAGTCTCCACAAAGAAATGATATTTGGGCTGATCCTGGAAAGACCAGCTAGGTACAAAAGAGGAAAGTCATTCTGGGCAGAAGAAATAGCATGGGCACCAAACTCTGAGGTGCTATGTAGCATCTCTGGAATAATTTGGAAATATGGTCCTTACTCAGACCTTACACCCGAGCAGAATGTGTATGGCGCCATTGCTGTTGCACCTGAAGTGGGAAAAAGGCACTTTCAAGTGAAATGAAAAAGATCCCAGCTGGCACAAATCTGCCTCTCCCTCTCACTCTCCTCCTCCCCCCTAATGAATATGGAATTAATAATGTCTTTAAAATATGTCAATTTGAAGGACTGCCGATTATTAACCTGCATAGGCACCTCTGGGTCTGGTACAGCTCTGGGCATGGTTGAAGTTCATTCATCCATTCATGGACAGATTCTTCTAGAACTCTGCATCAGACACTCTACTAGATGCAGGTGATACAGTGGTAAACATGAGCTCACACAGCGAGGGACAGACAGGTGGGGAGTTACCCACAAAGGCAGACTGAGTCCTACTGTGAAGAGATCTAAAAGCCACCAAGGAAAACCCCTGCACCAGGGCTTTTAAGTGACACATTCCAATGAATTTGGGAAAGTTAATTCAAACCAAAATGTGATTGATGACTCAAGTGTTAGTCCTTCAAGGGATATTTGCTTTTTTTTTTAACTACCATTATCTTATTAAAAATGAACAAATTTACATACACAAACATAGAAGGAAGTGTTGGAAGTTGGAACGGGGAGATTTATGTAGTTGGGAGGTGGAGGAGAATGTAGACACATGTAGGCATAGTCTTGCACAGGGAGGGCCATCTGTCAGAGGTGATACCAGCAGTGTTCCATACGCATCCCTTCTAAACAGTCAGGCCACAGGAAAGTGGGCAGGAGGGTAGGGCATGATTTTGTAGTAAATTTTTTATTTCAATCAAGGAATAAATCAAAGAAGGGAGGCCAGTGGTAGCTCCTGACATGGGAGGAATGGGAATCTAGCTAGCAACAAACTAGTGGTCTATGACAGGCTGAACACCCACCTTATGCCCCTCTTTGGAATGCTGTCAGTGCCTGACGTAGTACAATCAAATGAACAATAAATAAATAAAAATAAATGTCAACTAGAATTCAATGAAGGGCAAAGAATAGCACATATTTGACAGCTTTTTATTTGGCTTTCAGGATTGGCCAGGAAAATGAAGTCTGGGAAAGTCTCTTTATGATTATGAAAAATAATACAAGTGTAAATTGGAAAAATTTTTAAGTCAAAATTCAATATTATCTGTGACTTTCTACATACAGAGGACTATGGCCTTCCTGAAAGCCTTATATATTATCGACATAGCTTTTCTGTTTGGCATTTATGGCTTGGCATTTATTTATTGTTAGGCATTTGCATCCTAAAAGGCCTTTGTCAAGTCAAAAACATCAGCTTGTATTGATAACCATCAGGTATTGTGCAAGGACAGCCGGGGAACTTGGGGCTGAGGAGCCCTCCCTTCTCTCTGTGGAGGGTGGACCCGCATGCGCCCCTTCCGCCCCTGCGAGTCCCGCAGCCCAGCCTCGGCTTCAGGCAGCACAGGGCTTCGGAGTTCTTTGCAGACCGGATCCTTCTTGGGACACACATAGTAAAACTGTAACCTATACGAAGACAGTAGAAAGGGCTCTCATTCACCCCACGTTATTTACAAAGTGCCAATAGTAAATAAGGAGCCTGGATTTCTGGTAGACATCTTTTGACACACTAAAGTGAAAACTGAAAGCTTTAATTTGCTCCTTCTGAATCTCCCCCTACTGTCCCTCACCCTACAATCACTCTGGCAAGAAGCAGAAGACACTCAGGCCATCCCTAAGGACTGTTTCCGTAAACCCTCCCTACAAAGTTCAGCAACAAAATACGATAAATGTAACAGTAACCAGCAGTGGGAAAGCCGGGGACAGGACGGCTGGCAGAAGGTTGATGGCCTCATTTTAATGTAAAGCAGTTTAGTGAGCTTCCTTTTGAATTCAACCCTGAGTGTCAGCTACATAAACGTGTCTGTCGCCTCCCACAGGAGTGTTGGGGACATGCTGAAGGTAGGGCCCTGTGCGCACACTTTAGCGAGGCCCATTACCCGTGAGACCAGAGACAAGGTGTTCTGTAAACCTTAATCTTAATCTGTATAATGAGGACACCAATCCTTAATATAAATTGTGAAAAATAATTGAAATAGAGAATTGAGTAAGTGCCTTGCTCAAGTTGGAATCTCACGTAGAAAATAGGATGCGTCTACTTTCCTGATCCACCCTACACACATCACAACCACGAACAGAACACGTCACACAGCACAGTGGGCTCCGACGAATCAGAACAGTCACGTTATGCGCTGTATTGAAAGCACATAAACAGTGCGGGCCACCTCGTCTGCTGGGCGAGGACAGGCCTGTGCAATGGGGGTCCTATTAAAGGCTGAGAAGACGATCCACTTTGGTTTTCAAACTTCCTTCCTCTCTAGGTCTCCCCACAGACAATGCTCCAGAATGGGCTGTGTCAGAGGACCAAATGGCATGATTTCAGAGTAAAGACTTGTTTACCAAGTGTTTGAAGTAAAGTCTAAAGTTTAGGGTGAAAAAGCAGACAGTAAGCCAAAAGCTAACCTCAAGGAGTTTCTGATTGCTCATGGTGGGTGGGAAACAACAGAAGGTAGATCTGGGCCTATTGAGAGGGCGGAGGCAGTGACAGCGGGTCAGAGAAGGCTGGCTAGCACAGAGGAAGCTTTTTCTAGGTCACTCAGCGTGTCCTCCAGTTACGGAGAGAGGAACATGCTCCCAGCCATGGTGAATTTTTATCATTCAGACCTCTGCGGGCACCTCTGTGCCAGGCACTGGGCTGAGCCCTGGACCCAACAAGGATACTCAAGATGGGCAGCGTTGCCACACTCAGGGAGGGCACGGCCTATGTGTATTTTGTTAAACTGAACAGCGCTTTCCCAACAGCAAAAGTGAGCTTACTGATACTGCTATTTTCCCCAAGGCCCAGCCACATCTTCACGCCATCATAGTACAGCCTTGGGCATGCTGAACCATTTAGAATATTCACTTTTTCAAGTGAGGAATGGGCTTGCAGTTCTCCTGCAGCTTTAATATGGTACAGTCTGTGATTTCTGGGAGAAGATAAACCTAAAAGGACCTTCTGGAGGCCCAGAACCACCCCACGTGGTGTCCTCTAACAACGCCCACACCCGCTAATCCTGTGGAACCCGCTTCCTCCCCCCATTGTAGGTCTTGAGCTCTTAGTTATTTGAATCTCAGGTGCCTCCCCAGACCTTGAGATCCTTGAAGACCAGACAGCACAAATCGTGTTTTCGCCTGACTAACATCTCTGACAAGGTCCCTCTCCAGCACCCTCTCTCTCCACTCCCCTTAGCCCTCCAGGCTTGAGCCATCTTGGCTCTTGTTCCTTTTGCAGGCCAAGCTAGGTCTGCCTTAGGGACTTTGTCTGGGCTGTGACCTCTACCTGGAATGCTCTCCTAATGCTCACCTGGCTGCACCCTACCTGCTATCCAGATTTCAGAGTCAACACCACTTACACAGTAGACTTAAAGTCACCAGCTGGCCACCCTTTGTCACTCACCCTATTTCAATGATGTGCACATTAGTTTTATTATCTGACATTTTTCTTAGGTTTATTGTTTGTCTCCCCCACTGGAAAGTAGCCTCTGTGAGATAGGGATCAGATCTGTCTTATTCTCTATAGTATCCCAGGGCTCAAAAGAGTGCCTGGCCAGCAGGAAGCGCTTCATAATGAAATGGTTTACTCATATGCCTGCATGTATTGCTGGGCACGTAATTGGTTCTCTACTGAATTTAGTTTTCTTCTCTTCACCTAATAATCAAGGGCACATTTCCCTGGCAGTCACTTTACACCTCTCTATAAAAAGCAAAACAAAATCAAACCAAACCAAAAACCCTTGGGTTTAGCTATTTTATCACATATGCTACTCACTATGCTACTCAACTGCTTCAGAAAACTGAGGGCCTAGATGTCATGAATGAGAGAGAGTGACAATTCTGAAATCAAGGCTGTTCTTTTGGTCCAATGGGATCATTAAACAATCACGTTGAATAACCATTTTTCAAGAAAACTAGATACTTTTTTTTATAGACAACATTCAACGGATACTTTGTCAAGTTCAGAGAATCAAACCACTAGGAGGGTGGCCATCTAGGCTTTTGTCCACCTAGCGTGGTAAAATGCCAATGCAGCCTCTTGTTCCAAGAACTGCAGGCAGATAGTCTTCCAAGTCAGAAAAAATGTATCCTCTTTGTTCTCTCCTTTTAACGTTTCCCTCTAAATTCTTCTTTGCCCCTAAATTTTTTGCTGTCTATAAAGACAGAATTTAAAAATGAGAATCCCATTGGGTTCCATGATACCTTACTTCTGTTTTCAGCTGAAGGCCCTCTGGCCTGTTCCCTTTATGAATTCCCCAGTTTTGCGGGTGTGGGATGATTATATTCATGAGACATTGGCAGTTGACTAAGGAGGATTGCCCTTTCTTTAGAGTTTAAAGAAAGTGATAGCAAGCTATCTCTCCAAGAGTGACATAGTTCAGTCATAGAGGCAGCCTGGGGCTCTCAAAGTCACGTCCTGGCATCCTATGATCATCCCGCATAATCTGTAAAAGTAGATGTACCCTCGGTAGATGACGGTACAAAATGCACAATGTCACACTGCATTTGCAGACACACAGGAATAAAGGGAGGGAAACCCTCCTCATTAATGGTATCATATGACTTTGGTTTATAGAAAAGAATGCTGTCATAACCTGTTTGACTTCTGTCATTCAACCAATTTTCCTCCAGAGCTTCAGAACCTCTCATCAGCCTGAGGACATAGGATAACACAGCTGCCTCACAGGTGTTTGCTCTCTACCTTGCCATCATAAAGTTCTTCCATAACTTTCATATTGCCAGAAAGCCTGAATGAACACAGTACAAAACCCTCCTACTTTATTTTCTCTTAAAATATCCTTCTCTACACAATGGTAAGGCCTTGATAAAAGGGCCCTGTAGTGCAGTGCCTAGTGTGTAGTTTTGAAGCCATAGCAGAATGACCATTAGGTTGCCAGGAGTGGCATGAGCCACAGCACGTGTGCAAGTGTTGCACACACTTAGTACTAAGTTGGTGAGTGATTGCATTTCATATCGCTGTGATTATATATTCATACATGTGTATTAGTCAGGGGTCTCCAGAGAAACAGAATCAATAGGATGTATATGTATGTGTGTGTGTGTGTGTGTGTGTGTATACAGAAAGATGGAGAGATTTATTTTAAGGAATTGGCTCATGCAATTATGGAGGCTGTCAAGTCCAAAATCTGCAGGGTGGGCTGGCAGGCTGGAGACCCAGAGAAGAACTGATGTTGCAGCTCAAGTCTGAAGGCCATCACCTGGCAGAATTCCTTCTTGCTCAGGGGAGGTGAGTTTTTGTTCTGTTAAGGCATTCAACTGATTGGATAAGTCCCACCCACACTATGGAGGACAATCTGCTTTACTCAAAGTCCACTGATTTAAATATTAATCTTATACAAAACACACCTTCACAGAAACATCCAGAATAATGTCTGACCAAATATCTGGGCACTGTGGCCCAGCCAAGTGGATACATCAAATTAACTATCACAAGTCCACCCCTTGTCAACTTGGCACCCATATGCATCTTCTTGAATCATAATTAATCTCCATACAAAGACAATAACACAGTCATACTTTCCCCAACATGATACAATTATCCTGCATACACCGAAAACCTACTAATCCTTTCCCCAGAAGAGGATGCAAAGTCTTTGCTGGATGTTTAACTCTACTCCTTGATTTCCTGTAACTCAAATACTATCATGTAAAGTTCACAATTCTTAAATACTGATATAAAGTCAATACATCTCATGTTACATGATAAGGGGATAAGAGAGGGAAGAAAACAAAGATATTTACTTCATATACATATATATATATACACACACATACACACACACACAAACATATTCATAACAAATAAGGAAGAAATCCTTGTGACAATTATAGCCCTTGTTTCTGTAATTGGTCATGTGGCTGTAGATGGTATTTATAACTCTCTTCTTTCACTACCCGTTTGCCCTTAGTGAGCACCTCAACTGGTCATGATTCTTTACCTAGTGGGGTGACCCAAACTTTCATTCCTGAAGGGTCTAGGCCATTAGTAGTCCTCCCTAGATTGGATTGTTGCAGTTTTCCATTGACTTTAATCATAAGGCATGGTAATACTAAGAAACACTCTAAGATATTTCCTATCTTCCAGACATACTCTTCCTTCCTTCCGTTGTGGAATAGCAGTCCAATTTCTCCTTGGTAGTCAGGATCAATCACCCCAGCCAGCTCACTACCTCCGTTCTTTGCCTGTTGATTTAGGGGCACAAAGAGCCCAAAGTGGCCAGACAGCGGTCTTAAGTTCCAGTTCCGTGGAATCGTTGTTGTGTCTCCTGGTGGAAGCATACCTCCTTTTGGAATTAAGACCTCGGCCAGCAGAGCATAAAGTTGGGGAGACGGGAAGCAAAATTTTGCTAGTGGGTCACTAGGAGTAATAGTGAGTGGTGTCACTCCCATTTCCACCCTTGAATCCTGGACCTGTGGATTCCAGCTATGGAGAAACAGTACCATATATTGAACACTGATTCAGAGCATACACAGAGTTCTGGAGAACCTTGTCTCAGCCCTGCAAGGTATTGGCACCTAGCTGGTCCTGTATCTGAGTCTTCAAAAGGCCATTTCCCTGTTCTATCAAGCCAGTTGCTTCAGGATGGTGGGGAACACGGTAAGACCAGGGAATTCCATGAACACGGGGCCCATTGCCATACTTCATTTTCTGTTAAGTGAATTCCTAGACCAGAAACAATGTCGTGTGGACTACCATGATGGTAGATAAGACATTCTGCAAGTCCACAGATGGTAGTTTTGGCAGAAGCATTGCATTAAGGGAAGGCAAATCCATATTCAGAGTAGGTGTCTATTCCGGTAAGAAAAGGCTGCCCCTTCCATGATGGAAGGAGTCCAGTGTAATCAACTGCAACCAAGTAACTAGCTGATTACCCCAAGGAGTGGTATGATGTCAGGGACTCAGTGTTGGTCTCTGCTGCTGGCAGGTTGGGCACTCAGCGATGGCCGTAGCCAGGTCAGCCTTGGTGGGTGTAAGTCCATGGTGCAGAGCCCATGCATAACCTCCATCCTTGCCACCATGGTCACTTTGTTCATGAGCCCATTGGGTGATGATAGGAATTGGCTGGAGAAGGAGGCTGACTGGTATGGACTGAACAGGTCATCTACTTTATTATTAAAATCTTTCTCTGTCGAGGTCATTCTTTGGTGAGCATTCACACAGGACAAAGATATCTTCATGTTTTTTGCCCATTCACAGAGATAGATCCACTTTTCTTCCCCAAATTTCTTTGTCACCAATTTTCTAATCATGTTCCTTCCATGTCCCTGACCATCCAGCCAAACCATTGGCTACAGCCCATGAATTGGTATATACTCGCATGTCCGGCCAGTTATTCTTCCAAGCAAAATGAACAATCAGGTGAATTGCTCTTAAATTCTGCCTTCTGAGAGGATTTCCCTTCAGCACTGTCCTTCAGATAAGTCCCAGAAAGGGGCTACAGTATTGCAGCCGTCCACTCCTGTGATTATATGTACGTATAGATCAGTAACTCGGTAGTGTCATCCATAACATGAGGGTGTGAAACACAAGCTCCATCTCACACAGAGATAGGAAAATGCAGTAACCCACTGACTTGATACTAAGCACTACAATTTTTATTTCCTGAGGATTCTACATCTTCATCTGCTGCTTTCTCAGTGCTTAGGAGATTTGAGTACATTTCACTATTTTTAGAACATTCCTGGCTCGCTTTGATATTTGGGTTTTCTTGTTTTTCTTGTCCTCTCACTCTCTTTTTAGCTAATAATTTACAACATTCTTTGTAACCCTATGAAAATTGGGCATTGCATCAGTTTACCAAGCGAAAATTCAAAGAAAGGTTACTGTGATGTCCTAACTACACTATGTGATCATCTGCTTAACATATTTGAAAATATTGAATAAAAGTATGGAAGGCATTGTCTCAGCACTAAACAATTTTTGTGGGAAATTCAGAGGGTCACCTCAAGCACATTTCATATTTTACACAGTAGCGCCACAACTTAGCAATGTGAAGTTGCCAAACACTCCATATGCCAGGATATGGCACCTTAGTCCTTCTGACACCTAAAAAGCCCTGAAAAAACGTGACTTCTTGATATCTGTTGACTTGGGATGCGTCCATTATTGGCTACTCCTAGAAGTGCAGGAGATATGGCAGGAACACCATTTCCCCACAGCTTATCTTAAAGCTTTGAAGCTCATCCCCAGTTCTGAAGATCACCAATAACCTCACTGATCCCATCACCTCTAGCAACGACCCTCTCAACTGAGCAGGGATTTTAGGAATCTGTGCACATGTTTATACTTTTCTGGAAATCTGAGACACCAAAACAGCAGGATTATTTTGTGCCATTGTCTTTCCTCACTTCCTAACATAAGCCTTGTGCATAATTGATGTACAGTAAATATTGGACATATTTGATGAATAAATTTCTCTGCTGGGCCCACCATATATTCTATTTATCTATATTTCTCAGCTTTAAAACCTTAAGATAAACATTAAAAGCCTTGATCCTTTGCTCAGGTGACACATTTCTGTGAGAGATGTTATTCTAGACTAGTTAATGGGAGTAAATTTATTTTTGTTTTTATTATTATATCCTGGATCAGAACTTCCATGATTAGCCATCACAGCCTGATTTTCTAAGAGCATATGGTCATGCCAGCAGACACTTCTGACAGTACTATTTGTTTTTGAGTTGTGATTATAGAATCCTTTTAACAAATAATATTAGTTGTCACAAAAGAACTGTGTGATGGTTTGGCTACGAGTTTCAGATATATTAACTACTTCTGTTATTTTTTTGTATGTGATAACACCACTCTTGTTTCATAGTCACCACTTCAGAAAAGATGTACAAGAAATCTAAAAGAATGAAAATAAGCTTTTGCATAAGACCACAAGAAAATTACAGAGGAGAAATGAAACAGATGGGAGCAAAAGATAGGAATCATGAATAATGCCTCGCTGTCTAAACTAAATAAATACGGTCACTTAAAGAAGGAACTATAATGTTATTTGTTTATAAAACTTTGTGTTTAAAATTGCACTGTACTCTCTCCTCCTTTAGAGCAAATGACAATTCCAGAGAGACAAAGCTATTACTATCATTAGTATCTACAATGATTCTACTTCACAATTCATAAAATATTGCTTAAAAATCTAAAGCCTTAGGACACAAACATAGATCATCATGGTAGACCGATTTGAAATCCATTCACAAATCATGTTGTTCATGTACCTTTTATATTCCAACGTAAATCCAGTTTGACAAGTTTTATTTAATAAGCCTTGAATTTACCTTTAAAAGCAAAAGTGTTTTCCTTTCTCTCTTTACCACATGTTAAATACTATACTTTTATATCCACAAGCTGCTCTTGTGAGCATCACTGATGGCCCACTGCCTTTGGACTTTTCCTTTTATAATGGGAACAAATAACCAGAGAGCAGAAATGAGCCCAACACGCGTAATTTCCCTCTAAGCCCCACTTGCCACTCTCCTCTGCCTCCTTCTTTCTATCTCTTCCCACTTTCCATTTTCTTTCAGGACTTTCATTTTCTTTAGGATTATTGGTTTCTATAAGGTTGACAAGGACCTTGTAAGGTCCCCCAGGACTGCTATTCCTTTTCCCTCTCTTTTCTTAAAACAGTTACGGAGGATTAGAGTTAATATCACACACTTTATATTATGTGTATATATACATTATGTAGTATATTAATATTATTAAATTTTCAATATTTTAAAAATATTCAAAAGTACATTTACATAAAGATGTCAAAGAGGAACAAATACACTAGACACCAGGAATAACAGGAAAACTGTCTAACACAGGCAGCCTTGTTAGAACATGGTGCTGCTGGATCTAACGTCTTGTCTTCCCCATATGAGCCAATTATTTTTCCTTAGAGAGCAATCCTTTCTGATTTTCACAGACTACTTGCTGATAATTTATCTCACAAAGAGACTGAGTGAAGGCATGTGGCCGGATCATTTTGGACTCATCGCCATTTCTAAAATAACCCAATCGCTACTCCCCGTAGCTCTCCTGTATTCATGTGTATGAAGGGCAGTTCATAGCCAGCACACTCAATGATCTTTTTCTCTTTGTTTCAAAGATTGAAACTATTGTATATATATGAAAGTTGGGGTTTTTATTTGAACAGCACTGCCAGCCTCATTTCATGCTGTTCATACAATTGTGAACAGATTCTATTAGTATTAAAAGGACCTTAGGAACTATGACCTCCCTACAATATTCCTATAAGCATTTACTAAGTTCTTTCTTTACTTTTTCACTGGAATGACCTCCACTTCCAAGGCTATCTCTACCATTGTCAACTAGCATCAACGGGTACAATACTTCCCCAGACCACGTTCAAATATCCTCATGAAAGTTTGCTAAGGAACAGCTCCTCCACTATTCTAAAGCCAGGCACTACGGTGGTGCTAAGGACATGCTGCTAAGCAGAAATGAAAATGTTCCTCTCCGTAACTTCCGCAGTTTAGTGCGTCTATTATAATAGCTAACACTGAATGATTATACTAAGTGGCAGACACTAAGCTTTAGTGCTTTTTCTGCAGTTTCTTATTTAATCATCATAATGACCTTAGGAAAAGCTGTTGCTATCCCCTTATACATTCGTAAGATCTGAGGCTTAATGAGGAAAACCTTAGCTGTGTGACTGACATAGCCAGTAATGGCACAACCAGAATGTGCATCTAGGTTTTTCTAACACCAAAAGCTCGACTTTTAACCAGTAAAATGATCTGTCTCCCTATCTGTTCCAAGTGACAGTCCCTGTCTAACTTGGCAGCTATCATGATTCTAACTTGTATTTACACGATTTTATTCATAGTCTACCTGTGTCCGTCCAGTTTATTTACCTGAGTTTGCAACCGTGAAAACTGTTGCCTCCTTATCCACAGAACCGACCTGAGCGCTGGGCAGAAAGGGATAGGGTCTATCTCACTCCTGTAAAACAAGCCCTGTATTGGCCTTAATTTCCTCCTTTTCCCAGTTCCCCCCGCCCAATGGCAAGATCACATCTGCGTTTGAATATCATCCTTTACTTCCTGCTCCTTCCCCAACACTTGTGTCCATATTCAAGCTACTTTCATTGCAAAGCTCCATGCTTACCTTTTTGAAGCAGCAGAAAGAGAACTGGAGGCGTTTCCAGAAGATCTAACTTCAGTTTTGTGTTTTAGCATTTATGACTCATTATTTAGCTCTGGGCCAAGCACTTAACTTCTTCAAGTATCCTCAGGGTTAACACCCACTTTGCTAATCCCACAGGGCGATTGGAAAGATCAGATGAGATTAGGTATGAGAAAACTATTTGAAAACTCCAGTGTGTTATGTAATTTAATACCTACAAGAACAGTGCAGCTCAACTATTAATATAAAATTTTCCTCTAAGAGCCAAAATTTTAATCAGTGGAAAGAGCTGATTGCTGCATATTTCTGAGGAGGCAGGGTCAGGGTTCACAGAGCCAACTGCTTATTGAAGTCCATTCCAAGGGCCCCAGCTCACCCTCACCCAATTCTTTTCTAAATCCTTTTGCATTTTCTTTTCACTGTTAATTTACACCTTTATAGAATAAAGGAGTTTCAGAGTAAGAAAGAATCTTAGAGTTGATTTACGTCAATCAACTTTCATTTTACAAATAAATTTGCTAGGAGCTCCTTGCCCTAAATTCTAATTCTATTCTCATCTCTGAGCTTCCCAGGTTGACACACTCCCTCCATGTCCCTATGCTCCTTCACCCCCTCCATTTCACCCTCCATGCCTCATCCCTCCCTCTCTGCACCTGCCCCTCTCTATGCGCCTTTTCATCCCTGGGACCGCCTGTTTTCAGTATTAGTCATTAGCCTATTCTTATTATGTACAGTTTTAAAGTTATAAAGTAATTTGTCTTCAAATTTGGTAAAACTATGTTATTCAACCAAATAAAATACTTCTGTTACTAGGGGCAAAAGTCCAAAATGATTTTTTCCCATGACAGACATATAACCTGAAATATTGTCTTATATGTTTTGGAGCACGCATTATGGGACTCTCTTTTTGGGCAGAAAGAAAGCTATCAAGGGCTGAATATTTCAGCATGTTTAAAATAATAAAATACATTAGGACATTTTAACATTAGCTGCAACTTTTTAAATCTACTAGGTTTTTTTAATTTGCTGTCATATTTGGCTGATATAAACTAATAAAATGAGGAAGGATTCATTAAAATATGAGAAAAATAACATTGCTAAAATTATGAGGTTGTATTTAATCTATTTTCCTTGCATTTTTTAAGTGAGATAATTTTCTGATACTATTTCAGCCTTAATAAAATGTCCTTTAAATACTATAGAAATCAAAGATCTTAGACATGAAAAGAATGATTTGACTAAAATGGGCACAAGGAAACGTCGTGTGAAAATACTTAAAAACAGTGGGGACTCTTTTTCTGGGGAATCGGAAAATCAGCCATTGTGAAACACTGTTAATTTAGCCTTGAGTAAAACAGCAGAAATAAAAAGTAATTTTAGTCAGAACAAAGAGGAAGAGAAAATTGTGAGTTCAACAAAGAGAGAAACAGATTTTGCTCCAACTGTAAAGCTTCAGAAAGCTGAAGTCTTAATTTACACGATCCGAGGGCGCGGAGGGGGCTTCTCTGTGCTGAACTAAACTGAGTCTAGAGTCACATTCACACACTTGGCAGCAGGTCAATCATCAGTGTCAGATTTGACGAACTTTTTCCGTCAAACAGAACTTAAATGCTAGATGAGCACGACTCTCAGTATCTTTAGAGAGAGGAGTTTTGGAATGACATTTTGCTGCTCGCCGGAATAAATAACTCGTCCTTGAACCTGGAACCCTCTAAACCATTGTAGATGGTTAAAGTCATGCAAAACTAAGTGGTTTTTGCTGTACAGATGCTTGCTTAAGAAAGCAATATTTTATCTAAATGACTAGGCGATGGCAAAGGTTCTTTCAGCTTGAGGATATTCTGTACAGACGTGTCTATTTTCAGGAAGTTTATCAGTCTTGTGTCTGGAGACCCAGATAACAGAAGACAGTGAATGCTGAGCTTCGTGGTTCAGGGAGAAAAAAACAAGCTACAGGTCCAGTAAAGCATGAAATAGTGACAGTAATGACAAAATAAAACGTATTCTTCTTTCCACCCATAGTTTGTAACCCCATATAGGGCAGGGGATCAGCGTCGAGGTTTGTATAAGCAGAATAATTCTTTCTCCAAGTGAGAAGAGCTAACATAAGTTGTCCACTAGCATTATGCTACACATAGTTCTAGGTACCTGTACCTGCATTATCTGTTTAACCCTCACAACTCTCTGTGGTCTAACGTTAATATCGCATTTCTGCAGGTGAAAGAAATGGAAACACAGAGGAGTGCGATCATTGGCGCAGAGTCACACGGGTGGTGGGCGTTGAAGTTGGCGGCAGACTCGGGCGGCCTGGCTCAAGAGGCCACAGCAGCCTGTAGAGCGAGGGGCAGCTTCCGCGCAGGCTCACCGGGCAGCGTGGCCAGACGGCCTCTGATGTGAGTGCAGTTGACTGAAAGACACGTGGTCCAGGAAACTGAGGATGGTCACGGCCATCCGACCAAAGACAGAGGGAAGGAGTACCCAGGTCGATTCCGAAAAGTTTGAGTTGGGAGGACGAGGGGAAGTCAAAAGCAGCAGAGTGCAGAGTTCTCATGATGGTCCTTTCCAAAGCGTGCCTCCATTTCTGCTCCTGTGGGGGGCATAGGGATCTTTGGAATTCTTCACAGTGGGTAAGATGACTTTTATTACTGAGGTAGCCACCTTTTTGGTAGTTAGGACCTCAGTAAATGAGGCCAGTCCACTTAAAAGATTTTCATGTGTCCACAGATTTTTACTAAATGATTTGTCTCTAATAGCAAGAGGCGAAGTCTACCCTGGCCACCAGGTATCAGGCGGGAAGTTCCTATGTAAGCGGATCCTGTTTACCTTTGGTCACATTTTTCTTTTTTGTTAGATAATGCCACAGTTTGAGGGAGGAAGCATCTGTTTTCTGGATATAAATATGAGAGTGTTTTGCTTTTTAAGGAAAAAATATCTAGAAATTATGTTTGTACTTTAAAAAATCTATATAATGAAATCCTCCCTCTCCTTATATTAATTCAATGATCTAATTTTGTATATTCTCTGAAATCCTGATCTAGCTCTGTGGCCCATATGTTTTCAAACTATGAATCATTTCATTTCTACATTTGGTACATAAACTCTTACTGTTCCTGAATAAATATGAATATACCGTTTTATAGTGATTTCTATATCTCTAGTCAGGCTGAAATTTAAAATGTGATAAATCATTAGAAAATATAAAGAAACAATGCATAATCCTGAAAATGTAAGGGAAAATGAAATTATCTCTCTGGGAAAAATTTGCACAGTCATGATTCTTGCTCTTTATTTTTTACTTGAAAGAACTCCAGACATTTTGAAAATTCCAAGGGTAGAACTGCATTTTATTGTGAAAGGTGACTTCAAGTAAAAGCGCAGGGAAAACGTCAAGGAGTTATATTTTCTTACCTGGCAAACAAGTGCCCAGCTAAAATCGTGGCGCTTGTAAAAGAAGCCTTATTGTTTAACCACTTCATTGTCTGACTTCCTCTAAGGAGAGAACGGTATCTGTGTTGCCAATAATAGTGCTGGGAAAAGCACAGTCTGGAAGTGGGGGAGGAACTCATCCTACCTTGCAATTCTAATTTAGGAGAATGTTACAGGCCACTGCAGGACCAGCAATTGAAAAACAAGGTGTGCAAAAATGAACAACTCAGGTTTCAAAGCTTAAAAACAAAGATACTAAGAAAGAGCCTAAACTCGTGCAGCCTGTTTGCTAATTGTCAGAACTAGTGCTGGGAATGTATGAGTCAAATCCAATGGAAAAAGTGTGGGTGGTAGGATTCTGGGCGATTAACTTTCTTCCCTTCACTATTTTCCATGTCTTTCCTATGATGAACATATGCTACTTTTATATTATGTTAAAAAAAAAAAAAGCTTTTTAAAAATTACTTTTTTTCTCTGACTACTACATCTGCATATGGCAAGTGCTCTCGCCAGTCCTGTTCTCTGGTAGTCACGCAAAACACAGTGAGTATAAAAATCTAGGCGAACACACCAGATTTCAGGGTGGGCTAACCCTCAGTAATTCCCTACATCGCAACAAAATAATTTTTTAGTTTAACTTCTATTTCTGTCAAGCAATGTGAACTAGTTACCCCTAATGTTTAACTCTATTTAACCTATGTATCAAGAGACTACACATTAGATTAAATAGGTAAAATACTCTCTGATGATGACTGGCTTTGAGTGGAAATATTCCATTCACTGAAATATCTGTTCCATAGGAAATGATAGAGTCATTTCATCAAAATTATTTCAGGAATTGGTAAAAGTTATAATAAAATTCATATTGAGACTAGAATATTGCCTTTGTAAAGAATCTGCCCATAAAGTTGCATGCTGCAGAAGGAGGACTGTGGAGTTGCTTTTGCTTGTGTTTACACGTAACAGAATTGAAGGCATTTGGGAAAAGTTTTAGCTAAGGTGCTGTTATCCTGATGAAGAAAGGGCACACTGCAGTGCAGAAACCACAGCAGAAATGGTTGCACCCGTCAGATTCAAATTCTAAGACTACTAATAGACTAGACTTCCTAAACCTGAGAGGTCTACATCTCAAAGAACATGGATTCTGGTCTAGACACATCATAGTCAAGCTGATAAAAACCAAAGATTTAAAAATAATTAAAGCAGCCAGTGAAAGACAATATATTACATTCAGGGTAACAATAATTTAAACAATTGCTGACTTATCATCGGAAACTATAGAGGCCAGAAGACCATGGACCAATACCTATAAAGTGATGAAAGAAAAAAAAAATCATCACTCAGAATTCCATATCTAGAAAAAACATCCTTCAAGAATGAAATAAAGATACTTTCACTTATAAAGGCATATCATGAAGATAAAAGAGAACTAAGAGATATCATTGCCAGAGAATCATTGCATTATAAGAAATGCTAAAAGAAGTTTTTCCAGACAAAAGGGAAATGATCCCTGAGAGAAACTTGGATCTTAAAGAAGAAATGAAGAACATTGGAATTGGGAAACATCTGGGTAAATACAAAAGATGGTTTTCCCCTAAATACACTGTACTTTAGTGCTTATTTCATATGTAGAAGTAATAGATATGACAACCATAATGTAAAGAATGGGAGAAGGAGTGGGGTAAATGGACCCATTCAGTTTCAAGGTTTCTACAATGGTCTGTGAAAACTTAAAGTTATTTATTGTAATCCCTAGAATCATTGCTAAATCAGTAGAGGTGATTAATTAATCAGTAAATTAATCTTGAATTAAAAAAATATTCCAACAATCCTAGAGCAGTCAGGAAAGGAAGAACAGACAAACAAAGAAGGAAGGGACATGAGGAAAATGAATAGCAAGATGGTATAGTTATAGCTAACCCGGTCAGCAATTACATTAAATGTAAGTAGTCTAATCTTCCAAGTAAAAAACAGTGATTGTCAGATAGGATTTAAAAGGAAAACCTAAGAAAAGGAAAACCTTATCGACCTCTTATATGAGGTCTATAAGAGAAACACTTTAACTATAAGACACAGATAGGTTGAAAGTGAATGGATAGAAAAGACATACCATGTGAAGAGTAGGCATAAGAAAGCTGGCTTGGCTATATTAATATCAGGAAAAAAAGACTTCGAAGACTTTTACCACAGATAAAGAGGGACAAGATCTATTCAGCAAAAAATGACAACAATTATAAGGGTGTATGTGCTTAAAATCACAGCTTCAAAATATATGAAGCCAAAATTGACTGAATTAAAAGGAGCAAAAGATAACTCCACCACCGTAGGTGGAGATTTTAATACCCCTGTGTCAGTAATTGGCTGAACAACTAGCCCTTCTCCCCTAAAAGAAATCACTAGACAAAGAAATCACTTCAGTAGTGCATGGATTGGTTATTGGGGTGGATCTTCATTAGATGAGCTGCTTCAGGAGGAACACTATATCTTTGTAACCCCATTGATGACACAAAAACAATATAAAAAAATATTTTTTAAATGAGTAGATCTAAAGTATTCCTCTTACTATTTCTTTACATATTCTGCATTAGTTTTTCTTGTAACAATTTCTCCAGCTCTGAAAATGCCTGAGAATCCTTTTCTGGACCTGTCCTAGATAGATTGCCCTCCCATCCCATTATCTTTACATAATGTTAAGAACCATTTCATTTTTAATTGTAATCTTTCCTCCTACAGGGCTTCTTCACAACACATGTGCTGTAGATCTCAATGGCCGTATTAGCCAGTGGATGCAGTCTGTTGCGGTTGTACAGCTAATGGACCAAATGATGGCATAAATAGGCCAATTCACTTTCATGTTTCTTTGTCTTTCTTCAAAAGACATAAAACGAGACAGAACAATTTTTTTGACAGACGAAATTGATAATAAGTTTAGACCATAAGCCTGGTCTTTGAAAAACGGCATCAGAGAGTTTTTCACTCCCCTTTTAACCCCTCCTGCTGCTGCTAATTGGCAGAGTCTCTGATTTTCTTTTATGAAGACAAGATTAAAGCAGAGATTTAGCCCAAGCTGCTTCTCACAGGAGAGCTGCTTCCTCCTGTGATGGAGAACTCGGTCCTACTACCGTTCATGGTATTTTCTGGCCGAGCTTGAGATAAGTCAGCTAACCTCTTTGAGCCTCTGATCTCATCTCTCACCCCGGGAGAGTGAGGATAGGCTGCCTCTCCTGTTTCACAGGGTTGCCACAAACACTAAATTAGATTTTGGGGAACATGCTTTGTAAAACCATGAAGCCTAATGCAAACATTAGGTGTCATCACTGTTCTCTATTTAATTAGAAAAGGTGACAGCTCTAGTATCACTTGCTTAATTATTTTAGCCCCTTTGCTTAACATCCCTTTTCATTTCCAGTCTCTGTACTTCATGCAATTAGTCCCCATGGCTCTCAATGTATTTGTGAAACAGAATGAAAAGATGTCCTCTATCTCCTATAAGAACACACCCTACCCTTTGTCTGAGTGTAATTTTTAATTACACAACCTGACGCATATTCTCGGATCTCAGAAAGTGGCATTCCTCTGATTCTGATCATAGATTTATAATCCCGGATCGATAGTACAAGCCATGTCTGCCCTCCACTAAGCATTCTGAAGTGTCGTTCACCTTAGATTCTTTACTCCCTTCCTTCCCCTGGAAGAGAACCTTGGACCAGTGTCCTCGCCCACCTTATCCTAGTCCTGTGTGCTCGCCTCCAGGAATTAGACTCACTCCTCTGTTCCCCCCAATACTCGAGAATACCTCACAACCCAGAAAGCTGCACCTGATGGTATGTATGCTTTAGCTGCTGAAAAAGAAGATAAAATAAAAGGGACTTGTATCATAAAGAAAATGATTGTGAAGTATATTCAGGTGTCCAAGTATAAACCAACAAACAAATAAGCAAAAACAAAGACTACCCCCAAACCTTGCCTCTGTGTAGGGCTTTACTACAGTATGCTTCCAGTCCATCACAGGGCCAGAGTATATTTTTCCAATAATACCTGAATCATCATTAGTCCAGAAGGTTCTCGGATCAGGCGTGGTCAGGATGTTGGCATGATTACATGGCTCTTTCACCTTGAAAACATAAGGAGAAAAGAAGTGATGTGACAATGGCTCCACTGTTTCAGGCCTACAGTTCTACAGGCAAGATTCCAGGGCTGAACCTAGCAGATACGGCACATCTGAGCCCTGATTAGGGTGACCAGCCCTCCTGGTTCGTCCAGGGCTGTGCTGGTTATGGCACTGAAAGCCCCGTATCCTGGGAAACCATTCAGGCCTGGGCAAACTGGGATGGTTGGTGACCTAGGCCTGATGCAGCCTCATTGCCAGGGGTCCTGGCTGAGGAAGCACACGGGGGCTGCAGCTCAGCCCCCAATCCACACCCTTACCCAGTGCTTTTTGCAGTACGCAAACTGCACAGCCATCTGCAGAGGCCCTGCATGATTAGCAACCTTATAGTGTACAGACACGCATCACATAAATATGTTTTGGACTTTTATGTAACAGAAACGGTAGTTCTAGAATAAATGCTTGGGAAAACACATGATAAGGAAGAGCTCCTTTTAATTCAGTAGCACTTCAAAATGAATTCTTATTTTATAATCAGAACAGCATCTGTATTTCTAAATAGTAGCACATGCATATATGCAGTAGGTATTATGTATTTAACCAAAGGGCTCTGCCTAGTGCACATCCAATGAATAGATTCCTTACAAGAAGCTTCAGGGAACAACAATGATCTGCTTTTTATGCAACTTTATACTATTGTGATGTGTGGCTTTCAAACATATTCCCAATCAGGGAAATATAAATCTTAGTGTTAAAAAGGACATTCCATACATATATATTTTGTAGTGTGATAATTTGATTCCTGTGAAGAGTCTCTAGTATTTACTATTTAATGGATGAATTCTTTCCATTGCAGTGATAGTCAAAGTACTCAAGAATGTCATCAAGACATTGCTTAGTTCCATTGAAAATTTCATTTCACAGAAAGTCTTTATTGTTGAAGGAAGCAGTGCATCCATTTATAGTATGGAACAAGCTCTTTCTCTTCTTGTGAACTAGTATCAAGGAATGTGTGGAAATCAGGATCTCAAAGAGTTATTTGCACCCCTATGTTCATTGCAGCATTATTCACTGCACCATAGCCAAGATGTAGAAACAACCTAAATGTCTATGGATGGATGAATGGATAAAGAAAATGTGGTATACACATAAAAGGAAATATTATTCTGCCTTAAAAAAGAAGGAAATCCTGCCATATGCAACAACATGGATGAACTTGAGGACATTATGCTAAGTGAAATAGGCCAGACACGGAAGGACAAAAACTGTGTGAAACCACTAACAGGAGGCATCTAAAGGAGTCAAACACACAGAAGCGGGAGTAGAATGGTGGTTGCCAGGGGCTGGGAGAGGGGGAAATGGGGAGCTGCTACTCAATAAGTATGAAGTTTCATTTACACAAGATGATTAAGTTCCAGAGATCTGCTCTACAACATTGTTCCCATAGTTAACATTACTAGATTGTACACTTAAAAATTTGTTCAGAGAATAGATTTCCTGTTAAGTGTTCTTACCACAACGAAAAAAATCTAGGAATAGATCACCATCCGGTCTGTTAATACATCATATAGGCACATAAAATATTTGATACATAAATATGTAAGTGGTCTACATTTTATTAATTGAGTTTTCTGGTAATGTAATGTTTTTATAGGAAACATGATTTTAGAAGTAAAACTGTGGTAAAAAAAAATATCATTAAAACATAAATCTCAAGGGAAAATAACAGACTGTGTGGAACAGCACTGCAAAACTTCCCTCAACCCCACTAAGCAGTCCCAGTATACATTCCTCCAAAGGAATGACCCATTCCACTGAAGTACTTCTCCAATTGTTAGGAAGTGCTTCATGAGTTGAACAGAAATCTGGATCCTTGAAACTTTCCTCACTGGTTCTAGCTTATTCTTGAGTTACATAGCACAGAGCCACTCTCTCATTTATAAAATAATGCCTCAAATATGTGAAAGCAGCTACTACATCTCACTCTAGCCTTCCACTCCCAGGTTAGCTGGCCCTCTTTCCTTCCACAGTTCTCAGGAAATGGTTTTAAGCCTCTTTACTGAGGTCGCTCTGCCCCAGAAGTCATCCTCTCTGGCATGTGAGCTAATCCGCTGGGAGTTCCCAGGCCAGGGCCAGATAGTTGCCACTGAAATAAGAAACTGGCTTTGAGGGATAACTCTCAGGGAGGATTACCAGCATTATTTCTGGATGTGAGTAATTAAAATGTTTCCAAGGACCTATAAATCTAACATATTGTGAAAGTAAAGAATGCTCCAGGGGCTGGCCCGGTGATGTAGTGGATAAGTTCGCACATTCTGCTTTGGTGGCCTGGGGTTCGTGGGTTTGGATACTGGGTGTGGACCTACCCACCGCTAATCAAGCCATGCTGTGGCAGTGTCCCACATACAAAATAGAGGAATATTGGCATGGATGTTAGCTCAGGGACAATCTTTCTCAAACCAAAAAAAAAAAAAAAAAAAGAGGAAGATTTGCAACAGAAGTTAGCTCGGGGCCAATCTTCCTCACACACACAAAAAAAGAATGCTCCATTACATAGCCACTTTTTTATTCCAAAAAGTCCTAATTGATTTTATAACTATAGACCCATTTGGGAAAATTGCCCCATATGAGCGTTCTTTATCCATTAGGGTCTAATTACCTTGTGTCCTTGTGGTATTTGTATCAAATGTCATTCCCCCAGATCTCATTTACTTATGAACCATCCCTTATCACTATTTGTTTGAAAAATTTTCTACACGTTGAAGCTGCTCCTGTTAAATTCAGGTCATCAAGAATTCCTTCTTGCTCTTTGTGTTATTATCATGCAATATAACAAGATATTCTTCATGATTCCTAAGTACCAAAGAGCCTACAGCAAATTGTCTGCAGAGCACAGAGAGTGGATTTTCAGCACGTTCCTATAAATCCATTAATAACCATATATACCTCAGCAGCTTATAAGCAATGCCCTATAACTAACTCCTGTAGTTTTAGGTACTTCACAGAAGTGAGAAACTTCATTATCAGATGTCAATCCTACTGAGTCTGCACGAGGCCCTGAGGCTTGGCAGAAGTCAGAAGCTGAAGAAGTGACCGGCACCCTGGGTTTGACTCCGGCTAGATCCGCAATGGGCTCTTTGGTTCTTTCCCTGGAAAAGGATGGACAATAGGATATACACCTTGGAAGTGTGATTGGAGAGGGATGAAAAGGTGATTATGTAACAAGAACAGCAGAAGAACATTATGGAGCTTTTAAACATTTTATTATGGAAAATTTCAAGCATACACAGAAGTAAACAGTATTATAAACCTCTATGTACCTATCATCCAGTTTTAACAACGATCAACATTTTGCCAATCTTATTTCATCTATCCCCCCTTTTTAGGCTGGAATATTTTAAAGCAAATCCCAGATATCATGACACTTCATCTATAATTTCTTTAGAATGTGTTTCTAACTGATGACATTTTTTTATGTAACCATTATGCCTTTATGCAACCAACAATTTCAACAATAATTGGATTTATTAATGATTAATGAAGGTTATTAAAGCTTATTTATTTAATAAATGACACATGTACATTCTGAAAAACAGAATAAGTACTTGCAGTGTTTTGCATACAGAGCAATTTGAGACTGATGATTTAAGAAGAGATTCTTTACAATTGTGAGCTCCAAAGAATCAATAGAACTTATCCTCACTTATTTAAATCATTATAGATATTTTTGGGGAGGGAGGATCTTAAAAAATCGTTTTTCTAACAAAAGTGGTATTGTCTTTCAACTTATTTCTCATGTGTCCCTAGAGGGAAAGGATGTAAAATTTCCTTGCCTGATAGAATTGAAAAGGTTGGCATGTGAAGGTGAAGGGAAGGGGATGGTCTCTAGAAGGTCCCTGCTGAATGCTTCATCACTATAGCTTTGAAATCTAGAATTACTTTCATAAGTTACTACAACACTAGAACATTAGAAAGATAGGGGTATTTGAATAAGGATGGAAGGACCTGAATGTGGGAAGGCAGGGTACGTCAGAAGATCACGTTTGGGGAGAAGTCAGACGTTCAGAAATTTTGGACATGAACCTGGGAATAAATTATTAAAAGTTCCACTGACATGAGAAATGAGCTAAAGTCTTAATTCTACAAAATGCCTCCAATTAATGGCAAGTTGGAATATTGGTGGGATTGCTAGCAAGAAAAATTATGGTCATCTTCTCCATCCATCTCATCCTGATTCAAAGAATGTTGGTCCCAAATAAATAAATATACATGTGTATATAAATAATTTAAAAATCACCTGTGATGATGATATAGGAAAAATAAAATCAGAACATACAACTTTCTCCTTGATTTACATTTGACTTATTCGTAATAATTTGTATATGACTTTCCATAAATCACTTTAGCGGTATATGCTGAAGTCATTAGTTCGTCCTAAAACATGATAGAAATTCTCAAATGCTTGTCTCTTATTAGCCAGGGAAGTTGGTTCTCTCCCATCTCAGATTACGTTCAAAGGAAAGCAAGAACACTTTATCTCTAGGGAAATGAAATTTTGCTTCTCAAACTGCTTTAGTGAGGCTTTAGAAAATGTCACCATTACAGGATGTAAAGCCATCCTGCAAATATTAATTTTGAATTCAGTTCTGTATATTCAAGAGGAAGAAAATTCATCCTGGATTGTTTCTCTTAGATGGGTTTATTACATCCAATAAGCATTTATAAAGCATTTGTTTAAGTCCAAGGTGCTACCCTGGCTGTCACAGGGACACGAAGGACACTTGTTGATCACTGGGACTTTATATTCTGATTTGGGAGCAGGACGTAGATATCTGCAAAGCGATATGGAAGCTGATATTAACTACCTCTAAACCCAACGTGAAGAATGTGGTATAGCTATTAAATTTCATCAGAGTTAAAGGAGAGAGCAACTGTGTGGGTGGGGTTGCAGAGCAAGGCCTCAAGGAGGAGGGCGGACTTGAACAGGTTTTGAAAACACTGACAACCTTTGGATTGGTGGGCAGGCAGTAGAAAGGATCCAAGGTGGGCGGGACAATGCAAACAAAGGCATGGGAGCAGAACGTCACCAGCTGTGTTTGTGCAACATGGTTGAACAATCTCATGGAACAGTAGGCTCACGGGAGAAAGGATTGGAAGTGAGGTAGACGCCAGATGGCGAAGGGCTTTGAATGTCAATGAGTCCTTCACTCTGAGGGAATTCAGGAGCCTTGGCCATTTGTATTCAAGACCAAAGTCAGAGAAGACCAAAGCTGAGGAGATGAGGAGGAGGCTGCTGTACCTTCGGAGGAAAGTTGGTAAGATCATGACGAGCATACAGGGACGGTGAAAATGGAAAGGAAGGGTGGGCGTGGAGCGCAGCGGGAATGATTTGGTAAGATTTGATGAATGACAGAAAATGAGGGAAGATGGAGGAGTCCAAAATATTTCAGAGTTTTGGAACTTGGTGACCAGGAGGATGGTCAAATGGGGTCACAGCTGTCCACAGTCTCCAGCACCTAAAGGAGCTACTCCGTACCGTGCTTAAGCTACCACTTCAGGCCTGCAGGGCACATGTGGGCCCTTGTGCATGTGCTGGGCTACCGTCCGCCACTTCACACTTGGCAGGATGAGAATCCATCCATGCTATTTCACTCCAGCAAACATCCACATAGTCCTTGTATCTGGTGTCACCAAACTCCACCCTCATAAAGATGAGGGTTTGGACAAGGACAGCAGGAGTCTGGTCAAGAGCTTAGCTGAGGAATCGCATCAGAGATCACAAGTCTTATCATGTTGGTTTCTGTGAGCTAATGATTTATCCTCGTTCAGTTGCTTAACATTAATTACATCCATAAAACATGGAGCATGGGGGCCGGCCCATGGCTTAGCGGTTAAGTGCTCACGCTCTGCTGCTGGTGGCCCGGGTTCGGATCCCGGGCGCGCACCGACGCACCGCTTCTCTGGCCATGCTGAGGCCTTGTCCCACATACAGCAACTAGAAGGATGTGCAGCTATGACATACAACTATCTACTGGGGCTTTGGGGGGAAAATAAATAAATAAAATTATGGAAAAAAAAAAACAAACAAAAAAACATGGAGCATGGGGACTATTCTTGGCCCCTGGAAGAGACTGTGATCCCAAGCAACTAGACAAATGTTCTTCCTTTTGTGGCTTTGTTTCACCTGCATTCTTGTTGGTTTTAATATTTTTCAGTTTGGCCCTTGTGACCGTGAATTGCTTAGGGTATTTACCACCCAACCCACTTGGCTTATTTATGTTTCCTGTCTGGCCCAAGCATTTGAGTTTTTAACCTCTGGTGTACATAAAGTCAAGATATCCAGGTTAAACCTTTATTAAATCAGATGTTTTCTAGATTCTACAGCAGTAGTAGAGTCCAGAGGACCAGAGATTTGAGGATCTTTTCTCACCTCCCTCCTTGCTTTATGGATGAGGAAACTGAGGACTAGAGGGTAACATAGCCTAAGTTAGTGACTGGTTAAGGGCTAGCATCCAAATCTCAACTGTTACATGTCAAGATGTCAGTTGAGAACTGATATGAGTTTCTTAACAATTGGATTTACCCTCAATTTTGAAATTAATTCAGTTATACATGTCATTCAATAACTATTTGTGGATAGCCTATTGTAGAGTAGGCATAGTGCTAGCAGCCATGGGCATAGATGGGGACTAGATGGATGTGTCCCTGCCCTCATAGAACTTCTTTCTAAAGCTGGAGATTGAGATGAGTGCTATAGAGGCAAAAATTGAGAGACATGACTAGGGAGTGAGGCGATACATAGTCATTTTAGATGCTTTAAGGGAGTCTATCTTACATATTTTTTTGATACTATCACCAGAATCAATGATCACACATCTGTATCTGTAAGTTAAAACTCAAAGCAAGGTAGGCACACAGAGTTTGTTTGACTGGAATCTAAGTCAAACCTTTATATATTCTATACCAAAGCATACAATTAAATTCTTAAGTAGACATTGTTTTGGGGCATGAGATTGTGCTTGGCTCAGAAAAGGCAATCAATATATATTTACTGACTAAATCATTGATTTGGTAGAACTCAAAAGATGTGAAAGTGGCCCAAGTTAATATATCACAGAATAATAGTATTTTGTGGGGAGAATGGATTTAACGGATGATTTAGTTCAGCCTTCTTATTTAATAGGTGAGAAAACAGATTCTGAAAGAGGTAAAGTTACTTACAGAAGGTTACACAGATAGTAGAAGTTATTTATGTTGTTTATAATACATCCATTCTGGTTAAGAGATGCTGCTTTGCATATATTTTAGATCAAAGTTGATAGAAATAATTAGATATGGCTGTTGAGAGCATGGGATTTGGAGTCAGATAGACCTGGAATAAAATATGGCAGCCCCACACTGGGCCATGTATGTAACTCTGGGCAGGCTATACAATCTCTCTTAGCTTTAGTCTCCTTATTCGAAAAATTGGCTAAGTTAGAGTTAAGGTTAAGGTAAGGGTTAGGGTTAGCTCCCTCTAAGGTTCAAGAATTGGGAGGAGTTATTATTATTCATGGTCATAGAACCAGACATGTTAACAGGAATATTATGACTAAGAATGGAGGCTGGAAGAGATAGACTCTTCTGATAGAAAAAGTTTGCTCTGTTAATTGAATTATCTATATACAAATAATATCAGCAAAAGTAAAAAGATTTCTTTCCAGGCATTGTGCTTGCTGAGCACACAGGCTGGAACTTTCTTTGCTCAGATATCTGCATAGCTCTCATCTCCTTCAGGTACCTGCCCAAATGTCACGTTCTCAATGAAACCTTTCCTGACACCTGTTTAAAATGGAAACTACTCTCTCCCTTCCTGCTTTATATTTCTCCATGGCACTTACCACCTGCATATATATAATTGTCTCATTCATTTTTTTTATGGTCTCTGGTAAACTTCATGAGTCCTATGGGGTGCTTGGCACACAGTAGGCATTCAATAAACATTTTCTGAATGCTTGGATTATTAATCCCTAAGCAATTAAAAATGAAGGCTATAATTCTCACTCAACTTAAGTTATTGGAATTAAAGGAGACAGTCATTATGCCAAAATGTTGTGGTTTAACACTGTGTATTCCTTTCTTCTAGAGTTTTAAGCCTCCTGAATTCTTGGTGTTAGGGTGCTGAAATGATTTAGAGTGGGGTTAACCAGAGTACTTGAGGCCTCCATCAATGATTGGGGGTGAAAGAAGTTACACCCCACAGAGGGTAAGGCTGGGACCTGACCTGATGTTTGGCTCCTGACTTTGCCATTCAATGCCCCCTTTTTTTTTTTTTGCTTAAAAATGTGGAAAATTGTTTAGGCTATACTCTACTATCAAATGTATTCATCAGAAACAAGTGTTAATGATTGACTGTTTTTGTCTTTCTGACTGTTGTCTATGACTATAACACAATATGTGGCTGAAAAAAAATAATCTTCAAAATTGTTTGTATAGATTCAGGCTCAGTTCAATAAATCATTTCGATTTATCCATGACTAGTCCATGTCTAGATTTTTCTTTCTTCCATCTAAGGCACATCGCTTTTCAGTGGTTCTCAATCATGACTACACATTACAATGAGGAACTTAAAAAATAAACACCAGTGCCAGGACTTCATGCAAGGGGAGAGGGGACTGGGGTATGAGTATATTCTTAAGCTCTCCAGGGATCTCTTGCTTAAAGCAACTTATGTCAAACAGAAGTAGTATAGATTAAGCAGTATTTATCCGCTGGTTATAGGGAAGAAACATGGCTATTTCAGAGTCATTGTACCATACAGGGGTAATATAAGGAGTGATTCCCAGGCCCAAGTTAAATGATGAACAAACATTCACTCCTAGGCTCTATGGGGAAAAGAGAAATGTTTCAAATATCTCTCATTGCAAAGGACAATATAATTTTTAGTATTTTTCTCCTTGAGCTTACCTCCAAAAAGGTATTTGACAAGAGGGGAAAAAAAATAGAAATCTGGATCTGGATTTTATGTTAGGTTCTAGGAGAAATGTTCCTACTGCTTCTCTATACAGAAGTTAAGTCAGATTTAAGGCCAGTGTAATTATAATTTTTTCTATGCTATAATTCTTAATGTTTAACGTTCTTCTAATTAAAAAAAGTCTGATATTCAATCTTCCAATAAAACTTTAGCCATAGAGTCTAAATTGTAGAATGCAATTGCCAACAAATGCACGGTTTCTTTTTCCTCTGTGAATGGAACTAGACATCTCCATTTAAATACCTGCTGTTTTTCTCATGCAGAAGGCTGACTGTACAGTATTTAATGGTCTACAGGTCTAAAAATATTTCTTATACGCCTTGGCTTGTGCAGAGTGCTCCTGCAAAACCAGTTAATAATCTGGCCATCCCAAGAGTCCAGAATGTTGAGTTAATTTTTTACAGAAGTTCCCAGATGTGCTGGAAGACTCATTCATAGCAGATCCAGCCAACATTTTTTTTAGATTTCATTTGACCTTTCTTGTATCGGATACAAAACACATGTTAAAAACAATACCTGACAATTAAGAAATGCATTTTTTTGCATGAGCAAAAACACCATGAATACATCTTTTACAAAGTTTTGAATGGCAGGGATGGAAGGTTTCCATTGTGAAACTGCGTAGCATTTAGCCAAGTTAATCAGACATCTTGACAATGATTCTTTATCTAACGTCTCTTTGGTATTCCGTGGGTAGGTCGTTAGGCGCATGAAGAAATAAGTGGGAGAATGTCCAGGGAATGACAACATCTACAGAACATGTGGAGAAGCAACAGCTTCACTCAGGACTGAACTTCAACGCTAAGAGGAGCAGCTTCTGATTGCAGCCGGATCACGTGAGCTCTAACTTCCCGGAAGAAGCGGAGCCACGGTGGTGAGACTGCGCGTGTTCCGTGAAGACAGTGTTACTTGTTTCCTGTTGCAAGGAGTTCCCATATGCAGTCTTTCTGTCTGTCTGTATTTTCCCTTCTATCTGTTTTTCAGTGGGCTCTAAGAAATCCCTATGTGAATTGAGTTTGTATTTTATCATTCTTAAAAAGATCGTGTAATATTTATGAAATATCATTGTGGATCCAGAGCTTGGTCAAGGATTGAACGGACATGCCAAACATTTAAAGGCAAGAAACTGTTACTCGGGAATGCACGATGCTACCTTCAGCTGTCTTAAAAAAGGAAGTAAATGCCACTGCAGCCGGTGTTGAAGTTTTTCCTAGACCTAGAATATCAAGCATTTCCAATCACACTGTATTTCAGCATAATAACCACTAATAATCTTTTTATGGAGTGTTTACAATGGGCCAGGCACATTGATTACCTCATTACTCAGTTAATCCTCAGAGCAACCTCTGTGTACTCTTGTCCCTTTTTGGCGGGAGGGGAAGTATGGACACCTTCACTTTTAAAATCTTATCCAAGGAGGTGACATCAGCAAGATGGCAGAGTAGGCACTGCCAAGCTCCTGTCTCTAGACAGGAACATGGAAAAGCACGCAGAAATTGTCAGAACCCAATTTGTTAAAGTTATGGAGAACAGTCGAAGGTTTATGGTAACCAAATAAAGGCTGAATCCAAAAAAGGGGGGGCAACCTAAAAATGGTAGGAAAGCTTTGTGGGGTTCTTGCCCTTACCCCACCCCTCCCCAGCTCAGTGGCAGTCTGCAAGAGTCGGCCCCCGGCCCCCCAGTTCCCAGTCCCTGGTCCGGGAGTGTATGCCTCTTCGAACCTGTCTGGGAGCTACTGAAGGACGGATGCGAGGGGCATCACTGAGCCGGGCCAGAAAAGCAGCAGGCATTGCAAGAAAATCTAGTAAGGTGATGAACAAGCTGCGGCCTTCTAGGGTAAAAGACTACACCTAAAGCCCAGGAGGAAAAGTGGACTTTTCTACGTGCTTTGCATTAACTCATCACTTTATACTCGCAGCATCCCTATGAGGAAGTTATCATCGGCATTATCCCTGTTTTACAGATGGGGAAACTGAGGTGACTTGGAAAAGGCAAATGCAGCTGGCAAGCCCAGGCTTTTAACCACTACACACAATGCCTTCAAATACATATGTACTTGGAGTCAAATGACTTAGATTATAACTATTATCCATGAGTATATTAATAAACTCTTATTTGAAAATTTTATGTGAAATTTATTCTCTTTAACTTTAGGGCTTTTTTTCTGCCTTATTAACCCATTTGAAAGTGAAGAACAAATAGAATTCATTCTTGATAGCATCATTGTTCACTTTCTTCCTGGATGGTGTAAAATGCATTACTGTTTTAAGTATTAGTTTGTTGTGGGAAAATAAAGATGATAAAACAGTATACCTTTTCACAAAGCAATGATTAAAAATTAATTAGGGACAAACCTCCACTTCCAAGAAATAGAAATGAAAAAGAGGAGGGACAAAAGGTACAAAAATATATACTTCCTGAATAAAACAAAGCCTTTCTGTAGCTTATTATTCATAATGTAGATATTCTTAGACTGTAAGCTCTGTAGAAGAACGGATTGTGTCCTGAAGTATTCACCCAGACCATTTCCAGTGCCTTAGCATAGTAACATACAAGCATCGGCGTAGAGCCGATCAACAGATACTTGTTAAATGAATCAATGATCAACGGTGGTTTTACTTTTGTATAAATCTTACTGTTCAGTTCTGCTCAAAACCAGAAGTGTGTCACAGACACAATTGGTTGCTTATGTCACGTTATTTTCAATGTATCCCCAGGTCTCCCGTGGGGAGGTCCAAATGCTGTAGAGAATGAAAACTCAAGTCTTGTACTTGCTGTTGCTATAAATCACTGGGACTGCAGAAGAGAGATACTAGGCGTAGGTTTATGGCAAGCCTTTGTCTCACGTATGCTGTGCTTGTTAGTTACCTCGACGTAGTCGCCAAACCTCCCTCGCTCTTTCCAGTGAGTATTTTAACCTAACAAGAGTAACCCTGTAGCACTCAAGTGCATAAAGGAAAATGAATCTGAACAGTCTATTACTTAAACATCTGCTAACGTCCTTCCAGCCTGTTACATTTACTCGACAACCATAGGAAAGTGCCAATTCCATTTACATTGGTCACATATGCTTAGTTTCTTAAAGGAAATGGAAGAATATCTTTTCTGAACATTCGTGGAAGTGATGCATTTTTTAACTAGATTGATTTTTGCGGGGAAAGGTAATTCCTGATTATCTGATGAAGTGCCTGGAGGAGAGAAGGTCTGTCCCCAGTCCCACATCTCAGTAATGACCAGCAACAGTTTCTCATGGGTTCTTCCAGGAAATGCCCATGCGTATATCCACGAACACATATCTGCAATGATTTCCTCTGTGTGGGGGGCTGTGCTCCCCAGACATCTCTGGGCTTTGCTCTTCGTAGAGAAAGCAAGAAGGAGGCCTCAGGGTCAGGAATGGAAAACCAGGTAAAGAGAAAAGGAAAAGTCTTGCTTAAAATCTTGATCATTTCTTTCCTGAGCTCAACATTTCTTTTATCAACACTTGTTCCCCAGTTGAAGCCACGACAAGGTCTATGTGCAAAAAGGCATTGAGTTCAGGGCATAAGAGCTTCATGTGATAATTAACAGGCTTGACCTTGCAGTAGAGCTGCTGAGTAAGGTGGACGAGGGACCGCCCAGAACGCAGCAAGATGACTCCTCAAGATGAATTAAACTCTAGCCCTTGATGCTATGGAAAATCTGCCTCACAGATGATTATGGCAGATCGTATCTGAGGACAGTGCACTGGTTTATCCCTACACTCCTCAGATAACCCAGGCTACTGGCTGAAAATCAAAGTGGAAAATGCTTTGCCCATATATTTTAATAATATATATTTGACTCTTTTTTCCATGTAAAAAGACAGGGTTAACAATGATGGTATTTGGTTAGGATATACATGTTTGAAAAGAAAATTATTTTCATAATAATATACAGAATTAATTTTAAAAATGGCAATATTCAATACTAGCAAGGGTTTAGTAAAACTGGTGTTCTCATTGGTTGCTCATTGTATTTTAATTTCTAAAACATTATCTGAAAGCTGTTACAATATATTTTAAAAGCTTTAAGATGCTCAACACTTTTATCCCATTTATCTCACTTTAGGTAATTTATCCTAAATAAATAATTCATAAATCTTTATACATAAAGCCGTCTTAACATTATTTATAATTACGAAATGCTGGAAGCAACCTAACATTTAATGGGGAAATGATTGAGTAAAGAATGGCATACCCACTATGCACATGGTGCCTTTTAAGTGTTCATAATAGTATGGAGAAATGTTACTCATATTATGTTAAATAAAAGAAATCACAATATAAAATTGTATTTCAGTTGTGTATAGAAGGACAGACGAATGAAGCAATGTTTATTGTTTTACTGCAGTGGGATTATGGATGCTTTTCTTTTGTTTCCTATTTCTTTGATTTTTAATAATGTTTTTATATTATCGTTATAATTTAAAAATTATCTAGCATCTATGTCTATAAATCTATCTGTCTCTCTATCTATCTATCTATCATCTTTCTGTCTAATCTACCTATCTACCTATCTAGTCTACCTACCTACCTACCTATCTATCTATAATCTATTTTAGTGCAAACAGAACTGCTTTGTCCATATCTAGGAAATGGAGTAGAAGGGTGAATGTCCTAATGATTGGAAAAGGCTCTGATATAAAGTGTTACTATAAAAAAATAAATGAATAAATGGTATGCATTTTGAGGCTACAATCTCATACTTCTTCCAGAGTAGAATTATTGATGAACTTGAATGCATGTGTACCTCACCCCCCGTCTTCAATCCTAGTGTGGTGTTCTTGAGTTCCTCTAAACTCACGCAGAAACCAGGTTCTCTGGTACTCATCCATGACAGTTCATTTTGTGTCATTGGCAAAACGGGGACAGGGAGGATCAAGGTTCCCCCGTGAAGATTTTCTTTTACGTCCTCTGGGCCTCGATCACTCTTTCCACTGTTTCGTTTCCCCACGAGCCTGTTCTCTTCCAAGGTAAATGAAAATCCACATGCCAGGGCAGCACTTCGTTGAACATCGGAAAGACTAGTCCTGAATATGCCAGACAAGGTTATCAATTCTGAAGACTTGAACCTTCAGAGGGATTCATGAAATTAATGAACTACAAATTGCATACTTGCATTTGTTGTAATCATTTTGTCTGCTTTCCAAAAAAAAAAAAAAGAAAAGCAATAAATGTGGGATTTAAATACAATCCATGCAGAAATAGCCCAAAAGATTCCTAAAGGCTCTAAATTTGTTCATAATCACACTGATGCCAAACTAAATTGGCGTAGTTATTGTATTATTATAATGCAGCTAGTTTCTGGTTCTCTTTTTGTTGGCCAGAAACTTGCTGGAAAAACATAGAACTGGAAAATTCATCCAAGACTAAATAGAGGAAAAATATTAGAAAAAAATATTAAATAGAAATACAATAAAACTATTTTAGCTGTAGTAATAATTTTTATAAATGTTTCTTGGAGAAATCTTACATATGTATCAGTGCTGCATTAAAATGTCTGCTCTATATAGACACCATTATCTGAAGCCAGTTGCGTTAAAAACAAATCCAAATCTAGACCAAAAAAAATTCTTTTTAATAATAGGACACTTAAAAAGACCAATATAAAAATAAATAAATTTGGAATGAGAGTGTGATGTGAAGAAGCTGTTAGAGAAACTCAACTTAGTATTATTCTGAAAGGTGAACTCCTGGACTCCATTTTAAAGACTGATTGGAGAACTTGGAAATGATTTTGAAGACAGCCACAAAGATGGCACAATGATTCAAGTGTTGGAAAATAAGACCAATGAGGAGAGGTAAATGGAGGCGGTCGGGGGCTGTTATTCATTTTCTTAAAGAGAAGACCAGATGGCAATTGAATACATTCTTTGAGTGTGTGGAGAGCTTTTCATAAGGAGATGGTTGGCTACATGCATTGAGTAGAAAACAAGGGAAAACAGACGGGGTTGCAAGTATGAAGGTTTTGGTTAGACAGAGTAAGAGTGTTTGTGGGTTGAGGCTGTGCAATCTTGTCTGGAGCCATAAAAAGTAATCTTTGTTTGGCATCTTTGGGTGGCTCTGCCTGAAGGTGAGAGATGTGTCACATTCCTTCTGGGCCTGCGATTCAGGTCCCTGGAGAGAATCTTCTTAAAGTCAGGGAGTTAATGTAAACTCTGAAACCAAATGAGCTGAACATGGTAAACAAAAGGGGGAGAAAGCAACTAAGATCAAGATGAAAATGTAGCTCCAAACCCTTTTTAGAAAAAAGACAATAAAGGAATTCCTTAAAAATCATAAAATTCATTATAAAAGGTTTACAGAAGTTTTGGAGGGAAGCGGAAAAAAATTATTTTAAATAAAGAGCAAGATCAAGTGTTTCACCTAAACTGTGAGTTAAGTATTTCTAATCAACTCATTTTTCCAAACGCATTAGGAAACATCACTTCAAAACCTGGAGAGTTCAGGTCAGCCTCCACTCGGAGGCCCCGTGCTAGTGTCGCACTGGCCACTCCTCAGTCGGTATCATCTGATTATTCCATTAGTCTCTGACTTTTCTGTATGAATTTTAATGTAAAGTGAAAGGGTTATAGTACTGGCAGGTTTGTCTCAAAATAGATTGTGAGTCAGTTATGAAGGAGAGATTCCAGGAACTAGAATTTAAGAGTGAAGTTAAAAAAATTTACATATGACTCAGTTCCCACACATTTTACATACTATTGGGTACTTTCACTTCCTATAATTGCTTTTATGCTTCATCCCTGGAGTTTCTTGTTTCCCTCAATAGCTCTAGAGAAGTGATTTAAAAAAAATCATCAAGAAATAACTATTTTGGGGTAGTTTGTTAGCAACACAAATATCTGAAATAGCCTTATTTTAAGTATTGAACGTTAAAGGTTCTTGAGATAATTATACTAATTCAGAATGGAATGGTTTGTTGCCTTTTGAGTTCCAGTTTTCTCCTTCTCAAAAATCAGGAGGCTATTAACTTCCAACTGCTAATGGGATTCAGGTAGAGGCCCCTGCTGCTATTTTCAGTTTCCCTACCCCTCCCACCAACACTGCAGTTGAACAACAAGGCACCCACAGGGAGCGTCTTCAACACGGCTGCTGTATTATCAATATGAATTCATTGTCGAGTGAATGCATTCCACTTGTGGAATTCATTTTCATTGGTCTTATTTTCATAAAATAAACTCAATTTCATTTGTATACACTTTTTAGGAAGGTGTTTTCTTACTAGCTTTTTATTTTGTCCTATTGCGTAGTCTGACTCCACTGACTTGCCATCAAAATATTCTCTTCTCTCAAGCAAAGGTATACTGAAGGTAGGAAACAAATTATGTGCTTGCAATCCCCAAAGATCTAAATTAGAATAAACTTGCCGTTGAGAATAATGCACTGCAAATAACTCACAAAATTTTGCACCAGTAAAAGCATGAATAGAAATCTTACTCCCGAATATGAAGGCTCCCTCAGTTTATGTGACTTAATAATTCTTTTTTTAGAGTATAATTGTTCTGGAGCTCAGAAATTTAAAGAGATTATCTGCATCTCTGGGAAAGGACTGCCTTCCAGCTGGAAAGATAATCTTTCTTCCATTCTCTCACCTTTTGCCTAGAAAAATAAATAACTGACTTCCTGCCTAAGCACACCTGGATTATTTCTCATGAGAGCAAGAAATGGGTTGACTTATGAATTAGGAAAGTGACCATAAGGTCTTAGAAAATTATTGACTTTAGGTGTAGGAAGGATCTTGAAAATCTGGTTTAACTCCTTCATAAATGACAAGAAGTAGACATGAAAACTGCTTTTGAGAAGCCTGTTAGCATCAGGAGTGAGGTAAGTTCCTTTTCAGCATTAATTATACTAACTGCTATTTAAAGAAAGGGGATTCTGGCAGCTACTTCCCACATGGCAGAAATCCAGAACAAACCTGAAACTAAAGAAGGAGGGACGAAAGTCAAATGAACTGACATAAAAACTTTTTTTTAATTGGGACTAAGAGTATTAATTCTCTCACATGATTCCCAAAGTCAGTCAGCTTTTTTTCTTAATTCCCTCAAAACTTTCATGCATCAAAAGATGGTCCTGAGACACTAGCATGGAAATAATTAGTACTTTTAATTAGTACAACTGGGAAATAAGGCAGACCAGCCTTAATAAGGGTCTCCAATCTGGAGCACATTAAAGTAAAACCATTTTTTTCCCTAATATCAAAGTACATCCTACTGACAAACACCCAAAAGGAGTTACTTTGCAAAATGGGAAGAGTATAATTGGATTCAGAACAAGTTCGACGTATTAAGAAAGGAGACGCCTCAGAACTCTGGGACCTGGGAATGAGGTAGTGTCAGATGTTCACCAATACATTTCAAGAAAGCACTATTCATATAGCGGGGTTTTTAACTACTTAAACTTTAAATATCTTTAAATACTGCATAATGCCTATTTTGAGGATCAAAATTGAAAATGAAAATTGTCAAATAGGTTAGAAGCATGCCGCAACATGTCTGAATACAGTCTAACAGTGAACACATACTTGGCAAGAAGAGAGCTGCGGTCACGTTGCCCCAGATCGACAGTAGCAAGCACATCTGGAATCCTAATGATCCCAGGAGCTTTGGGGCCTTCGGGGGACAGCCATCTGGGGCAAAGGAAATCTGGACCAAGTATCCCACCCAACAGAAAGAGACTCATTGTGCTGCTCTGAAAAGCAGTTGGCTCTACTTCCCTCTGATAACACAGAAGCTTCTCAACGAGGGAGCAATCACGAAAAATATATATGCACAGGGTGTTCACTAACAGACTTCGATCTAACACCAAGACAACTTGGGAAATGAGAAATATCAGGGCTACACTCGTGAAATAAATCCCTTTTTGAAAGGCATAGGCAAATTTTGTTATCTTTATCTAATCTTTCAGTAATTCCTGTCGATAATGTCAGTTTATGTGCCCCTCTGGGCCTCAATTCTTTATCTGCAGAATGAAAGGGTTGGGGTATATGAATTTTATGTCCCCTTCTAATCCTATCATCCCATCAGTTTGTGATTTTACAGAATATATGCTGGGCACAGAGAGAAAGACCTCAGAGGAACGAGGAATGACAGCAAACATCTGAAACTGGTTCTGGGAAAGTGTGTTGCTTGACGGCATAGGATCGTTGGGGAAGAAGGCTGCACTCAAAGACGACCTCTCAAATGATTATACACATTATAATGTGTTTTCTAATCCTGCCAGCAAATTAAATCGGTGTTGTCTTTGCTCTAAGCTCTCTACAGCTATGCGCAGCCTGTTGGGTCCACCCCACATTAAACACACTGCAGGAATCTCTGGTAGCTGGAGAGGATGTGCAGCTTCAGCAGACAATGATGGTGTCCACGTGACGAGGAGCAGCAGTGGAAGGAAAATGACTGGAGGGTGTGAAGAAGGAGAAGGGAAGGCAGGGACAGTGAGGGAGGAAGCCTTAGTCAAGAGGGAACTGCGGAGTTTAAAAACTTGGAGAAGGAGCAGCTGAAGATACAAATAAGATCCAACAAATGGCCATGTCTGTAGACTGATGAAAGAGAGGAGCTCAAGAGGAGTGTGGAAGGGTCTGAATAACCAGAAAGCAGGGAAAGACATTCTGGATCAGTTAAATAAGGCTCTGAAGCCTGGTTCTGCCACTTAGTATCCGGTATGTCCTCGAACGTGTTAAATAATGCATTTTTCTCGTCAGCAATTTGGAAATAATGATATCTTTCTTTTACAATCGTTGTGGAGATTACATGAGATAATGCATGTCAAGTGTTAGAGATACTTGCTGGTGCATAGTAGACATTCAAAAATTATATATTACTTATGATTATTATTACCATTATTTTTATTATTAGCTGAATCATGAGTGTGAACAATGAATTTGCCCAGAATGATTGCTTGTGATAAAGTAAAGAGGAAAATTATTACATCAGGCACCAAAGTGATTAAAGAATAGGAAGGACTGTCTTGGAGGTTAGTAGATGATGACAATAAAGGTTTACTGCGGTTGAGTAAAGGTGGTGAAGTTCTTGAATGCTAAGTTGGAGAGTGCCTGCCAAGCTCTTGACCTCCAGGCAGAGGAGGCTGGAGAAGAAGCCATTTCTGCTTGAGGTCATTGGAGAAGATGTGTCATCTTTAGTAGAAAAACAAATATCAACCAAGGCAGCATTTTCCTAAAGATGTTTCTCTAAAAGAGATTTCTGGTTCAATGTGTCTGGGGAATGCTCAGGCTCTTCCCTCTTGCGGATTCAGAGCACGTTGCCCACATGAAGGCTCTGAGAAATCTAGCCCAGCTTTTTCAAAATGCACTTGGCCAACCAACCTTGTTTAATATTTGGCATATATTACCATCTTGCGTAACAAGATGAGAGGGCAGAAGGAGGATTTTGAGGAAAAGTTTACCGATTTAATGGAGTTTACTGACAACAATCCCAGAGGCTGCTGTAGAAAGGGAAAGCAAGGCGATTAGTGGTGCCCCTGAGTGGGAAAAAGGACAGACCAGAGAAGAGTGGGATTAGAACATGGGGAGGGACCATGCGGTGCTGATATACAGGAATCACAGAGTTGGAGAGGGAGAGCAGTTTGAGGAACATGGTGGCAGTGGGATGGACTGTTGATCTCGATGTCTCTCCGACTCCATGTTGAAATGGAACTTTGAAGTAACCATGAGGGACATAGGTGGTCTGGGCCAGTGGTGGAGCTATTGCAAACATGAGAGATTTATCCAATGTTGTTTTATAACCCTTCGTACGTTGACAATTTTCTTTTATCTTTAAAACAGTAATCTGTCCTCAAGTATGAACTAGACTGTACAGTGACAGTCTGAATAGATATTTCAACTAGTGATAAAAAAACGTTAAAAAGATTCTCATGTCTTCCAAATAAAAAAATACTTAGAAGTGTTGTCATAGATATGTTTTCCTATTTAGCTTTTGCCTTCTGGTAAAGGAAATGTAGAATCAATCATAATGGATTTATATGAGGAAAATAAAGGATCTATGCCATCTTTAATATACTAATGATTAAGTTTTATTTCTAAATCGCCCGCATGGAGGCATATCTAAAAGTAAATTATAATACAAACTTATAAAAAGTATAACTGAGACAATTCATTATGTACCAAGTTATAGCCTTGTTATTTTCATTGTAATTTGCAGTTTTAATGTACAATCGTTGAAGAAATTCAATTGCTAGAGATTTTCTGATCTATATTATTCATGAATGCCACACAAAGGAATAGTACTGTCTAGCTTATTCTCTGAACGCTCAAGATGTGTCTCATCAATTTATAGATAATTGTTATTTACGTTTTTAAAACTCTATTGCATTTTTATCTTTATAAGCGAAGGAAAATTAAGTCTTGATGAGATTAAAGTTTAAATTAATAAAATTGAGTTTTAGAAAACTCTAAAAGACAATAAAAAACTCCAGGAGCTGTGGTTTTATCTATGTTCTAGGCCTTGATAGTTTAGTCTTCCAGGCAGCAATTATCTCCTAGAACTAAAGATAAAGACACACCTGCTTGAGATACCTTCCCCTGAGATTATAGGCAGAATTTGCCCTTCCAGAGGGGGCTGCAGTTCAACGGATGAAATGCCAGTGGAATTATTCTTCTCTGAGAACATTTCCGGTCACAGCGTGGATTGCAAACAATCTGTGTGTTTTTGTCAATCATAGGTATTCAGGGGAGATCTAACCTGCAGAACTGGGGGTGAGAATCTTAAAAATTTCACCCTGGAGAAAGGCAAACTCGAAGATCTTTCCTCTAGTCTTCCCACTGGTTTAGCTCAAGAGATTCGGAAAGGAGACATAACCACCGAGACTAGAAACACATTGACAAAATACCTTGACCAGTAAAAAGCTCACTTGTTCTACAAAAGTCACACGGCTGCAAGCTCATTAAATAATGTACTTGCTTTGCCATCTCTACTTCCTCTGTTAACTCTCTTTTTGCTGAAGAAAAGGACACAGGACATGGGCTTATGATTAATAAGTGTGGTATCCCATGGACACACATTACGAGGAAGGAGAAGCAGTAGGTTGGGCACATCACACGCAGTTCAGAATCAGCACACAAGTTTCATCGTGTGGATCTGTCTGACTTCTTTTAGGTTTGGGAAACTAGGGTGGGCTTTGTGGGAGGATGGGAGCAGAGAGAAATGAAGTAAGTATCCATACATTCTCTCATTTAAACCTCACAGCAACCTGTTTACTTTGTATTATTATCCATTTTATAGATGAGGAAACAGGAGACAGCTGGTAAGTGTCAGAGCCTGGCTTTGAACCGAGATCTAACAGCAACACCATGCTTGATACATACGTGGGGTAGTGATAAATTTTTTTAATATTGTGTCATATCCAACAGCATGCCCAAGACATGGTGGGCTGACCAGAGTGTTCGAGGGGTCTTGTTCTCACTGGCCCTTCCATACCCCAGTGCTTGAACTCCCTCTCATTCCCTATTTCCACTCCCTACCCCCCAATATAGTCACCCATGACAGGGCAAATTGTTAACTGCTCTGAGAACATTTTTGTCCTGTAGAGTTGAGGGAGGGGAAGGAAGTAACGTGTTCCAGAGCAGAGGGGAAAATCCCTCTTCTGATGAGACATCCTGTGTGGCAACTATGAAGCCTGGATTTCCCCAAAGTGAGGTTAGGGTAGCATGCTGCTGCTGGTCACATGGCCTCAGTTCAAAGTCACACCTGCTGTGGCCTTTTGTAAATTTACCTATGCGTGGCCCACACAAAGCCACAAACACAGAACCCAAAAGGGCATTTGCCTCTGAGATGCTCAGCAGAAAGAAATAGTACCACTTTCATGAATTAAGTGCATGATACATGCCATGAAGAGGAAATGAACCCTGTGAGCTTAAACCTGCACATCCTCTTAGTACTGAAAGACGAATTTTGGTGGCTGAGGTTAATAATATGGTTATTTGTATTTGGATACAAATGTAACTTGATTGATTGGGAAAGCAGGTGCTTGATTGAGGCACCATGCCTGAGATCCACGAGTCATGTCACTGATTGATAAGAGTCCTTATCGCGACAATGAAAGCCAGAGCCAACTCTGTGTTACACAATTTATGCCATTCACTGAAATTATAGATAATTTCTGCCTGTGCATTTGCAAAATAGTCTATGCCATTTTTGCTTTAAACATCTTTTGTACTTGATATTTCTGACTTGTCCAAACAAATATTATCATGCATAACAACCATTACCAATCCATTACGAGCCTCCGTGAAAGTACACACAGCTTTTAGACTTAATCCATGAAGTAAAGCCTTATGACTTCTGCTTGCGTCTTTGATAAACAGCCGAGTTCTCACAGCTGTTATGATTTCAATTATTATGAAGAAAATTGGAACTTTTGCAGTCTTCAGTGGCTCAAAATCACTCCAAAAAACACTTCTTCAAATTGTGTTATTTTGTTTTTCCTTGTGTGTATGGCAAGCCATGGATCTGATTAGTGTAGCTGGTTACAGCATTGTGCTAGAAGCTGAAGGCCCTTTTTTGCAGCCCAGGGAAGTCAGTCAGATGAACCCTCCAAGTCTATTGAAAATGTGTCCTATCCGTCTTCAGTGCGATTAGGCAAGAGAGTGTAAACAGCTCAGAAGAAATCCAGTCTTTAGTGCTGAGAACCTGCTCGTGTTGGTAAGGGTCAATAATGTCATCTTCTCATGCAAAGACTGATGACACCCACAAAGAGGCATTTTAGAGACATCCGCTCTCCTCTGCCTTCTACAGCATTCTGCTTACTCACCTACCATCAGTCCCAACAGACAACTCCCGGGCTGGTCTAGCTGGGCGCTGCCTCTCCAGCACCTTGCTGGCTTTCTCAAGTCACACACAAAATGCAGCGTAGCCTGCAATCATTTGTATCACACCCAAAAGTTTTCCTCTTTCTCTCTGTGTCCCCCTGTCCCTCCAACTACCATCCTCTTTGAAGCTTTTCGATGCTCCCACATCTTAATTTTACATTTTCTCTTCAGTCACTAAATAGTGAAAAACTTGGCAAATGACAACGTGTGTTCATGGTTTCAGACTCCTCTTTTTAATCATTCTTCCCCATTTCAGTAATGAGAGCTCTTTGGTTAATATTCCCCTTTCCCAAATCCGGAATCCTTGTTTCTCTTCAAAACAAGAATGGAGCTTATTGTATTAAATCTCAAGCATATTTATCCTTCACAGGGTCAAAGCCATAAACCTTAATCTAAAGCCATAAATCTCCAAGGAAAGAATTTCTGGAATTTGACTCTCTCCTATGCATTCTTTATGCCGAATGATAACACTGTTGTGATCAAAACATTTAAACGGACCTTTGTTCCCGAGGAGAGTATATAAATTATTTAAAGTGCCTTAATGCTCTGAACTCAGTTCAGCTTCATTTTCCTTGCTCCAAATTCACTCTGTCACTTCAGCCCTCCAAGCGTTTGCTTATTTGTCCCATCTGCCTGGGCTTCTCTTCCCCACCTTTCCCTGCCTCACTGATATACCCATCCTTCACTTTTTAGTTTAGATTTCTATTGTGCTGAAGCCTTCAAATAGTGGGCCACAGGACCTCTTGCACGCAGCCTACACCCTCCCCGAGGGCATGCGTGTCACAGTGCATTATAACCAGTATATAACACTGGTAACGCAGTATATGATACTGACAAGTCTTTTCAGTATTTCCCCTCTCCTGGAAGCAGCACTGTGTGAGATACTGCCCGGCCTGTGATAGAAACTCTCAGGAAACACTGGTCGAGAGAACAGACCAGCTAGTTTGAGCTGGAAGGGAATTTGGCCTTCTGATGTCCCTGGTACCATTTTGCATTGGTGGTTCCTACCTAAAGGTCTGCTTTCATGCTGCTAGGAGATTGCTCGTTTTAAAATAATTCATGCTGCCGCTACATCCAATTCTAAGCCAAGAAGGGAACTGTAACGGTCACCAATTCCTTTCTTTTCCTTTTTCCGTACTGCTCAGTTAATGCATTTAGCATTTTCTAATCTACAAATATTTTTAAGCCCTGCTCCCTTTGTCACTTAGCTAGGGAGCCATGTGCCTGCTACTTCTCTAACCCGGCCAGAGGTGCTAAATTCTTGCATTTTCCCCCAAGGAGAAATCTGGCTGAATCTCTTAAAATGGTTATTTTAAAATCAACTCAAAAGAAAAACCAGAGAAGAGAGTGAATTGGGAATAGAATTGTGTATTTATAGTTATCAAGGCTGATGGACATTGGAAAAGTAAACTAAAATTATAAATAGCAAGCTGTGGAGTTTGTCTCGACTTCAAAGGGAGTTTTAATATGTTCTTATATCAATATCTGCCACTCAAGGTCAATAAGAAAAGTTTAACCTTCTTATGGAAGACAGCTGAGTCACTTACATAATATTGGTGCACTTCTGCTGCTTGTGATGGTTATCTCAAGAGATGATGTCACCCAAATTGAGCTTTGCTAGAATTTTGCTTAGAAATAGATTGATTTATTTGCTGGCTCACAAAGACAAGGGATCTAACATTAGCGACAAGTGAAAATAGAATGAATTATTTATCCTGAACACCAGGGAAAAATGTGTGTCTCGGTACATTTAGGTGTTTATCTAAGGCTCTCTGTGTAAGCAGAATGAATGAGAAGCAATTTACTTTATGTGAATAGGAAATATCAAGGTGATAGTAATCATTTTTACTTCCTTTTTCTTTAGAAGGTTTATAAGAAGAGTCGTTTCAGGTCCCCAAAGGTAAATTTTAGAATTGTTATACTATTTTAAAGAAATTATCATTAAATCTTTTCCAAAATTCCTCATATTTTTGTTTAACTTGTTCTTTACAGAGTAGATTATGGTATAGGAATGCTACTTAATAGATGAAATTCTACCATTTCAATAAACAATCCAAGAAAAATATATAATTGTAAACTTTGAGAAAACAGAGAATGGCCCCCCAAAAATGAAATGGCACACAATTAAAGTTTGCTTTACGCCTTAAATTCTGTTCTTGCTTGTAAATTTTTAGTAGTTTGTAAAACGTTTTCTTTTAAAATTTTCAAAGTCTCAAAACTACTGGGAAAGGATATTATTTGAGTGGAAAATGGCCATATGGTTTCTGGGAAGGACTATACTAAAAGGAGTAAGTTTAATTAGAAGCAGGAAAGATTTGGTTACATACAGCAAGAGCCAACGAAATATGCTCCAACCCCAGGGTAAGTGTAACCACTGGCTAGAGATTTCCAGGAGAGGACAGGGAGTCGCTTTCCTGGAATATTTTATGTCCTAAATGGTCTGGATGGATTCCCTCATCCCTTTCCAGACTTATCGCCTAGGAAGGAGGCACACTGCGGGGATGTAACCCAGAGGAGAGCTTAGGTAATAACAATGAACTGAGCTATGAGTTGGGCATAAACTTGTTTTACCCCAAAGTCTTGACTCTAAAATTTAACTTTTGTGACTTGAATCATGTCTTTAAATACACCAGAAGCGTGTGAGCAACACTTTGGTCAGTGCCTAGAGGGGAGAGTGGGTGACCTGGAGTCCACGCTGCTTCCTCCGGTGCCCTGGATCCTGGTAGAACTCCCCTCCAGATTGCGTCTGGAAGGTGCAGCAGTGAATTGGATGGAGATGGCCTCCTGGCTCTGAAAGCCCTGGAAGCATGGACCGGAAACACAGAAGTGCTCCTGGAAGAGGAGGAGCCAGCTTCCTGGTTATCAAGCTGTCTGGCTGGACACAGAATGTGCACGTGGCACGTACGGACAGAGAGCCACAATCACCCAGGACCTGGCATCCTTTCCCACGCTACCCTTCTGTTGGCAGCAGGGCTGTGCTCAGTACCTTCTGGGAGAAGGAGGGAGTACTTATTTTAGCTTTAAGCTAATGTAGATGTTCCCGCTCTAATCATACAAAAAGCAGACCTGGTTCATTTTTGAGAATGTAATAACCAAGACGCAGATTGGGAAAAAATCTGCCACAGATAGAATTGAAAGAGAATTTAAATCTACATAGAAATAATTCACTTAAATTGATGAAAATAAATGCAAAATTCCATCAGAGATGCAAGGATAGAACGAGACAATTCCCATGATGAATTACAAGTAATAACTTAAAAAATGGAAAATTTTCTTAATGTTTTTGGTCATCAAAGAAATGTATATCACATCGCTGAAGTACCATTTAATTAAATTAACAAAAAATAAACCATGTCACTACCTTCAAACGATGAAGAGCTAGTGGAGCATGTTTAGCCATATAATGCTGGTGGCATTTTTATTGATTTGATTGTTTCTAAATTGGTCTCAAAAGTATTTTGACAAGAACTGTAATTATCTTCAAACTCTATTACTGGGAATTTATACTAAGGTTCAATTTATCCTCAGGTTATTCAAATTGAGGGGAAAAATCATTTGCAACCTTTACAAAAAGAGAAAAAAATTAATAAAATGAAAGGGTTCATAGTAGATATATGGTTATGTAAAATGATATCAATTGGATGCACTAGTAACCATAATGATAATTATTAAATTCATGTTACAACATACAAATGTTTCCAATAAATATCGAGTGGAAAAAAGGCAGCTTCACTATCATATACACACGATGACAACAATCATATCCAAAACAAATGCACTTGGGGAAAAACTCAGAGGACACGAAAAAGTAAAAACAACTGGTATATAAGGAAAATAGAGTTATTTTTAAATGTCCTAATAGTGCTGTTGTATTAATTCTTACATAATTTTTGAAAATCATGGGGAAAAGTCAGGAAGGAAGTGGATTTATGTTAAAAGACACATGAAATCTAAAAATAGAAATCTCAGCTAACCAATAGCTCTTAGCAGGACTACAGGACAACGAGGCATTTCTTCCTCTGGCTCTTAGCCAAAGAGAAGGGCTCGATCGAAAGCTTCTTAGGACATTTCAAATTACTGTAGAACAAAGGAAAAAAATATTGAGAACTTAAAAGAGAAAACAACAGAGTTTCCTCCATTTTACATAATGCTGCCTGAAATAAACATTTTTTTTTTTTAAATGCTGCCTTTCTAGGGGAAAGAATTCCAAGTTTCTTTGGGTAAAACTATCTTTTTTCCCATTCTGCCTCAGTCTTAGAATAATAATATTCAGGTAAATAATGGCAATAGTAATTACAGGGATTTTCATTATCCTAAGAGGGCAACATTCTAAGTCATTTTTAATGTTTCCCAAGACATATTATTTTCCAAGTAGTGTTCTGTATTCTTATCATCATTATCATTTTAACTAGGAAAGCCTGGAAATGTGATGAATGTTTTCCTTAAGACTGATTTACTTGCTTTAAAGTCTTTTCAGCTTTTATTACCCCTAGGTGTATTTGCCAACCAACAATGTTTCTAATGCGTTTATGGGTGTTTTAGGATCTTCCACATGTGCCCTCTTGTTAGGTCCCCACCCTCTCGTCAGCCAGGTGAGGGGGCAGCGTGTTTGATTCCTCAGGACTTGCAGATGAGCCTCAGGAGGTCACGTGACATGTATAAGGTCATGTGACCCACGTGGCAGCGTGGGGTGTAGAACCCAGGTTTTCCAGTTCTGGACAGAAGGTTTGTCCACTCCGTCACATTCCAAGTGTACAGAGCAAAAGAAAAAGGGCATTTTCTCATCGCTTCGTGAGTGTCTAATCTTTTGTTAATGTGATGAACGCTTTCTCAAGGACTGCTTGGCTTAAAATTTGGTGCAGAACAAGGATTATTGTGGGTGATAAGCTTAGAAATCACCAGCAATCCGCCAGAGACCATAATATGTCATGTCAAGAGCAGAAAACTGGGGGAAGAGGGCAATTTGAGACACTATTATTGTATTCCCTGTGAGCCTTCATAAAAACCATTTTTACTATGGAAATTGAAAGAAACCAGAAATCTATAATGCCATCTGGCTGATTTAAGTATATTTTTTATAGCCTCTTCTTAAGAGTGATCAGAAAAACTCAAGACGATTTGAAAGTCAGTCAGTCTGGAAACTATTCCTCAGCTGACCGCTTTACTACCAAGCTCCCTGGGCTTCAAAGAACAGCTCAACGATTTTGAGAAGAAATCCAGAGGGAACGGTGGGCTAGGGGATGGAGGCAAGGCATCTAAAACGCTGAACGAGTCAGGCGGGCAGGCTCCCTCCCAGGACTGCATGAAGTTGGCTTAGCTAAAAGTGCCTTCTCTCATTGCCTTTGGTGATTTGCTGCGGAGAAGAGGCAGTGACGTTATATTTAATCATGTCAAAACGCAGTGTTAATTCTTGCGTTTGTAGTAACGTGGTTAATAACTTCTCCAAGTTGGACGGCTCCTTCCAGAGAACTGACTGCATGAGGCCTTAAAAACAGCTCACAGTGCCCTGGCTTTAGCTGCTGGTCACTGACTAAGCACCTTGCGAGCTGTCTTCAATTGACAGACAGAGGAGGCTGAGGAATCCTCACTCACCAAATCCATCGCATATGAGAGGGCAAACTTAATGAGAATCAGCCTGAGCCCCCAGCAGGCAGCGCCTCTGGAACGCACGCAATTTATAGCCAGCACAGGTTGCAGTTTTCTTAGTCTCTCCTATTCTTGTTAAAAAAAAAAGGAAATGGCATGAACAAAATTTCCATTTCAGCTAAAAAAGGCAAATAGAAAAAAAGAGCACATTAACTTTATAGCATGCATGCAAGGCCCTCGGAGGTGATAGGAAAATGAACCCTTTAGATTTAGCGACTGCGGAAGCTTAGAGAACACGTGGCCATAATCACCACATAGGGCAGTAAAATAACTGACAGGCGGAAGTGGAAGCAAGGCGTCGAGGGAGATAAATAGTGGGTGGTTTCCATTTTCCTCCAGTGCCCTCTGTGTAGTGATGGAACGGTCTCATGGCGTGAAACCATCTCTGTGATGGTGCCTGACTTTCTACCAAACGGATTGGGTTGTAACTTGACTTCCTACAAGTGAGTTTCCTGGTGGGCACGGTATTGTCCCCAACCCACAGGTAATAGATTAATATGGTCTTGAAAAATTCAACCAGTAGACAAAGCTAAAGTCCTTCTTGAATACTCTCCCCACCTCATTACCTCTCAGTCCTAATCCCTGGAAAGTCAAAATTCCCATTTCGATTTAATATATATACTTCCAGATATTTTTATTTGTATTTGTACATATAGACACACACATGTGCACATACACACTCATAGATACACATACACATACACAGAAATGGAGAGAGAAATACAAAATTTTTTAAAAATGTGATGGTGCTATATACACGTTTACTTTCAATTTGATTTTCTAACTTAATATGCCTTGGGATATGCCAGTACATATAGATCTCATTCTTTTTAACTGCTGTATAGTATTCCATTGCATGGATCTGCCGTAATTCATAATTCCTTATGAGTTTACAATTTTGTTATCCACTGATGTTTCTATTTTTTTTACCATCTCCAATATTGCAATGGATATCATTGTACCTGTCCCCATTATCACATAAGCAAGTAGGTATCTAGGGTATAGGTGGAGACATAGATTTGCTAAGTTAAAAGATGTTAGATTTTAAAATTTTTAATAGAGGAACATTGCCAAAAAACCCTTCCACCAACAGTGTTTTGGCCCATACTTTTACTAATATGACATTATCAATCGTTTCAATCTTTGACAATCTGGTGGATTAAAAAAAATGGTATTTCATTGTTTCAATTTGCATTTTCCTGGTGGTGTTGTAAGCACTTAAAATAGTTTTAAATTTCCTTTTTTTAATTTCCTATGTAAGCTCAGAGTTATAGGAAGAGTGTTTGTGAATTCCAGGTGGGTGAATTGGCTGGGGGGGTGGGCAGTTGGCTCTCATATTGTTGTTAGTTTCTAATTTTATCAAATTGTAATCAGCTATTGTGGCCTGCATGATTTCTGCTTTTTGGAGTTTGATGAGATATGCTTCATGATCTAATTCTTTGTCAGTTTTGTAACAGTTCCATGTATGCTTAAAATAATGTGTATCTTTTATTAGATACAAATCTCAACATAAATCATATTTGGCTAATTGTCTTATTAAAATCCTCTACCCTTACATATTTTCAGTCTTCTTGAACTGGCAATTTCTGGGACAAGTATGATAAAAATTTCCCTTTATGACATGAATTTGCCAATTTTTCTTTGTATTTCTATTGGTTGTTACTTTAAAGATTTCCATGTTGTTAAGTGCATAAAGTTTGGTGAATGTTTTATCTTCTTGGTAGATATCTTTCATTAATGTGAAATATTCCTCTTTGTTCCTTTCAATTTTTTTTGTCTTACATCGTATTTTTTCTGAAATTTATATTGCTAAAACTACTTTCCTTTCATTAGGCCTTGCCTGGAACATCTTTACTTTCTAGCTTACTGGGTCCTTTTGAACACGTCAGCTTGCAATGTGCCCATCTGGGGCAGCAGTTCTTCCATGGGATCATTTTGGACTGTGGTTTCCTATCAACCTCATAATCCTGGCTGCCTTCTGTTTTTCAGAGATCCTTAATTACCCCTTATGCATACAATGGCACACCTTGTTTTCTAGCACTGCTATAAATTAAAATGTGTGTGTGTTTTCTGTCATTTAAGGAAGGAAGGAGAGATGGCGTTCTACGGTCCGGCCACAGCATTGATCTAATCCTATGCTTTCCTTAACACCAGATTTCTTTTCCCATTCTCACTCCGAAACACTCTTTTCCTTTCCTTCCAGCTCGGTTGATCTGGATATTGAAGGTGCTGTGAGAGAGATGTTGCGGAACAGAGTTTGTGAAGATGCTTAGTCAGCATGCACCCATTGAGAAACTACTTTGGTTTCCATCTCTTTATGGCCTACGAGTTAATTTCAGAACGAAATGCAACAACTTGAACTCCACGAGCATGCATTATTCAGTAACGGCTTACTCAGCTCTGTGATATCATCTTCCCATCTTATTCCCAGTAAGGTCTGTTTAATTTATCAACAGTCCACTTTAGACAGCACTACTAGTAACACCACAATATTGCTTTTTTTCTGGGTCATTTATTGGCAATACAAAAACCCCAGTTTCTTCCATGGGAAAAACGTGTTTAAAAGCCACCAATTAGATTATTGGCGAGGCCTGGCACAAGCTAACTGCAATATAGAATTTAGAATGTACTATTTTTAAAGTCAGAAAAAACACTCCACAATTATTCATAAAGGACTTGTACTTTCTTTGCTTTCGTATTTTATTTAGAACAGTCTCACCTCATTTTCTACATTTTATCTTTACACATCAAATACAGAGTTTGTTTTCATTTAGAGGTCATCAAATTCCAGTCGTAGGATTTCAGACTAAAAAGGGCTTTAGAGTTAATTAGGTAGGCTCATCATATGATGTCTGAGAGCTTTGTGATTTGCTCAAGTTCATATGTTGACCTTGTGGCAGAGCTGGCACCAGAATGCGGGTTGCCTGATTCCAGAACATTCTTTACAAAAAGTTTACCTTTACAAAAGATTTTTAAAATCCCATCTCATCTGCAAATCACTGAAAAACTCACGGAAAGAAACTCCATGGCAAGCATGAGTGATCTCAATCTTCATAGGAGAGAACATTGAGCGGGAAGGTTGAACTAACGACTTGCTTAAAAGAATCCACATCAGGAGCTGTCAGGGGAACCACCTGGAATCTTGACTACCAACCTCTGCATCTAATAGCCTCTCCATCTTCTCCTCACACAACTCTACTTCCTAAAAGGACAGAGGTGCCTTCTCAAGGAACTATTCCATGGTTTAATTCCTATAGGAATACAAAGTATAGATTTGTTTTTAAATTATTAAAAGATAAGTGTCTTCTTGATTTGTGGTAACCTTAAAAATAAACCCAGCAAAGTCAGAACCAGGTAATCCATTTTAAATTGGAGAATGATTCACCTATTATCCCAGATAAAGTAAAAGGATGAATCACAGTGTTGCTTTAAATTCCTTCCAGCTCTTTGTTTATTGTTCCTCTGGTGTGGAATCCCGTTTGCTCATTGATCTTTCCCCAGCTCCTGACGGATGGGCACACAGGAGGCCCCCGGGTAAACAGTCAGGACCAGGCACCGGTGCTCTGTGTGGGATTTGCAGCGCCGTCTCTCTGCCTCTAAGTCATGAATAGTTCTTCAGACTCTAAGGAGTTGGCAAATTCCTCTAAGACTCTAAGAGTCTGTAAACCATGGCTGGTGGACCAGACACATATTTTTGTAAATAAAAGTTTTACTTGAACACAGTCAGGCCCATTCATTTGTATATTATCTGTGGCTTCTTTCCCTGCAAGGGCAGAGCTGAAGAGCAGGGCCAGAGACCATATGGCCTGCAAACACTGAAACACTTAATATCTGGCCCTTTATAGAAAAAGTTGCCAATCCTTGCATTTAGAATCTATTTATCTTTTATGACCAACCTAGAGTTGAGCCAGTGTCTAGCGAAACGACGAAAGCCCCACGACAACTGTCGTTAGAGCAGCAAAGTGCTCCCCTGGTCATGAAGCCTAACTCAGTGTCACAGACTCACAGCTTAGCTGATACATAAATCTGTAAACATAAGGAATAATGGCACTTTATAGATTATGAAATATTCCATATGTGTTATCACATTTGATCTTTCCGATAACCCTAGAAAGTAGGCAGGCAGGTGTTCATTTTTCATGAGGAAACAGATTCTGAGACATTGCATATCCCAAAGTTAAAAGGAACTCAGATTCAAGTATTTTCAATCTTTTCTTTTAGCAACTAAAATGATCCCTTTATCTCTGGCAAACATCGTTTAAGAAAAAAGGAGGAGAGAGTTACTAACATATTGGATTTGGAATTTGATGAGATATGCTTCATGATTTAAAATAAAATATTGGAAGATCGCTTACAATGAATTGCACTTTGTAATAACATATTCTATCATCTTTTGTTGTTGTTAGTGCTGGCAAGTGGATTCTGACTCTGAGTGACCCTGTGGAGAGCAGAGGGAACGCTCTCCAATCTTTTTGTGCCACCCTCTCATCTTCTGGGGTTCTATCAGACAACGCTCTGTTGCTAGTCATAGAGTTTTCATGGCCAGTTTTTTCAGATGTGGGTGGCCAAGTCCTTCTTCCTAGTCTGTCTTAGTCTGGAAGCTCAGTAGAAACCTGTCCACTATGGGTGACCCTGCTGCTATTTGAAATCCCAGTGGCCTAGCTTTCAGCATCACTACAACATGCAGCCACGGTATGACAACAGACAGACGGGTGGTGTGGTTCCCTGACCGGGACAGGAACCCAGGCCACCTAGGTGAGAGTCCTGAATCTTAACTTCTACCTCTAGACCACCAGGGCTGGCTCTATCCTTTTAATATTGTGTTTTTATGTCAATAAGATGGTAATAAAAATAACAAACATTTAATCTAATAATTAAAAAGTCAAAATAAATATGAGCCTAAATGAGTTATAAGTTAAAAATACAACCTTAAATTTTTGAAATCTTAGACCTGCAAGATAAGTCAGTTATCTGGCTTTCTTGGATTAAAAAAAATTAAAAAACCAAAAACAAAACTCTTAGGGTGGCAGAAAAAAATGCCTTAGTAAAAATATGAGTAGATATGAAAAATATGAGCAGACATATATGGGAAAAATGGTGAAAATTGATACAATGCTCTTTTATGGGCCAAGTCACTTGGAGCTAAATATTTCAGAGGAGGCTACAAACCTGTAGATGACCCTTATGATATATTTCTCACATCATACAAGAATTAAATTCTGTGTGATCCAACAACTTAGGAGGAATTTCTAGTTGACCAAAACACTGCTATATCAGTCTTGGAACAGCAAAAAAAATGAGTACAACATACTATATGATTCCAACTACATGGCATCTGAGAAAGGCAAAACTATGGAGACAGTGAAAAGATTAGTGGTTGCCAGGGGTTGGGGGGAGGAAGAGATGAACAGGTGGAGCACCGAGGACCTTTAGGGCAGTGAAACTACTCTGTGTGATCTTCTAATGATGGATACAAGCCATTATAAATGTGTCCAAATCCACGGAATGTACAACACCAAGAGTTAACCCTAGTGTCAATTATGGACTTCAGTGATGATGACGTGTCAATGCAGGTTCATTAGTTGTAACAAATGTATCACCGTGGAGGGGGGTGTTGGTAGTGGGGGAGGCTCTGCATGTGTGGGGGCAGGGAGTATATGGGAAATCTCTGTACCTTCCTCTTAATTTTGCTGTGAACCTAAAACTGCTCTAAAAAATAAAGTCTATTTCAGAAAGGGGGCTAACAAAGGCCACAATTCTATATTCTCCTTGGAAGCTTTATAACTATGCACTAAAAAATTTTTTTTGGCATTCTATGGCATGAATGCAAGAAAGACAAAGGCCTAGAATCCTTTCGGGAGAACAGCTCCAGAGCAAAAACGAACTTACTTCACACTCGGACTGAGTTTCCCAGGAACATGACTCCTCCTGAGGGAGGCCCCCTCTCTGGAAAGCGTGGTCTCCCAGGCACGTCTGACACAAGGAAGGCTCGAGGTCTCGCTGCCCTGGAGGCATGTGCACCGCCGAGGGGCCCGCGTACTGCAGGTGGGGGCTCTGACGCTTGTCCACACTGGCCACGGGGCTCTTGATCCATCTTCGTACCTACAACGTGCAAAGGAAAAGAAGAAATGCATTTGACTTCCTCTGACGTTTCGTGGGGCTGTGGTGGGAAATTTCGGGGGATGGACACTCGTGAAAGGGGAATTCAGTCTCACAACTTCTCTATCTTTCAGGTTTTAGCATAAGCCGAATTGATCAATGCTGACCAATGGCTTTCCAGGAGTGTCTGTTTTTGGTTGGTCATGTCATCTCGCTGAGTCTTGTCTCCCCACCCGCAAGACTGGGGTAATAATATTTCCTCCCAAGTTCTATTTTTTTTTTGTGAGGAGATCGGCCCTGAGCTAACATCCATGCCAATCATCCTCTTTCTTTGCTGAGGAAGACTGGCCCTGGGCTAACATCCGTGCCCATCTTCCTCCACTTTATGTGGGACACCGCCACAGCATGGCCTGACAAGCGGTGCATCGGTGCATGCGTGGGATCTGAACCAGGAACCCCGGGCCGCTGCACCGGAGCACGCACACTTAACCGCTTGCGCCACCGGGCTGGCCCCCCTCCCAGGTTCTTGTAAAGATTTTACAATGTTTTTAAAAGTCCAAGTGTTTTGCCTGGCACACTGTTCAGTAGAAGGTGACTATTTTACTTCAACTCTTACTATTATGATTATGCCCACAGAATGACAGTTCCCAAATATCTAAGGTGGATGGCTAGTTATTCTAACTAGACAAAATACTAACCCCAAAATACTAATTAGGATCTAATTGCTGCTAAATGAATTAACATATATTTCACTCGCAAAAACTTGATTATAAAAAAAGTTGCTCTGACTAAGAAATTTATCTCGTTTGTTTTTAACATTCTAAAACTCACCACTTATCTTGCTTGAGTGTAGAATCCTGTAAGGTGCCAAAAAAATATAAAGCTCTTCTAATATTAAGAAGGATAATATTTATATAGTACTTTAAATACAAAAGGCACTGTTCTAAGTGTTTGACGTGCATTGTATTGTTTAGTCCTCGGGACAGTCTTAGAGGATAGGTGCTATTACTAATCCCATTTTACAAATGAGAAAACAGAGGCACAGAGAGAGGAAGCAGATTTCCCTAAGACACAGTGCTGGTATCGAGCAAGGGCAGGACCCAGGCGCCTTGACTCCAGAGTCAACTCCTTCACAAGCCTGCAATTTGAAGAAGTGTTGGAGGGCGATGAGACTTACGGTCGCCAAATGCTTGAAATTTATCTTGATGTAATATGTCTTTTCCATGCTCTTTAGAACTCTTGAGGATGCTTTTAGAGTTAACCAATTAGTGAAATTAACATATACCAGAAGGAGGAAGAAATAAAATCAAAATATTGAATTTTAGTTAGTAATGCTACCATTAAATTTTTTTAAAAACACACTGAGAATAAACCAAAACTGCAATAGCAAAAGAATGTTTAAGCTATTTGATGGAATATTATGCCATCACTAAAAATAAATATTGTGAAGACTCTGTGGCAATATGGAACATGTTTAGAACATAATTATATGAAAAAAAGCCAGATATAGAATTGTTCAATCACTATAATTACAAATGTAAAAATATATGTACTATCTATAGACCAAGCAAGAAAGTTAACAGGCAGACTAGAAACTGTTGTCTTCACTGTCAGGATAATGGGTGTTTAGTTTTCCCTTTTTTTTTTACAGTGTCTTGTCTTTAATTTTTTTAAAGAATAATTTTTTTAAAAGTTTATAAGCATCTCCAGCAATTAAAATCATCATGTATCTTTCTTTGGCTCCATATGTTTTTTTAATTGCTTTGTTTGCTTTATTTTTATGTACTCTTTTCAATAGTCATTTAAGAGATCTTATTGAGTCGACTCTAACTAATGCTAACGTTTGGGAGTTTTCCATCAGTATTTCTGGCACCCTAGGCCCCATAGGCATTAGTAGGTGCACTCAGAGGATTTATTTGATTCATTAATGAAAGTCTAAAAGTTTGAGACTACAGTAGAGTCTCTCCTCCTGATGTTACTACCAAATGTGTTTTTGATCAATCTAAAAATTACTAAATTTCATTAGAGATGGAAAATGTTTTTTATTATTCTTATTCAAAGGGTTTGGAGCTTGACGTATGGTCATCATTCCTGCTTACTTGCCAATCTTGTATTTTAAAATCCATCTTTTGTTCTGGCTCACTTTCCAAGTCCCTTTTGCCAAGTCAATTTAACTTTGAAGTTACTATGAGTAGAATTTTAAACAGATTTTCTTCAAGTGAATTTGTATGGCCTGACTGATTAAGAATCTTGGTATATTGAGGGGCTGGCCCGGTGGCGTAGCGGTTAAGTGCACGGGCTCTGCTTTGGCGGCCCAGGGTTCGAAGGTTTGGATCCCTGGCACGGACTGACGCACCACTTGTTGAGCCATGCTGTGGCGGCGTCCCATATAAAGCAGAGCAAGATGGGCGTAGATGTTAGCCCAGGGCCAATCTTGCTCAGCAAAAAGAGGAGGATTGGCATGGGGTGTTAGCTCAGGGCTGATCTTCCTCACACACAAAAAAAGAATCTTGGTATATTGAAATGTAAATCTTATATTTATGGACCACAATATTTAGAGCAAATCTTATACAATATCGTCTGACAATTATTCAATTTATAATGGAAGAATGTCCGGGCAACTGAATCTAAATTTTCATTAGGTTATAGAGAAAACAAACTAGTTTTGTCAAAGGATAAGAATTTAGAGACATTATCTCTCACTTCAGAGTATACAAATATCTATAACCTTAAATGATCTGTCGGATATTGGAAATCATAGGGATTAAGAATCACATAAGGAATTGTCATTTCATTTGATATCCAGCTAAGAATTCCCAAAGTACTTCAGATGACCTTGAGCAAAGGCTGTCAAACAACCAAGAGATGTTTTTATAGAATTTCAGAGTCAGAAGAGAACGAAAGATATTGGTAGCCCAAAGTCACACTGTAACTTATCATGTGGTCAAAACCATAGGTTTAAGCAAATCATTGAAAGAGCTTCTACTGGGGTATGGGATGGCAAACTCAACGCCTTCAGAGATTGGCAGGAAGAGGAACTGTGTGCAGCTGTATGACCAGGGTATAGAATAGGAGGTGGTAGGGACTGGGGCAAACTGGGATGGCATGCTTGCTAAGGGCATTTGAATTTAAATTAAAAAACAAAAAAAACCCAAGTGTACAAACAATGCCAGCCAAACAAAACCCTAGTCAAATCTCCCGCACACCTTCAGGGTTCTGCTCTTGACACTCGAAACTATTCCACCAAGTAGAATAAAGTAGAAATCTATGAAGGAGAGATACCATGATTTGATATTTTCTAACTTTTTTAAAAAAACAGTCTAATGCTTTCAACATCTTCCCTTTCATTCATTCACTCATCCTTCGTTACTGAAGACCAGCTTTGTGCCAGGAACAACATGGGCACTGAGAATATGGCAGTTAGCAAGACAGATGCCTAAGGGAATAGATTATTTATTTAATAAAAAATAAGTAAATTATAATATGTAAGGGGGAAAATAAAGCAGAGATGAGTGATCAGGACCGTTGGGGGTGGGAGTGTTCAATTTTAATAGTATGAGAAGGGAAGGCATCCCTGAGAAGGTGGCTTCTCAGTAAAGACCCGAGAGGTGATGAGGCGGTAAGACACCCAGGTGAGCTACAGAGAAGCAGCTGGATCATCAAGTCTGGATTTCAGGAAAGATTCGAGCTGCAAATATGAATTGGAGACTTAAGACAAATAGCCATATTCTACTGAAGTCTTCCGGGAAACAAACCCAAGGACTTGTCTGGATGTACTTGTGAAGCGCAGGGGTTATGCTTATATTTCTGGGACTTTGATTATTAGAATCTATTATGTTTCACTTAAACCTACTGAAATACAGGATTTACTCAAGTCTCTAAGAGTGAGTGTGTTTTATGCCTTAACACATCCCCCTGGGGGTGAGGTGTGAGGGGGTGACGTTTCATTAGAAAGGCCCATGATTTCAAACAACCTTCACTGAATTAACCCATTCTGAGCCTTATGGACATGGGGGTGTTGCATTCCCTCTCTTTCCACAGAGAATGTGGCCAGCGAAATTTAGAAATTCCTTTTCTGCAGAAGCGTCAGGGAGAAAGGTGTTACAAAAATAGACAGACTAACATATGTTGTAACAAGACTGTGCTGCATTAATTGCATGCGTTGTCCTGAAACGCTGTGTCTCCTTTGGCTGAGTCCTCAGACCGGCTTCAGTACGTCCCTTCCTCGCTACTCCTTAACGCACTGCCCTGGCTTTGCAGCCCCCCTCGTGGTTTTTAGACCCGATTACTGATGGGGTTTATGATGTTTACTTGAGTTGGGAGGGTGGCTGGGCTGTGAGTGAATGCTTGGGGCTCTCCCTCGCCTGGGAGTCAGGCAAGGTGCCCTCTAAGACTGCTGAGTGGAGAAACGCTCCCTCTGCCCGGAGGGAATTCAGGCGACAACTGGCGCATTGTGTTCCTGCAGGCGGTGAAGTGCTCTGCTGGAGGGAGAGCTGACCACGAGTGGCTCCGGGAGCCCCTCAGAGCCCAGTGACAATGGCCCTTGGAAAGCTGTGGCAGCTGTGTGAGAAGAATGAATGCCCGGAAAGGAGCCGCAGCCCTGGGTCCTGGAACACCTGGGCCTAGATCTTATTCAGAGCCACACATCTGCACATGGAGACCATCGTAAACACACACAGACCAGGGAGAGACATCCTCCCTGCCCTGACAAATCCAGAATCCCCTAGCTTGGGCTTTATAGGAGCCTATTCTCCAAATGGCACCAGACTTTTAGAAGCAATGACCTCTCTAGACATCGGGGTCAAAGAGCAAGGCCCCTCTCTTGACCATGCAGCTACTGTTACTGAACTGTGTGCACAAATAGTCAACCAATTTCTTTGCTGCATCCAGTGTGCCCTGGTTTTATTAATTTCTTTATTTGAAAAAAAAAAAAAAGATATCCAAAAGCAATCATCCCTCAGACTAGAGAATAGCCAGATGTGATTAAAGACACCGGCCAGCTTGGAGGGATTTTCCACTTGTGGTTTTTTCCTGTTATGTAATAGTAAACGGATATTACTCTTAATTTAAAATGGCTTAGCTGATAGTGACATCAACTGATACAGAAAAATTATAGTGTCCAGGTACTTATTTGTGAACTCATGAGGCAGTGCCTGCTTGACTCATCCTTCTTTTTGTTTTCCAGGAGAGAAGAGCTGGCTTTTCCTCAAAATCCAAGCACACTTGATGTTGGACACAACTTTTGCCATTTCCAGAGGGGCATCTTTGCATTATAGAAAACTGACTTTGTTTATCTGGTGCCACAGTAACTTTCAATTTGGTTATAGTCAAGCAAGTTTTCTAGTGAAATATTTGGATAACCCAATTGGTTATGAAAACAGACCTCCACACCTACTCCTTTTCCGGAGGGTGCCTGCCAGCAGGCTGGTCATGACATTAATGGAGTTCAGGGGAAGGCTCTTGGAAGCAAATTCCTCTCACATGGGTGTCTGGGGCTCCTTCATAGCACGGCTCCTAAAATGTCCCAGTGCAGTCAGTGATATTAGTCTGATTTCTTCACCTCAGTGGTACATGGTCACCATACAGCTTTCTTTCCTCTGAACATCTGTAGTGTTCATAGCTTACATAAACCATAGGACTTTCATGCTCATTGGTTGTTATTATGCCCATGTCATCTTCCCAACTGGACCAGAAGGGTGAGGACAGTTTCTTGGGCTTTTTTTTTTAAATTCTCCAGAGGCTGGCATATGGCCTTAGAAATAGTAAGTAACAAAAATAGGAATTTCTTGATTATTTTTGACAACTATATTTATTCATTTATAGATCTTAACATGCCATGCCACCATCCTCCATCAAGATAATAAATACTCTCTGTATAACTATTTCCCTTACACAGCAATACCTCCCTGGAGCAGGTGCCCTTAGAAGACTGAGTGGCTTTTGGAATTCCCCCTCTTCCATTGCCCTTGGGATTCCCCTATCCTTTCCTCCCAGCGTTGACCAAGGCACTTGCATCCTGTTCTAGATTCTCAGGGTCTAAACTTGTGTTTCCCCAGGCCTAATGTGGGTGATAGGCTGGTGGGGAGGACCAAAGAGAACAGGCAGGAAGGAGAGGGCACACGTCGCTCCATCCTTTTCTATGTTGCTGCTCACAGTGGGCAGCACCCCCAGCTCTACCTCTCACACAGCTGCCAGCCCCTCCCCTCCACCCCAGCATGTTGTGAGGACTTCACACCAAACACAGTCCTTGCCCTGTACTTCCAGCTCCGTCGATGTAAAATCCCCTTCCTCCTCCTCCCCCACGAGGCACCCACCCTCTACCACCCCAAAGTGTTAAGTAGAAAAAGCTCGGAATCCACTGACCTAAGTCTTTTTTTTGAAATGAAGGTAAAGGTTTTCTCAGTCCTTTAAGTTATGAGACTGATCCTTTGAGTTTGAATTAGTCTTTCCTGGATTTAGAAAATTAAAAAAAAAAGATAAAAGAGGAAGTAGGAGAGAATTATTTCAGGTAATATCTCTAAGAGACCATATGTGTTATTTGCTTTTGAAAATGAAAAATAAGGCTCAGGGAAAATAGCCCTGCTGGGCTGGTCCCTGGGAAAGAACCTGGCCAACCATCCACAGCTAATCCACCAGGGCTTCAGAAGCTTCTCTCCTCTCTCCTTCAGGAAATTCCCTTTTCCAGTGCCTTTAACTGCTTCTTCTCTCTTGGCTACGGTCTCTTAGCATATTCAACACGGTGTTCTCGTGTTCTCGCAAGGTCTCTAAAAAGCCAGCACACTGACTCAACCCATAACACGCCTTGTCACCCACAAACTTCCTGTTCCAGCAACGCTCGTTTTCCACCACCCCAACTCCTTTCCTTTTTAGCCAAGCTTTGTGAAAACATGAGCTCCATTTCCTCACCTCACATTTACTCCTCAACCCACTGCAATTTATTCATTAAACAATATTTATGGATCATCTAATATTTGCTGGAACTAAAGTGAAGAATGTGACAAAGAGTCTCACTCCATTGAATCAAGTTTTCATCAAGATGCCAATAACCTCATTGCCAAATCCAGTGGACATGTCTCGGTACCCGCCGGGCTTGCATACCCTGCAGTATCTAAAGATTTCAACAAAAGTTCAACAAGTATCTGCCTGGCATTACATGGGTGTGGGGACCCAAACGAACGTAATTGAGTGAACTTTGAGTGAAGGTGCTTGCGTTTCAGAGGAAGCTGACCCTTGGGCCTGTGGTTTATCACAGCATAGTAAGTGTATGATGTAGCAAATGGTTCAAAGCCTGTGCTCTAGAACAACAGTCCCTAGCTGAAAAGCCCAGTACCGCTGCTTGGGTGGCTGACTAAACCTTCCCAGAGCTCAATTTTCTGCCCTCATAAGGTGGAGATAATAATAATACCTACCTCATCAGGGTTTTGTGAGGACTAAACAAGATGACCCAAGTAAGCCCAGCCCCTGGCACTGGGTGAACACCTGGTTAATATTTGCTGTTATAGTTATGGCTCCAAGCCATGAGACAGTTTCATACAAAGTGCCATGGGGGGTAGTTGGCCCAGTTGGGGGAAATCAGGGAAAGCTTCCTCGAGGAAGTGATGGGTAAACTGAATCTTGAAGGTTGAGTTAAAGGAAGCCAGGTGAATGAAATTGGGAAAGACATTTCCAACAAAGAGCATGGCAGAAGCCAAGATAGAGAGGCAAGAGTCTGCATAGTATGTGTAGAAAATGAGCCCAAAGAGGAGAGGCAGGCACTGAAGCTGGACCGAAGGGTTGGGTTGTGGGGCAACGCGTGGTCACTGAAGTGTTCTAAGCAGGAGACTGCAATGGTTAGGTGCGTCTTTCAATGCAGCATGAAGGATGGATTTAAGATGGTCAAGAACGCAAGCAGCTAGATGAGTCAGGAATTGATCATAAAAGAAATAATAAAGGACTAAACAAGAAGAACAGCAGTGGGAATGGAAAGGAGAGATGAATCATCAAATCCATCACTTAGCTCTCAAATCTTTATCCTTTTCTCCATCCAAGTATCACTATTTAACTGTCTTTTTTTGGATTCGTAAAGCCGTCCCTAAATGACCTTGTCCTTCACTCTGTTCTCACTGACGCTGCAGCATCTTTCCAGGCGCAAAAGCTGATCTTGTCCTAGCTTTAGACTCTTCAGTGGTGCCATCACCGGCAGCAGCGGCTTTCCAACCTGTGTAATGGGATTGATGCACTGTAAGAAAGCCCTGTGCACATGCGCATTTATAACAAATACAGAGAGGTAGAACTGAAATAGTCGGTTCCACCCCCAAATTTACCCTTTTTACATGAAATTCACTGACATTTTCTATTCTAGTCTATTCCTTTAAAATGCTGGCTGCAACCCACTGACTTGATTTCATGACCCACTTACAGGTGCCACACGAATTGGAGAACACCCACCTAAATGGCAAAACCTAAATTCCTTGGCCTGGGATCTGGATTCTCACCTCTCTTGTGCCCTCAATGCACCCAGATCTATCATTTGACTTGCTGTTGTCTTAAAGACTGGTCTCCTGGGTCTTCAACTGTATACAAACTCTTCCCTCTGACCCAGTTTGTCCATCTGGGAACTCCTGCTAAGGGTCACACACTTGGGACAGTCTTCTGTTATCCAGCTTCTCACCATGCCTTGACCCATTTGAGTATTTATTTGTTCACACGGGAACACACATACATTCTCTGCTTTACTTGCCTATTTCCTCTATTAGAATGTGAGTTTCACAAGGACCAAGATGCTATTTTCTCTCATATATCCACTAATGGGACATTTGCAGAGTGTATTCCCTCTTCCTAGTCTATTCCCGCCCCATTTCTTGTCCACCCTCGCTTTGAATTGAAGCTCCCAAGGAAAGAGGCAAACTGTTATAGCCCAGAACTCAGCACAGCTTCCAGTATTTAGCCAGTGAGGAGGAAATATTTGTTGATTGACTTAATGCCAGGTACTCTTCAAGGCACAGGGAATAAAAAATAAGAGGCAATTGTCCTTAAGAACCAACTAGGAAATCAATGGTTGTAAAACATGTTAAAGCTCATATGAGTTTATCTTTGGGGACACGTAGGATGGGGCTGTGCTGGGGAGGGTTTTGGGTAGAGAGGACAGCGTGTTTAAAGACATGGTCTTAGAGAAGGCTGACTGGAGGCAACCTGGGCTAAGCATGGATGGCAAAGAGAAAGCCCAAGAGGTAACCGTGTCAGAGATCAAAGGGACTTGCGGGATTAAATGCTGAAATCTTACCCTGAACTCACAGGGAGGGAACCTGAAGGATTTTACACTTTAGAGTGATCCGACCCGATCTGCTGTACTCTGGATGGTATTGGAGTCGGTCCAGGGGAAGGACAGTCTAGACTAGAGGAATGAGCCCTGTGTATGGGCGTGGTTTCAGCAGGCCCATCTTCTCCATGCATTTCCAAACCCAGGGGAGCTTTTAAAAATTGGAGGCTCACCAGTGGCTTTTAAAATTTTTTAATTTTATTTTCAAGCTCTGTGACCTGGATGAAGGTCAGGGAAAGCTGAACGGAGCATGAGATGAGTGGGGCCTTGGAGGTCTGGGGGCCAGTAGGACAAGTAGGAGGTCACTGGGCAGACCCCAGAGGGGCAATGAGAGGGGCCCAGCCTGCATGTAACACAGAGCGGATGTGCCATTCCACACCCCTGGTGGAGCTCTACAGCGCTGTCCTCCGAAGACCCTCGCCTCCCTTCCATCCACCCTCCCCCACATCCCCAATCTAAAATAGTGTCAGAGCTTTATTATGTCATAGGGCTGTTAAATTCCTTAATCTCCTAGGGATATTATGAAATTTCAGATTTTTATGGTTAAGGGTAGGGTCAGGTGTGGCACATGAAAGGTTACTAAATAGCAAGTGTGATCTTGTTTCTCTGTTATTCTCAGGTTAAGCAATCAATTTACAAGTCATTTGGATTTCCTCACAATTTACTGAACAAAAAAACATTTAAGATAAAAAATGACTTTTTACAGAAATGAATAATGAACTGGATTAAGAGAACTGGATTCTAGTTCTAGCTTTGAGACTACCTTGAGCAAGTCCCTTAACCCATGTGAATTTCATTGCCTTTATCTGTGAAATGAAGGGCTTGGGGTGGGTGAGCCTTGCCAGCCCTGAAGCCACGCCACAGACTCATGGCTGTTTAGGCACGGGAGTTCTGCCAACACGATTTGGATCCCCGACTTCTACCATGTGCCACACTCGGCACGAGTTTATTGAGTGAAAAAATGATCAAGTAACATTGGCTCTACCCAGGACATTTCTCCCTGTTTGGCATTCCAATCACATCCTTCCCTAACTTTGTATTTCTTCCATTAGATAAACTGAAAAAACCCCCAGGGCTTTTAAAATAATCTTAGGGTCTTAAGGGCAGTTGGAAAATCCATTAAATCGTGATGATAACGATTGAATGAAAGCCTCATTATTTGAACTGTGTACATGACTTAATTAAATTGAAGGCGCTAAATGAAAGAGGAAGATGGTTAACATCCAAAACGGAGGCTTATTACTACTCCCCACTGTTTCTGCTCCTTCGTGGAGTCTTCTCATAAAAGAAGCTGCACAGCACACTCAGGTCCAATTGCATGCAAACACCATCTTTCTCCAAATGCTGCTTGTGCTGTGTTGGTAATGGTTTCTATTTCGGTATTCTATTATTTTTTCTCCCTTCATGTTTCATAAAGAAAATGATAAGATTAATTGTTCTTTGAAAACAAGAAGAGAGTCAAAACTAATAAATAGATTTTTACTAAGTACCTACCATGTCCAAGAATGTATGGGGTTCTGAAAACGTGGAAGATGGGAGAATGGGTTGAGAATGAATTGCAGATGTTGGAAGATCCTATGGAAGTTACTGAAATCAGAAACCTCACTGTGACCTCAGGACAACTGGAACAGAGGGAAATTACTGTTAATATGAGTCTGTGTAAGTGGAGAAGGAAAAAAAATTTCAGGACTGATGCATTTTTGTGATATGCAAATAAGGATAATAATAATGTTAAAGCTAAAGGGTCAAAATCAAAGAAAGATCCCGGCAGGGAATATCTCTGATAAGCCTGCCTCCCACTCTCCTGAAATGTGTGTTCTGCCAATGGAATCATTACTGAGCAGGATGAGCTGACTTGTCAAAGAAAAAAAAAAAAAAGAAAATGGGCATGTAATCCAGAAATACACATTTAATGCACTACATTAATATGGTCCTCATTAAAACCCGAAAGGAAATAGCAAACCCTTCGGCTTTATGGGGAGAACTTCAATATAACATTTTACGTGAACAGGTGGTTTATAGAAACTTCTTATCATCACGCTGTGCCAATCTTTTACTAGAAAACCAACACTCAAACAAGTCAGGGTTACATACAAATTTGGAGTCAACAGTTTTCAGTAAGCACTGAAAAACACAAACACTCAGCTTTGCTAAGGAAGTCTAGTGCTGGGTACATTCATTGTTTTTGTCATCTTGGCACCCTTTGCACTCCCCACCTCCACTTTCTCATTTGGGAACTACTCATCTCAAACATTATGCTTTGGGGGCCTGCCAAGCGTAGTACATGAACTCCTGAACAGGACAGGTGTGTGATTCAGGCAAAGACAATTATGAAACCTCTGGCCATAGTGATTGGTCCAAGGGTGGGCATGTGTCCCCAACAGAGCCAATCAGAATCCTTCTCTGTGATCTTTTTTTCATACTGAAGCTGGAAGGTGGAGTCTTCTCTTTCCTTTCAGATCCAAGCTCTAGGGATGTGCCTTGAGGAAATACCAGTAGCGTATCTCCTGTTAGGTGGAAAGGCCTGAGATAATAGTCCACCTATCAAGAAGCAGAAGTGACAGTCAGAGACATATTGCAGCCAGATTCCAAAAAGAGTGTGCATTTTTTAATGTGGACTATAGTGTGGGTAGATGCTAAGAATGAAATTACATGGAAAAGAAAGTTGCTTTTGGGTATATATTAATTCAAAATATTTCACAAGCTGAATAGCAGGGGCACAGAGCACAGATGTTGGCTGGAGGACCCAGGCAAGGTCCCTTAGGGTCCCTGCTGTGCCAAGCTTCACCCCTTTGCTTGCTGTTTGTGGAGAGTTCTTAAAGAGTCCCTTGGGACATGCAGGAACAGCTGGGTTGGTTGGGGGTAGGGAACACTCAGAGGGTTCTGGACAGTGGCTATTTACTAACCATGATGGAAATATTTCAATATTTCAAAACCAGTATGGCTTACCAGCATACCAATTGAACACCAGCCCTGGTTTGGGGGAAGAGGAGATGAAATTGGGGCTGTTCTTTGTGGAAATCACAGAGTAGACTGTGTGATCTAGATGGCACAGGGCCATAAAAACAGTCAAATTGCTTGAACTCAAATTGCTCTTACATTCTGGATCTTGTAGTCTTCATTTACATCCTAAATTGATGATGACCAAGATTTCATTTCTTGCCACCATCCGGCTATGCCTGACCACTCCACAAAGAGCCAGAACGTAATAAAGAGTGTAAAAAAAAATACTTTGTCCATGTCCAATGTTAAATAAAATAAACACTTAAATTTCCTCAGAAATGCAGGGCAAATGTTCTGAGCATAAGGAAAACTAATCCTAACTAATGGAAAAATAGGGAAGAATTTTCCAAAAACATGGAACAAAATTTCTTGGATGGATTTTTGTGGGTACTTTGGCTAATAAATCCACTAACACAAAACAAAAACTGAGCATATTAATGAAAACAAGAGATTTGAATTCCAGGCCTGTCTCTAGTGACCGAATATTAAGGAAATGCTGTTGATTGAATGAGGACTACGATCAGCAGACAAGAAGCTCAGTAGTACTTTCTCTTCTCAGTCCCATAGGGAACATTCTTTAGGAGCCCAAGAGTCACAGGTTAAGTGGTGATTAAACACCATCACAGCAGCCTACTCATTTCCCTTCCTTCCTTTGCCCCCTTCCAATCCACCCTACACTTTGCTGCTAGATCCATCTTTCCAAGACGGTGTTGATTATATCACTTCCTTGCTTAGTACCTTCGATGACTCTTCATTGTCTACTGAATAAGAGCCAAGCCACTGGGTTCAACATTTCGCCTGGACTCTCTCCATGCTCTGGCCCCAGCATAGTTTACAATCCTACTCCTCACGGCTTACCTACCTTTGTGCCACATACTAGCTGAAACAGATTATTTGGTCTTTTCCTAACAAATACTATACTTTTCGACCTTTGAGCATCTGGCTGCTCAGTTTCATGGCAAGAAGGGTGATTTTTATTCCTCATCTCATCTCAGTTTTGCTAGGCCAAATTTTATCCAAACTTGAAAACTTGGCTCTAAAAACATCTTCAAGAGTGCTCATCACAACGCCATGAAGTATCTTCCTCCTCGAACCCCCACTTAACTTCAGACCTCTCATGTGAATCTATTGTGTTGTATAGCACCATGATTGGTGCACTCTTTAAAGATTCCAGCTAGTGTTTATTCTCATGAGCGATTACCATGAGCTATATTCCCCTCCTGGGATTATGGGAAACATAGAAGAATTTTTTGCCATAATATCATGCTAGAAGGGTTAGGAGAAAATAAGTCATAACACATATATGAAAAAGGAAGATTTCTTTGATACTCTGAGAATTCCCTGAGGGTCCAGTTTGTAAAACTAATTTCTTTGCCACCACTGTTGCTATTCTTTTTTGTAAGAGGGTGGACGAGACCTTGAGGGCTACAGTAAAACTTCTAACATGTCCTTGGACCAATGATTTCCAGAGAGTTTATTTGATTTTGACATTGATTTGACTTGAGGAGTGGCCAATGATTCACTTTTAATTTCATCACCAGGTGCTTCCCGCCTTTCCACTCACTGGTATTAGTTTTGCCTCTTTGATTATATCAGGCATTAATAGTTTCACTTATCACCTCCTTGAAAAATCATTGGTCTCGTTATAGCTGTTGCCTGCCTAGTCATTTTCCCCCTGGAAACACACAAGGACCAGCATGAGAATGTTGGGGGGGTAGGAGTGCTTGGCCCATTTTACTAGAATCCTCAACTTTATTCTTCATCATTTTCCTCTCTTAGGTGAAGAGTTTCTTCCAGTCCCATTCAATTTTCCACATGGCTTTTCTCTGTAGAAAAACGTCTCTACTCTGTAGAATATACTTCCTATTACCATTTTATTACCTATATCTCATTCATGACTGTCTGGAGGGCACATAGAAATTCCTAAGTATTTGTGAATGAATAGATGGGTAAAAGAATTGGTAGATGCCCTATAATGTAATTTAGCTTCTCAATTTGTGTCCCTTACTAGATTGTAAATTCTCTATGGATAAAGATTCCACTTTGGACATCTTTGCGTCACTTGTCACCCCCAGCAGTGTCTTGCACGGATCAAGTTCAGCAAACATTTCTTGTATTACTTGCTAAGTGTGTCCCTGTCACCCTGTGGGGTCTGAATGAAGTAAAAGACCCAATCTTTGGAAATTTCACAGCCTTATTTTCCCTTACAGCTTCCTTGAATCTAGACCATAACCATATTTTTAAGGTCCTGATCCAAATTTTTCATCTACCTACCCATTCACAGTTTTAGCTTCAGTCCTCTTCAGTGTTTTATCTCGGTATCTTGGCACTGTTAGAAGGTCTAATTTCAAGTGTTGTTTCTACCACTTCTTAGATGTGTGAGTTTGAGCAACTAACTTAATCTCTGTGTGTTTTCTCTGCCATTAAGAGGTAATGACCATACTTATCTAAAAAGTGGTGAGGATTAGAAGACGAGTAGATGGTAGTAACAGGAAGGCATGCAAACCCTCCGCAAATATGTAAAATGAATATGCATGAATAGGGTAATTAATTTCATAATTATTCACAGTTAGCTTTCCAAAGATGAAACTGGCTCTCAGAAGAGACAGGAAGTCACTAAAGTCACTTCAGAGAAAGTTGCAGGCACTCTGCAAGCACGGGTAGAGTGCCTCCGGACTCAGCATCAGCCTTCCGGCTGCCCTATTCATTTCAGACGTGCCCTTCCCACAGTCGCGTGAGCCAATTCATTGAAATAACTCTTCATATACGTCTCCTAACGGTTCTGTTTCTCTGGAGAACTCGAAGTGATTCAGAGATCAATCAAGAAAGATGGAGATGAAGAACGCAGGAACGCCACGACAACAGTTCACAGGATTTGAACAGCTCTTGTGTGAAAGAGGAACCCGTGGGTGGAGGTGACAGCCAGGCATATTTGGGCACCCACACACCAAAAGTTAAATGGGGCTTTCTCTCGAAGAAGGCAGCTGCCCCTCAGAGGGCACATCAAGACGAAATCTGACCCATCTTTCACTCTGTGAAGTGCCAAAATCATGCATTTTGGGGTTCTAGGCATTAAACAAGTCCCTTTCTTCTGATACCGAACCTCTTAATCTCAAATTTGTGTGCCTGATGTGCAGTAAGCGAATCACTGAAACATCAGTGCTTGGAGATGAAGAAAGGTTTATTTGAATTGGCCAAAATAAGAAGGCAGGAGGATAGGTTTTCTCAAATCTGCCTTAACAAGAGAAGAAAGCAGGGGGTTTTGTAGAGGCAAGGGGCTTGGCAGGAGGAGTTTTGGAGAAACAAATGGGGAAGCTGTCATTCCAGATAAGCCCTTGGGCAATCTGACTGCTGGGTGTCAGTGGCAGCTGGGTCTGGTTATCTGGTGATTGCAACTTCCCTGCAGGCTTTCTTTTTCTTCTGTCAAAAAAGCTCATAAATCCTCGTGACTCTTGAGTCACCCCTCAGATTAAACAAGAAAATACCAAATTGACATGATTAACTTCTTTTCATTTATGTCTGTGTTGGGAGCAAGGTTGAAAGGTAATGTTACTGAATATTTACAGTAACCCTCAGGTACCCAGCTTCACTTCTAGCTCATATATATATATATATAAAATTTATTTTTTGGTGAGGATGATTGGCTCTGAGCTAACATCTATTGCCAATCTTCCTCTTTTTGTTTGAGGTAGATTGTTGCTGAGCTAATATCTCTGCCAATCTTCCTCTATTTAGTATGTGGGATGCCGCCACAGCATAGCTGACAAGTGGTGCATAGGTCCGTGCCTGGGATCTGGGCCTGCGAACCCTGGGCCAGCAAAGCAGAGCGCACGAACTTAACCACTACGCTACCGGGCCAGCCCCTTCTTTTATATATTTTTTATAGCTCTTTGACATTTTATTGGCGCCTATAACTATTCTTCCCAGAACTTCGCCGTGGTTCATAGAAACAGTATTTCTAATTCGTGGACCATTGTATTAAGCCCAAAGCTCCTAGATGCATATTTATCCACTGAATGAAGCTGCTCATGTGGTTCTCATTTTGTAAAAGATAAAGCTGAGGCTTTGCTGCAGTCATCTAACCACTCTGGAACAGATCAGGACTTGGAGATGGTTAGCCAATTTGTAAACTTTCCACCCGTGTTTTTCTTATCAAATGAGGCAGCATCTCTCAGCCAAATGGTTTTAGTGATGTACAATTTCCATAAATTTTTCTGTGAGATTGTAGCCAGAAAAACAAGTTTTGAGCTAGATAAGCATAGAATCAAAATCTGAATTTTTAAAAAGGCTGTCTTTGAAATGCACAAATGGCATTGTTATGTTTAATGCCTAATGCTACTGTCTGCATCTCTCAAAACGATTGGGTGGATCGTACAAAAATGACTTCAAAGCTAGGAAGTGACTAGAAACCAGCCAACTATGCCTTTGAAATACAGACTTCAAGTGTGCCCTGTGCTCCCCAGTCTGGGCGCCACTGTGCAAGCATGTGGTCGCGAAGGGCTTTGCCCTGAGTTCTACTCTCCCTGACGTACGCTTCATGGAATTGCTTGCTATAATTATTTTTTCTACTCTGCAGCAACTTTGGCTGAATTATGGAGCCAATATAAAATATAATTACAATATAATAATCATCCCTTGCCACTGGAGACGAATATAATGGATTCCCTCATTTAAAACAAGACACCTTTTAACTCTAATCATTAGTTCTCAAATGAAAATTATGCCTGTTTTAAGTCTATGTCTAGTTACGTTGAAGGATTTTGTATGTATTCTGGTACTGGTTAATATAATCTTATTTGTACTTATATATCTGCTTATTTCTGCTTTTTTCTGTATAATTATATACAATTATATTAATTAGGTAGGAGTAGACTTTGAAATATTTTAGAAATGAATTTCTAAAAAGAGAAAGGTATTATTTTATATCAATCTGAAGACAAATAATAAATCTTAGAATTGGATATATTTTTCACTACTTTCCAGTTTCTAAAATCTCCAGGGTGCTCTTAATTAGTTGCTCTTTCTCGTTTCCTTAGGAATAAAGAAATTTTTAACAAACATATTTAAAAATTTCCAGAGCCGACATGTGGTAAAAAAATATTTTTAGTTCTTGACTAGAAGAAAAGTTCATTCATTTCGAATTTGAAGTTATTCTGAAATTCAAGTGCAATTGATATTAATTTTCTAGTTAACCTGGGTTTTGAGACCTTGTTTCAGAATTCCACATATAATAGCCTGGTGAAGAAAGCATATTTCAGAATGGTGATTAAATGACAAATTCAGGTTACAGCGTATAAATAGGCAAGCAGAAAAATATTAGCTATTCTTTCTAAAGTACATCATAGTCAATTTTCACAGAATTTCTTGCTTTCCTCTCAAAGATTAGGAGATTTCAGAAAAAATAAAGAAAACAAATGATGGTCTTATTTCTTCTCAGCAGGTCAGTAATTTGAACTAGAGTCACTTAGGTTGCCCCTCAATAAAACTGTGAGTGGTGACTTGTCCTGGACACTCATGTGGATGTCAGGGACAGCGCCTGGGGCTGCCTGAGGCCTCAGCCAGGCCATCTGACTCTACCCCACTGCCAGGGGCTCAAGCTCCAACCCCAACCCTACCCCAAATAGCGCCCTGGTCACCCACACTGGAAGAAGGCTTGGAGCCATTTGTACAGGAAACCCCAGGTGGGCGTTGGGGGCGTGGTCTACAAGGTGCATTGTCTACAGGTGCGAGGCCTACATGGGGCATGGTCTACAGGTGAACAGTGCTCTGGTGACTGTGGGTCGGGGCTTCAGACACGTTGCTCCCCACAGGGGGACAAGGCCACTGGTGGAGGCATTACATAAATGCCCCTGTGCTAGGGGCTGTACCACCACCAGGGCTCCCTCCCACCTCATAGGCTGCCCCCAGTCCTCTTGACTTCCACTAGGCCAGTGGCTCTCAAACTTAAGCCTGCATCAGAAACACAGGGAGGGCTGGTTAAAACACAGATTTCTGGGCCCCATCTCCAGAGTTTCTGGTTCCGTAGATCTAGGATGGGGACCAGGATTTGCATTTCTGTCAAGTTCCAGGTGAAGCTGATGTGGCCATTCCGGGGACCCCACTTTGAGAACCACTGCCCCAGCCCTCCCACAGTTCTTATTTTCCTCTCAAGGGTCCTTCCCCTCCTCCCTCAAATAAGAAGGGGTTTTTGCAGCCCTGGTACTGTCTCTTTCCTCACAACAAAAACACATTTTATCTCTTCACACAGGGCCAAGTTGTCAGCACTTTGAAAAGTGACTCTACTAATCTGATTAGCTCCTTTGAACGTGTCCCTGCCCTCAGGAGCCTGTTGGTGCAAATGAGCTCAGTTTAAAGGTAACAGTCAAGTTAGGTCTCTTAGTCGCAGTCTCCCCTCAGAGTGTCCCCAGAAAGAAATCCAGTTGTGTGTGTGTGTGTGCGCGCACGCATGTGTGTGTTCTTTAGCCCCATCTGGGCCTCCCGCCCTCATGTGTTTCCTGGCTCTGCACGGCCACCTTTGCTGGTGACTGTCTGGCACCCATGTGACGATGCCTCAGCTGCTCTGTGTCCATGCTGGCGTGAGAGGACGTTGATGGGGGCAGACGATTAGGGGCTGGAAAAGACCCTCTGCCCAGCTCTCTGTCTCATGCGGCCACCACTGGAGGCCCCAGTGGCATGCTTCATGCTCCGAGTTTCCAAGCCACTGGAGAGCACTGCCCTTCGGCGTCTTGTCCTGACGTCCCCTTCTCCACCACTGCGCAAACGTGTCTCTTGTGGGCAGGGAGACAAATGCTACGAAGTTCTCTCCAAATCTCACCCTCTCAATCTCAGGGGCCCGTACCCTCAACTACTCGCATGTGCTGTACAGTGCCTTCCTCTTCCTTCAGCCAAACCCCAAAAACACACGTGCACATTGTTCAGCGTAAGGAGATACTTACAGGCCCCCTCCTCCAATCCTAGATGGAGCTAGATTTCCAGTTTAGGATTCTACTGGGACATTGTGTTATATTATGAACACGAATTCATTCCTTTATATGTTTGAACATTCTTGAAGGCTATTATTTGTTAGGTGCTTGTTGAAGCACTAAAAATGTACAACTAAAATGTCAGACAATTAACTGTACTAAAGGCCAGTAATTTTTTCAGTGATACAGAGAAGAAATTTGCTGGGAAACAAGTATCAGGAGCCATGGGTTCAACTGGCTGAGAGGAAGGAGTTGCCGAAGGGGTTTCTTTCCAAAACAGACAGCCCATTTTGCCAGCAATTTTCTTAAGACGAGGATGCCGCCGACCTCACCTGACCCAGAATTGACTCTAATGGGTAAAATGGTCAGGAAGGTAAACCAGGATAAGAGGCCACACAGGCTGAAAACCGGCCCGCAAGAGAGAACTCTGACCCCGGCTGTAAGGTCAGAGGACCACAGGACCCGAGGGGGCACTCAGACCCTTCTTATAGCTGGGGAAAATGAAGGCTCATTAAGGTAAACAATTCGCCCAAATTAAAACAGGCGCACCGTGGTTACAGCGAAAAGAGCTGATGGTTGGAAATTGGTGGGCTGGGATTCAAAGTCGGGCTGAGGGCCGGCCCTGTGGCTTCCAGGTTAAGTGGGCGCGCTCCGCTGCTGGCGGCCCGGGTTCGGATCCCGAGCGCTCACCGACGCACCACTTCTCCGGCCATGCTGAGGCCGCGTCCCACATACAGCAACTAGAAGGATGTGCAGCTATGACATACAACTATCTACTGGGGCTCTGGGTGGGAGGGGGGGGAAAGTCGGGCTGAAAGACTTGCTGTGACCTGAGTCACGGTTACTAAACGCCCTGAGGCTCGATGTCGTTTGTTGCCAAATGGAAATACTGTCTAACTGACAGAGCTATTGCAAGGATCAAATAAAATGAGTGACAGTTAATATGCACCTACTTAATTTTAGTTTCTCACTTCCCTCCTTCCGTTCAGATTGAGGATTAGAGCCAAGACTCCAGCCTCCTTGGCTTCTGCTTTCTTATACTTGCAAACTCTCCTCCACTGTGGGATGGTACTATTGTCTTTCCCTGATCGTTATCATTATCATCGTTATCATCTCCAGGACAGAATAGTCACGGTGAGGATTAATTAAGATAATGTTTGTGAAAACACTTTGTAAACTGTAAAGGCTTATATACACGTACATTATTATTAAAGGCTACACTGATTTACCACAAGGCTGTCATGCTGACTACCAAATACACTAAAATCCAAGTGATTGACTGAAAGGCTGTTTCGCTTTGTTTTCCTTGGATATTTGGCGCCATATCCAAGGCATATCATATCAATGACTATGTAAAATGTAATAAGTTTCTGAATGATGTAATATCTGAGGTTATAGAACCTGAGTTTGATGTTTCTCCTCCATTCTAGATTTGTAAATCTGCAGTACTCAGTAAAATAAGGACTCTTATTTCAGTAAAGATGAAGTCAAATTTCTACCAATGATTCCAACAATAATTCCCCAATACATTAAAAGCAGCTTTGTATTATTGAAGGCCTAGTGTGTCCCAGGCACTGTGCAATTATCACCTCTTATGCATAATACCCTACGAGCTCAACATCACCATTCTATAGAGGAAAAATACTGAGGCTTAGAGAAGTTGGTTGACTTGCCTAAAGTCACACAGCAAGTAAGATGCAGAATCCAAGTCTGATTTCCTTAGAGTCCTATCTACTACCTCCTGCTGCCTCTCCACAGAATTGCTGGACCTCAACAACAAATATACAAGCACATTTTTATCCTGGCACCTGTCATGTACAGTATGAGGAATATAATAATAAATTATTTCTAACAAAAGGCCTTTGAGCTTAGGAATAAACAAAATGGCATTCACATAAGTATAATATATGGTATATTAGAGAGGAGCTTGTTGGTTCCAGGTGTCTGCCACACCCTCCACTCCTTCTGAGGAAAAACCAATAATGTGACTTCATCATATTGGCCACGATTACGCCCAAACTGGGCACCTGGCATGGGCGCAGCCTGCTATAGGCTGCTGTTGCCCTGTGAGAGCGGCAAGTATGAGAATTCTTTCCAGACTTGATGTTCAGGAGCAGTCTGACAATGTTTTGTGGGGAGTTTGACAGTGAGAGACTCAGAGAGAAGCCTGGGTCAGGGGCAGGGTGGAGGTTGGGATGAACACAGAGAAGCAGCAGGCATTTCAAGGTACAAGGAGGAGACAGGTGCGGTTGAAGCAGAAGGCTCCTGTGGGAGAATGACAGAAAATGAGCTTGGGGAAAGGTCTAAAACTAAACATCTTTTCTAGGTATAAAGCATAACGTCCTCGAAATCTGGTTTTCCAACTGGCAAAGAGGTGTCCCTGACCATCTTATGATTAGAAATACATTTGTTCATCCTCAAAGGTCCTTTAACAAAAAGAAGAATGTATATGAATGGTCGCCAGGAGGGAGCCTCTATGAACCACAGGAGAATTGCCCTAAACCAGAAGCCAGCCAAAACAAAACAGTCCATAAAATTACAGATGTGGTGTTAGGAAGCCTGAAATACTTTTCCTCATACCAGAAATGCTCGGTATCCTAATACTGTTTTCTCTGTGTTATGTTTTCTATACACTTAATAATTTCCCTTGGTCTGTGTCTCATCATTAAAGAACACTAGATCTAGGTCAACACTAGAAAATGTCCATTCGCAGGAAACCACATGTGATTCCATCACTCGTGAACCATCATTCGTAATCATCAGTGTCAGTTTAGTTATAGCAACAGATGTTAAAACACACATGGTAACTACAAAGGCTCTTTTAATGTCAGTTTAATTTAAACCTTAACCTCAGATTTTTTCCACAGATACAGCGAGAAACCACAAGGATCTTCTTGTCCTAATGTTCCTTCCATACACTGCAATAAAAGTTCTTGTTTTGGAAACAGAGAAACCTTCTGAATCAGCAGTCAGGGCCCCTGCGTTTGCCATGGTCACACCACATGGTCCCTACATTAGCCTCCTTAGGGCCTGGGGGGATGCGCGTCCATTATTTTCACTCTGGGGTTTGGGCTACATATTTCAGATAGAAGTGGGTAGTGTACTAGAATTGCAAAGTACTTTTTAGAAACTTTCAGAGAACGGCAAGGAATTTAAACAATATTTACCGAGTCTTTACAATGGACAAACTAGTGAGTTCCTTAGTTAGGGGGATAAAGAGATGCATAATTGCATAAGCATTCACCACGCAGGAAGTGTACGATCTAGAAGAGTGTTTTCCAATAGAAATATAATGTGAGCCACACACATAATTTTAAATCCTCTGCTAGCCACATTAAATAAAGTAAAAAGAAACACGAAGTTAATTTCAATAATATAATTTATTTAATGCAATATTTCCAAAATATTATCATTTCAGAATGGAATCAGTATAAAATTATCAATGACATATTCTACATTCATTTTTTTGGTACCAAGTCTTTAAGCTGTGATATGTACTTTGCACTTACAGCACATCTCAGTTCAGACCAGCCACATGTCAGGTGCTCAAAGGCCACTCGTGGCCACTGTATGGGACCCTACACGTCTAGTACTTACAAGAGATAAGACCATAAATGGCTGCAGTACAAGCTCCATTTGGGTTAGGGAGAGGAGGAGATTCTCCACGGAAGAGACAGCGTTTGACTCTGGTGTTCTCAATAATGGTTATGAGTTGGAGAGAATGAAGAGTGTCGTTCACACTGAAGGAATCACGGAGACAATATCTTGGGGAGGAGAACTGCAGGAACTGCAGCTCCTTCAGCCAGCAGAGCTGCTCGTTGTGCTTAAGACGATGACACCCTCCTTGAGGAGGTCTGTGAGAGCCTGCGAGTTTCTACTTTACTCTCCAAACCTATCTCCCATTTCCAGGCTCCCTGCTCGAGCTGCAAGGTCTGTACGCCACCTCTCATAAACTCCTTTCTCCCTCCTGGCCTTTATGCAGCAGCGCCCTGCCTGGAACTTGTCTGGTTTGGCTCATCGCTGCTTCTAGCACCTGGGATAGTGCTCAGCAGAGAGTCAGTCCTCCGTAAATATGTTTGAATAAACAAATGAAGGACTGCAGGAAACATGTAGGGAAGTAGAAGATGGGAAAGTGGGAAAGGTCCAATCGAAGTCTTGTTGTTAGGGCCTTGGGCACTAGCTTAAGGGCATGCAATGAATTCTGTGAGCAAGCCAGTTGCACACCTGTCCCCTACATATTAAACGTTTGTCTGCAGCTCAGCCCTGTGTGGGATGGTTTGGAGTGAGGAGAGATGGGCAGTGGAGAGCCTGTTAGGGGCCTTTTGAAGGAGTCCAGATGAGAGACAATGGGGATCTATGCTGTAGGGGAGTGGTGGGTGTATGTGTTAGTAAAAAATGACACCAAGAGAACAAATCACTGTGCAGAAATTGTATACTCTCAGAGGTGAAAAGGACGTTTGCCATCCAACAGATGAGGAAAGTGAGACTCAGATAAGTTAAATTACTTTCCTTTAATTAAACTTTCGAGTTCATTACTCCGCACAAATGGATTTTGTTACGAAAATGAAGCCCGAGTAGATTACATGTCATAGGATAAGGGATCATTTTACAAACATTATATTAAGCAGATACAGAAAAGTGGGGGGAAAAGATGAAAAGGATACAAAATCATTTGAATAATGAAAGATATGGCTTTAAAAAGTTTTCAACACTAGACATAACTGACCTTAAAACACTGAAGCTGCTCATGTGTTCAGTGAAGGTTCTAGTTTAGCAGTCACTTCAATATTTCCATTTTCTAAGAATGTTAGAAGTGGTACCAATACATCTTCACAATGATCGAAATGTCAAAGGGTTCCCATTTGACAGAATAAAAAAAGACCAAGAGGGAAATTAAATGGCAGCAGCACAGTGAGGGGAGGTTAGTCTGTGAGTCATGTCGTCTTCATAATTGGATAACTCACTTGCTTCTAGGCTGTGTTCTCAGCTAAACTCCATGGTTTTTGTGTGAGTGTCTCAGAAGAAGGTGAGAAGAGGGAGAGAATATTTTTAATTTTTGAAGCATTAAGCTCTGGCAATCCAAACTTTAGGATCTAGACAATATAAGATGGCTCATAACGTGCTGGTTTCTAATAAGCTGTAAAAGTCTCGCTCTTTCATTGAGAAAGATTTGTAAATTTTTAAAATCTTAAATAGTTACAGCTGACTAAGATAACATTACAAAGGAGTATTAGACTGACTATTTCATGAGGCTTTGCTGGTCGTAGTGTCCTTAAATGGTGGAACCTTTAGGGTAGAGGCAAGTAAGAGTTTTAGAAGATTTGTGTTTATTTATTGCCAAACTACCATTAAAAAAAAAATCAGCTAGGCTGTACGGTTGACATTGCAAAGCCAGAGCAGCCTTGATAGGACAGAAGTTTCACTTTAAAACCAGCTGTTTTGATACTGTGCAGATCAAACCTTGATATAAAACCTTTAAACCTCAAGATTGGATAATATTTATTTTAATAAAAACTTGTATTTTAATGTCAAAAAGAACAGAAGTCAGACCGTTTACTAAGGGATTACAATCAGACTTGGAATCCACATTAACTATCTTTTGTGAGTTAAGAAAAGTAAATAGTATAAAGCTAACTCAAGGAAGCATGGATATTAATGTGATTTGTGGAGACATTGGAGACATAAATCAGACATAATTTTCTGATTTTCAAAAACTAGTCATCTTCACCTCCTCAAATGGTCTCATAAATCTTTGATGACACATGGCAGAGAAGGGCTTACGTCAAACCAAAACGTGGACAAGGAAAGATAAACGGTAGGTCCGGCAAACGATTTGAGATGCCAATATTCCTCCTGAGGACTTCATTCATTAATTGTATGCTTTCTCCAGGAGGCACGGGGAATGAAAGGCATCTAGTTCTCAGGGATTTAGCAACATACATTACAAAAGCTCTACTTTTGTCCCCATTGATAATCAGATGGAAGATTTCCGTCTTTCTGAATCTTCTTCCAAACATGTGGTTACCTGTAGCTCAGGTCCTGACCCCAAATATGGCAAGCAAGCCTACAGCAGTGAGGGCCGTCCTAGCCTCCTACCTCTCTGCCCTCCCTCTTTATTTTTCTTCATCACATTTCCCATCTAAGATAGCATGGGTGACTTTTATTATTGTGATGAAATATACATAGTATTATACATACATAATGTACGATATAACATACATAACACACATTTCCCATTTTAACCATTTTTAAGTGTGCAGTTCAGTACATTCATATTTTTCTGCAACACTCACCACCACCCATCTCCAGAACTTTTTCATCTTCCCAAACAGAAACTCTGTCCCCATTAAACAGTAACTCCCATCCTTCTCCCCCCAGCCCCTGGCATCCACCATTCCACTTGCTGTCTCTGTGAATTTGACTCCCCTAGGAACCTCATATAAGCGGAATCACACAGTATTTGTCCTTTTGTGACTGGAGTGTTTCACTTTTTAAATTTTGTTTATTGACTAGCTTGCTTATTGAGAACATAAGCATCTAGGGCAGGTGTTTCTGTCTGTTATTCTCCGCTCTATTTCGAGCGTCTCGGAAGTCTCTGGGACCTGTAGATTCTAATAAATGTTGTATGAATGAATGGTTCAGGATGGGCCACAGGGCTACGATGGGGTGACTGTCAGTCAACATTGCACGGGGGACTACTGAGCACTGGCTAAGTGCTGGGCACAGTGGATACACCAGGGTTAAAGCCACAGGCTGGCCTCAGAGAGCTTGTGTCCGTGCTAAAGTCCAATGAGTGAAAGGTAATTGCACCCTAGTGAAACTAGGGTCGTGACTGAAGGAAGATCACTGCTCAAGAAACAGACAGGAGGTGCTCCAGTCTTGGAGGAAGGGGAACAGGACTTTCAAACCTCCCCGAGGGGTGAGTGGGTGTTGGCCATGTATGGAGTTCAAGGCCAGAAGAACATTCTAAGGAAGGGGAACAACCACAGGGCTCTTGACTGTTCTGAGCCTTGAACCTTTCTAACAGTCTAGTGAAGCCTAGGGATCCCCTCCTAGAATAAGTTTTTAAAGAAAAAAGTAAAATACATAGGATTACAAAGGCAATCAATTATATTAAACTACAGTTAGCAAAATATTTTTAGTCACATATAAATATTCTCAGTACTATGTGTGATTCTTTGTTAATGCACTGGATGACAAAGTCTAGATGAAAACTAGTAACTACTATAAACTTCTCAGTAATGATAAGCTGGCACGATATGTGGTGGTACCTTCAATTACTGACATGCGACATGAAAATATCTGTGATTTCTATTAGTGACAAAATCACAGGTCCTGGTAATACTACTGCAGTTGGTTGGCTACATTCATAATTGGAGGAAGTACTAAATTTCAGTTAGAGGTTAATGAAAATACACATGTACTTTTTTTCCATCCAGGTTCCTGAATTCCATCCGTAGACATCTTTCTCCCCCCAGAAGGTCTGCAGACGCCAGGTTAAGAGCCCCTGAGCTATGACAGGACTGCGCAGTTGGGGAGGAGTAAGCTATTCAGCATGCTTGGAATTCAGTGGATGAGGAAGGGGAAGAAGGAGAAAGGGAAATAGATGAAGGGTAAGAGAGGTCATCAAGGGCCCCATCTCAGGAAGCTTTGTATGCAATGCTAAGGAATCCGGACTTTACTCTAAGAGCTATGATGAACCTTTGACCTGTTTTAAGCGCAGGGGTATCAAGCTCCAACTTGTGTTTGAGAAAGCTCTTCTAGATTGCAGTTTGGAGGACTCTGTGGGGCAAGACTGGCTGTGGGAGGCCAGGTAGGAGGTGGTGGCAGTTCTCCAGGGAAGGACGAAGGTGGCCTGAGTCAGGGAAGTGGCAGTGCAGACTGCCAGTAAGTAAATGGAAGTGGGAGCCAAAAGCTCCATAGAAGGTAGAATGGACGAAAGTGGATTCCCTTTTATTCCTAGCCCACAGAATCTGACAATGCTAGCACGAAAACAAAGAACTCCATTTCAGTTTTCTGAAGTTCCTAGGGTAATAGATGGTGACCACAGAAGGCCCAGTGAAAACCCACAGCAGCTGCCAGAGAAGTGATGCGATGTAATGGAAAGATACCCTCCAATGTCGTCAATTGACGTGGGCCTCCTTATCTGTGTGACCATGGGCAAGTTACTTAACCTTTCTGATACCCAGTATCCTTGTTGGTGAAGCAAGGCTAAGGACACCTGCATTCCTGAGTTGTGAAACACAGGGAGAAAAAAAATCATTGAACATTTTCTAAATTAAGTGCTATGAAAATGTTACTTGTGCTAATATATTATAACCAATCAATAAAAGGTAATTATTACCACAAGTCAGTATTTACTAAGAGTTGAAGAGGCATTTGAAGAAAGCAATCTGTGCAATTCATAGCAGCTGAGGAAGCATCATGGATCACATGTAACTAAGATGGCTGTGAAAAAACACGTAGAATTGAGCTCAGTGTGGGATAGGGGTCAAGGGTGAGCAAAAGGAGGAGTTTTCAGGTAGAAGAAGTAAGAATGAGGGGTGTGGGCCCAGTCTATTCCTGAGACAGCAGAGCTGGAGAGGTATGCCCGGGAGAGTAGGTGGTAAGGTGAAGTATGCTGATGTGGCTGGAATATGGGGGACTTTGAAAACTATCCAAAGTGGTTGGTCAACATACAGTGAAACCCATGTAAAGGATGGTTTCTAACATTATTATTATACGCTGACTTAGTAAACCACTTAAAAAAAAAGATTTCCAATCTGGAAAAAAGATTTCCAATCTGGAAATACTCAATGTTTGGATATGTCTGTTTATTCTAGTTTCAAAGAAAGAATTAGGCCGTGTCCTTCTGACTGGGGTTTGCAGCCCCTGGGAGCTTTTCCGATCCTTGTGACTTTTTTTGCCCTGAGGTAGGTGGGGATAAATGATGTCATTTAAACTAAAGCATATTAGTGTCAGCTATTTTCAAGAGGGCCCAAATACCTCAATTCTTCACAAAATAAAATGCTTCTTAATTCAGAAAAAGAAAACAAGAAAAAGAGAAAAACAGAACAAAATAGTCGATATCTGAGAGAGTGAAAAAGCTTATTGCCACAAAGAAGGAACCTGGCTGCTCATGTCAAGGTTGCCACCACTCTATGTGACGCTGGGGAAATTCTCTCTTCTTTCACTGACTGTTTCCTCAGGAAAAACAGAACTACTATGGGGAAGCTGTTGATCTGTCTAAACTGCTGTGATTTCTTCATGGGAAAGTCAAGGAGGAGAAAGGCAGGGAAGAGCGAGAGTCCAGAAGATGGTGGTGGCTGCACCAAGGCCTTGGAGCTAAAGAGAGGGGGATTTTTAAAAAAATTGGTTTTAGAGGTAAACTCAATAGGATGTCCAATAAATTGCACTGATGTTGGAAGAAAAGGAGGAGGACTAATCGCTAGGTTTTTCGTGCTAACAAATCAGTAGATGGCAGTTTCATTTACTGAGATGGGGAAAATTGGGGAAGGGACAAAATTAGGTCAGAAGAAAAATCAAGAGTTCAATTCTGAGCAGGATTAGTTTAAGGTGTCTATATGCCATTTCAATGGGAATATTCAGTAGATAACTGGGAATAGGGATCTCACATTCAGAGAACTGATAAATTTAAGGAGGACACATGGATTGTATTTAAAGCACACAGGAATGAATGAACTTGTGTGTTGCTGGGGAGGAGGAGGGAGAGGATGGAGAGTGTAAGGGAAAGCGAGAAAGGTGGAGAACCAGAGTGAGAGGGAAAAGAGACAAAGAGCTGGTGAGAGGGAGACAGGCCAGTGAGCCAAGGTTGGAGGCTGAGCCCTCCCTTATTAGAGGTAGGACAGAGCAGGAGGAGCCCAGAAGCAGGAGGAGAGCTGGGCAGTGCTGGGCCACAGAAGCCACAGCTGAGTTTTCACGGGGGGAGTGGTCCACAGGGAGGCACGCTGAGAAAAGGAAAGTTAAGATGAGGATGGATAAGTGTCCATGTGACAAAGGAAATACAAACAAAAGAGCTTGATCTTAAAGAAAACAAGAGGGATGAAATGCCCTGCAATACCAAGTTTTGAGCCTTTAATAAATATTTTCGTGAAAGTAGAGCAATAAAAGGATTTTAAAGATCATCTCAGAGTGTTCATGAGTTACATATGTTACACTTTTGAATGTCAAATGGATTTCAAGTCTTGGCAGTGCAAGGAGATTGGAAAACAGAACTTGGCGCTAAATTCAGATAGAATCTCAGCAATAACTTGATTATCTCATCAATAATCAATGATTCTACGTTGGGCATAAGGGTTGGGGTATCCATTCCTCTCTCACTGCCTTGTGCACATGGAACTACAAAAGCAGAGTAATTTGGTGTCATTTGATTTAATGAGATCCTGTGCAAATGAAAGACCACTTCGGCAATGAAGCCAGACCATTGCAAGTATCTAGAGAAGATAAATTAATTACCTTCACTAGTTCCTGAGCCTCTGGAAACAACTAAATAACTCAATAAAAGTGTGAACCTACTGGCCATGCAGAGGTCTTTTGAGAAACAACCTTTACACAACAAAATCCAAAAGCAAAGAGGTTTTATAACAGCAGGTCTACAAGTAGACTCATGGGTAAAATTACAGTTTATACCATGATGGAAAGTGGAGAAAGGAGGGCTAGAAAGTAGGTCACAATTTTGAACTCTGTCTTGGTAACCTCTAACATGTTTTGAGTGCTAAGTATGCACCAGGCACTGGGGCTAAATGCTTTCCATGCATTATGTCACTTAATCCTCACAACAGTTCTATGAGGTAAGTGTTGTTATTAAGCCGTTTTACAGATAAGCCATAGACTTAGAACATTAACTAGTTTGCCCAACGTCACAAAGCTTGTAAGTAATGTAGATAAGAGTCCAACTGGGTTTGTCTGACTCCATATTAGGAGTCCTTAATATCTTTTTCCTTTAAGGGTTTGGGTGTTCATACGTTTTGAGTGTAACCAAAAATGTTTTGACTAAAAAAGGTTATAGATAAATTCAGTACCATTAGATACAATTTGGAAAATTATGCAATGTTTTAGTGGAACAAATAGAAACATTCGATAATTTCACTTTGCCACTCTTCCCATTGAGAGGTGCAGTTTGTTCTTCCTCCTCTTGGGTCTGAGACGGCCCTGAGACTCCTTTGATGAATCAAATGCGGTGGAAGTGACACTGAATAACCTCCAAGGCTGGGCCTTATGAGACCTGCAGCTTCTACTGCTCTCTTGAAGCACATCCTCTTAGAGCCAGCAGCCTTCTAAAAAGTCTGACTATCTTAAGACTATGGTGCTCTGAGGAAGCCCAAGCTACACAGAAAGAGAAGGAGGCCGATAAAGAAGCAATGAGTTACCAGACATGAGCATCAAGCTTTCTCGGACTTTCTGGCCAAGCCAACAGCTGAATGCAACTGAGGAATGTCCCAGCTACCGTCACAGAGCAGAACCATCCTAACGAGTTAACCCGAATTCCTAATCCATGGAATCATGAGCGAAAAAAAAAAAAAAAAAAAGGTGGTTGTTTTGATCTCTATGCTTTGGGTATTTTCTTATGCAACAATAGATAACATAGATTTAGTACAGTAGGATACAATTTGGAAAATTATACTGTATTATAGAGGGACAAGCAGAAAACACTCCTATAGTTTTACTTTGAGTCCAAGTGGCTTATGTTGTATATCTGAGACGATAAACCTGCAGTTTAAAAGTTAGCTCTGATCCAGTGGTTAATTTCATCTGGTCTGAGGCAAGCATTTTCAAGAAGAAAAGCTGGTAGAGAAGCACTTTATATTTTAGAACTATATTTCTGCTGTGTCATCACAGTAATGCATCAGTATAATGATCATCTACTTTTAATATCCAGAACTAGCCCTTGGTGGTTGCCTTTGGCTTTTTTCTTTATACTATACGCCTTCTATCTTCCTTTTAAAAATATCCGAGGCAGGTTACAATGAGATACACATAACAAGAGAGTCAAAATAAAAGCACAAGAATAAACCCAAATTTAGCAATTGAGAAGTCATTTCTAAAGATTTGTCTAATTTGTTCACTGAAATTTACCTTTAAATTTAGCTTTGAGTTTCCTGGCACTGAGGCAAATCTGTGGGGTTATATCATGCTAAATGTGACTTTATTCTGAAAAGAAAAATCTTTAACCTACTGCTAAATTATAAGAGCAATTTTTTATGTAGATCTCTTCACAGGGAGCAGTAAGTGAGAGAAGAGACAATGGCTTCAAAAGAGACGTCATTTAGACAACAAATGTGTCTCAGACATGGAGTCCTAGCATCTGCCCCTGTTTAAAACAAAACAGAACAAAATTTAAAGGACTTTTAATTTCTATGTGGGTTTTTAAATGAACTCCTCTCTCTTCTCCCCCCATAGATCAGAATTTCATAATTTCCTCTTTTTATTTGTTTCAATGAGGATTTATTGACAACCCTCCAGGAGCCAAGCCCTGAGGGTATAATTGTAAGCAAAAGAGAGAGAGAAGGTCCCTGCCCTCCTAGAGATCATAGTCCAGGAGGATATTAATTAATGTTAAGGACATTAATTAAATAGCTACTCCAATATGTGATTATAAATTGATAGGTGCCATATAAAAAGAATAGGAGTAACAGGGAGACATGATCCAAGTTCCTGGGGATGGGGCAGGATGGGGAGAGGGAGGGAAAATATAATTTCTTATGTCCCCATTCCTCCCATAATGCCTGACACACACATAGGTGCTCAATTTGTGTTGGCTGTTGATGATAAAAATACAAAGAAAGGGGAGTTTCAACACTAATTCTGAATCTGTTGTTTGAAGGATAATGACATTAGGAAGGAGGTCACTGTTAGAAATTTTCATTGCTCTGATTTTTGGAAAGGAATAAAATGTACAATGCAAGAGCTATCTGTCCAGATACCAAATGAAAAAAATCACACGTTCTGAAATTCCATCTGATTGAGATTATGTCTGAAAAGTTACCCTCAAACGCCTGATTTAATGCGTCCATTCTGTGCTGGAAGACTAATTATTAGCAATGGCTTCACCATCTTATTAGCGGCAATGTGAGAAGGTGTGGGCCCTTCTACGTAAAAGTTGACTAATAGACAAATAAATTAGATATGACTGCTTTGCCAAAGCTGATAACTAAGGCCCTGTGTACAGTAAGTGCCAGGTTCTAGTTCTAACTACGTAACATTTAATATTTGGGGTCAAGTGGCTGAAAGAGAAAGCAATTATATTGTTGTTCTTTGGAAATTCATTTACAGATCGCTATTCTTTAGTTGCAAGCTCTTAAAAGCTATATTAGGCACCCTATCATCCATCCAGCTCCTAAAGCTTTATTACATAACATGTAGCAGGAATGTTTTTCCAATTTCTACTCAGTTCTCCCTTCTACCACATTACCATCTTTCCTTTTTAACCTGTTCTTGTCTTGTCTACTCTACAGTGCTACAGATTTCCTGCAATATTTTATGTTTCCCATAATTTACTAATAATTTTAACAAAGTAAAGAATTCTACCTTAGAATCCATCCTATTGGGGATGTTCCACTTCAGATACAAACGAGGCTTCAATGGAAGGGAAAAACCTCTGTTATGGGATGAATTGTGTTCCCCCAACACTTGTATATTAAAGTCCTAACCCCAGAACCTCAGTATGTAAACTTATTTGGAGATAGGGTCTTTATAGAGGTAATCAAGTGACAATGAGGTGGGCTCTAATCGGATATGACTGGTGTTCCTATAAGAAGGGGAAATTTGGACAGATACATGCAGATGGAAGATGATATGAAGATACAGGGAGAAGGCGGCCATCTACAAGCCAAGGGGAGAGGCCAGGAACAGATCCTTCCTTCACAGCCCTCAGGAGGTACAAACCTGCTGACACCTTGATCTCAGACTTCTGGCCCCCAGAACTGAGAGACAATAAATTTCTGCTGTTTAAGCCGGTTCGGGCACTTTGTCGTGGCAGCTCTAACAAACCAGAACAACCTCTATTTCCCTATGAAAATCTAAGATAGTTTTTGGAAGCTTTTCCGACTTCTCACCCAAAGATGGGCTAGAAACTCTGGAATTTACCTCCGTGAATGAAGTGTCAGAGATGCCTTTGATGTTTCTTAACTCCTGAAGCTTTATAATCCCATTAAACATATTCTTCAGTAAACCATGAACATTTTCATTAACCTTTTCCTGTTAATCATAGTAAAATTGATGTAAAAGATATGAATATTCATAAATCAAGCCCTCTAACTTGTTATAAGGATTTTTCAAAAAATTATTTACAGGGCTAGCCTGGTGGCATAGTGGTTAAGTTTGCATGCTCCGCTTCAGCGGCCTGGGGTTTGAGGGTTCGGATCCTGGGCGCCGACCTACACACCACTCATCAAGTCATGCTGTGGTGAGGTCCCACATACAAAATAGTGGAAGAAGGGCACAGATGTTAGCTCAGGGCCAATCTTCCTCACCAAAAAAAAATATATATATATATATTATTTATATCCAGTATCATAAAAATGCCAAACTAATCATCAAAATAGAACCCAGTTGAGAGCTTATTGCTCAAATCTAGTTTCTACCAACCTACCCAAACAAAAATGTCATTTCGTTACCCACTTTAGAGCATATTAATTCATTAATGCATTAGTTTCTAATTCTTCCTTGCTTTTGTTAGTTGGAACACCAAACAGCAGTACTTGGAAGCAGTGGAAATCATGCCAAGATTTTCTGTAAATTCTTACCTCCTCTCTTTATCAATACCCTTTCTGTCTAACCAGGTAATTATATTACAATTACACACAACACCTCTTGCCCAAAAGCCTCAATGAAATTGTTTTTATTGATTCATTAAACATATATTATTGAGTGTCTACTACGTGCCAGGCACTCAGACAGAGTTGTGAACAAGCTAGATCTCTGCCCTCAGGGGGTTTGTGTTCTAGGATTCAGAGAAGCTCTAGGAGACTGCAGAGAGATTTCATTTCTAATGTCTTATTTTTAGACTAGCTCTCCACTGTTTTGCTGCTGCGCCTTACTCCCATCTTTTTAACCTCCCTGGAAGCTATATACTCATAGTTTTCTTTCCCATAATTTTTTTCTACAATACAACCTAAATTAGTACTGGTCCACAAAAATTCAGGATTAAAAAAAAAATCAGTCAATTTTCAGAAAGATCATTCTGTGGAAAAGATTATACTTGTGACTAATAAACTTTGAAAATACATATTATTACTTATTTTTAATTCTTAAACTATTAACTTCAATTTTTTTTTCCCTCCTTGGCATATTTTAACGTTGGTCATACAAGGACTCGAGTCTCAAAATCTTTAACTATTTTAGGACCCTTTTTATCTTGCTATTTCCAGAAACTAAAATCTTTGATCTGTCAAGGTCTTCCATACTGGTTGATTTCACTCGAACAGACTCAGAGATGGCAAGATAGTCCTGAAGCCACTGGATCAGAAGAACACGAGTTCTCTGTTTCTACGGGTCATGAGTCTAGGGGTATTTCACTTCAGGCTTTTCTCTCTTTTGCCTTGAAATGAGCTTATCCTCCAGAGACATGAGAGAGAGAGAGAGAGAGAGAGAGAGAGACAGAGACAGAGACAGAGACAGAGAGGAGAAGGAGGAGGTGAGGGAGGGGGAGGAAGAGAGGAGAGAAGGAGAACCACATGACCAGTCATTTCCCCAAGCAAATGGCAATTTGGGTGAATGCCCTGACCCAGGAAGGGAGAAGAGATCAAGGTGACCCCAATGCTTTAAAAATAGCTGAGTGGACTCTTTCCAGAAAAAAGTCACAGCAGGCTCTGGAAAGCAATTACAGCACTATTTTGGCATCTTGCTCTACCAAAGGGAACATTCTCCTACCGCGCTAGTTCCAGCCTTGATCTTCATTTCCCTTTGCTGTAAATACTTATGGAATCATTTTAGAATGCTAAGAAGAAATAGGTGTGAGAGTAAACAAACCACGGTAGTAATCCTCTCTCCAAACGCGGAGCAGCTGCCGAGGAAAGCCACAGCGGCCGCCAGCGTGCCTTGCTGTCTGCTCCTCCTCTTGTCCTCTTCCCCTCCCCCCTCCTTCTTCTCCCACACATAGTCTTTTCACATTTGCCAGCCTGACTGTGTGGTCTGCCAGAGAAGCCTGGCCACTTGCTGGGCATGTATGCCCTTAGACCCAGGCTGGGTCTAAGGGTGGGTATCTGCAGCTGCCCTGCTCATTTCTGGGCAGGAGGATGCCCTGAGACTAAGAGCCATGGCAGCTGGCTTTCCCGAGGGGAAGGACATGGGTCTCCAGAGAAGCTGTGCATACTCCTTCAGTTAAAGCCCTTTGGGAAAACTGTCTGTCCTGTGAACTTAACTTTCTTAAACTCCACGGCAGGGGTAAAATTCTCCAACCCCTCGCTGGTGAGGAGCCAATGATTCCACACCCTGACAAGCTGCCACGCTGGAACTAAGGCTCTAGTGAGCAGCAGGAAACAGCACCCCACTGGTAAGGCAGGAGTCTTCTCCTTCTCTGCCACTGTGAAGAATGTTGATATCTACTATTTAACTTTTTGGACTTACTTCTAAAAATTAACTAGTAGGCACTTAAAAAATCACATTTTAAAAATATGCCTCCACAGTATTTTTTCTAGTGAACTCTCTTCAGCTCTAATTCAGACCTAAATTACTGATTAAACTTTTCTATTGATCCAATTCCCATAGAGTTCTTCCTCTTGTGCTTTTATAATCAGAAATCTCCAACTGGCAACACCTCTTTCAATGGCTCCCCACCCCCCATTTCAGATTTGCTTTATCTTGTTAAGCATTTACAGATCATCAAATATGGGTAACCTCAGAATATTTCTTTAGGCCCAACGCTTCAGCACCAGTTCTTCAAAAAATGGAACTTTCAAGGAACTCTGCTACATTTTCCATTCACAATATTTCCCAAGTGCCGTAGCAGAGTGAGGGCTTTCTTGAGAGCTGCTGGGGCGACACAACATCTACCACAGGAGGATGGCTCCTTGCCGCGTTCTGTGTACTGCCGGGTAATCCCCAGCACAGCCGAGCCCAGCCAGCCACACGCCCCCGCCCCAGTCCAAGCCCTCGAAGACTCAGTGGTCAACGTGGAAAAGGCATCTTGACTTCAAACTTTTCTTCACACTCAGTGGCTTCTAAGACCACATTGAAAAATGAGGAAAAACAATAACTGGAAAGATGTTTTCAGGATTCTAGATGGGAGGATACATAATGCAGAACTGTATAGCATTGAAGTCAGTGATTTATATCAACATAAAATAAAAGAGATTAGTGAATCATTACTAACAGGAAAAGCACTAGAGAGAAGTTGTGGTGTGGGCATCGAATCAGGGAACAGGCTGAGGCCCAAGTTCCCTAAGTACCCGCCAGCTATGTAGAGTAGCGACAACTTGTCCTTTACCAGATTTGAGTTATTTCTCATCTCCATTTATGTGTAATCCATAGCCAAACATAGAACTAAAACACGTTCGATTCCTAAGCCATTAATCTGTTTCAAGAAAGAAGAAGGGGGAGGAGGAGGACAAAGCAATGACTGAGGGACCAGTTAATACAAGGATTCCTTCATTCACTCGCGTCATGCTCTCCTTCAACAGAGATGGTTTGACCAGGAGGGGATCTAGTGAATGAGGTAACGGGGTCTCTGTCCTTAAGGGCCTTCCCGCCCTGTGGGAGCTCCGGGTGAGCGCAGGGTCCTAGCATTGTGGTGCAGTGGGCTTGGGCCAGTGCTGCGCTGCTGGAGACACACGGGAGGGACTGAGACAGCTCAGACTGCAGCTACTTCTGAAGAAGGCACAGTAGAAGCCACTGGAGTCTCCATCAGGGTTCCAGGAAGTGGGATCAAATACATCCTGGAGAAATCCAAGACCTCTGATTTGTTGGAAAGCATTCCCACTGCCTTCAGGAGTCACTTGGAAAATGTGACTCTCCATAGCTATGGCCAACCCCCCCCCGCCCCCCGCCACGGTCCTCTCTGGATGGTCTTCACGGGTGGTTTCCAGAGGGGAGAGCCAACTCGGCAGCTGTGTTAGCCTCAGAGCAGCTCACTCCAGTGATACAAACGGAAAGACTCAAGCTGACTGCCTAGGTTTGCATTCCAGCTACACGTCTTCCTAGCACTGTGATCTTGGACCAGTCACTGAGCTCTCTGACTCTCAGTCTCCTTGGCTGTAAAATGCGCATAATAGATGCCTATGAGGATTACACTAAGAAAGTGCTTGGAACCGTGCCTGACCCTTACTAAGCACTCAGTAAATGCTAGCCCTCTGAGCAGACATCGAGGGTTTCACACAAGAAAAGGACCTTTGTTATCATTCCAATTCAGATGCTGTGAGCAGACTTGAAAGAACAGTAAAGGGAAATGAAATGTAAAGGGATGCTGTTTACGGACGAGTTGTGGAGAATAACCACTTCCGAGGAGCTTAGTTTCCTTGCTCAGCTCTACTGGAGTAAACATCATAACCAGGCTGGAAACCTTTGCTTTGTCACCGTCATTTTCAGAGAGAGGAGGAAGCTGGGGCAGTCAGACCTCTTCCCTTCTCCTCTGCTCACACTGGATGTGTAACGTCAGCAGGCAGGATGGACTGGGCTTAGGGATATGGGCTCTGGAGCCGGGCGCTTCCATCCTGACCCTGACCAACAAGCTGCATGATTCAGGGCTGGTTCCTCCACCTCAGCGTGCCTCAGTTTCTCCATCTGTGAGATCGGGATCACCGTAGTGTCTACCTTTGGTTTCTGCGTGTGAGAATTTAAATATACAGTATCCTTAAGCCTCTTGGAACAGGGACCAGCGATATTAGTGCTATATAAGTGATAGTAACTATAAAATGTATTGTTACTAAAGAACAATACAAGGAATTGTTCAAATGCACAAAATCAAGAAATACTGAGTCAAGACAGAGGTGCCTTATAGTCTCTTATTTAGCTCTATGAAGATGAGAGCTGGAGTTTGTTTCTACGCTATTTGTTAGAAAGAAGAATGAAGGAGGCGTGAAGCACTGGTCCAGTCTGAGAGCATAACGAAGAGCAAAGCCACTGGATCTGGAAGTGGACCCCACCTGTCAGGGTGGCTTTGCCCTGTTCTAACTGGAGCAGGCGATTTACCTTGGAGGCACTCAGTTTCCTCGTCTTTAAAGCAGGGAGGGCAATGAGAGCATTGCGGAGGTTCATTCCAAATCCAAAATTCTAGATGGCTCAGTATTTGAAATTTTACAAAAGGTAATGTAATTATGGCTTTAGCGTCTTTTTTCATACCTAGTGTATTTCCAAAAAGGATTATCAAGTTGAAGACAATGTCATTTGTTTGTGTTTTCTGAGTCGTAATGCAAAAATCTGAACCATTGAACAAATCTTTAAATCCGTGAAAATGGATTATCTTTAGCACAATTGATAACTTTTAAAGCTCTTAGATTGTGAGACTAAAAGTGATAAGGACATTTTTCCATTCATCTTAAATGAATTTTTAGAGACTCTAAGAATAAAACATAATCCATAGACATCTGATGCTGACTTAGAGAGTGAAAGTGGGACTCTTACTGAGGGTAGCTCAGCAATTCTCAACTAAATGAAATTAAGCTGATTTAGTTGAGCTTTTAAAACATATGGGTAGAAAGCATAAGTCCAAAGGATTTGGGGGAACGCCCCCCAGCACTGCCTTTCTTCAGACTGTCCTCCTGGAAGCCGGCTCCCCCAGAGCGGCCTCTGTCACTGTCACCACTGAGGGCTGGAAGGAGACTTCAGGCTGTGCTGCCTTCACAGGTTTGATGAATTGGGTAGTGGCATAAAGATTTCACTTGGGAAGAAAAAGATTCTGTTGTGGAAAAAAAAGGGAAGGAGGGCGATTTGAAATAAAAAGTCTAGATTAAGAATACCGGCTTTGGGTCAAAGAAGGTTTAAATTTTAGCTCTGCTACTTTTTAGCTCTGTGACCTTGGGCTGGTTGGTTAATCTCTGTAAGCCACATTTTCTACATTTAATAATTTTCTGACTTCCTAGCATTACTGTAAGGATTAAATGAGATAATACATGTAAAGCGCTAGGCCTGTAATAGCTAGAACACAGTCAGCACCCAATAAATGGTGGCCACACTTGCTCTCCTAAATGAATGACGGTGGCAGATAATCTGCACTCTCTTTTGGTGAGCTTCTTGCCCTCCCTTTGGAATCTCTCAAAGGCACAGGAAGCACTAAGCTTTCTGCCATCAAAATTTGGGTCCAAACCTCAGTCTTTTTAGTGAGCCCTAAAAACCTACGGGTTTTTTCCAAGATCTGTTCATGGTCTCATGTGGGCTCTGGACAAAGCTTCACTTTGTTAGACTGTCCAGCTAGGTTAAAAATAAATATGCAGAAATGTGTGGAACTTCGACAATAGAATATAGAAAAAATGGATTATTCTTAGCTGAAAACAAAGGCATTCTAGTATATGAATGTGCATGTAAATGCATAGGAAAGGTCTGGAATGAACAGACACCACCATGGTAACATCAGTTCCCTCTGGGGGAGGAGGAAGACAGGGGAGGAGGTGGGATTTACCTCGGTATTGTCTTAATTTTTTACACATTTATGTACATATTAGTTATGTAATTAAAAACCAAACCAAACAAACAAAAAAGCAAAACTCAAGCAAAGTCATGGTACGAACTGAAATGAACTTTTCGAACAAGAACTTGTGGACGACACCAGTAGACAAGAAGCAAGGAATTTGCCCCCGGGGCTGTCCATGACTTGACACAAAGTCTTATTCTGCTGAGTCTGCCATCCTTGAGGAGCAAGCAAAGCAGGAGGGGGAATTTCTGATCCTATCTCCAGCAACGAAGACCCATATGACGCTGCCTGCCAGCTAGCTCCGTGTAAACTTCTCTCTCTCGGCATGCACTCAGGTAAGACATCAGTACCCTGGCTAGTTCTTTCAAAACTCAAGGTCTACAGAGGCGCCAACTGAAGGCTACTGGTAAACTACGCTTTTAAGCAAAAAGAAATCAGATGATAAATTAGAATACCTATTACTACATTTCAGTGGCAAAGAAAATAAGAGACAACTTAAAAAAATCTACTTGACGGCTCCTTGTTTGATTAAAAGATACCTGACTGAGGAGTTTTAAAGTATCACTCTGGCCCCTCTCCCCCCAATACCACCAAATAAATTAATGAATTAAACCAGATAAAGAGTTTAAGTACCGAATTATGGGCTACAGCATTTTTTATTAGTGAAACATTTGTTTACTGTCGGAAATTAGTTTTCACAAAGGGCCCTTTCCTTGGAAAGAAATATTTTGCTACAGGGAAAACTAAGAAACCTCCCGGAGCTCGGAGAAGTTGCACTGACTTGCTTTGATTCGACTGGCAGTCCCCACGAGAGAGACCTCCCCTGGTTCTCTGGGCTCCGTGAGCAGTGGCCAGGACAGGTTGGTTTTTCTTTGGTTTTAATGCAAAAGTTTGGCCCATGGACTTGAGGGAGGATTTTGCTATACTGATGAGAACTCTGTCAAAGGCCCTCTGGCTGGGCCTGAGATGCTGTGTCCGGCTCAGCTTGGACACTCAGTGCAAGCAGGTAGTCCAGCCCAGCGTGAAATTCACTGTGTTCTGCTAGTGGATTAAGTGAAGGGCTGCATTTCAGGCACAGCTCAGAAAGAACCTGAATGAAGGGCGAGAAGAATGAATGGAGAGAGCCATTTTGATGGAATTGCCCTAGGGCATTAAATAGGCTGGGGCAGCCGGCGGCTGAGGGAAGCTTCTGCTGCTTAAGAAACTCTCCCCAAGAGTGTCAATCATCAGTGGCTTAACAATCATTCATTTCTTACCTCCCACTTGTGTATAAATGTGCAGATCTACACAGACCACCAGTGTGACCATTTCAATGAGCTGAGTTTATTGTGAAATACACAAAAAAGAAAAATGTTTTTTTTGGTCACTTATAAGCAATGTAACATTAATACTATGAATAGAAGCACAAGCAATTTAAGAGAGAAACGTAGACGGCAGGATAACCCCATGTACTCATTCAAATTTAGACCACCCACTGCTCTCTCTTTCTGAAAGAAAGGTGGCTCTACCAAGCAAAATTGAGGCAACTAGAAATAGAGGAACTAAAATGCAGGATTCCATCATTTCTGCAAAAGGTCATTCTAGTCCTTTGCTATTTTTACCAGAGAGAGAGACTCAGCAAGTTATTGGCTGAATGGATTTGGGAAGCCAGAAGCTGCTGCTCCTGACAGTGAAGATGGTACTGCAGCACTCCAGGCTGTGTGAATGAAAGGTGTGCAAAAGTTGACCCTTTCAAGGATAGGAGAAAGAGCTGCTGAATTAGACCCCGACTAAATTACTAGCCATAACTGTACTCAGACCAATTCTCCTTGAAACTGCCTGCAATCTTGTGGCTTTGATTGAGAAATCCCCATTCCCAGCTCAAACCCTCCTTGAGCCTTCCCAGCCCAACCCCCTCCTCGCAGAGCCACTCTTCCTCGGCGCCCCTACCCGCAAATTTGCATCAAGGCAGGTATATTTCCCAGCTGGACCACCGCTACAGAAGCATGGCTTTCATTCAGGGCTCGGTTACAGAATCCTAGGCTTACCTCTGGCGAGCAATCAAAAGCATTTCAGAGAAGAGCAGAAAACAAAAGAAACAAACAAAACCTGTCCTTACCCGCTTCTTAAAAAATTGGAAGGCTGAGCATTTCTTGACTGGGAATCCATTCATGTCTTTGTTTACCATTATTCCACAGTGGGGAGCTCACAGTTATAGATCCAGGGTGGCCACCGCCGGGTTAGTGTATCTGGTTCCCGGTGTCCCTCCTGGAGACGGTTAACCAAGACGGAGCGGGATGGAGAATCCAGCGGGCTCAGGTCTCCACTCACACATTCTGTGGCACCGGCGATTGCAGCAACCTCTCCCAGCTTTCAGTCGCCCCAGGCAGTGGCTTTTCTCCTTCCATCACTGCTCCGAAACGCAGGCATCACCGCGAGACAGGACCCCGGGAAGCAGCGGATTCCGGGAGATGCTCCTGCTGCCGCGAGCGTGCAGGAGAAGGGCACCCCCCGCGCGCCCCCAGCTACCTGGCGGCGCTGCGGCGGGCGCGCCGGGCGAGCTCTGCCCAGGTGATGTGCTTCTGCAGGCCGCTCGAGAGGAGAGCTGTTTTTGATTGTGCAAGTTCCAGTGGGAGCTGTAGTTAAGCAGCTGAGAGGAGTAAGAAAGAGCAGAAGCCAGAGGGAGGGAGGGAGAGCCGCGCCAGAAAGGCAGAGGGAGAGGGAAGGCGATGCTGGAAGACGCAGCGATTCATGAATATCTGAGCAGCGATGGAGAGCCCTCACCGGCCCAGGACCCACTGAAAAGCAGTTGACTCCCCTTGGGAGGGCTACTTTAATAGCTCTTTTCTTTTCTTTTTGCTGTTAGGACCATTTAAATCAGTTTCGTATGAAATGCAGACAGTTTTTATCTCATGGTCATTGAAATTCTTTTGCTATGTGTTCCTAAAATAAAGCCTCTCGATGGAAATTCAATCAAATTTATTTCTGATCTGTCCAAATGTGGAGAAAAATGAAATAAAGTGCAAGAGTGGGTACAACAATACATGATCTGTCACTGTGTAGACCCTCTTCTAGCGTCCTCTCCCCACTTATAAAGTAGGGGACAGCAGTGAAGGTGATGGTGTCTTTTTCACTAAAGAAGCCTGTTAGAGAAGAGCACAATGGACATTTACAAAGTGTTTTGTGCAAAAAACAGAAAGAGCGTTACCAAAAAGTATTAGTGACCCCATCTAACGAAGAGGAAAGACTCTCGGTAACGGAGAAATGAAACCCTTCTTCCTATCAAGGGAAAATCTCCCCCAAATTCCTTACTCGTGTTACTGTTTGCACATTAAATTCACTTTAAAAAGGCATTTAATTTGTGTGTGGCCTATTTTTCCAGTTTTACTCTTTAATGCTGATATTTTGGGGGGATTTAAAAAAATTAGAATGGATAGCTCAATGGACAGAGCAAAGAAATAAACTTGGCATCTGATGGGGTCCTGCTAGGACATCAGTGGGTGGCTTTCTGCCAGTCGCCTGACCTCCTGGGCCTCTGAGACGGTGCCTCATCCACGAAATGGAGGACCACTCATTCATTCCTTCACTCATGCATTTAGTTACTCATTCCCCTGTTTGCTGTGTCATTCCACTTATCCATCAAATCACATCCAAGTGTGGCAAGTGTCCCCAGGATGGAGAGCATTTTCACAGTCACCACAAGGGAATATGATGGATAAATAAGGGAAAACACAATGTTTTCTGATAAAACTGATGGCCAGCTCATCGAAAACAATAGATCTAACCTTGTTAAAATATTTATATGAGTCTCTGTTAAGAGGAGAAAACACAGGTTAACTGGGGAAAAGGTGCATTGATTTCACTGAATTGTAGTATAAATCTCTATAATTGGACCAAGTTTTTTCGGGAATAACAATGAAATCTTTGCTAAATGCTTCGAGATTTCCAAAAATGCAACACAACCAAATGATAGTATTATCACCAAGAGAAAATAAACTATTCACCTTGGAGAGCTATGTTAAGTTGTGCAAGATGCAAGGATACATTATTTAACCTATAATGTCGATGGGTTTTGTGGTTCTTCTAGAAAGTTCCTTTAAAATTCTGGTAATTCCAAGAGAATTTTTGTAGATGATAGAAATGTTCTTTATCATGATTATGGTGGTGGTTGTATGACTATGCATTTGTCAAAATTCATCAAACTTTCATATGAAAAAGGAAAATTTTGCTGTATATACATTACAGTCCAATAAGCCTGATTTAAAAAAGTCACGGCCATTCAAATTCTTTCCTGTTCCTCACCTTGCCTCTCCCCCAAAAGTATTTTAACAAATATTTATTGAGTCTGAGTGATAAGAGGAGGGGCTCTCTAAGCATTTGGCGGGAAGTGGGGGCTAGGGGCCTTGATTCCACTTGGCCTAGTGTACATTCTGGTTTCACTACACTGTGTGTTTATTTGGGGCAAAGAGGGGGTGGTTAACAGAAACTATGGGGGAGGAGGTAGAGATAAAGTTAAATCCCATCCCTGCTCCCGACTCTATGCCACCCAATGGAGATGCTGCCACTGTCACCTAGTCAATGGCAGATCCTGTGGAAGATCCTTTGACTACAAACATCAATAGTTTCTGTCACTAAGGATGTCAGAGCGTAGGGGAGAAACACACACTGTGGGAAGAATTGTATATGCGTGTATATATATATATATATATATATATATATATATATATATATGCATTAGCTCCAACTCGGTTTGGAGGGGTGGCAGGGTTGGGGTGGGGAGGAGGCCCAGGAAGTTTCCTCAAAGGGATAAAGTTAGTGCAGAGCGTTAAAGAACGAGTAGAGGTCAGCCAGATGAAGGAGGAGAAGCACAGGGCCGGGGCTCTGACTGGATCAGGCAGTCCATTACTTTGGACTACATTTTGGTCACTGCAAGAAAAGAGAAATGTGTTAAGTACACTGTATTGGCTCCTCGGGGAAAAGGAGGCATCTCTCATCCACTCATACCTCTATTTTCACAAACAAAGCTGCCTGCAGGTAGGCCCAGAGTGACTCCTCTTTACTGAATATCTCCTTTGCCAGGCTCGTTAATACTTACAAAGGAGCATAGACTGCTGCTTATAATAAAAAGGGAAATAACCCCTGGGCTCTTACAACATCCTGGGCTCTTACAACATCCTGTTTGCACATTAAACTTGCTTTAATTAAATCAATTAATTTACTTCCCTCCTTTTCTCATTAAACACCTTTATCCTTTTTTGTAGCCCCAGCACACAGTGGAGTGCCTGAGCCAGGCCAGGCAGTCAACGAATGGTTTTCAGATAAATTAAACAAAAAATGATGGACAGTGAACATCAGCGACCCTGGCACCAGACCATTCGTAGGAACTGTTAAATACCTTTGAGATTCCTAAATGATTAAGTAAACTCCCATCAAAACCAATGTGCTGAGCTTCAGAGGGAATGACCTCTATTCTCACCGTTTCTTCTTCAAGCCTCAATGACATTGCTGCGCTGGAATGACAAATCCTTTTTGCAAAAACCTCTGGTGTTAAAAAGAGTCCCTTGAACCTCTACTTGCTTATTTGTAGTGTACTCACTTTTCCTCCCAAGAATAATGTTTGAGCTATAACACAATGAATAAAATAAAGCAAGCAGGTAGGACTGGCTACAGCATATACAGGAAGGGGAGCGGGCACTGTGCTCATCCTGAAGATCTGGTCACTCACCTGCCTTCTCTAACTGTGTGACCTTGAACAAGTCTCTTCAACTTCCTGAGCCTCAGTGTCCTCCTCTGTAAAATAATCATAATAAAATGTATCCCATCTACATCGTAAGGCAATTGTCAACACCAAATTATATGTGAAAGAGCTTTGCAAAACAATCAGTAACTCTCCATTGTTGGTTTTATTAAAGCAAGAGACACAGACTGCTATAGTACTGTTTACAAAGTTTATCTTTCCATAGATTAAAGTGTTTTTTTGTGATATGTTTAGTTGTTGAATGGAATGTGAATTTTTTTTTCTACAGCAACCTGGAAAACACAAAAGATAATAAACAATAAAATATCTGTCTAGTGACAAATGTCCCTAAAGAGAAAGGGACACAAATAGACCACGTCATGAGAAATGTTTTGCATTCCTCTCTGGCCAGCATGACTTGATCATATGCTTACAACTCCAGCCACAGGGAAAGTGATGTATGTAATTAGGAATCAGGAAAGCCCACCGGGGATTCTGGGTTTGTTTTTGTACATTTGAAAGACCTCTTTTTTTTTTTTAATTAAAATACTTTGGTTTCAACAAAATGGATTTCTTTTCACTTAATTCATGCATATATCAAAGAAAAATTAGAAAAGAAAAACCAAACCTCAAATATCATTTATTATATTTTTTATTTGAGAGAAAGAACTATGTACAAACAAAAAGAATCAATACCGAACGGATTCATGGAGTTTTGTAGAAAAGGTGCAAGTAGGAACGGATTGCCCTTCCTTTTATAGATAAGACACTATGTAAGGTTGAAGGGCTGCTTCAGTTTGTTTTCCTTCTCACTATGTTAAAAAAAAAAGAAGCAATTCATAGCCCTACAGCTTTCTTATAGAGTCAGTATTTATCAACTATGTTCTTCTAATTAGCAAAAAGGTCAAAAAATATCTCCAGTGTTAACTGACTTGACACTATTTATGGAATGTCACGTATGTGCTAGTCTATACACTTATAAGAAAGAGAACAAACCAATAAGAAGACCTGCATTCATCTCGGCAAATCCTACCTCAAAGTAGTATTTAATTCGTATTTAAGGCATTCTATTTTTTTCCTGGGTTATGGTTTTAGTCAGATCACTAAATACACTGGACTTTTCTTTTTCTCTATTACTTGAAATATTTTTAGCTAGAATTACAAAATTTAGCTCTTTAGTTTACGAGAAGCTGTAGCAACTGGTTAAAAGTTCATGCCACCTCCCTAGATCTCTGTCATTTGCTTCTTACCTGGGCCTGCTCACCCACACTGGCACACACACACACATACACACACACACATACACACACATTTTTCTCTTTGTTTCTTCTCTCATTCGCTCTGGATAATAAAATTGTACCAAATCTGTTTAAGACATAGCCTCTTCTGACACAAAGGCATAAAGAAATTCTCTTTTTTGTGGCAATGTGATAAAATGTAGCCCAAGGGGACAAATCAATTTGTTAGTAATTGCTCATTTGAATATTAGTGATAATTCATTCAACATAAACAGTCAATTTTACAGCTCTCCCAGATTTCACATTTATGCATCTGTTTCTATTCCCTTGTTTAAATTATACAAAGGAATTAAAACCTGCAAAGATTGTTTATTTTAAAGAAAATGTATTTCTCTAAGCTCCCTTTTGACCTGACCGTCCTTATTCTAGTTACCTTTTGTCTCCTCAGTCACGATATTTTCAATGTTGTAGCAAGACTTTGTCATTGTGTAACTTTCATTGATGGAGACCAGGCAAACATGGATACGCAGTTACGCACACAAACACACAAACATACACAGTCAGTGGTGACAGAGCAGGTCAGCAGAGCATTCCTCAACGGTCATTTTATCTGTGAACTGGATTGCCTTTTGAATGACTTTGAGAAATGAAGTAGAAACTCTCCATGGCAATGGATTTTATGGCCTTTTTATAAGATCTATGTGGGTTTTTTTTTTTTTTGTATTTTTAATGATTCTTCTCTTTTTTCTTTCAACACACAACCTTTGACATCAGGTTCAACGTAATTCCTTAACTGAGGCCAGAAGATCATATTTTCAACTTGACTTGTCCAAAGACGTCCATTAGCTGCTTCTCTGTGGGCAGCACAAATGAGCCGTGGCACGAGGGGTGGCTGCTGCCAATGCCTCACCGTGCTGTGTACGTGATGAAACAGGCTACTGTGATTGGTATTGATTGAGAAGACACGAGAGGGAAATCAGTAGCCCGTCCCAGAGTCCTGTGTTCTCCACTCCATAAGCATGATCTTGGGCTTTATCTCTATGTACACCCTGAAACGAAAAGGTGAGTCAATTTCTCAGATAATTCAAATCAACTGAGGCTCGCAGAGCAGGGCGAGCAAGCTGGGCAGATACCTCCAGCAGCAAGAGCAGCCCCAGCAAAGAGACAAAGAACCACCCAGGAGCTTCACGTCTTAGAATTCTAGAAAATGCTGTGCCTTCATGATCCCTGAACATGATTGGCTGCAATTGAAACTCTCTTGAAGTTTACCTAGGGTTTATCTGTTTTGTAAATAATGCTTATTTAAATTGAACACAATTTCATCTCCTCTGGCTTGTTTTGTTTTCAAGCAAAATCTTCCTCCATGAATAAGGTGTCAACTCAAAATTATTGGAGTGGCAATAATAAGCATTGAAACTAACGGGGTGTCCCTTGAAGTCAACATGGTTAGTAGAATTAGCATGGCTTTGCTGTAGATGGATTTGAACTCTGGCTCTACAACACTAGTTATGTGGCCCTGGGCAAGCTAAAATAGACATACTACTACCTATCCAATTGATTTGTTGTGAGGATTAAAGGAGATTTAATATACATGCACACACATGTGTACATATATCTATATCTATTTATATATTTAGTTTACATCTGTATGTGACAGCTTTAAAACATGTTGCAAATTCTTCAGCTCTACTCCCATTGATAAGTGGGGTTTATGATCCCTCTCCTTGAATCTGAATGGGCTTGTGACTGCTTCAACCAATATAACACAGTGGAAGTGATGCTCTGTGACTTCTGAGGCTAGGTCATAAAAGGCCATGTTGCTTCTGCTTTGTTCACTGAGATACTCTCACTTGAAGCCCTGAGCTACCGTGTAAGAAGCTGGACTGCCCAGAGTCTGCCACGGTGTGAGAAAGCCCAAGCTACATGCTCCGGCTGGTGATCTCACCTAAGCCCAGTGTTCAAGTCATCCCAGCCCAGACACCAGACATGTGAGCAGAAAAGCCTTCAGAAGATTCCAGCCCCAAAGTGTGTGGGTCATCTCACCTGTTTGAGGCTTTTCAGCTGAGGTTCCAGACTTCAGGCAGCAGAGATAGAATCTGTGAGCATGGGAAAATGGTGTTGTCTTATGTTACTGACTTTGAGGTAGGTTTGTTATACAGCGATAGATACATATTCCTTGTACCCCTCCCCTCACCTCTGGGAGCATGGCCCAAGCTCAGTAAGTGAGAGCACAGGAGACCTGGAATGCCAAAAGAGATGCTCAGTCAGTAATGGTTAACAGTTTGGATGGAAATGGTTAAATAGCCATCAATAATTGGTGATGAAATTGAGGGATGCTGCTCTCTTTTAGGCAACACTGTCTCTGAGCTTTCTATATTGTTATTGCCTAAGTCTGCTCCAGCTGCTGTAATAAAATACCGTAGACTGGGTGGCTTAAACAACAGACATTTATTACCTCACATTTCTGGAGGCTAGAAGTCCAAGATCAAGTTGCCAGCATGGTCAGTTCCTGGTGAGATCTCTCTTCTTGGCTTAAAGATAGCTGTCGTCTTGCTGTGTCCTCACATGGCAGGAGGAGAGAGAGAGAGAGCAAGCTCTCTGGTGTCTCTTCTTACAAGGGTGCTAATCCCATTATAGGGTGCCACCCTCACTACCTCATCTAAACTTAACTATCTCCCAAAGGCCCCATCTCCAGATCCCATCCCACTGGGAGTTAGGGCTTCAACATATTAATTTTGGAGACACATAATTCAGTCTACAGCAGCTATTTTGTGATGTGAAACTATTCTTGGTACTGGTACACTCTCAATTTCCATATTAATTCTAAAAAATGAATATTATTATATTGAGTATTTCATAAATAATAGGTAGGAAAAGTTTTCAAAATTCTTGTCAGTCTGTGTGACAAAGGGTTGATACAACTTCTATACAAAAAAATCCTATAAATTTATAAGAAAAAGACAAATAACTTAATAGAAAAGGTGCCTAGGATATAAAAAGCAAATCAGTAAAGGCATAGTGTAAAAGAACAAAAATACATGCAAATAGACATATGTAGAGATGCTAAAATTTCTGGTAGTGAGGAAAGTGCAACTTAAAATTACAAGATACCATTTTTCACTTATCATACTGGAAAATATTAAAAAGAATTACCGGGCCGGCCCCGTGGCTTAGCGGTTAAGTGTGTGCGCTCTGCTGCTGGCGGCCCAGGTTCGGATCCCGGGCGCGCACTGACTCACCACTTCTCTGGCCATGCTGAGGCCGCGTCCCACATACAGCAACTAGAAGGATGTGCAACTATGACATACAACTATCTACTGGGGCTTTGGGGGAAAAATAAATAAATTAAAAAAAATAAATTAAAAAAATAAATAAATCAAAAAAAAAATAAAAAGAATTACCTATTCAAAGCAGGCAAAATTCTGGGGAGATAGGTACTCTCATATAGTTGATAGAGTATGAATACTTTTGAAAAAAATTTAGCAATATTTATATAGAATTAGAATGTGCCTATTCACTGACCTGGTAATCTTACTTCTGAGAAGAAACTCTTTGAAAATATACACACCAGTCCTATGTATAAGACTACAGACAAGACTCTATGTATAGGGATACTTATTACACAATTGGTTGTAATAGCACGAATCTGGGGAAACAGGAACATAATTAAATGCATTATACAAACATACTAAAGAATACTATGCAGCTATTAAAAAATATGAATTAAAAAATTTGCATAATATATTGTCAAGTTTAAAAATGTATAATCCTAATGTTTTCTAAAGAAAAAACAACTTATTTTTTGTATAAGCATAGGGAAAGGAATGGATGGTTATACATCAAAAAGTTGAGGGGCCAGCCCCGTGGCATAGTGGTTAAGTTCGGCACACTCCGCTTCAGTGGCCCGGTGTTCATGGGTTTGGATCCCAGGTGCAGACCTACACCACTCGTCAAGTCATGCTGTGAGCGAGCCACAGACCCACATACAAAATAGAGGAAGATTGCCACAAATGTCAGCTCAGGGCCAGTCTTCCTCAGCAAAAAAAAAAAAAAAAAAAATTTGAAATTGCTTACTTCAGGAGATGGATGGGGAAACAATTAGCCTTTTTTCTTCATAAAATTCTACAATGCTGTACTTATTACAAGTATTAATTACGATAAAGTTGAAAAACAATAAAAATCCTACAGTTTATCAAATGTACCCAAATCATCTCATTTTTACCAGATATTTTACTTCCTTCCTTTGAAAGCTTCCATCCGTTCACCTCTGACCACATATTTCATAGATTTTAGGTGCTGTGCTTGGTGCTAGGACATTGACAAAGAATAGTAGTTGACCACAGCCAGTATCTAGCATTGTCGAACGTAACATAGAGCTGAAAGGAAACTTAGAGATCTTCTAATCCAAACCTTTGGTTCTATCAATGATGAAATTGAGGCTCAAAGAGAGACTGACTTGCCCAAAGTTACATCCTCGTCAATGATGTTACCATTCTGAATCTAGCCAATCACAGGAATATATGAAATCTACACAAAATAGAATAGAAAATGTAGTAAAAAGTGTCCATCAAGCAATAGGACAGCAAGAACATGTGGACAATCCAACCGTTCCTTAGGCGTTGGGTTCAGGACTACGTGTCTGTCACATTTCTTTAGGCTCTGACTCATTCCCTTTAGACTCAGCCCTTGGCCACCGGTGCTTTTTTTTATAGTGGACTATGTAACAAAATTTGCGTGAGGAGTTGTAGCTACTCCTTTTGGTGACTATTCTTTTTCTTTTTTCTTCCATTACTGATTACAAAATTAGTCAAAGAGCCTCTCCCTGTAAGTAACCTTCTTAATCAAAAGAGATAAACTCATCCAAACAGGAATCTGCTGGTGATTAAGAATCTGACGTAGTCTGTGTCATAAGAGTTTCGTGAAACTTTCCATTAGTTCCTAAAGTAAAGAGATCTGTAAGGTGTTGAATAAAAGTTTAGACTTTTCCAGATGGAGTGGGAAAAATAATTTTTAGTTGAAAATCTAATAACATTCTGAAGAGAAGATGGCTACTTTGGAAAGTTCTATGCAACCCACAATCGTTTGAATTGTGAAAGGTCAGACACGGTAACTGGTTAAACACATTGCAGCGACCGTGTTTCTCCTTTGATGTGGCTTTTCCTTCCACTCCGCCTTGTCGTTGAAGGGCAGACCTGACGTTTGGATGAAAGCTGTTGAACAGCTTTCAATGAGGGGGAAGACCAATGCGTATGTTCTTATAAAATTCCTGTTTATTTATTTGTATTTTAAAAATGCTTGTTCTTTATCTCGTCTATGATTTTATATTTGTATTTTTAATTTTTAATATAGGGTTTTACTAAAGAGTTCTACCTAGAATTCCTTCTCAGCTTTGGCTGAACAGAGTACCAATATTTTAGCATCTCTGGAAGGGCTTAAAGGGTATATAATGTGGAATATTCTTATTTTTACCCAGTGTGTGCTATTTTTATAATGAAATGCACCATTGAAAGGCTTTTAAAATGTAATATAAATGTATGTTTTATTGCAAGGTATTCTAGATAGTGCACAAACATGAAATCTTAAGTAAGAAAAGGATCAACAATAAAACTTCCCCTCTATTTGTAAAGGTCTGTACGCTAAGCTGTATTTATTTAGTCTGTGAGGTGTATATCACCACTGTTTGGATGAGGAAGGAGAGACAATCTAAATAAAGGAAATGAGTTTCCATGAGTTTCTCCTGTTCATCTCCAGGATTCAATATGCATATTATGCATATTTAAATAAATACCAGAATAATAAGGAAACAGTGAGCCCCTGTACCAGAGGGAGTGTGGCCTAATGGCTAAGAGTGGTGATGCCTTGCTTGGAGTGTTTCCACCACTTCCCAGCTATGTAACTTGGGACACATGATATAAACCTTCCAAGTTTGTTTCTCATCTCTAAAGAGGAGATAATAATTGTACGTATGTCTCTGAGTTCCTAGAATAATTAAAAGATATAATATATGTCAGTTGTTTAACAAGGTGCATGGCACACTGCAGGAGATCAGTAAGGGTTTACTATTACTATTACTGTCACCTGAAAACATTCACAGAGGAAGTTTCTCATTGACACCAGTGGCTACAAAAGACCATGCAGCATGTGGAAGGCAGGAAGGGTTTGGAGGGTCCTGCTGGGTGCTAGATAGTACTCTCATAGGGCAGTGGACCTAGTTTCCACAGGGGTTGGAGGGTATTAACCCAAAGCAGCCACCTGCAAGTAAATATTTTAAGTCTCATGTTTTATCTTTTGAAAAAATTATGCAAATTTTGTATTCTATTCCATGATGTATGTTCATAGGTGTTAATGTAAGAGTAATGTGCCTCCTTCACATTGCATTCCAAGTCCTCAAGTACAATTTCTGCTCCTGGGGGCTGAGACCTACTTATTCTGTGGCTTCTGGCACTCTGTTCCTTGTGCCAGATGGAGAAACACAAGGGGAAGATGAGAAAGGAGTCACATGCAGGCTAGAGGCAGGAGTTTAAGTTGGGTCTGGGGGTAACTTTATAAAAAGTAGTTTGAATGGAATATTCTAGTAGCATCTACAACAGTAGGTACTATTGTGAGTGCTTTTTAAGTGCCAGACACTGGGTTAGGCACTTTATAAACAGCTCATTAAATCCTCACAGTACCTCTGAGCACAAGCTATTATTATTTGCATTTGCAGAGGAGGACATTGCATTGGAAAGATTGGAGTCCAGAGGCAATGAGGCCTTTCAGTAGGATGTTAATTGGTCCAGTTTTGACATGATGATAATTTGGTCCACTAGGGTACCAATACAAAGTTTAAAAAGCACATATTTTATTTTTTCATTCAACAAATACATATTGAATGTCTACTACATACCTCCTAATGGTGAATAAGATACTGTCTTTGCTCTAAAGGTAGACAGAAAGTTGGCTGCCAATTTCAGGGCTGTGTGATGGGTGTCATGGTGGTAATAAGCACAGGGCATCTGGGAGCTCATAGAAGGCAAAATCAGCCCAACTTTGGGCTCAAGACGTAGACAGGGCAATGTTTTGAAGAACAGAATTTTTAACTGAGTGGATGCAGAGCATGAAAGCAGACTATGGTAGCCAAAAGCAGACTCTAGGGACCAGCCCGGTTGTGTAGTGGTTCAGTTCGTGTGCTCTGCTTTGGCAGCCAAGGGTTCGCAGGTTCTAATCCCGGGCGTGGACTGACACACCACTCATCAAGCCATGCTGTGGTGGCTTCGCACATACAAAATAGAGGAAGATGGGCATGGATGTTAGCTCGGCGCCAGTCTTCCTTACTGAAAAAACAAAAAAAGCAGACTCTAGACTCAGATTACCTGGGTTCAAATCCTCACTCTGCTGCCTACTAGCAACGTGATCTTGGACAAGTTACTTCACTTCTGACCCTTAGTTGTCTCATCTGAAAACGGAGAAAAAAGTAATACCTACCTCATAGGGTTGTTGCAGAGATTGAAATGAGTTAACATGTGAATTTTTAAGTCGCGGTTGGTCCATAACAAGTTCTATGCAATTATTTGCTTGTTGCTATGGGAAGTTGAGGGGAGAGAATTTATGAGAACAAATAGGCGAGGAGCCGATGCTACAATCATACTGATAAATTAGTTGATATTTTTGAGGATTCTCTCACTAGTATAGACCTCCCACTCTCAGCCCCAACGTTTAGGCCAGGTCAGAAACTCAAGACTTGTTAAGGGCCAGGCAGGCAAAGAACACGGGTGAGACAGCTGGGCACCGTCAGGAACTCGGTGAATGGAGACCTCTGAAAGAGTGGCTGCGCCTCACTCCCGCCAGTTACCGCCACACGGAAGTGTCATCCAGTGACGCCAGAGCTTCTGACATTTTAGAGAAGCTGCAAAACCACATATTTACGTAAAATTTTCCTAATTTTGAAAACTCTCTGTAAGACAAAAAGTTGTCTGTTGGCCAGATCTAGCCTTCTGAGTCCACTTTTAGGTCCTCTGTCGCCTCAGGGGATATACACCAGATTTTTCTTTCAAGTTCTCCACTGCAAAGAGGGAGGAAGAAAGGGGTTGCTGGGCTCTGGGGAGCCAACTTCAAACAGGCTGTGATTTTCTCAAGTCTGGGCAGCCCTGCCCCACAGTGTAGCGTGGGGCGGGGTGCCCCCCAGACCTCGAACCCTCCCTCTGCGTGTGTGTGTGTCTGTGGAGCTGGTTACTGAATGTCCCAGATGGTGACATTTATCATACTTAAGTATTAGGGAACAATTCATCTCAGTTACGCATGTAAATGGCTAGTTTTAGTACCATTCAGACTCCTATTGTTTCATCCTGAGATATATTTTGCAATATGGAAGAACCAAATTTAGCTAAAAAGGGATGACCTTTATTGATCACTCTGCCCAAAGTATGACTGGAGGCTGTCATTTCAACCAACATTCATCCTACAACTATTTATTGAGCATCAACTACATGCTGCTCTCTTCATACTCTCACCTGGTCCTCCGGTGACAAGCAGTATGGATATGTTGGGGGACAAAGAGTGGCAGTGAAGGCGAAGCGGCTCCTGTGGATTTTGGGACATGCAACTTTGTCCTAATGAGTCCACGGCTTTATCAAATCATCCGATCAGCAAAATCTCATTCAGGAAACTGAACACCAAACTGACCATAATTTTACCAATATGTTTCAAGCACAGAATAAAACAAACCACCGAGAGGTTATTGTACTTACTCCAGGTCAAAAAAGAAATCAACAACCAAACCAGGCTGAGAATTTAATACTACTTCCTTCAGCTTTTCCTTATTCCAGTGAGTCCTATAACTCCATAAATTCTAATTTCCTGGAAAAATCAGATTAAGTAACAACACAATAACTAATAATGATGATAGCATTTTTCCTACCAAAATTTGCATCTCTAGTAGGTTTTCTGAGGATACACTGTTTTACTTTTTCCTACCATAACAAATTCAGCCTGCTCTCTCTTCCACGGCTTGTCCCAGCTCAGGAATTTAATTTACACTCTGAGTAAACACAGTGCTGCTGTTAGACCGTGCTCTCCTCGATGACTGAGACCCCCTGGACTCAGCTAGCCACATCCAGTCTGAGGACGCATGACTCATGTCTACTGGAAATGAGCTGTACCATCAAGACAGCCATAAGAAGGAACAAAGGAAGAGAAATACCTCGACTGCTCATAATGGACACTACCACGGTGCCAGTATAGTCCTTCCTGTCTTCGATTAGTTTTCCCTCCACACACTCTCTTCAAGTCTTTTATGTCTTGGGACTCAAACTGCATAATCCTCTGCTTCGTGATCTAATTGAGTAGAAATTCTCTTCCTTGGTAATGTAGAGCTTAAGAGCACTACAAAAAACGCAAATGCTTTACTATTATGCAATATGCTGTTTCCCTGGGGTGAGGATTAAGACTTCTAACGGGAAAATGACACTAACCTGAAAACTTAATCTTTTTCGATTTCTGCTTTGCACTTTCACATTGAGCTTGTTCTGTCACACACAAATGTTTTTTCCTTGATGTAGATCACACAGACTATACAGCGTAAGGATTAAGATAGTTCATCCACATAAAGGACCTGGGACAGTACCTGGAACATGGTTAATGGTCAAATCTTCGTCATCATCATCCTCAATATAAACTTCCCTCTAGAGTTTTGTCACGTTGCGTCCTTAGGCTGTGTGATTTTTACCTTGCATTTTGTGTCAAGACCTCTAGGATAGTTAGACTCTAGTGTGTCAACACTCAGGCTAGGAGCGGTTCCCAATCTCAAAGCTTTGGAAAACCACCTCAGGCCAACTAGGATCCCTTCTCTCTTAGTCAGTTGCTTCTCACAGATGCTTCCAGACTGGGACTTGATCAGTGCATAAGCAGATTTTTACTGAATACCTACAGTATATAAGGCACAGTAGCTTGTAAAATATTTTTAGGAATTTTTCTTGCTCTAAAGGAGTTGATAACATAGTTAGAAAGACAAAACAAAAATCGAATTTAAGAGACATTAAAAGACAACAAAATAAAATCTATAGCAAGGTTGAATGTGATCAGGAGAGACAAGCAGATGGTGTAGACAGGGTGGTTCTGAGGAAGGAATAATGTGGGCCTATGGGAGTAGAGAGAGCAGGTCTCAAGCAAGAAGTGGGTCTCAGAGTAAAGGATGGGGAGGATTTCGTTCAGCATGTGAAAGGGTACATCTTGAAATATTAACTTGAGCATTTTCTACGTGTGCTCTTCCGTCTGGTCGTTTCCTCCTCTGGCCACAGTGAAGCAAAAACAAAGGCTTTTAGAAAACTCCATCCTAAGTGGGAGCCTTTTGGGGTGCATGGCTCAGAGTTTTACCTCCCTCTTTAGATAAAACTGGATCTGGAGGAGGGAAAGGAGCGGGCTGATGGACCGTTGAAACTGGAGAGGGAAGAGAAGGACAGGGCAGGAGCAAAAGCGGACCTTCCACCTCCAGGACCAGGGAGCCGAGCGGAAGCAGATTTGGCTCAGGTTATCGCCTAATGAGGACCCCAAAGAGCGTTTGAATGATGGCCTACTCTTTCCCCTCCTGCTCATTGCCCATGGATGACCCACCATTTTTATTTTTTTTTATTTTTATTTTTTTTGTGAGGAAGATCAGCCCTGAGCTAACATCCGTGCTAATCCTCCTCTTTTTGCTGAGGAAGACTGGCTCTGAGCTAACATCCATTGCCTAATCCTCCTCCTTTTTTCCCCCAAAGCCCCCCAGTAGATAGTTGTATGTCATAGTTGCACATCCTTCTAGTTGCTGTATGTGGGACAGGGTCTCAGCATGGCCGGGGAAGCGGTGTGTCGGTGCACGCCCGGGATCCGAACCCAGGCCGCCAGTAGCAGAGCGTGCGCACTTAGCCGCCAAGCCACAGGGCCGGCCCCATTTACCCACCATCTTTAGGTGCTAAACTCCTGTAAGCTCTTTCTCTGCCTCAGCTCCAACAGCAGTGAGGGGGGCATGGACACCTTCTGAGGAGGAGGGGTGACATGCAGGACCATTGGATTGAAGTAGGACCCAAAAGAACCAACTGGGTATTCCCCTTTAAGTGAGGACAGTGTTAGCCACACCATCCCTAATACATACAGAAAAGAACAGACATGAGAACTAGCATCTAATGCCTGTAGAACAGGTAAATTTAAATAGTTCTTAAGTGCATAAAAAGTGTCACGGACAGTTAGACTTTTAACCTATATAAAGAGTCTGGCCCATGAGGCAGATACTGTGTTCAACCACGCATGAAGACTTGAGACTTCTCCATAGACACGTCTTCAGTAACCATTTTAATCCCTTCTTTTAACCAAATCGTAAAATACCATTCTTTTAGGATTATCTCAAAGGATATTACCATGTGGCTATCCTGGATAAGTGAAGAAATTACCATGTAGTGATATGAGCAACACAGGGTTTCAGGAATGAAATGGTAGAGTTGTCTTGTACAGCAGATGGTTTAACAACTGCCAACAAACAGATAGAAAAAAGCTGAGAAATCAGCTTGTCCTTTATTTGCTTCTGGACCTGTACTCTCTGTATCAGATTCCAGCCAACTGAAAGAGTTCATGGGTCCAATGATTATCCACCCACCCATCCATCCATCCATCCATCCATCCATCCATCCATCTATTTATCCATCCATCCATCCATCCATCCATCCATCCATCCATCTATCCATCCATCCATCCATCCATCCATCCATCCATCTATTCATCCATCCATCCATCCATCCATCCATCCATCCATCCATCCATCCATCCATCCATCCATCTATTCATCCATCCATCCATCCATCCATCCATCCATCCATCCATCCATCCATCCATCCATCCATCTGTTCATCCATCCATCCATCCATCCATCCATCCATCCATCCATCCATCCATCTATTCATCCATCCATCCATTCATCCATCCATCCATCCATCCATGTATCCATCCATCCATCCATCCATCCTCCCATCCATCCAACACGTATGTACTGAATGACTACTATGTACTAGGAATTCATCTAAAAGCAGGGATTTTAGTAGTGGGGAAAAAAGAGAAAAGTATCTGGTCTCACGGAGCTTATATTTTAGTGGGGCAGATAGACAAGAAACAAAATAAATAGATGCAAAATATTGTAAATCATGCAGAAAAAGAAAATGGGAAAGGGGCATAGGAAGTGCGAAGATTGGTGGAGGGAAGGCTTAAATTTAAAAAGAATAGTCAGAGATAGCCTCTCTGGGAAGGTGACTTTGAGTGAAGGCCTGAAGGAGCCCATGGAGTGAGCCATCTGGGTAGTGGGGAGAAGTGTTCCAGCAGGGGACTCAGCAAGGGAAGAGGCCCCAAGGTAGTTTATGGTGCATGAAGTCTATTGTGGGAGCAGCAAACTGAATTTTCCAGAATTTCAATGACTCTCATAGATTTATAACAGCAAATGACACATGACGAGCCTTTGGCCAAGGTAAATTTACATCCACTCTATGTTTAAAATTATCTATTGTCAGAAGATGCTTAAGCTAAATATTGACCTAATTTTTCTATATAATACTATGTTCTTGTTTGGAAATAGAGTTAAGTCATTCCAGCAGGATTGGCAATTTCTCTAACACTGGAAAGGGACTTGCCACTTGGCACCTAGGAAGTTGTCGGTGATGGTACCATCAGTGACTACAATTCATGATAGCCTATTGACAAATGAAAACAGAAATTGTTATGACCTGACCTCATTCTAATGTAAATCCTTACCGGCCAGAGTAGCAAGGAAACTCTTTCACTGCCACGTCCCCTTCCCAATGCCCCCGTTAGATTTACATAAGTTGGCAGTCTTTCACAGAGGTCAGCACTCAGCATGCTTTGGCTTTTAACTGGCATCATTAATCAATGTGATGTTGATCCAGGAAGAACAGCTATCACACTAGGGCAAGTGGGAGGAACCAACCTTGTTTCTTGGACGAAGGTGACACTTCCGATGGCAGGATGTATTCATCCCATAAGCACTTCACTCCCTTGGTAGTTCTCAGGAGACCAAGAGCTCATTTTTACAAGAGCCACCTTCAAACCCTATTTTCAGCCCCACTCCCAGAACTACAGTGCCATCATAGTGGAGCCTTCACACTAAGTGGACGTTTGAGATCTACAGATATCTAGAGACTTTATATCATACTTCACAGCAAGAGACAGTCTTCCTTTGCAACCACACGTTCCTGGAGCTAGCAGGGAATTCAGTTTGAATGCTTTTATCTGTGGAGCTAAAATTGCAAACGCTTCTGCCCTTTCATGATGGTAGGCTAGACTTAGAGCACAGTAGGATAGGAACCAGGGCAGAACTCAGTCACCCTGGCTATGAGCCAATTTGGGGTCTACCAGACCTCCCAGCTTGTAGGCAGACTACTGGTGAGTGATCTTATAATTGATTTCTCACGGTGGCTGGAACGTTTAAGAAGAACCTGCGTCATGTGAATTACACGCCTGGCTCCGCATGAGCTCTCCTTTCACCTGTCTCTTCATCCCCAGAAGTGAAGCATTTCTGTGTGTGTGTGCACGTGTGTGTGTAAGGGGATGGGCAGAGTTCTGAACCACAAGACAGGAAATGGGCCTCTTCCCACCCGCACTGCATGGTCACTGGAGGTGCATTTCTTCATCCTTCAGTCAATCTCTCTACTTCAGTCTCCTCATCAGTGAGAGGAGGATACCTTTTTCTTGAGAGGGCCTTTGTGCAGGTGAAATGAGCTGATATATGTGAAAACCATAGACGCTATAAGTATTATCACAGTTTTAATACATCTATTATCATGAGTGCAGACAGACACCCCACCCCGGGGCGTTAACCCAACACTGCTACTCACCAACTTTGGGAAAGTTATTTCAAAAACGATTTCAGTTACTCTGCCTGTGTGAGGAGGGGAGGTATTATGCAAACGTACAGCGCATTATCTGACAACAGCTCGATCAATAGCAGCTATTGTAGTTTGCAGGGAATGTGGAGAGTGTGCCAAAGGTCTGAACAAGCCAGAGCCCCAGAAACCCAACCTCGGGAGAGCTCAGGCTGTGCGGAGAGCCTGGGACCAGGGCAGTGATGTGGCAGTCTCCCGTCCCCAGGGGCCCTGCATCCTGCTGCAGGCTCCCGGGCTGGCTGCCCGCCCTTTCCTGGCCCGGCGTGGACACGCTGGCCTCGAGTGCTCTTAGGGCAGGCGCCAGGGCGGAACTGGAGCAAGGCTTCTTGGATTACCCCTCCCTTGGAAACGAATTCCGACGCCTATCTGCAGATTTCATTCATCCTAACAAAGGACCACTCCTATTCGCCTTGATTAAAATAGAAAACGGACTTCTTAGGAATTGTCAACGCACAGTCGTATTTGCCACACATTCGCGTGTGCGAGAAACCTGAGGAATGGTGGGTTACTGTCTGCAGTTCAGCGCCTGGAATGCTTTCCCCTCGCCCAGGTGTTTCACACCAGGACTGTCATCTGTCATCGCGGCACTCAAAATGAGAGACTTGGCTTCTTTTTAAAGCCAAGGTGTTTCCTTTTTCCAATCTGCGCAAATTACTGAATAATACTTAAAATAAACTGCACATGGCAAAAACTTTTTTACTATAATTTAGTAGTAAATCAATTATCAGCAATTTATTTAAAGTGTGCCTACTGTTGGTCAGACAGGGGCTAGATTACACAAAAAATAATCATACTGTTTAGTCGATTTGAGCAAACATTTCTTAGTATCTGCTCGAGGACTGGCACTGTACTTTACATTTAGGAGACAGAGCTGAATACGATGTGGATCCTGTCCTCGAAAAGCTTATACAAAGGTTGAGGGTGGAGGAGGGGGTGCACAGCAAACCAATATTTTCAACACGTAGATGTGCTGGAAGGAAATCGGGGAAAACAGTGGAAGCCAAAAGTGGAACTTCCAATCTGAAGCGCAGAGATGGCTGCCCGGGGCTGGAGTCATGTCTTAGAGGACGAATAGGAGTGGCAAACAAAATTGACGGAAGGGTGGGGAGAGAGGGAGGAGTCCGTGGGTTGATGGACAGCAGGGGCAACAGCACAGAAATGTGAAACAACGTTACGCCCTCATATAAATGGACAAGGAAAGTGTGTGGCAGGATGTGGAGGAAGATGAGCCTGGAGAGAAAGGTAGGCAAAGTCCGGCCCCAGGAGGCCTCTACACATGCTAAGGAATTTGGACTTTAGTACAGGTGGTGGTTGGAAAAGGTTGGGAGTGTCTCTGCACTTGACCCCATCCCCAGAGGATCTAGGGATTTTTGAGACAAAGCCCATCAGGCCACCAAGTGCAAAGGAATGTAAGAACGGCCCACCCCTAGGAAGGCTGCATTGACCCTGACAGCTGATGAATGTGGTGTCTTCTGCTTCCAAACACTGGTCATGTTCAATGTTTGCTACTGAACTTTCTTTTCCAAATTTCAACTCCACATTTTTATAAGTACTGGGCTGAATTATTTTAGCACAGTGTTTTCCAACTTTTAAAACTTTTCATGTTAAAAATAGTGACAGCCCACACTAGGATAAAAAGATAAAGCTGCTCCTTGTTGAAGGGAACTCCACCCTTTCCACACCCTTCTCCAGAGGCTTCAGGTACAAGGGCTGAAGGGGAAAGCCGTTTCTTGGATGCAAGCCATTTGAGGCAGAGCCGTGCCTCTCTGGCTGGAAAGCTTTGCTTTAACTCCTATTCCTCTTATTCACCAACTCTGACGTTTAGTAAATAAGTATGCATTTTATTCAACAATTATTTATTAAGTACCTCCAAGTGCAGGCATTGGGTATCAGGGATGGGTATCAGGGATGTAGTGGGAGCAAGATTAATTGACTTTCTGTTCTCAAGGAGCATAGAGGTGGGTGATGATGGTGGTTGGGGAGGGAGGTGGACTTGGAGAAGTAAGTAGAAATTACAATAAAGCATGCCAAACGTGATGATGGGAACACTATATTTTCTAGCACGTTACAAGAACATGATTCTAGACTGGGCATCGGGAAAGGCTTCCCCTACAGGAAGCGACATTTCAGCTGAGAGCTGGGGGATGCGCGGGAGTGAGCCAAACAAACAGAAGGAAGAAGACTGCTCCAGGCAGAGGGACAGCATGAGTAAGAGACCAGAGACAAGTGGGATGTGGCACTTGCAAGAATTCAGAGGAACTCGCTGTCGCTGGAGAGGAGCGTGGGGGAGGGAGCACTTAGAGACGAGGGGATGAGGCAGGGCAGGAGGGAGACGGGAGCGAGGGCCCGGTCAGGGGGGCTCTGGCAGCACAAGAAGCAGCGCTTTGCCTGCTGCTATGACCAAGGGGAACTTCACAATCCTTTCCTTATTTTGCATTCGAGGACAGCGACTGTCAGAGAGATTAAATGGCTTTCCTAAGATCAAATGACTATAAATTGACAAGATCACTGTGTCTTCTTTGGGTCACCCAGAATCAGACCTTGACACAAAGATTTCATTATCTGGGAGATAAGCTGAGGAAATGCCAGCAAGGAAGCGGGGGAAAGGGAACAAGAAGAGAAGGCAGCTCATAAAATGTGTTAGCAAGCAATGTGACAACTGAGCCCAGGGCCTCAATCTCTGAGGCAAGCTCAGCGTGGGCCTCCCCTGAGGGCGTGGGAGCTGGAAATCCCAGTTCCTGTCAGTTTTGGGTTGAAGGCCACAGTGCAGGTGTGGGAGATGTTTGTTCTCAGGCACTTTCAGTCTGCCACGTGGGTGGGCAAAGTGGGCTTTGGGTCCAGAGAACACCCTCAGGCAAAGGAAAGCACGTGGAGATGCCGTATCTGGAAGGGTGGTCCGTGTGCACCGCAGCTGCAAGGGCAGGACGTGGCCCAGCTCTGCAGTATTTGCTGCATGGTCTAGGGCCCAGGCATCTGTGTCCAAATCCCAGCCCTTATACCACATCGCACTGGCTGGATTGTACTTGAATTCTACCTGACCAGCAGGTAATAAGTCATTTAGCTGACAGTGGATGGAGCCAGTAAAGCCGCAGAACATTCTGGAACGCTGTGCTGAGGCCTTAACAACTCTTAGGCTCTAGGCCGACATCTCCTTCATCACAGCACAGACTTCCCACAATTCTTCTCTTCACTCTGCAGTCTTGTTACTGAAGGAAAACATGCCATTTTGAGCAGCCTGTTAATTGGAAAATGTTGAGTTTAACTATGGAAATAAATGAGACTCCACAAAATGAGAATTTAGTGAGGCATGGGGTATTGAACAAGGTCAAGCACTTAGTTAAAACAGCCAAATTAATTAAAGTCATTTGGCTTGGGATTTGGGGGGCAATCTGACTCATATAATTTTTCCAGCAATGGATGGGTCATAAGTTTGGGGAAGCTGAGGTTTAATGACTTAGTTTTGGGGCTAAAAAGTTCATAGTAGTTTATCTTAATAACAATCTTTCTTCGTGAGAGGCTGAGGGGCAAAGGGAAGAACAGGTTCCGGTCCTTCCTCTCTTTCCTGGCTTTCCGCCCTCATCAGGCATTTACCATGGTTGGCACTGAGGATTTAAATGTCATCATGATGGCTTGGGTGCTCAAGCATTTCGTAGTCTAGAAGAAGACAGACAAACACATGAGGGCACACTCCTTAACAAGATGTGGGGCCTTGGGACAGTCCGTCAGCCTCTCTGGATCTGTTTCACCAGGAAGGGCCTTGTTGGGTGAGATCAGTGGTTCTCAACTGTAGCTTTCCGTTAGAAGCACTTTGGGGAGCTTTGAAAGAACACCAATGCCCTGTCTGGCCCCATTCCCAGAGAGTCTGTCTAACCTGCTCTGGGGTAAGGCCCTGGCACCGGTATTTTTTTAGAAGCTCCCAAGGTGGTTCTAGTGTGTAGCCAAGGTTAATAACCACTAGGTAATAGCTTTCAAGTTTTTGGAAACTGTGGAACCTCTGCTTTTCCTGAATAGAGTCTGCTCGCTGTTTATTTCAGTAGAAGGTAGGAGATAGTAGCTGGAAATCACATTCCTTATTTTGGACTGGTAAAACCATCACGTGACGGCAGTGGAGCTCCGGGATGGGTGACCACCCATTGGCCGATACTTGGACTTTGAGTGGATAGCTTACCTCAATAGGATGCATAGAACAAGCATTCCAGAAATAACAGGTGCCCACATTTTCTTTCTCAGAAGACACATTCATAATGCCAACAACTAATTATCATACCAAGGAAACGAAAACTGTGAGGGAGAGCAGAGGAGGGCTGGCAGCACCATTGAGTTGTAAAAACCATGACTCACTCCTCTTATAGGCTGAAACATCTTTGTAGCATCTCTCCGAGAAGTACCCCGTGGTTGCTTTGCAAAGGAAAGAAGGCAACATACGTTGCTGTGGGCCTGAAGGGAAGGGGAACTCTTCTCCCATCTCCTGCATCCTCTGGTTGGCTTCAGACCACACCTCCCAGTGAACTTTCCATGGGAGGAATAGAGAACAGTTGGCTTCCACATCCCTGTTCTGGCTTGTTCACTGCACTAACGACCTTTTCTATTTCATGTCAGGCAATTAAAGGATGAGCTTAGAAGCTGGCATCTCTCCTTTAAAGGAAAAGTCAGAAGCTTATACTTTGCTAGTGACAGTCTCCTGTAGAAACAAATTTCCTATTGGTGATGACGTAAGAGCCATTGGAATGATCTCAGTTCATGGTTGGCTTGGAGCCTGCCCCATGCCCTTCTGAGATCCTCTGATACACGGCTGATAAAACCTCTCGCTACAAGCACCAACGCCAACCTTGGACGAGTCTATAATTCTCTGAAGGGATTGAGTCTTCAGAGCACGTCGAGAGGACGGGTTGCAGGCATGCATAAATTGCTGGTACTTTTCCTACTTGGCCGTGAAGCCAGCATTGCTCCATCTAATGGAATGGCTACAAAAAGTCACAGGAACTCCATTTATTTATTTATTTATTGGCAGATACATTTTCGATTTCACCTTCTGCAGAATGTGCAGTGACCACTGGGATCATGGGATTGAATAAGCCAATTGATTACAGAGGGGCCCTCAATTTAAATGACAGAGGCCCATATCTGCCCAGTGAAGACTTGGGTGAGTTAAAACTTGGAGTGACATAACCCCCCAAAACTGGCTTCCTAATATGCAGTGTGGGCAAGTAACAAGGGTGCTAAAAAATGAGAATAGAATTTTTCTAATTAGGTACATTTTTCCATTTTAGATAGTGTTATTGTTTTATTTGAAAAGCAGTGTATACTCTTATGGAAAATATAGAAAATGCAAGAATAAGGCTTTAAAAATCACTATATTCTTACCCAAAACAATGAACATTACAGTTTGTTGTATTTCCTTCTAGTCTTTTTTTCTTTATGTAGCTTCTTGGTAACATACATTTACATATATATGTACTTATATATATATGGTAATGTATATACGGTAATATGTTTATCACACATATATTTATGTATACAGGTGAATATATAACATTTAGTGGGCAAGTAAATCTTTCTGGGACTTCAGTTTCTTTATCTTTGCCCTGGGGATAGTAATAGTACCTATCTCATAGTGTTGCAAATATTACACAAATTAATACAAAAGAGCAGTTAGAACATGCCTGTCACGTAGTTAGAATTCTATAAAGGCTAGCTATTATTATTTTACCACTATTATGTAATTGTGCATCCGCTTTTTTTACTTAGCTTATGATGTGCATTTTCCCGTGTGAGGATACACTTATCACAAAATGGCTTTTGCAATGGCTAGATAATACTCTATTGACATCAAGTTATTTTTTAATGAACAGAGATATCTCTCCATATTTCATTCTATAAAGCTGGGTGGAAGATTTTTTTTTTCAGGCTAGATAGTCTAACAAAAATACCAGGAAATAAAACTCAGGTCTTTTTTAATAGATTGCCAAATAAAATACAGAATCCCTAGTTAAATTTGAATTTCAGATACATAACAAGACACTTTTTAGCGTGTGTCCCAAATATTGCACGGAATGTGTTTATACTGATATAGTATTTGTAGTTGATCTGAAATTCAAACTTAACTGGGCAGTCTGTATTTCTGTTTGTTAAATCCGGCAACCCTATGAGTGAGATGAAGACAAAGGAGAGGATCTGTTTGCCTTGTCTAATTGATACTGAATGTTTCAAAAAAGAAAGTAGTTTTAATTTCTTATGAACAATCTACCACTTGGTAACAGCTAAGCAGAAAACAAAAATGAAGAAGAAATAAGAAAGAAAGAAGGAAAGAGAAGAAAAACAGGCACACGGTATTTACAGTCTTAAAAAGGTAAATTGCAGTAACCGTATTGCAGCTAACCAAAGTTATTAAAAATGGATAAAACAAAGGAAGGTATTTATGAGCAGCTATTGGTTTTATATTTTGAAAGCACTACAGGAAATTCACTCCAGTTTTACAGATGATCATTAATACTGTTCGAGTTTTATGGGGCTGCTCTAGGCTTTTGGGTTTTCAGATAGAATATGATGATGTGGCAGCTCAGACCTGAAAGACTCTCGGGAAACTCAGCTGAGGATTTAGACCATCTGTCACCAGTTTCAGGAGCAATGGTGCTAGTCATTGAGGACTGGAGACTCCCTCCCTAGGCCCCACCTGCAGAGGCCTCTCCTGACCATTTTCAGACCAGTGTGGTTCTGGGAGGTTTCCCATAGGGCCTTACACAAGAAAGTATTATGAGACCTCTGAGTTCTGGAAGTACCAAAGGATCATCTGGGAGTCATTTGCTGATACTCAGTGGGTGCTCCAGACTTGGTACATTGGAGGGGCGTCTTAGAGCTGCAAGTGGTTTGGAAGGGGGCTCAGAGCCTCGTCTCAAAGTCGCCCTTTCAGAGCAAGTGCAATGTCTTTACTTAGGTGAATGGTTGTTTGGGGGCTAGCTGAAGGGGTAGGTAAAAAGGGGTGGTGGTGGCAGACTTAACATCCTTCCTCCCACCTCTTACCGCCCCCCACCGCCATGTCACTGCTGCTGACATCATTAGCGATTGGCATGGGGTTTGAAGGATCAGAAGAAAAGACAGGCTAGCGCTCTTCAATATGACTTGGAAGATTAAAGCAATACCGGGGAGAGACATTTCCAACCAGCCTGTGTACACTTCACGCTGTCACTGTAGTTTCTCTCATTTCGTTTGCACCCAGAGACATCTATCTGAAATGCAAGCCTGACCATGTCTCTTCTGAAACCTCTCCGTGGCATCCCACTGCCTGTTAGAGCAAGGCTGGGCATGACAGTGGGTGTGATGCAGGGGCCCTGGCCGGTGATACCCTCTGGCAGTAGCTACTCCCACTGAGCCAGGCACCTGCTTCTCTCCTACCTCCTAGCCCATCCAACTTGCCAATAATACTGACTTTGAATTTTATTGGACAAGATACTATTTCATGCCTCCATTTGCACCTGCTGTTTTCTTGGCTTCCAAGAAAGCCCTGCCCCCTCCCTCCCTCCATGTTCCCTTCCCTTAAAGGCTGCCTGGTGACCTCCTATTTCTCCTTCAGACTCAGCTCAGATGTTGGTTTCTGCAGGACTCTCTATGACTCCTGACACCCCCAGAGCTAAAAGCTCTCCTCTTCATGCTATTTCTGCATCCTTTCCACACTTTATGTCATATCAGATTACTTGTTCATTTTGTTTACACATCCTCTCTCCATTCATAAGCCTGTTGAGAGCAGGGTCCATCTTTTTATTTGTCTGTATTTCTCAGTAACCAGACACAGTCCAGTACATCATTAACAATCACTATTTGTTGGATGAATGCATCTTATATTTTAGATTTAGAAGTTTTTCAATATTCAATAAATGTCAGTTTATTCAATTAAAATAAAATATTCAATAAATTTCAAAAACCCGAACTCCTAGCTGTACCATGTGGTGAATTTTGTAAATGGTGATGCCCTTTTGAGGTCCAGAGCTTTGAGATCCAAAACAGGGCTGTGCACAGTCATTTTAGCTCCTGGCTAGGCCTTTGACACTATAACTTACGGAGGATTATATTTTTTGAATTTCCAATAAATTCCTATTATAAACTTCTGAGACAACTCAATCAGGAGAGGGAAGCAAACACACTCAAGTCTGATTTAGACCTTCTTGATCTCTCCCGTCAGCTTGAGAGAGAAGTTACAGCACAGGGAGATTTAGTAGGATGAGAGTTTTTCACAGACAGTAGTAAGACAGCACAGGCAGTGGTAAAACAGAAACAGAAAATCCTAGGTCAGGGAATCACAGCACTCACGTCATAGAGTAGCTGCCATCACCCTCTCCATCAACATGAGTCTTTGGGTAACTCTGATGCAAGTCTCAGTTTGGTTTGATGTGAAGTGTTACAGTCATCTTCTCTCCTTCTTGGACTCACACACAAATAAATCCTTCCTTGGAAACAGAGAGTGAATGTCTTGTCAATACCCCTTGGAGACTTCACTGAACCAGGAGTGATTCATTCCATGTGGCATGAAGCCTCTTTGACTCATCTCTCCTTGAAGTTGTGCAACTGACTAACAGATGGGAAAGTTCTCTGGAGAAAGTAACTGGGTTGCCTGTAAGTTTCTTGAGTCCATGTGCAGAATCCCTGAGATGTGCTCTTGAATTGCTATGCTTTTCACTTAGATCATATACTGTTAATTCAAAAATGGCTTAAAAGTGGCCTAAAAGTTTAGGTTTGCTCTTTTCCCACAAATTTTAAACAGGAGGACTTCTGCCTTTAAACAAATTTTACAGGTCAAGAGTATATCTGAAAATTAAGCAGTATTTGAATTTGTGACTGTTTCATGAGAATTGAAACGGAGTCAATGGAGCTTGCAGTACTTAAGATGGTTCCTGGATCGAGGCATCTTGGGAACAGGGGTCCTTCTTAGCTGTCATTGGCATTTTCTTACTTCCCTCCCTTCACGCAGTTCTGCCTCAATTATGTGCTTTGGGTTAGTCATGCCCCTGTGGCACCATTTGAAATAGCCTGGTGAGCCACTCTCTTAGTGTGAGCCTGGGATCTGCTTCCCTTACAAACACTGACAAAATATACTTTTGTCCTCTCTCCAAGGACCCTAGATGATCCCTCCAAAAAAAAGAAAGAGAGGAGCTCCAGGTCATCACTGCTAGAAGTAGCCCATCTTTGTACACACACACACACACACACACACACACACAACACACACACACATAAATCCAGGAGTTCATACTGATGTCTCTGTTTCTGATCAAGCACCACAGGACTCATTCCACCTAGTTTGTAACTCCTTTTTCTGACAGGGAGAAACCTTGCTTCCATTATCCAAAATAGATTTACTTTTTGTTCAGTCCTAATATACACATAAAATAGTTTCAGAATTGCTAGCCCAGACCCATGAGAGACGCAGTTTACTTGAGTATAATATTTGTGCACAGTTCTTTTTGTCTATAACCTTTTAGTATGTAAACAAAATACTATTTCCCAAAGTTACTCAATGTTGATTCTCTTCCTCTCCATCCCCTGCAGTGTGGCTTAGTCATTCCTTTGTAACACAGTGAGGCTCATTTAGTATTGTTTGTGTTCCATTTTGACCCCACTCCCATCACTAAGTTATAGTGGGATTGGTGTTATGATCAGCTTGAGCCTGAACGATGGGTAAACTCTAGGCTTATTGAAGAAGGGAATTGACTGGCCTGTACCTTACCTCCTCCATTCTCAATTAATCTGACCTCTCAGGAGAAGGTGCTCTGTGACCACCTGAAATCCACAGCCACATCACAGGTGCTTTTTGCCTCTTCTCTTTTCCATTTCCTCTGCTCCCATTTCCTGGCCTCATTTTCGTAAGAGTTTCTAATTAAGAAAAAAACTGGTTTTAAGACTCCTCCCTAATCCTTTTAATTTGGGAGGAGATCGAAATGAATAGTCAAGAGACTAAAAGTTAGGTAGTGCATGAGTGGAGGAACCGTGGCCAAGAATAATTTATAAATTAGATGATAGAGATTTCAGTAGACTTGATGGTCAGCGATAATCTTATTGATTTAGCAATAATACAATGAGGAAGGGGCATGTCCTTCTTAACCTCTGACCCGGGTTGTCTGGTGGGGCTTGATCAGTGTCAGGAAACACGTCAAACCAAGATGCCGTTAGGATCAGCAAGCTCTTGTCTAAGTGAGCCTCCGGGGTTGGCAGGGACTCATTCCCCATAAAGTGTAGCTGTGTGTCCTATTCTGCTCATCCCTTAGTGTGTTCATTCATTTATTTGCTCGTCTCTTGACAGACACAGACCTGAGTTCTTACTCTGCCTGGAGGACTTTGCAGGAGATGTACACTAGCTGGGTCTCTTCCAGCCACCAAGCATCCTTCTGCCCACTCTCACCATCTGTTTTGTGACCATCCTCAACAGTCGATGCATCAACACCAAAATATTTGGGATCTAAGCAAATAGAAGTCATGGAATGATGCTCAGAACCAACCATACAAAGAACAAACTCCAGTCCTCCTGCAGAGGGAGTGGTTTTGAAGATCTCATGCCAGACCTTCTCCTACCATTTAGCCTTTAAAGAGACAGCTCACTGCCTTCAGGCCTTGCCCAGTGCTCTTCCCCCGAGCAGTTCAAACAGCCCAGCCTGGATATGTATGCGGACCAGCATAAGCAGGGTTCTCCAATTAGTGGGGAAAACAGCCTTGTGTCAGTGCTGGGAAACTGAGGGTTGGTCCACCGAGGCTGATTCATCAGGCAGGTCACAACAAGGTCAATGCAAATTCTAAAATGCTTGTTTCACTAGGATGCTATTACTAGCATAGTAAATAGGACTACAAAACAACTACGTCAAGTACTGCAAACAACAATAAAAATTTCAGAAGCGGCCAAGATGGAAGTAAGAGAGAGATGGTCATAAACATCTGAGTGCAGGATTTAGGGTAATGTTGAAGAGCAGGATTAAGTGTCAAAATTTCTAATCCAGATATTGATAACGTCAGTGTGTTCGTGACGTGTTTCACTGAAAGAAAGATGCACCATGTGGTGGGATGTTGTGTGTGCTGTATGTGTTTGTGCACCGGCTTACGGTCTGGGTGGGAGGATCAGGCAGTCCGAGTGGGTAATCTTCTCTTTCTCTTTTCTTTATTTCTTCTTCATAATGCAGCAGGGAAAGGAACTCTGTTTCATTTACCTTGGAGCCTGATTGAAGTCAACATACTTAATTGTGCAAGGACTAGACAGTGAATCCTTTTTCTCAAGGAATAAGACTGAATCCTCTCTGCGTTTGTTGGCAATCTTATTTTTTTCCATCTGTTGGACGATTAAATTTAGTATTTGGAACAATATTCCCAATAGAAATGTTATTTGTTATTTATCAGGGGCTTGCATTAAAAAAAATGCTATTACAGTCCCTTATGTCAGCATTTCCTTGTGGGCAAGCCACACCTACCCAGTGGCCTCCACGGACTAGGAGGAGAGGTATTTCCAAATGTCCGATCTTATCTGAGCATCATGTGAATTATGGAAGGGCCCACGTTTGTGCATTCAGGCTGGCTCTTCATGGGGGAATAGCTCACATAGGGTTGTTGGTATTTCCTGCCCCTGTTAGGCCAAAACTGTTGTGATGACAGCATTTCTGGCTGGATTCAGGTACCTTTGCTTCAAGCCCAGACCAGAATCAGGAAATGAGGAGGTGTGAGTGAAAAGGAAAACTACTGGGGTGGAGGTTTGGGGCAGGGAAAGGGGAATTTCTCAATTTTTTTTCACGGCATCAAAATGTTCAACACGGATAAGTCGTTAGAAAAAAAAAAAGACCTATTGCTAGTGGAAATTACCACTGGTCAGATTGTCTGCTGTAACTTCTGCTTCTGACACTGTGTCCATGGGCTGGGCAGATCTGAGAGGTTTCGTCAGACTGGGAGTTAGAATACTTAGTTTCTTTGCAAGTATTTTGAGGGCTTGTACAACTTGGCAAAGGTCTCCTTTAGGGAAAAAAATACAAATTAGAAACACAAAATTAGATATGAAAGCGATATCTATTTATAATGAGAAAAGAAGTACTAAGAATTACAAGTTTTAAAAAGCCGGCAAATGCCATGTATATTACAAAATCTGTGTAAAAACAACACAATATTTTTATTAGCCTGACACACTTCTATAATACTCTTTTTCCGACATTTTTTTGGCTGCACCCTCTTCAATTACCTCTTCAAAAGATAAACAATTTTGTAATACTTTCTATAGAGAATGGAATGGTAATCCAGTCTTTATATGTGAAAACTTGTTCCTCTCTCACTACCAATACCATGTACTCCCAGTGCCAGATGCTGTAGGACAACCTACAATTCTACAATCTTTGTGTAGAAGCCAGAGGAGTTGGCATGGGGTGTGTGTGTATGTGTGTGTGCGCGCGCGCGTGTGTGTGAGTGAGGAGTAGGGGGTTGGAAAGTACACGCCTCAAAGCCAGCCCTACACCAGGGAGGCTGGCAATAATGTAACTACACACCTGAGTGATTTTGGACCACATAAATGGATCCTATAAAACTTAACTATATATATCCCCAACTCACCTTTTCCTTAGCAAGATTCTAAAAGTGCTCAAAGCCACCCAACTTGGGTGAAGGGAAATTTGAAGGGAAATTTGGTGGGGGGGGAATTGGAGAGGAAAGAACAGTGACATTTACCCACTGTGATGTCATCGCCAATTGTGATTAAAATGTCTCACTCTTACCAATTTCATAGAAACTTATGACCATGTGAACACATTGCTGGGCCTCTTTCCCTTCCAGGATCTTAGAAGGAACCCATGTAAGAGGAGAACTCTGATGTTTAACCTCCATTAGCTTTACAGTAAACCTACCTGTGGTCCTATGTGAATGTGCGCAAGTGACTTAACTCCCTGACCTCAGTTTCTATATCTGTCTGTTTCACTGGATTCTTGTGAGGACCAGAAAAGACAAGTGCATATAATAGTCTGAAAAGAACAAGCTCACCTGTTTTGGAGGTTACTCAGCACAAGCCTCACACTTGGAGAATATAGTTTATTGTCAGATGGGTGAGTGGTGTGAAGAGTTCAGTATATGGAAGAGTAGCTCCTATTCTGGGGGTGTACTTAAAATTCTGCCAAGTCATTCCCCACTCTCAGCAATCTAGAAGCAGCAGAAAATAAAAAACTTGGTGGAGCTGGTGAGGAGATGACTTGAAGATTTGGGAACTTGTTTCCAGTCTTGTGGGGTAGCATGTCTGCTGGCTAGTGCTGCTCCTTTAGACGTGTCTTGGGTGGAGTTTTATGTGGATGCAGGAAAGCTTCCAGAGTCTGAGGAGATTCCCAAAGAGGAGAGAGAATTTCATTCTAGCAGGACTGAGGGAATTTGGAATGGGGACATTATGCTGGCAGACATGGTATGGAGGAAGGTGAATGATGAAGGGAGATGGATACCATCTTACAAGTTACCTGGAGATCCAATCTTTCTGCAGAAGGATAAAAAGCAAAAGACATATTTAAGGAATACAACTCTACAACAGATGAGATTTCCTTTACCTAAACCAATTTTGAACTGACTAGTGAACACACACACACACACATACACACACACACACACTTTTATTTTCCTGTTTGGTCCAACACAATGAAGTTGATCCAATCTCTTACCCTTTCTTGTCTCCAAATGCTTTTACTTTGTGCTTCATAAATCACTGTCTGTCATCAGCAAAACACCTTGTATCTTTGACCTCTTTTCAGATATACACTTCATCTTCTAGACATAACTGAAACTATGCCTTCCCCTCAGAACATCGATTCTTGTGCATCACTCTCCAGTGGGGGCTGTTTCTCCCATACCCTGTGCCCCCTGGGCTGAAGATGGAGTAGCTGCTTCTTGATCCTGGTTGCCAATTCTAGATAATTTCTCCTTCCTAATTTCTTCAAAATTCCAGGACTTTGTTCCACGTGCCTTCCAACCATAACTTTTTGCTATCAGCCTTCTAGTGTGTCTACCCAACTGGAATGCAGGCTGCATATCAGTAGATGTGCTCTCCTATCCCCGGCACCTAGAAGAGAGCCAGCCACCCAACAGGCTTTCAATCACTATCTGTTGAAGGAAAGACGGAACATACAGAATGAAAGAAAGAGAGATGATATCTATCTCTGAGGTCCCTGTTCCCTATTGCCTCTTTTCGGATCTGCAGGCTTCTTGGATCAGATACATTAATTTTCCCAAAACACATCATGCTCAGCCCCATTTCCATGTCTCTGTTTCTGTGTTCTGTACATTATAATACGTCAGACCCTGCCCCTCAGCCTAATTTTATAATTTTCTTTTTTAAGGCAGCTTACATCTGATGTCCTTGATAGAGCTTGTGCCAGCTGTTGAAGTCAAGCCAACTTCTTTCTTTTGGCTCTTATTATAGTTGGAGCTAAATACTTTATACAGTATTTACCATAGGTTTTGGCAATAACTGTACTTTGAGGGTGGCAGGAGCCTTAATTCTGTCTACTCAATTAATGCAAATCCATCTTTAGAGCTGAGACCATTCCTTATCCTTCTTTTATATCCCCCACCAGGCCTAGCCCTGTGCTGGATGCATGGCGCAATAAATATATATCAATCTGTTGATAATAATCACATGGCAATCAAAAGCAAAATGCCGAGCTTATTTTTGTTTTTAAAGATAGAATATGTGTGTATATACATACACAAACAAATGGAATATAATTTTATATCCAATCTGAAAGGACAGAAAGGTAAATAATTACTGGAATTATCTTCATTGTTACAGAAAAGTCAACGGAAGCTCAGTGAATTCTGACCCAGTTTACGTAAAATTTGGGGATGAGGGCTCCCTATACATTATGTGATGCAGTCTTGGCTCTGGGGACCAAGGCCTGACCGTCCCAAGCACATGTCCTCATTGTGACAGCTACCAGGACCACATCAGCACCTGCAGTGACCTACTCCACTGCTGGCTCAGCCACAGTCCCAAATCTGGCCATCTTAGGGCTCCATGTAGTTAGAGCACTTTCTGTTTTACAAGCTGGATGACTTGGAATGAAGTTCCAGTATTTGAGGACTGAGGCACACAGGAGGTAGGAGAAGGAAGGAGACTGAACAGCAATTAGAGTTTTGATTTAAGGAATGAAGAAAGAACTCGAAGTATCTTGGTCATCCTAGAGGAACTGTGCTTCCTCTGAAATGGTTGGCAATCGTTAAAACCCAGGAGGCCTTCCAGTTCCGAGGAATTGGCCATTGGAATTGCTTCCTTTTACTTGATTTCTAGGTTTAGGGGTAGGGAAAAACTGGGAATTAAATTCTACTAGCTTCTGAAAGTTTTTTGATAAAAAATTATCTATTAAAAATATCTAACCTCTTACTTCCTGCATGATCTTATGCATATGCTGTAAGAACAAAGGAATAGTGACCTTGCCCAGTGGAAAGGAAGAATGCAGAATTTCTTTCCAGATGTACTCACTCATTATGCACCTGTATTGCATGAGACTTACTTTTTCATCCTTATGAAAAACTTTTCATATTCACATGTTCCAGTAAAACAGAAATAAGTCACATTCAAATGCCAAAGAGGTGACAAAACTGTTATCATCAGATAATATCTCCAAAACTCACTTTAAACATTTTTGCTTTTAAAGGAGATCTTCAGAATGCTGGGACATCAGTTGGAAGGAAATTTGTACAATTTGATTTTCTCTAATCCATTCTTCTCCTCACCACTGCTTCTAGCCTTGACCATGATGTCCTCAAAGGCGATGGTCTTCTACCTCCTGCCAACATTCCTGTATTAATTTGCTAGTGCTCGGTAACAAAGCACTACAAACCAGGTAGCTTAAACAAGAGAAATTTATTGTCTCAGTTCTGGGGGTTGGAAGTCTGAGACCAAGGGGCTGGTTCCATCGGAGGGCTGTGAGGGAGAATCTGTTCCATGCTCTCTCCGAGCTTCTAGAAGTTTGCTGATGCATCACCCTGATCTCTGCCTCCATCTTCACAAGACATTCTCTCTCTACATGTGTCTGTCTTTCTTCCCAATTTCCCCTTTTTATAAGGATACCAGTCATATTGGATTTACAAGGCTCACTCTAATTATCTCACCTTAACTTGCTTAAATCTACAAAGACCCTATTTCCAAATAAGGCACTTTCTGAGGTTCTGGGGGTTAGGACTTTGACATCTCTTTTTGGGGGGACATAATTCAACCCATAACAATCTTTATTTACACCTTGCCAATAATCACACTGAAGGCCAGGCAATGGCTCTCACAGCTGTGGTTCATGGTGTGCACCATCCTTGCAAATGTCCAGGCATTTCAGAGAGGTTGATGATGTTGGTTTTCTAAAGAAAGAAAGGTTGAGATGCCTATCAATGTGGCCTCCTTGTTCAAATGGCTGCTGCAGGGAGGGTATTGTTGGAATAGAAGTTCAAGTGCACTTGGGCTGATTTGGCCAGTGCATGTGAGAGTAAACGTCCCCCTACGCACCATGTGAGTTCCATCTCGTTTCATTACCCAGTATGGGTGAAAAGCAAGAGAAAGAGTGAAATTAAGGGAGAAAAGAAATTCTAAAAAATCTTAGCTTAAAATGCAAATGTTAAACCTTGATATCTTTTCAAAACTTTTACCACCAGTTGATTGTTGACCATAAGTATGCATGGAGGGTTTACCAGCAATGACATGCACAACACACAAAGGACTCTTTGTTTTGCTTCTTTGGACTCTGCCCTCCATTAGTTGCTCACCGCTTATCCCTGCCTAAGGCGTAGTGAAGGATCAGCATCCGGCCAAATGACTCAACTAATAACAAGCATCACGCTGGGCACCTCGAGATGACTCAGAGACGGAGCTGAAGATCAATCAAGAATGCTGTTGCTAGGGTACAGGCTGGATAAACCAGCATGGAAAATCTAGGTGCCGAGGACAGCGGAGGTTCATTGGAACACTCTTTCAACTTTGCTGTAGGTTTGAAAACTTCTGTAATAAAATATTAAGGAAAAAAGTCACAGAAATCAACCCCCATGATTTAGAGTGAAGGAGCAAGCTCTGTTAGCATGCACTTCTTGTGTTGCAGAGAACACTCAGAATCAGACTGGTCGGGGCCATCTTGAACTCTCTGGCGGTGGCCGGTAAACAAAGCAACGTCACTTCCAGTTTTGATATCTGTTCTCTCATTTAAAATTATTGGAATGTGGTACGCAGCCTTTTTGTCTTATTTTGCTTTGTTTAGTTAATAGCTGCCAGATCATACCCATCTGCACATTTAAAAACTAGCCTATCTCTAACTATTTTTAAATCCTCTCCCTTTATTTGGTATGATTATGAATTTGAGAGCAGGGGTGCTACAAAGTGCATGTAAAATGGGGCATTCCTGCTCTGGGAGCCATCTTGTTCTCAGTTCTGAGGTCGAGTGGTTGCATACAGTCTCTGAGTCAGATTGTCTAGTTATTAGAGTTTCGGCTCAGCAGGACTTTGGGCAAATTACTTAAGCTTTTTGTGCCTAATCTTAAAGTGCAGGTAGCACTAGTTCCTGTGTCACATGGCTGTTAGTGCCCACAGTAAGGGCTCAATGAATTTAACTATTTCTCTCTAGAAGCTTTACTTTATCTACCATCCTTATCTCTCTCCCCCCCCCCACCCTCTTTCTGTCTCTCAACTCTCTCTCTCTCCTCTTCTCTCACGTGTCTATCTCTATCTCCACTCTATTTCTCTATCTATCCAGGAATGTGCTGAGGGCAGTAGTCTTCCTGTTGTCCTGACAGTGACCTTGTGTGGCCTTCACGGACCCCATTCTGTGCCCTCTCCATTATGACAGGGAGCCTTCTTTGTTTATGGACCACCCTTAGCATCCTGTTTATGTCCCTCTACTTCACAGATAGCTGCTTCCTTTATGAACATTTTCTTACCCACCACTATTTGTTTCTTCATCTCTGGGACCTTTTCCACAATGGGTCCTGAACTTCATCTGCAGTCCCCTGGTCTATATCTAGTCCTTCAGATGCCAGGTGAAACATTTAGTCAAATCTCTTACTTGACAAGCAAGCAATTTAAAATATTTGTAGTAGCGTCCTTATGTTCCAACCACCAAAAACTGCATTCCTCTTTTCTCCATTAAACCAACATTTAAAGGCAACCATGATAATAGTAATAATAATACCACCACCAGCAACAATAATAATAATCTCCATTACGTTAAACTGGTTTATGTATAGACACAGGTTTTTAAAATGCAAATTACAAAATGTGTAAACAATGTGTTTTTGACCCATTTGGAGGCTGATAAAACAGTTAAAGTTGCAAACGTTACCAACACCAGATATTGCCCCACCTCCATATCACACAGCCAAGGGGGCCAACGAAGATGACCTGACTGGGGGAAGGTGGGAGTTGGGGCACAGAGAAGGGAATTTACAGTGTGATGGAAGGGCCTCGCAGGCAGCCCTCAGTTGAAGATAATGGTTTTCTGACTGTTCCCTTTAGAGACTTAAGTTGGGCTGTAATGTCTCAGAAACATATTCATGTTGTTAACATTAATAATAAGATCCTGACTGAAAGGATCCCATTAGCTTCAGGAGACCATTGTCAGAGGTACTGATATTGTAATCATTGTCCTTATGCACAAATAGGGCCCTGTGCTCATCTCCCATCTCTAGGTCTGAGGCCTGTCTACTACGTCAGAGGCACCTGTGATGTGTCTTTAAAATGCAGATTCAAATTCAACAGGTGATTTTAATGCACCCTAGAGTCTGAGAGCCACCACCTTCTGGACCTTGGGCCTGAATAGGCCTCATTTCCCATCTGGCAGCACTGCACAGTGAGGTTTGAGTTACTCAAGAAAATGCCATAATAATGAGATATACACATCACTAATGTTACTTAACCTTCGGATATCCTCTCATTTCTCAAAATCCGTTTTTATAGTTGTGATGAATAAGATTGATTTTAAAAAGAATTCTCTGGAAATATAAAATAACAGTAACTAACTCCTCTGCTAAATCCTGTGGGTGTGATTCAGTCCTTTCCTGGAAGCAGATGAGAACCTCATTTGAGACCATAACCCTGCTGGCCACATCAGAACTTCTGAAAGTGGCGTCATCCCAGGTCAAGGGAAGGCCTTAGTCACTTCACTGGGTGTCCTAACTTCTGCTCATTAGCTGAGCTCTGCGGACAACGGAAGGAGGGACTGGAGAAAGCAATATTGTCTTCTTGGTATAGAAGGCCTCACTTAGTTCCTTGAAGAATTGACTCCTGCAGGGCTAACAGAAGGCCTGTACTTTCCTGTGAGCTAGTGAAGGACTTTTCTGGGAACACAGCCCAGACGCCCCCAACTTCCATGTGTGTAGATGAGGGAGCAAGGCAGCCTTGCCCCTGGGACCATGCCGCCTGCTTTCCTGCCGGGCTTCCCTGTCAGCAAGTCCCAGCTATCTTTAGAAGAGTCTTAAGAGGTCCCTTTGCACTAGAGTCTGTGGTGCTACATCACACAGGCTGCACACATAAATGCTTTGGCTCTCTTTTTGACCCCAAAATGGCAATTGGGAGACTTGGACATCTAGGAATTTATTTGAAGCACCTAGGATAGAGGTTGGTTTAGTTACTTAGGAGGTGAATTCAGTTAATTATGCTTTTTTCTGTTTTCCTCATTTAAGACCTCTTGAATTTGCATTTCAGGCTACAGGTTGGTGGTTTTCAACTCTTGCTGCCTATTAGAGTCCCCTGGGGAGCTTTAAGAAATTCCAACACCCAAGCCCCACGCCAGGAGAGTTTGACTCAACTGGTCTAGGGTAGGGCCTGAGCATCATATTTTTCAACACTTTCAGGTGATTCTAAGTGTAACCAAAGTTGAGAACCACGGCTAGTTTTATGATAGGACACTTAGAAAAGTCAATTCTATCAAAATTAGCCACCACCACCACCAACAAAACTTTTGATTTGACAACATCCTAACAGTTGAATCATTTACGCAGGCGTTATTCCTGGTTTGAGATTTTTCTGGGAATTTGACGACATTTCACGATTTAAGTGACAGGAGTAGAATTCTAGGATTCAGCACCCCAAAAAGACAGAGAGAAGATCTTTCATCACACAATGGTGAAACAGCAATAACAATCCCAAAATTCCTATTTGTATATTGTTTGGAAGCAGAATCCATCAAGAAATTCAGTCAGCAAAATTGTTAGAGAAAGCTTGTTTTCTCAGTTTATCCATAAAATTTCTAACCTCCAAGCTTTGAAGAATTTAGTCCCTATAAAAGCAACAAAATCAGCTGTGACGTATTTGCAGTTAGGTTACCTTTGATTGATTTTGGCGACTTTAATCTGGAGCAAATCTATGTCCACAGAGACAGTCAAAGCTGTGACACCTCCATCTTGTCACATGTTTGTCTCCTTTCATAAGCAAGGTTAATAACTTTCATGAGAGCGATAGCAGGCAAGGATAGGCTGGTTTGGATTTGAGGACAGTGACTGCCTTAGGGAATGATTCCACCAGGTTCTATCTGATGGGGGGGGCAGCTCACTGGACGCCTGACAGTCAGCTGAGAGGAGGGCAGGAGTCTGCCTTTCCACCTAATGTTGCTCTCACCAATTTGATGGAATGAGTTTTATGAGTTGGGTTGGTGGTTTCTGATGTTGGTGAAAGATAAATGTAAAGAATTTATGAGAGCTCAGTTGCTAACCCATAGAAAGTACAAGGAACACACATATATAAACCTTTTCTGGAGAGTGAGGGGACAGTGAGAACAATAGGGCAAAAAGAACAAAAGAAACCCAGTGTTTTACAATGCCTGCATTGAGACGGTGTCCATGTCTTGTGTCTGTCCCCATGCTGAGCTGCAGGCACGCGCATTTGGAGCTGCAATCACTTAATAACTGCACCTTCACCGTGAGAGCTGGGGCCGGGGGCAGGGGGCAGGAATTTGGTGTAATGGTTGCTGAAGTCCATTTAAAGCCAAAGCCACAGAGGGAAGTAATTAGATTTAATGGAAGTAGAGTTTTAGAATGAAAGTGCAAGGGATTTGATTTACTTAATTCAATTAAAGTCATATTTTAGATTATCTCATTTAAATTGCCCGTGTTCCCATTTATGCTTTGAATCCCTGGTCTTTATTCAATCAGTAGAGTTTTCCTCACATGAAATATTGGAGATCCAGTCACCTCTCCCTTAAGGCCCTGCTGTGTCCACTGTCAGCTGCTGCAAAGGCGATCTTTTCATTGCAGTGTTGGCCGAGTGACAGCGTGAGCACGTGAAGAGACTCGCTGCCCCGTGCTCTCTCCAGCAGCAGAGCGAAGGCTCCGGTTTCTGAGCCTCTGGTCATCTGGTAGCTATGGGAGCTGTGTTCCCGTGCAGCGGGATGTAGCCTCCCGAGGGCTGCCAGTATTCCCAGGGCAGAAGCCATGGGGACTCTGACAACACATCAGGCGAGAACTACATGTTCATTTCCAGAATGAGAATCAGTCCTGCACAGTCATACAAGGAGCTTTATCCCAGTCATGAAAACCAGTGAGGTAGACTTCATGATTAGCTAGGCTGGTGACGCAGTGACTTCCTCCCGCCCTGCATCCTAACATCCCTTTACTTGGAGGGTTCTCTCCCTTGAAGGAGGAAGTCCAGGGAGCAGCCTGTGCTGGTGAGGAGATGCTCCAGGGAGGGAGCAGCCCCGTTGGTGTGGCTCTCATGGAGGCCCCAGAAGAGGGGTGGAGCAGGCAGCCGGCCTCCTCTAATCTCTCACTCCTCTGCTCTCAGTGAAGCAAGCACGAGCGAGGCCATGAACCAGTGAACGTCTTGGTAGGATAACAGGGGCACACTTCCACTGCAGGAGGGACTCAGTCCTTGCCTCTCCGCACGCCCGCTCCCGGGGGAGGTCTGAAATTACTGTCTTCAAGCCCTCCATTCATCTCATTTCTCTTATTCCTTTGAGATTTTCAGAAAAGCTGTGCTGCAGTTAATAATAAATAGATTTATTGTCACTTTTACTAAGAGCAATATTATTTGGGGATATGTTTTTGTATCAAATTAAACACACACACAGACACACTTCACCATTTTATGCCTTGTAGTACAGTAGTCTGCTTTCTCCACTTTTGTCCTTCTCCTCCAATAACTTGAGTACACATATGACCATTAGATTATAGTTATTTATTCACTCTCAGTAGAGCAGGCATGGCGGCAATGGAGACAGTGATCAAGCCGACAGGCATTTATTGGGTAACCACTTCATTGGAGGCGCCCACCCCAGGCACTGTGTTTCGTACAAAAATGTGTAAGACTTGATCACTCTCCCAGGGGATACTCACCTAGTCAAGGAGATCAAACCACAGATGCAAAGAACTAGGTCAAAGTAGAAAGTGGAAATATGAAATACCAAGAAAGTGCTGTGACATTTCTGAGGATGGTAAGATCATGTCTGATTTTGGGGGTCAGATAGTGTTCTGTGGAGGGGATGCTTCTGCACTGGGCTCTGAGAGGGGGTGAGAATTTGGACAAGCAATGGTGGGTGGGTGGAGATGGGGAGGCACCCCAGGTAGTGGAAATGTGAGAGCAAATGCATAGCCCTAGGAAAATGCTGAGCACTCTCTGGACCCATATCCTAGGTTGGTTGTGAGGAAGAGCACACGTCTGAAGGTGGTGAGAAGGAAGTACAAGAGAGTACTTGAGATCAAGATAAGGAATTTGAGCTTTACCAGTTTAGATGCCCAGGTTCAGAGACACTGATCCCAGTCTTTCTAGGGCAGGGAACACCCTTGTTGCCTTGGCCCTCCCCAGCTTGGACCTGGTGTGCCTGTAGTGAGCTCCTAACACCCGGCTGCCCTGAGTCACACCCGTCATGGCCACCTCCATACGCTGTCTGGGTGTCCCCATGGGCCTGCAGCTCCGCCTGCCACCTCAGTCCACGGGAATGTGACCCTAGCATCCATCGAGGTCTTGTTGGGGGAAAATGTTCTTGTACCGCCCTGTATACCAACCACCAGCTGCGGCTAGGACTCACGAGTAGGAGGGATGCGTGAGATTCAGAGCCAGTGCTTCTGGTTCTCTCCACTCCGCCACATCTGCTTCCCATGGTTTACTTTCCTCATGATGTGCTTGCCATATGAAGTGTGTAGGCCTCTCGAGTAGGAAGGAGAACTTTCATCTTAGTCAGTGCTTCTCAAAATTTGCTTTTTGCTTTAGAGACATCTAAATAGCCACATTAGAATAAACAGCAGTTGAAAGACACCTTCGAGACGTTCACTCGTGAATAGTTTCTTGAATAAATGAATACATTGAATGCTTCTTATGTGATTGACGCTTCCTATGTGATAGGTGCTGCACGATAAGGCCCCATCTCTTGTTATTAATCCTTTTAAGCTTTTAGTATAGATGAAGCAAAAACATGTTTAACATCAAAACAAAACAGTCCACTTATATTACCATTTATAGGTGCCAGATTAAATTAAATAGTATCTTTAGAAGTCTTAACACATTGCACACTGTACTCACTAGCTATTATTACCATTATTAACTCCATACACTGTCAGCTGTCTGGCTCAAGGAGTTTTCAGTGGGATATGATATATTTTGCCTCTCAATTTTAGGTCGTAATGCTTTTTACCATCAAAGGATTGACACATTTTTCTGGAAAAGATCAGAGATTTGGTTTCTTCAAAGTTATGACAATCATTGCAATGTGCCCCCATGTAGAGACTCTGGTTGCTAAGGACTGTATAAATCATGGTAAAAAGTGGGCTGATGACAACTGTCATTTTATTTTTTTTTATTTCTGTCAGCTGGAGAGAAAAAGCAGTTTGAAAGATGTTCAGGCTTGTGTCTGAGGCATAGGAGCAACATTCTGAAAACGAATCTGTCAGCATGGTGATACCAACTTGGTTTGAGTGACTTGCTCAAATGTATACAATTATATTACTTATATATATAAATAACTTGAACTTGCAACGTTATTTTGTCCACTGTCTTGGTGGCACCATTCTTGATTCTTAAAGATGCAAGGAGAAGGGAAGTGCTATGCGTGCTCCCATAATACTTAGGATTTACAGTAGCATCGCTGGCACCACAGGCTTAACATTTATTGGCTTAAGTTTCTGTTTCCCCAGTCAGTGAATTTCTTGAGGATAGAAACTGTCTTGCGCATCTTGGTTTCAGTAAGGCCATTCAGCCAACACAGAGAAGATTCTGTATATGGGCTCCCAGGTTTTCATTTCAAATCTTTCCATTCCAGGGCTTAGATGCCTGTAATTTTGTTGTCAGAGTCAGGACTAAGAAGGAAGCATCCAGCTTGGTCATCTAGAGTGAGGAATACAGGGGTAAGACTGCGTGAAGACAGACAGAGTTATTTAAATAATGTTGATGAAAAGCTGAAGGAGAGGTGGGGAGCCACCACAACGGCTTCCTAACTGTCTGCCTCCAATCCTTTCCTACATTGCTGCCCAGTGAGCTTTGAAAAATGCAAGTGTAATTAATTCACTTCTCTTATGACCCTTCAATGCATCCAAGAGTACCTGGGATCGAGACAGCAGCCCTCACCTGCTCACGACGAGGCCTTGAGGAACGTGATGGCTCTTCTACCCTCACCTGCCGGTGGGAGCCACCCTCTCTCCTTGGCCTCCGCACTCCACCACACCTGTTCTCTTTCAGTTCATCAAGACAGATGGCTCTTCCTGCCTCAGGGCCATCGCTCCTGCTCTTCCCCCATCTGAATCATCAAGCAGGAGCAGCTGCCAGCCCTTCTGCTGTCTTTGGCGGCAGACTTCTTTTCTTTGGCCAGCCCAGAGATTTTTAAAGTTTGGATGTGAATGCCTGAAGGCCAGTAGACTTCCACCAGCCTGTCCAGGGCCTTAATATTTCTTTCAGTCTTTCCTCAGCCAGATGCACACATTTGTGGTACCTGCCTGCCACCCCCAAGGAATTTGAGTTTACAATCCCTGGACTAATTAATTCCTGCTCATCGACCAGCAATCTGCCTGAATGTCACTTCCTCAAGGAAGCCTTCACAGCCCCACACTCTCAAAGCATCGTGTACTTGTTCTTCATCGTACTCATCACAATTGTAATTAAATAATTGATCGTGTAGTTAGGTGCGTAAAGCCCGTCTTCCTGGCAAGGACTCTTGTCCTTCACTACTGCGTCCTCAGTGCTTCACATACAGAAGGTGCTCATTTGTTGAATGGGTAGATGGATGATAAAGCTAGAGTATTCCAGGACTTAATTATATACATAATTCCCTCAAAGCATTAAGTGAGAATTACGAGCAAACGTGTTTCTGGGATTTATTTGAGCCTAATTCTTCTAGTAGACACTGCTATCCCCAAACCCTGAGATGATAATACCGTGTGAAGCTCATAAGAACAGTGGTTTCCTACTTTGTTCCAGAGGACAGAAGGAAAGGGGAAGCAGAGAAGGCTCCAGGCTCCCTGTACCTAATTAAGCGAGAGCAGCTCTACTCTTATTATTCACCTTGTATCTTTTATGTAAATATAATGGACTTCTGCACAAGATTTGTCTGAACAAAGCTTTCATCAGTGCTGGGACAATGGCTGTCTTGTAGACTGAGGTATCAACAGCCCCTAGAATGAGAGTGTGAGCAATAAGTATTTGTTGAATATCTATGTATGGTAACCTGTTTGTGGGTGAAGATGTATTTTCAAAGCTAGGATCAGATTTCCATTGTGTTTCAGAATCAGGAAGTAAAGAAGATGTTCCATTGCGGGTAACGTAAGCATCACCTGCTACGTACGCTGAGTGTTTCTTCTGCCCATCCAACCCAACTCAAAACCAAGTCAAATAACCACCCCCTCCCCAAATGACATTAATGCTGGTCCTTCAAATGCATTTCAAAAACTTCTTTTGTCCATGGTCCTTCTCTATGCTACATTATCCTCTCTGCTTATAGTCACTTCCAAAATGCAATGAATTAATTATCTTCATAAATATTTTTCTTTATTTTCAAATGGGTCAGAATGTGCCCAAAGAATGCTTCACTGGTGTTTCTTGAGAAAGGTTGATTTATTATTATTATTATTATTATTATTATTATTGTTATTATTTGGCCTCACTATATCTGAAGCAAACTAAAATAAAGTGGACAATTTTCCATAGTGATGAGGTATTTTTTTAATATGTGGTTATTAGCAGTAAAAAGTGGGATAAAAGAAATTATATGGAATAGTGCATGCTATGTTCACTGTGCCAGAGTCTTCCATTTCCACCCTCCCCCCAGCGCGCTCACCCTTTTGCATGGAGTTCTCTGCCTCAGAGACAGACCTGTGCAGATTACTTTAAGAGGCTCACTTGTCCTCTGGTTTCCAGTGGAGGGGCCCTGCAAGAGGTCGGAGAGAAGGAGAACAGTGAGCTCAGGTCCTGTATTTCCCTGCCTCGTCTCCTGCAGAGTTGCCTTGGGCTGGCTGCATAATTGCCACCAAAAGCCAAAGGTCACAGCTACTCTCAAGGTGACACTTTCCAACCTCTCTTCCACTGGGTTCATCTCCCTCCTCTTGTCCCTTTATACTTACAGGCTGTAACACCTGCTATTACCAGCCCAGGGGCACTTCATTCTTCTTTGTGGTTTCCCCACACCTGCCCCTTCCTCATGAAGAATCCCTTCACTAAACCATCCTGGAGCATGCCACTTGCCTCCTGTTGGGCCCTGACTGATACATCTACTAGGGGATCCATTTGCAATCTCGCTCATTTTGATCAGCAATCAGAATTATGGTGATAGGTCTAGTGTCCACTAATTTAGCTACTTGAAGGAGACATTTTTTAGAATCATACTCTACTGTCTGCCTGTTTTTATTAGATCTAAAAATCTAAATTAATCATATTTTCCATATGTGCTAAAATGCCTTGTTATTGTATCTTCTCAATGTTTTTTTAATGGTCTTTGTATAGTCTTATCTATTAAAAATTATATGGTTTGTTGAGGATTACTACTTTTCCTTACCCATACTACTTTCTGTTCCCTTTGAATTAATAAATATCTTATTTTTTCACTTGCTTAATTTTCCATGTACGAATTGTTAATTCAACTACAAACTCTCCGTCATTGTAAAATCTCTCAAGTCGTTTAGACACATCAGGTAATCTACCAATTTTATTTTGATTGAAAAGTCTCTTCTGGAGGGTTCATAACTGCTCCAGTGTGGATTGGTTGCTGTTTCCACTTGCCATTATAGCTGTCATTGTGGGATCTCCCTTCACCACAATCCTGGGGATTCTTGTTACCTCTCTCTTTTATTGGGTCTCATTTCTTCTTTGTTGATTTAGTCCCTTGGTTTGGTGAAACACAGCCTCCAGGAGCTTCCAGAAGAAGGTACACAGAAGGTCAATTTTGAAACTTTACATGCTTGAAAATATCTTCATTTTATCCTTTTGCTTAATGGATAGTTTTGCTGGGTATACAATTCTGGATAGGTATAATTTTCCTTCACAATCTTGAAAGCATTTCTCCCATTCCTTGTAACTTCCAGTGTCGCTAGTGGGGTCCTCTTACCTGATCTTTTGTATGTGACTTTTTTCTCTCCCTCTGGAAGCTTGTAGGATCTTTTGTTTGTCCCAAGTGTTCTACAATCAATGACGATGAACCTTGGTGTGGGTCTATTTTCATCTACTCTTATTGGTATTCAGTGAGCCATTTCAATTAGGAAGCTCACATTTCTTAATTTTGGAAAATTTTCTTTATTTTTTGTTAAATATTTTTCTTTTCTCTCTTTTTCTGAAATCTTACCAATGGAATGATGGACTTTTTGGACCGCTCCTCTAACTATATTATCTTTTGTCTTTAATTATCTATCTTTTAATATTCTTGTTTTGCTTTCTGTGAGATTCCCATACCATTATCTTCCTCCTCTTCCACTGAATTAAATTTTTTTTTCTGCTGTTGTATTTTAATTTCCAAGATCTCTTTTCTGAGTGTTCTTTGAATATTCCTTTTTTATAGTATCCTGATCTCATTTTGTAGTTTCAATATTTTTTCTTTTTTTCTCTAGTATATTATTTAGAATGTGTATATCTTTTATTCTGTTTGTTCATTTAACACTTATGCCAATTATTAAGTTATTGTTTCTCAGCTTATAACCACTTGCAGAATTTTTGCTTTCTTTCCTTGCACTTATGAGATCTGCTGGTTTGGAGGTCTTACATCCCAAGGAAGGAATAATCTACTGGAAATACGACAATGGTTCCATTGAATTGGAAGAAGAGACTGCTACCTAGGCAATTTGGAACCCTCATGCCACTTAACCAAGAAGAAAAGAAGGGCATTAGTCTACTGGCTGGAATGATTTGTGCTAATTACCAAGAAGAAATTGGCTTGCTGCTAAAAACTTGGAGGCCTATATGTGGAAGTCAGGGGATTCTTCAGACTGCCTTTTAATACTTTCATGTCCAAAAGTAAAGTTGATGGAAAATTACAGGATTCAAATATATCAGGACCATTGAGGATTTGGACCCTTCAGGAATGAAGTTGGACTCATCCCACCAGGTAAATAAACTGAACCAGCTGAGGTTCTGGAGGAGAGCAAAGAAAATAAGGAATGGACAATGGAAAAAGGAAGTCAGAATGTTATTCTTCATCATGTACGTTTTGTCCATTATACGTTTTAGCTGGTTATAGTTGGAATATTGATGAACTATTTTAGGGGAATATATAACCTGTAAACAACCACTTTATGGAACTCTCTTATTAATTAAACGGTTTTCAATGATTCCTTTGGGTTTTTCTAGTTAAACTAATCAACAAAGAATAATAAACTTATCCTTCCTTTCCAATTATTATATTTTTAAATTTATTTTGCTTTTTGTGAGTGATTGTGGGTTTTCTAAGTTACAAGAATAACACATGTTCATAGTAAAAATTTACCTGTAGGAACATGTAAAAATTGTAGTTTTCTCCCAAGCTCACTCCAATTCTACTTCCCAAACACAAGCATAATTAACAGTAAATTAATAGAATGTGTTCTTCCAAGCTTTTCTCTGCACATAGACTGCTATGTTTGCATGTGTGTTTATTTATTAACAAAAATGGAGCTGTATTAGCGCTCTTCTGCAATTTGTTTTTTTATTTGCTTTAACATTTTCTGATGTCAATAAAGATAGTTCTATCTTATTCTTTAAACAGCTGCATATTATACCATATAAAAGTCCTCTCACGTATCTATCCAATACCTTATTGTTGAGCTTTTCTTCCCAAATTTTCCATATTTTTTTCTGCATCCTTGAACGTACATCTTTATACACTTGTATGATTTTTTTTTTCTGCTGGACAAATTCCTTAAAATGGAATTGTTGGGGAAACATTTTGCTGGTTTTTTTTAAAGGATAATAACACTATGCTGTTGTGACTAACAATGCCCTGCATTGAGAAAATTAATTTTTAAAGATATTCACCAATGAATTGAGACTTTGATTTTTGCTTTTTATTCCTTAGACTTGAGTAACATCACCCTTTTAAAGCAGAAAAAAATGATCCTTAATTCTATAGGATTTACAGCTGGAAAAATACTGGCTTCAGAAACAAACATCTGATTTCCTGAAAATTGCTTTCAATTACTAGTTCACTATAGAAGAAAACCCATCAACATAACTGGAAATATATACTTTTTAGATTATAATTGTACAAACATACCAATATTAAAAGATTTCTCTGGAATTTATGGATCCCCGGAATTCATCCATGTAAATTCACAAGGAAGAAGAGAACTATTTCCCTAACTGCTCACATTTACCCAGCATTTCAATCCATCCCACAGAGCCCTATTTTTGTGTTCTCTTCCTTCCTTGAGCAGGAGGGGAAAAGATTGATCTCCAGACCTCTTAACCACCACACCTTGGCTACATGGAGCTTTGAGGAATCATGATTAAGGACTGGATGACACGCGTAGTCAATGACCCTCCTCCACATCAGTGTCTGTCTGAAGTAGGGTGGTGAAAGGGATGGTGGGAAAGTGTGTTTTCTCAAACACAAGAGACTTAACGAATATCAAAATGGCTACTATCTTTTGGGGGGCAGCTTGTACAGTACATGGCAAAGAATAAATAAGGGTTTGCTCATCTGGGAGATTTCTCCAAGGTCGTCTTTCCCCCAGCACTTTTTTTCACTATTTGTTGAGGATTTACTCTGTGCTTAGCATTAAGCTTGGGATTAGGAATAAAGCATTGAACAAAATAAGACAGTCTAGAGCAACCGTCTTTAAATTTTTTTCTAGTGTACTCTCTGAAGCAATTTTGAAAAACTACATGCCCCCTTGCAGGTTTTTAAATTGACCTGTTATTTTAAAATTAAACTGGTCAAGGATATAATTTCTCTCATTTGTGACTGGGTAACAAATCCATTGCTCTGGTGTTAAAATGGAAACTGTGAGAAGTTTATTCAAAATATGGAACTTTTTTCCCTAACAACTCCATTAAGTTAACATTTACTAATCTTCTGAATTCTTATCAAGCTTTGATTGAAGGAAAAAAAGACAAGACTTTCATCTAATGAAACAAAACTTAAAAAGGGCTGCTGAAGTCTCATCATCCACCATCCTAACTGCAGGCAAGTTGAGTCCTTTGAAGCACTTACTCTTCTGTTTTATTGTTTGAGTTCAGAGTCACAGGATTCTCAAGTATGAATTTTATAATTTTAGAAGGAAAGATTACTGAATATCTGCTCCAATCTTCTGTTCTCCAGAGGAGGCAGCTGAGACCCAGAGAGGCAAAGTGACTTGGCGAAGTCATGCGGCTGGTTGGCGAACTTGGGATCCTTGGTTATCATTTGGTGACCTTTTCATTATTGCGTGATCAGAAATACCACATTTTTAGTAGGTTTAAGTAAAGATTAATGGAAGCAAATAACAACAATAGCAACCACAATAATCCTGCATTATGTAAGAATGAGGCAAAGTCCCAAATATAATCATTTCTTTTTTAATGGGAGCAAACAACAGCAACAACAATAATAATACTGTATTATGTACAAATGAGACCAAGTCCTGATAGAATCATTTCTTTTCACTTTCTCTTGTATTTTTATCATTTTATTTCTTCCATACTATCTATGAAACATTTTATTGAAAGTTTTACATTTCTGTTTGGGACAAATTTACCATCTCTTTCTTTAATTTGTACATCTTCAATTTCACTGAGAAAAATGGAAATACATTCAATTTCATTTTACAAAGGCAAAACCTAGGAGGATTAATTTTCATCACTTAGTGCCCTAGGTAATACAGAGAGTTTGACAAATGATGCAATCTTTAAAAATAATTTTAGGATGCACCTTTGAGCTAATCAATACCGGTTTAATCAAGTGGTTGGAAGAAGCTTTTAAAACTCTGTTACACCAGTGAAATAATTTCATTCTGTCTAGCTCAGTTATTACCAATAACATAACAGCTTTCTGATACAGTCAAAACTCAGTTTGGAAACTAAATAAAGTTTATAAACAACTATGAAGACCCTATAGGAATACTTTACTGAGTCACTATTCAAATTAATAGAAGAGACTTCAAACATATTTAGTAACTGTTCCTATTTGTGATACAATTTTCTAATATTAGAAATGGATTAACAAAAGGAATTAGATTACAGAACTTTGTAGCTGGCTACTGGTATCAATATCCAAATTTGCTACTTTTCATGCAGTTGTCTTTATCAGATACAGACTCTGACAGAGAGTACAAACTACTGTTCTTAATGCTACATTTAGTATATAGTTTTATGTTCTCCCAGGACAACCGAAGTTAACATTTAGGGCAAATGTTCACTGAAAATTAAACTAGATCATGCATACATTTATAACATGAAATAGAATGTGTACCAAAGGTTCCTCACTTGAAGAAAAGCTAAAATAAAACCTAGTCTAATAAAAAATAACATATATGTAGGGTGAGAATTCACATGGCAAGTTTTTACCATGAAATAGGAATGCCCCAAATGTGAAGAAGAGAATTGATTTTGAAAATCCCTTTGAGTGTAATGTTTGACTCAAGTGAAGGACACCTGTTTTATTTGTTTATAAAAAAAATTAGGTCACCCGCAGCCTGGGCCTCCTCAGTGGGCTGTTCTCCAGAGCTCATCTTCACTGTGCTGTCTCCCTGATTGTGAGCCCACACGTTGCTAATCCCATCGCTTTGTTCGCAGATCGGTGCAGATTTCTCACCTTCACCCCACACAACATTCCAGGCTTATCTTCACACGACCAATATCTGATGAAAGTGCTCAGCAAAACACAAGAACCAGAGGACCTTCTCCTCGAGGACTCTTCAGTCCCACAGAAAAATGGCAGAAGCTGTGAGGTTAGAGATGTTTCATTAAAACTACCGAATTCTAGAGAGGGCTGACTACCACAGAACTCCCTGAAAATGGACAGGAAGACGTCTAAAGACGTATCCTTCCTGCTACAGGGACATTTTCCCTGGGGAGGGGACAGGGGCTGGGAGTTGGGAGAGTTCAGTTACTGAAATTTACTTCCTGTGAAAGTTAATGAAGCCGTGTCTATAGGCTATTTTAAAATCTCAGTAATATTATGAGCTGAGGTACACTTTAAAATCTGTGCTGTCATTGTATTTTCAAAGTCTAACTCTCTGCCATAGAACTGTTATACTTACATACAACATCAGAGGTGTGCTAGAGCTGACCTGGAGAAGCTGATTGTGAAATTTTCAGGCGTTATGCGAGTCAGTTGTCAAACACAGTCATTATTAAAAATCAAATTATATAAACTAAAAGTTTAAACTATATTCAAAAGAAAGGTAATAAATACTCAAAATTCATCATCATATTTTACTATTATTTTTGTGCCTGAGGTTATGTCTATGATATCCATATTAGGGTTGCCAGATAAAGTCCAGGATGCCCAGTTAAGTTTGAGTTTCAGATAAACAAGGAGTAATTTTTTAGTATAAGTATGTCCCAAGTATTACATGGAAATACTTATACTAAAACAATCATTTGTTGTTTATCTGAAATTCAAATTTAACTGGGCATTCTAGCTTTTTATTTGCTAAGTCTGGCAGATTCTGCATGGAGTAAATACCATATAATGGTGCATTTCAACACATTTCTTCCCAATTCCATGCTTAGTGACTTTACGTTGATAACTTGAAACCAGTCACGTGGGTGTATTTACCCCAGAGACATCAGCACACACCACAAGTCAGGGCTCCCACCCCCCGACCAGTTGTTAAATATTCACCAGCACTCTACTGAGTATAATCCATTTTAGTCATTTTAACAATATTGTATGATGCTGTCCAGATGCTTAGAATGAACCAATTCCTTGATTATTTGGTCACTACAATGAAAATAAATTAGTTTATACACATGCTCTTATTATTTTCTCTATGCTCCCCATTCCATGAAGAAAGCAATATCATTTGTAGGAAACTTCCAATGGACAACTTTTGCACTGATGTTTTGAGAGAATCAACATTAGAGTTCGCCATTGATGACTATAAAAAGAAACACATTTTAAAAAATTCCTTAAATATTTCCTCTATAGAAATCCAATGAGATCTCCATATCTCTAGCATGTTCTTCCAATCCATGTACCTATACACCTTTTGAAGTTAGCATGGAGTGGAGAATTGTAGAGAGACGATTAAACTTGGGAGAAAAAGCTGATGAATGTGAGGAAGACACACAGGAGCAGCTGTGGTCTCCTGTTCACAGTTATCTCTGTGATGACAGCCTGTACCGACGCTTCTCATTACCGTGAATACGTGTTTTAGAGGATCCAGCAAGCTAAACACAACTGCTTACAGGTCAACTCATCGAAAATAGTTTCCCTTCAAATTAAATGAGTGAAATGAGAGAATGGATCAATTAATCAATTTAGTAGCTGGGCTCGGGGTAATCGCGGTCAGTGACCTTGGTGAGCTCATAAATGCATTTGATCCCAGGGAGGACTGGCAAGATCAGGTTTCCTGTTGCCTTCTTTTAATCATTCATGTGTGCCCTATTCTTCATAGAGAGAGGCACAGTGCTAGCCGCTCCCAGCTCAAGTTCATCAATATTACACCACAGAGACGGGTGTTTCCAAGGCCACTAAGTCAGAATAGCACTTTCCACCGGAAAACGTGAAAACCAAGGTAATTGTCTTCTAGATATGCAACAGGCACAGAAGTGTCTATTAGGATTACCGTAGCTAAAATTTTCACCTGACTTTCACTTGCATCTTTCCATACTTTGCAACAAGATTCTTCTTCTTTTCTTTTCTTTTTTTTTTTTTTGTATTTCAAAAATCATTAGACCAGTCATTTAAAAGCATGATAGTCATTTTCTTTGTGCATTTTAAGCTAAATGCCTACGCTCCTTCACACACTCTCACTTACTGTTCACTGAACAAGTTTGGGTTTGAGGAAGGCTCATATTTTAGTCACGCTCATTTTCTCCCACCAAAGGAGATATATTAAGTTTTGTCTCCACATACAAACTATTATATACACAGCAACTGAGTGAATTCTAACAAAAAGCTGGGTTGTTTTGAATATGGTCATTTGAATGAATAAAATAAAGTGGCCAACGGATTTTTTACCTGAACTGAACCATTAAAAAAAATGGGTCTAGAGATAGCCTAATACTCAATTTCCAATGGTCATTGAAGCAGGAATTCTTCAGCGCCCAAAATAGTGGTGATTCAAACCCAAAGAGAACAATCCAGAGTCTTCCTTCTGTAAGTTCATATTCCGGTAGGTAACTACATCCCCTCCGCTCTGATAACCCTCTAGTTTACAAATTGTTTTGATGCTGCCCGGACTCATTTTGAGGATGTGACATTTCAAGGATGGGAAAAATTATCCTCATTGCTTTAAAGAATGGCAAGAATAAACATAGACTACGACGGAAACCCGTGACGTCATTTCGCCTTACTTTTCTATATATACACAGGACTAACATGAACGCTTAGAACTGGTCCTTAAAGGAATGATGCTTTGAGAAGCAATCTAAAAAGATTCTAAGAGGATGAGAGGAGAGAGTCCCAAAGGATGTATGTTCAGCTGGAGCAGTGTGCGACATTACAGCCAAAGCGGAGCCATCCATTTGAACTTCCGAAATATCGCTGAGCCTGAAAGTTTGCAACGTAAAGGTACCAACCCCCGCATATGTAGCGTCTTGGAACGATTCTGGTCCCAATACTCTTCTTTTGACGGAACTTTTTAAGTGTTAATACTATTTTACTTTTATCTAGCATTCCATAGTTCACATGATGCCTTCATAGGATAGCTAAAATGCATTTAGTATTGAATGTGTCATTATCTCATTTAATTTTCACAGCAATTGCATGATGCAGGTTCTATTACCCTAGTTTTACAAGCAACGACAGAGAGGTGAAATAGCTTATTTTTGGCCCCTCTACACGCATGCATCATCCTAGTCCTTCTGACAAGCTGTGAGACAGATACTGTCATGCCTGGTGAAGAGAAGACCAATTGATGAGCAGGGAGATTGGAGAATTTGCTCAAGGTCGCTCAGCTAGTAAATAGCAAAACTAGGGCACCAAGCCAGGTTTCTAAATCCTTCCAAGTTGCTTCCAGTGATATTTTTGTGACTAGAAACCATGGGAGGAGCTGGTGAAAATTTATTTGGCTGGCAATAATTTTTGTGTGAATCTAAGTCTTTGAATCTAACTTCAAGACCTATATATGTGGATGCCATACACATACGTAATTTAATTTTAGCTTTGTGTATGTACCTTTCAGGTGTCACTTATAACATTCTATGCTGTACTTCACTGCTCTTGTTCTCTCTGAAGAGAGAACCTGGTACAGGGCATGTGCTCAACATTTCACAAATGTTTCATGAATAAATGAATGCACACACCTGTCTGGGAACACACAGCATATACAATACAAGGACAGCTTCTCCTTAAATGCAGGAGTGGAGACTCAGACTGCCCTTGGATGAGCGGAGGAGGTGAGTGCCTCGGACACCTTCTGTTTGGTTCACCTGCTCCCTGCCTTCACTGTGCTTGTGGAACAGAGAGTGTGCTGCATGAAGCAGCAAGATGGCCACTCAGTCTGCCCCCAGACACAGCAGGCCTGGAATGCAGAGTCCCAGCTGTTTAGATGTCTTCCCTGCCATGCCTCAGAAAATTAAATTTGCAGACGCTGTAGAATTCTGGGGCTCAGCCTTGTGCAAATATGGATGTTTTCCTAGAGCAGAAGCAGAGTGCAGTCGGCTGATGGATGAAAACCTGGGTTGAATCCTAGTGGATCACTTCACCACCTATTTTTCTCATCAGTAAGAGTTCAAGCTACATGGCCCATAGCTCCCCTTCAGCCCTAAACTCCTGCAGTGTATTGCCATGGGTGTAACACACCAGAGAACTATGCAGCAGGCTCATCTCAGCTGTCTCTCTGCAAACTGGACGCTTCAGATGGGGCTGTCCACATTTTCTTACTGTGTTGTAGTGGAATAATCATGAATGACAGTCAGAAATGTCCCTTCATGACAGCTTGGTGAATTAGCTACTTAGTATTTATTCTAATTACTAAATAAAATCTTTAATAACTCTTGTGACCCTGGTGGGCCGAGAAGTGAATTGGATCCAGGGAGAACTGGTGAGATCGAGTCTCTGGTTGCTTAGCTTTAATCATGTACGGGCACCTGTAGGCTGTGTGTGCATGTGGGGGGGGGGGTGTGCGTGTGTGTAAGAGTCACTTAGATAAGGAATGGATGAGGTGCAGGAACACAATTGTTTAGCTGAATAAGCATTTGTTTTGTTTCCCCAAAACCAAATTGACGGCTGTCAGGGTATCATTTGGAGATTAACTCAGGTCCGAACAAGGCAGGTCAGGCCTTTTAATTTCTCTCAGTGATCTGGTCACTGCACATAGAGGAGGAAACAGAATTTTATGATGGAGTCCTTTTGTCCACTGATTGGGCCCTAACATTGATTCTCACAAACATAAAAAGTGGAATGGATCAATGGAGGTAATGCGTAGACTATCCATTGATAAAAAACTACCTGGGAACTCCACTTTAAGACTGGCATCTAGGAACAGGAGTATCAGTTTATTTTATGAGCCAATGTTTTTTAAATCTTTTGACAATGACCCACAATAAGAAATACATATTTCTCATTGTGATCCAGTATATGTGTGTGTATCTGAAGAAAAATTTCACCAAATAATATTTTTTCTTATTATGTGTGATATGCTCTGATGTTTTAAAAAATATCTTCTATTTTAATTTTTAAAAATTATGGCTGTAATTCGCTAAGTTGATTCATGACCCATTAATGGGTGGTATCTTGCAGTTTGAAAAATACTGTTTGAAGCCAACAATATACTATCAAGTCCATATATAATACTATATATATATGTAAATGTAAAAATATGTATAAATAAATACAAATATATGTAAAGATATATATATATATATATAATAGTTGTTTGACCTCAGAATAGTTGCATCCAAGTATCAATGAGCTGTGTTATAATGGAACAGCTCTACCGTGAATATTTGCTTTTTAAAATTAGCAGCAATATTGATCACTTCATAGTCATCAATGAAAGCTTGGGCCGGAAGCCCCTATTGTCCTCTGCAAAAACTATCCTCAGGGCCCCGGTGCTTCTGCTGAGAATGGTTTAACTGATCTGACTTGAGGGAAGAGGAGGCCCCTCTCTCCATGCCCCTCCCCCACAGCGGGCTTTGGGAATTGAAATGAAGTGGGGAAGAAGGGTGGGACTGTGGACATCAGCTCCACGGTGACTGACTAGTTGGCTTGAGACACTGCTGGTCTGGGAGGAAGAAATATCGTTGGTTGGTGCCATTGCTGCTCGTCCACTGAGTCTCCCGGTGGAGGCTCCCTGAGATCATCTCACCCATTGCTGTTTCTTGTTTACACAGTGTAGACTCAGCTTTGTCAGAGATTGCAATGCTCATCAATGTCCATGTTTGTCTCTTCTTTCTGAGTATGAGGTTAGACCACCTTCCCTGGCAGTTAGGTGTGGTCATGTGACAGTTTTGGCCAAGGATGTGAGTGGAAGTGATGTGTGTCCTTCCAGTCCTGCCCATAAGAACCTCCCCACCCCACCCTGGCCATCTTCCCACACATGCTGCTGGCTGAGTGGAGAGAACTCTGATGGCCTAGAGGAGGGAGAGTCAAACGCCAACTCACATTGTGCCGTAACATGAGCATGGAATTCTCCTTTATTGTGTCAAGTCATTGAAATATGGGGGTTGTTATAGCTGTTTGCCTACCCTGAGCAAAACATTGGTCTCTTTCGAGAATCTCTTAAGTATAGTGTTTATATCCACTTTGCCTTCCTTCAATCCATTCTTCATAGCATTGCTTCAATGGTCTTTCCTTATGAACTAATCATGTCAACTCTGTCACCCCCTTCCTGTCCCCATCATGCCCCAAATATTCCAATGGCTTCAGATTGCTTCTAGGATAAAGCCAAAACTCCTTAATGTGGCCTATATGGTTTGGGCCTGCCTGCCTCTCTACCTTGATCTCCCACCATCTCTCACCTCACTCTTCCCACTTTGATGACATAAGCCTTCTCAGTTGTTCTTACTTCTTGTCCTCTCTCTGACCACAGGGCTTTTGCATATCTTATTCCTTCTGCCTAGAATAGAGGTTGATAAAATGTTTCTGTAAAGGTACAGATAGTAAATACTTTAGACTTTGCAAACAATGTGGTTTCTGTCCCAGCTACTTGACGGCCATCTTAGTGCAAAGGCAGCCATGGACAATATGTAAATGAGTGGGTGTGGCTGAGAGCCAATCAAACTCTATTTACAAAAACATGTGATGGGCTGATTTGGCCCATGGGCCATAATTTTCTGACCGTTAGTCCAGAATGTTCTTTCTACCATTTTTTCCTAATGAACAGCACCATACATCCTTATCTCTTCTCCAAGGAAGCCTTCCCTGTTATCCTTGACTAGTTCAAATCCTTCTACTATATGTTCTCATAATATCATGTATTAATCCCTTGTGGTAATTGTTACACTGGAAATTTTGCATTGCCCATGAGTGATCAGAAGGAGCTTGTGAGCCTCTTGCTTATTCATTGTTACTCATTCATTGTTATGTGCAATAAATGGGCACCTCTGATTTGTTGTCTAGTACACAAGACAGTAAAAAAGGTCATTATTCTAGCCTCTGTGATTCTAAATAATGTATTCATCCATTTGTTCAATTGACACATATTTGTTGAAATTCTATTGAGTTGCAAAGAGGACTCCATGGTGTGTAACACATGAGGCCATTATTTCAGACATCTTGGTGGTTGTTTTCCCATTTGAAAAATAAAGGTAAAAATGGGGGAAACAACAACAAAAATGGAAGCAATAAAAATAGTGCTTTTGGCACCCTGAGTATAATATTCTGATAGGCATGGTCATTTGATTTGCAGGCTACTGTTGGTTAAAGATGACATGGAATGTCTTGCTGACACACTCACTAATTTTCTCCTTCCCATGTGCTCTTCATCCTGGGCAAGTTTCATAGATTTCCTTTTGGCATTCAAAGCCTAAATACCTAGTGCTTTTCACATCACCTGCCAGACCTGAGAAGTTGCTGCACCACCAGAATCGGAGTCAGATGCTGCTCTGCCCATGTAGACTTTGGTCAGAACCAGATGAGCTCATCGTCCTCTTGATTTCTCGTCTTAAATGGCAGCTATTTTCTGAAAAGAAGGCCAGGAAAAACAATACTCTAACATTTGTGCAGACATAGGAACCAGATTTTCCAGATGCTTCTGGGTGTTATTGGCTACGAAGGTAAGTTTATATGCATGGGAGCTAAGAGAATCTTGAGCAAGACTCAACATTATTGCCCACATCTCAGCATAAGAGTGAAGCTGTCGCCAAGCACAGGCTCTGTCCAGCACCAATGAGCTTTACACTCAGCTCTGATTGATTTCAACAGGCTAGAAGGGAAAATGATTTCAAAAGCAGAGTCACTTTAAATCAAATGCAAAAAATCATGTGTTCCTCCGTGTCTTCCCCCAACCAGCTGCATCTGGCCCATAGATGTGTTTGATTTGGCTTTCACAGTGTTTAAACAACAACAACCACAAATTGGATTTGTTGATGTGGGAGATTTCATAAAAAAATCTGAATTTCTGGATCTGGCAGCCCTGGGCAGCATTCCCACGTGGGAGGGTGGCTGGATGCTGCCCTGCTTAGCTGAGCCATGGTCCTGCCAGGATGACGCCCCAACTGACCACCTGCACTCACTCACGTTACCTTCCTGGCTCTTCCGTGCCAGGACGTTTGAGTTTGCCCTGGCCAGTTAAAAAAGGAGGTTTAATGGCACAGACATGTTTTTATATTTTAAAAGAACACGGCTTTTATTAATGCTACTCTTTATTTAGATATTTGTATATCATCTTGTATTTTTACAGGTGTCTTCCCCTCCAGGAACTCAAAAGACTTATGCAAAAGTTAAAGGGCAAAAACTCACTGACCCCTCTTGGCCAGGTCTACAGTGTCCTGAAAAACTGTAGAGTCGAGGGAAATGCCTGATTGGGAGGAAGGTGCCTAAAAGGGCATTCTGCCCCCAGACAAGGGTCTCTTTGTGGCTCTTCGATGGACGCTGAGTGAGTGAGAGAGATGAGGCTGGGAAGAGGAGCCAGTGGGAGCGGAAACATCCCCTTCAACCCACAGGGATTTGTTAAGGACCTGGCTACCGCCATCCACTGGTCGGGTCTTGTCCCAGAAGATGCAGCTTTGGAGAGGAACCTGAAAGGCTAAGTAGCAACTTACCAGATGGAGGTGGACTTTAGAGAGCAAGTTAGCAGGAACAAAATGAGCAGAAGCTTAGAAACATGAAAAACAATATGGAGGGAGGGGGGACCAAAAGTCATGAGAAATTTCTGTTTTCCTCAGTTTGTGTCCCCTGTAACATAGGAGCGTTTAGACCAGATACACAGCTTTGCCCAAAGCCCTTTCAGAGTCAACTACTCAAAGGTGATCCATGGACCAGTAGCATCACGTCACCTGGGAGCTTGTTAGACATGTGAACTCACAGGCCCTATTCCAGACCCGCTGAATCAGATAGCCCGCAGGATTCGTACACATTAAGATGTGAGAAGCACAGCTTTTCAGAGTAATGACGTTCGGGACCAGGTAACCATCAAGTGACTTTTTTCCTTCCCATTTATTTAGATGTCATTTGACCATGAGACTAAATAGGCATGAAACCTGAAAATAACAGAAACAATTCCTGATATGTCAAGGTGGGCGGCGTGGAGGCCCATAGTAAATAATATAATTACTATTACTTCATTTTTTTAAAAAACTAAATCATACTTTTTCTAAATAAATTAAGACTTGGTTTACTCATCATTAGTTAAAAAAAAATCACATAAATAGTAGTTATAATAAAGACCAGGTAGAAATAAATAGTTTCTTAAAAAAATGGACCCCAGTGTTGCCCTTTGGACTCAAACACTAATAAAAGGAATAAGGATTACTGCACTATTTATTACATTCATGAGCTTACTTTAATTCCAGTTTATGGCAGGAAGCTATATAAAAATGCTCTTATGTTTTTCATTTAATGAGCAATGAAGATGATAAATCGACCGCTCTATGAGATAAAGATATCATTATTGAATGCGTGCTGTGTGCCTAACTCTATGTACTTCATCCATTCTCCACCACAGGCATCAACAGCCTTAATTTATACACACAGAACTGAAGGTCACAGGTGGTAAGTTGCTTATGTAAGGTCACACAATTATTGTTTTGCAGTTAAGATCTAAACAGACACTTGAATCCAATATCCACTTTATTTTCCTTCCCGCAGGGACTCTGGACTGAACCTCAGATTTTTAAATCCTCTGTGATCCAGCAAGTTTCTCTTTGATCTTGACCATGAAAATGGAAAGGCCTTTTCTACTTAATTTCATCTTTCCTACTTAGAGAAAAACATTTTAAAAAATACTGGTTTTAGGGGGCCGGCCCGGTGGCGCAAGCGGTTAAGTGCGCGTGCTTCGCTGTGGCGGCCCGGGGTTCGCTGGTTCGGATCCCGGGCGCGCACCGACGCACTGCTTGGCAAGCCATGCTGTGGCGGCGTCGCATATAAAGTGGAGGAAGATGGGCACAGATGTTAGCCCAGGGCCATCTTCCTCAGCAAAAAAAGAGGAGGATTGGCGGATGTTAGCACAGGGCTGATCTCCTCACAAAAAAAAAAAAAAAAATACTGGTTTTAGTTACAGTGTTTTTTTTTCCTGATTATAAAATCAGTCAGATTTATCTGGTAAAATTTGGAAAATATGGAAGAACATAATGAATCGAGTAAATAATACTCACAATTCTATCACTCAAAGATAACCCTACCACTCGCAGATAACCACTGCTAATGTTACATTATAGATGCTCCCTTTGCTAATGAAAATATACGTCTTAAAAAAATAAAGTTTGCTCACGCTGTATGTATTATTTTATAACAAACGTTTCTACATGTCAATAGATATCGTTTCTACAATATAATTTTCATGGTTCCACCTTATCTTACCCTTAGAAATAATAATATAAAGTGCAGAAATAATAATATAAGTACCATTGAAGTATTATCTCACATACACACAAAAATGTAGTGGATGGTTTTATTATCTCCATTTTAAATATGAGGAAACAGAGGCCCATAGAAGTAGCATGCTATTACCGGATTTTGATCACATGGCTATTAAACAACAGAGTTGGGACTGGAGCTCCCGTGGTCTAGATTTAGAGCAACATTCTTAGTCCCTCTGCTCCATGAGCCAACTGAACCTGCCTAAGCCTTTCAAAAAATTGCTGATGGATTCCTATGAAATTCTTCTCTATAGCACAGCCAGAGTCCATTCTGTGGGAGCAATGTCATGGTTCCTTTTTTCCCTTTATCCTTTCTTCTCCTTCACAAACTTACATTTATTTTTAGTAGTAATTATCTTTGCCATCAATTGAGACTGTGTGTAGACATGTGCCCCACACCATGTCCTGACGGGCTCAATAAATGCTAGTGAAAAATAACTCTTGTATTATTTTTTTCCTTTTCTTTTCTTTTTCTCTCTTTCCTCCCTCCCTCCCTCCCTCCCTCCCTTCTTCCCTTCCTTCTTTCTCTCTCTCTCTCTTTCTTTCTTCCCTTTGCTAGAATTTAGTTATTTGATTTTACTCACCACGACCAACCTAGACTAAAACACACACGAGGTTTTATGAGAAAAAACGAAACCTGGTTTCACAGTTCCAGATGAAGCCTTTGGGCATTTCAAAATAATACACGTTACAGCTTCAAAGAAGAAGGATATTGAATGGCGAGACTTTTAAAATATCAAAGGGACTTTCAGGTGGCTACTTTACAATTTGAAACACACCTTTAACTTAAAAAGCAAAATTTTATAACCTAAGTTGTTTCTTTACACATTCATATAATCCCTGGAAATTTCATGGAAAAATAAATCTTAACTTCAAAAAAGAACTTGGGAATTTTCAAATATAAGTTGATATTTTGTTTGCCAGAGCTGGTACCGAAACAGTAAACCACACATGAAACTGTTGGATGATACTAAGAGTAGCAATAATGTTAATTTTCTGACGTCAGCCCACTGGAAATAGGAAGTACACACTTCTGCAATTGAACTGAGAATTGAGACAACTCAGGGATCCCAGACTTGGTTGATTAGATCAGTCTGGCAGCTAACAGAGCTTCCCAACAAGCAAGCCACAGCACAATGGAGACCAACAGACAAGACGCCCAAACCATCAACATGACCTGCCATGGGATTCCCTCAAGACTTTTCTGAGAGTGCCAGCGTTATCACTGAATTTGTACACAGCAGTGCCAGGCCCTATGCGATAATTATCATATATGTATCTCATTTTGATCCACTGGGATTATTTTACTAATGAGTAATGGAAAAAAAAAACGGTTAAGAGCGAAGGATTTGGAGTGGTTTGGGGTTTGAATCCCAGCTCTGTCACATACTATGGTGGGTATATCCTGTTCTTGCCAGCCCAGCGTCCTCTCCTTCATTTTCTGCAAACAGCACCTTCCTTTTCCCTTAAGGAACTCCTCTTCCTCTATTTTATGCCAATAATCAAGATCCCCACCTTCTCCCTGAAAAATAGTGAGGCATGTGACCCCAGCTGGACCAATCAGATTCAATCTCTCAGAAATTTCAATTCTGAGCCATGCCAACAGGAGGTAAGCAGAGCTGATCGTCTCCGTGGTATTTTCCTGAAGAAACTGGTTCATTAGTCCCTGCTAACTGGATGCTGGGCGTTTTTGTATTTCTTATTCTTCCAATGATCCAGTTGTTCACCCTTGATTTTGTGGCTGTTCCATGTCCTTCTAATACATTTCAGTTTTACTTAAGTTAACCAGAATCTGTTTCTCTTGTTTGTAACCAGAGAACTTGAATAGTCTAAACAAATTAAGTGAATCATAACTCTAACCTACATGGACTTCAGCAGATGTAAAATGTCTAGTTCAATCTAACAGCTTTGTAATAATGACTTCAAAATACTTGACAGTTAAAAAAATATTATTTTTGTAACTGTGGAACATTACTTAACCTTCCAAAGAAGTTACCGCATATGTAAAATTTTGAAAATAATGCCTACTTCCCAGACTTGTGAAGATTAAATGAGAACATGTCTAGAAGATGTCTAGCAGAGGGCCGCCTAGAGTAAGTGGTCTATATAACATCTGTCAGCATGAATATCTCCGTCCAAGACAAGTTCAAACGTTAAATGAGTTATGCTAATAGTTTGTCACATAGTAACTTCTCTGAGTTTTTGACAAAGCAGGAATGACTGTTAGGTAGTTATATTTAGACTAGAAAAATTAGAAAAGAAAACTGATCACTTGAACATTTTAGTGGAACACTGATCAAGTTGATGTTCAGCTTTAGAAAAATAGATTTGATCTACCAAAAAAAAACAAAAGGAGCTAGTTTCTATGAGATCATCTAAGCAAGATTTTCACTATGCAAATGAGTAGTTTTGAATTTCCCCAGGAATTTGTGGTATTTCTAAATAATGGAGTGATCTATTGGGGAGGCATTTTCAGATGTATGTCAACCAAGCAAATATCGCATTTCGTCTTTGCTGTATGTGTATTTTAACGTGGGTGCATACATGGGCACTTGGAATTGCTCTTAAGATTTTGTGGAATATAGATGTGCAGAGAATTAAAACAAAATCTGAGATGTCCTTGGCTGTTTGTTCTAATTGACTCATGTACCTGAATGTTAAGAGGTTTGTACAGCATTAGTCTCACTCTAGTAGGCATTTGGCATAAAACGTCTTTAGTTAAAGCTGCTTCTGCTCAAGCTGAGGTTTAAGAATATCCGGTCATTTGTCTCTGCTTCTTCAATTTTTAAAATTTTGCCCAATATGGAGAAAGTACAACCGGGATCTCTTTTCCCAAGAGCCTTCCCCGTGAGCTGACATACAAAACTCATTCAGCCGGCTCTGATGAGAAAGGCCCGTTTTGCTGGCAGAATGGGAGGAGGAAGGTGTTGTGAAAGGCATTTATCCACCAACCATTTCTTCTTTGCAAGTCAACGAAATCCTGATATCACTCAGATCGCTAAATCTCAAGGCAGGTGGTGATCTCCGGGGATGAATCTCACAGGTCTGAGCCCGTCTTGGGAATTTGGTTCCCCTCTGCCAGTATTTGGTCTAGTGTGTGGCATGTGACCGACTTCTGGCTGAAAAGACATAGGGGAATCTGTTGGAGGAAGGGGCTTCTAGAAAATATTTTCTTCCTGGTTAAAAATGTAGAGACTTATGAAAAGCCCTTTGACCCTAAACCTTTCTTCTTGTCTTAAAAGTAGCAAAATGAAGATAAATTGCTCGTAGCTACATTGATCTTTCTGTAACCACGAAGTGACAAGAAGACTGGATAAAAAGGTAGTATACTAAAGATGGCAGAGTAGAAATATCAAAGGAGCCTAAATCCTTGAAGTCATTTTTAGCAACTGCCCCCAAAATGGAACTGAACTGCCTGCCTCTGGAGGACTTGTCAACTGATGTAACGAAGCGTCTTGACTACTCTTCTGTAACTTGTGGCTGAAAGCATTCCTAATGGCTTGGGCACTTACACATCTTCTCTAAACCCTTTAATTTTAAATGCTTTATGTCACCTGGAAAAATGATCATTGTCTGACAATAAGGTGAAGAGAGACTGGAAGATTGCTGCAATATAATCTTTCAAAAATGAGCTCAAAATTCAGTGTTTTACTATCAGACATAAGGGGCTGCTTGTATTTGCTAGAACTGGCAGAGTGAGGACCTACTAGTCCGGCAAACTGGGCTGGCAGGAGGACTTTACAAGGCCGGTGAGTGGGCCTTGCGATGGAAACCCGCAGCGATCCTCTTAGAGAGAATTTCTATTCAGGATAAAAGAAATCAGTTACTGCTAATTTAGGACTCAAATCGTTCTTCTGTATCTGCAGAAATTAGGAGAGGGACATTTGTTTGCATAGAAAGTGGCACAACTTTGAAAATACATCAGATATTAAAAAATAAAAATGAGAGAGAAATATTTTGTGACTATAGAGAGAACTGTAACCTCTTGAACCACTGACCTGTTTTTTCCCAGATAGAGGATTCTAGAAGCTGTGACCGCAAAGACTGCTGTGTTCTTGAAGATGCCCTGCAGGCTTGTCATGCTCCGGAGATTTCCTGAATGCATAATATATCTGAGAAGAGATTTCTGAGGGGGGAACATGCTTTTTCAGTTAGCAGAGTGACTTTCAAACTTTTTTTTTTTTTTACCACGACTCACAGTAAGAAATAAATTTCCATGTCTAGTGTAAGTATGAATGTGTATGTGAACACACGACTGAAATAAAGGTTTCCTGAAAAGATACTTATTCTTTATTGTGTGATGCACTCACATATTCCATTCTAATCTTTCTGTTCTTTTTCCCTTCCGTTCTTAGAAAGTGCTGCTTTTAACCTACTAAACTGATTTCCAACCCACTAATGGGTTACCACTTGCAATTTGAAAAAGCATTGAGTCAAGCTAGTTTGTGCTGCAGGTTATAGCTCCTATGAATTAAACTGGCTTGAGCAGGATGGAGACCTGTTATCTTAGAGAAGAGAAAGTCCAGAGACTGGGCCGACTTGAGGATGCTTGCCATCAGTCCCCCAGCTACTTGCTCTGACTTCTATAGTGTCAGCATCAATCTTAGGCTGCCCGCACTGCAGTCCTAAGAGGCTGCTGTGTTGAATGTTTTCAGTTATTCCTTCAGACTCTCTCTCTGCCTTTCTCCATCTGCTCTGTGCCCCGGGGGTACGTGACTAGGCTCCCTCACCTGCTAGCTTCTGCCTGGATTCAGGCAATGGGGATCCCTGCAGGAGACTGAACAGAGAGAAGAGGATGAAGCTGGGGTATTTACTTATCTGGCTTCCTCCCTTCAAGGTCAAGGTGTGCTGCCCACGTTCCTTAACTGAAGTTCACAGCTGTCTCAGATGGTCCTCCCTCCACCACTGCCTCCTGCGTCTGTGACGCCTGCCCCTTGTGCCTTTGGGCACCGGTGTGATGAGAGCTCTGCTGCAACTCACCCGTGGCGGCTGCTTACACCTGTGCTTTCGCTCCACCCTGCCCTCACCTTTCAAACAGTCCCTTTATTCAATCATCTTCAATGATGCCAATTTGAGTGTGGCAACTATGGCTTGAGGAGGTCTTGGCTAATACCAGCCACCAAAGCAGCTGTGTTCACATCATCAGGGCAGAGAGAGATTGGTTCTTTCCCCAGAAGCCCTGAGTTGGGCTCTGTGCATTCTCCACAGGCTCAGATGGGCGAGGCCTGTCCTCTTCTGACCAGCCAGTGGAGGGGAAAGGAATTGCCATGATCAGCTTCAACTAGACACCTGGGGTAGAACGCATGTGAACCAGTCACACTGTGCCCTTTAAGCTTGAAGGGTCAGACAGAAAAGCAACTCTCTTGTACCCAGAGGACCGTGATGCCGCAACCTGAGCTTCAGCCCAGCATCACGGCAACAAGTAAACGAAGGGCATTATTTCAGCAGCAAATTGAAGTACTTGATCACAGAATCACTAGCACGTTGGATGACCGACCCAAACACCAAAATGATGTTTTTGTCTTGAAATGAATCACTCTTTCACACGATACGTTCCCTCTTGTCCTAGTGGAGTCAGGATAAAATGGCAAGGTCTTGTGAGAGTGTATGTGCACCATATTAAACAAAGAAAAGTTTAAAAGCCACTTCCTGTACTCATTGGTAGAACTCTATCTCTAAGTCAAATTTCATAGGATCATGCAACATGTTATTGGTTCCAGAAGCTGATCCCAAATTGGGAGAAAATGGGTTTAGTGAAAGTTTCCTGTCTTTCTCTGTATGTCACCCCAGAAAAGTTCTGGTGAGCAGAGCAGGGCGGTGTCAGAGCTGGGGAAGACCACGTCCCCACTGTCTTCCCTTATTCTTCTCTTCTGTAGGAGACAAGACGCAGATGTTAATGTACAAGGATTGCACCAACACTGAATAGATTTACAAAAAATTAAAATAAGAACAGAATTTTGTCTCTACTTCCAGGAATGAGAACACTCCAGAAAGTTACAGCAGCAGCTCCAGCCTAAGGCCGGCTTCAATAAGAGCCATAAGAAGGCTGACGTGTTGAATGTTTTCTAAATTTTTCTCCCTGTACCCTCTCTCTCACCTTCTCCGCCCCCTCTCTGTTTTGCTCAGACAAAGAGCAAGCCAGGGTCACCTCCCACCTCCTTCCTACTTCCCACCTCTCCTCACATGGGGAGATCAGACTTATAGACAGACTTCATCACACTTCCTGATTTTTCCTTGGCCATGTCTAATTGGGAGGCCCCAAATAGACCAAACAGCAGAAAGAATAACAGATTCTAGGGCCACACAGGGTTGCTTTAGGTAGTTAAGGTATCTCGCATCAAAGAGCACTGAGACAAGATGGCTCTGCACTGCCTCCTTCTTCAGCCTCTAGAAATTCGCTGGATGCTGATCCCGAGTTGAGTTGATCTTTGTGGGGCTCCACCTTTACTCCAGGTGGAACCCACTGGGGTCCAGGCCCCTGAGGTTAGGCTGACAGTGGCCGCTGTCCCCAGTGGCTTAACCCTTGCCTCCCCTGGGCTTCTCCAAACTCGGTCACTGCTGCTCTGACTGTGCTCACTGGCCCTCATTCTTCTCTGCCAGTGTCATCCCGCCTTGCTCTCCGCTCCTCCCCACCCACCCTCTCCCTGGAACATTTTCACTTTTCTCCTTCCAAAGCTTTTACTTATAAGAGTTGAATGATGATAGCCTCCAGGACTGTACTCAGTCCTGCAGGCTTTTTGTCACTTAATGAAGCAAGCAAAAGTTGGTAGCAGTTGCTTGTGTTCCCAGAGTCCCTGAAGTCGGCTAATGCCGGTGGAGAGTTTCAGGCACACAGGGTGCAATCAGAAGGGCTGTGGAAACAGGATGTATTTGGAAAAAGGTTGAATTCCATGTAAGACAAAGACATTTAACATCTGCCCAAATTCTCTCTAGATCTACCTATCTATCTATCTATCTATCTACCTACCTATCTATCTATCTATCATCTATCCATCTATCCATTCACCCACCTACACAGCTCCCTCCCTATCACTAGCTGTTTGCCACCATGGTCTTTGTTTTCCTGTATAGAGCTTATTTCAAGGAAGAGGGTTTATACCTTTTTAAAAAATAGTCCTAAAACTACCTTCCCGGCTGCTTAGTTGAGGGGGAGTGAAGAAAGCGATGCTATCTGCGGAATGCAGGGTCCTCGGGCGCACACCTACCTGGAGACCAGCAACACCACCTGCTCCTTGCTTCACCGAGGCCTCCGCCCGGGTCTGGTTCACTGGTGTGTCAGGGGTGGCGACTTCTCCGGAAAGTTATTTCATAAGCTGTTTGCACATCGTTTTGGAGTAAAGCTTGTCAGAGATTAAGAATTAGACTCCATTTACTTACTCTTCTAGGAGACATTGTAGTAAAGAGATTTTTCTAAGGCGATACTTGACATCAGGGGTGGATCCAGGTTTTGTAGGACCTTAGGATTAAACAATTTTGTAGATCTTTTTAAAGAAAAGGCATATAAAAGTGGTTATGAAAGTAAATACTTATTTAGAATCAGAAAAGAAATCTCTACAAATTATAATTTAAAAATATGAAAAATATCACAAACCATAGAATTCATAAAAAACTATAATATTTGTTATTAATTAACTGCTTGACACAGCTCTATAATACTTTCTTTCCTACATATTTTGGCTGCATACTCTGATTTTTCTTTTCACATGATAATGACTTTTCAAAGTCATTTCCCATGAAAAAAATAGAAAGGTAATTCAGTCTTCTAGTAGGTTTGATTGAAATTTATTTATTATTGATAATTAGAATGAGAAAACATTCAACTTCTCACAGAAGCTCTCTATCTGCAGTATTGCTCAATGTTTGTGTTCTACAAAAGAAGGAATTCTGATATATTCTATTTCACATGATAGTTATTAAAAAAGAAAAACAAAGAAATATGTTCCATTTATTATTGCATACATGCCCTTATTGAGTATGTTGTTAATAGGAGAGAATTTCCATTTAACTAGACATCAGGAGAAGTGAATCTTCCACTTAAAATTTTAAGCATCTGATGATCAGAATTTTCCACAGACTAGTTTCTGGCTTCATATGTTTCAAACATCATTTCTCCTCCATTGTTGTTAAACTTGTGGCACCAAGAACCACAGAGAACATTCATAGAGTGAGGCAGCGTGTGGCTCTACATTTTTACATGGTGATGCTGGCTGGGTTGGCCCAGTAGACGGGGATGAATTCCTAGGAGACATGCCTATACCAGGACAGCTGGCATTAACAACATGGAAGCAACTGTGAACCACGTTAATAGATACCGGTAAAGTCAAATACATGTATGTCTAACCTAGCTTCCGTTTACCTGGATCCCCAGATCCACGTGGCCCCTCCAACAGACAGCAGAGGAACTGTGACGAGGAATCGTCTGAGTGGATGGATGTAACAGTCTTAACACATTGCAGCAAACATAGAGTCAATCTTCATTTGTGACTTCTGTATTTGCAAGTTCGCCTACTCACTAAAATTTACTTGTAACCCAAAATCAATATTTGCAGCACTTTCATGGTGATTCGTGGACATGTACAGAGCAGCAAAAAGTGTGGGTTCGTTCCAGTGCACATCCATCGTTCCTGATACACACGTTCCAAGCTGAGGTTGAACAAGGTGACACTCTGCCTTCTTGTTTCAGCTCTCATGCTGTAAACAAGGGTCCTTTTTGCAGTCTACTTAGTGTCACATTTTTCGCATTTTTGTGCTTTTCATTGATTTTGCTGTTTGAAATGGCCCCTGAGGCGTAGCACTGAAGTGTTGACTAGTCTTGCTAAGAGCAAAAAGGCTGTGGTGTGCCTCATGGAGAAAATATATTTTAGATAAGCTTCATTCAGCTATGAATTATAGTCTGTTGGCCATGAGTTCAATGTCAATGAATCAACAATATTTATTAAAGTGTCTTTAAACAGAAATACACACAAAACAAAGTTGACGTACTGATTGGTTGATGAAAACGTGACCAGGGGCTCACAGGAATCCAACCTTGTATTTCCCTTAGGAGTAATGACTCAGTATTCGCTAATTTGGTTTTCATGGTGACTTTGTAGAACGTAATTACTGCAAACAGCAGGAATCAACTGTTTATTACTTTAGCAAATTTGACAAAGATGTGTGACGACGTGGATACATTGCTGGGGTTTCTCTCAAGGCCTTGGAAGGGGCCTGCGCAATCAGCAGCCTGGAAGATTAACCTCTGGCTTTTATAACTCTTTTTCTCCCCCGGGGCTTCATGAATCCAGAAACCATTTAAGCATTTGCCCCAGAGGAGTAAGCAGCACTTTCTTTACTTCTAGAAATTGGAGAACTGACCCTAAAATGCCCCTGGTCCATTGGTTGCTGTTCTCTGATTCTGATCTGCCTCCAGCCATCGCTGTTCACGCCATGATGGTCACGAGGAAAGTAACTGCCTGATAATTCCCATGAAAATTAGTGCTTGCTCATTTTTTCTCCTCTTAATACTTCACTTTGTCTAAGAAGAAGATTTTTTATGTATCTGTCTGAAAAACAAAAACGATGACATCAGAATGACCACAATGCAATAAAGGTTTATTGTGTGAGACGGATTTTATGCATCATTGCTCAACCTTCATGCTACTGTTGAGGCAGGTGGTACCATAGCTTTCTTACCATGTGCAAGAACAGCTGGTGGAGAGAGGTTAAATAGCTTGCCCAAGATCACAGACTTGTAAATGAGAAAACTGGTTTTGGAACCTGGCGTATTTATCCCCCAAACCCATGTTCTTTCCATTCGACTGTTTTGCCTTTCTGAGGCAAACTAGATGGTGGGCATAGATATTCAAGGGGCTAGCCTTCTGATGACGGTCCTCAGTTCTTCTCAAAGGAACTGGAGATAACTCACAATCAGAGAGGTCATTTCAGGAGTTCTGACCTGGTTTGACTCTCTTTGTGTCCCATATCATTCCTGTCCTGGAAGTCTGGTCGGGTGGGATGTTAGTCTTTGCTTATCATCTCCATCATGTTGAAGTTCTCTCCCTGTCTAACTGAGACATTGGGCCTGTCTTCCTTCTGTGACCTTCATGCATGTTCAATATCAGCATCGTCTTTCCCATAATGGTGGAGGTAGGGGGCAAGCAGGAGGGCACAAAGGTGTGGGTGCCAAACTTGAAACAGAATCCTCTTCACTAGGTCCATGCTTCCAAAACGGTACCCTGCAGCACCCTGGGCACCACGACAAATTCACACGATGCTATGGCATGATAACAATTTCTGAGGGAAACACAGCAATATTCAGCTTCTGTTGAATAGCACATGAACCATTAGCTCAAGGTAGCTCACAGTTTCAAAATGAGATCATGTTACATTTCTTTGGATGACATCATAACTTTGCAAGACTAGTTTTTTGGTGATTGCTGTGATAAAAAGTAAGCACCTCCTGAAAGGCTGAGTGGAGCGGGACATGAAGGTGGTGGTGTACCATCTCATTCTAAGGTTTCATTCACAATTTTTTTTTTTTTTTTTGTGAGAAAGATCGGTGCTGAGCTAACATCTGCCAATCCTCCTCTTTTTTGCTGAGGAAGACCAGCCCTGGGCTAACATCCGTGCTGATCTTCCTCTACTTTATATGGGAAGCCGCCACAGCATGGCTTAACAAGCAGTGCGTCGGTGCTCGCCCGGGATCCGAACCTGCGAACCCTGGGCCGCCGCAGCAGAGCGTGTGCACTTAACTGCTTGCGCCACCGGGCTGACCCCTCATTCTAAGGTTTCAGAAGCTGTATAGGGCCCAGCAGATGCACACATCCTACAATTACTTACTGGTAAGTAAGTAAGTGTGGCTATTTAAGAATGAAATGGCTATTATTTCTTCTATCAAATTATGCATATTTTTTTTTTCAAACATCTAGTAAATTGTTAGGTCATGAGTATTTCTTAAGTTGTTTGGATTTAACTACTTAGTAAACAGAGTTGTTAGGTCTCTTGCTGGGCCTAGAAGCACCAGGAAGAAATTGCTGGGACACAAAGGCTGCCATGAAGCAAGAAAGCTTAGGATGCTCTGAGCTCTGCCCTGGGCAATAAACAATAATACTTTAGGAGATTCCTTTTTTTTTTTTTTTTTTAAATAAAAGATCAGCTTTATTACTGATAAACCTAGAAAATATGGTTTTACATCAGTGGCCAATTCCTCAGACCTGAGTTAAACAGACTTATCCACTTAAGCACAGGATGCAGCTAGGCTACTCTGGTCTCCCCCGGGAGCAGGCTCCTTGCCATAAGACAGAGAGCAAGCTAGAACATATGTGTTTTGCAGATAAGTTGGCTCAAAAAATAAGGCAAGAGAAAAGGAATCTGAAGTGGGAAAGCTCGGTTTCATGGGATAAGTCACCTCTTCCCCCGCTTGGGGGCGGGGGGTGGTGGGGAGAAAAATCAAGGATGCTCCTGGTGGAAGTCTCTCTATATGGAAACCCGGATGGAGGGCAATGAAGTTCCTCCTGTCTATGGGGAGGGGAAGGGGATTTGGTCATAAAATGTGTGATAGGGAGGCTGGACATATAAAAACAACACATCTCCTTTATAATAAACAAAGCTAGTTGTGTTTTAGCAAATAGTTTTAATTTCTTTCCTAGTGAAGCTGAAACGTTTTTCACATTTTTGTTATCAAATTGTATTAGCTCTTATGTGACTTGTCTTCTCACAATAAGTACATTTTTAAAAGGCCATTAAAATTTACCCTGTGGGAAAGGAATATTTGTGATAGGGCTGGGCAGGGATTGGAGTAGAGAAAGAGCTATAGGCGAGGGTGGAGAAGAGGCTGAATTAGTTTCTATCATTTCACCCATGATGAAAATCTTTTCTCTGTAAGTTCTCTGTACTCTTGAGAGACTCTGAACTTTTTCTCTTGAAAATGCCTTCCCGCCCTCGCCCCCTCTCTCCTGGCGAAGCTGAACCACGGACGAGCTTCCACACTTGCTTTGCCTTGACTGCACGGAGGAAGTGGGCCTCCTGAGAAAGTTCTGCAACCACCAGGACTGGAGTCATTGCACATTCACGATTACCACCCTCAGCGGCACCCTCAGCACAGCCGTGCAAACTCTCTCAGCTTCTCTGGAAAGCTTGCTCTCGTGCTCCACTACTTCACGCCTATTCCGTTCCCGTCTGCGGAACCACACACACGCCCACACACCCACCAGCCACTCTCGGCCGTGAAGCATGTGTTATGCTGTGGAGAAAGCTGCAGACGTCAGTCAAGAGGCACCTGACCTCTCCACCACCAGGCCCACAAACTGCCGGCATTTGCACCTGCTGCTGCTGCTTCCTCCCTGAAAAACATGAGCAACCAGCTCTCCGTCTGGCAAAAGCTGATCACGGGTACACTGATCGCCATACATGCTTCCTACCCACCCACCTCCTCCCTCCCTCCCTTCCTCTCTCCCTTCCTTCTTCCTGCCTTCCTTCCTTCTCAGTGTGACACTCCAATAGCAGCTTCTCACTGCCCTCGTCTCTACTCCGGCGTATAGACATACTGTGTTATCCTCCAAATTCTCCCCTGACCTGACCTGCTACCCCCTGCACCCTGTCTTGCCATCTCCATCAGAGGAAACTTCTGAAAAGGGGCCTTCCTTTTACATGTCCATCACCCTATTAGGCTGAAGGTGTTTACTAGGGGTAGAGAAAGCCCCCTAGTGTATTCAGAGGTCTGGAGAAACAGCCTCGAGGCTGATATTTCAGGCCTGATTGTATTGGATGTCTTGGGCAGAGGCCCAGGAACCTGCATACTTATCAAGTACTCCAGGTCACCACTACGCTCCCATGGTAAAGACATAGAAATTTCTTCCTCTAACTGGTTGTAAGCACCTATAAAGCAATCAAACTTTGGTGGTTCCCAGGAGCTGGGGACAGGGGTGGGGGATGGAGGCATAGGGAATAACTGCCTAATGTGGACACGGGTTTTCTTTTGGGGTGATGGAAATGTTTCGGAACTAGATAGAGATGGTAGTTGCATAACATCGTGAATGTACTAAATACCACTGAATTGTACACTTGACAATGGCTAATTTTGTATTACGTAATTTCACTTCAACTTTAAAAATCTGCTGAGGAAAAAACCAAACCTTATTTGGTGCTCTCTAGCAGAAAATGCTTAAAAATATTTTTGATGGTCTGCTCACCAGGGAATAACATTAGAATAATTAATTAGAGGGAGGGGTGGGTTCTTATCTACATGAACAGTCCAGAAGTTTTCTTTTTCTTTCTTTTTTTTTTGTGAGGAAGATCAGCCCTGTGCTAACATCCATGCTAATCCTCCTCTTTTTGCTGAGGAAGACCAGCTCTGAACTAACATCTATTGCCAATTCTCCTCCTTTTTTTTTCCCCAAAGCCCCAGTAGATAGTTGTATGTCATAGTTGCACATCCTTCTAGTTGCTGTATGTGGGACGCGGCCTCAGCATGGCCGGAGAAGTGGCGCGTCGGTGCGCGCCCGGGATCCGAACCCGGGCCGCCAGTAGCGGAGCGCGCGCACTTAACTGCTAAGCCACGGGGCCGGCCCTAGAAGTTTTCTTGATAAACAAAATGTTGGACCATAAGGATTTAGTAATAAACTTTATTTGTATCTAACTTGGCCTGGTGTCTGTAATTTATCTGCATTGGGCCCCTAGGGAGGAAGATAAAATAATTTTTTGAGATGTATGAAGAAGTATATTTTATTACCTTCTTATTAACCAATTTGGAAACTGTCATTTGCACATGAGAAGCTCAATATTGAAAACCTTATGTAAGTAAATTATATAAAACATAGAAAGAAGAAAAAAAGGCTGTAGTTATTCAGCAATTTCCAGAATATTTCAGCGTTGGTTTCATGCCACCTCATTTTAAGATGGAGGAGAGTTGCATGTCGGGGACTAATTTGCATTGATAACCTGCTGTGCTTCAATGGACCCTTTGTAAAAGCCGAGACTGTGAGTGGGATCAATAGTGCATATTTTTTACTAAGGCTTTTTAATGCATTTAACCACATTTGGGTATTAGTCTTAATAGGCTTTCGGAGCTTTGACTATTATTGCTCCTCAGAGTATTAATAAGAAATACAGAATTGCATATTGTATTTCCATTAAATAAGCAAATTCATATTAGAAATCATTGGGAAAACTAGGAAAAGGAAAGCCATGCTACAGGTTGGAAAATCCTGACATTTATTGCCGGGATATGAAAATACCCTTCATTCCTGGGCATCTTCCCCAAAGCAATGTCCGAGTATATTTCCCCAATCCAAATCACTTCTTTTACCTGCGCGAACTTGACCTATCTGGGTTGGGAGGCCTCCCCAAGGCTGGCAGGGAGGCCTGCAGGGCCGGCCAGTGGATTGCTATGGGGCTGGACTCTTTCACTGGGTGTTCACTGTGGCAGCCACTGTCTACTGTCCCCTGGGCCCTGGGCACTGTACATCTGCTCTCTCGCTCATTCCTCGCAAATGGCCATCCTCACTTCACACACAAGAAAACTGTCCACACGTCTAGAAAGTGGGAACTAAATTTCAATCTGGGATTGGTAAAACGAATAAATCTCTTATTCTGTCTGAGGCACAAACCCCTCTCTGCTGGGAATCAGCCGAAGGAAAAACCTCTTACTCGCTCCAGACAGGCGGGAAGAGAGTAGCACGGAGATTTCCTGCTCTCTGAGGGGCTGACTGGGCCCAGTCTCAATTAGCATAGAGGACCTGGGAGGTGGAAGGATTTATGTTGGCTTCCTTCATTAGAAGAGTGCATTATGGAGCTTGAAAAGAGGACAAGAGACATTAAATTGGCTCCCTGACACCTTCTGGGAAAAGGTCAATATCATTACAGTTTTCCATTTAGAGAAACACCAGTGCAGAGTATTTAAGAAATGGCTCCCACAGTCAGGGACGTGAGAGGGAAGGTGGCAGGAAGCTGGATTTGAACTGACTTCTCAGATTTCCTACTCTAATTGCGACACTATATTTTAAAACATTAAAATGTCTCAAGCTTTTGGCAAGAAGTTTAAAACATCAAAATTCAATTCTCTGCCAATTAACAGCCATTTAATTTAGGAGTACCTAATTGAGGTTTCGGATTTTAAGGTACTTATGGACTAGAAACTCATATGCCGATTTCAGCTCCAAGCTAAATTTTATGGGTCAGTTATATCCTTTCTAATAGACCTTGAACTGCAGTGACTTTCCTCGCAGGCGTGACTGTAATGAGCTTTGATCCCTGGCTTGAGCGTATTCTCCACCTGGACTTGACTCCAATGAATCGTCAGCTGGAGTCCAAGTTGCCATCTCAGGAGGACAGCGGGGCAAAGGTCAGGGAAACTGGACTTTGTTTAAAGTGGCCTCAGCAAAAATATCTCATTTAACATCTTCTGGAAGTTGTCCTTTTCTTTTCCTCTTTATATCATTGTCTGCACTCTGATGAGCAGAGCAGAAGAGAAGCAAAATTTTGTTAACGTAATTGGCATCAGGATCTAAGAAACCTCAGAAAGCAAAGAGATAATATAGTACCTTTAAAATATTAGACTTGATGTCAGACACTGTGGACATGTTTTTGAATTAGCGTGACTTGATATGTAGCCAAGGCACACTTACACATCAATTGAGATCGCGACGAGTCACGCCCAAGTTCAAGGTATATATATTTCCATGACTAAGCTGAGTCCAAATATCTCCACAAGAAATGAACCACTTCTTACAGTCATACAAGCAGGATTCAAGGTTCCAGAGATGTGACCACCCAAAACGTTTACTACAAAACAACGTGTTTCAGCCTTCCTAGTTTTACTATAGGATTGGAGAGAGAAAACTCCCAGCACAGTGCCTCACATGTAGTGGAGGCTATACGAATGTTTGTTGAATGAATGCATGAATATATGAAGGAATAATAAAGTGACAATCAACAAAGTTCCTTCCGTGTAACACTGGCTTTTAAAAGGGGTTTTTAAGTTGAATCCAAAATTGCCCTCGAGGTGAATGTGACTGTACTACAGAAACAATCCTTGGGTAAAGTAAGCTTTCCCTGAAAGAATTCCTGCATAGCAATTGGTGCTGGTGTCCTCAGATTTGGTTGGCAGAACCACTAAGGCAATCTGAGAGTGAACATGCCCTGCATCTTAGCCTCTAGAACACGTGTGGATGGGTCTCCCCACTGCCAGGTCTGCCGCTTTGAGAGGCGAGGAGAAGAACCCCACAGGAAGGAGGATTTTTACGCACAGATGGCAGCCAGATACCAGGAGTCTTTAAAAAGGGTTTCCTATAACTGAAGAAGGGCTCGTAGAAGCTCTGCGTGTCCTGTGTGATGGAACCACTGTGAGGAGATTCACAGCTGCCTGAAAAGCCACCGAATCCCTGAAATGGAAGATGTGGGGTATAATAGAAACCACGTCATGGGCTTTGGAATCAGAGTTTGGGGTTCGAATAAAGATAATCACTAGATATGACTCTTACTTTACTTCTTTGAGACTCAGTTTCTCTATGTGTAAGATGAAGGTAATAAAGTCTGCTCTTTAGAAGTGTGAAATAACGTATGTAGAGTGACTAGCACAATACCATTTTCCTAGGAGTGGCTTGATAAATGGTAATGATTGATAAATGGTAAACAATAACTATTGTTATTGAACAGATGCACGTCATGCCTTGAAATTCTCGCTACCTGCCTCCACCTCTTGAGAGTTTAGAGGAGTGCTGGGCAAGGTTAGTGGCTCCCGAACCTGGCTGAGTATATGGAGTCACACCATGTTGATTGAGCGTCTACTATAAGCCAGAAGTATGCTAGGTACCACACATAAAGTGTTGACTAAACAAATATGGCCCCCTGTCCCCATGAAATTTACTGTCTAGGAGGGAAGATGGACATTAAGCCAATAATACTTGGGTAGAAAGATCAGAAAATGTGAAATGGTCATTGGTGATCCAATAATCGAAGTTTTATTATTCTGAACTATTTTTAACCCTTTCTTTCCTTGTTTCTTGTCTCTTCCCATGGATTGTAGGGCATTTCAGAAGAAATATAGTACTCTCCACTTCTCTAGTCATAATAATTTTGAAAGTTACAGGCTTCAAGAAAGCTTAAAATGGACAGTTCAGTGTATAAATCAGTATTCTTACTGCAGAGAGTAGAATCTTCTCTGGCTAGCATAACAAAGTGGTGTTTACTAGGGAATATTAATAATTCCCCAGCTGTTGGGGGATGTGAGGAAATGAATCTAGGCTGAATTACCAGGAATGAGCCCTGAGCCACACTGTAGAACCAGGCCACTAAGGGTGGCTGTCACCTCCACATTGATCAGGAAGCTATCGAATTAAGTAATTGCCACCTCAGCTGCCAGGTGCGAATCCATACCTCTCTGCTTCAGTCTACACCAGCAAACTGAGTTCCTGTACCCCACCTTCACCCCACACAATGCAGTCCTGAATCAAAGTCTCATGTGAGAGTGTCTAATTGGGGTGCCCAAATCACATACAGAATGGCACTGCAAACCACACCTCAAAAATGTGGTTTTAGCTTTTTAGCCTCAGCTCTCTTAAAGGGCCCGGAGTGGGTGCAGTGTGAGGTGATCCCCAGTATCTGTCACAAAAGTGAGTAGTAAGGGCAGAACCATCCCTTGAACAGAGGCATCTCTTTTAAGAAGAAGAGCAGATTCTCTTGCATCTCCAACCGTTTCATTGGCTGCTAGGCAGTGGAGCCACCCTGTTCAACTGTTTAGTACCCTAATTCAGCTCAACCTGTAATACATAGAATAGACGTTAAGTAATCCTATTGCTGTTGTAATCCTTTTTGTTAAATGCCTGCCCTGGGATAGGTTATTTATTAAGAGAATACTATCAGTGTCTGGTGTCAGTTTCTTGATGGGCCATAGAATTTCACTGTAGGTTTTGCCATTTGATAGTCAATGGACTTGCAGGTGCAGCTGATGAAATGAATCCAGAAATGGAATGTAACGTCTGTGACGAATCTAAATCTTTCAACATCCTGATCTATTCTTCAGAAACCAAATCTGCTGAGAAGAAAGTAAAAAAAGAAGAAAAAACTCCAAAAAGTCAATCACTCATCATAAGTTTGAAAACACATAGCGTGTGTGTGTGTGTGTGTGTGTGTGTCTATATGTAGATAGAACTTAAAAAAACAAATTAGAGTCAGGTGAATGTTGATTGGGCATGACTAACCTTCCAGGTTTGCCCAGGACTGAAGTAGTTTCCAGAAACATGTGACTTTCAGTGCTAAAACAAGGATAGTCTTGGGCAAATCAGAATGGTCAGTCACACAATGGATCCTTAGACATAGGGATCTGGTAGCCTGTGGTCTGAAACTTGGCACTGCCAAACATCATAAGAGGCTGCAAACCACTGGTCCACGGATTCAGCCAATGTAGTATTTAATTTTTTAAAAAATTTGTTGCCAGCATTTAAAAATAGGGAGATTTTACAAAAGTGGACATGTCCTTCTGTACTTGATAATACTCTTAATGATACTGCATAATCTAGAAATGCTGGACATTTCCACGTGGCATCTGTGCTGTAGGGTGGGAAATGCAGTAACCAGTTTGTCACAGTCCCCCTCACTCTCTAGTGTCTCAGTTTTCAGTTGCCATTTATCATCTTGCCTGTGCTGTTGCTTTTCTTATAATGGAGAAATGTGAATTTTTTATACATCTCCATAAAAAGCAAGAAAATGAAATAAAGACAGAGAAGGCCATGCATTTCCAGAGAATGTGGAAGAGTCTTTTTTCTTTGGCTGACCTCCTTCTCACACTTATGTCACCTGCCTGAACTCTGTAGGACTTGTGTGTGGTTCTGCTCCAGGGAAGAGATGTCCAGTGGGCAAAATAGCTTTCCTGATTGGTCTTTTATGAATATTGTCTTATATCCACAGAGTTCATCTAATAGAGAACTTAAGATGCTCCTTCTCATATCATACAGTCATTTATCATGTTTCCAAAGAATTTTTATTGACGTGAAAACCATTCATGTTTATTAAATGAATAAAAGCTAGATATACTATTGTACATATAGAGTCTGCATATGCCTGCATTTATAGTATGATACCAATTAGATAAGAAATATATAAAAATAGGAAAAAAAAACTGGAAGGAAGCACACCAAATATTAATACTCAAAAAGGGAAGAATCTCCCGTACCATATCTATTTACATATTGACCCTACAAACTCTGCTATGCTTACTATAAATTAAATGCCAAACTTCCCAAAGGTCTCCCCGTTGTTATCTTGTTCTCATTCAGAAGGTTTAAAAAATGAAAACTCCCAATTTATAGATCAGGAGTTGGTAAACTTTTTCTGTGTAGGGCCTTAGATTAAGTATTATTGGCTTTATTGGTCATCTGGTCTCTGTCCCAACTACTCAGGTCTGCTGTTATAGTGCAAAGCAGACATAGACAATAAACACATGAATGAATAAGGGTAGGTGGGTGCCGATAACACTTATTATGGACACTGACATTTTAATTTCACATAAATTTTGATGTTCATTAAATATTTTTCTTTTGATTTTTTTCTCAATATTTAAAAAGTGTAAAAACCATTCTTAGCTCATGTGCTGTACAAAACCAGATGACGGGCCAGATTTGCTCCTCTGGCTCCAGTTTGCCTACTGCTATTGCAGACCATCAGCGTTTCCACCCATTTAAGCTGAAGGTCATGACGAGCCTGTAGAAGTAACCCATGGGGTCGCAGTCTATTATTACGAAATCTTCCATGGAAACAAATATTATTGCATAAAGATGAGGGTGACTGCATTTAGATTATATACCGAGTGTCCATGGTGGGAGTGAGGTGTGGATTCACTTCTGGTAAGTGAAGTGGCCCATTCACTACTGACTCACCCAAACACTGTCCCATGTAGTGGTTACATTTGCAGAGTCCATGATGGAAACTCACTTTGAGGAAGAGTTCCTAATGCAGACAGGGTGGTAGCATTAGTCATCAGGATGTGGTGTCATCGACTGATGGTTTGTGGGCTGTGAAACCGATGGACCTACTTTAATTTTCACCAACTATAAATTTTTTCATCATAAAAGGTGGAGAGAGAAATTGTGGATCCTGGGAGTGACAGAAGAAGTTTTCTCGGTTTTGCTCCTCGGGACATCAGGGGCTGGGCTTAAAGATGCGGAGAACTAGGACTACTTATTTTAGCAAGATAGTTCCTATAATGCTTATTTGCAAGGAAAAGACCCTCCTGCAGGTATCCGCAGAATGCTGCAGATTTTGCTTCGCATTTTCTGGCGTTTCTGAGTGGAGCCCTTCATCAGAAACATCTGTTATAGTGAGGACTGAGCTCCTCCCCAGATCTATGACTGAATCCGGTTTGGGGTTGGCCCCAGGAGTCTGACTTTTCAACAGGTGATTATTATGCTCATGAGAAGTCTATGCTTTATGTGAGGCTTCTATTGCCCCAGAATAAAGTGTCCTTCAGGTCCAGGGCTTTGCCTCCTGGTCATATTTGGGGCCACAGAACTCTCTCAAGAGGCTGAGAAGCCAAGGCCTGAGGATGGAGTGGTCACTCTGTGCACCTTGGGCCTTTCCCTTGGGGTCCTGGCACTGCCAGGGGTGGCACTGCTGTGGGTTCCCCTCTCTCTTCCTGCTTGCTGCCTATGAAGGCCCTGCCCGCTGCCCCCTGGCCCGGCTCCCAGTCTTCTCTGCCCTTCAATATACGTCAGCTTTCCCAGATGTCAGGCAGGGATACCGCCTTTGAGCAGCTTCTGCTCTCAGCGCTGCAAAAGCCGCTGAGGCAGGAACACACTCGGAGCCTGGTTAACTTCTAGGAACAGAGCAGGGAGAAAACCAGAGTGCAAAACACAAAGTAACGCTGCCATAAATTATCCTGCCGCACTCCGAGGCCTGAAGACCACAGGTCTGCACTGTAAGTTAGTTTGAGAAACAATGCGGCGAATCAGAAGGCCAGCCGGCCAGCGAGTGGCTGGTGTGGAGGGTAGTGGTCAGGCCCTGCCTGAAGATCTGGCCGTGTACTCACCCCTCCCCACAGCCAAAACTGTCAGTTGTCACCAGAAGAAACAGCTACACTGTGGCTCCTAGGACCAGTCCTATTTGAGGCACGAGGGACCTAGAAACCCCCGGTCACACACTCACATGCCAAGCACTGAGTCCCTCAACAGGATTCTCCAGTCCTGATCTTGAGTTCCAGTTCTGGTAACTGGCCTTCTGGTTATTTCAGACACTCAGGCTGCCAAGGGCCCCAGTTCTCCTAAGGGTCCTGCATTTCTTATTTCCAGAGCACAGTGCTCTGCTTCCTAGTTCACTTAGCCCTCAGCCCCTGTGATGTTGGGCTTCTGATTGTACCTTGATTGTGTAGGGGGTCTGGAGTCCTGCTCTGAACCAATTCCCGTTCCCTAATGACAGAGTTCCCCAAAGCAAACCGCCTTGTTTCTAAATTCACCTGCTTCTGAATTCTTTGCTGCTGGGTAAGCCGATTGCATCCCTAGACGCCCACATGTGGGCTTTTCTCACTCCTGGTAGCTCCAGGTCTGAAACTTCAGCCTGCATCAGAATCCCCTGGAGGGTCTGTGAGAACACAGATTGTCGGGTTCCGACTCTGAGTTTCTGGTTCTGCAGACCTGGCTGTGCCAGGGAATGTGCATTTCTAACTTGTTCCAGGTGACACTGGGCCCCACACTTAGAGAATCCCTAGTAAGCCTACTAACGGACTGTGAGAATAAATATTCCTCTTCCAGAAGTGCAGACTGCACCCATCCTCCAGGAAGCAAGACTGGTTCATGGTCCCATGGTCTCTGATTTTTCCAGATTCTGTTTTAGTTTATGAGGTCATATCTAGCCTGATGAATGTTGTTTTTGTATGTGAGTATTTGACTGAATTTATTCACGTGTTCCACTTCCAAACCACTTTGTATTGTGGTAGCTATGGATGCAGAATCACATTTCCTCTTCTGAACAAGAAATAGGGTGGCCTAAAACACACCACAAAGCGGACCATAATTATAGAGTCGGTGAACATCACCATCTACCGAGCTTAGTCTGTAGCCGAGTGCTTCACACGAGTACTATTTGGGACCTGGCAGGAGAGAGACCCCACAGTCCCACCAGGTGATTTGAGCAGAGTCCAACAAAGGAAGTACTTACTAAGTGTGGGCAGAGCGGGAGGAAACCACAAAGGTTGGTGAGTACCCTGGGCTAGAAGAGTGGGCACCCAGTGCTGGAACCCAGAGCAGGTAGCTGATTGGAGACGGCCACCTGACAGGAGCTGTGGGCATCTGTGTGAGACATGGCCAACCCACAACATCCTGGCAGGGAGGGAGCTGGGGGAGTAAATACCTGGATCTCCCTCTCCTCCCACCCTGGTCTTCCGCTGGTGCCTCCATGGGCACAACCCTTAGGAAGTCAGGGGCAATGGAGCCTGTTGACGTGGTGCATATGGGTCAACCTCCCAGGACATCGCTAAGGTAGACAAGGGTAATGCAGAGATCTGGAGGGGCCCACACAAGTTGTCTAGTGCAACGCAGACCTTCATAGCAGCCCTCTCAGAAATGCTAATCTCCTCATCTTATAGGCTCGGAGGCATCAACATGGCTAAAAGACTTCAGAGCTGAGGTTCAAAACCATGGTGGGTTTGCCTGCGTTAGATGAAGGGTACAGAAGAGAAGAAGAGGTCCGTCCCTGGAGATCCAGAAAATCTCCCATGTTTCGTGTCTCTGTTCTCCTAGGAGTCTTCAGCAGTTCAGAGGAGCTTCTGAGATGTGGGGCAGAAAGGTGACGGTTGCGGGGCGGGGAGTGGGGTGGCTTGTTGGGAGAAAATCCACTTTCTAGGCACAGAATGTGCTCTAATATCCCAAGTGTTCACCAGCATAGACCTGAAGGAAGGACATATATATTCCTTGGAGTCTATAAGAAACAGCAAATAGACCAGACATGGTTTAAAACTTGCTGCCTTCTTTTAGTAGATGTCATTCCCATCTTTGCCTGTCAATCATTGTGTGACTTTGTCTCAACATCATCATCAGTTAATTGTGCTCTCATAGGCAGGCCTCACATTTTTCAGTGTAGATAATAATACTTGTGAAACTTACATCATCAATTTTTATCTCAAAATAATTTAGTTGACGCTTGCTAATTATTTTAATTTAGATGAAAGGGGCTATATATCTTTCATTTCCCTCTTCTGAGACAGGCACAGAAATGGAGAGATAAATGGCTGAAGGAGAGAGATCTCACAAGATGACTTTTCTTTTGTAACACTGAGCATTTAACTGCTAAACTTGATGTGAACATCTTAACAAAAGCCAACGTGGTTGTTATAGAGGTTCAAAAACATGTTGTTCAGCGATGTGCCTTCCGTCTGCCTGTGACCTTTGTGCCATGGCCTAAGGTCAGCTAGTGGAGAAGCCCTGAGAAAAATGGTCTAATGAAGCTCTCTTGCTGGAAGGAAGAGGAAGTATTAAAACAGATTTAAATATCTTCAGAGGCAGGGCAGAGAAAGAATGTGTGTAGAGAGGGGTGGGGTGGGTGGGGAAGAAGACAGAACCACAGAAGTGCAGGAGCCCAAGGCTGGCAGGAAAGCCCTACCACCTGAAGGGGCAGCTTCTCTGACTGCAGTTGGTTCACTGCTCTTTAGGAATATGGCCCAAAACTTCCTGATCTTTCTAGTTCCTCTCAAAAAGCCAGGACCTGAAATTTAATTTTTCAATGCTGACCATTAAAAAAGAATGGACTAAATAAAATACATCTAAAATAAAAATAATAGAAAATTAAAAACACTAAATAAAATAAATCTAATATTGTCCATTCTTATGAGTCCAAGTCAGGGAATCTAAGAAAGGAAACCCATTATTCTAAAAATAGACTCATTGAATGGACTATCTCTAGTCTTAAAACGTAAAACTTTTCTTCCAGGATGAAGTTGATTAGGGTACAGGGCTAAATATCAAGATCACCACTCTTCTAGGCTCATTTTACTCAGAGTGACTGCTCTGATCCAACCTTTGTGCTTTCCCCCCTTTTATCGATGAAGAGCACAGACACCACTTACACGTGTGCTTTTAATGTATTTTTAAAATTCAGACTGAGAAGCGAAAGCCCCTTGCCTGCCATTTGCTTAAGTTTGTCAGGCAAAAATAGGTCCCTTTCTCATCACCACTTGCATGCACCATTTTATTAATAATTCATCACAACGCTCCACAGCAGAGATAAAGCAGACGCCTACGTGATCATTATGTGTTCCGGACTCTGTAGCACCTTTCATTTCCCTGCACCTGCTGTCACCTGCTCTCTCCCTTCCTTCCAAGGTTTGTATTTTCTGTTACACTGCCTGTGTAACCTTTAGCTTCGTGTTGCAAGCTCCCGGATAGTTGCTTCTGACTAGGGAAAGCAGATGGATACAGCTTGCCGTGACCCCATTTCCACCTCCACCCCCACTTTCACAGGGCTTTGCATGGTGATGTCAAGAGGAGAAGTCCTGGGGCCACGATGAATCAGGAACCTCAGTGGTGGTCTTGGCTCAGCCACTAACCAGGCTGGAAAAGGAGTCATTCTGGGGTGGAGTCTCCTATTTATTAAATGGGGGCATCTGACCCAATTTTAGGTTCCCCTTCCCACTTCGAAGGGAAAAGCAGGTTCCTCGCCAGACAAATGCTTGTGCCTGATGTCCTCAACGCCAGTCGTTCTTCACTCAAAGATTAGACCACGGGAAGCCCAGGACTTCTTGTCAGCGTCACTCTCTCCCTTTTCTACTATGTCTGACTGGGAACGCCGTCTTCTCTTGTCCTCTGCAGAAAGGACCCAGCCTCAGCTTCTTTCTTAACCTCTGTGTGCACAGCCTCTCCTTCGAGCAAGTGTTTGGTCCTTTTGAGGCAGTGGAGTATCTAGAAATACCATGAATGAAGCACTCACATGTACTATCTCATTGAATGCAACTTGACGAGCTAGGAATTGCTGTTTTCATTTTGAAAATGTGGCCACAGAGGCTGAGATAGATTAAGGGCACAGAGTTGTTAAGGGATGGAGCTGAGACTTGAACCCTTCTAAGAGTATTGTCTGCCACTATCAGGTAATATATATATAAAAGGGATTTTAAAAGCTTACTCATTTCTCTCTCCTCTTTCTCTCCCTCTTGGATTCTGTACACACACACAAAGTTCTACATCAGTGGATCTTTGGGCACCCAGAAGACGGCAGCAAAATCAGCTCCTCACCGAGGACTATGAATCTTATGGCCATGTGGACCATGGATGATGGAAAAGAGAAAGAGCAAGGGGGCAGAGGGAGAGTTGGAATTCCAGATGGTTGGAGGATGCATCAGAGAGAGGAGGAGAGAGAAATATCCCAAAATAGAAAGCAAGAAATAAAGGAAATGCCTATTGCCCTCGGAGTGTCAGCCTTCCCCTGGGTATTAATCAGACGCAGTTAGTTATCAGTGTAAATAGTTTGAAGTATATCTTTGCTTTTTCATGTGATCACTCTTGAGTTCTTGTTTGGGTATCAGTTTTTTGTTTTTTGTTTTTTTTTGTGAGGAAGATCAGCCCTGAGCTAACATCCAGGCCAGTCCTCCTCTTTTTGCTGAGGAAGACTGGCCCTGGGCTAACATCCGTGCCCATCTTCCTCCGCTTTATGTGGGATGCTGCCACAGCATGGCCTGACAAGTGGTGTGTCGGTGTGTGCCCGGGATCCGAACCCAGGCCGCCAGAGAGAAGCACGCGCCCTTAACCACTACACCATGGGGCCAGCCCCATGGGTATCAGTTTTATAGCACTTCTTCTTTCGTATTCTTAGGGGAAAAAAAAAAGAAAGAGGAAGAATTACCACATGGAACTGAGGTTATGACGGTGGAATTTTGGACATCAGCTCTACATATATGGTGAAGACAATTTGAGCAAGGTTTTCTGGAATCATCTACCCTGCTGCTGCCCACCTCATATGAGGCCACTCGTGGAAGATCAGTTGGATTAGCTAAAGAGGCGATCTAATTTGGTCAGTAAGAAAGCTGAAATCAGAAAGTCAAACTCCTTCACAACAGAGACTTTGTCAGAGTTAGTCTTTTTCACGATAGCTGCCATCAGTGGAGTGTGATTAAGAGTGAGTCAGAGGCAAACTCTGGCTCCCTACTTCCCCCTGCCCTTGACACAAGTCACCTCTGCCTCAGTTGTCTCTTGTGTGAAGTGGGGGTAAGGACACCACCTATATCCTAGTGTGTGGTTATGGGTTATAGGTTTAACTGGAGTAATGTGTTTACAGCACTTAGGACAGCCTCTGGTAAATGGTAAATGCTTTGTATATGCACATGTGTTTATATATACTATATTTATACATATACAAGTATACATGTATAAATTGATTCTGTAGTCAAACATCAATTTGGAACCATCTAGGGAATGTTACACAAGGACACTGAATTTCTTTAAAATGCATGTGAAAAATGCTACAGAGCAAGGCACGTGGGGACACCTACTCAAACATCTGTGGTTTAGTAGAATTTGGTTGTTTCTTTTTGCCTTTTACTGACAGGTTGTTGTGATGTGACGCAGTGGAAGCAGAGGGCTCGCCACAGCCTGGGGCCTCTGTGCAGACTAGCTGGAGGGGCTGCCTTGGGCCTGCACCTCAGAAGAGGGACCTAGGGAAGTGCAGAGTGCTTAGTCCCTCCCCTTCACCCATTCATTCCTTCTGCAAGATCCCTACTTGCATTGATGGTGCCACTGCATAGTCCCAAGTAGGCCCAGATGGAAATCTTTAACTGGAACTAACAGGATAAGGGGCGGTGTTCTGACCTAGAAAATATATTGTTAGTGATTTTCATATGTGTTACCAAAGGACTCCCAGGAAGAGACTGAATCAGTGACCACAGAGCAGAGGGCTCATAAACGTGGTAATTTCTGTGTTTATGATTCTGTGACAAAGGAGGAGGAGGAAGTCAAGTTCCTTAGGCAGGCAAGCACCCCGAGGTCTCAGCGTCCTGGCTGCCGCTGCAGGTGGGAGATTTCTTCTCGTGCCCTCCTGAGTCCATCAGCCTTTACTGGTTTTACTGAGACACCTCCCACCTCCGCTACATCCCAGAACTTGCCATTTGTCCTCTTTCTAGCTCCGTCGACCAATCCACAGATAGTGGATGTTAATATTTACTTACTGCAGAATGGTGTTGTGAGATTTCCAACATGTAGAATGACACACTTGAAAAGCATGCAGAAAATATTGTCGTGTTGGAGAACCTGAACAAGACTCGAGTGGAAGGGGTGGGAGCAGTTTGGACGAATAGCACGGATTAAATGCACCTGTTACCTGAGCCGGTCGTTCAACTAAAAGGGACTTGTTTTTAAAGGCTGGAAACCAAATAAAAATGATTTAAGGGTGGGTTGACCCGCAGAGGCGTACAGGGAAGTGGTTGATGCCCTGGCTTTGGGCTTAGACAGATTTGAGTTCTGCCTCTGCTTCTGCTTACCTGCTAACTGTGTGTCCCTGGTGAAATCAACCAGTCCTCTGAGCTTTAATTTCCTCATCTGAAAAGGAAGGTGGTAATACCTATTTACGAGGGTTGTAAAGGCTAAATTACATAACACGCATAAAGAACTTAGCATAATGCCTGGCACAGAGACTTAATCAATACATGTTGGATGAACAGCTCTCAAAATGGATGACTGTACCATGCTAATTTCACCATTTGAGGATGACAGATGGAAATGAATCTAAATAGCACAGATTTTAGGGCAAAGTTTCTGACTGACCTTTTGATCTCTTCAGAAATAAGACAATGTTGCTTTGTTTGTTCTTCTCAATATTTCAGAGATTATGTTGTTGTTGCCTTTTAATTTTTTTTAAACTAGAATCCAGTGGTTCATGACCCCATACACGGCAGGAGAACCTCATTTCATGAACAAGTTGTTTTCCAAAAGTTTGCTTGCCTGTAGGCGGTTTGAAATTAAAAATATATTTCTCAATAGAAACAGTGTTGTAAATGGTGAGGACATTCCCCAGACCAGGCCAGGCCAAGGCTCATTTAAGACAATGTGGTTGAACTGATGTAGAGATAATGAGTTGCTCCACTCCACACCTTCTGTAGACATCAGTCTCCAAGCTCAGAGGTACACTCTGTTTCTCACTTTCTTGGAGATTAATGGCCGTCCTTCTCTCTGGGGATGACCCAGACTCTGCCTGGCATAGGAATCTGGACTCTGCCTAGCCTCCCACCACTCTCTCCTCCAAGAACACCTTGCTTCCTTCCTCTAGCCATTCTCAGGCCTGGATTTTTCATCCTAAGCAGGAAAAACTTGCAGAAATGTTAAAAGGGAAGAGTTCAGTCCTCAAGAGGAAAAAATTGCCTTTTCTCTTCTTCTTGAATCAGGGTCTGCTCTCCATAGTGAGAGTTGCATAGACATCACAATGATATCTTCGTTGATCTTTCCCAGAGTCAGCAAATAAAGGGACCTGAGATGACATAGGAGAGTATGATGTAGAAGAGTCAGCCTTCACATTGCCCAGCTCATCTCTCATTAAAAAACGGATGTATCGGGGCCTGCCCGGTGGCATAGTGGTTAAGTTCGCATGCTCCGATTCAGCAGCCCGGGGTTTGCAGGTTCAGATCTCAGGCGTGGACAGAAGCACCACTTGTCAAGCCGTGCTATGGCGGCATCCCATATAAAGTAGAGGAAGATGGGCACGGATGTTAGCCCAGGGCCAGTCTTCCTCAGCAAAAAGAGGAGGATTGGCAACAGATGTTAGTTCAGGGCTAATCTTCCTCACAAAAAAATTAAAAAAGGATGTGTCATGGGGATACAGAGCATCGATTCTCTCTTCTACATTTATTTTATCACGCATCTCTTTTGCTTCTGACACCAAATTGTAAACTCTTGAAAAACAGGGATTTTTGTATCTCCTGGTGCACCTGGTATGGCACTTGGCCAATGGGGTAGGACAGTTGTTCAATAGGTATATTCTTCACAATGGTGCTTCAGGTCCTTGTATGTACTTTCAAGTTATCTTGTCCTAAATAAGTAGAAGGAAAGAAGAAAAATAATAGTATAATGCAGACATACATTTTTCCTATCTAATAACAATCTAAAAGAGATCCAAGTACTCAACCCACAGAAAATCACATTATCACATCAGTTTAGCTAACCAACTGCTTTGATTTTCTGTGGGTTGAGTACTTGGATCTCTTTTAGATTTAAAAAAAAATGGAATTGTTACAGTAGTGTTTGTGTAGTATCATAGTGAGTTAAAAACATCTAAGGCCACTTTTAAAAGTAGAACATCTAGTAGATTTGTCCTGTAACTTCAGTGGAACCAGAGGGTTACTTTGCGCCAGGACAATGTATTTCCTCTCTCATCCCACCTCTACCTCCTACCTCCTCATTCCATTGCATTATTAGTCAAAGAAAAGTCAGATAAAGATCTGAGATTTTGAGCTCATTTCCCAATTATGCTTAGAATTCAATACAGATAAATCTTGGGGTAATACAACCTTTCAGTGCTGTAAAAACAAAACAGAAGCACAAATAACTATTACTAAACACTTCATCATGACCTAAATTTCTTACCAGATGGAAAATCCCTCAGTTGCGGTGGCAAAAGTTCTCAGCAACTGAGGCCTCACAGTCCATTGCAAAATGAAAGAGACAGAGTGTTTGTTTTGTGAAAAAAACAAACAAACAAACCACCAACAACAGCCACAACCGGGATTAGTCACCTCTCCATCTCTCTGACTAGATGGACAAAATATTCTGTGATCTATAAATTAGATTATGATGACCATTATCAGTGGTTGAGTGACCTGTGATGTGAGTCACTGATGAGGTGGTTATCTAATTGTCTACACCGACCCAGGGAACTCAGATGGAAACGAGGTTGGTATTTTTCTGGTAGAGCTGCCACCTTTAATATGGGGAGGATCCAGGAAGAGGGAACTGAGAAAAAGTGGTTAGACGAGTTATGGCCATGTCTGGGGAAGACAGGGTAGGGGTGATGCTGGTGGGTGGAGTGCGCAAGGGATGAAGCTGGGTTGCATTCTCTCATTCCTGCATTTACAACTCCTCTTCTCTTCTGCTGCTAAAATACAAATAAAAAGTGAAAGTGTAGGCAAAGCGTGTGAACAGAAGCTATGAAGGATGGAGATTTGAGGTTTACTATCCCCAAAGGGAAGGAGAGGAGACATAGAAGATGACTTTGCAGAAAGGAATAAGTGCTATTATTGAACTGCAAAGTAGATTTAGGAAAAAGGAAAATTTTACAATTGTCATAGATACCAGTTGTTTATGTGTTTGAAGAATCTGCGAAATGAAAGTATAAGGAATTTTCCTACTATAGTTAATACATTAAAAATATTTTCGGGGCCGGCCTGATGATGTAGTGGTTAAGTTCACGCACCCCTCTTCGGCACCCTGGGGTTCACAGGTTCAGATCCTGGGTGGGGACCTACACACCGTTTATCAAGCCATAAGGTGGCGGCATCCCACATGCAAAATAGAGGAAGATGGGCACAGATGTTAGCTCAGGGACAATCTTCCTCAAGCAAAAAGGAAGATTGGTAACGGATGTTAGCTCAGGGCTAATCTTCCTCCCCCCCAAAAAAAAAAAGAATATTTCCTAATACAGTTTCACACAAGAAGGAGTTCCTAAGAGGCAAAAGTTCTTAGATACTATGGGTTTGAGGACAGTTGATCTGTGATGAATGGTTTGTGAGATGTTGTTTACTAAATATGAATATAGACAGTTCACCACTCACAAAATGGCGATGTTCTAAAAATCTCTTCTTAAACAGACTGTTTAGAACTTGGAATCTACTTCTTTATTTAGTCACATTCATCCTTTCATTCAATAAGACTATTTAAGGCATGATATGTGTAAGGCACAATTCGGAGTTTCAGTTTCCAAGATGAATCAAATCCAGGGAAGGACATCAGTTAACTCAAAGTCTATAAGGAAAATATGTACAAAAATAATTCTAATATTTGGTAAAAATTACATAGCATCAAAAAAAGATACGCAAAGAGATAAAAGATTGAAAAAGTTCAGAGAGTGAGGGCTCACAAGGCACAGAATTAACATTCCCTGAAGTGGTGAGCACTGGGGTTTGATCATGGACTTGCAGACAGCCCATCTGGATTTGAATCAGAGACCCATGTCTTCCTAATCATGTAACTACTCTGGGCATTAGTTTCTTCCTACATGAAATGGAAGTCATAGAAACGCTGGCACTTCGTAGAGTTATTATAGGGACTAGACAGGCTGCATGTGAAACTCTTGGATCTTTTAGTACTTGAAATCCTGAGATATCTGTGTTTTAGAGATTCAGTTTAAGCCATGATGTTCCTAGGCATTTGATCATAGAAACTGGACAGGGGATCTGGATTGAGGTCATGGAATATAGGAGACACCCAATAATGTTGGTTATTGTTAGTCCCAAAGAACTCTTGCTAGTTCACACTATGTAGCTGAAGAATTTAATAACACAACAGAATCTGAAGAAGTTTAATTATGGCACAATGGAACCTACTACTCGTTTAAGGTAAAAATGACAGTTTTGGGTATTGGAATCTCTTCCAAGCTGGAGTTGTAGAAGGAAAATTAGGGGATCCTCCTCCACATCCCAGTTCCTACTTCTGCCTGTGGCAGCAGAGATGCTTCCAGCTCAAGCTCATCATTTTTAGTGGCTCTCCTGGCCTGGACAGGGACTCGGAAACCTGGGACTTTGGGAGAAGAAGTGTGGTCTGGTAGGAAAGAGAGAGCTGGCACCTCCTACTGGTGTCCCCAGAAGGTGAGTTATTGGTGCCGCTACTTTCCAAGGGTCCATCTGCTTCCCTTTCCACCACCATCAGCTGTTTCTTCTAACTAGAGTTGTTTCTACTATGGTCCTCTGGGGAACAGAGGAAAGTTCCCCTTTTCCATGTCTGAATTTAGGCCTTGTGAGGTTCTTAGAGTTATTATAACTCTTACCAACAAAGGAAAACTGACTAGGACAGGGAGATCTTAGGTCTCTTTTCTGACCACCTTCATCTCTCCACACTGCACCCTCATTTTTCCACTTCAGGCCTAGAGAAAGATAGAGGAAGCTGAAGGGGATCTTTTAGTTCTTGAAATCCTGAGGTATCTGTATTTCAGAGATTCATTGTAAGCCATGATGTTCCTGGGTATTTAATCATAGACTGAGGAGCAGTACCAGGCCTGGGACAGGGAGAGGCGGTGTGAGAGGATGGGCCCAGGCTGCAAATGCTGCAAATAAAAGTAGCCCCCATCCAGGGAGGAGAGATGGGGAGTTCAGGCTGGGTGGGAACTGAAGCCCAGACCACCAGGCCCTACTACTGCTCTGTTTTATGTAAAATGTTTAGCACAGGGCTGGATACATGCAGAGTGCATCAGTTCTTCCTATCCTTAAAGATTTGGGGTGAGGATGGGGTGGTTGGGAGTGTCAAAGGCCAGAGCTAGAGAGAAGGAGAGAGAAATCTGTACAGAGACACTGAGAGGGAAGGAGAAATCAGGAACCGAGGGCATCAGGCTGGGCCGCCCTTCTTGGTTGTTGCTCCTATCTCGGGTGGTTGGGAGCTGGGACCTTCTGTGGGGCATTCAACTGTGGGTGTCGGAAGGTGGTGGATGGTGAGCAGGGGAGGGAAGAGGAGGGAGCAGAGGCCCTGAGGAACTGTGGGCCTAGAGCAAATCTTATTCTTATGATGCTTCTTTTCGAGGATGCTCAAAGGTATCTGGGCATAAAAGAAGGGACAGAGGTGGCAGGGATCACCCTCAGACCATCTGACTTCTAGGTAGAAGCCACTTCCCCACCACTGATCCTTTTCTCAGTAGTTTTTTATTTCTGGATATAGACTGGCTTCTTTCAAAAGGCATATAGTTGGCTACATTGACTCAAGAATCAACTCCCCATGTTTCTTAGTGGGAAAACTTTATGAATCCATTCAAAAATTGATTCAACATCAACCACATGTAAGGCCAACACTACATGAATCCTGGGTTCAGAGACATAATCAGATAAAATCCTTGCCCTCAGGGAGCTCTCACAGTTGGGAGGGGCAACAGATATGCAGACTCTTACAATGCATCACCATAAAATCTGTATCAGTGAGATTTGCAAGGGTTACAGGAGAAAAGCATGGCTGAGTTTGCTTCAAAGAAGAAGCAGCATTCGAGCTGACACTCATGCTCCAAGTGAAGGACCTCTCAACATCATTTTTCCCAATGGAATACATTCTTTATCTTAAAACACTTCCCCTGTTTGGCTTCCAACAGACCAGACTTGGGCTTTTCCTCTTGTCTCACTGTGGCTGCTCCTTTTCAGTCTTTGCTGGCCCCTCTTCTCTTCTTGACCTCTAGGGTTGAAGTGCTCCATCCATGCACTGATGAATCCTCACATTTACACCTCCATTCCTGACACCTCCCCCCAATCACCAGATCCCATACCTACCTGCCTAGAACACATCTCCACTTGGAGGTTTAATAGACACCTCACATCTAAGGTACCAAAAACAGAACTCGTTATTCCACCTCCTGCTCACACCCTCTCCTCTGCCAGTCTCTTCCATCTCAGCAAATGGTTCCAGCACTGACTTGTTTAGGCTAAGGCACTTTGAAGTAATCCACCATTCCCCTTTTCCTCTAATACCACACTTCCAATCCATCAGTAAGCTCTGTTGTCTGGGCCTTCTAAATGTATCCTAACTCCAATGATGTTCATTGATACCACCCTTGTCCAAGCCACTATCATCTCTCACAGTAGTGCATTAGCCTCCCAGCTTCTGTTCTTTTACTCCTGCAGTTAACTTCCCACACAGCAGACAGAATGACAGTTTACATTTTAAATTAGAACTTACCATTGCCTTAACAGACACTTTAGACTATAACTCACTTAGAATAAATTCTTCCCATGTCCTGTAATGTCCTATGTGAGCTGAATCCTGCTGCCAACTTAGACTTAGCTCCTGTCACTCTGGTTTGCTCCAGCCATGCTCTTTGCTGTTCCTCCAACTCTTGAACGTCATTTATGGTCCACATTCTTTGCACTTGCCAATCTTTTCATGAATTTCTCTCCCACTTCATTGGGGCTCTTCCAGAGGTCTTTCACAACCTACTATCTAAAATAGCCCCTTCCCACCCTGTTCTTTCTGTAACCTCTTCCTCTCCTGTATTTTTCTTCACAGCATTTATCTCTATTTGAAATTATTTTATTACTATATACTTACTTGTTTGCTTATTTAGTACATAAATAATGTTTCCTAGAACATCCTATTGTTCTTCCCTAGAATGCATGCTCCAAGAGGATAGAGGGACTTCGTCATATTAAATGTTGTATCTCCAGGGCCTAACATGAGCCATACCTAGCTTATGCTAGGTGCTCAATGAATATCTGTTGAATGAATGAATGAATTCCAGGGAAAGTGTCATAGCATACACGAAGACACATAGAGGTAAGGAATCAGTATGTGGAGATCTGCAGTGTGCAGGGTTTTGTCTTATCAGAGGTTAAATTTCTGGGGTGGGATGGGAAACAGGCAAGGATGAGGCTGGACAGGAGCTGAGGGCTGCATGGAGAAGGGTCTTATTTCAAGGAGCTCCCCTGTTTCACTTTATAATCCAAAGAAGATTTTATAACTCAGTCTACATAGAAACTGATTTATTTTTATTTATTTATTTATTTTTCTTTTATTCATTTTTTTCCCTCAAAGCCCCAGTAGATAGTTGTATGTCATAGTTGAACAGCCTTCTAGTTGCTGTATGTGGGACGCGGCCTCAGCATGGCCGGAGAAGTGGGGCATCGGGGATCTGAACCCGGGCCCCCAGTAGCAGAGTGCGCGCACTTAACCACTAAGCCACAGGGCCGGCCCCGAAACTGATTTATTTTTATCCCAGATAAATATACCCACCTACTGTTGATATCAGCTCACTATGCATGTAAAAATATTACTTACATTTTTTCTGATATCTCTATTAATAACTATTTAAAAGTGAAACTGTCAGTTTTTTTGAAGAATGAAGGTAAGTTATTTTAGTAAATTAAACGGTGTTCATGGATTGGAAGAATTAATTGTTAAAATTGTTAAAATGTCCACAATACCCAAAGCAGTATACAGATTCAATGCAACCTCTATCAAAATTCCAATGATATTTTTCATAGAAATAGAACAAATAATCCTAAAATTTGTATTGAGCCACAAAAGACCTCGAATAGCCAACACAATCTTAAGAAAGAAGAACAAAGCTGGAGGCATCATGCTCCCTGATGTCAAATAATATTACAAAGCTATAGTCGTTAAAACAGTATGGTATTGGTATAAAAACAGACACAACAGATCAGTGGATCAGAATAGAGAGCCCAGAAATAAACCTATGCATGTGTAATCAATTAATTTATGACAAAGGAGCCAAGAACATATAATGAGGAAAGGACAATCTCTTCATTAAATGGCATTGGGAAAATTGAACAGCTACAATCAAAAGAATGTGACTGGACCACTATCTTACACCACACAAAATTTAACTCAAAATGATTAAAGGCTTGAATGTAAGACCTGAAACTATAAAACTCCCAGAAGAAAACAAAGGTGGTATAAGCTCCTTGACATAGGTCTTGGTGATGATTTTTTAAATCTGACACCAAAAACAGAAGCAACAAAAGCAAAAATAAACAAGTGGGACTACATCAAACTAAAAATCTTCTGCATAGCAAAGGAAACAATCAACAAAATGAAAAGACGACCTACTGAATGAGAGAAAATAATTGCAAATCATATATGTGATAAGGGGCTAATATCCAAAATATATAAAGAACTCATACAGCCCAATAGCAAAAAAACAATCTGATTAAAAAATTAACAGAAGATCTGAATAGACATTTTTCCAAAGAAGACATACAAATGGACAACAGGTACGTGAAAAGGTGCTCAACATTACTAATCATTAGGCAAATGCAAATCAAAATGACAATGAGATATCATCTCACAACTGTTAGAATGGCTATTATCAAAAAGACAAGAAATAACAAGTATTGGTGAGGATGTGGAGGAAAGGGAATCCTTGTGCACTTTTGGTGGGAATATAAACTGGTGCAATAGCTATGGAAAACAGTATAGGGGTTCCTCAAAAAGTGTAAAATGGAATTACCATATGTCCCAGCAATTCTGCTTCTGGGTATTTATCTGAAGAAAACAAAAACACTAATTTGAAAAGATGTATGCACCCCCATGTTCATTGCAGGAGTTTTTATAATAGCAAAAATATGGAAACAACCTAAGTGTCCATTGATGGATGAATGGATAAAGAAATTGATTGATGAATGGATAAAGAAACAATGGAATGTTATTCAGCTACAAAAAGAATGAAATCTTGCCATTTGCAACAAACATGGATGGACCTCAAGGGCATCATGCTAAGTGAAATAGATCAGACAGAGGAAGACAAACACTGTATAATCTCTCTTACATGTGGAATCTAAAACAAAACAAAATAAAAACCAGGCTCATAGATATAGAGAACAGATTGGTGATTGCAAGATGTGGGGAGTGGGTGGTGGGAGAAATGGGTGAACCAGGTTTTTTCTTAGTTTAAATAAATAGAATAAAAATAAAAAAAATAAAGGGTATTATTTTCTATCTTTCTTTTCAGTTTTTCACTTAGTTAATTAAAACCAATTGATGTGCATATACAAAAATTTAAGTAGCCGGGACTGCTGAGTATTCGCCATTGCTGTTTTCACTGCAGGTTACGTGTTATTTGTTGCCACCTCTTCCCAATTATTAATTTTAGGGATCTAAATTATAATACACCTTTCCCCTTCCCCAGTGTAAAGTAAATGTGATATTCCTTGACATAGGAACAAACGCTGTTGGCATTTGTAGTTAAGCAAGTTTTGTTTTTATCAAAGAACTAAGATTTTATACTGTCTTTAAACAAAGACGACCTCGTTTCCTGTTTGACTGCCTGGCTCCTGAATTCTGGATCAAAGCATATAGCATTAGTAGTTAGGATTTTCTTCCATGAAATGAGAGTTTTCACACATCTTAAGAATCCTCTGGACACTTCATTCAGCATTACCCTAACAATAAAATACAACGTGGCTTCATAAGGTTCTTTCTCAGCTTATAACGCACTAATCTTTGTAACATTTTTCTCCCTAAAATTACTTGCATGTCTTTCAGAGCTTATTGAGTCTTCCTTTTACGTTTTTGGGACTCCTAGCATCAGTAATAATAGAAAAAGAAATGGCAAAATTATCCTTCAAATATTTGTTATACACAGGCTCCCATAACCAAAATTGGTCATTAAAACAATTAAAATCAGCTAGTTGTTTTGCTTATACTATATTGTTTGAAAGGTATTTTTCTCCTGAATGCCTGGTCTTTTGATGAAACTCATTCATTCAATAAATATTTATTGAGTGATTAGTATGTGCTAGTGTTTTTCTTGGCTCTTGGGATACAGCAGTGAACAAAATACAATGGTCCCTGACCCAAAGGAGTTGATGATCTAATGCAGAAAACAGAAAACAAGTAGCACATCATAATCTCAGAATAATCATCGTAATCTCAGATGATGCTATGAAAAGACATGAAGGCTGTGAAGAAATGAGTATAGGGAAGGGTCATATGACAAGAGGGGTCTGGCAGGTGTGCCCGCCTTTGGTGGTGTACGGCCACGAATCTTCACGACTGTGTCATGACCACATTAATGTCATCCTGCCCAGGCTTGCTCTGCCTCGGCAGTTATTCAATGAACATTATAACTCTTCTACTCTTGCTGTTCTCTTCCCTCTTACTCACATTATTTACTGTTTCTATTTTTTTCCAGCCATCCTTAAGACCGCATAAATGATGGGCAATGGAAGAAAGCTCAGAAATATTTAGATAAAGCTAATCTGTTTGTTCAATCTGTTTGTTTCCTGGTTTAATCCCCTGAGGCAAATGTCATTTGATGGAAAGAGTAAAGAACACCACTTCAGAACTTGGCTTTGAATGTCTTCTTTTCTACTTAGTAGCTCTTACGTAACCTGAGTCGTTGTTTTCTTGTCTCCAAATGAGGGAAAACGATCTCTGTGACAGGACTCCGTTGTGAGATGTTGACTGAGAAGGAACACCTGGATCATCCCACAGAGAGGAGGGCACCTGCTGAGCAGACACTTGACGTCAGAAAGGCGAGATCTGCTATTGCCATTCCAATAACTCTGCCAAAGTCTCGAGGCCCAGCCTGTTCTCTAAAAGACCACGGCAAAATTCCCGTTAACCTAAACATTTAAGTTCTAGAGACAACACAAGATCATGTTTGGATGGAGCAATAACTCAGGAAAAAAAGTAATCATTTAGATATGTGGAGTCTGTTCATGTTCCATTGGCGAAAAAGAACAAATTCATACATAGGAAATAACCAAAACATTTTGACTCACTGGAATCTGGGAGTCCTCCTTGACTTCTCTGCCTCCCTTACCCCTCACATCCTGTGGATCACCAAATCCCATTGACTGCTCATTAAGTTCTCTTTTCTATTCTCACAGCAGGTTCTAGCTCACACCGGGGCATCATCTCACTTGGGCTACTGCAGAGCCTCTTCCCCGGTATCGCTTCTTCTGCTCTCTCATCTCCATCACATCTCTTTCCCTTGCCAACACCAAAGGGAAAACATTTTAACACTGTCACAAGATTGAATTTTCTAAAATCCAAATCTAAACATGTTGCTCTTCTGCCTAAATCCATACAAAGCTTTTTCATGGTCTTCCACGTAAAATCCACTCTTAAGCATGACATTATTTCCACTGCTGATCCTCCCTGTGTGCTGGCTGCAGTCAGGGTGAACTGCTGGCTGTGCTCTCTTTACTTCTGAGCCTTCATGCATGCAGTTCTCTTTGCCCTGGTTCCCCCAGGGCCCTTCCCAGCCCCACTTCATTTAGCTAACTCCAGTGATGGCCTTTCAGACCCTCTCCCCTCACCTCCCCCCACCTTAGCCCCCATGGGTTAGGTGCAAGACCCAGAGCAAAATGAAAATGTGCAGATTCTTGTTCAAAAATTATTAGGTACTTCAAGACAGTGACCACAGAGCATTAAACCAAGACCTAGGCCCTTCTGTGTGCAACGTCCTGTGCAGCAACTAGCTGTCCACTGACGAAGGGGGCCCCAGTTAGGTTCTCTGCTTGGAGTTTCCATATAACTCTCACTGTTATTTATAATACAATTTAAAGCAACATATTTTAACTATCTATTCACATATCCAGCTCCTCTTCTAGACTGTGCTCCATTAGGGAAGGGATCATATCTATTTCATTCTTGAACCATTCATTCATTCATCCACTAAATATTTATTCAGGGCCTAATACACCAGGCATTGTAATAGGCGCTAGGAGTATAAAAATAAGGAAGATTTTATCTCTGCCCTCAAGATGTTCACAGTGCACTGGAGAAGTGAGATACATAAGCAGAGGCTTCCATGTAGTGAGTGCAGGTTGGGGGTGACTGTGGGAAATTATAGGTGCCTGGCAGAAAGTCACCTAAGCAGGCCAGGGGACAGGTGTGTCTGGATTTTAGGATAGGCTTCCTGGATGAGTGATAGATGCTTGACATCTAAAGGCTGAGTAGGAGTTAGCCTGATGTCGTTCCAGGAGTTGCAATGAACAAAGAATAGAGATGTCATGCTGTGTGGTACTGCTGGTGGTGGTGGTTGGTAGGGATAAAGAGGGGTTCCTTTCAAGTCCAAAGGGAGAGAATATTTAGAGACAGAGCTGGAGAGATAGGCAGAGGTCCCACATGGTCCTCTAGATCATTGCTGTCCAGTAGAAACATAATGCAAACCACAGGTGGAATTTTAAATTTTCTAGGAACTACCTTAAAAAAAGTAAAAAGAAGCAGGTAAAATTAACGTTAGCAATATATTTTATTTAACCTCATATATCTAAAATTTTATTATTTCAACATGTGTTCAACATAAAAATTATTGAGAGTTTACATTCTCTTTTTTGTACTAAATCTTTGAAATACAGTGTGTTTTATATTAGAATGTATCTTAAATCAGACTAGCCACATTTCCAGTGCTTGATTGCCATCATGGCTAGTGGCTACCACACTGGGAAATGCAGCTCGAGATAACTTTCCCAAGAGCACCAGTCCTAGGAAGTCTTCAGTGGGAACAGCTGGGAGAGCTGCCTATACATATCCCTCCTGGAGATTCAAACAAGGGATTAATATATGAAAGTCTTTGAGAAGTCTTCCAGAAATGAAATGGCTGTATCTATTGTTTCTCAAACTTGTGTAGCCACAGAACCCTTCACTCCTTCCAGCATAATCAACCACACCAGGTCTGTGCTCTTGGGGAACTCTGCTCCGAGTAGTGGAGGGTTGCTGAAGAGTCTTTCAGTGGACAGGGCCAGATAACCCACTCTGACAGCAGCACGTGAGACAGGTAGGGGGAAGGAGAGTGGGGACAGAAGTCTATGAGGAGGTGGTCTCAGGGAAGGATGCAAGGCACTGGGACAAATGTCAGAGAGGACCGCACATGTTCTCATTGTTCCCATCAGACGTGAACTCTTCATTTAGTAGAGTGTGAATTTGCAGAGATTTCATCTGACCTCTTTCCAAGCTGTAGATTTGATTAGAATAATTTTCTCACTCATTTTCATTGTTTTGATCAATAATTAAATCCTCATTAAATAAAAAATTTGTAATATATTATGCAAAATTTTTGTGTGGGATGTACTCAATAAAAACCTGCTCACTTTTACTGTTTCCAGTTTTTAAAAATTTAAGCAGACTGCTCTTTGAAGATTTTCTATTTCTTTTTTTCCTTGTTATTTCAGTTCTGCACTCCACTGTTGCATTTTCTGTTTATATCATAGTCACAATTTTTGCTTATTCTAAAGGAATAAAAAGAAAATATAATTAAAATCAAAGTGTACAAAATTTTAATGTATTCTTTGTCAAAAACTATAAATCACAGTAATGTAAAGGGAATAAAATTTTATATACATTTTCAAAATGTATTTTTATTTTGAAATATTTAATATAATCTATTAGGATTGGAAACAAAATATAAATTACAAAGTATAATAAGAATTAAAATCAAAATTATTTAAACAAGCCAAAATTTTTGTTGAGTTTTTAAAATATTTAACAAAATAATATTAAATATTTATAAAAACACAAGTATATATAATTTTAATTTTAATATCCACCTCATTGTTAATATTAAAACTGATATCATGCATCACACATTATGTCTAGACCTATATATATGCAAATTTAAGAGTAATAGGAACTGTTTAATATTGAAAAATGTTCCTCAGTCTCCACGTGCAACAGTGGCAAATATTGCTCTAATTCACGAGTCCCTCCAGAACCACCAAGTCTACTCCTAGTGTTTGTGGGGTCTGAAGCAAGATATGAAGACCCATGTATCATATGTCTAAATATATAAAGGCTATAAATCACATTAACAAACCATAAAATAAAATATGTTCTGTTCCCTGATCTTGATGAATATACCTTCTTAAGGACATGGAAGGTCAGGTTCAAATTAAGAACCCCTGGGCTTCTCAGAGAACCATGTCAGAAGGTCACAGCACAAGTAAAGGTGGCCTCCAGACCACAGTCTCCAGCCCCAGACTTCACCCCCTACTTTTGCCACCTTCCAGCTCTGTCCCAGACCATGTGGGTCCCGCGCAATGGCACGTAGACACCCTGGTCCACACATCCAAGGTCAGACCCTAGACAGCTGCTCTGGGGTAGCTCTCAGGCTTAAGGGTGTGGGTAGCAGTGGCTCAGTCCACCTTCTTGAGGAAGGATCCAGGGAGGAGGCCAGCATGGTCCCTGATAATGGGCTCAGGGCCATTGGACAGAGAATTCTAGGGTGGGAGGAGACACAGGTTTCAGGTAGGCACACCTTGGCCCTCTGTCCTAGGCCTGTGAAGAAGGGCACAGTCAAGGGAGGGCCAAGGTAGAGCCCTTAAAGTCCAGGTCCAGGGCCAGAATCTGAAAGTGCTACAGGAACCATAAATTGAAGTACAAAGAGAAGCAAGAAAATGGCACTACTGGGAACCAATATTGTATTATGTTATCTGAGAGGAACATGCTACAGCCACCGTAACAATGTACCACAGACTGGGGGCTTAAACAACAGAAATTTATTTCCTCATAGTTCTGGAGGCTGGACGTCCAAGATTAAGGTTTTGGAAGAGTTGGTTCCTGCCAAGGCCTCGCTCCTTGCTCATAGATGGCCGTCTTCTCCCCATGTCTTCACATGGTCTTCCCTCCGTGTGTGTCTGTGTCCAAATTTCCTCTTCTTATAAGGACGCCAATTGTATTGGGTTAGGGCCCACCCATAACCTCATTTTAACTTAATTACCTCTTTGAAAACTTTATCTCCAAATACAGTCACATTCTGAGGTACTGGGGGTTAGAACTTCAACATACAAACTTGAGGAGGACACAATGCAGCTCAAAACAGCAAACTTATTAATTTATCTTTCCTTTCACCTAAACAGTTGCCCACTTAAATTCCTCGGCAACGTGAAGGAAGTTGTGTTTTTCCCTTACGTGGGTGATGACACAACCTCACCTTTAGTAGCACTCAGATAGTTGCTTTTTGTTGGGGATCTCAGGGAAGAGATGTGCAGAAGAGATATGGAGAACTGTTTCCCTGGGACTTGAACAGTGTCAGCCATGAGAGTGGACATTTGGGGTTCTGGGTTGACCATTCCAGCGCTGAGCACCACATCCTTACTGACAGTCACCACGTGTTCTTCAACAATTTTTTGTGTTTGCGATATGCCAGTCCCTCTATAGCACAGCATCCAGGGAAGGGCCCTCCTTGTCTAGGTCTCCAGGAAGTATTAGGAGGAGTGACGAGGCTTCCATTGTAACTGTGCAAGCACGGATAGAGGAATAGAGAGTAGGAGACGATTTGATAAATATTGACACAAGGCAAAATCTGTAGGATTTATGGTAGGGCATAAGAAAGAGGAAGGACAAGAGTAATTCCCTGGGGTCTTTTGTGGTGATTAGGTGAATAGTAACATTCCTCACTGAGAGAGAGAATCTGGAGAATCTACTTTCAGAGAAAAGAGGAGCTGCATTTTGGGCGTGCAAATTACACAGGTAAATTCTACCAATGGCAGCTCCTCAAGCTTGTGTTCCTGTCATCTACGCAGCCTGGTTAATTATGCCAGCCAGGACAACTCAACTTATGTGGTCGTCGTTGGTATGCTAGGTAATAATCAACATATATCGATTGGAATGTGAATTACCTGAGTTTCTTAATGATAATACAACCATGGCAAAAGGGAGAAAGAAAAGGGACTAAGACAAGGGCCTAACATTTAAAAAGAGTTGTGCAAAAACGAAACCAAACATAAACGAACAAACAAGAGAAGCAAGCCTTTCTGGAAGAATGCTACCTGTTTAGCTGTGACTTTGGCCTGGGGCCTCTAGAGCCACCTCTGATGATGCCGGTGACACAAAATTCACGGATTCATTTTTAGAGCATTTACTTATCTTTTAGCATCAAATGGTAGGCACCGATGCTAACTATAATTGAGCCAAGCTTTACATTCCAGGAAAGTTCAACAACTTGCTTTTCTTTTTTACAAGACTAACACTTATAAAATCTACTGTGTAGAATAGCCAAAAGATGGGAATAACCCTAAAGTCCATCAACAGATGAATGGATGAACAAGATGTCTGGTGTACATGCAATAGAATATTATTCGGCCATAAAAAGGCATGGAGTTCTGGTACATGCTACAACAGGACGAACCTTGAAAACATTATGCTAAGAGAAATAAGCTAGACACAAAAGCACAAATATTGTATGATTCCACTTATACAAAGTGTCTAGGATAGGCAAATTCATAGAGACAGAAAGTAGATTAGAGGTTACCAGGGCTGGCAGGAGGGGGGAATGGGAAGTAATTGTTTAATGGATACAGAGATACTGTTCTGATGAAAAAATTTTGGAAATAGATAGCAGTGATGGTTTCATCACATTGCGAATTAATGTCCCTGAATTGTACACTTAAATATGGTTAAAATGGCAAATTTTATGGTGTATATATTTTATCACTAGGAAGAAAAAACCCCTTTTGTGTAGGTTTTGAGCACACAATAGGGTTGAGTACCCCACCGTTGACCCTTAAAAATCATAGTCTAATGCGTTCTAAAGAAATCATACCAAAGAAAAGTGGACATAAACTTACACCCCAATTACTGATTACGAGACCCAGATAGTATTCCAGAATAAAACAATTTTCTGTTTAATAGATGCTGATTAGCATTTGAAATAAGGTTTTTGGGTCATCAGTTCATGCTCAATGCAAGAAACCCAATCTAAATGCATCTTCAGAGATGAGTTCCTCTGGGTCATTCCTACTTGCTAGATTCATAGGCAGTGCCCTACTTTTAAATTTAAAAAACCACCTCAAAAACCCTACAAGATTTCTTGGTAGGAAAAATATATTTTAGAAGCCAAATGAAGTAAAATCCCCCAGTAGTCTCTTTCTCTCAAATTTGCAAGTCCTTTTTTCTTAAGGCATCAGATCTAATTTTCTTCTGCTTTATTTTTTTAAATAAACTTTTTACTTTAGAATACTTTTGGATTTACAGGAAAGTTAGAAAGATAGGTCCCATGCACCCCACACTCAGTTTCCTGTGTTGTCAACATTAGTATGGTACGTTTGTCACCAATAATAAACCAATATTAACACACTATTATTAACTGAGGTCCATACTGTATTCAAACACCTATAGATTGACCTAGTGTCCTTTCTCTGTTCCAGGGTCCCACACAGCATACCACATTACCTTTAGTTATCCTTTTCCTTAGGCTATTCAAGACTATGACAGTTTCTCAGACTTTCCTCGTTTCTCATGACCTTGACAGTCTTGAGGAGACTTTGGTCAGGTATTTTGTAGAAGGTCCATTAATTGGGGTTTCTTGGATGTTTTCCATGATTAGACTGGAGTTGCAGGTTTGGGGGAGGACGGTCACAGAGGTAAGTTGCTTTTCTTGTCATATCATATCAAGGATCTGTGCTATCAATATGGCTTGACTGGTGGTGTTGACCGTGATCACGTGGCTGAGGCCCTGTTTGTCTGTTTTCCTACTGAGGAATTATGCTCCTCCCCACTCCTTCCCTACCACACTCTTTGGAAGGAAGTCACTGTTTGCAGCTCGTACTTAGTGGGGTGGGGAGTTGTGCTCCAGCTCCCTGAATGGGGAGGAGAACTTCATAGCACAGTGAACCCTAATGTATGCAGTTTTTTTTTTTTTTTGGAAGACAGAAGGGCTCTTTTATTGAGAACACTTAGACCACAGGCACAGCTTCCAAAACGTTCTATGCTAGTAAAATGAGTTTGATCCATTTAAGAGATCACCAAAATAATCACAATTTTCTTCTCACTTGGCAATCAGAAAATGAGAGGCCTTAGCATATGTAAGTATTACTTTAGGGAAACAAATGAGGTTCATATTTAGTCAACCCGGTGTCAAGTAGTTTTACTAGGGGATAAAATAAAAGACTGCAAAATCAATGTGGTGACAAAGTAAGGAAGGAGTGGACCAGGGACCAAGAGCAGACCCAGGCAGGTGTCTGAAGGAAGCTGGAGAAGGAGAGCTGCTCCAGAGCCATGACAGGGATGACAATGTCACCATAACACAGTTTTTATAAAGTTTTGAAACTTTCACTTCTTCCTTTGTGAGACTGAGCATCTTCTTAAGGAAAATACAGCAAAAAAAAAGTCCTGGTTCCAAGTCCAAGAAGCATCACCAAAGTCCCTGCTGACTTTGAGAGGGTTTATGAGTAAGTGGGCTAGTCTGCCTTGGAGTCAAGCTGGAGTACTAAAAGAGATAGATAATTGCTAACATTATTTCCCATTTGTAAACATATACAAATAAAAAAATTCTTTTAGGAGATTAGGGAAATCCCAGGATGGAATTCAGGCTATGACAAAATAATCCAACTGTATTATAAATGTATGAAATAATCTTACCAAATAGGGTGGGGGATGTTGCCAATCTATGTAACTTTGGAAATGAGTGGAGACTATAAGACTAAAGACAAAAAGACTGTCCGTGCACACTGTGCTCTACTGGGTAAGTTGTGCCCCACAGGAGTATGGGCTCATTTGGAAACCACGGTACCTGTACACTGGAATTGAACAATAAGTAAATGGATGGTGGATGTTGGGAGCCAGGTTTCTCACTTTTGGAGTGGAAGGTTAGAGATGAGCAAAGGGGAAGGATAGAACGATCTGTGTGGAAATGGTGTGGAATGATCCATGTGGTACTGGATTGGAATGATCCATTTGGTACTGGGTTGCAGACATTAGTATGAATTCATGATTAGCTTAATAAAGATATAAATGAATACATATAAAATTATCTACAGATGTGTATACATATACTTGTTGGTACACATACATATAGTTCCTTGTTTTGTCTACTGAGAGGGCCTAAAAGCAACAATGCCCCAGTAGCAGGAGATGTTGGTTTCTAATACGACCCTCCAGTAAAAGGAACCAAGACTCCTTGGAGAAATGGCTGATTTCCTGATTTCCTGATTTCCCCAATCTCCTGATTGGGGCAGGAAATGTACAAGATGATCTTGCAGCATCTTGTAGAACCAGAAAGTAAGGAAGTACTAAAAAAAAATCCAATAGCACCAACAGCTAAAAACGCCCACAATCATGGGGATGTATCAAAGGCACACAGGAACCAACTGAAAAAGCTCAGTGCCGAAGCTGGAACAATCTGAGCAAAAAAAGAAATAAAGCAGTGTTGGATTATAACTCAAAGTATAAAATAAATATCTAGGTGCCCCTACTGATCTAACTAAACGATGAAACAAATATGTAAAGAAACAAATAGGAGAGAATAGACAAATCCTACGTGTAGAATTCCAAATAATTTTTACAGATCTAGTTTTTATACCTATAATTCTCACTTCAGCATCATAAAAGTTATGAGTTATTAAAAATACTGTATTTGAAGAGGCAAAACTAAGGGAAGGTAAGGCCACGGGGCATCCTTTAATCAAAGTGAGGAAACTGAGGGTCATACAAAGCCATCAGTGGGCAGATTTTCAAGTAATTCACCCCTAGGTTTCCTTGGTAATGAACCTTATCTGACAACGATACTTATTCCCACTTAGATCTTAGGAGGACACCTCTCTTGAGTCTCCCCACACTTATTTGAATTACCAGGAGTATGTATCCTCATGTAAGAGGACGTTCAGACCCACACATACACACCTTCAAGAGGAAAAAGAAATGTAAAAATTCTTGCTTTTATTTGTAGTTAACACAAGATCGCAGTGGTTACCAGTTTCTGAGAACCACACAATGATGGGATGCTGCCATCTCCCTGGTCACCCACTACTGATGGCTCAGAGTGTAAGGACCACAGTGACTCAGTATGGAACACTGCAGACACACCCCTTGTCCTCCTAAAATGCACACAAAGGAGGGTGGGCCGTGTGACTAAGCCGTGCACATTTACAGTAAGTTGTGTGTTGCTCAGAGCAGGCACCAACAATGGCTTGTTTTAATAAAAAAGCAAAGTAAGCTGCATCACAGCTACCATTTAAAGCATGTTCAGTCTTTTCTCTACAAGAGCTTTGACAATCGGAGATGATTGACACGGCGGCAGTGCATCGTGCAGCCCTACTTCTTTCTTACACGGTCTGTGTTACAGTGGGTGTCCTGTGCCAGCCCACCCAGCTAGCTGTGAATGACAGCCCTCGCCAGAGAACCTTCTAGATGGAGAGGGCATCTCACACCACCCTACCATCTTCAAAGAAATGGCAGGCCACAGGGAGCATTCATACATTTTCAAGTAACAATCCTGTCTTTAAAATCCTTTTCTTCTATTCTGGATGTAATAAGTGTTGGATACATATGACACTGAAAGAAGGGCAATTCTTAAAGGGATATTCTTAAGAAACTCAAATTAAGCTTAAATTATAAATAACAGATGTGCCTTTAAAAATAACTTACCCTGGGCTGCCCAGTGGTGTAGCGGTTAAGTGCAGTGCTCCGATGCAGCGGCCTGGGGTTCGGATCCCGGGCGCGCACTGATGCACTGCTTGTCAAGCCATGCTGTGGTGGCGTCCCATACAAAGTGGAGGAAGATGGGCACAGACGTTAGTCCAGGGCCAGTCTTCCTCAGCAAAAAGAGGAGAACTCGGGACAGATGTTAGCTCAAGGCTGATCTTCCTCACACACACACAAAAAATAACTTATCCTATCCTACAAGGCAGATAGAGCAGAAATCAATTGTCACATAAGATCTACAAAATTTAGGTATCTATTGAAAAGTCACAACTGGATTGGAGCACTCCTTTTCCATATCTGACTCTCTCTGAAGTCAATTCTAAACATACATCTAACAATGACGTGCCTGAAAGTGCCAACGACATCAAGATTTTCAATGGATTTAGCTAAATAAAAGACCCCAAATGCTCCCATTTACCATTTGTTAATCCTTGTCCCTGGCCAACATTTAACGCTGATCTGAAGTTGTTAAAATATTGCAAAAATGATGCAACATTTTAATTACTCTAGGCTGTTGGGTACATTATTGTTGTAATTTCCTTTTCGTAATGGAAATATTTTCTTTTCCAGGACCATATAAACACTTCAAGAAAGGACAAGGTCGGATCGACAGACTGTGGAATTGAGATAGGCCTCCTAAGCTATTTGAGGCCGACACTCACTGTAATCTTCAATGTTTGCACCTGCTGTGGAGTAAGTCGATGTCCTTGGGCACCTTAAGGGCTCAGCTTATGCACAAGCTGGGAAGAAGGAGGCTGGGAGAGTTACTCCCTTACCAGCCCACTGGGCCCCTTCTCCACCTCTCTCAAGGGACACTGTCCACCCGTGGCGCCTTGTTTACATCAACAGCAAGGTCACAAGAGTCATCTTCCACTTTTTAGCTACAAATGAAGAAGAGACCTCTGACACCCGCGAGTGTGACTAGCTCCTAGATACTGGCACAATATGCCGGGCTCTCAGAGTCCACTCTACATTCCGTACTGCTGTTGACGGCGTGAATTTGGGGGCAATTCTCCCCGATGGTCTTTCTCCACATTAGATGTGCCCTTTGGCTTCAGTGTCCCCCTGTAGAAATCTATGTGGCATATGCTGCTTTATTAAGAATCCTGCCGTTGTTGCATATTCTGGGATGAAGTTAATGCATTAAAAAAATTTTCCTTCATCAAAATTATTTCCCTTCTCTATTAGATAGCTTATAATTAGGATGGCCAGATTTCCAGAACAGGAATAGAAAGGAAGGGAGGGGTGGAGGGAGGACAGGGGTGCTCGAGAGGCAATATTATCACTAGGGAAGAATATAGGTAAAAAAATCATACAAACAAGGATTACACCCCCTAAAAACAGCATTCTTGTCACCTTGCAAAGATTATATAAAAGTCACAAGCTATAATCAAAGTAAATATAATATTTAGTTAACAAGGAAATGTGCATCCTTCACGTAATTGCTGAGTGTCATTGCAAGTCACTGCGGTAGAAACTGGGAATTTAGAGAGAGAACTGACCTTCTCCAGCTGTAGCCTCATGGAGCTACAGTTTAACATTCGAGAGCAAAATGAAAGTTCTCTCTGTTTCTGCCTGTGTTTGCAAAAAGGGGACAAGTTATGGTCCCCAAAGTAACTGACACAATGAGAAAAAAATTTTTGAAAAAAAAATGAGAATGATATAACTAGCTGATCATCTTATTGTTTATTTCACTTCAATCTATCTACCCTCTTAGGGTTACTGTTCTAAACTAAAACTCAGGAGGCTTGCCTAGTACTACCAATTTTGACACTGATCTGGTAAGACCTTGTCATTTATTTCCTTGTATTTTTGCTTTCCTAACAGGTTAAAAATGTGTATCTACTTTCTAATTTGTAATGCCTCCTAACATATTCAGGGAGTTAGTCTTACCTAGTTATTTCACCGTACTTGAGCAGAATCACAATTAAGAGTTGACCAAGACAGGAAATAGAGTAGTCTGCGTGGGTGGGGAGATAGGATCAAGTTAGCAAGTTAACAGGGCACACCAAGTCCCCATGGACGTTGCCACTTCAAAAGGCTTGAAATTTCATGAAGGATTGTCTCAGGTTTGGAAGATAGGAAATTGTTTAACATTGTCAGAGACAAATGGGGGAAAGTAGACTATGGCCGATTCAAATTACTCTCTTGAATGACATGCCTCAAGATGTTTTAAAAATAACATTAAATCTATCAAATTAAAAGTGTTTCATGTAATGCTTGATACTAAGTTAAGTGCATGAAATTATTGACATTCAGAAGATTTTAAAGAACTTTTTGGTTTTACTCTAGAGCAGTAACAATTCAGTGAGGTATTGTGGGACAAAGATTGGAAGAGAAAAGAAGTCAGAGAATCCATCCTGGCATTTGGGGGCAACTTTTCCCCTTGAGATGATTGCCAATAACAGAAAATCCCTCATAGAGAATGAACTGCATCTTCAAATCATCTTAATCCATAATTGGATTTATAGTGATTTCAGATAACTAGTGCCTCAAGCTGAGTAAATCATCCTTAGAGAAAGACAACGTCACTAAGAGCTTAAAATCACTTCCAAAATTTTCCATCTATAGTGTCCAGCACCCAGTCAAAAGCAAGCAAGAATAAAAGGAAACAAGACCATGAGACCAAAAACCAAAATAAACAACATTCCATAGAAACAGAGCTATATGCATCTAGGAATCCTCAAAACCTGGATTTATTTCTTTCCTCTTGGGCCAAATGCTTCAGTGAAAATACTCAATTAGGAGTTAGGAACCTGGGCTTTAATCTTATTTTTGCTTCTGTCTCTGATGGACAATGCCTCCCGTGGCTCTTGGTCTTTTCATCTGTAACATGAACAGGTGGCTAGATGAGCTCAAGATTCAGTCTCTTTTAGCTATAAAAGTCAAGATGATGATAATAATAATAATGGTTATTAGGCTCTCTGAGGAAGGGAGGGTGTGTGAATGTTTAAAAAAAGAAAGAAGGAAAGAAAAGCAAAAATATTCCAGAAAAAAAGGGAAAACGTAACTCTTACCATGGAGGGAAGTTACTGTTCACTCAGATTAACTATGGAAAAATAAAAAGCCGGATATTGACCAATTTTTAACGTTTTCTGGAAGGAGAGACACACCTTTTCACACTATGAGATCCTCAGAAGTTGATGCTGTAAATTTCTGTGTCTAAAACCCTTTACATGATAATAATTATTCATTTTATATCTGTATGATGCTTTGAGTTTACAAATTCCCCATTCATTTCATCTATGTCAATCTTTATAACAAACCTATGAGGTATGAATTGGGGCCTAGAAAAAGTGCGCGAGTGACAAAAATGCTCTGCCTTTTCTCAGTCTGAGACCAGGGTTGTATTGTCATTTAGAGAATGGATTTCTGTTGAACTTATACTCTCTCTAGTGATCAAAATATTTAAGAATTTGTTTTTGTCAGGAATGTATAATGGGGACAATATCTACTTTGTTAGAGCCATCTTCTAAGCCAACTGGATAATCCTGTTTTAAATTAAAAATTAGATCATAGCTCAAAATAATTCTTAGCATAGTGCTGATGTTCAAAAAAGTAGAAGGTTATTTTATATCCCCTGCATAACATGCAGTTGTAGCTGCAATACCTCACCCAGGATCTCACATATATAGCTGTATACAGGTGCTCAATAAATACACATTGAAATAGATTCTTGAATTAAACTAGTACTCTGTGGGTATTGTATCAAACCCCAGGGGCTTACCGGGTAAGATGAAGAAAAACCTTCGAGGAATTTGTAATTTAATGTCTAGATATCCCCAAATGAAGAGATTTGGACTTATTTAGATTAGGTTTTGCTTATATGTTTTGTATTGATAAGGTCACTTCATAATGGTTTTCTCCTTCTAAGCCTATTGCCTTAGTTTTGCTAAATGTAGTTTAAGCAGAATTTCTTTGCGTTTTCTTCAGCATTTTGTCTTGTCACACTGAACTACAGGGATAGATAACAAAAGAAAAGCAATCAAACTTCTCACAAGCGTCCCTGATGCTATGTGGCACTTACTAAATATACATGATGGGAAAGAATTACACTTATTCCCCAGGAGAGTTAGCGAGTGGTGATACCAGTTAGGAGAAGGATGGGGAGAATGCTCTTTTATTAGTAAAAGGTATTTCTATTAGGGAAAAAGAACAGGTGAGAATGGAAATTTAAGAGAAAGAAAACAAGGCTATTTTTGGTAGAAACATATCTGATATCTGAACTTCATCCATGTTGGAAGTCCATATTTATTATTCTTTTTTTTTCTTTGCACTTACTTTCATTGTTCATTAATTACATGGGAAAATAATACTTCTATGTAACTTATAAGTATTTTCTAATGATTAAGAGTAATAATGTTGTGTTTGCACTATTTTGTATGGCTTGTGTCTAAACAATGTAAACTTTGGTACACGGATCTAGTGATTGCTCAGTATGATGGGTTCTGCTCTGCCGGACTGTGTGTCGTCTTGCTCTAGAACTGTATAAACTGCTTAGCATAATGAATCTCTTTTAATAGAGAGCCTTCATTTAAAAAAGTTACCTGGTGGCCAGTGATAGATGAAGTGCAGTCACCCCTGCAGGGGCACCGGGGACTGTTTGTCTTGTCTTCTCCAGTGAGATCCTTGTGTGGAAGTGGTTTATACCAGAAAAAAGAAAAAAAATGCAGTAAGTTCACATGAAAATAAAACCTGTGCTGCAAGAACTGAGCCAAATGTCCTGAACACGGGAAGCACTCAGTCAATACTGTTGAATTGAAAATTAATCCACTGTTTTTTGGTTCTATTTTGCCTAAATAAAAGAATCTATCCATACACTTGTCCACTTGTGGGTTCATCAGTTCATTTTTGTTTGCTTGTTTATTTTCAGTCTCTAAATTCTTCATTCCTTTTATAAGCTGATACTTTCCCCATGATCTTTCTTCTCTTCCCGGCCTTAGCTTTCCTAAGACATTTTCATGGTTCATACACAATCACTGCATCTTACCAGTTACACCAGAGGTTGACTTGCTTAAAACGCAATAGCGTTATTTCTTCTCCTGACCCCTCGCCAGGGACCAGCTCCTGGCAGCCTGACTGGAACCACCTCTGCTGTCCTGGCCTGTGGCCTCAGCTCCTCTGAGAAGCTGGAGGAGTGGGACGCCGGAACTGACTCCCATTGGTGTATATCTCTTCCAGCTTCATGCTCAGTAATGTCAGGTGGGCAACTACAAATTGGCCATGGGAGGATATTTACACCACGGAAATCAGCAAATGTTACAAATCAGAGCTTCCCTCCCTCCTCCCTCCATCCAGAGAGCAAGTAGGTAAACATTTACCAGCACACCACTGACTGGATATGAGGTGGAGAGAGAAGCTGAAGACAGGTGCAGAATGAACTCACCAACCATTGAAAGGTTCCATCATAAAACAAGAGAGTGAACCAAAGTGGCCCCCTGCTCTGCAGTCCTCATCAACACCTCCAGGTCTCATGGGCAGACTGCTCTTTCCTGCGGTCAATGTAACAGTGCAGAGGAGCACTGGACGGGGATTGAAGGAGCTGGGCTCTGGACCTCATGCTGCCACTGCATTCCTCTGAGACCTGGACAACTCATTTAACCTCTCAGTCTCGGTTTTCTCGCCTGTAGTACAGGAGGTGGGGTGTGGCTTAGATTCCCTTACTCAAAGTGTGGGTCATGGACCATCACCTGGGAGCTTGTTAGAGAAGCAGAAGCTGAGCTCTACCAAAATAGAAACTGCATTTTAACAACATCCTGGCTTTGTTGTGTGCACGCTTGGAGAGGCACTGGACTAGGTTGGTGCTTCTCAAACTCGGCTATTTGGAGAGATTAAAAAAAAAAAAAAATGTATCTCTGGCCTTCATTCCTGATCCATTGGATCAGGATTTCTGGGGATGGATTTCAGAAATTTTATTTTTAAGCAGTCTCCCAGAACATTTTGAAGATGAAGCAGTGATGTGATCCATTAGTCCAGGCGGTCCCTTCCAGGTTTCATAGTCTATGGAAGTTGCCAGCCTTCAAGACACGCCATCCTATCCCTGCCCAATCACAGCTGACAGGTACTAAAATTGGTGAAAAAGCAACTCTTGAAGGGTTTAGGGACTATGAATTTTTAAACCACTTTTATTTCATGAAATATGAGAAGGCGCTGTTAAAAGATTAAGTTTTAGAGCGGATACAACAATCTTCTAAATATGAAAAAAAAAAAAGCCAGCAGAGGTAGATTACTTCGTGGAGTTGGCAGAGAAACTAAAGGAAAATAAATGACACTGTAAATGGATCCGTCCCCTGAAATCCTAGCTGACTTAGTAAATTCACGGCCACGCGGAGGATTTCAGCTGCGCGCATCTGAGACAGTGAGGCTTAATGGACGAAATGTGGCTGAAAGCTCGGGGAATCTGCTTTTAGCTACAAATTATGAAATGGATATATAATTACTTAAGTGCTATTCTTCAAGTGGATAAACTTGCAAGATATAAAATAATCACTTTCTTTTGAAATAATCCTATGAACCTGAGTATTTTGATTTTAAAATTAGTTTTACAAAGTACAACTAAAATATGGGTAACTTTTTGCTGGCCAAAAACCCACCTAAGAATATCAATGAGGAGTAGGCTCAGCTACAAATGATAGAAAATGTGACATAACCAAGAGGGGTTATTTTCCTCACATTAAGAAAGAGGACTCAACAGAGATGCTGCGTCCAGCGTCTCATGGTTCTCTGGCCTTTCCCTCATGTTGGAAGATGGCTGCTGCCGCTTCAGACATCACACCCAGTCTTCCCCGGGGAAGCAATGAGGTGAAGAAGTTTGAGGCTGGCTGCATCTGCCTCTTTGCATCTGGATAAGCAAAGCTTCCTCGCTCTGGCAGCCACCAGAATTCCGTTGACGTGTTGGCCAGAACCAGTTCACATGGCCACCTTTAACTGGAAGGGATTTGTGGAATAGATGAGTTTTAAATTTCAAATGACATTGCTAGGGCTTTTTGCTTTCTCCTCTTTTACTTTCACACTTCCTCCACAGCTCAAAGGCTTTCTCTGTCTACTTTGCCAAACTAAATCTTATAGTTCCTACTGTGGTCTGCTTGCTTAGTAATTAACTCCGTAGTGAAGTCTTCTGGGATTATTTCCACGTGATGGTTCCCTCATTTTCCAAGCATTTGTACCCGCGTTTCATACCACCACAGCACATATTTGTGTATCTGTTGTTGTATCATAGGCCCATTTTCTTCACAGCTTATCTCCTGTCCTTCTCCAGAACGAGTTATTCTTGAATTCCCTCTGTGTCTGGAACAGTGCTGTGCCTGGTAGTACTTACCAAGCTGAATTGAGAAGAAGCTATACTGTTTCCCACCACGCAGAGTGGCGTGGTAAAGCTCTGCACGCAGCCCAGATCCTAAATATCTTTGGTGCCTTTGTGTATGCAGTGAACTCTTTCTGACACTTTGGAAGCTTATTCTTAATACAGATCACAAGGACCACAAATACGAATCATAATTGTGGGCCCTGTAAATTTCAGTTACCCTTAGTGAAAGATTGGATTTGAGTGGTTTGTACAGCATCCAAGAGATTTTCCCAGGGAACCTATGATTAGAACAAGGCTACAACATTCCATGTCTCAGAAGAGATGCCAGGAAAAGAACATGCTGTATGCATGAATTACGACAGATGCGTATGTGCCCTGAGAGTCAGTGGCTGGGAACCCCACTGGTGGATCTTAAGGTGCAGGCACCAGACAAACCCCATAGAAGGCAGTGGCATGTGGATTAGTTTACAAGGGAGAAAAAATCAACAAACTACTGATTATGTATATTTCCTCTCCTTCCCACTCTTCAGCCTTCTGTTTTAAGTTATTTTTGGACTCATCTTACACTCTCTGTATTTTTAAGACATGCATTAACAAATCAGAGAGACGATTTTTACCGGCACTTACAATTCTCTCCTGATGGATAGATCCCTGAAATGTCTGTGTGAAACACATTAGTTTGAAAACAATCACAAGTGGTAAAATGGTGATTCAAGAATTATGGGGTCAAAAATGAAGAAAACAAGAAAGGAGTAGGGAGATAGAATTGAAAAACCTACAGGAAAAAAGCTATCATTATACACGTGGAAAGTAAGAAGTGCAAATTGTAACAGTCAAATTGAAAAGTCAAAAATATATCCTGCCTTTTTTTTTCATGGCATAATTTATCAGCATAGCACATTTCTGAGTACACATTCTGTTCTTGAGATTATAGCTGTGTCTACAAACAAAATAAATTTGAAGGGGGAAAACTCTACCAAAAATAACACTGGGTTATTATTTTTAAATGACCTGATGCAGAATGGCCCAAGAGACTGAATTTTTCACTTTCAACTAGTTGGTGTATAGTCAGGTCAGCTGTCTACATAGACAAAAAATATGATGTACATCCTTAGCAAGCCCTGATGGCCTAGCGGTTAAAGTTCGGTGCACTCTGCTTCAGCGGCCCAGGCTCAGTTCCAGGGCACAGAACCGCACCACTTATCTGTCAGTAGCCATGCTGTGGCAGTGGCTCACATAGAAGAACTAGAAGGACTTACAACTAGGATATACAACCGTGCACTGGGGCTTTGGGGAGAGAAAAAAAAAGAAGAGGAAGATTGGCCACAGATGTTAGCACAGAGCGAGTCTTTCCCAGCTAAAAAAAAAAAAAGAGAGAGAAGGGAAAGTCCAAGAAAAGTTGCATTTAAAAAAAAAAGATGCACATCTCATTGACCAATATCGTAGTTTATATATTTCCCCATTCTTGTCTTATTCAGAAGGAAGGGGTGAAGGATACTCTTGGGAAAAAAACATTCACCCACACCTGCTAAATTGGTATGTTCGTGTTCCAAGTCACTGTGTTATTTTGGTCTTCATGGCCCTATAGTTCTAGGAGGAGATTCATAAATAGCCAAACCAGAGCACGTTGTCATGTTTCCACTTTGAATGTTTCAGATGTTACTACTTTTTATTACTTTCTAGAAAAAGGAATTCTTAAGCACAAATTTTGTTTTAGAAATGCGCTCCATAGTGAGCAAGCTGGGAAAAGTACCACAGTTAACTTTATCTGCTAAGACTTGTTTCAACAACCAATGGTTTCTACAGGTTGTGGGGCTTTTCGGTAGCCAAGAGGAGAGGGAGAAAATAGATTAGTTAAATTCCCCGCTCACACCATATGACTTTTTGGTGAAGTGTGGAGACTCAGGCTAACATTTGACACACCAACTTTCGTTTTTTAAGATCTAAAAGACATAAAAAGATACACTCATAACCCAGCAATTCTCCCCCTAGACATATACCCAAGAACATTGAAAATACATGCCCACACAAAAACTCATATGAATATTAGTAGCAGCATTACTCATAGTAGCCAAAAAGTAGAAACAACCCAAATTTCCATCAACTGATGAATGGATAAAAAAATATGGTATGGCCATACAATGTAATATTATACAGTATAAAAAGGAATTAAGTACCAATTCATACCACAATATGGATGAACATTGAAGACATTATTGTAAGTGAAAGAAGTCAGACACAAAAGGCCACGTATTGTATGATTTTTATTTTATATGAAACATCCAGAATAGGTAAACTTTTAGAGATAAAAAGTTGTGGTTGCCAGAGGCTGAGAGGAGATTGAGAATGGGGAGTGAAGGCTGATGAATAATGGGGTTTCTTTTGGGATGATAAAATTTTTCTGGAACTAGATAGTGGTGATGGTTGTGCAACTTCACGAATGTACTAACAACTACTGAATTTTATACTTCAAAAGGGTGGATTTTATCGTGTATGAATTATATCTCAATAAAACACAGTAAAATATATATTCTTGGTATAAAACTGGTTTTTTGTTTTTTTTTTTAATAATTTTATTTTTTTTTCCCCCAAAGGCCCAGTAGATAGTTGTCTGTCATAGTTGCACATTCTTCTAGTTGCTGTATGTGGGACGCGGCCTCAGCATGGCCGGAGAAGCGTGTGTCCTGCGCACCCGGGATCCGAACCCGGGCCACCAGCAGCGGAGCGTGCGCACCTAACCGCTAAGCCACGGGGCCGGCCCTAAAACTGGTTTTTAATATGAAAGGTACATTATCACATAGATGACTCTGAGATGTATCTCCCAAATACTGCACAGGTTTTTAAAAGAAAAGAAGCCATAAAAGGATCCTATTTCAATAATCGACTAAAACTGTTTGAGTTGTTGTTCCTTCCATACAGGTAGCCTCATTTTTCAGCCAATTAAAGCAAGTAAACCTGAATTGAAACTACACAGATTCACAGAGTCTGTGGTGGGCAAGTCTATGAAGGGGGCCTGGTGGTCTCAGGCCTTCCTGTCTCGTTTCTGGGACTTTCCTGCCCTTTTATTTCACTCGCCCTGCAGGTAACCAGTGCCTTGTGAAGTTTTGCACCATGCTTCCTCCACTGCTTCTGAGAAGCTTAAGCAGAACTTGCAATGTGGGGTCCCCTGTCTCAGTTACCATCAGTTCAACCAAAAGAAGGATCCTCTACAGGTGAAGGAAACCGCAGGCCTCAGGTCCAGGCAAGCAGGGAGATATCCTTAGACAGCACACAGACTCTTTTAGCATGTCAATGACAGCACGGAGGGGACCCCTCACAGAGAACCCATTCTTAGTCCTTAGTGTAGCTTCTGGCCTATCTGGCAGCCTCAGTTGGCAATGCTCCTAGAAGGAATCTCCAGAAGATTAAATTATATGTCAAAATCCAGAGAGAACTTTGGATGGCTCAGTGAGCATTTCCCATGTTAAATAAAATGCTATTCGATACGTTTTAGTTTCAACTCAGCTGAGTTTCACATCATTATAAATGACAGATTGAAGGAATGGATCCTATGCTGTCCTTACAATCATCCTTTCAGCTAGAGAATGAGGCCCCATTATAGGGTCAACCTTCTGCCCCTCACTCCCTCTGCCTTTAAGATGTTTACTCGCTGGAGGGCTCCTCAGGCCCTTGTGCATCCAGTCTCCTGGGGGCAGACCCAGCCCTAACATCTGCAGACGGGGCAGGAGTACACTCCAAGGCCCCAGCCCTCCAACCCACACCTGCCCCTTTTGTTTCCTTAGCATCTGCTCAGTCTTGCAACTTGAGAGACCTCAGGCACACTCATAGGTATGTGGACATCCCAGCTTAAACACAGCAGGCCTGCAAAGGCTGCCCTTGGGCCACCATCATGCTGGAGATGTGGTTAAGAGCTGTGATGCTGGGACTTGAAAAATAGGCCCACACAGGTTCTAGAAGCAGACTGGGACTTTTAGGAAGGAAATTTCAGTGTTTCAGGTACTCTAGGCATAGAGGAAGTACCTTGGTTCCAGGTGGGCATGGCCCCTTGGCTGCATGGACTACTCTCCTCTTAACTAAAGCATGAGCCTCAGACTGGGGCCCCATTTGCCTGAGTCTAAGGGCAGATCTGCCTGGAAATCAAATCCCACGGTCTTATAGACACATGCAGCCACTGAGATACATTTTACCTCTGACAGGAAGCCCAGCTTGGTCTCAAACCACCTTCTTACCTGCACCCCTTTCTCCGTAACACAGAACTCACATTGTATATGTGTCTATAAGGCATGCAAATAAGTAAGAAGATCCTGGATAATTCTCTCGTTACAGGAAGGCTAGAAGTCCATGCATTCTGGAGTAAACCAGGCCAAGGTCTAGGTCTTGAAGAGACCACCGTAGAACACACACTCCTTCTTCCACATGGAATTATGAACCTCCGGTTCTCTCTCACGGAGACACTCAGCAGGACTCAGGAGTTTAATGGATTTTTCTCACTTTGTTGAGCATGTAAAGTGGTTTTTAATTCTATGGCGATAATTTAGAAATCGCTGTGACATGTCACTGATTTTTATGAATATGCACACAATATATTTTGCACTAATAAGCATTTGCATTATGATTCGTTTGTGCACGTGTGCCTTTCACTCCCAGAACACTGAGGAACAAAGAGTGAAACATGCTTTCTCAAAAGCACAGTTTATTATTTTCACTTTTTAAAAATTAACTCTTTTCTCGAGAGGAGAACAACACAAAGTTGCTGGAAAGATAATTTCTAGGAAGAAAGGCGAACTCAACCCATTTTTATGATTGTATTTTTTCCTCCCAACATTGTTGAGCAAAAGCCAAAGAACTTGTCTGTTACACTCCCAGGACTTTGTCTATTAGCCCCGGCCCTGTATGTATCTATATAGAGTATTTGGGATAATCTTGCACTGCATATAATGAAGCAGGGTTGCGTCCTGGTCTATAATCACCAGAGACTCCTTTCTGAGAAAATGCTCCTCTTATTCAACCACACACTTGGCTCTAGAGTGTGATGCTCTCGAGGGCTACACCCTTCCCGGGGAAATGAGTTTGCTCAACCAGATCAGAAAGTTTTGTCAAGGGTGGAGCCTCTTCCAAGAAGTCCTACTTTTTCATTTTTTCCATATGTTTCCCTTCCACCCTGTAAGTCTTGTCAGAACCAGCTTCCTAATTTGCAAGGCCCAGGGCAAAACACGGCAGGTCTTTTGTTCAAAAAGCAGGACAATAAACTTTCCTTTCTTTCTCTGTCTCTCTTTTGACCTGTCTTGGTGTTTCTTGTTTGCTACTTAGCATCATGCTCCCTCAAGCATAGGGAAACTTACAGGGTGAGTGCAGACCCTCCAAGGTGCCCTGGGCCCTGCCCAGCAATTTGGTGCCTAGGGTATGCACACCAACTTCGACCCTCCCTGCACCCGTGTCCAGGCCCCTGCCTGCCCCAATGGCTGTAGGCCCTGGATGGTGGCAGGGAGCAGCAACCAATAGCCTGTGGGAGGTGGGGAGGCCATGGAGGCATGACTGAGCTCCTTCCCATCCACCATGGTCCACCATGCCTTTGGACTTCACTTACAAAACACTCATTCAAAGATAAAATTATTAAGAATTTCAAGAGGTGATGGAAGCATTAAGCCCCAAGCATGGGGCCCTTCTGAGCCTGGGGAGGCACTGGCGGTCCTCACTCGCTGCCTCTGTGGGTGTCTTCTCTAGGGCCCAGCATGGTGGTGGGCCCAGGATAGACAGTTGCTATACACTTGCTGAAAGCAGTTCTTTAACTGCAAGTTGCCCTGGTCAGTGGGATGGGGGAGCATTTTCCACGAGACTTTCTCCCGCAGGCACTCCTACCACTGACCTGCCAGTGCCCACCTCAGGGGAAAACAGGGGTCTGGCCACGACATTCATCCGTAATTTACACCATTTCTCTGACTTCAGAAAATACCACACCAACACCGTCCTGAAAGATGGGCAACCCTCCTGTGATCAAAGAACTCCATCGAAGGCTCCACAACCTCTGTGCCAGGTTGACATCCTCTGTCCTCAGTGATCAAGGGCATACAAGGTCAGGGCAATGCCCAGCCACTTGCACTGCCTAATGGATGGTAGACTGCATTGTATCCACTGGGCACAGCCGGGGGATGGGAGAAGAGCAGGGGATGGTTTCCCGCCTGATTTTAAACTTATCCTGGCCCCCACTCCTCAAGTAGATTTAAATGCTGCCCCTTTTGAGACACAGGTGTGCTTGCTTTGTTCATCGTGTCTTGATTTTATTCTTTTTATTTCTCTATTTCTTGTTTACATGTGTCTACGTCAGTTTTCTATCCTCAGGTATAAATATCAAGTCCCCACTCTAGAGTTTAACGACCCATGCATTAATACATGGTTTTTGAAATAATCATTTTTTTCATTGAAAAGTTGTACACATTACAGAAAATGTGGAAAATTTAGAACAGAAGAAAATAAACAATCACCAAAATGGCCATCTTACCATCATAGAGAATTACTTAGCATTTTAGCACGTGTGTTTTTGGTCTTCTTTATACACACATGTCTATGGTGTCTATATTATTGAGATACTATAAATATTTGCTTTGTAATATATTTTTATCCACTCGATAATATACCATGAATACTTGCCTTGCTACTAATTATTAATCTAAAACATGATTTTCAAACTTTCGGATGCATTAGAATCACCTGGGAGCATGTGGGAAATGAAGATTCTAAGGTCCCTCACTCGCAGATTCTAACTCATAAATCTGAGATGAGGACTGGAGACCTGGATTTTCTTTTTTTTTTTCTTTGAGGAAGATTGGCCCTGAGCTAACACCTGTTGCCAATCTTCCTCTTTTCCTTTTTTCTCCCTAAAGCCCCAGTACATAGTTGTATATCCTAGTTGTAGGTCCTTCTAGTTCCTCTATGTGGGACGCCACCTCAGCGTGGCTTGATGAGTGGTGAGTAGGTCCACGCCCAGGATTTGAACAGGTGAACCCCGGGCTGCCGGAGCGGAATGCGAGAACTTAACCGCTATGCCACCAGGCCAGCCCCGAGACCTGCATTTTCAAAAGCATCCCAGGTGATTCTGATGAAGGTGATTCTCAACACTTACTCTGGCAAACACCAATCTACAATATGATTTCTAATTACTGCATTGTGTTTTATTATATAGACATGCCATAATTTATTAAACCAATCTCATATTTTTCATTCAACTCTAGTTTCCAAATTTTCATTTGCATGATTAATTCCTCAGTGAGTAATCTACCACATAAAGCTTTCTGAACACCTCTGATTATTCCCTTATAAAAATACTACAAAGTGGAATTACTGGGTCAAAGGGAATGTAAACCTGAGCAAAGTAGATGGTATTTTAGGTAGAAAAACAACTTTTTAAGCTCTAAAGTACTATGCTAATATGAAATATGTGACAGCTGTCATTTTTCAAGGGACTTTCATATGTCAGGACAGTGGTTCTCAAAATTTATCCTGCATAGAATCAGCTGGAGGGCTTGTGGAAACAGATTGTTGTTGCCTACTCCCCGTCCCCCACTGATTCAGCAGGTCTGGGTGGGGCTGGGAATGTGTGTTTCTAACGAGTTCTTAGATGCTGCTGATGCTGCTGGTCTGGGGACCACACTTGAGGAACTAGACACTATCCTAGGTGTTTCATACAAGTTATTTAAATCTCCCAGCAGTCCTTTACCAGTGAGGGCTGAGACTCAGAGAGGGCCTGAGGTCATGAAGCTAAGGATGGCAGAGCCAGGCCCTGACTCCAGGTTTGATCATTCAAGGCCAGTCCTCGTGCAGTGTTGGTGGGAAAGTGGTGAGCATGGCTGCCTTCCAAGGCTGATCCTCTTCCCACAGCCAGCCTGGTTTCTTACTCCATTTCACTGCCCACAAAGAAAATATTTTGAATGTCTTTATAACAAGCACCGAAGATTTTGGCGTAAACCACCTCCCTCCCAGTCTCGTACGGGTGGCTGAGGGAGGAGAGAGGTTTGGAAGTGTTGGCAGAGAAGTTTTTCAGGGGAAACTGGTTCAATGAGTGACACTCCACCATTCACGTCAATCCGAAGGGTTACTTCTCTGCCCTCCAGCGGCTTCACCAGCACATGGACATCATGAGAATCATTTCCCATCAGCTACTGCACCTGGGTAATAGTCCTTCCTTGGTAAAGAGCTCTCTCTTCTCCAAAATCCACCTTCAGGCTTCTCTGCACAATGGCTTAAACAACCTGTTCAGGCAACTCAGAAAATAAATCTTATCAGTGTGAAAAACAAGGAACTCCTGTCAAACTGGCTGGCTAATAGCAGCTGGCAGAGCAAACACCCAGTGGACTGGCCAACATGAAGGCTGGCTTCTCCTGGACTCCATTTAAGAGAAGTGAACACTTCTCAACCCACACCCAGAACTGCCAAGTGAATCACACAATTTCACAACTGAAGAAATTCTAAGACCTAATTATGCAAAATTTTACCTGTTTAGATTCTCAGGCTCTTGTCACCCTGCTGCCTTTTGGTGTGTTGATGACCGTGTGTGTCAATTGTTTTTTTTCCATGTCATTCAGTCTCCATTTATTCATCCTGTGAGCTAAGGCCTCTGCTAAGCACTCTACAAAGAGAAATGGAATGCTGTCTGTTTAAAACACGTTTTGCATGGCTTCCAGGATAGTTCCATTGGATGTGGGTGCCTGAGAACAATCTATTCTTACTGCTCAATTACATAAGGCAGAATGTGTTACTTCCACCCACGTTGAAACAAATTCAGTCTGGGATGCTCTATCATGTAAGATGAGGCAGTACATCCAATAGATATTTTGTCCAGAGGTTAGAAGGAGCCTTGGATAGCCTCTGGCTTTATCATTTTCTACAACTCCCCAACTGGAAAAGGACAGGTCTTAGGCAAAGAAGACTTGGGAAGTCCATTTGTGGAAGAGTGAGTCTTCACAATCTGAGTCGCTCCCAGTGCTAGAACTTGATCACAATGTAACCGAGCAAAAACAGACTCCTTCTGCTCGCCACAATCCAGTGCCAATCAATTGCAAACAAGCCAGTGGTTGAGAAAGGAAAGTTTATACGGTCAGCTATCATAATCAGAAGATGGCAGACTAGTGTCCTAAACAAGCATCTTAAAATCATACAGAATCTTGAGGCAGTTATATAGCGGAAACGGTCAGGGAAGGAAGGGGTTTAGGGATGTCAACCATCCAGTGTGATGAACTTCAAGGCGCCTCATTCTCTCTTTCTTCTGTCATTTGTGACGGGCACCAATGCAGAGTTTTTCTCTCTGGAGGTCATCATGGTCCTGGGGGACTCAGAACAAAGTTATCATCTTATCACAGCTGGGAGATATACGTGAGCAAGAGTCATAGAACTAGCAGATCGTGTATTTTGCAAAAGCGAGAGGTGCTTAATCATCTAGGCTCTGCGCAGGCTAGAGTGCATTCTCAGAGACTAGTGAGTCAGGACCACAGTTACAATATTGCCTCCTTTCCCTAAGATGGCTTCCCTTATGCTAACTTAAGATCTAGCTGTTACAACTAGTTGACCATTTTGGAGGCAGATGGATTATAGCAATTAGAATTGTCTGACAAAGGAAGAAATGTCCAATGACATGGAGGTCCCTAAAAGAATTGACATTCAGACTGAATTATTGTCTGTCAGGAATGCTGCCAAAGGCATGTCTACACTAGGTGAGAAATTTGCTTAGCTGACTCTTAGGGGTCTTGTAACACACACACACACACACACACACAAACACACTCTAGTGAGTGGACTTAAAGGCAGAATGAAATGGAGGTGGGTGAGGGGCAAGGGAGGCCAGATTCCCAACTGCCTGTCTTCTCCAAAAGGCTCTCTGGGTGGGAGGTGGGGGAGGGGCATAGGGTGCTGCAGGAATGTGTATTTTGTAAAAGCACAACCTCCTCTTTCTTACAAACAACACTTTCCAAGCTCGTCCTGCATTTAGTGTCTTTCACTGCAGAGCTTTCTCCAATTCCAACAGTTCAAGAATTACGCATTTGTGGAACTGCTTGAAGCATTAGCATGTAGCCAAACCTTAGTAACTGAAAGTCACTGAGCCAGAATCCCTTTAAAAATTCTGTTTTTAGGGCCAGCCCCGTGGCTTAGCAGTTAAGAGTGCACGCTCCGCTGCTGGCGGCCCGGGTTCGGATCCCGGGCGCGCACCGACGCACCGCTTCTCTGGCCATGCTGAGGCTGCGTCCCACATGCAGCAAGTAGAAGGATGTGCAGCTATGACATGCAACTATCTACTGGGGCTTTGGGGGGAAAAATAAATAAATAAATAAAATCTTTAAAAATTCTGTTTTTAGAAAACAAGGGAGAATTACCTAAAACAAACCCATATTGATGATCTAGCACAAAAAAGGACATTTTCAGGATATAACACAGTTTCAACATAAATTCACAGTAACATATTTTTAGACAATGATCAGTGGTATTTATGATTGCCTAAGAAATTCTTTCATTGAAAGAAGATCCCATGGCTATTCTACTAAGAAAAGAAAGTGTGCTAACATTTTTCAGAAATATTTCCAATAATGAAGATGAAAACAAAAGAAGTTCCCTATTCATCACTGATACAGCCAGAAAACTTAATTAGCCAGTGTCCTTAGTTACTTATTGGATATGGAAAACACCCATAAAATAGTAACCATACTATGAATACCAAGTACTGTTGTCAAAATTAACATTATATAAATCAGAAAACATAGCCCTAAAATTCCCAGATACTAGTGTTAATTTTTAAGCTCCACAATTCACTACATATGTATAAGGAGGAGTGAGGGAAATTTCTTTGGGAATGTCGCCCTTACATTTCCAAGAGTCAGACTCATTTGCATTAGAGAGGCAGTGAAGAGTAAGGTATTAACACGTGGGTCCCTATGTCTGGGCTCAGAGTCTCTGGGCTCCCACTGTTTCACCTCTTGCCAGCTGCATGCCCTTGGGCAAATCATTGCTTTCAGAGTCGTCCGTAAAATGGGCAGGACAGCCCCCAAGTTGTAGAGGTGTGAAGATTCAGGGAGATAAACGGGCAACACGCTTTTCACAGAGCCTGGCACTGGGCACCTCCAAAGAAGTCTTAGCTATGATTATTAAATTCCCATTCCATACTTCATGTTATGAAGTTGTGTGTTTTTTAAAATTGTGGTAAAATATACATAACACAAAATTTACCATTTTATCCATTTTTAGGTGCACAATTCCGTGTTTTTTTAATTCAGAGAGAAGCTATGACCATTTATAGCAGATGCCTGCATGTTAACACTACGTAATTTGCTTTAGCAATAAATATTGAAAAAACAATAAAGACTAATAAAAACATTTGGTAGAAAGATCAAAATAATACAAAATTCTCTACAGCTTCATAACTTTAAGATGAAGTGTGTGAAAGCATAGAATAGCTTCTTTAAAAGGCTCAAAAATATTTCAAACACACAGAATTTATTGAAAACACTCAGTAATTACAAAAGCTATCTGTATACAAAGTAGGAAATTGAAACCAGCGAGAAAGCTATAAACTGAAAGGTAAAGGTCTCCCTCACCCTTTACAAATTCCTCTTCCTCTCCTCCCAATGGTTTTTGAATTCGTCTAGAAATGTTTTATGCCTCTACAAGCATAAAAATCTGTGCGTATTGGTTTACAAATGGAATCACACTACATTCACTATTTTCCACCTAGATATTTTTAACTTAAAAATGTACCTTAAAGATCTTCCCAGGCTTTTAAAGAATTCATGGTATTCTATTATGTAGATACGCCACAACTTATTGAGAAGGTTCCCAACTAATGACATTAGATTTCTGGGTTTTTTTCTCTTACAAAGAAAACTGGAATCAATGCCTTAAAACATAGGCACATATTTTTGTAAATAAAGAAAGATAAATTCCTAGCAATGAAGACTAGCAGACCATTTTAGTGATACTTGAAAAACCAAGTTAAAATATCCATTTAATGAGATTATTTGGGGGAGATTGTTATGCTGTGGATCTCTGGTTCGTTACTTGACACCACCTTCTTAGAGACGAAGTTGAGGCTTATAGCTTTGTAGCAAAGAGTGTAGGACGTTGGAGTCCCATCATTTTCTAGCTAGACAGGGTACTTAAGCTCTCTAGGCCTAGTCCTGCCTTATGGGGCTCTTGTGAGAGTCAAATGAGAGGTTGAAAGGAGACATCTGCACAGGAGCATCTAGCATGGGTGACCTCTCAATAAATGATAACAGTCAACAGTCAATAATTATCTGGTGATAATGATTATTCTTAGGGAACAGTAGACCATGGCTTCCCAAGTTTCTACTTTTATAATATTGACATAAGCAATTATAATTATCTATTTATTGTTTACTTGGTGTGTATTCCCTCCTGTGCTTCAAGACTATTACTAATTCTTCTCTTGAAATTTTTTATTCCTGAGTTTCAAAGAGCTTGTCAGCTTTTCACAGAACTATTCCTCAAACGGTGATATAGTTCTCACTACCCTGCTTCAGGCCTTTACTCCGTCTGGGGTAGGGCTGGGCACACGTTCCCCAAGAAACCTGGTCTAGGGCTGGAGCAGAGAAAAAAGTCCTATCTCTTAAGAAAATGTTCACTGAGCATTCAGTAAGGGGCAAAGCAGTGACTGCAAGACTATCTCAGGCCGGGTGCTGTGCTTGCTGGTGGCCAAGCCCTTGTGAAGAGCCTTTTTGGGGACTTCTGCTGTCAAATCCTCCAGCTAGAAATGAGAGCCCTGTGTGCCAGTCTCCTCTGCAGCCTGTGGCAGGGCTCTGCCCATCAGGCGCCCCTATCTGCAGAGGGAAGTGAGAAGCGGGAGCGTATGGAGTACTTTATTTATTTCCATTTTTTTCTGGTGAAGGTGACAGTGACAGCTGATGCTTCTGGCAGCAGGGGCGGAGCTTCCAGTGTCTGGTGTCAGCCAGACTTGGGTTGTCTCTGCCCAGAGGCTGCGTCCGTGGAGACCTCTCTGGGGCAGCGGGTGGTGGTCCCGGCCGCACGCCTCCAGGCCTGCAGCAGCTCTGGACACTGCTCAGTCCCTTCGCTGCTTCAATAGGCCAGATGAGTTCTGTTGTTTATACTAAGCACCTAAAATCCCAATTTCCCCAAGCCCCAAACTCCTCCCATTTCTCCTTTTCATTGTGTGGCAACTTGGTCCCGGTTGCTCAGACCCCAAATCCCGGCATCATCCTTGGCTTCACTCTTTCTCTCAGTGTCTCTCAACAGTGACGTAGTTGGTCTTTCTGAATATGCTCTGAGCCCCCATGGCTTATTGTTAACACAGCTACTGGGGTCATCTTTCAAAAAGTAAGTCAGATTTTGTCAGCGCTCTCCTTAGAGTCCTCAGATGGCCCCACCTCACTGAGTCACATTGAATCCTACCATGGTCTACAAGGGCCAGCTCCTCGTTGTCCTTCTGACCTTACCAAGTAGTCTCTCCCTTCACTCACTGCCCTCCACACACATTGGCCCCAGGTCTACAACGTCCCACACAATCTAACTGCCGGCTACAAAGGTTCCTGCCACATGTCCCTTGCTAGTCTTACACACTCCAGGCACACCACAACCTCAGGGCCTCTTATTGGCTGATCTCCTACCTGGAGCCCCCCTTCCTCTAAGACACACACTCCTCCCCATTTCCACATTACTTAACCCCTTATTTCTTCAGTGTCCTTCCCAAATCTCCCCAGGTTTAACTGCCCTCTCCACCCCATCCCACTTGGCTCCTGATCTCTCTAATCCTCTACTGTTTTCCGCAACATTTCTTACCCTCCAAAATATACTTGCTCATTTGACTAGTGTCTGCCTCTCTCCGTATTGGAATATAAGCTCCGTGAGGGCAAGGACTGGTTCCTGCACTATCCTCAGGGTCTAGAATGTTGCCCAGCTCATAGTAAGGACTCTGAGAATATGTGCTAAATAATTACATGAACGAGTGAATGATGCATGTGGCATTGTCTACTCTCTGGGAATTTATAAGGAAGTTATTACCAGTCACTCAAGGAACTATTGCAAAGGCAGCAACCTTAATGGAAATCAATCAGAAGCTTTAAAGGAAATGACTGATTTTATCTGCATTCTTCATTTGAATGAAAATGAAAAGCATCCTATAAGATTTACTAAGGTCTATTGGAAGGTTTCCATGAGCTCAGAGCTCAGTCAGAGATGTCTATGGTATGATTTAAGGGGCATATTATGGGGTCACCTGTCCAAACCAATGATTTTCTCTGGTCTATCATAGTGTCTAAAATTCTCAATATTCATTCTTTTATTTATTCTACAAATATGCAAGGCCCTATTCTAAGGAATTGAGATAGAGCAGTCCACAAGTCAAAGTCCTGCCCTCATGGAGCTCTCATTTTATTTGGGGACAGACAATAAAGAAAGAAACACATACATAGCAAGTGTCAGGTGGTAATAAGCAACAAGAGGTTAATTAAACTGAAACAGGTGAGGGAGAGAGAGTGGTGTGGATGGGTGTGTGTGGCTTTTTAGATAGGGCAGTTGGGAAAGTCAATGTTAAGGAGGTGACATTTAAGTGGAGGCTGAATGAGGTTTGAGAGGAGGCCATGCAGATGGTATTCAAGCCACTCTTGAAGACATCTCAATGAGAAAAGAGTGATGGTAACCATTGGTTGTCTAGGAGAAGTAGCCTAGGCATCTGC